>NC_052148.1:27600690-29028031 GCF_902713615.1 Scyliorhinus canicula | reverse complement strand
TTGCCTTTGTGAAGTGCCCTGTGGTGCTTTGCTATGTTAAAGGTGCTTTGGGAATGTATGTTGTTAAATCACTCATGGAGTGTGTGTATAATTCTGAAACAGGACTAGTTCTCAATGTATTTAGACAAGCCATTTAATCACATCCTTTTCATTCTTCCCTTTTTATATTGTTCCAAGTACTGCAGTGCGTGGCGCTGGCGGTTGTTCAATTCTTGGGTGATCAACCATTTTATAAACATTGAAGTCAGCCTGAGGTCAGAAGTCACTTATTTTCTTCAATCTCTTCCTCCAAACTTTGTCAGAAAACCACATACTGGAGGATGTGAACAAGTGCGTCATAGCTCTCCAGGAAGGTGACGTGGACACACTCGATAGAACTGCTGGGGCCATCCGAGGGCGGGCAGCAAGGGTTATCCACATCATCAGTGCGGAGATGGAGAACTACGAGCCTGGAGTGTACACCGAAAAAGTAATGGAGTCTACAAAGTTACTCTCTGAGACTGGTAAGAGTTGTCGATCAAAGTTTGACTGTGTTGCATAACTTATTCACATATTAATTGGGAGCATACGAACATGAGCAGGGCACTTAGTTCCTTGAGTCTATTGCACCACTTAATGAGCTGGTGTCTAATCTGTTACTGAACTCCATATAGCTGACTTTCATCAAATCCCTCTGGTTAACAAAATGCGATCAATCTCAGAGTTAAAATTGGCAGTTGACCCAGCATTAACTGTCTTCTTCAGAAACTTCTACCTCCCTTTGTGTGTAACAGGGTTCCTCAATTGCGCTCTGATATTTAGGTTATGTCTCCTTGTCCTGCACACCCCAACCGCTGGAAATAGTTTCCATCTACCCTGTCTGTTCATTTCAAGTTGACACTCATAATTAAATTGAAGTTTTTTAAATCCACATTTTTATTAATTTCATTATATATCATGTCCACAATATGATTATGCATTGAAATAAATAATTACCAACTACCGCACTTGCTGCTTTAGCTGGCTTCTGGCTGACATGGCGTCAAAATGCACATCTCCCCATGGATGGCTGTTCCCAAGAGGGAGACTCATGGGCCTTTCACAGCCTCAAAATGCCTTGGTGTGCTGTACCGTCAATGAAGTACAATGAAGTGCCAGATCAAACCCGTGTGGTTTGGCACGGCAGCACAGTGGTTAGCACTGTTTCTTCACCGCACCATGGTACCAGGTTCGATCCCAGGCTTGGGTCACTGTCTGTACGTTCTCCCTGTGTCTGCGTGGGTTTCCTCCGGGTGCTCTGGTTTCTTCCCACAAGCCACGAAAGACGTGCTGTTAGGTGAATTGGACATTCTGAATTCTTCCTCAGTGTACCTGAACAGACGCCAGAGCGTGGCGACTCGGGGATTTTTACAGTAACTTCATTGCAGTGTTAATGTAAACCTACTTGTGACAATAAAGATTATTATAATCAATAATCCAATATAAGAGCAGGCAGGTCGATAGTAATCCTTTCCCTGTTAGCCGATTAGCCAGCCAACCTGGTTCACAAATAGAGCCAGCTGTAAAGATCAAGCCAGGACTCATCCAACTTTGCTCCTCATAACTCTGTAAACTAAGTCCCAACAGTTGGAGCTACTCCTGCTGGACAAGCAGCAGGAAGCCCACCTGTTTTGTGTTTAGTTGTTTTTTTCTGCATACTGATTGCATATAGTCTACACTTAAGGTCTACAGACGTATGGAGAGGAGAGAAAAGCGTGACTTTCCTCAAAGGCAAACAGAACCCAAGGTTTGTCAGTAGCTTTGTTTTGAGAATCTTAAGCACATTGCAAAATCATATCAGGCAACAACAGCCCAAAAATGTCAATGTGTCTGAAATTATTCTTCCAGTTATCATAAGAAAGAGATACTTTTCATGAGTCACTGTTCTAATGTAGGAAATGCAGCAGCCAATTTGTGCACAGTGAGCTCCTACAAACAGTACTGCGCTAATGATCAGATGATCAGGGTGAGAAATTGGTCCAGCAACGTTATGTAAATCTGACACCCTCCTGGTTGATGATAGGGATATTTGTGGAGTCTCCTCCTCTGGGTGGTTATTTAGTTGTCCACCACCACTCATGGCTGGATGTGGCAGGGCTGTAGAGCTTTGATCTTATCTGTTGGTTGTGGAATTGCTCACCTCTATCCATTACTTGCTGCTGATGCTGTTTGGCACACGGGTAGTGCTGTGTTGTAGCTTCGCCAGATTGAAATCTCACTTTTAGGTATGCCTGTGCTGCTCCCGGAATGCCCTCCGGCACTCTTCATTGAACAGTAGACAGGGTAGATGCAGGAAGAATGTTCCGGATGGTGCATGTGTCCAGAACCAGTGGCCGCGGTCTGAGGATACGCGGTAGACCATTTAGGACATAGGAACATAGAAATTTGGAGAAGACGTAGGCAGTTCAGCCCTTTGAGCCTGGTCTGCCATTTTCATCAGATCATCTGATCTCTTCCTGATCTCAAATCTACCCCCCTACCTGTTCCCCATAGTCCTTGAACCCATTTTTATCAGAAATATATCTAGCTCCTCCTTGAAACCATTTCATTACTCAAATAATGATAGAGATGAGGAGAAATTTCTTCACCCAGAGAGTGGTAGACCTGTGGAATTTGTTACCACAGGAAGTAGTTGAGGCCAAAACATTGTCTGGTTTCACGAAGCAGTTGGATATAGAACTTAGGGCGAAGGGGATCAAAGGATATGGAGAAAAAGCGGGATTAGGCTATTGAGATGGATGATCAGTCATGATCATAATGAATAGCAGAACTTGAAGGGCCAAATGGCCTCCTCCTGCTCTTATTTTCTATGTTTCTATGAACCAAGGCTGATCTGGCTTAGTGGTAATGGTAGAGTTACAGATTGTGGTTGAGTACAATTCTGTTGCTGCTGATGGCCCACAGCATAGAAGACCTGACTTGGCTTGCTAGATTGGGCGGCACATTAGCACAGTGGTGCGCACTGTTGCTTCATAGCTCCAGGGTCCAAGGTTCGATTCCTGGCTTGGGTTATTGCCTGTGCAGTATGCATGTTCTCCCCATGACTTGGTAGGTTTCCTCCGGGTGCTCCGGTTTCCTCCCACAGTCCAAAAGATGTGCAGGTTAGGTGGATTGGCCATTCTAAATTGACCTTAGTGTCCAAAAAGGTTAGGTGGGGTTGCTGGGTTATGGGGATTGGGTGGAGGTGTGGGCTTAGATAGGGTACTCTTTCCAAGGGCCGGTGCAGACTCGATGGCTCAAATGGCCTCCTTCTGCACTGTAAATTCTATGATTCTAGGGTCTATTCAAAGTACATCAATTTAGCATGGTCTTAATGCAATATAACACAATCGGTGGTACAATCAACGTGAAGACAGGACTTTATCTCCAAAAGGACAATGCAGTGGTCACTCTTACTAATACTGTCATGGACAGATGTATTTTTAACAGACAGTTTGGTGAGGGTGGTCAAGTATGTTTTTCGCTCCTTTTGGCTCCCTACAGACTCAGTCTAGCAGCTACAGACTCAGTCTAGCAGCTACAGACTCAGCCTAGCAGCTACAGACTCAGTCTAGCAGCTACAGACTCAGTCTAGCAGCTACAGACTCAGTCTAGCAGCTACAGACTCAGTCTAGCAGCTACAGACTCAGTCTAGCAGCTACAGACTCAGTCTAGCAGCTACAGACTCAGTCTAGCAGCTACAGACTCAGTCTAGCAGCTACAGAGTCTAGCAGCTACAGACTCAGTCTAGCAGCTACAGACTCAGTCTAGCAGCTACAGACTCAGTCTAGCAGCTACAGAGTCTAGCAGCTACAGACTCAGTCTAGCAGCTACAGACTCAGTCTAGCAGCTACAGACTCAGTCTAGCAGCTACAGACTCAGTCTAGCAGCTACAGAGTCTAGCAGCTACAGACTCAGTCTAGCAGCTACAGACTCAGACTAGCAGCTACAGACTCAGTCTAGCAGCTACAGAGTCTAGCAGCTACAGGCTCAGTCTAGCAGCTACAGACTCAGTCTAGCAGCTACAGACTCAGTCTAGCAGCTACAGACTCAGTCTAGCAGCTACAAACTCAGTCTAGCAGCTACAGACTCAGTCTAGCAGCTACAGACTCAGTCTAGCAGCTACAGACTCAGCCTAGCAGCTACAGACTCAGTCTAGCAGCTACAGACTCAGTCTAGCAGCTACAGACTCAGTCTAGCAGCTACAGAGTCTAGCAGCTACAGACTCAGTCTAGCAGCTACAGACTCAGTCTAGCAGCTACAGACTCAGTCTAGCAGCTACAGAGTCTAGCAGCTACAGACTCAGTCTAGCAGCTACAGACTCAGTCTAGCAGCTACAGACTCAGCCTAGCAGCTATGTCTTTAGAGCCTGGCCGGCTTGGTCTATAATGGTGCTACTGAGCCATTCTTGGTGATGGATATTCAAGTCCTCCACCCAGAGTGCATTCGGTGCCCTTGCCATCCTCCGTGCTTCCTCCAAGTGGTATTGAACATGTAGGCTAACTGATTCACCAGCTGATGAGGGGGAGAAAGTTCTGTGGTAGGTGGTAATCAGCAGGAGGTTTACTTGCCCATGACTGACCTGATACCATGAGACCTCATGGGTTCCGGAGTCTGGAGTCGACGCTAAGGAATCCCAGAGAAACTCCTTCCGACTGGATACCACTGTGCCCGCCACCTCGGCTGGGTCTGTCCTGCCAGTGGGACAGGGCATACTCAGGGATGGTGATGATGGCGCCTGGGACATTGTCTGGAAGCTATGATTCTGTGAGTATGACTATGTCGGGCTGTTGTTTGACTAGTCTGTGAGACAGCTCTCCCAACTTTGGCACAAGCCCCCAAGTGTTATTTCGGAGGACTTTGCTGTGTTGGTGGGGCTGAATTTGCCGTTCTCTTTTCAATGCCTTCAGCGATGCCAGGTTGTCCGTCCAGTTTCATTCCTTTTAGACTTTTAGAAGTTTGATAGAACTGAGTGGCTAGTGAGGTGATTTCAGCATCAACGGAGGGGATTTTCTGCTGGCTTTCACGCTGAGCGTAAATTGCGACGTCGGCAGAAAATCCTGCGGGAACGAGAATCTCGATGGCGAGATCTCATTCTCTGATTCCGCCCCCTCCACCAGTGCTGTAATGGCTCATTTAAATCCATTTGAATAAAGTTACACATGCTTGAAGGGCTTCCCCGCCATATATTCCCCCCTCGTAAAGAATTCCAGAATCGCTGTTTACAACAGGTATTTTAAAATGGGAAGCAGTCAAGGGAAATATGTCGGGGTCGTAAAGCTACGCATAGTCCCCAGGGTAAAGAGGGTCTTGTTGGCAGTGCCGAAGGTGGAACTATCAGGGGACAGTGCCAGGCGCAGGCCCTGTGGGGAGCCATTGATGGAGTTCCTCTTTATGTGTGGGAGGGGTGGGGGGGAGGTTGTGCAGTGGTTTGTGGACTGTTTCATTAGGGTTGGGGTGGGGGGGGGGGGGAGGAGGGGGGTGTTGCCTCGAACCTAGTGGGGAAGGCAATGCTTGTTGGGGGGGTTCCCCTTATCCAAGGAGATTGCCCCAGTGCTTCTTGGGGCAAAAGGGCCCCTGTATCCATTGTGGTCTGTACCGGTGCTTCTGAGAGGGTGTCTTACGTATTCATGAGGACGTTATTGTTTTAATGCAGACCGGGATGACGTTTTTAAATGGTGCCTCGATCTCTGTGACTCCTGCATTGCCGGCTCTATCAAGCTCTGCCCCGCCAGCATGATTGTAAAAACCACGCCCACAGATTCTCTATGGACAGAGTGCCCAAGAATCTGGAGAGAAAACGCAGCCACGCAGCTGAAGAGCTGCACTCTGGTTTTCTTGCCTCAGCCAACATTCCACCCAACCCCATCTGGAGTCACATGTGGGACTGACCAAAGTGAGGACCACAGATTTCTTCTCCTCAAGAGCAGTAGTGAACCAGATTGGTTCTTCTGACAATCAGCAGTGGTTTTCTGGTCACCATTAGACCAGTCTTTAAATCCTGATTTGCGAATTGAATTGAATTTCAATTCCACCAGCTGCCACAGAGTATTAGTTGGGTCTTTGGGTCAGTAGTTCAGTGACAGTACCACTATACCATCGCCTCCCGTAAAGAGCTGCAACACGCCTTCAGCAAAATGTAGCTCAGCTGCCTGAAAAGCGCAGAGGCAGCCAGCAGAATAGTAGACAATTGGCCCGCAGACCACTAAGGTACCAATATGCCTATCCTCAAATGAATTGATTAATGATCTGCCCACATTAGAAAAGCACGGTAAACCAATTTTTGTGAGGGCCACGAAGAATCCAGCACGAGTTTTCAGGATACAAAGAAATAACATTTATTTACAATAACATATATATATGCTGCAGCTGCAGCAGCAGCAGCAGCAGCAGCAGCAGCAGCAGCAGCAGCAGCAGCAGCAGCAGCAGCAGCAGCAGCAGCAGCAGCAGCAGCAACTTCCCTTGCTGCCCACTCCTCTCTCTCCCTGGTTCCAAACTGGCCAGCTCTATTTATGCAGGTAGTCTGCTAATGAGTTCTCCCCTCCCTCATTGGGGAAGCTCATACTCCCACAGGATTGTGGGATTGTCATTAGTCCCCAGCCAATGGTAAGCAGGCAGGTTATAACACCAATTTTAGTTTTCGTAATGTTGATCGAGAGATAACGATTGGCCAGGCCACCAAGGATCATTTTTCTCTTCTTCACAGTACCTCCATGAGATCTTTCATGCCAGGTACTTTGAATTTTCACAGTTCATGTTCACTCCATAAAGCTGAAATTTGGAGCGAATTGGTGGGCTGTGCATTATTTACACTTCACTCAGGAAAAAAGTCCAAAAAATTGGCAGATGTGCCGGCAAAGAAATACATGGTTCGCAAGCCATTCAGCAATATTTGTGCAGACAAGGCTCGGTTTTCTATTCGTTCCAGAAATATGATGGAGGCAAATGTGTGGCCTGTTAAATTAACCACCAACATGCCTCTAAAATGTATGGAACCATTAAAGATTTCATTAAATAGGTTTGTAGATATTGGGTGGAATTTAATATCCCCCGTGCCAGAGGAGTTCTGAGGCGGGAGGTGGGGCTTTTCGGCATGTGGGAGGGTTCAGGGTAGATCTGTCATCTTCCCCTACCTCCCTGATGAGGCATGCAGCCCCCCCCCCCCCCCCCCAGCAAACCCCACCCCGCACTCATTTACCATGAATCCTGGCAAAGTGCTGGGGGTAGCGCTGCTGGACAACTCCCAGCCTCTTGATTGGCTACCAGCTCTTGAGGCCCGACTGATGAGGGGAGGTGGGGGAGTTGGGAGTGCTGCGGTTAAATGTCCCCCGTGGAGCTGGGAGGCCCAGCGGCAGGATTCCTGCTGCTAATTAGATACTTAATTCCCTTGGGGCTGCCAGGGATCAGGTGGTTGGGGCATTAGGCTCCCTGCCACCCTCGTTAAATGAAACCCAATATTTCCAAATTTTGTGAATTATACATAAGCACGCAAAGTTACTTCTCATCGCCTCTTGCTTAAAATTGATCAGCAGGTGAGAAAGATTTCATTGAAGGTGTTAACCTCATCTTCTTCGATGATGGGCATTTATTTGCTGCTGCATATTGTAGCTGCTGCCTGGCTCAGACGCACATTTTGGTGATGTGCCGCAAAGAGCACGTGAATCATCGCCCGTTCAGATCACCCTTTAGCTGTGGCACAGGACTCTGGAGTTGAAGCAGCTTCTGCATATTTACACCATCCCCCTTAGTGGCCTGCACCAGTCAGATATATTCCTGGATCTTATTGTAAACCCCTCTGCTCTCCATAATTTATTGCTATATTTCATTATTGACGGGTGCGTCTCAAGCTGCTGTGCGCCCGGTTTAAGCTCCGGAATGCCAACCCTAACCTCTCGAGCCATCTAACTCTCTTTCCATCTTTAGAGTGCTCCTTCAAACCTTCCATTTGGGCAACGTGTTTGGAAAATACAAATTTAGTTCCTCAACCACATCTTTGTCACCCGTTATGATTTCACTCTTTTTGGACTGTAAGGGGCCTACATTAGTTTTTGATAATTGCTTTTCTCTTTATATACCTATGGAAACTTTTACAGTCAGTTTTTATGTTCCCCGCTAGCTTACTTCCATTATGAAACCACAGGACCAGGCAGCCAGAAATTACAGGACATCCACCCAGAAACCACAGGACTGGGCCCCCAGAAACCACAGGACTGTTCACCCAGAAACCACAGGAATGTTCACCCAGAAACCACAGGAATGTTCACCCAGAAACCACAGGACTGGGCCCCCAGAAACCACAGGACTGCTCACCCAGAAACCACAGGACTGTTCACCCAGAAACCACAGGACTGTGCACCCAGAAACCACAGGACTGGGTCCCCAGAAACCACAGGACTGTGCACCCAGAAACCACAGGACTGGGCCCCCAGAAACCACAGGACTGCTCACCCAGAAACCACAGGACTGTGCACCCAGAAACCACAGGACTGTTCTCCCAGAAACCACAGGACTGTTCACCCAGGAACCACAGGAATGTTCACCCAGAAACCACAGGACTGTTCACCCAGAAACCACAGGAATGTTCACCCAGAAACCACAGGAATGTTCACCCAGAAACCACAGGACTGGGTCCCCAGAAACCACAGGAATGTTCACCCAGAAACCACAGGACTGGGTCCCCAGAAACCACAGGACTGTTCACCCAGAAACCACAGGACTGGGTCCCCAGAAACCACAGGAATGTTCACCCAGAAACCACAGGACTGGGCCCCCAGAAACCACAGGACTGCTCACCCAGAAACCACAGGACTGTTCACCCAGAAACCACAGGACTGTTCACTCAGAAACCACAGGACTGTTCACCCAGAAACCACAGGACTGGGCCCCCAGAAACCACAGGACTGGGCCCCCAGAAACCACAGGAATGTTCACCCAGAAACCACAGGACTGTTCACCCAGAAACTACAGGACTGTTCACCCAGAAACCACAGGACTGTTCACCCAGAAACCACAGGACTGTTCACCCAGAAACCACAGGACTGGGCCCCCAGAAACTACAGGACTGTTCACTCAGAAACCACAGGACTGGGCCCCCAGAAACCACAGGACTGGGCCCCCAGAAACCACAGGACTGGGCCCCCAGAAACCACGGGACTGTTCACCCAGAAACCACAGGACTGGGTCCCCAGAAACCACAGGACTGCTCACCCAGAAACCACAGGACTGTTCACCCAGAAACCACAGGACTGTTCTCCCAGAAACCACAGGACTGTTCTCCCAGAAACCACAGGACTGGGCCCCCAGAAACCACAGGACTGCTCACCCAGAAACCACAGGACTGCTCACCCAGAAACCACAGGACTGTTCACCCAGAAACCACAGGACTGTTCTCCCAGAAACCACAGGACTGTTCTCCCAGAAACCACAGGACTGTGCACCCAGAAACCACAGGACTGGGCCCCCAGAAACCACAGGAATGTTCACCCAGAAACCACAGGACTGTTCACCCAGAAACCACAGGACTGTTCTCCCAGAAACCACAGGACTGTTCTCCCAGAAACCACAGGACTGTTCACCCAGAAACCACAGGACTGGGCCCCCAGAAACCACAGGACTGTGCACCCAGAAACCACAGGACTGTTCACCCAGGAACCACAGGACTGTTCACCCAGAAACCACAGGACTGGGCCCCCAGAAACCACAGGACTGTTCACCCAGAAACCACAGGACTGTTCACCCAGAAACCACAGGACTGGGCCCCCAGAAACCACAGGACTGTTCACCCAGAAACCACAGGACTGGGCCCCCAGAAACCACAGAACTGTTCACCCAGGAACCACAGGAATGTTCACCCAGAAACCACAGGAATGTTCACCCAGCAACCATAGGACTGTTCACCCAGAAACCACAGGACTGGGCCCCCAGAAACCACAGGACTGTTCACCCAGAAACCACAGGACTGTTCACTCAGAAACCACAGGACTGGGCCCCCAGAAACCACAGAACTGTTCACCCAGGAACCACAGGAATGTTCACCCAGAAACCACAGGAATGTTCACCCAGAAACCACAGGACTGGGCCCCCAGAAACCACAGGAATGTTCACCCAGAAACCACAGGACTGGGCCCCCAGAAACCACAGGAATGTTCACCCAGAAACCACAGGAATGTTCACCCAGAAACCACAGGACTGTGCACCCAGAAACCACAGGACTGTTCACCCAGAAACCACAGGACTGGGTCCCCAGAAACCACAGGACTGTTCACCCAGAAACCACAGGACTGTGCACCCAGAAACCACAGGACTGGGTCCCCAGAAACCACAGGACTGTGCACCCAGAAACCACAGGACTGTGCACCCAGAAACCACAGGACTGGGTCCCCAGAAACCACAGGACTGTGCACCCAGAAACCACAGGACTGTTCACCCAGGAACCACAGGAATGTTCACCCAGAAACCACAGGACTGTTCACCCAGAAACCACAGGACTGTTCACCCAGAAACCACAGGACTGTGCACCCAGAAACCACAGGACTGTTCACCCAGGAACCACAGGAATGTTCACCCAGAAACCACAGGACTGTTCACCCAGAAACCACAGGACTGTTCACCCAGAAACCACAGGACTGTGCACCCAGAAACCACAGGACTGTTCACCCAGAAACCACAGGACTGTTCACCCAGAAACCACAGGACTGTTCACCCAGAAACCACAGGACTGTGTCCCCAGAAACCACAGGACTGTTCACCCAGAAACCACAGGAATGTTCACCCAGAAACCACAGGACTGTTCACCCAGAAACCACAGGACTGGGTCCCCAGAAACCACAGGACTGTGCACCCAGAAACCACAGGACTGTTCACCCAGAAACCACAGGACTGTTCACCCAGAAACCACAGGACTGTTCACCCAGAAACCACAGGACTGGGCCCCCAGAAACCACAGGACTGTTCACCCAGAAACCACAGGACTGTTCACCCAGAAACCAAAGAACTGTGCACCCAGAAACCACAGGACTGGGCCCCCAGAAACCACAGGACTGTTCAGCCAGGATATAATGTAGCGCAGTTTACCCAGAAAATATAGTTTAAAAAAAGGACGAGGTCTGAAAAGCAGAATATGGGGAGCTAGGAAGGAAGTTAAGAAATCGGACCTCACAGGTAGTGATCTCAGGATATCTACCGATGCCACATGGTAGACAGAGTAGAAATGACAGGATATATAGGATGAATACATGGCTGAAGAGATGGGTGTCAGGGGGAGGGTTTCAGATTCCTGGGCCAGTGGGACCCGTTCTGGGGGAGGTGGGATTTGTACAAACTGGACGGGTTACACCTGGGCAGGACTGGAACTGATGTCTCATGGGGTCATGTCTCATGCGAGAGTGGTTGGGGAGGGTTTAAACTAATATGTCAGGAGGATGGGAACCTATGCAAGAGTCAGAGAAAGAGGGAGCAAGGACAAAAGCAAAAGGTAGAAAAGTGAATAAGAAAAGTGATAGGTGGAGAAACCAAGGACAAAATTGAAACAGGGCAAGAGAGAAAAATATTGGGAGCAAGTCAAGCATTGTAAAAAAGATAAACTTAAAGGCTCTGTGCCTTCATACACGGAGCATTTGCAATAAAGTGGATGAACTAACTGCGCAGATATATGTCAATGAGTCTGACATAATTGGGATTACAGAGACATGGCTGCAACGTGAACAGGGATGGGAACTGAATGTCCCAGGGTTCTCAGTATTTAGGAAGGACAGGCATAAAAGAAAAGGTGGTGGCGTGGCACTGTTGGTTAAAGAGGAAATTAACACAGTAGGGAGAAAGGATATTAGCTCTGACAATGTGGAATCTGTATGGGTAGAGTTGAGAAATACCAAGGGACAAAAAACATTAGTTGGTGTCATACATAGATCCCCAAATTGCAGTGATGAAGTTGGGAATGGCATTAAACAAGAAATTAGAGATGCATGTAATAAGGGAATACCGGTGATCATGGGTGATTTTAATCTTCACATAGATTGGGCAAATCAAATTAGCCACAATGCCGTAGAGGAGGAATTCCTGGAGTTTTTGGGATGGTTTTCTTGACCAATATGTGGAGGAACCAACTAGAGAGCAGGCCATCTTAGATTGGGTACTGTGCAATGAGAAGGGGCAATCTGGCTGTGTGAGGCCTCTTAAGGATGAGCGACCATAACATGATATAATTTATTATCAAGATGGAGGGTGAAGTAGTTGACTCGGAGACTAGGGTGCTGAATCCTGATTAAGGGAACTATGAAGATATAAGGGGTGAGTTGGCCTTGATAGATTGGGGAGAGTTACTTAAAGTTATAATGGCAAACATTCAAGGAACGCATGGAGGAACTACAGCAACTGTTCATTCCTGTCTGGCACAAAAGCAAAGGGGGTAAGGGGGCCAATCCATGGCTTACAAAGGGAATTAGAAATAGTATCTGATACAAGGAAGAAGCATACAGATTGGCCAAGAAAAATAATAGGTCTGAGGATTGGGAGCAGTTTAGAATTCAGCAAAGAAGGACGAAGGGATTGATGAAGAAGAGGAAAGTACAGTACGAAAGGAAGCTTGCAGGGAACATAAAGACTGACACTCAGAGTTTCTATAGATATGTGAAGAGAAAGAGATTGGTAAAATGTAGTCCCACTACAGGCAAAAACAGTGGAATGCATAATAAGGGGCAAAGAAATGGCTGAGCAATTGAATACATACTTTGGTTCTGTATTCACAAATGAGGACAGAAATCAGATCCCAGAAATGTTGGAGAATGAAAGTTTTAGTGAGAGGTAAGAACTGAGGGAGATCGACATTAGTAGAGAAATGGTGTTGGGAAAACTGATGGGATTCAATGTGGATAAATCCCCTGAGAATCATCATCCCAGAGTGCTGAAGGAGGTGGCTGTGGAAATTGTGGATGCATTAGTGGTTATCTTCCAGGATTCTATAGACTCTGGAACTGTCCCTGCAGATTGGAGGGTAGCTCACTCACTCCGATATTCAAAAAGGGAGATAAAGAGAAAGCATGGAATTATCGACCAGTAAGCCTAACATCGGTAGTGGGGAAAATGCTTGAATCCATTATCAAGGACTTTATAGCGGAACATTTAGAAAGCAGTGGCAGGATCAGTCAGAGTCAGCATGGATTATTAAGGGAAAATCATGCTTGACAAATCTGTTGGAATTCTTTGAAGAGGTAACCAGTACAGTCAACAAGGGGGAGCCAATTGATGTGGTATATTAGGACGTTCAAAAGGCATTTGACAAAGTCCCGCATGAGAGATTATTGTGCAAAATTAAGGCGCATGGGATTGGGGAACTGTATTGAGGTGGATAGAAAACTGGTTGGCAGAGAGGAAACAAAGAGTAGGGATCCATGGGTCCTTTTCAAATTGGCAGGCAGTAACCAGTGGGGTACCACAGGGATCGGTGCTGGGACCCCAGCTATTCACCATATATATTAATGATTTGGATGAGGGAACAAAATGTAACATCTCAGAGTTTGCAGATGATTCCAAGTTACATGGGAGGGTGAACTGTGACGAGGATGCAAGGATCCTACGGCATGATCTGGACAGGTTGGGCGAGTGGGCAAATCAATGGCAGATGCAGTATAATTTGGATAAGTGTGAGGTTATTCACTTTGGTAGCAAAAACTGGAAGGCAGATTACCACCTGAATGGTTGTAAATTGGGAGAGGGGAGCGTGCAGCGGGACCTGGGTGTCCTTGTGCACCAGTTGCTGAAGGTAAGCATGCAGGTGCAGCTAGTGGTAAAGAAGGCTAATGGTATGTTGGCCTTCATTGCCAGAGGTTTCAAGTATAGAAACAGGAACGTGTTGCTGCAATTATACAGGGCCTTGGTGAGGCCACACCTTGAATATTGTGTGCAGTTTTGGTCTCCTTCTCTGAGGAAGGATGTTCTTGCTCTCGAGGGAGTGCAGCGAAGGTTTACCAGATTGAGTCCAGGGATGGCAGGGCTCATTTGAAGAGAGATTGACTAGGTTGGGATTGTTCTCACTGGAGTTCAGAAGAATGAGGGGGGATCTCATAGAGACTTGTAAAATTATAACAAGACTAGACAGGGTAGATGCAGGGAGATGTTATGAATGATGGGTGTGTCCAGAACCAGGGGTCACAGTCTGAGGATTCAGGGAAAACCATTTCGGACAGCGATAAGGAGACATTTCTTCACACAAAGAGTGGTGAGCCTGTGGAATTCATTCCCACAGGACATAGTTGATGCTAAAACTTTGAATATATTCAAGAGGTTGATGGATGTAGCACTTGAGGATAATGGGATCAAAGGCTGTGGGGAGAAAGCAGGATTAGGCGATTGAGTTGGATGATTAGCCATGATCGTGATGAATGGCGGAGCAGGCTCCTCCTCCTGTGTGCAACCAGAACTAACCAAGCTGCATACCCCAAAAGCATAGGACTGTCCTCCCTGAAACCAAGGACTATATATCCAGGAACCACATGTTGATATGGCTTGAAGCCGCAGGGCTGCATAGCAAGAAAGCGCAAGTGTGCATCGCCAGAAACGACAGGAGTGAAAACAATAAACCACAGGAACACATACCCAGAAAGTAGAAATTCTTCCCCAGCTATTCATCAGTTATTTCTGAGTGAAGGAAAATCCCCAATTTTCATACAATCATAGAATCCCTACAGTGCATAAGAGGCCATTTGGCCCATCGTGTCTGCACTGACCCTCTGAAAGAACGTTCCATCCGATCCCACCAACCCCTTAACCATACATCCGTGGGCACTGAGGGACAATTGATCATGTCCAATCCAACTAACCTGCGCATCAGAAAGGCTGGATCGACTGGGCCTATACTCACTGGAGTTTCAAACAATGAGAGGGGATCTCATAGAAACATATAAAATCCTGATGGGGCTGAACAGGCTAGATGCAGGAAGAATGTTCCCAATGTTGGGGACGTCGGGAACCAGGGGTCACAGCCGAAGAATAAGGGATAAGGCACTCAGGACTGAGATGAGGAAGCACTTCTAAAATTGTCTGCCACAGAAAGCTCTTGGAGCCAGTTCATTGGTTACGTTCAAGAGGGAGCTGGATATGGCTCTTGAGGCTGAAGGGATCAAGGGGGATGGAGAGAAAGCAGGAGTGGGAAACTGAATTTGCATGATCGGCCATGATCATATTGAATGGTGGTTCAGGCTTGAGGGACTGAATGTCCTACTCCTGCACCCATTATCTATGTATCTTTGGGCTGTGGGAGGAAACCGGAGCACCCGGAGGAAACCCAGGCAGGCATGGAGCAAACATACAAACTCCACACAGTCACCCAAGGCCAAAATTGTCCCTGGTGCTGTGAGGCAGCAGTGCTAACCAATGTGTCACCCCATTTTTCAACATCTGGGACTCACTCAGCAGAACCATTTTGAAATTGGTCCAAAAATGCAGCTCGACTTGCATTGCTGTATTGATCCTACTTCTGATGCATTTTAGTCATTCATATTGGCAACACACTCTGGGAAATCTGGCTCTTTATGAAATATGAGCAGCGTTCTGCACATGCTCTACATCGTGTATGTTATCATTGGTATCTCACCAGACACCTGACTCACTATTGTGCAGACTGAGAATCATCTGGCCTGCAGATGTGCTCTTTTTTCTCGTGTTATGGGTGGCGCTATCGACACCATAGTTATTGCCCACTGGAAAAGTCCTGCGAAGGAGGTGCTGGTATTCAAAAGTGAAAGTCCAGCCATTGGTGTTATATATCCTGTGCAGACACGTTGAGCCAAATGGCCTCCTCCTGCACTATCACAATTCCTTGACATGCAAGCAATGGTGTTAATATGTGCACAGCAAGATCCCACAAAAAAAACTCGATGAATGTGCAGACAACCTGTTACCGTTGACGTTTATTCAGGTCTCACTATTGGCCCTGGGCACAAGGGAATTCTTTGCTCTTCTTCGAAGAGTGCCTGGGATCATTTGCTCCACCTGAACAAACAGACATGTTTTTTTTTGCGGTGTTTTACCAGGTTCCTATGCCACACGGGCATTCCCACAATACTAATCCTCCATTTTATAGCAATCTCACTCAACAGAACAGCATCGGGAACAATAAGCAATAAACATCCATAAGCCTTAAGTGGACATTTATGATGCTAACAGCACATAGATGTAGCATGAAAATCCAAGCAGGGTTTTATGGTTTGACACTTTCATTGCAGCACTACTTCTGCATCCGTATTCCAGAGGTAATCTCTCTACTCTTGTTCAATACACAATGCACCGTCCGAGACTGCGGTGCACATCTAAGATTCACAGTGTACTGTACAGGCTGTCCTTAATAACTCAGTGTAAAGAACACAGGGTCATCAGATAGATAAAACACAATCAATTGCAGTTGCAATTCAATCTGCCAGTTGAGATAAAACGGAGAACAGAAGAGTTTTTTTTTCTCACTAAGGAGATGTCTGCACCTTATATTTTGTGGTTAATGCATCGATTTTTTGTTGTGGGGGGCACACAAGGAAATATGCTCTCAGAATCACAGAATTCCTACACTGCAGAAGGAGGCCATTCAGCCCATCGAGTCTGCATCAACCCCCCCTAGACCCACTCCCCTGTCCTATCCCCGTAACCCCACCTAACCCTTGGGCACTCAGGGGCAATTTAGCATTGCCAATCCACTTCACCTGCACATCGTTGGACTGTGGAAGGAAACTGGAGCACCCGGAGGAAACCCACGCAGATAGGGGGAGAATTTGCAAACTCCACAGTCACCCAAGGGTCTTCATGGTGGAAGGCACCAGTGGCAAACCTTAACTTCAAGAGGAGTTAGGGGTCAGAAGTGAGTGTAGTAGTGCCCATCACTAAGGAGAAGGTGCATGGGAAGCTGAAAGGTCTGAAGGTGGATAAATTACCTGGAGCAGATGGACTACTCCCCAGGGTTCTGAAGGAGATAGCTGAAGAGGTTGTGGAAGCATCGGTGTTGATCGTTCAGTGATAACTGGAGTCAGGGAGGGTTCCAGAGGACTTTAAGTAGCTAATGTAACATCCCTGTTGCAGAAGGGAGGGAGATGGGAAATTGTAGTCTGGCTCGCCTGAATTTGGTCATTGGTCAGATTTTAGTGTCCAATATTAAGAATGAGATTGCGGAATACTTGGAAGTGCACAATAAAATAGGACTGAGTTAGCACAGCTTCGTCAATGGGCAGTCTGAAAAATCTGTTAGCATTATTTGAGCCGTTAATGAGGAAGTTAGACAAAGGAGAGCCAGTGGACGTGATCTATTTAGATTTCCAGAAGCCTTTGACAAGGTGCTGTACAGGAGGCTGCGAAGTACGATAAGAGCCATGGTGCAGGAGGAGATTCAGAGGCCAATCGACCACCCCAACACAACCCCCAGATCCCCCAACTCCCCTATAAGGGGTCCTCGGACTGCCCCGCACCCCACATGGGCTGGGAACACCCAACACGAGAAAATGGCAGCCTGGCACCTTAGCAGCACTGCCAGCCTGGTTCCATCACTGCCAGTCTGGCAATACCACTTGGTTGTCAGTCTGGCACTGTCAAGATGCTGAGGTAAAACTGCCAGGCTGGCAGTGTCAGGGTTCCCAGAGGGCACCAACAGTGCCTTGGTGCCACCCTGCCCAGAGGGCAACCACCCAGGGGCCTCTCCTTGGGAGACCCCCCCAGGTGCCATTCCATCTGATCCCCGTTTGTGGGGACCATAACTGAAGGCACTCGCCTGAAATCTCTGAAGTGAAAGGGATAGATCCCAGGGCCTCAAGGTAGACCAGGAAAGCTGCATTTCCGAGTGAGACTAGCTGTCTCTCTTTAATATGCAGATTTGCCAAATACTGATCTCATCAAAATTGTGCGAAATTCAGATCACAACGTCTCGCAAGATCCCGTTAGATCTCACGAAATGTGGCGAGCCGGGTGGATGCTGGAAGAGGGATATCCCAGCATCTACCATCCTCACTACCACCCCCATTCACGCCCGAGATGTCAACACCTCATAAAGTAACAAACTAGATTAATTTACATTACGGCATGTACATTGCCTGGTAGTTCCCTTCCGGGTTCCTCTCTTTCTGCTCGGTGCCTTCCTGGCCGACCTTGTATCCATTGGTTAATCAGAGCTCCACGAGGCAGCACGGTGGCGCAGTGGTTAGCACTGCCACCTCATGGCACCGTGTTCCCAGGTTCGATTCCGGCTCTGGATTACTGTCCGAGTGGAGTTTGCACATTCTTCCCTTGCCTGCGTGGGTTTCACCCCCACAACCCAAAGAAGTGCAAGGTAGGTGGATTGGCCACGCTAAATTGCCCCTTAATTGGAAAAAATGAATTAGGTCCTCTAAATATATTTATTTTTTAGATTAGAGTTCCCCTGCCCCTCGAGCGGACCTCGTACTCTGCGTGGATCGTGAGGCAGATAATCATTCCCACCCAGTAGTTCCCATGCAGGATATTACAGTGCCATTGAATGCTATCATATATTAAATATTGAGTTATCAACGAGTTAATTCTGATAATTTAATATGCTAATCATATACTGTGCACATCATCGGAAGTGATGCAGTATCACATGATTTAGTCTTTTGTACAGCCTTGTGTAAGACAGATCAGTAAGATATGTTCCAGTAAAGCTCCTGTTTCATCGACCTCTGCAGACTCATTAAGTATTTTGTATTAGGCTCACAACACCAAGAATATTAAAGACGTCAATTAAATTCTAAGGTAAACCCCAAGGTGACTCCCTTCACCAGAGTTCACCACCATGAGAACGGAGTGGTAAAAGGTCTCAATGCAAGGGCATTGCTGGACATAGAACAGGGAGATTTTTCTGGTGTTTTGACCAGTCTGCTTCCCCCACCATTCACCAGAAAAGCAAACTCAACTTCCCTGCTCGTTTGACTTTGCAAAATCTTATTATGTGTAAAATGGCTGCTGTTCTTACTGAAATGCAATCATAATACTTTATTGTGTGTGAAATGCTTTGAAGCTATTTGAGGCCTGATAAAATGCTTTATAAATACAAGACTATTTTTTGTATGTTCATGTTTTTTGTTAATTTTCAGACATCACAGTCACCAGTAAATCGTTTTGGTTTTGTTGCCCACTGTGAAATGCCACACTAATAATTTGTCTCTACACACTGATTAATGGCCTTGTTTTCTGGCAGTGGCGTAGTGGTATTGTCACTTGACTAGTAATCCAGAGACCCAGGATAATGCTCTGGGGTCCTGGGTTCGAATCCCACCACTGCAGATGGTGACATTTGAGTTCAATAAACTGGAGTTAAAAGCCAAATGATGGACATGAAACCATTGCTGATTGTCGTAAATACCCATCCAGTTCACTAATGTCCTTCAGCGAAGAAAATCTGCCGTCCTTAGCCGGTCTGGCGTCCATATGATACCAGACCCACACAGCAATATGGTTGGCTTAACTGCCCCCTCTAAAATGGCATAGCAAGCCATTCAGTTCAAGGTCAATTAGGGGTAAACAAAAAATACTGGCCCGGCCAGGGACACCCACATCCCAAGAATTAATTTTAAAAATGTGCTTCTGGAGTTGAATAATTATAGGGCTGGATTCTCCGCAGTCCCTTGCCGAAATCGCGGCCGCTGCGGGGGCGGAGAATCAACTTTCATGCCGTAATTGGGCTCGGCGCCGGTCCGGCGATTCTCCAGGCCCCGATAATCGGCGCGACTGTGGAGTACGCCGCGCCGCCGGGGCCCATTGCCAGAGAACCTTCCAGCAATCCTCCGCTCCCAACTGGCAGAGTTCCCGACAGCGTGGAACTAACCACCTATTGCCGGTCAGGATGCTGGCGTGACGGCTGTGAGCTCAGTGTGCGGCTGCCCTGGTCGGAAGGATCGGAGGCCAGGGGGGCCTATATAGCGCTCGGGGATTTGATCTACGCGGTTTTAGGCTCGGGCGGTCGGGGGGGTCTCATTTCTCTGTGGCTCCTCGTCCGAGTCCGCCATGCAGCTCGGCACAGCCGCTAGTGGACTCTGAACTGGAAGTGCAGGGGCCCGTATCCTCAGCTAAAGCTGCGAGATTTACACCGGGTCCCTGCTAGCCCGCTGCAGGGCATTGAATTAGTCCATCTTTTTTATAGGAATTTCGGGAGTAAAACTCCACCATTTTTACACCGGCGTCAACTCTTAGCCTCATTTTAGGAGAATGCAGCCCATTTTATTTAACAAACTTCTAAAGAACGGGCTAGTCCACCATTTGTTTCCCATCCATGCCTTGCCCTTGACAAGGCGGTGCTGAACCGTCTTCATCAACTGTTGCAGACCATGTGATGTGTGTGTACACTCACAGTTCTGTCAGTGTATTGATGTGCATATCTGTATGTACACTCGGGGTTAATGTATAAAGATAACAGCTAAGTAATCACTTGAGGGCAGCACTAGATATGGGTATAAAAGACTCAAGCCCAGTTCCACCTTCGTAAGGACAGTGACGAGTGACCAGAGGCAGAGAGAGACAGCTCAGTGCAGGTATAGTTAATCATAGTTATTTCTGATTCAATCTTGTTCATTTAATATCTAGTATATGTGCTGGAGAGAGAACAAACTGACAGTTTATTTGTTAACATTACTCAATAAAGTATTTGCTCTAATTGGAAGACTACGAGTATTAATCAACATCGAGTTAAAGATCATCCTGGCAAGAAGCAAGTGAGTAACATATATTGTACAAAGCAATATAACATTACTACCAGGAGTAGTAATATAACAGTTAGGTAGGGAGTTTCTTTCCAGCAGTATTTCTTTCCACAGAGATAGTGAAGGAAAGGTGCAATAATTCCAAGCCAGGATGGGGGTGTTCCCATGTCTCCACTGCTCTTGTTCTTCCAGTAGAGGCCATGGTTTGGAAGGTACTGTTAATGTCCTTTCTACTTATTTTACACCCAGCAATTTGGGAACTGATTTTTCAGGACTGCTTTCCTATTCAGTCCAGATGAGAAAAGAGTTTGTTTTGCTCTTCTGCATTTCATGTTGTAACATATTTTGCGGAGTGCCAGCAGCTCATTATTCCTGACTTTAAACTATCAGGAGGAAAGTTTGTGCAGCATTTAGAGACTTATTAAAGGGATATCATTGAGAAGCAAGCAACTTGCCTGTAATCTTCCCTTTGGGGTTTGTAAGGAACTGATGCTGTCATATTACTAGGTAACACCACTATATCTATTTATCCCTTTCATTCTCTCCTCTGCTAATGATACAGATCAAAAGCCCGATTAAAGTGTGGCATCATTGCTTAGGGACTGATACTTCATAATTGTATATGTGTTCTTGCCTGCTGAGTTCAGAGTCAGCAGTGGAGCCGTCAATAATAAACGTTTTCTTTGCTGATCACCAAGGTGAGGTTTGTTAATGCCGGGGAGCTGAGTATTTCTGACAACTGGGAGCTGAATTTCTGGGGGGACTCAAGAAGCTGGGAACAGAGGCATGGGGGCCCCATAAATACCAGCGCAGGGAGTTGTGTGAATTTTAAGGTGACAATTCCGGTGCCAGCAATAGTAACCAGACCAGGGCAGGACAGGAATCCCACTCTCCTCCTAACTGAGGCCAATCAAAGCTGTTGAAAAGCTCATTGAGAGCATCTCAAGGCTGAGCTTTGAATGTTTA
This sequence comes from Scyliorhinus canicula, assembly GCF_902713615.1. NCBI lineage: Eukaryota > Metazoa > Chordata > Chondrichthyes > Carcharhiniformes > Scyliorhinidae > Scyliorhinus > Scyliorhinus canicula. Next base: position 29,006,387 of record NC_052148.1, on the reverse strand, counting down.
AAGGTGTGGACAGGCTACTCTTACATTGATAAATACACCAACTGAAGGCAGGTAGGTAAAGGGTGAGGAGTTAGTCATAGGTGCCGCATGGCATCACCCTAGTCCAGAAAGAAGATCAATGGAGAAAAGGGGGACTGGGCACTTGGTATGGTTGTGGGGGGGGGTTCCTTTGCACTGCACAGGACAGGGAGAGTGGACATAGCACCCAGGTTTTGAATGAGGTTGGCAGTCCTTTGGCTTTGTGAGGGCAGCAGCAACTGGAACCTTTTTTTATTAATTCATGGAATGTCCACCCCTGGCAAGGTCAGCATTTGTTGCCCACCGCGAACTGCCCTTGAACTGAGTGGCTTGCTCGGCTATTTCAGAGGGCAGTTAAGATTCAACCACATTGCTGTGGGTCTGGAGTCATGTGTAGGCCAGACCAGGTAAGGATGGAATGCTCTGCCAGTAGTCTCTTCAAAGTCACTATGGCCTTGACCATCTGCACTTCTGGCTCCTTCCAAGAATCAGCTGTGAACCTGGCAGCAGTTCATAACCGGTTGCACACCACTGCATTGCGCTACGTAGCATATTTATATTACGAGAGAACAGAGGTGATGGGGTTTCAACTCCATCACTAGATTCCCCCAGGTGCAGAGCATCTCGCCCCAGCAGCCCCTCCATCCCATGGAGTAACCCTGGGCCCACGAGCATCCAGAGGGAGGAAGGTCTGCAGAAGCATATTCCGGGGTCTTCCATCCAGGAGACTCTTGGGGTGACCAGTCAATCTGAATCTGTTCTTCCTGAGACTGGTGCAACTCAGGCACAGCAGGTAGAACAGGGTGACACGGCAACACCAGTGCCACACGAAAGAAGGCCGGGGCCCTCCATGTCGCAGCCCTCCAGAGGACATCAACCAAGGGCATCTCAGGAAATGGGGTGTGGAGGCAGCAGGTCATCCTGCGAACACACACAGATATAGTGGGAGGGTTCACAAGGCTAAGCAATTGTAGGGGCATAGCTTGGGCATGGGTGAAGTTCGACTCAAGTAGATGGGGGTCATTATCACGTGTAACATCTGCACTTGTCATTTAATTAAATACTATTATTCTTCACCAAGTTAATGCCAACATTCTTTATCCCTCCTTTCAGTGGCATAGCGCTTCTCCCCATCTGGACACAGTTGTTCTCATGGACCCTCAATGTCATCCAGACAGTCTTGGCCATTCATTTCTATTGTTTCATTTGCAGTGATAGCACTCAGACATGGCTCAGTGAACCCTAGACCCTCGCCCCTAATCCCACTAGAGCTAACGGATGAAGGAATGTAGGGCCGAACCTCACTCAGAAATGAACCAAGGCGTCAGCATGCTGGCAGCAGAGACACAGGAGTCAGACATAAGCAATAGCTGAGGAGCATCACAGACCATTCCTCGCTGTGAGTCGCCATCACTCTCCTGCAATGGCTGAGCAGTAGGCACTCAAGGACGCGTCAACCCCAGCACCCTGATGAGTAAGATCTCTGCAACCATCCCCTGCTCGCAGCGGGGCACGACATCTGGGGTGGGGGCAGGGTACGGGGTGGTGCCACACTGTTGAACAACATTCTGATCCTACTCTATAATGGGGGCGGGGCAATGAGGGCATCCCTAGCCCTGCTGCCCATGTGCACCCTTGCCCTCAACTAGCCTCCATCCTTCGGATCCTCAGCGGCCTCTTCCTTGACTCCTTCATTAATGCCCTCTTCATCCGAGGATAAGCAGGATACTGGGGGGCATTGTGAAACCTCGGCTCAACCTGAGGCCTCCAGGCACCTCCGCACCCTTGGTGTGGTTTCGAAAAGCAGCAGTGATTTGGCCGGCGTGATGTCACGCAGTCAGAGTGGGAACGTTACACGGGGCTGGAAGGTACGGTGTAAAGCCGTCTAATGATATTAAACTAAATACAATTAACGGAAATCAGGTTCACGCCCTTTTTGGAAGAGGGCTGGGGGGCATGCGAGGTCTCGCCGGTGCAAATCCCAGTATAAGCCTCTCGCGAGATTTAGTAGCCATATCGAGATCTACGTCTGTGGTGAACATACCCGAAAAAAAAACTCCTGGTGTTTTTCACTTCTCTAAAATTGAAGTGATCTTGAACTGTGTCCAGAAGAGTCATACCCAGAATCCAATGTCCAAACAAAGATTCTGAGCAGGACACTCTGTCCCGCCACACCTGTTTTTGGGGGGCGGCCCCCCGCCGGCAGCTAGATTCTCCATCCCAATGGGATTTCCCATTGTGGGAACCCCCATACTATCAGCAAATCCGTGGGCGTGAGTGCGACTCCGGCGAAACGGAGGATCCGGCCGACGGAGAATCCAGCCCTCTAACTTTCTAACTTTTGTCCCCACTTATCATTATTTCGGGGTCTTTATTTGGAAAGAATCCAAATTCACCTCTTCCATTGGCTTAGGCTGCGATTCATCTCAGGTCACCCACCTCTATAGCTGGCCATGTAGACTAATGCAAAATAGGCATTCCATGTTGTTTGGGCCACCAGATTTTACATTCCATTGCAAAAGAATGATACATTTTCTTCAAATACAGCAGTCACATCCTCTTGTCAATAATGCACTGATTGAGGGCAGCACGGTGGCGCAGCGGTTAGCATTGCTGCCTCACGGGGTCGAGGTCCCAGGTTCGATCTCGGCTCTGGGTCACTGTCCGTGTGGAGTTTGCACATTCTCCCCGTATTTACGTGGGTTTCACCCGCACAACCCAAAGATGTGCAGGGCAGTGGATTGAACACATTAACTTGCCCCTTAATTGGAAAAAATTAATTGGGTACTCTAAACTTATTTTCAAAAAAATAATGCACTGATCAAAATCATTCACATGAACATTAAGGACAAATGTTAGAAATGCTTCCTACCATAATGTCAAACTGAAAGTAACATTAGTGTCGAATACAGGTTTTCTGGCCCACAAGTATAGCTAATGAATTAAATCAATGCATGGATGTTGTTTAAAAGAAAGTGTCGTCCTAAGTGAGTTATCTTTCAGCCACTCCTTCAAATTGATTTTTAAAACTCCCAATAGTTTTGTGGGCAATTAAGAAAGCATACAGTACCTCAAACTTATCAGGAAACTTAAAGTCGTAAAACAATTGTGTGTAGTTCCTCACAAACAACAGGGGACGGGTAACTGTCATCAGGACCAAGTGACTTATCAACCTTCATTCCCATTAATTTCTCAAATTCTTACTGATACAAATTTCCTTCAATTCCGCATTCTCCCTCTTCCCTTGGTTCTGTAATTCTGGGGGATTTACTGTATCATCCTCAGTGAAGACAGACACAAATGTCACGAAAACCAAGCTAGTTGTATTGTGAATAGATTATGTGAGTTTAATTTTGTGTTTTAGTGTCGGAAAGTGTACAACCCTGGTTAGATTGATGTTAAACAAAGATGTTTTCATATGTAAGTTATTTTGGTTTCAATTCAAGCTGTGAGAGTTCAGGTTGGGAAAAGTAAACACAAGCTTCGGCAGTAGCACTGCCACCCTGGCAGTGCCACCCAGGTGTCAGGCTGGCTGTGCCAAAGTACCCGGGTGTCAGAGGAAGTGCCAGGGTGTCACCCTGCCCTGTCCCTGACCACCCAGCGGCCTCCAATGGCCTGGGAGACTCCCCAGGAGCTGTTCTGCTTAGTCCATGTTTGTGTGGACCAGTACTAAACGGCACCCGAAGGTGTCTCCCAGGGGAGGCCGATAGATGTCGAGAGCCGGTTAGATCTGACTTCATTACGGTTAAGTGGGTTCTTAAATCCACTTAATCTTGCTCGACTGAGTCCCGCCCATTGTGAGCGGAACCCAGAACACGATGCCTCGCTCCACCTGGCTAAATCGCGTGAGGCACAATAACCATCGCGAGGAAAATCTGTGCATAAAAACATCATTCACAAGTTATTAGCTTTTAGTTCTTTGAGATGTCATATTTTATTATGTTTTCTAATTGAAGAGTTAGATAAAACAACCTAGTGTACATGTGAGTATGTTATATCATTGTTAAGTAATGCAGTTCCTCATTGTTCATTTAATGAATTGCTTGCCATCTTAAGCTTGAAAACAAGGTGTTTTGTGATGCTCTATTGGTTTTGAAGATTGAAATGGGATTTTATAGAAGCACATCATTAAGAACCTAAAACCAATTATCCAACAAGGTTAGCTATTTGCCTACCTTTACTATTGAAAACCTGAATGCAAGGTCAGCAAGCACTCTTGAACTTATGGGGAGTTGGATTTTATCATTAGAGTAAAATAAATTATGATGGGTAAGAAGGTTAGAAAAGCAATGGTTTTGTGAACTATGTTTGTGAACCTGGAATTAAAATCAGAAAAACTGGGTAGAATTTTGAATTCCAGGACCAGCTCCTGTGGCGGGGTGAGGACGGGGAATGTTTCCTGCTCTGGACCCTGGTGGGAATGGTGGGTACAACACCTTTGTGTTCATGCTGAAGACATGTTTAGAGATTCGGTGGGCATTTAGTATGGGTTGGGGACCCCATTGCCTTCCTGCCTATATCTGATTTGATTGGCATTCAGTGCCCGATCAAATGATCCAGCATTGGGAAAGGCCAGGGCGGTGGGGTGGGGTGGGGGTGGGGGGGGAGGAGCACCCCCACTGAAAATCACCTCTACCCTTGACTCCAAACTCCATTCCCCCACCATCCTCCTGTTAGTGGATCACTGAAGCTCATGAAGTTGGTAGAAATCTTGAGATTACTACCTTTGAGGTCCTACTTTTTAGTTTAACTCCTAACTCCCTGAATTCAGCTTGTAGGACCTCATCCCGCTTTTTAACCGATATCGTTAGTGCCTATGTGCACCACGACAGCTGGCTGTTCACCCTCCCTCCCACCTGGCTCCCTGGCTCCTTCATGTGCAAGAAGTGTGTCCAGTTGCAGAACCTGTTAGACCGTGTGACGGCACTGGAGCTGTGGATGGGCTCACTGTGGAGCATCCGCGATGCTGAGGAGGTCGTTGATAGCACGTTTAGCGAGTTGGAGCAATATGGGATCAGAAGGCATAGAATCTCTGTGGGTAGAGTTCAGGAATCACAAAGGTAAAAAGACCCTGATGGGAGTTATGTACAGGCCCCGAGCAGTAGTCAGGATGTGGGGCAGAAAATAAATCAGGAGATAGAAAAGGTATGTAAATAAGGCAATATTGTAATAATCATGGGGGACTTCAATATGAAGGTGGAAAATCAGGTTAGTAGTGGATCCCAAGAAATGGAATTTGTGGAATGTCTAAGAGATGTTTTTTTGGAGCAGCTTGTGACAGAGCCTACTAGGGAACAAGCAATTCTGGATTTGATGATGTGTAATGAGGCAGACTTGATTAGGGAACTCAAGGTGAAGGAACCCTTATGGAGCAGTGACCACAATATGATAGAATTTACCCTGCAATTTAAGAGGGAGAAGCTGCAATCAGATGTAACGATATTACAATTAAATAAGGGTAACTACAAAGACATGAGGGAGGAGCTGGCCAGAGTTGATTGGAGAAGGAGCCTAGCCAGGGAAGACAGATGAACAGCAATGGCAGGAGTTTTGGGGGGTTATTAGGGAGGCACAACAGAAATTCATCCCAATGAGGAGGAAACATGCTCAGGGGAGGACAAGGCATCCCTGGCTGGCGAGGGATGTCAAGGACAGAATAAATGCTAATAAAAAAGCATACAACGTGGCGGGGATTAGTGGGAAATCAGAGGATTGGGAAGCCTTTAAAAGTGAGCAGCAAACAACTAAAAAAGCAAGGGGGGGGGGGTGGAGAGAAGATGAAGTACGCATACAAGCTAGCTTGTAATATAAAGGAAGATAGGAAGAGATTGTTTTCAATAAATAAAAGGTAAGTGAGAGGGAAAAATAGACTTGGGCCACTAGAAAATGTGGCTGGAGAAGTAATAATAGGAAACAAAGAAATGGCAGACGAACTGAATAGTTACTTTGCACCTGTCTTCACATTGGAATACACCAGTCAGATGCAAGAGCTCCAGGAGAATCGGGGGTCAGAGGTGAGTGCAGTGACCATCACTCAGGAGAAGGTTCTGGGGAAACTGAAAGGTCTGAAGGTAGATAAGTTACCTGGACTGGATGGAATACATCCCAGGGTCCTAAAAGAGATAGCTGAGGAAATTGTGGAGGCATTAGTGATGATCTTTCAGGAATCACTGGAGGCAGGAAGGGTCCCAGAGGAGTGGAAGGTGGCGATTGTAACACCACTGTTTAAGAAGGGAGGGAAGCAGAAGAGGAGGAATTATAGGCCGGTTAACCTGAATTTGGTCATTGGTAAGATTTTAGAGTCTGTTATTAAAGATGAGGTCGCGAAGCACTTGGAAATGCATGGTAAAATAGGACTGAGTCAGCACGGCTTTGTCAAAGGGAGGTCATGTCTGACAAATTTGTTAGAGTTCTTTGAGGAGGTAACAAGCAAGTTAGACAAAGGAGAACCAGTGGACATGATTTATTTAGATTTCCAGAAGGCCTTTGACAAGGTGCCGCATAGGAGACTGTTAAATAAGTTAAGAGCTCATGGTGTTCAAGGTACGATCCTGGCATGGATAGAGGATTGACTGACTGGCAGAAGGCAAAGAGTGGGGATAAAGGGGTCTTTTTCAGGATGGCAGCCGGTAACTAGTGGTGTGCCTCAGGGGTCTGTGCTGGGACCACAACTTTTTGCAATATACATTAATGATCTGGAAAAAGGTACTGAAAGCACTGTTGCTAAGTTTGAAGATGATACAAAGATTTGTAGAGGGACAGGTAGTATTGAGGGTAGCAAGGGGGCTGCAGAAGGACTTGGACAAGCTAGGAGAGTGGGCAATGAAGTGGCAAATGAAATACAATGTGGAAAAGTGTGAGGTTATGCACTTTGGAAGGAGGAATCTAGGCATAGACTATTTTCTAAATGGGGAAATGCTTTGGTAAGCAGAAGCACAAAGGGACCTTGTTCACGATTCTCTTAAGGTTAATATGCAGGTTCAGTCAGCAGTTAAGAAGGCAAATGCAATGTTAGCATTCATGTCAAGAGGGCTAGAATACAAGACCAGGGATATACTTCTGAGGCTGTATAAGGCTCTGGTCAGACCCCATTTGGAGTATTGTGAGCAGTTTTGGGGCCCGTATCTAAGGAAGGATGTGCTGGCCTTGGAAAGGGTCCAGAGGAGGTTCACAAGAATGATCCCTGGAATGAAGAACTTGCCGTATGAGGAACGTTTGAGGACTCTGGTCGGTAGTCCTTGGAGTTTAGAAGGATGAGAGGGGATCTTATTGAAACGTACGAGATACTGCAAGGCCTGGATAGAGTGGACGTGAAGAGGATGTTTCCACTTGTAGGAAAAACTAGAACCAGAGGACACCATATCAGATTAAAGGGATGATCCTTTAAAACAGAGATGAGGAGGAATTTCCTCAGCCAGAGGGTGGTGAATCTGTGGAACTCTTTGCCACAGAAGGCTGTGGAGGCCAATTCACTGAGTGTCTTTAAGACAGAGATAGATAGGTTCTTGATTGATAAGGGGATCAGGGGTTATGGGGGAGAAGGCAGGAGAATGGGGATGAGAATGGCATGATTGAATGGCAGAGCAGACTCAATGGGCTAAATGGCCTAATTCTGCTCCTATGTCTTATAGTCTTATGGCAATACAAATGGTATATTGGCCTTCATTGCGAGAGGATTCGAGTACAGAAGCAGAGATGTATTGTTGCAATTATACAGGGCCTTGGTGAGGCCACACCTGGAATATTGTGTGCAGTTTTGGTCTTCTTTTCTGAGGAAGGATGTTCTTGCTCTCGAGGGTGTGCAGCGAATGTTTACCAAGATGATTCCGGAGATGGCAGGACTGACGTCTGAGAAGAGATTGACTAGGTTGGGATTGTTTTTGCTGGAGTTCAGACAAATGATGGGGGATCTCAGAGAGACTTATAAAAATTCTAACAGGACTAGATAGTGTAGGTGCAGGGAGAATGTACCCAATGGTGGGCGTGTCCAGAACCAGGGGGGTCACAGTTTGAGGATTCGGGGTAGACCATTTAGGACAGAGGAGACATTTCTTCACCCAAAGAGTGGTGAGACTGTGAAATTCATTACCACACGAAGTAGTTGATGCTAAGACATTAAGTATATTGAAGAGGTGGTTCAATATGGCACTTGAGGTGAATGGGATCAAGGGTTATGGGGAGAAAGCAGGATTAAGCTATTGAAATGAAATGAAATGAAAATCGCTTATTGTCACAAGTAGGCTTCAAATGAAGTTACTGTGAAAAGCCCCTAGTCGCCACATTCCGGCACCTGTTCGGGGAAGCTGGTACGGGAATTGAACCGTGCTGCTGGCCTTCCTTGGTCTGCTTTCAAAGCCAGCGATTTAGCTCTGTGCTAAACCAGCCCCTGGCTAAACCAGCCCCTGAAAATCGCTTATTGTCACGAGTAGGCTTCAATGAAGTTAGAGTGAAAAGCCCCTAGTCGCCACATTCCGGCGCCTGAACCCGTGCTGCTGGCCTGCTTGGTCTGCTTTAAAAGCCAGCGATTTAGCCCAGTGAGCTAAACCAGCCCCTGTTATTGAGCTATTGAGTTGGATGATCAGCCATGATCGTGACGAATGGCGGAGCAGGCTCGAAGAGCTAATTGTCCTCCTCCTGCTCCTATCTTCATGTTTCTATGTTTCTCCAGCCCTTGTTATCAATGTTAATTTTGTCCTATTCTAGTATGCTTAACTGATTGATTTTTGGCTTCATACAAGACACTTTGCTAAGAGGCCCCTGCACTACTATAGCTGTATGATCTCATGTGCTAATATTTCTATAATTAGAACAAGGTGTAATAGCACCAAAAGTATTATCTCCTCCAACACCAATAAAAGTGTAACTATAAAACTGTAACTATTTTAATGGATAAGTAACTGCACAAGTTATAAAGACACATTTATGGTATCCTGCAATCGCACTTGCTGCTGCAGTGTGAAGTTTATCCCTTCATTGAGAATCCCATGTACTTCTCATTCAGGTTATTATTCTGGAGAGGAGAAGCATTAAGTAATCAGTGTTGTACACTACTTATCCTGTCATCCAATTATGGCAAACTGACACTAGTTCATTGTAAGACATGTAGGCCAAAGCATTTGTTGATAATGAAGGAAAAATTATTGCTCAGTAAACTAGCAGCTCAATCCTTGAGAAAGTTAACATTTATTTTTATCTGAACTCCAACACAGCGCTTCTGTGTTATTAGAATTTCAATCTTCTGTGTTGCTGCCCTCAAGGCTTAATGGCTGAATCCACCATCTGGTCTTGAATTAAGCTATACACACTGATAATCAGTCCCTGCTCTACACTGCGTTAGCTAATCTTAAATGAGGGTGGGCAGGGTTACATAGATACATAGATACATAGATACATAGAAGATAGGAGCAGGAGGAGGCCTTTTGGCCCTTCGAGCCTTCTCCGCCATTCACCACGATCATGGCTGATCATCCAACTCAATAGCCTAATCCTGCTTTCTCCCCATAGCCTTTGATCCCCTGCTCCCCAAGTGCTATATCCAGCCGCCTCTTGAATATATTCAAAGTTTTAGCATCAACTACTTCCTGTGGTAATGAATTCCACAGGCTCACCACCCTTTGTGTGAAGAAATGTCTCCTCACCTCTGTCCGAAATGGTTTACCCTGAATCCTCAGGCTGTGACCTCGGGTTCTGGACACACCCATCATTGGTAACATCTTCCCTGCATCGACCCTGTCTAGTCCCGTTAGAATTTTAGAAGTCTCTATGAGACCTCCCCTCATCCTTCTGAACTCCAGCGAGAAAAATCCCAACCTCGTCAATCTCTTGTTGGTGGCATCTTCAAAGGCTAACTTAGCCCATCGAGTGAAAATTAACAAGGATTCCTGATTCTGATCAATACCAAGTGTTAAGGACATCGGACGAGGATAGGCCCTTACTCGGCTCTTCTGTGATGCCCTTATGATGCTCCTGTCATCCACTACTAATCTCTTATGTGAAAAACGACTGCACCAATCCATCCAGTGGAATAGCACTGTGATTCAAACACTTGAATGGTCAAGGTGGGAGATTGAAAGCTGAATCAAACCACTGCTGCTCTTATATCAATAGGTTTAGTCATGCTGCTCTTTACCATGTGGCAGGAAGATGGCACTATGATGATGGTCCATATGTATAATCAGGTCAGCAGTCAGAAAAAGAGTGTTTCCCTCCTGTCTCAAAGATGAAGGACATTTGGGGCGGGATTCTCCAGCCTCTCAGCCACATGTTTCTCGGTGCAGGGAGACGGTGCGCCTTTCACTGGCAGCGGGATTCCCTGCTCCCACCGCGGTCAATGGGAATTCCCATTGAAGCCACCCCTCGCTGCTGGGAAACCCAGGGCCGGGGCATGTTGCCAGGGTAACCAGAAAAACCCGCCTCCAGCGAAGAGCTGAAGAATTCCGGCCTAGTTCAATGGAGAAAAACGTGTTTTTTAAAAAATTCTTCATTCATGAGTTGTCAACACTACTGTCAAGGCCAGCAATTGTCGCCCATCCTGAACAGTCCTTGATACGGTGGCGGCGAGCTGTCAGAGAACGATTACAAATAGTAAATGCATGTCATAAATGATTAACCTTGTGGGTCTTTTCTTACATAGAGCCTAATTGCCCCCCTCAGTACTTCACAACTAATTATTTACTTTTGAAGTGCAGTTACTGTTATGCAGGGAAATGCGTCAATAATTTGCATCTGGAAAGCACTCCCTTAGTACTGCATTGAAATGTCAACCTAGATTGTGCTCACAATTAGCATAAGAAATAGAAGCAGGGGTAGGCCATACGATCCCTCGGGCCTGCTCCACCATTCAATAATATCATGGCTGACCTTTTCCATCAACTTCATATACCCACACAATCCCCATATCCCTTTGATCCTCTTACGATCAAAAATCTATTGATCACAGTCTTGAATATGCTCAGTGATTAAGAATCCACAACAAGAACAAAAGAAATGCCCTTAGGAGCAGGAGTGAATAAAACAGCCCCTCGAGCCAACTTCACAATTCAGTACGATCATGCTGATCTTTGACTTTAACACCACTTTTCCGCCTGCTCCTTTATCCTTGGAGGAGAGAATTCAAAAGATTCACAACTCTTCATGTCATTGTTTTTCTTCTAATCTCTGTCCGAATTGGATGCCCCCTTATACTGAGGCTATCAACCCCTCCCCCCTAGTTTTATGCTGTCCAGGCAGAGGAAATCAGCATCTATTTCACTGTGAAGAATTCGATACAGCGACATTACCTCTCATTCTTCTGAATGCTACAAAATATAGGCTCTGGGCTGGAGTTTTCGGCTGCGCCCGCTGCAAGATCGCCACAGACAGGATGGGGATCATTGACCTTGGGCGGGAATTTCCTGCCCTCAGTCTCACCTCACAGGACAGTCCCCTCACCCCACGAATTTGTCTATTGATTGCATCCTCTCGAAGACGGTTATCTATTTCCTTCGACAAAGAGACCAAAGCTGTTGATGCTGATCTCACCAAATCCCTGCAGAATGGCAGAAAGATCTCCTTACTCTAATACTCCTGTCCCCATGGAAAAGAAAGCTGACATTGCCTCCCTAATTGTTTTGCCTGTTAACTTTGCAGGGTAACGTTCTGTGATTCATGTCTAAGGGCACCCGAAAATCTCGGAATCCCGATGTTTTGTCTTCTCTTACCTTTCAAACACTATTTGATTGGCTGGGGTTTCTGGTCCCATCTGCGCTGGGACTTGAAATTCCTACCTGCGGTCAACAGACCTTTCAATTGTCCGTCAAAATGTCCATGCTGCCCGTCACGTAACTGGATAATTTATTCCTATGTTTCCATTTTTCGTCCCACAATGGACAATTTCCCAATTCCCCAAATTATACCCCATCATTTAAGCAGTCCATATCTATTTGCCACCTCTTTGGGTCATCACAGATTAAATGAATTGCATGTAATACCCTCACCTCAGTCATTGATAAAAATTGCAAACAGCTGAGGCCCAAGCACTGATCCTTCGGGCCTTCTCAGAGGCAATTCATGATGGGTAGTGAATGCTGGTCTAGCCAGCAATGCCCACATCCAGTGAGAGTATAAATTTATAAAAATCTCCATGAGCCCCACCCGTCATTCCAAAAGTGACCCGTTTGTTTCTCCTCTCCGTTTCTTTGTCTTCTTTGTTAATATATTTCCCCAAACCACAGAAATACAATTCTGGGTAATAAGGAATGGGGATTGAACCAGATTGCTGTCAACTCAGTTAGGCTGACATGCTGTGCCTCAATGCTTCTCGGATTAAGATGGGGTACCTCAGCACAGACCAGGAACCAAACCTCATCATCCTTCCAAGCCTCATCGATTGTGTGATCTAGCTGATAAGCTAAAAATGATCTACACTATCTGTGTCTAATCATTTTGTGTTTCCAACACCATGTTACCCAATCGGCAAGCTACCTGGTGGTCTCAAACCATTATACGTATGCCGATGAGTTACTCTCTTGAAGGCCTAGTTTTTATTTCTGGCTGCTCTGGAGAGCTCACGACTATGGAAAATTTCTCCTCTTTTAGAGTTCTTAAGCCATGAATGAAATATTCATACAATCCAGTCAATTAACTTGCAGTTGATAAATTAACCAGAAGCTCACTCATTATACTAGATACATTTTCTCCATCCATGCATTTGGACCCCTTTCATGTGAAAATTAGTGTACTTAGAAACATTGCATTTATTCAGCTGAACGTGTAAGATCTCAGGGGGATGTCAGGCTGTGTGAAAAGGCGAACAGGTCCACACCGATTGGGTTACTGTTTCGCAAAATTGGGGCGCATCCATTATACATTGCTCAGAATAGCTGCTCTCATGTCAGCTCTCACAGCTGTGTGCCAATATAGGTACGTGAAAATTGTGAAATTAACATGACTTCAGGTGAGTTTGAAATGAGCAGCTTCCTCACATTAACATTGCAAATCCATCAGAAGAGAACAGCCAGCGTTTTTGATTGACAGGTGTTATTAACTTTCATTTTAAAGCAGAAAAATGTACTTACTTAATTATTCAGATAGGCTGAGCATCGCTGCAAGTTTATTATGAACTATTTCGCAATTTATTTGATGGAAAAGTTATGGCCAGCATATTTCATTTTGTTCAAAGATTCTGTGAATTAATCTGAAGCTCATGTTCCAAATTACAACCTTGGAAGAGCAGAATATTAGGTACTTATATTAGGGGCTGGTTTAGCACCGTGGGCTAAATCGCAGGCTTGTAGTACAGAACAATGCAAGCAGCGTGGGTTCAATTCCTGTACCAGCCTCCCCAAATAGGCGCCGGAATGTGGTGACTAGGGGCTTTTCACAGTCACTTCACTGAAGCCTACTCGTGACAATAAGTGATTATTATCATTACTTGCAGCTGCCTCATGAATGTCATTGGCACAGTGTCATGTGAGAGTACCTTTAAGAAATGGGTGTTTAAGTAATGTACCTTTAAGAGAATTGGTGTTTATCAGTGATGTCAGAGTGTGGGTGGAGCTGGGCTGTCTGTCAGCTTTTTACTTTTGTTTTCGGCTGTTTGCTGCAGGGTGTGTTTTTGTTTCATTTTCAGAGCTGGATAGCTGCAGTCACAGCCAGAAGGGGTATTAGTCTCTCTCTCTGTAATCTAAAAACTGTAAATTGATCCTTTGGTGATTTAAAACTAATAACTGCTCTCAGTAGCTACTTTAACCTGATGTGCTTCTGTTAAAAGTTCTTTTTTTTTAACTCTTATGGAAGTTAAAAGGATAGCTTAAGGATTACTTAGTGTTTTATTCTTTGGGGGTTGTATTTGAATTAATGGTTGCTGAGATGTTCACTGTATGTTTCAAAAAGGTTAACTTGAGTTCATAGAATAAACATTGTTTTGCTTTAAAAAATGCTTCTCCATTTCTGCTGTACCACACCTGTAGAGTGGGCCGTGTGCTCCCAATAGCACAATCTATTAAAAGTTGCGGGTCAGGTGAACTCCATGATACACTTTGGGGTTCTCTAAACACTGGCCCATAACAAATTGGGGGCTCAAGGTGGATAAAAGTCTATCTATTGGGTTGGCTTAGTGATCTTAAAGACAGTGAGAGGTGAGCATATTGTGGTTGCTTTTCAGGTGTGGTATTCTCGTTTAAGTAGGGAGTGTGTTGTGGACAATGGCTCTTTCCGTTTTTGGGAGTAGAGACGGTCACACGCAGCACCTTACGGACAGAGACTAAAAACAGAGTGTTAGATTTGGCAAAAACATTGCAGTTAACATTACCTGACAAAATGCAAAAAGATGAGGTAATTATGGCGGTGGCTAAGCATTTAAAGTTGCCTGACATACAGTTTGACTCATTGGAAATGCAAAAATTCATGTTACAAATTAAGCAAATGGAACATGAGAAATAATTAAAGCAGATTGAATATGAAAGAGAGGAAAATGAAAGAGAGAGAGTGCGGAAAAAGAAAGAGAAAGAGATAGAGAAGAAAAAGGAAAGGAGAGAGAAGAAAGAGAAAGGGAGATACAGATCAGAGAAAAAGATAAAGAGAGAGTTTGAACTTAAGAAAATGGCCATGAAACATGACAGTCAGTTAAAATTAGCAGACGTAAAGGAAAACGTACAGTTGGATGATTGTGATGAGGATCGTGAGAAAGAGCGTCAAAGTCTAAGGTTTGGTGGGGATCTATTTAAATATGTCCAAGCATTGCCAAGGTTTGATGAGTTGAGGTAGAAGCCTTTTTCATTTCATTTGAGAAGGTAGCTAAACAAATGAAATGGCCACAGGACATGTGGGTTTTACTGATTCAAACAAAGCTGGTAGGTAGGGCTAGTGAAGTGTTTGCATCACTACCGGAGGAGGTATCTGGGACGTATGAGGAGGTGAAAAAATCCATCTTAGGTGCATATAAACTAGTGCCAGAAGCCGACAAACAAAGGTTTAGAAAATTAAATGAAATGCTTATTGTCACAAGTAGGCTTCAATGAAGTTACTGTGAAAAGCCCCTAGTCGCTACATTCCGGCACCTGTTCGGGGAGGCTGGTACGGGAATTGAATCATGCTGCTGGCCTGCTTGGTCTGCTTTAAAAGCCAGTGATTTAGCCCAATGTGCTAAACCAGCCCCTGAAATTTAGCCCTGAAAAATAGAAATTTAAGGAAAGAATTTGGTCAAACATACATGGAGTTTGAAAGTCTGAAACAGAGTAATTTTGATAGGTGGATAAGGGCTTTGAAAATAGATCAAACATTTGAAGCTCTCAGAGAAATTATACTTTTGGAGGAGTTTAAAATTTCAATTTCTGATGTAGTGAGAACTCATGTGGAAGAGCAGAGGGTTAAAACTGCAAGATTAGCAGCAGAAATGGCAGATGATTATGAATTAGTTCATAAATCAAAGTTTGGTTTCCAACACAGGTTTCAGCCTGTGAGCGATAGAAACTGGGGAGATGAGAAATACTCAAGTGGTAAAGGTAAAGGTGATCTGATGGGAGATAATAAGGAGAGTGTACCTCAAACTAAAAAAGAAATCCAGGACGGTGGAAAAGAAATGAAAATTTCAAATGTTTTCACAGCAATAAACTAGGCCATGCAAAGTCACAGTGTTGGTGGTTGAAGAAAAACACTGGGAAGGCTGATGTGGTAAAACAGGATCAGATATTGGGGTTTGTTAAAGTGGTAAAGCAAAGCCCAAATGAAGCAAAGGAGGTGCAAAAGATTGTACAGCCTGATCAAGAGGTGATTGATGAAGGTGCCAGATCTCTTTAAAAAGTTTACTTGTGTGGGTAAAGTTTACTAATGCGTATCAGGAGGAGCAGGTAAAGAAGTCACAATTTTAAGAGATATGGGAGCTAGTCAACCTATAATGGGAAGAGATGAGGAGTTATGTAGAAGAGGAGTTTGGGAAGAATGTCGCCAGAAAAGGGGGTAATATGTGGAATTCACAGTGAGAGGAGTAGTGTTCCATTATATAAGGTAAGGTTGGAAAGTCCAGTGAAGAGTGGTGAAGTGGTAGTAGGAGTAATAGAGAAACTACCTTGTCCAGGAATACAGTTTATCTTGGGTAATGATATAGCTGGATCGCAGGTAGGAGTGATGCCTACTGTGGCTGATAAGCCAGTGGAAAATCAGACAACTGAAGTGTTGAAGGACAAATATCCTGGGATTTTTCCGGATTGAGGAGTAACAAGGTCGCAAAGTCACATGTTAAGACAAGAGGAGAAATCAAAGAGTGAAGATAAAACAATTATCCGCAACGATTTTTGATCACATGGTTGAAAAAGAACAAGAACAGGTGGAAGATGAGGTGGATACTTTTAGTTCAGGAAAATTGGCAGAGTTACAACAGAAAGATGTAGAAATAAACCGGATGTATCAGAAAGCACACACAGAAGAGGAATCTGAATGTATACCAGAGTGTTATTACCGTAAAAATGATGTCTTGATGAGAAAATGGAGACCTTTAATGAAAAAAAATGAAAATCGCTTATTGTCACGAGTCGGCTTCAATGAAGTTACTGTGAAAATCCCCTAGTCGCCACATTCCGGCGCCTGTCCGGGGAGGCTGGTACGGGAGGCTTTACATATGCAGGTGGATGAAAAGCGAGCAGAAGTTCATCAAGTAGTATTGCTAGTAGGTTATAGAAAGGAGGTGTTGCGAGTTGCCATGAGGTACTAGTGGGAGTCATATGGGAATAAGGAAAACTCAAGTTAAAATCCCATAATATTGTTAAATATTGTCAATCATGTCACACATGTCAAGTGTTAGGGAAACCTCAAGCCGTGATAAAAGCAGCGTCCTTAATACCCATTCCAGCATTTGAGGAACCTTTTACAAGGGTCCTAATTGATTGCGTAGGACCGCTTCCTAAAACAAAAAGTGGGAATCAATATCTTTTGCCGATTATGGATGTGTCTACTAGATTTCCAGAGGGCATTCCAGTACGTACTGTTTCCAGCTAAAAAGATTGTGGAGGAGTTACTTGAATTCTTTGCTAGATATGGACTACCCACAGAAATACAATGGATCAAGGATCAAATTTTACCTCAAGGTTGTTCAAAAACGTTATGGATAGCTTAGGAATAAAACAATTTAAATCAACTGCGTACCATCCAGAATTGCAGGGAGCATTGGAAAGGTGGCATCAGACATTAAAGACAATGTTGAGGGCTTATTGTCAAGATTTTCCAGAGGTTTGGACTAAAGGAATTCCATTCAGACTGTTTGCAATTACGGATGCACCTGATGAGTCAACAAAATTCAGTCCTTTTGAACTAATTTTTGGTCATGAGGGAAGAGGACCACTTAAATTGATTAAGGAAAAATTGGTGAGTGAGAAATCTGAACTTACATTATTGGATTACGTGTCAAATTTTAGGGAATGATTAAATAGAGCAGCTGAATTGGCGAGACAACATTTAAAAGTTGCACAAAATGTGATGAAACAGGTAGCGGACAAGAAATCCAAAGTTCGTAGTTTTGCCACTGGAGATAAAGTTTTAGTATTGTGACCAGTGGTAGGTGAGCCTTTAAAAGCTAGGTTTTGTGGACTTTATAAGATTGAAAGGAAATTAAGTGAGGTGAATTATGTGGTAAAAACACCAGATCGAAGGAAGACTCACAGATTGTGCCATGTGAATATGCTTAAAAGGTACTTTGAAAGGGAAGGAGAGAAAAAGGAGGAGGTTTTAATGATTCTAACTCAAAGTGACGAACCAAATTCAGATGACTGTGAGTTTGACATACCTCAAATTAAATTGGAAAATGCAGATGTTCTTAAAAATTGGGATAAATTGTTGAGTTACCTTCCAGAAGAAAAACGAACAGGCCTGAAATAGTTATTGATATCACGTGGGCAAGTTTGTGGAGATAAATAGAGAAGTACTAAAATGACTGTACATGATGTAGATGTGGGAAATGCTGTTCCAATCAAACAACATCCATGTAGACTTAACCCTTTAAAATTGGCACAGGTTAACAAAGAGAGTGAGTGTATGCTTAAAATGGCAAAATTGAAGTGGGTTGTAGCCAATGAAGCTCACCCATAGTGATGGTACCAAAACCGTACGGTAACCAACGGTTGTATGTAGACTATAGAAAGGTTAATGCAGTTACAAAAATGGACTCTTATCCTATCCCACGTTTGGAGGATTGCATTGAGAAAGTGGGACAATCAGCATTTATTTCCAAACGGGATTACTTAAAGGTTACTGGCAGGTACTTTTATCCGAATGGGCGAAGGAGATTTCAGCTTTTGTGACTCCAGATGGTATATACCAATTCAATGTTATGCCATTTGGCATGAAAAACGCCCCAGCCACATTTCAACGGTTAACTAACAAAGTTGTTTCAGAATTACCCAATTGTGCAGTATACATGGACGATCTGGTAATTTTCAGCCAGACGTGGAAAGAACATTTAAAACATCTGATGGAGTTATTCGATCAATTTCAGGAGGCGGGTTTGGTGATAAACCTGGACAAAAGTGAATTTGGAAAAGCCCAAGTCACTATCCTTGGCCATACAATTGGACAGGGTCGAATGGCCATATACGATGTGAAACCGACAGTTATTGAGGAGTTTCCAATACCCTCAAGATGAAGGGAAATAATGCGTTTTCTTGGCATGAGTGGATCTGATCGAACATTTGTGAAAATTGTATGTAGCGTAGTTGCTCCACTAATAGACTTGCTGAAGAAACGTCAAAAATTTCAGTGGACAGCGGACTTTAAACAGACATTTGACTGCCTGAAAGCTGTGGGGCGGGATTGTCCCCACCCAGTGGGGCGGGGGCCCGGTAGGACGGAGTGACGTGAACCACTCTGGCGTCGGGCCATCCCAAAGGTACGGAATCCTCCGCACCTTCAGGGGCTCGGCCCGCCCCAGAGTGGTTGGTGCCCCGCCGGCCGGCGGGAAAGGGGCTTGGTGCCGTGCCAACCAGCGCCGAAGGGCCTCCGCCGGTAGGTGCATGCGCGGCCGCACCAGCATGTGCTGCCGTCATCCCCGCGCATGCGCAGAGGGCTTCGCATCCGCACCGGGAATGGCGGACTGGTACAGCCTCCGGTGCGAAAAAATAGAGTGCCCCCATGGAACAGGCCCCAATCACGGGACAGGCCACCGTGGGGGCACCTTCTGGGGTGCACACCCCCCCCCCCCAAGAACTCCGGAGGCCGCCCGCGCCGCCAGGTCCCGCCGGTAATGGACCTACTCCAATTTACGCCGGCGGGACTGGCAAAAGATGGGCGGGACTTTGGCCTATCGCGGGCCGGAGAATCCGGGCAGCCCCGGGGCCCATTGAGTCACGCCGGACCCCGCCATTCTCCGAGGCGGTCAGCGCGACTCGCGCTGGGCCAATTTTTGGGGGCCTGGAGAATTTGGAGGATGGCGGGGGCAGGATTCACGCCAACCCCCGGCGATTCTCCAACCCGGTGGGGGGGTCGGAGAATCCCGCCCGTGATAACGAATGCTCCTGTGTTGGAGAATTACAAGGGCCTCTGTGATCAGATTGAACGATAGTACTTGACTTTAAAGAGAAATGCCGAAGCGCAGCAAAATGGATGGATTGTGCAGAGACCTTCTTGTTCAAAGAGACTGTCAATCGAGAAGGATTTCAGTTGGAGGAAGGAGACCGTAAAAAAATGGACTATGTTATTATACCTGTTTGCATGTGTTGTTATTTTGAAACGAAAAAGTACATTTACTCTGCGCATTTCTTAAATGATAGTGAAACCATCTTGAAGTTGATGGGGTTTTTTTCTTGGGGGGGAGGTGTCATGTGAGAGTACCTTTAAGAAATGAGTGTTTAAGAAATGTATCTTTAAGAAATGGGTGTTATCAGTGATGTCAGAGTGTGGGTGCAGCTGGGCTGTCTGTCAGCCTTTTACTTTCGTTTTAGGCTGTTTGCTGCAGGGTGTGTTTTAGTTTCGTTTTCAGAGCTGGATAGGTGCAGTCAGAGTCCGAAGGGGTATTAGTCTCTCTCTCTGTAATCGAAAAACTGTAAATCGATCCTTTGGTGATTTAAAACTAATAACTGCTCTCAGTAGTGACTTTAACCTGATGTGCTACTGTTAAAAGTTATTTTTTAAGTCTTATGTTAAAGGACAGCTTAAGGATTACTTAATATTGTGTTCTTTGGGGGTTGTATTAGAATTAATGGTTGCTAAGATGTTCACTGTATGTTTTAAAAAGGTTAACTTGAGTTCATAGAATAAACATTGTTTTGCTTTAAAAAATACTTTTCCATTTCTGCTGTACCACACCTGTAGAGTGGGCCATGTGCTCCCCATAGCACAATGTATTAAAAGTTGTGGGTCAAGTGAACTCCATGATACACCTTGGGGTTCTCTAAACCCTGGCCCATAACAACAGCCTGAAGTGCGGCATTTTCACTACCGAGGTAATCACAGCCAAGGGCTTCGTTATTCCAAAGTTTAACTCCAATGAGGCGGACTGGGATCGGCATAGGCCCGCTGACCCTAGGAGCACATCATAAGTGACCAGAGGGTTGTGTGGATGCCAAGCAGAGCCACCATCAGATATGCCCCCTTGCCCCTTCATCCCTCACACCCTCTCATTTGCCCACCCACCCGCCACGACCCCTCATACAACCCAAGCCAACTCACGAACCCACAAGCCCTCCCCCCAAGACCCCTCATCCGACAAATACCACGTCTATGCCAACATGCTCCACTCCCACTCCCATGTACCCTCATTTCCCCATGCCATCTCATACCTTCCATGCTACCTCTATAGCCACTCACCCAATATCCACATGGGCAGTCCTCAGGAGCCATGGAGGGATGTTTAAAAAATAAGGATGGAACCTTACCATATTTTTTCAAAGTGTCGGTTCTGGTGCAAAAATGAGAGAATTCCACCGGCACCGCCAACAATCAAACCAAAATTCGGCACCAATCAGTGGCATACTCGTGCTTCGTAATACTGACTAAATTACCACAATTGGCTCATCAAGGAAGGATCAGGCTTGCCTTTGTAGTCAGCAAGGCACACCAGTGCGTGTGAAGTCTGCAAATGGCATGTCAACTTTATCCTGAGGGGACACCCTCATTGTCTCTGCTCTCCTGGGCTGCGGATATAATGAGCATTCAGCCACCCAGACGTTAATCCCTGACAGCCTGGCTACCATAACCAGTGACCTTGAATTTCCAAACAGCTCTTTCCCTCTGGCTTCACAGTGCTCCTGAGTGTGAGGGTTTACTCTGACCGTACTCACCCTTCCTTCATTATGAGGGTCTTCAGGCCTTGTGAGGGAAAACACCCCATGTCAGAGACCCCCACTTTGCCCATTCAGCTTGGCATCTCATGGGACCCCACCCAAGAACCTCAAGCCACCCAGTACTGACCCTTTGGATTCACTGGCTCCCACCTACTTTTTAGCTGTTACTCTGGAAGGGAAATCCTTCAGTAGTTATATTACTACAAGCCAAACAAGGAGGACACAGGAAGTGCAGCCAGCAAACCAGCCGCCAGACCTTTTAACACCGAGAGGCTCACAGACACACGTGGCTGCCGAGGACCGCGAATTGCACCACTCCCGAGATACCCATACTGGACCACGCCCAGGCCAAAGTTGACCTTATCTGATCTCCCACGACACTCACAGGAGATTGGAGAACCCCAGGTGCTTGCCCTCTGGGCAGGGTGATACCCTGGCGGCACCATAACACTGTCATTCTGGAACCCTGGCAGTGCCACCTGGGTGCCAGCCTGGCACTGCCAAAGTGTCCAGGTGGCAGTGCCATCTGGCAGGGGCACTGTAAGGGTGTCAGCCTGGCATTGCCAAGGTGCTAAGCTGACATTTTTCATGCGATGGTGATTGGGCTGGGAAAGTGCACTCCGCAGATGTGGGAGAGGGGTGCTGGCGGCCCAGGGACCACTTTATAGTGAGTTTGGGCTTGCGGGGGGGAGGGGGGGGGGGGGGTCCAGGGGTTGCGTCGCTAGCTCGAGGGATTGTCCTGATCTCTTGCTATACTGAGGAATTCTGGCGAGTATTCCCTGTTAACTGGATGGGTGTTAGATAGCGTGGTGTTTCTTGGCGCTGCAAGCACAGGGAAACACACAGTTAAATGTACTCGCTTTGGGACTCTATTGCCATTTGGTTAGATCGGGCCCTTAGTCATTTGTTGGCCTTGTCTAGGTCTCGCTGCGGAGATGGGAATGTTTTTTTTGCTAACCCAAGCCAGAATTCCAAAGCAGTCCAGAAGAGCTTTTATTTTGGAACTCTGACAGATTAAACCTTCTGTCATGTTTAAAGAACAAGGCCTTCAAACAAACGTCATGACATTTTAACAGCCCTTATCCGTCCTTCATGAACTTTGCATCGATTCATGACTCTCACACTGCCGATTAGAGCCCTTGCAGTAACTAAAATGGGATCTGTTTGGACTCAGCAAATAACCCTGCTGAATGTGGCTTAGTCTCCTGTCTGAATTCCACTTCCCCATTTCCAGAAAAAATTGATTCTTTCGGAAATGGGGTGGGAGTTCCTTCACCTGTGCCTCACCCATAATTTTAAATGCCTGTGGAATCTTCCGGACTCTGTGATAACCTGGCCCTTAATATTCAGTGACTGGCTTGGAGGGGGGATTTTTGCAGTGTTTACAGGATCATTTTCCCCGATTCCAAAAGCTGAGATCATCAAAGTGAGAGATGCTGACTGGACATTCTCATTTTGGGCAGCTCGTGTTACCCTGACTGCCAGTAGCCCGGGCAAAATCCTGATAGTTGGCTGACAAATCTCTCTAATCTGCCTTTTGCAAATTATCTCAGCACACTCTACCTCATTAGTGTAATATTTTTCTATTTTTCCAGCCTGTTTGAGGAACAAAATAGATGATTTTACACCAATTAAACAGCAGGTCTATGAGCCTGTGTTGGATTTGAACCCATTTTCAGTTAAAGCCCGATTGTCTGTAGCACTTAGTACTCTTCTATTGCTCCTTCCTAATGAAATGGCATAGGCGTCCAATTTTTATTCTTGCATTTAGGTATATAAAGATGCATTTTAAAAATACTTTTCATGACCACAGGACATCACAAAGTACTTTGCGGTCAATGGAGTACATCTGTTGGCCCCGTTTCGTATTCACTATGGACATCCAATTCTTCAATACTTCCATTCCCTCAGCAATGCTGCCTCATGTCTTCCTCCGCCTCGCTTTGCTTGTTCTCATACTGAAGAAATTCTTCTTCAACTCCACTTACTTCCTCCATGGGGAACCACATTCATTATTCCATTCCTAGTCAGGCCCCCCTCCCCATCTCTTTTACAGTTCATTGGCAACTGTAGTGGTGATGTTCTTACCTTGAACAGGAAAACCTAATTGACTTTTTTTTCCATTGCCCTCTTTCTCTCACATTCACCTGATCCATCTCTGACTCGTTGCTCCCCTTCCTTTATCCCTCTGTCTCCGTTTCTGGGGATAGGCTATCAACTACGCTTCATCACAATCCCACGGACTCTCACCTTGGCTACACTTCTTCACACTCTATTTCCTGTAAGGGCTCTATTCTATTTTCCTGGTTTCTCTGCCTTTGTCACATCTGTTCTGATGATAAAACCTTCAACATCAGTGCTTCCGAAATGTCGTCTTTCCCTCATCCAAAAATTCTCATCCAACGTGGTTGATAGGTCCCTCATCCATTTCACACGCTTCTGTTGTCATCTCTTCCCTTCCTTCCCAGAACGATGATAGAGTTTCCCTTGTCCTCGCCTTCCACACCATCAACCTCCCTATCCAATAGATCTCTCTCACTGTCATTTTCATCAGCACCAGTGTGATGCAACCATCAAACACATGTTCTGCATTTCGAAGGGACCATTCACAGACAACACACTAGTCCACTCGTCAATCGCCTTTAACACTCCTTGTTGCAACCAACAATTCTACGGACACGTGCTTGTAGGATTAGAATAGCGGTTTTAATATACTTACAACAGAGCCAGCCTGTTAGCCGTTGAACTTTCGGTTAACTGGCCGACTGACCCTGTGGCACTGATCTTTACACAGCAGCTCCCGGGGGAGGAGTCCTGGGCGGAGCCAAGGGAGAAGCCCAGTACAACTCTCGAGTATTCCCAGAGCTACTCCCCCTGGTGGTCAGGTAGTGCAACTGAACTTACAATATAGACACATATATATACAGATAATAATCCCGTGTGAATCACATTCACCACATTCACCCCCTGTGAAAAAAATTGAGTCCAGCGGGGATGGTGGCTCACAGAGTTAGTCTGTCCGGTGGACGAATTGTTCTTTTTGATCTGCGGAGCACCGGGGTTGCAGCCTCTTGCGGTGGCTGGGTGGGTGTTGAGAGCTGGGGTACGATGGCAGACTCCGGGGCGGGTCTCGTCCGAACTTTATACACCTCTGGCTCGACCGGAGACTGGGGGCGCTGGGGGCAGGCTGGTTCTGGCGCGTGGAACCGGTGGGGTGAGCTTGCGGAATCGGGGGCGCGAGGGGGCGGCAGCATAGGGAACGGGGTAAGGGGTTCCTCAGTGGGGGTGGGGGGGGAGCTGGATCCAGCGGGTGCCAGGTCCCGAAGGGATACTGTGTCCTGGCGACCATCCGGGAACTCCACGAATGCGTACTGGGGGTTGGAATGGAGGAGGCGCACCTTTTCAACAAGGGGGTCAGTTTTGTGCCCCCTGACGTGCTTCGTCAGGAGGACCGGGCCTGGTGTCCTCAGCCTCGCCGGAAGTGAGACTCCTGAGGTAGTGCCCCTAGAAAAAATGAAGAGTCGCTCGTGAGGGGTTTGATTTGTAGCTGTACAGAGGAGGGATCTGATTGCGTGGAGCGCGTCTGGGAGGACTTCTTGCCATTGGGAGATTTGGAGTTTTCTAGACCGGAGGGTCAGTAGGACGGTCTTCCAGACCGTCGCGTTCTCCATCTCCACCTGTCCGTTCCCCCTGGGGTTGTAGCTGGTAGTCCTGCTCGAGGCGATGCCCTTGTCGAGCAGGTACTGACGCAGCTTGTCGCTCAAAAAGGACGACCCCGGTCGCTGTGCACGTAGCTGGGGAAACCGAACAGGGTGAAGACATTATGCAGGGCCCTAATGACTGTGTGGGAGGTCATATCAGGGCATGGAAAGGCAAAAGGGAATCGGGAGAACTCGTTGATGATGTTGAGGAAATACATGTTCTTGTTAGTGGAGGGGAGTGGCCCTTTGAAATCGATCGCAAGGCGTTCAAAGGGCCTAGAAGCCTTGACCAGGTGGGCCCTGCCTGGTCTATAGAAGTGCGGTTTGCACTCTGCACAGATCGGGCAGTCCCTGGTGACCGCTTTTACCTCCTCGTTGGAAAAAGGCAGGTTTCAGGCTCTGATGTAGTGGGCGAGCCGGGTGACCCCTGAATGGCAGAGGTCAACGTGGATGGCTTTCAGATGGCTGATCTGCATGCTGGCGCATGTCCCGCGGGATAGGGCATTCGAGGGCTCGTTGAGCTTCCCGGTCGATATTTAATATCGTAACTATAGGTGGAAAGTTCGATCCTCCACCGAAGGACTTTATCATTTTTTATTTTGCCCCTTTGCGAGTTGTCAAACATAAAGGCAATTGATCGTTGGTCGGTGATGAGGGTGAACCTCCTACCTGCGAGGTAGTGCCTCCAGTGACGAACAGCCTCCACGATGGCTTGTGCTTCCTTCTCGACTGAGGAGTGTCAGAGTTCTGAAGTGGATAGGGTACGGGAGAAAAATGCAACGGGCCTCCCTGCCTGATTTAAAGTGGCTGTTGGAGCTACCTCTGAGGCGTCACTCTCAACCTGAAAGGGAGTGGATTCATCCACCGCCCGCATGGCTGCTTTGGCGATGTCCTCCTTGATGCAGCTGAAGGCCTGGCACGCGTCAGCAGACAGGGGAAATCGTGTGGCCTTAAAGAGTGGCTTTGTCCGCATATTGAGGGACCCACTGGGCGTAGTATGAAAAGAACCCCAAGCACCGTTTGAGGGCCTTGGGGCAATGAGGGAGGGGGAGTTCCGGGTCTGTGGTCCGGGTCTGGACCCAGGACTCCGTTCTCCACGACGTAGCCGAGGATGGCCAGTCTGTTTGTGCGGAAAACGCATTTCTCCTTGTTATAAGTGAGATTTAATTTCTGTGCTGTTTGGAGAAAACGGTGGAGGTTGGTGTCGTGGTCCTGCTGGTCATAGCCGCAGATGGTAACATTGTCCAGATCTGGAAACGTGGCCCGCAGCCCGTACTGGTCTACCATTCGGTCCATTGCTCGTTGGAACACCGAAACCCCGTTAGTGACGCCGAAAGAAACCCGGAGGAAATGGAAGAAGCGGCCATCGGCCTCGAATGCCGTGTAGTGGCGGTCCTCCGGGCGGATTGGGAGCTGGTGGTATGCAGACTTCAGATCCACCGTGGAAAATAGCCGATATTGGGCGATCTGATTAACCATGTCTGCAATTCTGGGGAGGGGATTAGCATCTAGGAGTGTAAAGCGATTTACGGTCTGACTATAGTCGACGACCATGCAAGAATTTCCCCCGGTCTTGACGACCACCACCTGAGCTCTCCAGGGACTATTACTGGCCTCTATGATCCCCTCACTGAGGAGCCGTCGGACCTCTGATCGGATAAAGACCCTATCCTGTAGGCTGTATCGCCAGCTGTGAGTAGCTACTGGCTTGCAATCTAGAGTGAGATTGGCGAAGAGAAGAGGGGGGGAGATGAGCGGTGTGGCTAGGCTGCAGATAGTGAGTGGGGGCAGGGGCCCGCCGAAGCTGAGGGTGAGGCTCTTGAGGTTGCACTGGAAATTATGTCAGGCAGGACATAAAGTTTAAATTTAGAATAACTAGCGCCTCGAATTTTGAGCGTAGCGACGGTGCGTCCTTGGATTTGGACTGAGTGGGAGCCCGAAGCGAGGGCGGTAGTTTGGCTCACAGGAAAAATAGAAAGCGAACAGCGTCTTACCAGCTCTGGATGTATAAAGCACTCGGTGCTCCCGAAGTCAAAAAGGCATGGCGTGCTGTACCCGTTGATCTGGACCTCCACCATCGAACTTCGTAGGTGCTTGGGGCGGGATTGATCTAGGGTGACTGCGTTGAGTTGCGGGCCTCGTGGTGAGTGCCCGGGGAAGTCGTATTCTTCAGATGAGCTTTCTGAGCATGCCGATGTAGATGGGGCCCGTGGATCGCACGTGGTGAGTGGCGAGGAAGATGGCGGCCCCCATGAGTCACACGTGGCCGGCCGCATGGTGGGGGTTTGCCAAGATGGCGGCCCCCATGGATCGCATGTGGCGGGAGGGGGCGGAGTCGGGGCATAGGCCGCAGCGTTTCGGGCCCCGCGGGCCCGCTGGTGTTGGGAGCGATTTGTTTTCTCTGCAGGGGAGTTAAAAACTGGGGCCCTTTTCGAGAGGCACACTCTGGCATAGTGGCCTTTCTTCCCGCAGCCGCTGCAGGTCGCGGATCGGGGGGGGGGGCAGTGCTGCCGCGGGTGCTGGCTTTGGCCACAGAAATGGCAGGCTGGGGCAGCTGAGTAGCTGGCTGGGGCAGCTGAGTAGCTGGCTGGAGCAGCAGAGTAACTTTCGTTGGCAGCGCGGTAGCTGGGGGGCCGTGCGGCACAGGCTTGGGGAAATTGTTGGTCGGGGGCCCACGATGAGGTCGCGGGGTCTGCGGGAATTGAGGTGAGTCTGCGGAAGGAGACTTCCATAGTGGTAGCAGCCTCCACAATAGTGTCTAAGTCCTGGGCCCCCTTTTCTAGCAGTCTTTGGCGCACATAGTTAGATCTAAGGCCCGCTACGAAAACGTCCCGCACAGCAAGCTACCTATGTTCAGTCGCGGTAACGGCTTGATAATTACAGTTATTGGAAAGATTGTTCAGTTCCCGTACAAACTCAGCAAACGTTTCTGTAGGCCGCTGACGGCGAGTCGTTAACACGTGGCGTGCATAAACCTCGTTAATGGGCCTAACGTACATTTTGTCCAATATCGCCAGCGCTGCGGTGTAAGAACCGGCCGGACTTAGCTGTGTGGAGATTCTGTGGCTTACCCTCGCGTGCAGTAGGCTGAGTTTTTGTTCCTCCGTTGTTCCGGCGGTGCTGGCTTCTGCCAGGTAGGCTTTAAAACATCTCAGCCAGTGGGAAAAAATTTCCTTAGCCTCTGCATCCTGTGGGTCGAGTTCTAGGCGTCCGGGTTTGAGGGCTGCTTCCATGATTTTCTTCGACTGTTTCCTAAGTATGTTAAATTGTTGGAACCAAAAATTCTACGGACACGTACTTGTAGGATTAGAATACCGGTTTTAATATATTTACAACAGAGCCAGCCTGTTAGCCGTTGAACTTTCGGTTAACTGGCCGGCTGACCCTGTGGCACTGATCTTTATACAGCAGCTCCCAGGGGAGGAGTCTTGGGTGGAGCCAAGGGAGAAGCCCAGTACAAACTCTCGAGTACTCCCAGAGCTACTCCCCCTGGTGGTCAGGTAGTGCAACTGAATTTACAATATAGACACATATATATAAAGATTATAATCCCGTGTGAATCACATTCACCACACTCCTCCCCTTCCCGATGGCACCTTCTCTCCTTGCCAGCACAGAAAACACAACACCTGTACTCCTCCCTTTCAGCAGCCAATGTTGCAAGCATTCCTTCAAAGTGAAACAGCAATTTTCTTGCAATTTTTCAATTCAGTATGCTTCATTCGTTCATGATGCGGCCTCCTCTAGATTGGGGTAGGCTGGGTGATCTCTTCAGTCTGCAACCATGGCCCTGAGCTTCTGGTCACTTGTTGTTTCAAATTTCCACTTGTATGTACAAATAATTAAAACGGATATTCATGTTCAATTAGCATCAACTATCTCCGTTTTTTAATTACCATAAACAGATAGCGTACACATAGTATACAGGTACAGCAAGTAATTAGGAAAGCTAATAGAATTGCGAGCGAAATTGATTTCAGAAGTAGGGAGGTTATGCTTCAGTTGTCCAGGGCTTGGAGACCACATCTGGAGTATTCTATACAGTATTGGTCTCTGTATGTACGGAAATATGTAAATGCATTAGAAACAGTCCAGAGAAGGTTTTGCAGACAAATATCAGGAAGGCCTGGGTTGTCTTATGAGAGAAGGTTGGGCACGGTAGACTTTTGTTCAAGAATTTAGAAACGTAAGAGGCGACTTGGACAAAACCTTTACGATCCTGAGGGGTCTTGATGAAGTGGATGTGCAGAGGATGTTTCCTCTTGCGGAGACTAGATCTGGGGCAGCTGTCTAAAAAATAAGGGATCGCTCACTTCCGATGAGGGTTGTGAGTCCTTGGAACTCTCTTCCTCGAAAGAAAGTGGAAACAGAGTCTTTGAATGTTTTCAAAGCACAGTTCGATATATTCTTAATTAACAAGGGGGTGAAACATTATCGGGGGTAGGCAGAAATGTGGGGTTAAAGTTACAGTCAGGTGAGCCATTATCTTATCGAATGGCAAAGCAAGCGCGAGAGAGGCCAAGTGGCCTACTCCTACTAATTTGTGTGTTCGTATGAATTCTGACCTTTCTGCACATGGTCCGCTAGCTGTAGCAAAAAACAGTTTGCACCAGTATTCATGTTTCCCAGTTTTTACAGGTGTTCCATTTTTAGGTGAACACGACCAGTTTGGACCAGCATTCATAATTCCCAGTTTTGACTTTTTTTCTTTGTGGTCCAAGGAAACTTAATGCAAACTGGAGGAACAGCATTGTATATTTTGTCGCATCACTCTACATCCTTCTGGACTCCATAATGAGTTCTATCATTTTCGACCATAATCTCTGCCTCCATCTTGTTTTGCATGTTTTATTTTTGCTGGCTTCTTTCTTTATCTCTTCATGTTGCATTCAAATGATTACTTCTATGAAGCTATTCATGCCTCAGCCAGACACATCCAGTTCCTTTCACTCTCTTTGGCTTTTCCACCATGCAACCTAGTCCATAGAATCCCTACAGTGCAGAAGGAGGTCATTTGGCCCATTGAGACAGCACCAACCCTCTGAAGGGGCACGATACCTAGACCCAGTCCCCCGTCCTATCCCCGTAACCCCACCTAACCTGCACATCTTTGGACAGTGGGAGGAAACCAGAAGAAATCCATGAAGGCACAGGGAGAACGTGCAAACCCCACAGACAGTCGCCCAAATTGAACCCAGTCACTTGCACTGTGAGTTAATCTCCCCTGCCCTCCACCCCATCATAGACCTTCCCTTTTGTTCTTTCTATCCCATTGCCCCACCCATCCTCTGCACTTCTACTGGCTTAAAAATCCCAACATTTGCATCTTCACTCAGTTCTGTGATAAAAGGTAATTGGCCTGAAACCGTAACTGTGCGTGGGATTTTCCGGCCCTTCCTGCCAATGGAATCCTGGTCCCACCGAAAGTGAACACCTGCAACAGGTTCCTCCGTGGCAGGAAGCCCAGCCATGCAAAACACTGTAGATATGGAAGACTGGAAAATCCTGCTGGCAGCCAATGTCGGGACACTACCGCGATCCGAAAACGTACCGCTGCGGAGGAATCCCCCTCCCCCCTGTGTTTCGCTCCACAAATGCTGCCTGACCTGTTTAGTATTCCCAGCATATTCCTGAGCATTTCAGTGCCCGCCTTGATTTTTGTGCTGAGATCCTAGAATGGGGCTTGAACCCACGACATCAAAGGCAAGAACCCTACCAACTGAGCCATGGTTAACACTGGTTATTTGTTCTTGTGGATTTTTTTCCCCTTCATTCTTTCATGGGATGTGGGAGTCACTGGCACAGGCAGCATTTGTTAGCCATCCCTAATTTCCCTTGAACTGGGTGGTTTGCGACACTATCATTTCAGAGGGATGTTAACACATTGCTGTGGATCTAGTAGTCGGCCAGACCAGGTAAGGATAGCAGATTTCCTTCCCTAAAGGTCATTCGTGAGGTGAAGGGGTTTCTGTATGTTAGGAATTGAAACTGGCTTTATATTATTGATTGAATTTAATTTAAATTCCACTAGCTGCCACGGTGGGATTGGAACCCTTGTGCCCAGAGCTTTAGCCTGGTCCCCTGGATTACTAGTCCAGTGGCATTACCACTATTCCAGAAACTCCCCCATAGAACTGACTGTTTTTCCCAAATGTTTGGTGCCCCAGTCAAACAAACATCTGACAAAGCTCACCAAATGCATAGTCAGTGGATATCATAGCTCGTTAAAGGTGGAGTCGCAGGTTGACAGGGTGGTGAAGAAAGCATTCAGCAGGCTAGGTATATCAGAATATTGAATACAGGACTTATTGTTGAAGTTGTACAAGACCGCACATGAAACACTGTGTTCAGTTCTGGTCACCCTATTATCGGAAGGATATTGTTAAACTAGAAAGAGTGCAGAAGAGATTTACGAAGATGCTACAGGACTTAATGGTCTGAGTTATAAGGAGAGGCTGGATAGGCTGGGACTTTTTTCTCTGGAGCGTAGGAGGCTTCGGGATGACCTTATAGAGATCTATAAAATAATGAGGAGCATAGATAAGGTAGATAGTCAACATCTTTTTCCAAAGGTAGAGGAGTCTGGAACTAGAGGGCATAGGTTTAAGGTGAGATGGGCAAGATACAAAAGAGACCAGAGTGAATTTTTTTGATCTATCTGAAATGGGCTGCCAGAGGCAGTGGTAGAGGCGGGTACAATTTTTTCCTTTAAAAAACAGTTACATGGGCAGGGTGGATATGGGTCAAATGCGGGCAAGGGGGACTAGCTTAGTGATAGAAACTGGGCGGCATGGACAAGCTGGGCCGAAGGGCCTGTTTCCAGCTGTAAACATCTATTACAACAGCGGCCACCACCAGAGTACAAACAGGACCAAGAGTCGTGCAAATTCAATTTAGAATCTATGTACAAAATTCTGTTTACGGCGATTAAAAAAAGGAAGCAGTAGCAGCTAATTGAACATGACTCTCCATTTTAATTCTTTGCACATGCTGACTCTCAGTGTTTGTCACTTTCTATCTTGACAGAATGCAAATTTATCCTCTGTGGGGATTTGAAATGCACTTGGTTATCCCGCAAAATGATGGCTTCAGGAACAGATGCATCTTTTTTTAAATTGTGCAGCATGCATGACAAAGGGTGAATTTAGGAGGTGATAACAAGGCACATAACGTGGCTTTTGTGCAGATTGCATTTCTTGACAAGAGGAAAGTAATCAGTGATGCCAAGAATTACAATAAAAATTGGATTAAATTGAGTTAATGATAAGAATTGATCAAGGATAAGACAGGAATTCGTTCTTTTGGTAATTGTTGGGTTGAAAGTTGATTGAGAGGAATAAAATATTACCGTAGTTCACCTCAGCATGTGTTCTCAGATCAGGCACCGTAAAAGACAGCTACATTGACACAGAAATTCAAACCTCAGACAATCAAACTGGTTCCTGCTTGCAGGAGATACTCTCCTCGATCTGCTTCACATTTCATCAGTATTCAGGTGAAACATCGTTCAGTTTCACCACCAATGCGAAGAGGCTGTCACCTTCAGCTTAGGTTTGAATGTTTCTGAAATGCCAGGAAATTGCATGGCTGTGGGGTGAAAGCAAGGTTGCGAAACTAAGAGATGACATGATGGGCCGAATGGACTCAACCCCTACTATATGACTCTGTGATCCTAAGAATGATACACCATCAGATTTAAGAAGGGCAGTACGGATGTTATTGCACTGAGAGGCCCCTCAGGCATTTCAACCTTTTTTCAAGATCTGTGTTTCATGAACAATAATTGATCTTGTTGGCTACTTGAGAAAGTCTCCCCTTTTACAAATAAACTCATAGTCAACAAATGCCCCAAGAGACTCAAAATACCAAACGCCCAGAGCGAAGCAATACCATTTCAATACACCAGCCGATCTCCCTTACCATTAATCATGGATCGTCTGCTGTCTGGAGCATTGCTATGTTCAGCTGCTGAAATGCAGATGTGCTCAGCCTAATCTCTATTTTAGGGCCATTGCTCAGGCTCTCCCTGAGGGGGAACTGGTAAACTGCAATCTGATTTTCTGGCTCTTTTTCTTAGTGCTATTGCCGCCAGTGTGAGAATCATAGAACTTACAATGCAGACTGAGGCCATTCGGCCCATCAAGTCTGCACCAGCCCTTGGAAAGAGCACCCTGCTTAAGCCCACACCCCCCACTCTATCCCCGTAACCCTGTAGCTCCACCTATTCTTTTTGGACACTAAGGACGATTAGCATGGCCAATCCACCTAACCTGCACATCTTTGGACCTGGGGAGGAAACCGGAGCTCCTGGAGGAAACCCACCCAGTCACAGGGAGAATGTGCAGACTCTGCACTAACAGTGCCCCAAGCCAGGAATCGAACCTGGGGCCCTGGAGCTGTGAGGCAACAGTGCTAACCACTGTGATACCGTGCCACCCTGAAAGTCAAGAAGGAATGACTCATTACGAGGGAAGAAAAAGAGTGGGGTGAGAGAAAAACAGGGATCAGGTGACTATGAAGTAAGGAGGGAGGCCCAATTTGGAGAGTGGGAGTGATGTGACCATCAATTCACTCGAGACACGATTGGAAGTAAACTGTGGTTTTAATAGACTTACAACTGAGCCTGCCTGCGATCAGAAGAACTGAGGGCAGGCTCACACGGCTGCAGCACTTTATACTTCCGATAGTGGGAGGGGCCATGGGCGGAGCAGAGGGTGGAGCCCTGTACAAGCTCCTCATCTCCCCCTGTGGGCAGAGCCGCGCAACGGCTCACAGACAGAGCCCACAAGGACACAATGGAATACAGTGTGAATTATTAAGAAATACATTCACCATAGGGAGGAAGTTCAGGCAGCTTTCATTAGCTGCATGAAAGGGGAGTGACTGGCAGACCCTAGAAGCTATTGAAAGAATGTAAAACTAAGTTTTAAAATGAAAGTTAATTGATGAGTGATGTTAAATACATTTTTAATAATTTATAGAATTATCTTTTGAAAAACTATGCTAGAAATATTTAAAAATTGAAAAGCATATTTTACCGACAACTTACTTGCAACACCTCCCCTCCAGGGTAATGCAACTTGAATGAGCAACAGGACCGCCTAGTACTGAGGGCGAGATTCTCTCAGCTCTGGACCGGGATGGAGAATTCCCGTGACTGGTGCCACACCGCCCCAACGCCGACGCGCAATTCTCCGCAGAGCCCGTGTGATTGGCGCGGTGCCAGTCGGGGGACGCTCTACGCGGCCGGTCCGCCGATTCTCGGCCCGGGATGAGCCAAGCAGCCGTCCTGAAAGCCCCGAGTCCCGGCAGCGCCATCCATACCTGCTCTCAGCCGGCGGTAACTCGGTGTGTAAGGCTCGGGGGGAGGCCTGTTGGGGGGGGGGGGGGGGTCTGGGGGAGGGGGGGTCGGACCCCGGCGGGGGGGCTCCGATGTGGCCTGGCCCGCGATCAGGGCCCACCGATCGGCAGGCTGGCCTCTCTGGCTGGGGGCCTCCTTTACTACGTGCCGGCCCCTGTAGTCCTGCGCCATGTTGCGTCGGGGCCGGCGCGTTGAAGGAAGCCACTATGCATGCGCGGCGCGAACCGCTCCAGTGTCGTGCTGGCCCCCTGCCGCGGGATTAGAGAATCCCGCCCTGATTGTCCTGAAAGGCAGCGAAAGAGAGCAATTCTCCCACTTTGCACCCTCTGTAATGGGTAATCCAATAACCCTGCTGCCTGTATCCTAAATCACATGAAGTCCCGTTTGCCCATCACCCCTTTGCTCACTCCTCCACCCAGTCGGACAGCGACTCAATTTTAAAGTTCTCATCCTTGTTTTTAAATCCCTCCATGGACTCACTCGCCTCTCTCAGCCTTTGTAGCCTCCTCCAGCCCGATTACCCTCCTAGTTCTCTGGCTCATCCAATTCTGGCCTCTTGAGTACCCCTTATTTTAATCACTCCACCTTCAGTGGCCATGACTTTAGCTGCCTGAGCTCTAAACTCTGGAATTTCTGTCTGTCTCTTTTTACCTCTCTCCATTTATTTAAGATGCTTCTAAACACTTATCCATTGAACCAAAATTTGACCACAAGAGTAGCATATCTTTTGTATTCATGGTTACTCAGATGATATCGGGGCTGAATTCTGGGGTCGGAGAGTCGACCGGGGCCGGCGTCAATCCCGCCCCGACCGTGTCCCGTATTCTCCGCCCCCGAGATTCGCTGGGGGTGGGAATCGCGCTGTGCCGGTCGGCGTGCCCCCCGCAGCGATTCCCCGGCCCGCGATAGGCCAAAGTCCCGCCACTGACAGGCCTCTCCCGCCGGCATGGTTTAAACCAACTACCTGACCGGCAGGATTGGCGGCGCGGGTGGGCTCCGGGGTCCTTGGGGGGGGCACGGGGCGATCTGACCCCGGGGCCCCTATGGTGGCCTGGCCCACGATCGGGGCCCACCCGATCGGCGGGCGGGCCTGTGCCGTGAGGGCACTCTTTTTCTTCCGCCTTCGCCATGGTCTTCACCATGGCAGAGGCAGAAGAGACCCCCTCCCCTGCGCATGTGCCGGTATGACGTCAGCAGACGCTGACACTCTGGCGCCTGCGCGGACTTACGCCGGCCGGCGAAGTACTTTCGGCCGCGGCTGGCGTGGCGCCAAAGGCCATTCACGCCAGCCGGCAGAGTGGGAACCACTCCGGCACGGGCCTAGCCCCTCATGGTGAGGGCTTGTCTGCTAAAGTTGCGGAGAATTCCGCACCTTTGGGGGGCCCGACGCCGGAGTGGTTCACGCCACTCCGACATGCCGGGACCCCCGCCCCGCCGGGTAGGGGAGAATCCCGGCCTAGGTCTTTGCACCAGCACCTATTTTCTTTGAAGTAAAAGAAAATTGTGAACTCGGAAATTTATTTAATTTCTGCTTGCAATTCTGCCTGTAAGGCAACTACCACTTGACCTTGTACTGAATTCCTTCTTCAGTCCTTCTTAATGCTTCTATCCATGGCATTTATTTCATGAGGTCTGATTGTCATGGTGACACTAAAATAGGTGGTAATGTGGACAGTGAAGAAGGTTATCAAAAATTGCAGCAGGATCTTGTTCAGCTGGGTAAGTGGGCCGAGAAATGGCAAATAGATTTCAATACATGTACATGTCAGGTGTTGCATTTTGTAAAGCTAAATCAAGGTAGGACTTTCACGTTGAATGGTAGGATCTTCGGGAGTATCGTGGAACAAAGGGTCCTTGGAGTTCAGGTACATGGTTCTCTAAGGGTGGACTCACAGGTAGATAGGACAGTGAAGAAGGCTTTTGGCACGCTGGCCTTCATCAGTCAGGGCATGAGTATAGAAGTTGGGAAGTTATGCTGCAGTTGCACAGGACTTTGGTCAGGCCGCACCTGGAGTATTGTGTTCAGTTTTGGTCCCCTTGCTGTAGGAAAGATGTTATTAAACTGGAGAAAGAGCAGAAGAGATTTACAAGGATGTTGCCAGGACTCAAGGAACGGAGTTATAGGGAGAGGTTGGACAGGCGAGGACTTTTAATTGGAGCGTAGGAGGCAGAGGGGTGATCTTATAGAGCATGAGAGGCATGGACAGGGCGAATGTATTCAGTCTTTTTCCTCGGGTTGGGGAATCAAAAACTAGAGGGCATAGGCTTAAGTTAAGAGGGGAAAGAATTAATGGAACCAGAGGAGCAACTATTTTATACAGAGGGGGTTACGTATACAGTGGTTGAGGCAGAGACATTGGCGACATTTAAAAGGTGTTTGGACAGATATATGGACAGGAAGGGTTGAGAGGGATATGGGCCAAATGCAGGCAAATGGGGTTGGCTTAGATGGGTTTTTTGGTTGGCAAGGACAAGTTTGGGCCAAAAGGGCCTGTCTCTGTGCCATAGATTCTATGAAAATGGATGGTCCATAAATTCTGGTTCCCCAGCTCCCCCCGCCCCCCCCCCCCCCCTTTTTTTTTATCGTGCAGCATACTAACCTCCACCTGGCCTTGGCCTTTGAGTTTTTCCTTCTGTCTAGAAATTCTATCAATCAGACTTCACCATCCGGCTCAGCCAAGCAGGCTTATCTTAATTTTTCATTGTGAGATTTTTCAAAACTTTTGGGTACAGCACAGTTGGACGAGCAAATTGTTGATTGGTTATTCTTGGCTAAGGGCCAGCTTAGCTGCTTGAGAGGCGTGAAAGTGATTAGCAGTGTTTTCTCTTTGGCGTGTTTCCTCATAGTCCCACATTGAACAAAATCAGCTGCAGCAGAATTATGCGCAATCCCCACCTCGTTTTAGACCTGTTAAAGATGAATTAAATAAGAATGCAGAGAAAATTGCCCCCCCCCCCCCCCCCCCCCCACCGTCAATGCTGTAAATGTCTCTGGCCAGGACAATTAACACTTTCTATTACAGACACATCCTGTAGAATCCAATAATAGAATTTCCCCTCCCTAGACTGGAAAGGTAATTATAATAACTTCACCATGTCATCATGTCTCCCAAAAGGCATTTGTTAAGGTACCAATAAAAGGTTACTGGACAAGGTATGAGCTCATGGTGTTGGGGGTAGTATATTGGTATGGATAGAGGACAGGGAATAGGATGGCACGGTTGCACAGTGGTTAGCACCGTTGCTTCGTAGCATCAGGAACCCGGGTTTGATTCCCGGCTTGGGTCACTGTGGAGTGTACACCTTCTCCCCGTGTCTGCGTGGGTTTCCCCCGATGCTCTGGTTTCCTCCCCAAGTCCCTAAAGACGTGCTGTTAGTTGAATTGGACATTCTGAATTCTCCCTCAGTGTACCCGAACAGGCGCCGGAATGTGGCGACTGGGAAATTTTCACAGTGACTTCATTGCAGTAAGCCTACTTGTGACAATAAAGATTATTATATTATATTATTATTTTCTGAGGCCTCAATTATTTATGATCTACAGTAATGACTTAAATGAAGGGACTGACTGTATTAGGTCAAAAGTTGCTGACAATGCAAAGATAGGTAGGAAATCAAATTGTAAAGAGGATATTATGGGCAACATTTTGTGCAAGTGATAGGGGTCTCAGTCACTGTCTCCGAAGCTGGCGAAAGACCTGTGTTGCCTCTTTCAGGGAAGGCCACATCTTGTTCCATTCAGGCATTTAGCAGGTCAGAGGTATGCCTTCTCCAGGATCACGGACCCCAGGGACAGAGGTCCCACTCATTAATGGTTGCTGGCCAATCAGAGTCTGGAAGTATTATCGAATGGCAGCAGTGGTGGTGAGGCCCAGGAAGCTGTTGGCATGGCATCCATTTGAGGCTTAGGATCATCGTTAGATACCGAGTCAGGGTTGAATGATGGTTGGGGGGGGGGGGGGGGGTGGTGCGCAAGAAGAGGTCATGAGGTAGGGTTTGACAGTGTGGTGGCTTTCCATGACCCTCTTCCACCCTTTCCTGGTGCATAATACCAGCTGTGGCAGAGTTGTGGCTCACATGAGGGCCTTTATGCCATGAGCTTATTCAAGATGGAGGATGGGAAGATGGTGGGTCCCTCAACCTGATCAAATGCCACACTGTCCCATCAAACTCACAACAGGAGAGGGCACAAGATTCAACTCAAAGAGTTTGTAAAGGGTTCTGAGTGCTCCTCCAAGCCACACATCATCTCGACTTGGAAATATTTCACCGTTACTTCTCTGTTGCTGGGTCAAAATCCTGGAACTCTCACTCTAAGTGCATCGTGGGTGTACCTCTGTCACATGGACTGCAGCAGCTCAAAAAGGCTGCTCGCCCCCACCTTCTCAATTAGGGATGGCCAATAAAAATGCTGCCCAAGCCAGTGACACCCACATCCTGTGATTTATTTTTTAAATAGGTTAATTGCGTGGTTATAATTTGGCAGATGGAGTAAAATATGGAAAAATTTTAAATTGTCCACTGGCACAAAGAATAGAAATACAGAATATGAATTAGATGGAGAGAGACGCCAGTATAGAGAGATCTGTAGATCCTTGTACATCAATCACTAAAATGTTAGGATGCAGGCACAGCAAGTCACCGGGGAGGCTTGTAATTAGAAAGGCAGAAACAACTCAGCAGGTCTGGCAGCATCGGTGCAGTTACAAACAGAGGCTGGAATTCTCCATCCCATTGGGATTCTCTTTCCCCCAGCATCCCCCCCCCCCCCCCCCCACCCCCACCAACCCCCACCCACCCCCCTGCAGGTTTCTTGTGGGGTAGCTTCAATTGGAAATCCCATTGACAAGCGACAGGAGTAGAGAATCCCGTCGCAAGCGAATGGCGCGGCGCCGAGAAACACGTGGCTGGGGGGACCGAAGAATCCAGCGAGAGTTGACGCTTCAAGTCCAAATGACTCTTCTTCAGCGTTCTGAAGAGGAGTCACAGAGACTCGAAACATCAACTCTGTTTCTCTCTCCAATGACGATGCCGGACCGGCTGATTTTGTAGCAGATTTTCTGCTTCTATCTCAAATTTGTAGCATCCACAGTATTTTGCTTTCAAAAAACGCAAATGAGATGTTAGCCCTCATAACCATTGGGAAGCTTTGTTGCCACTCTGCAATGCATTGGTGTGACGACACCTGGAGTGAACGTATTTAAGAGGGGGTATACTTGCTCAGGAAGCTGTTTAAAGAAAATTTACTTGGCCGATTCCTGAGGTTGTCTATGAGAAAAGACTGAGCAGGTTGGACCTATACTCTACTGAGTTTTGGAGAATGAGAGGTGATCTTAGTGAAAGATATAAGATTCTGAGGAAGTTGGACAGGGTGGATGCTGAGCGAGTGTTTCCTCTCCTGGTGGAATTTGAAACTAGGGGGCATAGTTTAAAAATAATCGGTCTCCGATTTAAGATAGAAATGTGAAGATTTTTCTCTCAGGAAGTTATTAATCTTTGGAATTCTCCTCCAGTGAGCTGTAGAGGCTGTGTCATTGAAAATATTCAAGGCTGAGCTTGGCACATTTTGCATCCACAAGGGAGTCAAAAGGGAAGATAGGAATGTGTTACGGTCACAATAAGATCCGCCATCAGCTCCTGTTTCTTATGACAAGTCACTGGGAAGACAAGCAGACAGAATGGTGCAACAGGGTTTGTGATTATCCAAATAGAGATGTATCAACCTCACTGGAACTTCAGGGGTGGCCAGCTGCCAATCCAGATTAAGGTCGCCATGCCCACCAAAAACTCAACCCTTGGAGTCTGAAATCCCTTGAAGCCTGGGCCCCTTCATTGGGCATTGGCTGCACTCAAGAATGAGCATGGCCTTTCAGGTACTTGCAGAGTAGTGTGTGCACACTAAAGGAATGGAATAGTCAGGTCTGTGGCACTTGATGAAGAGATTGAGAAACTGGGGTAGAGTTGTGGAAGCCTTGCGAGCATGAGGAGGTAGGGAGAAACTGTGAGTCGATTTACTAGGCCTGAATTGTTACTACAATCAATATCTCGTAATCATGTGTGGATATGTAACACCCAAGAGGTATTTATCTGAAGCATTAACTCTTTCAAAAACACTGCCTTTGATGGGCATGATGTAATGACCTTATGCTTGACACAAGAATTTTGCACATGTTGATGAAGATGTGCCAAAATTAAAGTCACTTTACCTTTACTGGTCCACTACAAGGGTTGACTAATCTTTTTTATATGAAAAGAGCATGTGGGCTAAAATTCAGTCTAAGCCACTTTCTGGGCAAGACTTCAATTCCCAGCAGCTGGTTTTGATAACCTGGTAGCAATGCCACAAGACGTCAAATAACCTTATGTAATGTAATCCATGTTAGTGAATGGACATGACATCTCCTGAACAACACTCAATCAACTTCTCACCCTGCTCAAAGCACCACATTCCCATCACTTACCCAACAGCTCTCTCTGGCACTCTGGACTCAGGCCTAGCATCCAAATACTCCACCTCACCTCACACACCTACCAATGCTGTCAGCCTCACACACACCTCTTGTTGCCTCCACATTCCTCCAGCTATTCAGCTATAGCAGGCACATCACACAGACACAGGGCGAGACCCTCTGGCCTCCTCGTGGCATGTTCCTGAGCGGGGGATGGCGGCCCTGACGACGGCCAGCGGTGGGACCTTCTGCTCCCGCCGCAATCAATGAGATTTTCCATTGAATCTACCCCATACGGGAAATCAGCAGTAGGAGTGCATTGTCAGTGGGTCCAGAAGATCTCACTGGTGTGAACAGCCGGAGGATCCCACCCATAATCATTGACATTCTGTCCTGCCTCTCAAAGGACAAAGTGACACACAAGAGAAGGGAGTAAGCAGAACTAATGGGGGCAAGGAGATGTGTATCATCTGCACAGGAGATGCTTATTGGCATCGTTGAGTCGGCTGCAAAAGAACCCATGACACCCTCAATCACTCAGAACATTGAGAATAATGGTATCTTCCTGTCTTATGCCCCTTCTCAGCTCTGACTTGCCCTTGTCCTGTTATCTGGCATGAAGAGCAAGCTGCAGATGCATGATCATGGAGCTCTTGCTTTCCATTTGAACGTTCACACTTATGATACTTGAAATTTGAAGTGAGTATGTTCGCTGACAATTGCACAATATTCAGCACCATCCACGATTCCTCAGATACTGAGGCAGTGAGTAACTCACTTCTTGACTCACCAAAGCCTCTCCACTATCTACAAGGCACAAGTCAGGAGTGTGATTGAATACTCTCCTCTCGACGGGATGAGTGCAGCTCCAACAGCACTCGAGACGTTCAACAGCATCCAGGACAAAGCAGCCCGCTTGATTGGCACGCCTTCTACAAACATTCATTCCCTCCACCACCGACATGCAGTCGCCGCAGTGTGTTCCATCTGCAAGATGCACTGCAGGAACTCACCATGTCTCCTCAGGCAGCACCTTCCAAACCCACAACTACTATCATCTAGATGGACAAAGGCAGCAGATACATGGGAACACCACCACCAGAAGGTTACTCCCCAAGCCCCTCACCATTCTGACTTGGAAATATATCGCCGTTCCTTCTGTCAGTGGACCAAAATCCTAGAACACTCTCCCTCACGGTTTTCTGGGTGTACCTACACCACATGGACTGCAGCGGTTCAACAAGGCAGCTCACCACCATCTTCTCAAAGATAATTATGCAATAAATGCTCTCCTAGCCGGTGACACCCACATCCCATGGATGAATTTTTAAAAGGGAGGAAGAATAGCAACAATGCACCACTGATAAAGAGACCCCATCACTTGCTCTGACCCTTGCAACCACCACCTTATTTATTGGCACAGCTGAAATACTGGAGCTGCACGTACCTTGGAGGCTAATGTGAAATTAGGAGCAGCACTTGGTGAGTCACTGGGGATCAGTGGACTGCAGCCTTCGTTCGACAGCTCAGCAGAGGGTCAAGATCATGATTAATTCTGCTACAGTGGCCTTAGCTGAGAAGCTCGATGGGGTGGCAAACAGAATGCTGATAGGCATGTGTGCCGCAATGCTGGGTGCATTGGTTGGACCTTCAGACACCCTCCCGTCACTGTCAGAGAGCTTGGAAGAATCTGGTTCCAGCTTTTCATAAAGTACGGCAGAGCCCGCCCTCACTGCAGCCCCTGTTCTATAGAATCAGGAACTGCCTACATGCAGCTGGAGGCCATTCAGCCCATTGTGCCTGTGTCGACCCTTTGAAAGAGCACACCAACCAGGCTCCTGCCCTATCCCTGCAACCCTGTAACCCTACCTTACCCACTCATCCCTGGACATTATGGGGCAATTTAACATGAACAATCCACCTAAACTGAACATCTTTGGACTGTGGGGGTAAACCAAAACACCCAGAGGAAACCCACACAGACAGTCACTCAAGGCCAGAATTGAATCCAGGTCCCTGGCACTGTGAGATAGCAGTGCTAACCATCTCCCTATCTCATGTTGCAGACTCAGAGGCACTGCCACTACAGCTCCTCTATACTTGTTGCAGCTTTTCTGTGCACAGGTCAGCAAATCCTCTGCTCTCGTTTTGATGATAAACCCTCCCTTGCAAATCTAGCAATTCACTGCAACATATGCAAAAATATACCACCGTGCTTCCAAAGACTTTGCAATAGCAGAATTTAGTCAAAATTGCTTTGTTGCAAGCTAAGTGCCTGGCCTTTTTAGAAGTGCTAACGCTCGGCCCCATCGAGCTGAATGTTCGATCTTTGGTGAGTGGCAACCAAATTTGTACGATGGACCTGCATGGTGCAAATTTGCATGTTGGGTGATGCATTCGCTGGCAGGTGCCATGATAGGACCACCTCAGCAGCCAGAGATGGCTATACGAGTGTCCTTCTCAACATGATGCGCTGCTCGGGTGTTTGACTTCCATAACACTGTATCTAGCTGTGCTAGAGCAAGGGAATTCGCATCCACTGTGTTCAATTTTCAAGACAATATTTGAGCAATTGTCTGACACTTCAGCAGTGAGGATTGTATCCTGCTTTCCAGTATAGCATTACACCAAGCTCTGACCAACACCTATTAGTGTTGACCTTCAAATTTCAAACATCACAAACATTCAGAACCTTGTCAATTTGGTACAAATATTTTTTTGCACAAATAGGAGCATCATTTGTTTCTCTTTGTTCAGTAAGTTGAGGTCTCCAACAAAGCGAAAAACAATGACGCAGGCAGTTTTTGCCACTTTTTTCATTGGGCATGATTGTAGGGCAGCAGATACCTGGGAACACCACTACCTGGAGGTTCCCTTCCAAGTCACTTAGCATCCTGACTTGGAAATAAATCGCTGTTGCTTCACAGTCACTCGGTCAAAATACTGGAACTCCCTCCCTAACAGCACGGTGGGTGTACCTACATCAAATGGACTGCAGTGATTTAGGAAGGCATCTCACCACCATCTTCTCAAGGGAAATTAGGGACGGGCAGCAAAGGCTGACCTAAGCAGCGATGTCCACCCCATAAAAATGTATTTGGAACGTTGAGAGCTGAATATTAAACCAGAATAGGTAGCATTCAGAGAAGAGACAGGAGCAGAGAACTTGGAGCCATGCAGGGAGTGAGGAGCATTGCAGATGATGGGGAGCAGGAAGCACTCGACAGATTAAGGACATTCTTTCGGGTTTTGACAAATGTTTTGTGGCTTAAAGTTTTGGACTTGCATGTATGCATATCTGATGCTGTTGGTAGGGTCAAAATGTGTGCTTGAAGTATAGCTGTGAATAAAACCTTCTGGAGTGATCTTTGGTGTAGAATGATTGCATGACTGACATCCCTTGAGTTTATTGAATGTCCTTTGTATTTACTTTATTATATAAATTTTATTTCAAGGGGTGCTACAACAGACATTTTTTACTGGTCTATGAATATTTTGATTCAACTAGTTAGAAACGATGCTGCAGAATTATTTAAATATTTAAATATGTCTAATTTATCCAGAAAAATTGCAATCACGTGGAAAGGTGGACCCTTACCCTTTGGGAGCACACTGATCACCAGAATGTGTTCAAGAGGTGGAGGGAGCCTTTGGTAAGGTTACTAGATCAGCATTTGGTTGCTGAGCTATACCACAATTAAACAATTCTTTCTATATATATTCTAATTCAGTATTCAACAACTGAAGCTCAGGCAGTGGATAGGAAACATTAAATTAGCTGTATGCTGTATCTTGTGGAAGCAGAGATTGCATTAGGTAGAAAGATTTGCATGTATTTAGTGTTTTATCAAATCACAGAAAAAGAATCTCTCAGCTATACATACGAGGGACTACTTTGAAATGCAACAGCAAAAGCACCAATCAGTTGGGCAGTGAGATTCCATTGGGATAAATAACCAGTTCACCTTATTTTTTTGTGGCATTACATAAGGGAGTTTGTTGAGACTCTGGGGATCTTCTTGCTTTTCCTCAAAGTCTGGTATGATCAGGCAGATGAAAACCGGGTTTCACATCTTTTCCAGAGTATTGAACTGCTGACAATGCAGTATTCCCTTAGTGCAGTGCTGAAATGCAAGCCTACATTGTGAGTGTAAGTCTAAATAATGCTTTGAGGGGAAAAAA
This sequence comes from Scyliorhinus canicula, assembly GCF_902713615.1. Classification (NCBI taxonomy): domain Eukaryota; kingdom Metazoa; phylum Chordata; class Chondrichthyes; order Carcharhiniformes; family Scyliorhinidae; genus Scyliorhinus; species Scyliorhinus canicula. Next base: position 28,961,431 of record NC_052148.1, on the reverse strand, counting down.
AGTTGCAGAACTGGATGGAAAGAACAACGGAGTGTGACAAATTGTCATGGGCAGCACGGTAGCATAGTGGTTAGCACAACTGCTTCACAGCTCCAGGGTTCCAGGTTCGATTCCCGGCTTGGGTCACTGTCTGTGCGGAGTCTGCACGTTCTCCCCGTGTGTGCGTGGGTTTCCTCCGGGTGCTCCGGTTTCCTCCCATAGTCCAAAGATGTGCAGGTTAGGTGGATTGGCCATGCTAAATTGCCCTTAGTGTACAAAATTGCCCTTAGTGTTGGGTGGGGTTACTGGGTTATGGGGATAGGGTGGCAGTGTGGGCTTGGATAGGGTGCTCTTTCAAAGAGCCGGTGCAGACTTGATGGGCCGAATGGCCTCCTTCTGCACTGTAAATTCTATTCTATGAGACCTTTCAAAGTGCCAGCACAGATATGGTGGTTTTAATGGCTTCCATCTGGGTGGATAATTCTGCGCCTGTCCTGGGCTTATGGCAGTGGACCCACGCAGTGGAGAGCTGGTGGCAACCCCGCCATGGCTATTCCGAGCCCACGCAACAGGATTTAACACCAATGAGCTGCTTAATGCTTGGCTGTGGTCCTCACCATGGTCAGCTGAAATTTCCAATCTTTGAGAGGTGCTGGCCAACCAGAGGCTGGCAGCTCCCCTGTACTGACGGCACCATCAGGAGCAATGGCTACTGCCGGTACTGCAATAGATTCAGGCTGCAGAATCGTTGATGGAGGCTGGAGTGAAGGTAATAATAATCTTTATTAGTGTCACAAGTAGGCTTACATTGACACTACAATGAAATTACTGTGAAAATCCCCTAGTTGCCACACTCTGGCGCCTGTTCGGGTACACTGAGGGAGAATTCAGAATGTCCAATTCACCTAACAAGCATGTCTTTCGGGACTTGAGGGAGGAAACCGGAGCACCCGGAGGAAACCCACGCAGACATGGGGAGAACTGCCGACTTCGCACAGACAGTGACCCAAGCCAGGAATCGAACCCAGGGCCCTTGTGCTGTGAAGTAGCAGTGCTAACCACTGTGCTGCTGTGCTGCCTTATGTTGGCATGTTTGCCAGGTCAGTCGGCATGGGGAAGGGGGTTTCTTAGCAATGGTGATAGAGGTTAGCGGTCACGGGTCTTCACTCTTAGGTGTCCACGCTGGTGAGTCTCTCTATTAGACTTGGCTTACTCAAGTTGGACTGAGCCCTGTCTCCCTCTGCATCCCCCCGTTAGGTTGCAAGCACCACCCTCCGCGGTTTACTTGATATGTTGTCCACATGGTGTGGTCTACAACTATCGCTGGTTTTCATTTAAGGGCCTCAATTGGCTTCCGGGTATCAATGACATCCTTTGCCGTTCCTTTTCTGGAGAGCACGGCGGCACAGTGGTTAGCACTGCTGCCTCACAGCATCAGGGACCCGGTGCGATACTGACCTTGGATGACTGTCAGTGTGGAGTTTGTACATTCTCCCCGTGTCTGTGCGGGTTTCCTCCAGTTTCCTCCCACAGTCCAAAGATGTACAAGTTAGGTGGATTGGCCACGCTAAATGGCTCCTTAGTGTCCAAAGGTGAGGTGGGGCTATAGATTTGCGGGGAGTGGGGCCTAGGTAGGGCAATCTTTCAGAGGGTGAGCAGACTCAGTGGGCTGACTGGCCTCCTTCTGCACTGTCGGGATTCCATGACTCAAAATCCTAAATTCTTAGCTCAGAGGCAAAAATGCCATCGCCTGTAAATATTAAATCTATGTGAATAAATAAAAATATACGTTGTGAATCCAAAATGCACTAACTTACACAATCAATTGTAGCCGTAAAATAAACATTCATACACAAAAGGGCAGGGAGAATAAATTGGCACTTTTATCAAATGCCTCAATTTAATTTAATTGATTTGATATTAACATTTTGATGACTTGCAATACGCAGGAATATTTAATACTTTAGCATCTGCTTTCTTTCCCAAGCAAATCTTTATGAAGTCACCGCCTACAATCCCACTTCTTTTCTCTCCGTCTTAAGACATTTGCACTGAAGTGATTTTTCTTTCTACCTACTTAACACAAGCATCTGCAGAATGAATCAGCGTCCAATCTGCAGTGTAGTCTGTGACAATAAGACAAGCTTGGGTACACTTTAAAGGAGTGCTCAGGCCTTAAGGCAGGAACGGAGACTGGAAAACAAATCTCTAATGCTTTCCTTGTGTGTTTATTTTTCCCTCCCATCCAGTTATGCCTCGTTTTGCTGAACAAGTGGAAGTTGCAATTGAAGCGCTGAGTACAAATCCCCCACAGGCTTTCGAAGAGAATGAGTTCATAGATGCTTCACGCTTAGTTTACGATGGAGTACGTGACATAAGGAAAGCAGTGCTGATGATAAGGGTATGCTCGCCAACTGTTTACTTTGCTAAGACTTTAAAATATAGAGGTTTTTCATAAAGCCAGTACAAAAAGGCACAATTTTGGATGTGTCACATTAAGTGTGCAACCTGTGGATTGATTATCTTCATGTTTCAGTCTACTTCCCATTTTAAGACTACATACCATTCATTATGACTGAGGAACCGCTTCCACGGTACACAAGTTCTTTTCAAACTTTCAGCAAGTTTTCCAAAGTACCTTTGTGCATCAAAGTTTAAAATTTATCCCCAGTTAATGCAATATTTGAGAATCACATTGCTGAGTGACTTTTCGCTCCATGATCTCTTCAGTCAGTGAGGCACTAGAAAGGATCAGCATTTTCTGGTGATTTTCAGATTGGTAACTGGATGAGGTCCCAGCAACATCTCAGGCAGCACTTGCCAGACAACCCCTGCCATGCCCATTTGAAAAGGAGAATCCCTGTTTTGGTGTCAATTTCGAGCAGTTTGTGCCTGGATTTATGTGGGGCTTTCTGGGTCTTTGAGTGGTGCCTGACAAACCTACAGTCGAGATGGTGTTGATGGGCCTCCTCCTTCACAGAAAATATTTGTACCACTGAATGTGTTGCTAAACTTTCGGAAGCCAGCAGCTATCACGTGGGGCTGCAGATGCACTTGACACAAACTGAGTCGTGGTAACATTGGAGCATGAGTGGGGGAGACAGTGGTGAAGTGGTATTTTCACTGGACTAATAGTCCAGAGACCCTGGGTAATGCTTTGGGGTTCTGAGTTCGAATCCCATCAAGGCAGATGGCAAAATTAAAATTTAGTTTTAAAAATCTGCAACTAAAGTTTTGATAGAATTTCTACAGTGCAGAAGGAGGCCATTCGGCCCATTGATTCTGCACCCCACCCACACCCACTTCCCCTATCTTATCCCCGTTACCCCATCTAACTTGCACATCTTTAGACACAAAGGGAAAATTTATCATGGCCAATCCACTGAATCTGCACATCTTTGGACTGTGGGAGGAAACCGGAGCACCTGGAGGAAACGCACACAGACATGGGAGAACGTGCAAACTCCACATAGTCACCCAAGGCCAGAATCGAATCCGGGTACCCTGGCACTGTGGGGAAGCTGTGATAACAACTGTGGCATCATGCCGCACCAATGATGACCATGAAACCATTGTTGGATTGTCCTAAAAACCCATCTGATTTATTGATATGGTTTAGGGAAGGAAATCTGCCATCTTTAACTGGTGTGGCCTCATCCAGGCCTGCAGCAATGTGGTTGACTCTTCAATGCCCTGTGAATTGGTCTAGCAAGCTACTCAGTTCAAAGACAATTAGGGATGGGCAATAAATGCTGGCCCAGCCAGCGAAACTTGCATCCCATGCATGCATTAAAAGCAACTCAACATACAGTTTGCCATTATAGGACCATGAAGTCACTACAGTGCTTAAGGAGGCCCAATTGATCCATTGAGTCTGCACTAACTCTCTGAAAGTGCACGCAACCGAGGCCCAAACTCCCGCCCCTTCCCCGTAACCCTACCTAACCTACACATCCCTGAACACTAAGGGTAAATTTAGCATAACCTGTCCACCTAAGTTGCAAATCTTTGGACTGTGGGAAGGAACCAGAGCATTGGGAGGAAGCCCACGCAGACATGGGGAGAACGTGCAAACTCCACACAGACGGTCACCCAAGGCTGGAATTGAACCTCGGTCCCTGGTGCTGTGAGACATCAGTGCTAAAGCTGTGCCACCGTGTCGCCCTATGTTGCATGGGGAGGGCATCCAATGCAGAGTGACGGGAGGGGGTCCATTTTACATTTTGTGCACCAGGCTAGCCTTTTAAAAAACAAAGTAGCTGTGACATTGTGGGACCTGCCCCTTCAAGGTTTGTGCACCATGTTGCTAACGGCACAGTGGAGCAAACGCCGATGGTGCCAGTGGCTTCAATGCTGGTTTTCCAGCCCACTACCACACTCTGCGAAAAGATGGTAAAATTCCACCCATAACCTCTCCCCGTTGGTAGCTGACACAAAAGCTGAGAGGGAACCCAGATAAGTGGAAAAAGGCTGATCAAAAAAATAAGGAAATGGATAGCTTGTAATGCTGATGAATAGTCAGTCTTGTTCAATGTGGAAGTTACAACACAGAGAAAGGATAACAAACAGTGATAAGAGGTAAATAACATCTTACACTACACAGGAGAAGGATTTGGAGGTGCTGTTGGATGTATTGCTGAATAATTCAGTAGTTTGTAGCAGCAGGGAAGAGAATGAATAAAATCTTGGACCAGAGAGCAGATGAAATATAACAGGATTCACAAAAAATGCTTGTAAAAGTGTCCCAGCCATCGTGGCAAAGGCATCCAGGCATTCAGCATCTAAATTAATAGTGAGATAAGGTGCCTGCATTATGAGGAGCAGGTGCAGAAACTGGTTGTGTTTACACAGGAGAAGAGAAGACTCAGAGATAATCTTATTGAAGTTAATACTTAAAGGGCATTGACAAGATAAATATTAATAAATTTACCTCAGTCGCACACTCTACAGCATTCTTCAACTTATAAAATGTGGTTAATATGGTTACCTCAACAACGAAAGCTTGCTTTTGTGCAATGCCATTAACACAGAGCACCTGCCTAATTCCTTCCACAAAAGAGGAACTGACGAAGGGGGATACCTGGAAGGGTGACTAAAAGTTTGGTCACGAGATGGACTTTAAGGAGCGACTTAAAAACATTTTCGGGGCTTGAAGGCCCAATGGCTAAAGCACAAAGAACCAATTAGAGGAGGCAACGGTTCTGTAAAGGGAAATGTAGGCTTACAAAGCAAAAGGATATGACAGCATTACAAGTCAGCTAATTAGCTAATGATACTTAGAGTGTGACAGAAAGGGCCAAAGTGTACAAACATGAAAAAACAGCAGCAAATTCGGTCAAGAAGGTGAAAACAAATTGGAGAATCGGCGCCATTGGCGCCGGCGCGGCACCAGTTGGGGGCCGCTCTATGTGCCCCCCCCCCCCCCCCCCGGCGATTCTCCCAACGCGATGTGCCGAGTTCGGCTGAGTCCCGCTGGCATCGTTCTCGTGTGGTCCTACTCGGCGGGACCTCGTTGTCATGGTTACCTGGTGGGGGGGGAGGGGGTATCCAACCGCTGGGGGGGGGGGGCCTGCATGGTGGCCTGGCCCGCGATCGGGGCTTACCGATCGGCAGGTGGGCTTATCCCGGTGGGGGCCTATGTTCCTCTGTGCCGGGCCCCTGTAGGTCTACGCCATGTTGCGTTGGGGCTGGCGCGGAGACGGCAACCCACGCGCATGCGCGAACTGGCGCCGTCCATGGCACGCATGCTCTGACCTGCATCGCCTGTGCTGACACCCGTATCGGCAGCTAGAGCAGCGTGAGGCTCCCCAGTGCCATGCTGGCCCCCTGTGCGGTGCAGGATCGCTGATCCTAGCGACCAGATGACACCGTCGTAAAAAGCTCCGGCGTTTACGGCGGCGCCAACACTGAGCCCCAGGATCAGAGAATCCCGCCCAGGGTTTTAACTAAATGCACATAGCATTCGGCAGAAAATAAATGAATCAACGGCACAAATTGAGGGTAATGGACATGATTTTACGGCCATTACAGAGACACAGTTACAATGAGATCAAAACTGGGAACTAAATATTCAGGGGTATGTGACTTTTTGAAAGGACAGGCAGGAAGGAAAGAGGGTTGTGGCAGCTTTGTTAGTATGAGATGATATAAGTACAATAGCAAGAAATGATCTTGGATTGGAAGATGTTGAATCTATATGGGTGAAGGTAAGAAATAGCAACGGGAAGAAGACACTGGTGGGAGTAGTCTATAAGCCCCAAAGAGTAGCTCTGCTGTGATGAGCCATTAATCGAACGCGAGACGAGTTGATGTACAAAAGTTAGGCTTTAATAAGCTAGAACTTAGCCCTGCGGTCGACTACAGTAAATGGACGACCGCCGGCCGTTCTGACTATTTATACCTCGGATGGAGGCGTGGTTAACTCAGCCTCTCGACCAATCGTAGAGCCGTCACATGACTGGTCTCAACCAATCGGGCGAGAGGCACATGACCGACCAGGGCCAATGGTAAGCTGGTGTTCTGCACCAATGGCAGACAGCTATGCAAATCATACCACCACATGCTGTAGGATGGAAAATCAACCAGGAGATAATAAAGCCATGTAAAAAAGGCAGTACTTTAATCATGGGTGACTTCAATCTTGATGTAGATTGGGAAAATCAAATTGGCAGAGGTAGACACGAGGAAGAATTCATAGAATGTATTCAGGGCAGTTTCCTAGAACAATATTTTGTGGATGCAGCCAGGGATCATGCTATTTTTGGTAATGTGTAATGAGCCAGGTTTAAGAACCCATGGTGTTGAGGGTAGTATTTTAGCATGAACAGAGGATTAGCTAATTGATAGAAGATAGAGGGTTGGGATAAAAGGAGTATTTTCAGGATGGCAACCTGTAACTAGTGGAATGCCACAGGGATCTGTGCCACGACCACTGTAATTCACAATATAAATAAATGACATGGACATGATGTGCAGCACGGTAGCACAAGTGGATAGCACTATGGCTTCACAGCGCCAGGGTCCCAGGTTCGATTCCCCGCTGGGTCGCTGTCTGTGCGGAGTCTGATCGTTCTCCCCGTGTCTGCGTGGGTTACCTCCGGGTGCTCCGGTTTCCTCCCACAGTCCAAAGATGTGCAGGTTAGGCCATGATAAATTGCCCTTAGTGTTCAAAAAGGTTAGGAGGGGTTATTGGGTTATGGGGATCGGGTGGAAGTGAGGGCCTAAGTGGGTCGGTGCAGACTCGATGGGCCAAATGGCCTCCTTCTGCAATTTATGTTCTATTTTTCATATTCTATATTCTAAGGGAAGTAAATGCAGTGTTGCCAAGTTTGCAGATGACACAAAAATAGATGGGAAGTCAAGTGGTGAAGATGATACAAAGAGTCCACAGGGGGACATGACAGGTTAGGTGAATGGGCAAAAACTTGGCATACGGAATATAATGTAGGAAAATGTGAAGTTATGCACTTTGGTCGAAATAATAAAGGAGCTGAATATTATTTTAATGGAGAAAGACTGCCTCAAACTGCAGCACAGAAAGATGCGGGGGTCCTCGTGCATAAATCACAAAAAGCTAGCATGCAAGTTCAGCAGGTAATTGGGAAGGTAAATGGAATGTTGGCCTTTACTTCAAAGGGAATGGAGTATAAAAATAGGGAAGTCCTGCTACAGCTATGCAGGGCCCAATTTAGACCACACCTGGAATACTGTGATCAGTTTTGGCCCCCTTATCTGAGGGAAGAGGCAGTTCAGAGAAGGTTCACCAGGTTGACCTTGGTCATGAGGCATTTTCAGGGGCAAGTCTCAGAATTAGAAAACACCCATTTAAGACAGAGATGAAGAGAAATTTCTCCTCACAGAGGGTAGTGAATCTAGAATTATTTCCCACAGAGAGCTGTAGTGGTTGGATCATTAAGTATGTTCAAGGCTGAGATAGACAGATCTTTAATAAGTAAGGGAATCAAGAGTTATGGGGATTCGGTGGGAAAGTGGAGTTGAGGATTATATCAGATCAGCCATGATCTCATTGACTGGCGGAGCAGACTCGATTGGCCTCGTGGCCTAATTCTGCTCTGATGTCTTTTGATTTTATGGTTTAACTTACACCCCACTGAAATGCACTGTACTAGAGTCAGAGGAATGGAGAGCTTGAGATCATTGGGGCGATGATTGAGATCATTAGGGCAGGAAGGCATTGTAGAGATGGAGGGAGGAGTCAATGAAGGGATTTAAATGTACATTTGAGGTGTTGGTGGTCTGGAAGACAGTGTCACTCAGTAAGGACAGGGGTGATGGGCGACAGGCACTCTTGTGGTACCAGGTATGGGCAGCAGATAGTTTGATGGGCTGAAGCTTTATGGAAGGCACAGAATGTGAGACCTGCCAGGAGACTATTAGACTTGTCAGGTCTGAAGGTGATATAGGCATTGGCTTCAGCAGCCGATAAGGTGAGTTAGAAATGGAAGAGGATAATGTTATGGAGGTGAAAACAGATTGGCTTTGTGATGGAGTGGAGTGGATATGGAGCTTAACTTCAGGGTTAATTTGCTGACAGTCTGGTTCAGCCAACACGGTGACTGCTCGTATGGAATCAGTGCCAAACGTATGAGCTTGTAGCAGGAAAAGGAGACAATGATTTCTGTCTAAGTTCAGCTGGAGGAAACTATTCTTCATCCACAACTGGATATTGGACAACCATAATTGTTTTATTTCACTGAGATTCTTTTCCCTCTGGAACGACAACTGAGTCATAGTCAGAATGAAGGTGACCGCTAACAGAGAACATGATAAACTCCTAAGCAAGACTAACAGACTGGACACTGGATTCTCCACGCCACCACGATGTTCCGGCCCTCTTGGCCAGGATTCACTGGGGTGTGAATGGGTGCAAGTATTTTCCAGCGTGGCCCTGATGTGGTGGTTCTCACAATGGGCCAAGGGGATAAGTATTCAATGTAGGTGCCCCCAAAGTCCATTGGAGCACCTCCTCCCCCCACAATGCAAATTCTACCCATCAGACCGCCAATCAGACTCCTGCCATCAGACCCTCATATCAGACCCCATATCAGACCCCCATATCAGAGACCACCCCTTCAGTCACCCCTGCCTTGAAGCTAAAGAGCAGTCCAGGCAAAAAAGACCTGAAAATCCACTTTATAGAAAGCCAAAAGCGCATCACAAGGCTTTAACCCCCTCAGTTCCTTTGATCTGCGAGGCTTCCATTCACCTAAAAAGAGAAATAACTTTTAGTAGGCTCTAATTGACAGATAGTTGCCTGGATTGTTGATTTTAATTTCTCTTCATATTGGGATACACCCCAAGTACCTTGCAGTGAATCTGACCGCAATGTTTACAAACATCAAGGAGATAAGTCCTTTCATTTCCTCTTTTATTCAGCAGAAAGCACTTAACTGCTTTTGATGTGGTGACGACCGATCAATCATAACTAAATTTTGATAAAGGTTTGTGATGTGGCTTTGGCTTTCTATGAAATAATAGTTGCTGATTTCTACACCTCTGTCTGAGGCAGCATGTGTAAGGGACAGGTGAGTGAAAAATAACTGATTTTTCACTGTTTCTCCCTTTTCTGCTATTTAGCTTCCAGATGGGGGTGACTGTTTGGGTGGGGGGGGGGGGTCTCCGATATGGGGGGGACTCTCAATGTGGGGTTTCTGATATGGGGGATCCATGATGGGGTAGTCTGATGGGGGGCTGAAGGGGGTCTCTGATATTGGGGTCTGTTGGGAATTCAGTGGAGGAGGTGTCAGGTCACCCTCTTGTGCGTGTGCTGTTGGGGGGGGGGGGGGAGGTTGACCTAGCAATTCTTGTGGATTGTGGGGGGAGAATGCCCCTGCTTGCTAGGTGGCCAGGAGGTGGTCAGGGTTTACGTTGTGGGGGGAGGGGAAGCCAGTCGCCGAATGTTGGCATTTGGCTGCCTACTCAAAACCTTCAAAACCATAGAATCACTACAGTTTAGAAGGAGACCATTCAGCCCATCAGGTCTGCACCGACCCTCTGAAAGAACACTCTCCCCCACCCTCCAGTGCCCTATCCCCGTAACTCCATCTAACCTGATGAACAATATCGCTATGTTGTGGCTGAACAGTATAGCTATTGTATAGATAAATAGTATAGCTATGGTGTTAGACAGTATAACTGTGATGTAGATGAACAGTATAGCTGTGATGTAGATGAATAGTGTAGCTGTGATGTAGATGAACAGTATAGCTGTGATGTAGATGAACAGTATAGCTATGATGTAGATGAATAGTATAGCTATGGTGTAGATGAACAGTATAGCTATGGTATAGGTAAATATGTTTGGCTATGGTGTTGGACAGTATAACTGTTGTGGATGAATAGTATAGCTATGGTGTAGATGAACAGTGTAGCTGTGGTGTAGATCAATAGTATAGCTATGGTGTAGATGAACAGTATATCTGTGATGTAGAGTAATAGTGTAGCTATGGTGTAGATGAACAGTATTTCTGTAATGTAGATCAATAGTATAGCTATGGTGTAGATGAACAGTATAGCTGTGGTGTAGATGAACAGTGTAGCTGTGATGTAGATGAATAGTATAGCTATGGTGTAGATGAACAGTATAGCTGTGGTGTAGATTAATAGTATAGCTATGGTGTAGATGAATAGTATAGCTATGGTGTAGATGAACAGTATAGCTGTGGTGTAGATGAACAGTGTAGCTGTGATGTAGATGAATAGTATAGCTATGGTGTAGATGAACAGTATAGCTGTGGTGTAGATTAATAGTATAGCTATGGTGTAGATGAACAGTGTAGCTGTGGTGTAGATGAACAGTATAGCTGTGGTGTAGATGAACAGTATTGCTGTGGTGTAGATGAACAGTGTAGCTGTGATGTAGATGAATAGTATAGCTATGGTGTAGATGAACAGTATAGCTGTGGTGTAGATTAATAGTATAGCTATGGTGTAGATGAACAGTATAGCTGTGGTGTAGATGAACAGTGTAGCTGTGATGTAGATGAATAGTATAGCTATGGTGTAGATGAACAGTAAAGCTGTGGTGTAGATTAATAGTATAGCTATGGTGTAGATGAACAGTGTAGCTGTGGTGTAGATGAACAGTATAGCTGTGGTGTAGATGAACAGTGTAGCTGTGGTGTAGATGAACAGTATAGCTGTGGTGTAGATGAACAGTGTAGCTGTGGTGTAGATGAACAGTGTAGCTGTGGTGTAGATGAACAGTATAGCTATGGTGTAGATGAACAGTGTAGCTGTGGTGTAGATGAACAGTATATCTGTGGTGTAGATTAATTGTATAGCTATGGTGTAGATGAACAGTATATCTGTGATGTAGATTAATAGTGTAGCTATGGTGTAGATGAACAGTATAGCTATGGTGTAGATGAACAGTATAGCTGTGGTGTAGATTAATTGTATAGCTATGGTGTAGATGAACAGTATATCTGTGATGTAGATTAATAGTGTAGCTATGGTGTAGATGAACAGTATTTCTGTAATGTAGATGAATAGTATAGCTATGGTGTAGATGAACAGTATAGCTGTGGTGTAGATTAATAGTATAGCTATGGTGTAGATGAATAGTATAGCTATGGTGTAGATGAACAGTATAGCTGTGGTGTAGATGAACAGTATAGCTGTGGTGTAGATTAATAGTATAGCTGTGGTGTAGATGAATAGTATAGCTATGGTGTAGATGAACAGTATAGCTGTGGTGTAGATGAACAGTGTAGCTGTGATGTAGATGAACAGTGTAGCTATGGTGTAGATGAACAGTATATCTGTGGTGTAGATTAATAGTATAGCTATGGTGTAGATGAACAGTGTAGCTATGGTGTAGATGAACAGTGTAGCTATGGTGTAGATGAACAGTATAGCTGTGGTGTAGATGAACAGTGTAGCTATGGTGTAGATGAACAGTATAGCTGTGGTGTAGATGAACAGTATAGCTGTGGTGTAGATGAACAGTATAGCTATGGTGTAGATGAACAGTGTAGCTGTGGTGTAGATGAACAGTGTAGCTGTGGTGTAGATGAACAGTGTAGCTGTGGTGTAGATGAACAGTATAGCTGTGGTGTAGATGAACAGTGTAGCTATGGTGTAGATGAACAGTATAGCTGTGGTGTAGATGAACAGTGTAGCTATGGTGTAGATGAACAGTATAGCTGTGGTGTAGATGAACAGTATAGCTGTGGTGTAGATGAACAGTATAGCTATGGTGTAGATGAACAGTGTAGCTGTGGTGTAGATGAACAGTGTAGCTGTGGTGTAGATGAACAGTGTAGCTGTGGTGTAGATGAACAGTATAGCTGTGGTGTAGATGAACAGTGTAGCTATGGTGTAGATGAACAGTGTAGCTGTGGTGTAGATGAACAGTATATCTGTGGTGTAGATTAATAGTATAGCTATGGTGTAGATGAACAGTGTAGCTATGGTGTAGATGAACAGTGTAGCTGTGGTGTAGATGAACAGTATATCTGTGGTGTAGATTAATAGTATAGCTATGGTGTAGATGAACAGTGTAGCTGTGGTGTAGATGAACAGTGTAGATGAACAGTGTAGCTGTGGTGTAGATGAACAGTATAGCTGTGGTGTAGATTAATAGTATAGCTGTGGTGTAGATGAACAGTATATCTGTGATGTAGATTAATAGTATAGCTATGGTGTAGATGAATAGTATAGCTATGGTGTAGATGAACAGTGTGGCTGTGGTTTGGATGAACAGTATAGCTGTGATGTAGATTAATAGTATAGCTATGGTGTAGATGAACAGTGTAGCTATGGTGTAGATGAACAGTGTAGCTATGGTGTAGATGAACAGTATAGCTATGGTGTAGATGAACAGTATATCTGTGGTGTAGATTAATAGTATAGCTATGGTGTAGATGAACAGTGTAGCTATGGTGTAGATGAACAGTGTAGCTATGGTGTAGATGAACAGTATAGCTATGGTGTAGATGAACAGTATAGCTGTGGTGTAGATGAACAGTATAGCTGTGGTGTAGATGAACAGTGTAGCTGTGGTGTAGATGAACAGTGTAGCTGTGATGTAGATGAATAGTATAGCTATGGTGTAGATGAACAGTATAGCTGTGGTGTAGATGAACAGTATAGCTGTGGTGTAGATGAACAGTGTAGCTGTGGTGTAGATGAACAGTATAGCTGTGGTGTAGATGAACAGTGTAGCTGTGATGTAGATGAATAGTGTAGCTGTGGTGCAGATGAACAATATAGCTGTGGTGTAGATGAACAGTGTAGCTGTGATGTAGATGAATAGTGTAGCTGTGGTGCAGATGAACAGTATTGCTGTGGTGTAGATGAACAGTGTAGCTGTGATGTAGATGAATAGTATAGCTATGGTGTAGATGAACAGTATAGCTGTGGTGTAGATGAACAGTATAGCTGTGGTGTAAATGAACAATGTAACTATGCTGCGGTTGAATCATATATAGAGTGAGTCGTAGAGCGCCAAAATAGGCCCTTCACCCCACGATGTCTATGGTGACGATCAATACCAATCTACACTAATCCAATTTACCAGCACCTGGTCCGTAGCCTGCAATGCGATTTCAGTGTTTGTCCAGATGCTTGGTATAGCTTGGTGATAGCTATGGGGCTGGATTCTGGCGTCAAAAAGCCACAAATTCACAGCCCCGTACCTCCGGGTCAGAGGCCCCACATGCGCACAGCGGTGGCCTCCAGCGGCTGCGCCTTGTTCAATGGTGAACTCAGACTGTGGACCTGGAACGCGGAAATAGTGTCCCCAATTGGCCGCTCTCCCAACACGGACCACCCGCACAAAAAACCCCAGTCCTGATGAACGGCCCTCCGATCGGCCCTCCCCCAACTGTGGTGCCCCTGGACTGAGTCTGCAGCCGTCACGTAGGTATCAAGGACGATGGGACCATGAGTGGTCCATGCCATCGGGAATTCTGCCGGTCGGGGACGGAGAATAGAGGAGCAGGTCTCAGGCAATGGCTCAGGTGGCGGATAATCGGCGGGGGCGGAGAATCGCCGTTCCTGATTTTGTGCGGGAAACTGGATTCTCTGCCCCGTTGTCGAACGAGATTTTGGCATCGGGGTGCGGAGAATCCAGCCCATGGTGCGGATGAACAGTACAGCCATGGTGTAGAGGAACAGAATAACTATGGTGTAGACGACCAGTATAGTCACAGTTCATGTGAACAATATAGCTATGGTGTAGATGAATCATAGAACCCCTACTGTGCAAAAGGGTGCCATTCAGCCCATTGGGTCTTCACCGACCCTCCGATAAAACACCCTACCTAGGCCCACTCCCCCATCCTATCATCACAAACGATCCTTTGGGCGCTATAGGGCAATTTAGCAAGGCCAATCCACCTAACCTGCACATCTTTGGACTGTGGGAGGAAACCGGAGCACCCGGAGGATACCCATGCAGACAAGGGGAGTTTATGCAGTCTCACACAGACAGTCACCTGAGACTGGAATCGAACCTGTTCCCTGGCGCTGTGAGGCAGCAGTGCTAACCACTGTGTCACCATGTTGCAATGATGTAGATGAACAATGTAGGTATGACATATAGTTAAGGTATTAGTTTAATTGTATTTCTGTCTTTCAGGAGGATTAAAATTTAAGAGGGGAGAAGTATTAAGAGTTTAATAATTATGTATCTTCTTATTTATAACTATTGCTGATCTCATCAGTAAGTGCTGTGAAGTCATTAGTTGGTGTTGTTACCTGTGTATACTCATATTTAACTGCCGTGAGTTCTCATTCTATTCTATTATTATTATTTTGATGTTTAAATAGTTGCTCCCGTTTTTGAGTCCATACTGTATTTTAAATTTGGTTATTTTTGTATATTAAAGAAGATTAATTTTATTTAGTAACTTAATTAACAACGCATTGAAACTACATTTTTGTGGTCAAGTTACCACACTATGGTATAGATGAACAGTATATCAGTGCTGTAGATAGGGCTTTTCAAAAAAAATTGCTCATCAGTGTGTGCATCACTGGCATGGCCAGCAATTATGGCCCATCTTTAATTGCCCTTGAACTAGGCCATTTCAGAGGGTATTTACAGGCAAGGGGATAGTTGGTAAGTGGGAGTCTTTCCAAAATGTGTCACATAGGGCTCAGGGTGAGCACATTCCTCTTAGAGTGAAGGGTAAGGCGGGTAGAAGTAGGGAACCTGGATGATTCGGGATATTGAGGCCATGGTCAAAAGGAAGAAGGAGGCATATGACATGCATAAGAAGCTGGAATCAAGTGGATCCCTTGAAGAGTATAGGACTTGCTGGTGTAGAGTTAAGAGGGAAGTCAGGAGGGCAAAAAGACGACATGAGGTTGTCTTGGCAGATAAGGCAAAGGAAAATCCAAAGAGCTTTCACAGATACATAAAGGGCAACGAATGACTAGGGAGTGGGTAGGGCCTCTTAAGGATAAACAGGGTGAGCTATGTCTGGTTCCACAAGGGGTGGGAGAGATCCTAAATGACTATTTCTCATCAGTTTTTACTGTTGAGAAAGGAACGAATGTTAGGGAAATTGGGGAAATAAAAAGTGATGTCTTGGGGAGTGACGGGACTGTCATATGAGGAGAGATTGACTGGGTTGGGATTGTTCTCGCTAGAGCTCAGAAGAATGGGGGGGACCTCATAGAGACTTATAAAATTCTAACAGGACTAGACAGGGTAGATGCAGGGAAGATGTTACCAATGATGGGTGTGTCCAGAACCCGGGGTCACAGTCTGAGGATTCTGGGTAAACCATTTCGGACAGATACAAGGAGGCATTTCTTCACACAAAGAGCGGTGAGCCTGTGAAATACATTACCATAGGAAGTAGTTGATGCTAAAATTTTGAATATATTCAAGAGGCGGCTAGATATAGCACTTGGGGAGAATGGGATCAAAGGCTATGGGGAGAAAGCAGGATTAGGCTGTTGAGTTGGATGATCAGCAATGATTGTGATGAATGGCAAAGCTGGCTCGAAAGGCCAAAAGACCTCCTCCTGCACCTATCTTCTATGTATCTATGTAAATATGACAGAGAAGGAGGTGCTGGAGGTATTAAAGCGCATCAGGATAGATAAATCCCCGGGACTGATGAAATGTATCCCAGGATTTTGTGGGAGGCTGGGGAGCAAATTCCTGGCCCACCAGCTGAGATATTTAAATCATCGGCAGGCACAGGAGAGGTGCCTGAAGATTGGCGGGTAGCAAATGTTGTGCTCTTGTTTAAGAAGGGCTGTAGGGCTAAGCCCGGGAACTACCGACCAGTGAGTCTTACTTCTGTAGTGAGTAAATTGTTAGAAGGTATCCTGAGGGACAGTATCTACAGGCATGGAGACAGGCAAGTGCTAATTAGGGAAAGTCAACATGGCTTTTCAAGGGGAAAGTCATGTCTCATGACTTTGATTGAGTTTTTTGAAGGGGTAACCAAGAAGGTAGATGAGGGTAGTACGGGTGATGTTGTCTACATTGACTTTAGCAAGGCCTTTGACAAGGTACCGAACGGTAGGTTGTTGCAAAAGGTTAAATCTCATGGAATCCAGGGCAAGGTAGCCAATTGGATACAAAATCGGCTTGGCGACTGAAGCCAAAGGGTGGCTGTTGAGGGTTGTTTTTCAAACTGGAGGCCTGTGACCAGCGGTGTGCCTCACGGATCAGTGCTGGGTCCACTGTTATTTGTGATACATATAAATGATATTGATGAAAATGTAGGAGGCATGGTTGGTATGTTTGCAGATGACACCAAGATTAGTGGCATAGTGGATAGTGAAGAAGGTTATATAAGATTGCAACAGGATCTTGACCAATTGGTCAGTGGGCCGATGAATGGATTTGGATAAATGTGAGGGGATGCATTTTCGTAGATCAAATCAGGGCAGGACCTATTCAGTTAATGGTAGAGTTGGGGAAAGATACAGAACCAAGAGATCTAGGAACGTAGGTTCATAGATCCTTGAAGGTGGAGTCGCAGGTAGACAGGGTGGTGAAGAAAGCATTCAGCTTGCAAGGTTTTATTGGTCAGAATATTGAATACATGAATTGGGTCATCTTGTTGAAGTTGTACAAGACATTGGTAAGACCACACATGGAATACTGTGTTCACTACTGTCACCCTATTATACAAAGGATATTGTTAAAGAGTGCAGAAGAAATTTACTAGGATGCTACCTGGACTTGATGGTCTGAGTTATAAAGAGAGGCTGGTTCAGCTGGTACTTTTTCCCCTGGTGCATAGGAGGCTTAGGGGTGATCTTATAGAGGTCCATAAAATAATGAGGAGCATCGATAAGGTAGATAGTCGATATATTTTCCCAAAAGTAGAGGAGTCTAGAACTACAAGGCATAGGTTAAGGTGGGAGGAGAGAGATACAAAAGAGACCAGAGGGGAAATTTCTTCACACAGAGGGTGGTGAGCATCTGGAACGGGCTGCCAGAGGCAGTGGTAGAGGCAGGTACAATTTTGTCCTTTAAAAAGCAGTTTTGGGCAGGGTGGGTATAGAGGGATATTTGCCAAATGCAGGCAAGTGGGACTAGCTTCGTGATAGAAACTGGGTGGTATGGACCAACTGGGCCGATGGGTCCGTGATCATGCTGTCAACATCTATGACTCTATTTAGTAGTGTTGCCAATAGGCACTGGAGAAGCCAATAATGTTGCTCTTTTTAATGAGTGGAATACTATCCCACCAATCGGCACAGATAATGTTGCCAAATTAGCTAGATATGGCAGTTATTAATGATAATATTGCTTTACAGAGTCATCAGGTAAATGATACCACCACAAGGCTTGACCGGATATCGATCAAAGGACCAAACAACCAGTTAGTCAGTTCAAGTTTAAAGATAGTTTATTTACACACAAGGATTACTTCGACATGCAACATAAAACACTACAAGTTAAACTACACCTAACAACTACAATAACCTTTACTTAACTTCAGGGCAAGCGGCTCTTTGCAGATTGTTCGGATCTTGCATGGCTGGGTGGAAGAAGTGGCTTCGTTTCTGCTGGGCTCATCCATCTGGTAGCGATCGTTGGTCTTGAACTTATCTTCTGGTCGTAATGCTACACTTGGTTTTAGGCGTAGGCCGGGGCCAAGAAAGACTGAACACATGCTGTGTCTCTTTTTATCCCTTTGGGATTTCATGCTCTTTGGGGCGGTCCTTAGCTTTGGACCCAATTATTCGACAGGCTTCGATCACTGCCTTCGATTTTGGCCAATAAAGGGGCGGGCGTGTCCTGAGCGGTCATTGACCTTGGCTGTTTGGGCTTTCTTAGCAAAGGGAGTGGCGCCGGTTAGTCTGCATCTGTATCGGTTACCTGAGTACAGTTCTTTTGTTCTGGGGAAATGGGCCATTAGAATGCAAACAAACTGGGGGTTTCGATCGCGTCTAGCTATCTAGATTGCAAATACACACACAAGCTCTGAGTGTGTCTGAGTCCTGGGTTGACCATAATTCCCATGGTCCTTTGCAGGTGGCCATCTGAGATGACAACAGTGGTCAACCACATTGCTGTTGGTCTGAAATCACATGTAGTCCAGAATAGCTAAGGGTGACAGATTTCCTTCCCTGAAGGACATTGGTGAACTAGATGGGTTTATGCACAATTGACAATGGTTTCATGGTCATCATTAGACTTTTAATTCCAGATTTTTATTGAATTCAAACTCCACCATCATGCCGTGGTGGAATTCAAACTCAGGACCCAGAGAGCTACCCTGGGTTCCTGGATTATTAGTTCCATGACAATATGACTACACAACTGCCTCAGACCACACAGGAATAATATTGTCATAAACAGAGTGGCAATAAAACATGCTATAATAATTACTTTTGGTGAGTTCGGAAAGGATTGTGGTTATATTTTAAGTCTGAAAAACCTTCCAATTTTAAGCATTGGAATGTTAAGCTATTATTAAGCCTCGTAAAACTACAGTGAATAGGCATAAACCCTTAAGTTTTTTTGTTTAAACTCTTCAGTTATGTCGCCATTAGTTTTGTGAATCAGCTGTAATTTGGCCCTTTGTAGTGACTCGGAAGTTTAAAACTGATGGTGAAAAATTAATAATGTTCTGTTATGTGCTGTGTCAAAATACTCATTATGACTTGCAAATGTAATCTATATTGATATTTTAATTGCTGTTTCCAAAGACCGGTTTTATAGATATTCAGTGCGTCTCAAAAAGGTATCACAGGCATTCAAAACAAAATCAAAACATACACATATGTTTGAAAGGTCTGTTCAATTGGTTTTGTACAATGCCTGTGGTCTCAACACCATAGTAAGCAGTGCACTGATAACTATTTTTTTTTCTTAAACTGAGATTACAAGTTGAATGGCCATTACAGGATACCATTCTAGCTGAAATGCATGGAAGATAAGTGGAGATAAATCAAGACATGATCATTCAAGATCCCTAAGATTAGGCTTCAAAATACCTGAACGATAGTGACGGTATAAAAGAATACTTTGGCCTGGACATTGTTACGATGGGCCTTAATTCCAATTTAGTGATGAGGAAAAAAGAGGAAATTCATTATCTATATTAATGATTTGGATGAGAATGTAGGAGGCATGGTTAGTAAGTTTGCAGATGACACCAAGATCGGTGGCACAGTGGATTGGGAAGAAGGTTATATAGGTTTGCAACAGGATCTTGACCAATTGGGCCAGTGGGCCACTGAATGGTAGATGGAGTTCAATTTGGATAAGTGTGAGGTGATGCATTTTGGTAGATCAAATTAAGCAGGATCTACTCAATTAATGGTAGGGAGTTGGGGAGAGTTACAGAACAAAGAGATCTAGGGGTACAGGTTCATAGCTCCTTGAAGTGGAGTGGCAGGTGGAGTGGGTGGTGAAGAAGGCATTCAGCATGCTAGCAAAGGGAAAATGCTGGAAAATCTCAGCAGGTATGGCAGCATCTGTAGGGAGAGAAAAGAGCTAACGTTTCGAATCCAGATGACCCTTTGACAAAGCTTTGACAAAGGGTCATCTGGACTCGAAATGTTGGCTCTTTTCTCACCTTACAGATGCTGCCAGACCTGCTGAGATTTTCCAGCATTTTTTTCTTTGGTTTCAAATTCTAGCATCCGCAGTAATTTGCTTTTATTCAGCATGCAAGGTTTTATTGGTCAGAATATTTAATACAGGAATTGGGACGTCTTGTTGAAGTTGTATAAGACATTGGTAAGACCACACGTGTTCAGTTCTGGTCACCCCATTATAGGAAGGATATTGTTAAACTAGAAAGAGTGCAGAAGAGATTTACGAGGATGCTACCAGGACGTGATGGTCTGAGTTATAAGGAGAGGCTGGATAGGCTGAGACTTTTTTCTCTTGAGCGTCGGAGGCTTAGGGGTGAACTTATAGAGATCTATAAAATAATGAGGAGCATCGATAAGGTAGATAGTCGACATCTTTTCCCAATGGTAGAGGAGTCTAGAACTAGAGGGCATAGGTTTAAGATGAGAGGAGAGAGATACAAAAGAGACCAGAGGGGAAATCTTATCACACAGAGGGTGTTAGCATCTGGAATGAGATGCCAGAGGCAGTGGTAGAGGTGGGTACATTTTTTCCTTTATAAACAGTCAGACAGTTACATGGGCAGAGTGGGTATAGAGGGATATAGGCAAAATGCGGGCAAGTGGGGCGAGCTTAGTGATAGAAACTGGGCAACATGGACAAGCAGGGCCGAAAGGCCTGTTTCCATTCTGTAAACATCTTTGACTCTATGACTCTATGTAACACATCATGGCCAGAATTTTACATTGCAATGGCGAAAGGCACACACCCAATCTGGAATAATACGATTAGATGTTTGACGCACGTACCAAAGTTGTCACGCACTTGAGTGGTATTTCGGTGGGCAGGCGCACGTTAGAGCTGGAGGTGGGCCAACTGACATTCTAGAGGGCAGGTTTGCCCAGAAAGGGGCCAATTGGGTGCAATTTCACATGGCCCATCTGCTTTCATGGTTTGTGGGTGCACCTATTGGCAAGGCAGCTGTATGTACATGTTGTATGTAGCTTCAACCTCGATTCAGGGTGGGCTGAAATATCAGGGCTGAAATAAAATTTATCTGGGGACTGAGGTCTGTGCTTGAATGTGCCACCTGGACACTCTGGGCATAGTCTTTCCATCGCGATTCATTTTTCACAGACTTGCAGTGTCCTGAGACATCTCCGCAGTGGCTGTCAAGATAGCAGTGGAGCAGTTGACTCAATGCGTTACAAAGAAATGAATGAGAGTTTCAGCAGCAAATGGGCTAAGGCAGAAAAGGAGGAAAATAGGATAGCAGATAAGCATAACAATTGTGCTCCTGAGTCAAACATACTCAAGCAGTCTCTGTGGGAGAGCTGCATCACAGCCCAGCTTTGACTAACATTAATTCTATTCTTGCTGTTCTAAACTGGAATGGTGTATTTTCTGCTTCAGGAATGTGCATTAGCACGTGAGATTTGAGTTGAACAAGAACCAATTTAAATTCAAACCAAAAGTAGTCACACTTCGGACCTGCATGCAAGTCAGTATGTCCTTCAAATTTAGCTTTGTAAACACTTCAGACAAATGACAAACCTGAATCTGAAGGCCTGGTGTTTCCGAAGAAATCCAGGGGCATTATATTCCCCAATGAACGCGGTGACTCAGTTGATGTGTGCCTTCCTGTCTGACATTGATTGCACTCACACATATGGTAGTCTATCACATTTAATGAAATTTAATGCAAGGAAGAATGAGGTGATATATTTTGGTAGGAATAATGAGGAGTGGCAATATAAAACAAAGGTTACAATTCTAAAGTGGGTGCAGGGCTGAGAAACCTGGACACATATGTGCACACATTGTTGAAAGTGAGAGCGCTGTTTGAGAAAGTGGTTTATAAAAGAGTACAGGATTTTGAGCTTGACAAATCAGGGTATTGAGTACAGAAGCAAAGGAGTTATGATAAACCTTTGTAAAAATACTGGGCTCGATTTTCCGGCCTCGTTCGCGATGCAACCGGCCCGCTCCCATAGGCAAAATCAGGATCTCGCCATAGCGTGGCAAGAAACCAATTATCGCCACTATTTCCATATAATTAATGAGAGCCACCCCTTATCCAGCGGCCTCCCGTCATTCATCGCCCCCCCCCAGCATGTGACCATGCTGCTGCTGCTGACTATACCTTTTGAAAAACGTTAACCTGGCGGAAGGGCTTCTGTGGGAAGCTGAGGAAGTGAGTAGCCATCTTTGCTCACAGGCAAAGAGCTCTGGGGGCACTTGGCTTGCCAGTGGTCAGCGAGGGGTGGGTGACTCTCGGTTGAGGGGGGGGGAACCCCGGCTGGGGGTGGTGGACGCTCCGCAAGGGTAGGCAGACATGGGAGGGTAGGAAGGCGCTAGAGGGGACAACCGCACGTGGCACCACCATGCCAACCCACGGATCATGTATATCCTTTCTTGGGACAGCCCTTGTCCCTGCCCATCTGCCCCACCAACCACCCATAACCCCCAGCGACCGCTAAGGCCTCTGGCCATGCGGCTGCAGGTTATTGCTAATAGGGAATTGGCAATCATGTTTAAGTGAGAACTTCACACAACCCAAGTGGATTCCCATGGGTGGGTGGGGCATGTAGCATGTGGGAGTCATTGCCTCACATCCTAATCAGACGTGATGACTGGACACTGTGCCTGAACACTGGGAGGCAACACCACACATGCAGAAGCCAACATCCGAACACTCAGTGTCACATCAATTCAGGGTGATTGGACTGTGTCGGCAGCGACAGCGGATCACTGTTGAAGGCGGGGGAGGGATGATGAATTCCCCACTCTCCTGATGTGCTTGGCCCTCCTAGCTCTACCAGTACAGCTAGGTGTCTCCCCAGGAGGCGGGTCAGAGGTGGAGGCAGCCAGCTGCTTACCTCATCCCGTGGCCTTCAATGGTCCTGCCGGGCGTCCTCTGGGGGCTCTGTGGCCTTAGGACCCCAGCTCACTTGTTGGCAGCACATGCTCAGCTGTGCCTCCCTGTCCCATGTGCTGCCTGTGAGTAGCGACATCATCAGAGGGGTGGAACTCGGGCGAGCGGCTGGCCAACATCGCCACTCCATGTGATGGGTCTGGGTTAGCACCAGTGCCCCCTCCTCCTGGTCGGTGCTCATAGGGCCCTGGGGTTCACTTTGGGATGGAGGGGCAGCTGGCTTGAGTACCTGCTGCCCCTGCATCATCTGGCTCTGCCAGCCCTGGCGGCTATCCCCGATGTCTGCACCATCGTGTCGACACCCTTGGCGATGCTCCTCTGTGTCTGGGACATGCTCTGCAGTGCCTCGGCATTGCCCACCTGCGACTGGGACAAGCTCCGCAGCTCTTCGACCATTCCCATCTGAGAATGGGACATGTCCTGAAAACGCCATTCAGGTCAGAGTGGTACTGGGTCATATCCTCCAGCGAGGCAGATATTCTGCCTGGACCCTCAGCCATGGCCCTCACCAACTACACAACGACTTGGACTCCGAAACTAATGGTGCTGACACCATGCACCAGGCTCTCCACTGCAGTCGCTACCCTAGCAGTGTTGGCCTCAGTGCCACGCATTGCCGGTGGCATCTCCAGCGCCTGTAGCCTCCAAGCGGCTACGATGTTGCTGACACCTCCCTCTGACTACATCATAATATGTCCATCAGCTTCACGTAACCTTGTACCAGAGTCTTAGCATCAGGCTGGGACGCAGCTGTGCCCTGGGATCCAGCAGGCCTCAGACTGCTGTCTCGCCTGGGGGTAAATGCCTCGACCTGATGCACATCAGCAGCTGTGTGGGGCTCATCAGATTGCGCTGGTGGAGGGTCAGGATGACAGCTGTGATGCCTCGATTGTGTCTTCCCCAGAGCTCCCCTCTGAGGTGGACTCCTAGGAGGCTAAAGAGGGTGCCACCCGGGTTGAGCTGGCGCCTTCGGCTGGAGGACCTGTGGGAGAATGGACATCTGGTCAGTGGATAGGATGGACCAGTCAGTAAGGCAATAATAATTCATCTTTGATAGGCCCTCCAGCTGGGGCTCTATGGTTCCTCACCTCTGTGGCTTCCGCCATCCTCCGCATGGGTGACTGCTCTGTCTTCGGCCACCTCAGTCACCTCCAGGGTCCGCTCCTCGAAGGAGGTGAGGATTGTTATGTCTGGCACACCACCATCAGTCTGAGCCCTCTCCCAACGGTTATGGCAGAGATTTTCCTGAGATTACACAGAGAGGGCATCGTTAGCCACACACATGGTGTGAAGGTGTGTGTGAAAGAAGGGTTACATAGAACAGTACAGCACAGAACAGGCCCTTCGGCCCTCAATGTTGTGCCGAGCCATGATCACCCTACTCAACCCACGTATCCACCCTATACCCGTAACCCAACAACCCCCCCCCCCCAACCTTACTTTTATTAGGACACTACGGGCAATTTAGCATGGCCAATCCACCTAACCCGCACATCTTTGGACTGTGGGAGGAAACCGGAGCACCCGGAGGAAACCCACGCACACAGGGGGAGGACGTGCAGACTCCACACAAACAGTGACCCAGCCGGGAATCGAACCTGGGACCCTGGAGCTGTGAAGCATTTATGCTAACCACCATGCTACCCTGCTGCCCTGAAGTGAGGTTGAAGTGAGGGGGGCATGAAGGGAGGGTTGGGGACCGCATGGAGAGTTGGGGGGTGGATGCATGCATGGTGGCAGAAAGGTCTCAGGGGGAGGTGGGGTGTGAGGCGGGGTGTGGCTTTGGTGTCTACTCACTTGTGCTTCCCAGTGCAGATTGTTGACTTTCTAGGTCGTTGACTTTTTCTTGTCACTGGAGACCAGTCCTTCTGGTCACACTCCCCCTGAGCTTACAGCCGCTACCATCTCGTCCCAGGCAGCACTGGCTGCCCAATGGCTCACCCTGGGACCCTCAAGATAATAAAATTTCTCTCCTGGCCTCGACTGCATCTCGGAGCCTCCCCAGGTCTGCATCCCCGAATCTTGGGGCTGGTCTCCTGGGCACCAAGGTTGCAAGCTGGCTTGGATTAGCTGAGCAAGTGCAGGTTTGGTGCTGCTCGACCTTGTTAGCGTGGGGCTGGCGAGCGTGGTGCCGGCGAATCAGTTGATAAGCCTTCATTTGTGGCGAGAAGGGCGTGGGGCCTCGTTAAGTGGACCAATTAATGTTGAATAGCGTTGCCGACCTCACTGGGCCGAACGCTGGGAAGCTCGCGGCAGTTCCTGCTCGTTACCACACTTCAAAACCTTTCCGGAGAATCACGCCCACTATGTTCAATTCTGGGCACTCATTTACAGGACGATTTAAAAGCTTTAGAAAGAATGCCAAAAATGTTTATGAAATGTTTATGTTGTGAAAAATAATAAGGCGGAGGATTGGGAGCTTTCAGATTTCAGCAAAGACTGACCTGATAAAGGAAAAGAAAATAGAATATGAAATGAAGCAAATTAGCAAAAAACATAAAAATGGACTGTTAAAGCTTCTATAGGCATGTAAAAAGGAAAAGATTTGCAAAGATAAATATGGGCCCTTTATAGGCAGAGGCAGGAGAATTTATAATGGAGAATAGGGAAATGGCAGAGAAACTAAACCAATACTTGGGCCTGGATTTTTGCCATGACAGGAGTGGCCATTTAAATACCAGCTGACTCCACTAAAGTGGTATTTTGGAAGAACAGAGGTCATGGGGGGGCATAGACGGGCACAATGTTTGTATAGGGATTAAGGGGGCCCTTCGAGCCTGCTCCACATTTCATTATGATCATGGCTGATCATCCAACTCAATAGCCAAATCCCGCTTTCCCCCCCATATCCTTTGATCTCCTTCACCACAAATGCTATATGCAACTGCTTCTTGAAAATATACATGTTTTGGCCTCAACTACTTCCCGTAGTAACAAATTCCACAGGCTCACCACTCTCTGGATGAAGAAATTTCTCATCAGGGCGGTACGTGTCGCAGTGGTTAACACTGGGGCTACAGCACTGAGGACCCGAGTTAGAATCCCAACCCTGGATGACTGCCCGTGTGGAGTTTGCACATTCTTCTCATGTCTACGTGCATTTCACCCTCACAACCCAAAGATGTGCGGGTTAGGTGGATTGGCCACGCTAAATTGCCCCTTCATTGGAAAAAAATAATTGGGTACTCTAAATTTAAAACATAAACATCTTAAAAAATAAAAAAATGAAAATTTCTCATCACCTCTGTCCTAAATGGTCTACCCCATATCCTCAAATTGTGATCACTGGTTCTGGAGACATCCACCATCAGGAACATCCTTCTTCCAACTACCCTATCTAGCCCTGTTCGAAGCTTTGTCATAATTTATTTATTAAATGCAGTGCTGGAACACAGCAGCAGGCTGGCACCACCTCGCAGCCTACGCTTCCATTCAGGCGTTACCCACTCCGACTCATGTTTGAGTCAGTGCACTAGCCCCCACCATCTGAAAGGTCAACCTGCAGGCACCCATTTTAAAAAGTTGGGCTCATCAAACCAGAAAATCTCCCGACTTGGTGAACTCGACCTGGGGCGAAAATCTGGGCATGGTCTTCACGAAGGAAGTTACAAAAACCCTCCCTGAAATACTAGGAGCCAATAAACTAGTGAGATTGAGGCCCTGAAAGAAATTAGTGTTTGTGAAGAAGTAGTATTGGAGATATGAATGGAACTGAAAGCTGATAAATCCCCTGGGCCTGATGATTTACATTCCGTTCAGTTGGCGGCATAGCTGGTTTGCGATGCAAAGCGAGGCTAACAGCGCGGGTCCAATTCCTGTACTGGCTGAGGTTATTCATGAACCCCTCGCCTTCTCAACCTTGCCTCACGGTTAAATCACTGCCAGTCAGCCCTCCCTGTCAAAGGGGAAGCAGCCTGTGGTCATCTGGGACTATGGCAACTTCATTTTTTAACTGAAAGATGACATTCAGGTGCACTAATCAATTAGGAAAGCATGTGGTATGCTGGCCTTCATTGCAACAGGATTTGAGATAAAGAGTAAAGGTGTGTTGCTGAACTTCTATAGAGCCTTGATGAGCTTGCATCTTGAGTGCTGCGCGTTGTTTTAGTCTCCTGACCTAAGGAAGGATGTATTTGCCAGAGAGGTAGTGCCACAAAGGGTTAACCAACTAATTCTTGGGATGGTGGGATGTTCTATGAGGAGAGATTGTGCCGGTATTCTGTCGAGTTTAGAAGAATGAGAGGTGATATCACTGAAGCAAACAAAATTATTACAGGGCTCAACAGGTAGTCATCACTAGATTGGCCATACGGCAAGTAGCCAATGCAAGCATGTAGGCTAAATCCCAAAATTGTTTCAAATGATCAGTTATCTTATTCGGATGGGATTTAATCCTATTTCAAATATTTTGTAAGATATTTCGAAAAACAATTTTACATTGAATTGTTCCATTACAGAAAGAACCACTTGCTTTCCTACATTCCCATTCATGGCTATGCCCCAAAGCAAACACTTTCTAGGCAATTAAGTGGTTTTGGATTGTACTCACTGGTGTAATGTGGGAAACGTGGCAGCCAATTCACAATTCAGATCAGGACCAGATTGTCTGCTTACGATGCTGGCTGAGGGATAAATATTGGCCAGTGCTCCACTGTTCTGTTCAAAATGGGATCTTTTTTGTCCACCTGCGAGAGCAGACAGGCCTAACATCTCAACTGTTCTGCTCTGCTTCACCGGAGTACCATTTGAGGTGTTTGTGCCTGAGCGTCTTCAATGGGGTTTGAACTCACAACCATGTGACAAGGTGAGAGTGCTGCCCACTGATCCACAGCTGACATCTAGTGTATATCTCTGCACTGGGCAGGCCCCTGTTCGTCCTGCTGTTCAAAAGTGATATTGAGGTAGGCACTTTTACTAAATTGGCTGATAATGCAAAACTTTGAAACTGGATGATAATTGTATGGGAGCTGCACATAGATTGTCAGCCAGCCAAGGACAGAGAGAGGATTTTTGTGGATAAATGTCATCTAATGCATTTTACTGCAGGAAGTAAGAAAATTATGCACACAATGAAGTCCATTAACGAATCCCAAAGGAAGGTTTATTTTAGTTTATAGGGTCCTTGATATTAATGATTACATTAGTCCGTGCACAACTATGGATTCTTTTTATTTGGGAGAAGTATGCTGACCACTGACTTGGCATCCCAGTGAGCAGTATGCTAGTCTTTAAGCTAGAATATCACGAGTTCAAGTCCCACTCCAGGGCTGGAGCACAGAAACCTAGGCTGGCACGCCAGACATGTGGGTAGGATGTTAAATTGACATGGCAGTACAGAACTTGTATTTTGTGGAAAGAGAGGCATGTTGCCAAAACATTTCCTCTTACACTCAAGAGGACGAATGCAAGAATGGAAAATTTTAAACAATCACAACAATTTATAGTTGAGGAAAAAGGAGTGCTGATTGGTTGACAATTTGACCCTGATTCGTCAAGGTGTTGATATGGAGAAAGAAGAGGGGAACTATAGGCTCCCAAGTTCCTAGGTAAGCCACAGGGCTTGAACACATTTCTTTTGTTTGCAGAGAATTGATCCACGTGTATGAATGCATGTCACCTCGAGCAAGCGTAAATGAGTTAAATTAGGAGCTCAACTGATTGTCTTAAATTAGTTTGTTAGTGTAGCTATTAGCTCATTTCGGATGTTTCAGCAAGTGCAGCCCAATCGCGGGATCACATGCAACAAGAGACATTTTGTTTTACGGTCTATATTCTGCCTATTACAAACAACCAAAGGAAAAGGAACATCTTGTTTAAATCGATCGGCCAATCGTTAGTTAGAATGTATGACCTACGTATCCAGCATCAAACCAACAGTGAAATTCACACATGACATTGCTTAATTGTGTGATTGGCAGAACTCCTTGGACAGACTACAGTGGAAAATACCACTCATAGCTGCAATGTGAACAAGAGATTAAATAAACTGTCACATGCTGCTACATTGCAGGACCTCTGCGAGTGGTATTTTCCACTAACAGGATGCTGCTGTAAATTCTAAAAGACATTCTGCTTGCCGCACAATCGAACAGTGTCATGTACAAATTTCAGTGCCAGTGCGATCCTGAGTAAATAGGCTGTACGTCCCAATGAATGGTTGATCAAATCGAGCAGCAGTCCCTTTGTTTGATCATAATAGGTAGAATATAGAGTAAACAACCAGACAATGCTGCAAAACCGAAAACAAAATGTTTCAGGTTAGATGTGATTTTGTGATTGGGCAGCACTTGCTGAACAACCAATTTAAGGTAATCAGTTGAGCTCATAATGTGGCTCATTTACACTTGCTAAAAGTGACATACATTGACATGTGCAGGGACCCATTCCCTGCAGACAAAAAGAATATGTTCAAGCCTTGTGCCTATTTTGAATTATTCAGGAGTTGGGGGGACCTATGGAACCCCATTACTTTCTTAATGGCATTGCCTCAGCCAATAAGAGTTGACCTGCCAACCAATCAGCACCCGCTTCTACTGCAGTATAAATTGTGATTATTTGAAATTTGGCATTCTTCTGCTTGTCCTGATGAAAGGCTTCAGCAACATGACCCACTTCTCAAATTGACATTAAATTGACATCATGTCTGCTCCATTAGGTGAATGCGAAATGACACTATTTTGAAGAAGAGCGGGTGAGTTCACCACCGTGTCCACAACCTCTGTGTCCTGGCCAATATTTATCCTTCAATTAATATTACAGAAACAGGTTGTTTGGTTATTGTCCCATTACCTTTTAGATCTCCAGTTGATGCGGTGCATCCAGCATGTTAGCACAGTGGGTGGTGCATCGTGGCTTGTCTACTTGTCACCTCTTGCTTTCTGCTCTTACTGCTGACTAGCAGTATGGTGACTGATTGCGTAACCGTCTCCAGCCAGAAAATAGCCTCTTGATCAAAAAACCCTGTGCACTGACTCCCTATAGTGACTTGCTTAAATGAGAAGACCTGGCCTGCAGATGCATGGCATGCAGGCCCACTCGCATGCGGTTATGCCCTAGCCCCCCAGCTGTGCTTAGATATTGCCATTTGTGGATGTCTCAGGAGGGAAGAAGGTTAAGGGAATAAACCGTGACAGAAAATACATAGAATCCCTACAGTGCACAAGGACGCCATTCGGCCCATCGAGTTTGCACCGGCCCTTGGAAAGAGCACTCTATATAAGCCCACGCCGCTACCCTATCCCGTAACCCAGTAACCCTATCTAACCTTTTCGATACTAAGGGGCAATTTAGCATGACCAATCCACTTAACCCGCACATCTTTGGATTGAGTGGGGACAGAATGGTGTCCCCAAGTCAGGCAGCTTTTGAGCAACTCTTGATGCACAGCTGGTACTAATTTGACCCTTTCCTTTAGATAATACGAGCAATACTGAGAGGGATTCCACAATGCTTGGGCAACTCAAGATCTCCATACTATTTGCCCAGGCCTGCATCCTGCAGCGGACACTCCAACCTTGTGGTTAATGTTGGCACAACATGGGAAGCAACAGTTACCGGTGATAAACTCTGTAGATGTAGAGCATGAGGGCCAAAAGTTTATTTTAATGGTTGGAGAGATCATCATGTCTCTTAGGATAGCTACCGCCTGCCTCAAGCTGGCAGCCCCAGTTAGTTTGGCGCTGTTTCATCAAAGCTTACTTGTTTCAATGGATACTTGGAGTTGAGAGAGAGCCATCTCAGGGCAGGAGGGTTACTAACCTATGCACCAAAAAAGACAACCTCAACAAAGAAGACACCAATTCTACGCAAAACGGGACTTAATGACTTTGCATCCTGGCCTGACCCATTTCCTTCTGCTGGTTGATGATGCACACAAGACAGATGTGATTGTAAAGGAACGTAAAGGCTTAATGTGGCAATTTCTGCGCTGCAAGAAACTAGGCTTGCTCAAAGTGGATCCCTAAAAGGATTCCCACAGACTGTCAGCATCTGTGGACCCAATTACTCACCTCCTAAATGTCCGAGGTCAATTCTATGAGGCACTTGATGCTGCCATCACCAGAATTCCCAGCACTGAGGGGTTGTACCTTCAATGCAAGGGTGGGTACTAATTACACAGTTTGGCCAATGTGCATAAGGCACAAGGGAATCTGCAAGATCAATGAAAATGGACATAGATTGCAGTAGCTATGATGCTGCCATGGGTTTTGTGTGAACAACAGCTACTTCCAAGGTCAACTGTGCGACAGGGTTTCCTGAATACAGCCACTGGCAAAAGCTGGATCTCATCATCACTGGATGTATCACCTTCAACAGTGTGCTTATCACTCGTAGCTATCACAGTGACAATGACCACTCCCCGGTGTGTAGCAACATCAGGTTTCAGCCAATGAAGCTATACCACTCCAAGAAGAAAGGTTGTCCTTGAATGAACACTTGTTGTACCACTGACCCAGAAAGGACCCAGGAGTTAATCAGCATCTTCAATCAGACTCCTTCGGACAACAATGCCTAAGGCCAGAGTGCAGTGTGAAAGTGCAATACCATCTATAACACTGCACTCACTGTATCCTGGAAAAGAGATCAGAGGAATGCTGACTGATTTGAGGCTTATTGGACTGAAATGGAGCGATTTACTGTAACCAAGAGCAGAGCCCTCATGAACTACAAGCAAGTCCCCAGCAATCTAGATATTCTCCAAACTACCAGAATCAAGTCTCCACAGATTTCCCAACACTGCGCCGATCAATACCGGTTGGAACTCAGCAACAATGTTCAATCGACTGCTGAATCCATGGATGCTAGAGGGATGTGTGAAGGAATCCACAAAGGCAACAGGTCCAACAGCAACAAAATCAGCCTCCTTGAAGACCAAGACAGGGATGATCATCAGCGAACCTAGCAAGCAGGTGCAAAGGTGGGTGAAGCACTTTCTTGAACTCCAAACGGAGAACGTTGGCACTGAAGAAACTCTCAGTGCCATCCACACTTTTCTGCCAAGGGTGCCGTACAATGAGCCCACCAAAGTAAAGCTCAACAAAACGATTGAATATTAATGCCAGTGGTAAAACCCCAGGAAACTGGCATCCACCTGAAATCATCAAAAGTGGAAACCAGCACTGCTGCAGCATTTCCATGAATATTTGTGTCTGCTGGAAGAAAAGATTTGTGCCTCAAGATATGTATGATGCAAAAATAACCATCCTGCACAAAAATAAACATCCTGTACAAAATCGAAGGGGACCAAATTGACTGCAGCAATGACTAAGGCATCACCATGTTAAGTATCATGGGAAAGGTTTTTTCACTCATTGCTCTGACTAGATTGCAAAACCTGGCATCACACATCAACCCTGAGCTGGAAGGCCGATAGTTAACATGGCTTTATCACTTCAGCAGTTGCAGGAGAAGTACCATGAACAGTGCAGACCACTCTACATTGTCTGCATAGACCTCACCAAGGTCCTTGTCAGCAGAAATGCCAGAATTGGCAACAACTTGGCAACACTGACAAAATTAATAATGTCCTAGTCCATGAGTTGCTGTTTGCTGGCTCCCACACTGAGGTTCAACAACAACTTGTCGGTCAGCTCTCTTGGGCCTGCAACGAGTCTGGACTGACAATCCGCATCAGGAAGACCAAAGTGATGGGCTAGGACGTGGAGACTCCACCTTCTTTCAACATTGGGAACCTCACTCTGGAGGGCGTCGACAGCTTCACATACCTTGTTTCAACAATTACCAGCAACCTCTCCCTGGATGCCAGCAGCAGTACCAGGCTTGCTAAGACTGCAACAGTCATGTCAAAATTGAGAAGTGGAGTGTGGATCAACAGCAATCTGACTGAAAACACAAAGCTCCATGTGCAGCCAGCTTGTGTTCTCAGCAGCTTCCTTTACAGTAGCGAGGCATGGACAACATACACAAGCCAAGAACAGAGGCTGAACAACTTTCACCTGCACCATCTCAGACAACCTTTGGGGATCGCATGGCAAGATAAAGTGGCAAACTTGGCAATATGCCAATGTGCAGGGATCCCCAGCATGTTTATTCCCTTGTGTCTGTGAGCTGAGTCATATGTGAGCCAAATGGATTACGTTTGCATCCCTAAAGACAAGGGTCACGATTCTCTGCTTGGGAGATAAGGGGCGAGATTCTCCGGTCGTCGACGGCAAAATTGCGTTCGGCCGGAGAATACCCGTTCCCGATGAAATCGGCAGCGGCACTGCTTTTGCGATGCTCCGCCCCTTCCAAAGCGCGCCGTATTGACGGCCTCTCGGGACATTACCTGAGGCCCACACATCCCCCCCCCCCCCCCCCCCCCCGATGCTTCGCCCCCGATGGGCCGAGTTCCCGACGGTGTCGCTCATGTGGTCTATCATCTGTCGGGAACCCGGCATGGCAGCTGCGGACTCAGCCACAGTCGGGGGAGGGCTAATCCGCGGGCAGAGGGGACTTTATCAGGGGCTGGGAATACTGTCGGGGGGTGGTCCAGGGCTCGCGAGCCAACCAAGTGGCACCATTTCCCATGATACCGTGCATGGCCAGCGCCATGTTGCACGCGCGGCCGCTGCAGGCCGCCGCCATGCACATGCTGGCCATGGACCCAGCAATTTTCCGGGCCATATCGGCAGCTGGAGCCAGGTGCTGTACGCTGCTCGGCTGCTATCCCTCAGCCAAACGGAGGGTCGGTGGCCGTTTTACGCTGTATTTTCAATCGTAAAACGCCACCATGTGGACATAGCCTCAAAATCGGAGAATCCAGCCCACGTTCTCCCGCAGGAGCTGAATCGCACTTGATTTGCCCTCAGGTTGAGTGCGTAAATCAGGAAGCGAATCCCAATTCTTTGCCAGGCAAATCTATGTGTGGTCCACAACTCAATTTAGCTCCCCCTCCCCCCTGCAACGCAATTCAACCCCCATTCCCCCGTGCAACACATGCAGCCACCCCGCAATGCAATTCAGCTCTGTCCTTGGAATTTACTTCCCTACAGTACGAGGGTGACTCCACTCCTCCACCAGAGACCCACAAATTAGAGAAAACCCCACCAGAGCCCCTCCCCCAATTACAGAGATCCCCAGCAGAGGCCCCCTAATTAGAGAGACACTGGCACGAGGGGGCAGCATGGTAGCATAGTGGTTAACACTATGGCTTCACAGCGCCAGGGTCCCAGGTTCGACTCCTGCTTGGGTCACTGTCTATGCGGAGCCTGCACGTTCTCCTCATGTCTGCGTGTCCTTCGGGTGCTCCAGTTTCCTCCCACAGTCCAAAGATGTGCAGCTTAGGTGGATTGGCCATGCTAAATTTCCCTTCGGTTAGTTGGGGTTGCTGGGTTACGGGGATAGGGTGGAGGTTTGGGCTTAAGTAGGGTGGCCTTGCCAAGAACCGGTGCAGACCCGATGGGCCGAATGGCCTCCTTCTGCACTGTAAATTCTATGATTCTGTCCAAAAATCCCCTAATTAGAGATACCCCCATCAAAGATTCCCTAATTAGAAAGACTCCCACCAGAGACTCCTTCCTTCAGAGAGACCCCTGCCTGGAAGCGAGAGTGCAATTCAGACAAAGGCAGTGAAATAAATCACTGCTTTAAAACTCACCTGGGCAACACAGCTGCTGGCTCAGACACAGGAAGCAGCACCTGTCAATTCCTGTTAGCTGGGTTTAAATCCCCTCAGATCTTTGATCTGCCAGACATTCATTTATTTCTCTGTGAAATTGCTTTCTCTAGGCTGTGATTAACAGCTTCCACACACTCCCAGCTGTCTGGATGGTTTCAAATACAGAAAATACTGGATAATCTCAGCAGGTCCGACAGTATCTGTGGGGAGAGAAGGGAGCTAATGTTTCGAGTCTGGATATCTCAAAGAGATTCCCTCATGGGTGATTCACATCACAGCCCTATCCCCAACTGGCCAAAATTGGGTCCGTCGGAAATTGTGGGTGAGACTTTTGGATCCAGATACCATCCACCAATTACAAAGATCCCTGGAGTATCCATGAATCGGTGAAAATCTGGCTCATTAAATCAATTGCACGTACTTGTAAGGGACTTTTAACCTGTTTTATTGCAAAGACCAAAAATTAAAATACTCTGCAAACTCTCAAACAAAAATTAATCAGAATGCAGGAGGGAGATAGAGAACCTAGTTGTGTGGTGTACAGGCAGCAATCTCTCTCTCAATGTCAGCAAAACTAAGGAGCTGATCATTGACTTCAAGCAGCAAAGTATTGTACACACCCCGTCTGCATCAACGGGGCCAAGGTGGAGATGTAGAAGTGGATTTCATTTGGAACTTAACTGATAGGGTTAATATAACAGTTCTGAAAAGCTCTGTGAAAGAGATGTCAACAGGTCAAGGGATGAAATAAAGGGAGTGTGTCTGACCGGCATCTGTAAAAGCAAAGATGTCAGAAGGTTATGGGATGGAATATAGGGAGGGTGGCATTGGTACTAATTGATGTTCTGACCGTATCTGTAAAAGCAAAGATGTCAGAAGGTTATGGGATGGAATATAGGGAGTGTGACTTTGGTACTAATTAATGTTCTGACCCGTATCTGTAAAAGCAGAGAGGTCAAAAAGGCAAAGAATGGAATGAATGGGAACCGTTACTTTATTGCAGAGATAACATAATTAAGCTCGTTTGACCAGTTGGAACAAATAAACATTGAAATGTAAGAGGGACTGTCTTTGGAGTGAGTTGAGCCATATGGCCATGGGATACAAAACCTTTGTATTAATATTGATAGTGACTTGTGCTAATGATTATGTCCAAAATAACCTCCCGACCTCGAAGAATAATTCCATATATGTACATGTTTTGGATCCTTGCCAAATCATAGGTGTATCTAGGAATTTAAAGGGACCACCCCTAAGCTGTAAGATGTATAAAGATACCGTCCTTATTCTGGGATTTTGGCACTTCTCGAAGGTGGTTACCCGACTGCTTAGAGATTTGTCCCGGCCGTAAATAAACGAATATTCGTTACTGACGTGTTCGAGTGTTTTGCTTCTGGACTAACGATCAGATACGTGAAAGCGCAATTCACAGAGATGGTTGACAGCTTCAAATTCCTAGGTGTGAACATCACCAAAAATCTGTCCTGGGTCCATCCATGTCGATGCTACCACCAAGAAAGCACAACAGCGTCTATACTTCCTCAGAAAACTAAGGAAATCCGGCATGTCCATATTGACTCTTACCAATTTTTACAGGTGCACCACAGAAAGCATCCTGTTTGGTTGCATCTACAACACCAGGTTAAAGTCCAACAGGTTTGTTTCAAACACGAGCTTTCATGGGGCTGCTCCTTCCTCAACGCTCCGAAAACTCGTGTTTGAAACAAACCTGTTGGACTTTAACCTGGTGTTGTAAGACTTCTAACTGTGCCTACCCCAGTCCAATGCCGGCATCTCCACATCAAAGAAAAGTAGAGCACAGGAACAGGCCCTTCGGCCTCCAGACCTGTGCTGATCATGATGCCCTGACTAAAAAAAACCTTCGGCCCAAAGTCGTGAACACAGCCTAGTCCATCACAGGAAACCGCCTCCCATCCATTGATTCTCGCTGCCTCGGGAAGCGGGCAACATAATTAAAGACCCCTTCCACCCTGGTTATTCTCTTTTCCAACCTCTTTTATCGGGCAGGCGATACAACAGTCTGAGAAAAGGCAGTAAAAGATTTTGAAGCAGCTTCTTCTTCCAGACTCCTGAATGACAAACTTATGGAGTGAACTGATCTCTTCACACATCTTCATGTAATGATATGTATAATATAGTAAAGGGTTAACACCTGAATCTATGTGTAAATCAAACACTGGAGGGTGTTACTAATTCACTCGATATATCTCCAGGAATACTGGGAGAAGCTGAAGAGAACATGAGAACAGAGTGAGAATTGAATGTAGAGACAAAGCAAAGTCAAGTCATAGGGCGCGATTCTCTGCCCCCCACGACGGGTCGGAGAATAGCGGGAGGACCTTCCCGACATTTTTCCCGATTTCCCGCTATTCTCCCCCCCCCACGGCCGCCCCACGACACGAATCGCTGCTCGCCGTTTTTTACGGCAAGCAGCGATTCTCCCCTAGCCGATGGGCCAATTTCCCAGGCCTTTACAGCCATTTTCACGAACTCCAACACACCTGCTCTCATAGTTCGTGAAAACGGCCGCAAAGTGCCGTTCTGGAGAACCATGCCACCGATTGACACGGCCGTGCCAAAGGTGGCATGGGCCCGCGATCAGTGGGCACCGATCGCGGGCAGCGGGTCCGAACCCCGTGCACTCTTTGTTACTCCGCCGCCCCGCTGGATCAGTCCGCGGGGCGGCTGAGGGGCATAACGGCCCGCGCATGCGCGGATTTCACGCATATGCGTGATGACGTCATTCGCGCATGCGCGGCTGACGTCATCATTTGTGTCAGCCGCCGTTAACCTTGGCGGACGGGCTTAGCGAAGTTCGCTAAGCCTGCGATGCCGAGGTTCACGGGGCCCCGCTACTAGCCCCGACCGGGGAGCAGAATTGGGTCCCGGGAGGGGGCGCGGAGGCTGCCGTGAAACACGGCCAGTTTCACGGCGGCCTTCACGACTCTCCGCATTTGCGGAGAATCGCGCCCATAGTGTTGTTTAATAGTTAGAATATTGAACGCTGTACCACAGATTTAGTATCATTAGTTTATTATCCGTAACTCAGTAGAGTGTATAAACTTCATTTAGTTTAGTAGTGTAAAATAGATTAGTTTTGATTCAAATATC
Source organism: Scyliorhinus canicula (assembly GCF_902713615.1). Taxonomy (NCBI): domain Eukaryota; kingdom Metazoa; phylum Chordata; class Chondrichthyes; order Carcharhiniformes; family Scyliorhinidae; genus Scyliorhinus; species Scyliorhinus canicula. The sequence goes on along the minus strand of NC_052148.1, from coordinate 28,923,739 downwards.
TTATTTGTATATTCTTTGTCAGCACAACATATCTGGCTCTCTTGGAGAAAAAGGCAAGGAATATAACCCTTCTCTACTGAGTAGTCCTCCACTCCGTATGCTTCACCTGCTGCCTGTAACTATATATTTACATTGTATGTTTACGTTTTTCATATTTGTTTTCATGAATGGATTGATATGTATGGACTGTTCTCAGGACAATACTTTTCACTGTACCTCGGTGCACGTGACAATAAATCAAATCAAATCTGCAACAGGCCTATTACCAGAGGAAGGAGGAAGATTTGTTCATGTTTCAGCTGGAAACATCTTTCATCTCATTCTAATTAAAATACTGGCTGACTATTGTGTTTCCTCCAGCATTCTCTTGAATTTTTTACCTTGAATTTCCAATATAAATGAATTTTTTGACTCATTTACAAGTCCCAGCCAACCAATGTTGATAAGGAGAATTGGATTCACAAAACAAATTGCTATGGTATGCAATGCTTTGCTTGAATGGTCTTGCAATACAGATTCAATAGTAACTTTCAACAGGAAATTGGTTGGCAGATAAGCTTCCAGGAGTATGGGATTTGGACTAATGGGATAGTACCTTCAAAGTTCCAGCACAGATATGATGGGCTGAATAACATAGAACATGGAACATACAATGCAGAAGGAGGCCATTCGGCCCATCGAGTCTACACCGAACCACTTAAGCCCTCACTTCCACCCTATCCCTCGAACCCAATAATCCCTCCTAACCTATTTGGACACTAAGGGCAATTTAGCATGGCCAATCCACCTAACCTGCACGTCTTTGGACTGTGGGAGGAAACCGGAGCACCCGGAGGAAACCCATCCAGACACAGGGAGAACATGCAGACTCCGCACAGACAGTGACCCAGCGGGGAATCGAACCTGGGACCCTGGCGCTGTGAAGCTAACCACTGTACTACTGTGCTGCCCCCTTCTAAACTGTGTCATTCTGTGGTTATGCATGCGTGTCGCGCAGTGACCTTATTAACTTGCACTGCTTGTTCAGACCTCGCACAATAGATTTTCTTGTGCCTAGAGTTCTTGTGATCTCTGATCACGCTGAAGCAGTCACGTTCTGTTGTTCTCAGCAATATTTCCATAAGGATCAAAAAGGACAAGCAGTTCAAAGGATTGATTATTTTTCTGAGCATAAATGAGTGAACCTTCCGTCTCTCCATGGAAAGTACAGAAGGTTCTTGAAAGAGAGGAAATAATCAGTTTTGGCACTGCTTGAAAGAAAACAGAAAATAAATTCGGAATAAGCTTGTTAAGTTCCAAAAAAAATCTGAGAAAATAAGCGTGTAATGGGATCAGTTTACACAAATTAGGAGCTGTAAATATTGAATTAAAAGAGGAATATGTAATTAAGGCAGAGTTTCATCCTGTGTCGACTGTGTGTGAAAGTGATTGAAGCTACATGTGCTTCACTTTTTAAGCGCTGCTCATGGGATCAGCTATTTTTTCTCTGTTCACCAAAGTTCACAACAAAGCTCATTTGGACAAATGAGGGAGCGATATTCCAGTGAGGTTCAAGATGAGAATGGTACTACTTGTTTAGAGGGTCAAGTTAAGTACTTGCAAAAATCCATTAATACCATACATTAAAGTGATTAATATAATGTACACTACATCAGCCATTATACATTTTTTAGTGGTATGAGGGCCGGTGATTTCTAATAGCAGAAGACTTGACATGTAACACTGCACACCTTCAGATCTTATATCACAAACAACAGTCATACAGTCCCTCGCCTCTCAATCTCTGGAATTTTAATTAAGGACTTGGAAGTGCTCTAAATGAAGCTTTGAAGATTACAAAGGGAATCAATAAACATTATTCAAGCAAATTGTTCACAATGGAGAAGGGTTCAAATACCAGGGGACACAAATTAAAAATTAGAAAGCAGCACGGAGAGAGGTCAAATTAAATTCTCATACCCAGAGGGTTGTTACTCTCACAATAAATTGCCAATGCAATCCATTCAAGTGAATTACACTTTTGAGAGGAATTTAGGTGTTTTTTTGGAGGAGAGGAATATGCTGAGAGGGGAAGTGGGTATGGATTGCGATCAATCAAAAAAAACAGGTTCAACAATTCTAAAGCCTTTTGCTGTTGCAGAAACATTCCATATTCTTTGCCAAGGAACCTTCAGCACAGATAATTCCTTGTGCTGCAGTGAATAAAAATATTGGTTTCTATGAAACCATCTTTAAGAAAAAGGAGGCTGAAGCAGAATCTGACATTCCAGAAGTGATGCACTTGAGGATCCTTGATTGAATTACAGTCTTGTACCTCTGCAGTGAAACTGCAGGAAGAAGGAGGAGATTGACTGTAATTTTCGAAACCCAAACATGTCAGCATGGTAGCACAGTGGCTAGCACTGGGACTTCACAGCGCCAGGGTCCCAGGTTCGATCCCCCGCTGGGTCACTATCTGTGCGGAGTCTGTACACTCTCCTCATGTCTGCGAGGGTTTCCTCCGGGTGCTCCGGTTTCCTCCCACAGTCCAAAAACGTGCAGGTTAGGTGGACTGGCCATGCTAAATCGTCCTTAGTGTCCAAAAAAGGTTAGGAGGGGTTATTGGGTTACAGGGATATGGTGGAAGTGAGGGCTTAAGTGGGTTGGTGCAGATTCGATGGGCCAAATGGCCTCCTTCTGCACTGTATGTTCCATGTAATCTATGTAATGATAAAATGCAACCCAGTCTGGCATGGTGTAGGGCCCTTTATTTTGGTTCATTATTTAAATAGTATGACATTTAGAATTAATTTTAGACCTCCCTCCTTTCATGCAATGTTAGTGGAAAAGGACTATACTAGCACAGCAGGCTCTAATGGAGTGAATCTATAAATTACCATGCTGAGTCATTAATGTGCCGGTCATGTTATTTTGATGCAGGTGTCCATTCATTTTAACTGAACAGGTCCATTTATAAGTGCATTACAGATGTATTAACACCTTTTATATAACAATATTTCACAACATGTTTTCAGTCATGTAGCCACTTTTGCTAGTTATTTGTTGTCTTTTTAATCTGTATCATCTTTGATCTGATAAACAGAGCTTACATTTTGAAATAAAGTAAAATGCTCATTATCATAAGGTCGGGAAGGGAGAGGAGTTGCATACCAGTTTTACTTTCAAATAAACCCACAGAATTTTTGTTATATTTGCCCGAAAGGACATAAATGCATCATGACATTTGAAATTTAGCTCATTGTGGTCTAGTGCAGTGCAACTTCTGACAGATACATTGTGACTGTGGACTACTGTTAGTTGTGTGATTCTGGATGCAGGAGCCTTATTTGCGCTGCTAAGTTCATTGTTTTGAAGTAAAGCATTCAAGACTCTAATATATAAGCCGGTGCATGTGTACTGCGGTGATTATTAAACATGCCACTGAGATCTAGTTGAACAAGGAACAGTACAGGACAGGAACAGGTCCCTGGGCCCTGCAAGACTGCGCCGATCATGATGCCTGTCAAAACTATTCCGAATTCCGTATCTCTCTATTCCTGTGCTATTCATGTACTCGTCAAGAGGCCTCCAAAACATCACTAGCGTATCTGCTTCCACCACCTCCCCGGCAGCGATTTCCAGGCAGTCACCACCCTCTGTGTAAAACATTTGCCATGCACCTCTCCTCCAAACTTTCTCTCTTGCGCCTTAAACGTATGTCCCCAAGTAATTGCCATTTCCACCCTGGAAAAAGCATCTGACTATCCACTCTGTCCATGCCACTCATAATTTTGTAAACCTCTATCAGTTTGCCCTTCAATCTCCGTTGTTGCAGTGAAAACAATCAAACTTTATCTACTCATAGCTAATACCCTGCAGACCAGTCAACATCCTACTAAACCTCTTCTGCACCCTCTCCAAAGTATCCACATCCTTCTGGTAGTGCGGTAACCAGAATTGTATGCAATATTCCAAATGTGGCCGAACTAAGGTTCTGTACAGTTGCAGTATGACTTGCTAATTTTTATACTCAGTGCCCTGACTGATGAAGGCAAGCTTGTCGTATGCCTTCTTGACTACCTTCTCCACCCGCGTTGCCACTTTCAGTGATCTGTGGACCTGTAAGCCCAGTTCTCTCTGCCTATCAATACTCCTCAGGGTTCTGCCATTTACTGCATAATTCCCACCTGAATTCGGCAATTAATACTGCATCAGCCTCCAATTAGGTCAGCAACAGCTGTGAAGAGAGAGGAATGGAGTCAGGCCGGTAATCAGTCGCAACCATGGAACGTTAAATCTGTCTCTCTCTTCACAGAGGCTGCCAAACCTGCTGAGTGTTTCCAGCATTTCCACTCTTTTATTTCAGATTTCCAGTGTCAGCTACTTCATATTTTTATCTATCTGACATTGAAAGGCACAGTCAATTTTTGTCCTTTCCACCATTCACAAGCTGCGCTGACATATGTCGACACTAACATTACAGCTCACGGACAGTAATAATTCCCCCAAAATGGAAAACTTACATTTTGTATTGTGCGGTTCACGAAAGTATCCTAAAGTGCTTTATAGCCAGTGAAGAATGTTTGACGTGGAGTCAGTGTTGTGATGTCGGAAACGCAAAGTTAATTTGCACACAGCTAACTCCCATTGTCTTGTGATAAAGACCAGCTAACCTGTTTATCAAATGTTAATTGAGGGAAACATATTGTAAAGGAACAATTCCCTTGCTCTTCTTCAAAGTAGTGCTGTGGGGTTTTACACGGCCAATTTATAGAAGAGGCAAAGGCTTGGGGCGTAACCTACCAGCCACGTCCCGCCAGAATTAGGAAGCGATGCGGTTGGTAGATCCTGAGAGAACACCTATCGGAATTTATCCGGCTCGCTGCACCTTGCGAGATCTAACGGGATGTTGAGAGACGTCGCAATCTGAAACCCGCCCACAATGGGCCAGACCCAGATCAGGCAAATTTATATATTAAAGTGATAAAGTTAGCATCACTTTCATCTGCACTCACTGCAGTTACCCAAGGTGTGGAACCTAACCCTCGCACCTCGGAGACCCGAAGCGAGCGCTGGTTGGTACTGATTTTCTCAAAGGAGGACCGGGTGTGCTGGTAATTGGGTGTGGAGATGCCGGCGTTGGACTGGGGTGAGCACAGTAAGAAGTCTTACAACACCAGGTTAAAGTCCTTCAGGTTTGTTTCAAACACGAGCTTTCGGAGCACTGCTCCTTCCTCAGGTGAATGAAGGTGGCACCCAGACGGCCCTGGCAGGGTGCCAGGAAACACCCAACTAAATGTGCTCTATTTGGCACTCTGTTTCATTTCAGTCAGATCGTGCCCTTAGTTGAATATTTTATCTGAAAGACTGCGACGCAATTCAGCAGCCTTGCCGTGCTGGACTTGGAGCAGGGGCAAGGCCATTGAATCTCGCAAGAGATCTCTCGTGAAAATTGTGATACTGGAAACATCTCTCAAGATTCGACAGAATCTCACGAGGGGCCGTGATCTGGATATCGCCCTCGTTGATCCAGAGCAAAATATTTAAATGAGCCAGATTCACCCAGGACGCTAGATTCACCGGCAGCTCCTGGGAGACCTTGCTAGCCCCACCGTTTAGTACCAGTCTACACAAACGTGGACCAGCTGCAACGACACTTGTGGGGTACTCCCAAGCCAATGGAGACTCCCGAGTGGTTGGGGACAGGAGACAGTGGTACCCTGACACTCTCTCTGACACCTGGGCACCTTGGCATTCCCAGCTTGGCACTGCCAGGATCCCAGGGGCACTGCCAGGGTCCCAGACTATCAGTGCTGAGGTGCCCAGGTGCCATGTTGGTACTGTCAGAGTTCGGGCCAAGAGCGGGGTGATTCCCAGAGTCCTCCCAATGTTTGTTGGGTGGGTGAAGGGTCGTTACAAAAATAGGGAGGGCTTGATGATTGGGGCAGCTGGTCAAAATGGCACCCCGATCTGCGAGTAGCCTTTCCTGCTGGCGACCTTCGCTCACCATCAGAAAATCCCGCTAAGTGCAGCCTCGACGTACAGAATCTCCCCAAGGCCAAAAGGAAACGGTAAAGTGGGGTCTTTCTCGAAGTTGCAGGCGCCGGGAAACATCCTGCCAAACTAGCGTTCAGCAAACTTTAACTGAAGTCCAGTGAAACGCACCAAGCAGCTCCGATAGTCCAGCTTTCACCCGGTACTGTGCTGGACTGTCATTATAGTCCAGACTTTTGCTCAAGTTCCTGTATTGGGGCTTGAACCTACAAACTGCTCAGGGGCAGAGTGGTACCAAGTGAATGACAACTGACAGAATGATGCGCTCCTGAATAAAGCCATAACCTGCTCTTTTCAAACAGAGACAGTGTAATTCTTGATCCATGCTGAACTGACATCAACGGCAGGGGGTTTGCCATTGACTTTAGCATTTATAGAACATGCAGAATGTTAATGCCAGTGATAGGGGTCTCGCTGGAGAGCCGGCAGGGGTTCGGTGAGAATGATCTGACCGTGGTTTATTAAGAAGATTAAGAATAGATTACATTTATATTATGCGAAGAATAGTACAATGTCTGAGATTTTGGAAACCAGCAAAGGGCCACCAAACAAATTGATAAAAAGGAACAAAATAGAATATGAAACTAAACTACCCAGGAATATAAAAATGGATTGTAAGAATGTTTATAAGCATATAAACATATAGAAAGAAAGAGAGTGGCTAAAATAATTATTAATCCCTCAGAAGCAGAGACAAGAGAAATTATCATTGGGAATGCGGAAATGCCGGAGACATTGAACGAGTATTTTGGGCTGGCTTTTCATCCTTGAGGCAGGTAGGCAGGGGTCAGGAGAATTCCTGGCTGAGCCCTGCTTCTTGGGAGAAAGTGCCCACGAGGACTGCTTTTTATTGTTGGGGACGACAGTCCAGGTAGGTGACATGGGAAGAGGTTCAGCGGCAGCCACAGGGGTTACAGAGTGTAGAAATGTATAGAAGGGCTACCTCATTTAATACTGTGGGTCTTCATACCAGTTAAAATAAAAAGAGGCCCTCCAGCCCTCACCATTCACACCCCTTCACCCCTCACACACTCCCCAATCCCCATTCAGGCCAACATGAACCCATTCAGACTCCCGCCAGCGCCGTTCATCCCTGGTCGCTGCCGACGGGAACTCTGCGCGAAGGGTCGGGGGCAGCCTGTGGGGGGGAGGGTGGGGGTAAGGGGGGCCCCGTCCCTGGGGGGGGGGGCGGCCTCCGATGGGGTCTGGCCTGCGTCCAGGGCCCACCAATCGGCGGCCGGCTTCCCCCCACCCCAGGCCTACTTTGTTGCCCCTGAACCCCTAAGCCATGTTGCGTTGGGGCTGGCGCGCTGGAGAAGTCCCCCGCGCATGCGCGGGTTGGCGCGGCGCCTATTTGGCACAGGGGAGGGAGGCTGGAGCAGCGTGTGGGGGCCAGAATTGGTTGTCCCCACACCTGTTTCGCGCACGACGGTGCGAACACTTGGGGTGGGATTCTCCCGTACCCAGCGGGGTGGGAGGTCCCGGCGGATGGAGTGGCGTGAACCACTCTGGTGTCGGCCCGCCCCAGTATTGTGAAATCCTCTGCACCTTCAGGGGCTAGGCCGGCGCCCGAGTGGTTTGCACCCTGCCGGCCGGTTTGGAAGGCCTTTGGCATCACGCCAGCCGGAGCCAAAGGGACTCCGCTGGCCGGCGAGAGTCCGCGCATGCGCGGGTGGGTCAGCGGCCGCTGACATCATCCCCGCGCATGCGCAGGGCGGGTGTCACCTACACGTTGGCCATCGCGGAGGCTGAGATCGGCCAGCACCCCGGAGCCCGCCCATGCCGCCAGGTCCTGCCGGTAAAGGACTTAGTCTGATCCATGCCGGCGGGACCGGCAAAAAACCAGCGGGACTTCGGCCCATTGAGTCGCGCCGGTCCCCACCATTCTCCGGGGTGGGAGGCGCGACACACGCCTCGCCGATTTTTTGGGGGGCCAGAGAACTCGGCGGCCGGCGGGGGCGGGATTCACGCCGTCCCCCGGCGATTCTGCAACCTGGCAGGGTGTCGGAGAATCCCGCCATAGTCTCCATTTCGGAGAATTGCGCCCCTCGTTTCACATTCTTAAAAACAAATCCATCATTTTTACTGTAGCCCAACAAATGTGTCAATCATCCAGACGCTTTAGGGTATCAATAGCAGAAACTACAAACATTTTAAATCTCTTCATCTTGTGCATATAAACATTGTGAAATTAACAGCATAGATCAGAGAGCTAGAACTGTCAATCAAGCAATGTTTCCCTTCGGTCTCAAATGTTTCAACAGGCGAATAGATTTCTGGACTCAGCCAAGAATAAATAATGAGGCTTGGCTGAGATGGGGGTTGGGGCGAAGCCGGGGTATGTGTATTATGGGGGGTGTGGTGGGGGGAAACGGTGGGAATTAAATTTGTCCCTTGATGGCAGGCTAGCTCTCCTGCATTGGAAGGAAATGAGAAACTATTGTATTTATTGAATCTCATTACATTGCTGAGAAATATCTGGAGTTATTTGTATACAATTAATTACTCTGAATTCTGTGACTACTTCTGTACAGACTGACATGGAGCCATTCTGTGCCCAGCAAGATCCCATAAACAGCAATGGAAGAAATGACCAGTAAATCTGATAGTGATGGTGAACTCACTGTTCTTTGAATAATGCCACAATATCTTTAATGCCCACTGGAATAGACAGAGCTTTCATCACCAACAGTGTAGTACTCATTCACCACTCTAATGGAGCATCAGCCAGAGTTCTGTGCATGGCTGTTGGAGTGGGTCTGGATTCAGAGCCAAGATGCTGCAGTTGAACAAAGCTGAAAATGTGCATGGATGTGGGATGATATTCTCATGGTTGAATATTCTGTCAATTATGGTGTTTTGGTTCACATGAGGTCTCCATGTAAGCTGTTGTCCATGCACTGCTGACATTTATGTACTGCTTTCAGACAAGCTTCATCCTTCTTGAAATTTGTAGGCTACGCAACATGTACCTAAATTTCATCTGCACCTTGCAGATTCATTGTTTGATTTTGAATTAAAAAGCAGGGGCTGAATTCTCCGTCAGCGGGATCCTCCGTTTCGCCAGCAGCGCACTCACACCCACAGATTTCCCAACGGTGTGGAGGTGCCTACAATGGGAAGCCCATTGGCCAGCTGACGGGACGGTGAAAGCTGCTGCCGGCGGTAGGGGGGGCACCGCACCAGAAAACGGGTGCAGCGGGACAGAGAATCCCGCAGTTCTTTATACTTTCTTAATTCTGAGCTTCTAACCCCTTTTAAACCTATATCTGGGTGATCTAAGGTATGGCATTTTTAATCTGAGGCCGCTCAAAAGCATTTGTACAAATGTTTAATGTACCGTATGTGCTCACATAACAAGAGCAGTGCACAAAGCAGGCATTATCCAACAGCAGTGCAAGAGGTATCTTAAACTGAAAGCATACTGGATTTCACCCTTCACCAGATCTCTGAAGCTCATTTAGCAACCACTGCATCGTGTCATATCAACGACAACATTATAAACATTGGCGAAAAACAGAAAACCCAGTTCTGATGCTTCCCCAAACTATTCATTATTTGGTGCATACAGGTTCATTATACAATTGCAGCCATCACCCAATAGGTTAGCAAATGGTCATGACGCAATGGTGTGGACCATGGACTGTATTTGTTGTCATCTCAAAGGCCCCACCAATAAAGATATGAGGCACGGTGTCTCTGGCCAAGTGATTGATAGGATCCACCCTCTTACAATTTCTGCGACCACCCCCCCACACACACACCCACACACACACAACTCTCTCAATTGACCCATCAGTGGCGGCCTTGCCTTCAGTTTTTGGATCCTGTTCTCTGACATTAATTTTCTAACTCCCTCAGCCTTTTCAGCAACTGCTCCTCCGTAAAAAAAAACTTCTTTAAACCCTCTTCTTTGATGGCGATTTTGGTCTATTCGTACTAATTTCCACCTCCATTCTCTTAATATCTCTGAGAAGATAGCTTGAAGTGTTTTTTGCTATCTAGCTGTGTGTTGTTAATGAGAGCTGGCAATAGGTCAGACATTCCCTAATATGGGAAAAACACCCGAGCCAGAAAATTAAGTCGGCAACAGATGGCAATTCCAAATGCGGAATACATTTTTCCTTGAGTCCTTGGTGAACAAACTAAGATTGCTTTCTTCATAATAATGATCTTTATTAGTGTCACAAGCAGGCTTGCATTAACACTGCAATGAAGTTACTGTGAAAGCTCCCTAGTCGCCACATTCCGGCACCTGTTCGGGTAAACAGAGGGAGAATTCAGAATATCCAATTCACCTGACAAGCAAGTCTTTCAGGACAAGTGGGAGAAAACCGGAGCACCTGGAGGAAACCCACACAGACACGGGGAGAACGTGCAGACTCCGTACAGACAGTGACCCAGGCCGGGAATCGAACCTGGGACCCTGGCACTGTGAAGCAATAGTGCTAACCACTGTGCTGCCGTGCCGCCATAGATATCAGACGAAGAAAGCGTTTCATTTATATTGCTCCTTTCATAACTGCATAATGCTTTACAACTGCTGAAGTTCTTTTAAAGTCTTGTTGTCAAAATATAGGAAACACAGCCACCAGATTATGATACATTACAGTATTTTGGCATTATATCAGGCAATAATAGAGGCAGAGTAATGTTTTTTTAAAACAGCTCTAAATATTTTTGATTGGCAATAAGCTGTGAAATTTCATGTCGTTAATGATTGCTGCATTGAAGAAGGAAGCTGAGACTTGCATTTGTATAGTGCCTCTCACAACCTTAGAACATTGCACAGCTCTTGACAGCTATTGAAGCAAACTCTTTGAAGTAATGTCACTGTTAACTTGTTCAACCGGTCAGCGCTACCAAAAGCTTTGTTCTTCGTGACTTTCTGTAAAAAAAGGGATGAGTGGGGGTAATCAGTTGCAGCAGTTACTCAACTAACTACCAGAAAAATAATATATAAATATTTAATGCAAGGGACACTGCAGGAAACTGGTGCAGCTTGTCATATGTGGTATGTATATAAAATCTTATATTAGTAGCATTGAGAGATGATTGAACCACACATCAGCTTTTAGGCTCACAAATAGATAATAGTCTCACTTTGCATTTTTTCAATTTGTTATTTCTACCACCTGAGAAACAGACAACTGCAAATCTTCCCGAAAACCTCCAGTTATATATTCCTCATAAAGCCTCATTTCCTCAGGGCAGCTTCTCCTTTTAAAAGAAAAGATGGATCAGGTGTTTTTTTCTGTTTATTCGTTAATAAAACGACCAGAGGGTAACAGGCAGCAGTGAATGAAATGGAAAATTCTGCCTGACTCTTGTTTCTTCAAAACTACGGTTTTCAATCTGTTGAAGTTTGCACTCGGTGCAGATTGTGGCACATCAGTCACCCTGTGTAGATATTCACTCATTTCTAGAGACCCCCTTGCATTTCACAGAGTCATACAGCACAGATGGAGGTTCTTCAGCTCATTGTGCCTTTGAAAGAGCCATCCAATTAACTCCAGTCCCCTGCTCTTTCCCTATAGCCCTGCAAATGGTTACTTTTCAACTATATATATATATATATATTTCTGCCAGTCAGTCCATGCCCTCCTGATGCCTACTAATATTCTCCTCATCGTTTACTATAATCCTGACTTTTGCATTATCTGCAAACTTTGATGTTCTGCTCTTTCGATCGAAGTTCAGGCCATTAATATACATCAATCAGCTATTCTTTGCACATGGGTTTTATGGATTAGCATGCAATGGCTCCATGGTAGGTACAATGATCTGTCTCTTCAAGGCATCAGCTCTGTCAAGATCAAACGTCCAAAGTAAAATGTCTTGCTGTGCTACAACTCAGTAAAAAAAAAAATTCAGAATAATTTCATCTGGCATTATTGACTTTTTGTCTTTAAAGGTTGGAGGCTTATTTGTTTTTTGCGTTCACTGTCCAAATGAAATAAATAAATACTAGCAATTTTTATTTTCTTATCTTAACCCTGAAGCAAAAATGTTTGACATGAGGATCCACGGGCGCGATTCTCCGCAAATGCGTGTTTCGCGGCAGCCTCCGCGCCCCCTCCCGGGACCCGATTCTGCTCCCTGGTCGGGGCTAGCAGCGGGGCCCCGTGAACCTCGGCATTGCAGGCTTAGCGAACTTCGCTAAGCCCGCGCGCCAAGGTTAACGGCGGCTGACGCAAACGATGATGTCAGCCGTGCATGCGCGGATGACGTCATCACGCATATGCGTGAAACCCGCGCGTGCGCGGGCCGTTACGCCCCTCAGCCACCCCACGGAGTGATCCAGCAGGGCGGCAGAGGAACAAAGAGTGCGCAGGGTTCGGACCCACTGCCCGCGATCAGTGGGCACCGATCGCGGGCCCATGCCACCCTTGGCACGGCCGTGGTGCGGCCGTGCCAATTGGTGGCATGGTTCTCCAGAACGGCACTTTGCGGCCGTTTTCACGAACTGTGAGAGCAGGTGTGTTGGAGTTTGTGAAAGGTCGTAAAGGCCTGGGAAATCGGCCCATCGGCTAGGGGAGAATCGCTGCTCGCCGTAAAAAACGGCGAGCAGCGATTCGTGTCGTGGGGCAGCCGTGGGGGGGGGGGGGGGAGAACAGCGGGAGGTCGGGAAAAATGTCGGGAAGGCCCTCCTGCTATTCTCCGACCCGTCGTGGGGGGCGGAGAATCGCGCCCCATCTTTTTCAGGGCAGTGACAGTGTGCCAGTTATTCTGCACTATCCATGCTTCATGCACAGCAGTGAAACAAATGGTCTTCTGATCATCCTTTTAATGGTGTTTTTTGAGGCAGGAATTTGCTGAAACGCCCTCCTCTTCTTCAATATTATCCTGATATCTGGGAACACCGAGGAAAATGGACCTTTAAGTTACTATCTCAGCTGGTGGGGGAATGTGGGGCTCCACAGCATTCTGTCAGTGCTGCACTGGAGCTTCAGTTCAAAGTGTGGGAGTGACTATCCATACTGTTCTACCATTTACCTCCATGGAAACTATCGAAAAGATGGTTAAACCCAGGTCCCTAGAGCATTACCCTGGGTCTCTCGATTACTAGTCCAGTGGCAATGCCACCTCCCTGCTGAAACCACTTCTATTCTTGGGTAGCTATAAGACTGATTTCCACTAGAACCTCCCACTACCCCCTCCCGACCACCCGGACCCTCCCCAAGTACCTCCCAATTCCCAGGGGACCCTCAGACTACCCTGCAGCTCCCTGACTACCCTCTCAATCCCCATGGGACCCGCAGGCTACTCCCATTTCTCCGACTAAGCTCCCAACCACGGAACCTGTGACTACAAACCCCCCCCCCAATTAACTCACCCCCCTCTCCCTCCTGGCGACCCTCACCAATCAATCCTGGAATTGCTTGATACCCTCCCCCCCTGACTACCTGACCACCAATCCACTCAACAGACCCTCTACTGACCATCTACCCTGCCCACGCTCCAACCCCCCCCTCCCCCCAATTCAGCTCACTTACCTACATACTTACCTGCTCCCTGGCAGAATAACTGTCACACTGTCACTGCCCTCAAAAAGGTGGTTCCTCATGTCAAGCATTCCTGCTTCAGGGTTGAGATAATGAATTAAAAATTGCGAGTATTTATTTATTTCCGTATGCTCCAAAGCGTGGACAAAGGGGTGTTACTTTGTTTACAGAGATATCATTTGGAAGTAAAGTACAAACATTTGGAGCATATAGAAGTGGTTTGAGAAAAAGGCTTTGAAGTAGTTTGAGGTCAGACTCTAGCATCACTTTGTTTCTTCCAAACAGGTTCTGATTAAAATGCTCCTCCACCCGCCCCATGTCAAGCTATGTCCCTCCACCCACCCCCATGGCACCTTATACTCCCAAAGTCAAGCTATGGCACTTCAGTAGCCATTTATCCGCTACACACTCTGAACAGAACCGAGCCTCATTGTTTATTTTTGGTTGAGAGCTCAGACATCCATTAGAATGTTGGAGCAGCTGCACCATGGAAAACATTGATTGATGGACAGCTTTTTCTCTCTGATCTACAATGTTGATAGCACAAGGTTTATTGACACAAGATAAAGACATTGCACATCCTTGTAGTTTCAGCTCATGACACTGTAACAGGTCAGGATTATTGACACAATTATTGGGCTGTAATGAAAATACATTTTTTAAGGAAGTGCAAGGTTATGAATGAATGACTGTTCTTTTACCACGTCCTGTTGTCAGTATAGGGTACTCGGTTGCCATAGCTCGACATGGAAGGTATGAGGGTCAGTGGGGGTGGGTGGAGGGGCATAGCCTGGCCTCTGGGGTATGAGGGACCATGGGGTGCGGATGGAGGGTCATAGGTTGGCACCGGGGTAAGGGAGACATCGGGTGGGTGTGGGGCATAGCTTGGCATGAGGGCATGAAGAGATAAGTGGGAAGACATCGTTTAGCATGGAGGAAATGGGTAAGACTTTTACATTTCAAAAGTTCCCTCATCCAGACTGTGATCCAGGACATGTCACAACCCGTATCAGCCCCACACCCTTAACCTACACTTGTGAAAATTTTGGGCACTGGGAGTGGAGTCGGAAATTCCAGAATCAGGCCCTGGCCATCATTTTTTATATCTCCTGGGGAAATCTAGAATTGGTAAAGTTTTGAAATATAGTGGAGAAATATCTTCATTCAGAGGGTCGTTAATATTTTGACTTTTCTTCCCCTGTGAGCTGTGGAGACAAAGGGCGGAATTCTCCGCTCCCGGGAAAAATCGGGAAGGCCGTTGTGAACTCGGCCAAGTTTCACAACGGCCTCGGAGGCCGCTCCTCTCACTGTATTCATCCCCACCCGGGGGGCTAGGAGCGGCGCTCCATATTCTCGGTGGCCGGGCCTTGATGCTTGCTTCAAGGCGGCGTGCCGAGAATGACGCGGCCGGAGCGCCTAAGTGACGTCAGCCGCGCATGCGCAGGTTGGCTGGCTCCAACCCGCGCATGCGCGACTGACGTCATGACGGATGACGGCTCAAACCCGCGCATGCGTGGTGGCCGTCTTCCCCTCCACTGCCCCGCAAGACGTGGCGGCTTGATCTTGCGGGGTGGCGGAGGGGAAAGAGTGCATCGCCAGTCCCCTCCCAAGCACGGCCGTGGTGCTCACTCCCCTCTCCACCCCCCACAAACTTCAAACAGGCCTTTGGCGCCCATGTTCACGGCGGCAGCGACCAGGTGTGGTTGGCGCCGTCGTGAAACGGTCGCGAACGGCAGCCCGCTCGGCCCATCCGGGTCGGAGAATCGCCGGTCGCCGTGAAAAACGGCGAGCGGGTGATTCTTCCGAGCGCGGGGTGGGAGAATCGCGGGGGGCGCCAGGGTGGCGTGAAATGAGTCCCCCGGCCCTCCTGCGATTCTCCCGCCCGACGTGGGGAGCGGAGAATCGCGCCCAGAGTCTTGACTATGTTCAGGACTGAATTATACAGATTTTTGATGGACGTGATTTTTTGACCACAGGATATGGGAGAAAGACAGGAAAGTAAAATTAAGGTCACAATCAGATCACCCATGATCTTATTGAATGGTGGAGCATCTTCTGGGACTGAATGGCCTACTGCTGCTCCTACGTTCTTATGTTATAACAGGGTTTTACCAACAAGTCTATACCTGGGAGTTTGTGATGCCTGATGTTGGAATACAGAACTATTGTAGTTTAATCAATTTCTATGATATAAGTGGATAGCTATATCTGCCGGTCTTAAACTTCCACCTCCTTAATCTCAGAGACACTTGTACAACTAAGTGACCCACTTACATCGGCCCTTAATTGACATGTCTAGACATACAATCTTAGCCTGCATAATATTTTTCTTTGTCTCTGTCGGAGATGCACTTCATGATTATATAGAGATGCCTGTCAATATTAGCCAAGGGATTTCTACACCTTCTTCTACAGAGATGACTGAAAAACTAGAACTAAGCTAAGGACTGGACTTCATTTCAAAGGTGTCATCTTCAACACCTGTAATTTTCAAAAAATAAAACCTCTCGAATCTGAGTGACACATGTTTGAAGAAAATAACTTTTTGTGCAAATTACCTCAGAGCCCAGAAGATCAGCAAATTAATAAAGCACAGGATCTAGACATTCAGGCCACTTTTTCACTCCCTTACTTGTTTACCCCAGGCCTTTGATCATAAACAGCGTAAATCAGGATGGAAACAGTTTTCATACCATGGTCTTGCTGACTTGTCTTCTGTAAGAAGAATATTGAGCTGGTTTTTCACGGGATTAGGAAGACTTTAAAAATGACAGAAGGGTGTGATCACACAGGAGGAAAACCCCAAACTGAGCAGGACCATTTCAACTTAGTGCTGAGTTCAAACAGACCCCATTTTGGCTGTAGCAAGGACTTAGCACAGACTGTGGAAGTCACGTAAATGCTTTTGAAGGGCAGATAGGGTTGATTTAATTGTTAGGAACTGATGTTTTTAAAATTCCTTTTCTCTTTAAACTGTAAAAAAAACTAGTTGCAGCTGTCAGTGATTGTAAAAAATAAACTTAATTAAGCTGCTTTTATTGACAGGCCAACCGGTGTAGCATTTGTTCGAGCCGTTTCAATAAATTACTTTGTTGGCATTTCCCTAAAGATTATTCATGATGAATGCTTGGTTGAGTTTTAAAAGCTATAATTATTTCACGGGAGTTCTGAGCTCCCAGTTTGAATGATGGCTTAAGAGGCTTTTGCAAGATTAGGGATATGGACTGAAATTTGATTGCTTTAGAACATAGAACATAGAACACTACAGCGCAGTACGGGCCCTTCGGCCCTCGATGTTGCGCCGACCTGTGAAACCATCTGAAGCCTATCTGACCTACACTATTCCATTTTCATCCATATGTCTATCCAGTGACCACTTAAATGCCCTTAAAGTTGGTGAGTCTACTACTATTGCAGGCAGGGCGTTCCACACCCCTACTACTCTCTGAGTAAAGAAACTGCCTCTGACATCTGTCCTATATCTCTCACCCCTCAATTTAAAGCTATGTCCCCTCGTGTTGGTCATCACCATCCGAGGAAAAAGACTCTCACTGTCCACCCTATCTAACCCTCTGACTATCTTATATGTCTCTATTAAGTCACCTCTCAGCCTTCTCCTCTCTAACGAAAACAACCTCAATTCCCTGAGCCTTTCCTCGTAAGACCTTCCCTCCATACCAGGCAACATCCTAGTAAATCTCCTCTGAACCCTTTCCAAAGCTTCCACATCCTTCCTATAATGTGGTGACCAGAACTGCACACAGTACTCCAGGTGTGGCCGCACCAGAGTTATGTACAGCTGCAGCATGACCTTGTGGTTCCGAAACTCAATCCCCCTGCTTATAAAGGCTAGCACACCATATGCCTTCTTAACAGCCCTATTAACCTGGGTTGCAACTTTCAGGGATTTATGTACCTGGATGCCGAGATCTCTCTGTTCATCTACACTACCAAGAATCTTGCCATTAGCCCAGTACTCTGCATTCCTGTTACTCCTTCCAAAGTGAACCACCTCACACTTTCCCGCATTAAACTCCATCTGCCACCTCTCAGCCCAGCTCTGCAGCTTATCTATGTCCCTCTGTATCCTATAACATCCTTCAGCACTATCCACAACTCCACCGACCTTCGTGTCATCTGCAAATTTACTAACCCATCCTTCTACACCCTCTTCCAGGTCATTTATAAAAATGACAAACAGCAGTGGCCCCAAAACAGATCCTTGCGGTACACCACTAGTAACTGAACTCCAGGATGAACATTTGCCATCAACCACCACCCTCTGTCTTCTTTCAGCTAGCCAATTACTGATCCAAACCGCTAAATCACCTTCAATTCCATACTTCCTTATTTTCTGCAATAGCCTACCGTGGGGAACCTTATCAAACGCCTTACTGAAATCCATATACACCACATCAACAGCTTTACCCTGATCCACCTGTTTGGTCACCTTCTCAAAAAACTCAATAAGGTTTGTGAGACATGACCTACCCTTCACAAAACCGTGTTGAGTATCGCTAATCAACTTGTTCTTTTCAAGATGATTATAAACCCTATCTCTTATAACCTTTTCCAACATTTTACCCACAACCGAAGTAAGGCTCACAGGTCTATAATTACCAGGGTTGTCTCTACTCCCCTTCTTGAACAAGGGGGCAACATTTGCTATCCTCCAGTCTTCCGGCACTATTCCTGTCGACAAAGACGACATAAAGATCAAGGACAAAGGCTCTGCAATCTCCTCCCTGGCTTCCCAGAGAATCCTAGGATAAATCCCATCTGGCCCAGGGGACTTATCTATTTTGACATTTTCTAAAATTGCTAACACCTCCTCCTTTTGAACCTCAATTCCATCTAGCCTGGTCGACTGAACCTGAGTGTTCTCCTCGACAACATTGTCTTTCTCCAGTGTAAACACTGACGAAAAATACCCATTTAATGCTTCCCCTATCTCCTCTGATTCCACACACAACTTTCCACTACTATCCTTGATTGGCCCTAATCTTACTCGAGTCATTCTTTTGTTCCTGATATACCTATAGAAAGCCTTAGGGTTTTCCTTGATCCTATCCGCCAACGACTTTTCGTGTCCTCTCCTCGCTCTTCTTAACTCTCCCTTTAGGTCCTTCCTGGCTAACTTGTAACTCTCAAGTGCCCTAACTGAGCCTTCATGTCTCATCCTAACATAAGCCTTCTTCTTCCTCTTGACAAGTGCTTCAACTTCCTTAGTAAACCACGGCTCCCTTGCTCGACAACTTCCTCCCTGCCTGACAGGTACATACTTATCAAGGACACGCAGTAGCTGTTCCTTGAAAAAGCTCCACATTTCGATTGTACCCATCCCCTGCAGTTTCCTTCCCCATCCTATACCTCCTAAATCTTGCCGAATAGCATCATAATTGCCTTTCCCCCAGCTATAATTCTTGCCTTGCGGTATATACCTATCCCTGCCCATTGCTAAAGTAAACATAACCGAGTTGTGATCACTATCACCAAAGTGCTCACCTACATCTAAATCTAACACCTGGCCGGGTTCATTACCCAGTACCAAATCCAATGTGGCCTCGCCCCTTGTTGGCCTGTCTACATACTGTGTCAGAAAACCCTCCTGCACACACTGCACAAAAACTGACCCATCTATAGTACTCGAACTATAGTATTTCCAGTCAATATTTGGAAAGTTAAAGTCCCCCATAACAACTACCCTGTTACTCTCGCTCCTGTCAAGAATCATCTTTGCAATCCTTTCCTCTACATCTCTGGGACTATTCGGAGGTCTATAGACAACTCCCAACAGGGTGACCTCTCCTCTACTGTTCCTAACCTCGGCCCATACTGCCTCAGTAGACGAGTCCTCAAGCGTCCTTCTACCGCCGTAATACTTTCCTTGATTAACAATGCCACACCCCCCCCTCTTTTACCATCTTCTCTGTTCTTACAGAAACATCTAAATCCTGGAACCTGCAACAACCATTCCTGTCCCTGCTCTACCCATGTCTCCGAAATCGCCACAACATCGAGATCCCAGGTACCAACCCATGCTGCAAGCTCACCCACCTTATTCCGGATGCTCCTGGCGTTGAAGTAGACACACTTCAAACCAGCGTCCTGCTTGCCGGTGCCCTCTTTCGAACTTTTAACCCTATCCCTGACCTCACTACTCTCAACATCCTGTACACTGGGGCTACAATTTAGGTTCCCACCCCCCTGCTGAATTAGTTTAAACCCCCCCGAAGAGCACTAGCAAATCTCCCTCCCAGGATATTGGTACCCCTCTGGTTCAGGTGAAGACCATCCTGTTTGTAGAGGTCCCACCTACCCCAGAATGAGCCCCAATTATCCAGGAAACCAAAACCCTCCCTCCTGCACCATCCCTGTAGCCACGTGTTCAACTCCTCTCTCTCCTTATTTCTCACTTCGCTAGCACGTGGCACGGGTAACAACCCAGAGATAACAACTCTGTTTGTTCTAGCTCTCAGCTTCCACCCTAGCTCCCTGAATTTCTGTCTCAAATCCCCATCTCTCTTCCTACCTATGTCGTTGGTACCTATGTGGACCACGACTTGGGGCTGCTCCCCCTCCCCCTTAAGGATCCCAAAAACACGATCAGAGACATCACGAACCCTGGCACCTGGGAGGCAACACACCAACCGTGAGTCTCTTTCGTTCCCACAGAACCTCCTGTCTGTTCCTCTAACTATGGAGTCCCCAATGACAAGTGCTCTGTTCCTCTTCTCCCTTCCCTTCTGAGCAACAGGGACAGACTCTGTGCCAGAGACCTGCGCCCTATTGCTTACCCCTGGTAAGTCATCCCCCGCAACAGTATCCAAAACGGTGTACTTGTTATAGAGGGGAACGACCACAGGGGATCCCTGCACTGCCTGCCGGTTCCCTCTCCCTCCCCTGACGGTAACCCATCTACTTTCTTCTTTTACCTGAGGTGTGACTACCTCCCTATAACTCCTCTCAATAACCTCCTCCGCCTCCCGAATGATCCGAAGTTCATCCAGCTCCAGCTCCAGGTCCCTAATGCGGCTCTCGAGGAGCTGGAGTTGGGTGCACTTCCCGCAGATGTAGTCAGCAGGGACACTAGAGGTGACCCTTTCCTCCCACATTCTGCAGGAGGAACATTCAACTGCCCTAGCCTCCATTCCCACTGAACTAACTTCCCAACTACTGAAAAATAAAAAAATAAAAAACTTGTTAGTTTAGCAATCCAACGGACAGAGCTTTTTTTTTTGGTTAGAGGAGGAGGATGGGTGGGAGACACTACGTAAGTAGCGTTTCGGGTAAAGCTGTCACTCGAGAACAGCCCCTTCACAAACCACCTTCAACTTACGCTGACCGCACTGCACGTATGCAAATCTCCCCGGAACAGCCAATCAGAAGCTCTGCTCTGCTGCCCTCTGCTGGATGCTCACCTTCCGTCGAACTCCTCGGGTCACTGATGCAGGTGCACCTTCAACTTACGCTGACCGCACTGCACGTATGCAAATCTCCCCGGAACAGCCAATCAGAAGCTCTGCTCTGCTGCCCTCTGCTGGATGCTCACCTTCCGTCGAACTCCTCGGGTCACTGATGCAGGTGCACCTTCAACTTACGCTGACCGCACTGCACGTATGCAAATCTCCCCGGAACAGCCAATCAGAAGCTCTGCTCTGCTGCCCTCTGCTGCTTTGATAAGTGATTAACCACTTGAGTTTTAAAACCTTTGATGCTTTCCTTCATGGGATTTTTTTTAGCCTGTATAATGAAAGCTGTATTGGATTTTTAGAAGTGTTTGTTTTGACTTCTGCATGACCGCTGAAATTTGCTTACCATGGATACTTGTTGAGTTGGCTTTGAGTTGGCATGGGGTTATGAGAGACCATCAGAGAGGGTGGTGGGCGTGAGCTGGCATTGAGTTGGCATGGAGAGTATGAAGGGCCAGGGAATTGAGGATATACTGGTTTAGAGCCTGGTTTGGCTCACTGGGCTAAATCGCTGGCTTTTAAAGCAGACCAAGCAGGCCAGCAGCACGGTTCGATTCCTGTACCAGCCTCCCCGGACAGGCGCTGGAATGTGGCGACTAGGGGCTTTTCACAGTAACTCCATTGAAGCCTACTCGTGACAATAAGCCATTTTCATTTCATTTCATTTTTATATACGAGTGAGGTCTAGTGCCTAAAATCGTCTGAAGCCTCTGGGACAAGTCCCAGAGAACTAAAATCAGCTGTTAACCATCCCAGTGTTGCACGTACCTGCTCCTGTATGTTCCTAGTATCTACCTCCGGTATCGGAAGTCTGACTTTATTCTGCACCCATGCCCCCACCATCTTAGAGGGGGTTGACGCTGAATCCATCCTATGTCATATGGTTTTGCTGACAGATTGTTGGCACAAATAACTCAATTCCATGGCAATTGATGAGCACAAGATAAAAGTCAACTTAAATTCATAAGAGAGCAGCACGGTGGTGCAGTGGGTTAGCCCTGCAGCCTCGCGGCACCGAGGTCAAAGGTTCGATCCCGGCTCTGGGTCACTGTCCATGTGGAGTTTGCGCATTATCCCCATGTTTGCGTGAGTTTCGCTCCCACAACCCAAAAATGTGCAGGTTAGATGGATTGGGCTCACTAAAATTGCCCCTTATTTGTAAAAAATGAATTGGGTACTCTAAATTTATAAAGAAAAAAAACTCATAAGTGCAAAAACTAATTTTATTTGGGAAAGAACATTCAATATAAAATAATATGTCTGGCGATGATACCAGTGGGTCAATGATTAAAGAGTCACTCACCCAGTTAAATTAAACGTGTTAAACACTTGGGCTAAAATAACAGCAAAGATCATGGGCATGCATTAAGTGATTCATGTCAATGATGCAAACAGACATGCATCGGCAAAATATTTAATTCTCTTCATCCAGGCATTTAGTCAGCATTTTTTATTTATTCATTCATGGGATGCCGGTATTGTTGTCTCGACCACCATGAATTACCCATCCCAAAATTTTTTCTGCATAAAATCTATAGAAAATACAAAAGAGGAGGCGTTCCATCTAAAATTATTGCGGGTCTGGCAGAATTTATTTTGCTTTAATAATATATTCATATGGCCTTTATCATTCACTTTTCTTCAAATGAATATGGCAGCAGATAATATATCACAGAATGATGATGATGGTTTGACAATTGTTGTTGATGATGTGCCGTTTGTCAGTGGTGAAGATTGGGAAGGCATAGAAAGGAAGGTGCATTTTTTTAAAACTTAAATTAATTTTGGGATTTTGTTGGCAAGGCTGGCATTAATTGGCCAGCCTTATTTGCTCTGAGAAGGTGATAGTGGGTTTCCTTATTAAGTCGCTTCAGAGGACACAGTGGTAATATCACTACCAGAAACCCAGGCTAATGCTCTGGGGATGTGGCTTCAAATCCCACCACGGCAGCTGGCAGAATTTAAATTAAGTTAATAAATTGAAAGGTAGACTCCATAGTGGTGATTAAGAATCCACAAAAGAAATCTGCCATCCTTACCCAGTCTGGCCTACATGTGACTCCAGACCCACAGCAACCAGTTGACCTTGTGAACTAACTGAGCAAGACCCTCAACTCAAGGACAATTTGGGCTGGGCTGGTTTAGCTCACTCGGCTAAATCACTGGCGTTTAAAGCAGACCAAGCAGGCCACCAGCAAGGTTCGATTCCTGTACCAGCCTCCCCGGACAGGCACCGGAATGTGGCGACTAGGGGCTTTTCACAGTAACTTAATTGAAGCCTACTCGTGACAATAAGCAATTTTCATTTTTTCATTTTTTCAAATGCTGCTTCTTGGCGATGCCCTCATACCACAAAATAATATTCTTTTAAAATCAACTGAGTGGCTTGCTTGGACAGCTAAGAGTCAACCACCTTGGTCTCGGATTGGAGCCACATATCGATAAAATAGAGTAAGGGCAAACTGATTTATTTTTTTGCTGAAGTGAACCAGTTGGATTTTTAGGTGATCACCTTTACTGATACCAGCTTGAAATTCCCAGATCTTTGTAAAAACTCAGTTCAAATCCTGCTGTGCCAGGATTTGAGCTCATGTTCTTGAATTGTTAGTGCAGTCTTCTGGATTACTAGTTCAATCACATAGTCACTGTGCTACTGCTCTCTGTTCATAGAGAGCATGCCCCGTAACAAAGAGGAACATATGGGGAGAATAAAACTCTGAATCTCAACCTCATTTCAACATCATCCCAACGTTTCTGCTGCACTTTCTGTAAAAAGATTCAAGTAAAATAAATGAGACCATTTTTCTCAGAGGCACCCAGGGTCTGCAATTAAATGACCGCCAGCAGGAAGAGTCATTAGATGAAGCAGAATTAGAAAGCAGTGTGTCAGGCATTCATAGCCCCTGGAGCAGATAGATTTACAGTGCAATTCTACATGGGATTTTTATTGAAATTGGGCTTGTTATTAATTAGACCTCAGACAGAAATGTTCCAGGACAAAGCTTAGTCTGACAACCCTGGGATTAGCCCTGGTCTCAGCTCTACTTAAGAAAAATGACGGCCTTCGACAATGTAATAGCTGCCCTATTCAGTTGTTTAATGTGAGAGAATCTGATGGCACCTGCACACTCACAGAAGAAGACAATGAAAATAATATATCAAGTAATAACCTCCTTTCTTCCCTGTTCAGACTCCGGAGGAGCTGGAGGATGATTCTGATTTTGAACAAGAGGACTATGATGTGCGTAGCCGGACCAGTGTCCAGACAGAGGATGATCAGCTTATTGCAGGACAAAGCGCAAGGGTGAGTTTGTCCAGTTTCATTATTTTGTTGGTTGCTCTTGTCCTTATTATCTGGATTTAGATTTGTTTTATTGTCACGTGTACCGAGATACATTGAAAGGTATTGTTCTGCGTACAGTCCAGACAGATCATTCCATACATGAAAAGAAAACATAGGGCAAACATAAATGAATGGAATAAACAAAGAATTGAAAAGAAAACATTGATTAGGAATTGATGTCAACGAATGTAATTGGCCAGTTACACTGCCTCAGGCAGAGCTCTCCAGCCAAATCTGCACCACTCCCTGGCCAGGCAATGTAAAGATATAAGTAAGCATCTTTTCACATGGAAATGACAGGTTTGCTTATAAGATCATAAGAAATAAGAGCAGAAGTAAAATCTCTGGCCCATTGAGTTGTTTCGCCATTCAATAAGATCATGGTCGATCTGATTGTGGTCCTAATTCTCCTCCTGGCCTCAATAACCCTGCTGAGCTCTGGCATAGCTGGGACGACTACAGCTGCTGGCCAATTAAATTAGCTGCCAGCTCTCGAGGGCAGGACTTACTCTGAATGAAGGGTGCAAAACCCGCTCTCTACATTCTTGGTCGCCCACAACATATTAATGATGAGGTACGGCCTATTTTTCAAACAGTTGTTTCGAAGCCGACTTTTGTAAATCATGGTGGTAGTGCTGGTGGGGGGGGGGGGGGGGGGGGAGGGGGGAGGCAAGCAATGTTTATGTTTTCCCTCCTCCACCCCGCCTTACCTTTAGCTCTTTATAGCCTCACAACTTGCCTCCTTACCTATCTTTGTATCATCTGCAAATTTGACTAAAATATGGCCAGCTGATATGACAAATCAGGGCCGGGATTCTCCCCTACCCGGCGGGGCGGGGGGTCCCGGCATAGCGGAGTGGCGCCAACCACTCCAGCGTCGGGCCTCCCCAAAGGTGCGGAATTCTCTGCACCTTTAGGGGCTAGGCCCGCGCCGGAGTGGTTGGCGCCACGCCGACTGGAGCCAAAACCAGCAGCAACGGCCTTTGACGCCCGCCGGCCGGCGTCGGGGCTGGCCAAAAGGCCTTCGCCGGTTCGCGCATGCGCTGGTGCATCAGCATCCGCTGACGTCACCACCGGCGCATGCGCGGTAGGGGGGTCTCTTCCGCCTCCGCCATGGTGGAGGCCGTGGCGGCGGCGGAAGAAAAAGAGTGCCCCCACGGCACTGGCCCACCCGCAGATCGGTGGGCCCCAATCGCGGGCCAGGCCACTGTGGGGGCACCCCCCAGGGTCCGATCGCCCCGCGCCCCCCCCCCCCCCCCAGGACCTCGGGGGCCCGCTCCCGCCGCCACTCCCGCCGGGACCAGAGGTGCTCCAATTCTCGCCGGCGGGGGAGGCCTGTCAGCAGCGGGACTTCGGCCCATCGCGGGCCGGAGAATTGCCGCGGGAGGCATGCTGAGCGACGCGGTGTGATTCCCGCTCCCGCCGATTCCTGGGTGGCGGAGAATTCCGGTCAATGTGGGGGCGGGAGTTACGCCGGCCCCGGGCGATTCTCCGACCCTGCAGGGGATCGGACAATTCCAGACCAGTTCTTTGCAAGCGCTAAACTGTTTCAAAATGGAGTTTGAAACTCAGTCCAGATAGAACATAGAACATAGAACATAGAACAGTACAGCACAGAACAGGCCCTTCGGCCCTCGATGTTGTGCAGAGCAATGATCACCCTACTCAAACCCACGTATCCACCCTATACCCGTAACCCAACAACCCCCCCCCCCAACCTTATTTTTTAGGACACTAAGGGCAATTTAGCATAGCCAATCCACCTAACCCGCACATCTTTGGACTGTGGGAGGAAACCGGAGCACCCGGAGGAAACCCACGCACACACGGGGAGGACGTGCAGACTCCGCACAGACAGTGTCCCAGCCAGGAATCGAACCTGGGACCCTGGAGCTGTGAAACATTTATGCTAACCACCATGCTACCGTGCTGCCCAAATCTTTTGCAAAAAGTACTTCAATGCAAATTTCCTGAGGAAATGCAGTGGGCGAAATTCTCCGCACCCGCGGAAAGTCGGCAAACCATCGTAAAAATCGGGACCGTTTTACGACGGTCGCGAAGGCTTCATTTCCCGACGGATTCACTTCCTGGAAATGGGCTAGTAGCGCGGCCGCGTCAATTACGTGCGTGATGACGACGACACGAACCCGCCCATGTGACGCCGCCCGACGCCGTAAAAAGGCGCGGGCGACCACAGAATCTGTCGGGCAGGATGTCGGAGCCGAGGAGAGCTGCTCCTCGCTTTGTAGATGCAGACGTCGAGGCGCTGATCGATGCCGTGGAGCAGAGGAGGGGCATCATCCGCCCGCGGAGAGGGCATCGCCAACCTGCCAGCACGGTACGCCAGGCCTGGCGTGACGTGGCTGCTGCCGTCAGTGCTGTGGGGCAGACCCCTCGCTCAGCAGAGCAATGTCGGAAGAAGCTACACGACCTCACCAGGTCTGCCAGGGTAAGTGCCATGAGGGTATGAGGGTGCCCCCTAGTCACAACCATCCCTCCCCCTTAACTGCCCGGGGGGGGGGGGGGGGGGGGGGGGAGAGGGATTGGGGCAGAGTTATTTGAGGGTGGTTCACAAAGTTGTCACAGACCCAGCGCTCTGGCCCCGAGGAGAGATGCAATCGTCTGACGACAACTTGCCCCCCCCAAACTGTGCCAGTATCTGAACGGACTGCTGATACCTACCGTTTTGTAATGATCTACCTATGTTCCCTCCCCCAACAGGCCAAGGCCGGTCATAACCACCGTGAGCGGCACAAGACTGGAGGGGGTTCGCCCAACATGCACCCCCTCAGCACCTTTGAACAGAGGGCACTGGACCTTGTTGGGGGGTCTGCCTCCCGCGATATCGCGCAATGCGAGGTTGGCGGAACTGCAGCAAGTGAGACAACCCTCCCTGACAAACACCCCCCCCCTCCCCCATCCTCTGTCCCTTCACAAACCCTGCCCACTGGGACACCTCCCCCATCCTCTGTCCCTTCACAAACCCTGCCCACTGGGACACCTCCCCCATCCTCTGTCCCTTCACAAACCCTGCCCACTGGGACACCTCC
Organism: Scyliorhinus canicula; assembly: GCF_902713615.1. NCBI lineage: Eukaryota > Metazoa > Chordata > Chondrichthyes > Carcharhiniformes > Scyliorhinidae > Scyliorhinus > Scyliorhinus canicula. Next base: position 28,896,336 of record NC_052148.1, on the reverse strand, counting down.
CCCATCCTCTGTCCCTTCACAAACCCTGCCCACTGGGACCGTCCAGCGGCCTGCCGAGCAAATCGAAATAACCCGTCTCATTCTCTTCCCTAGGACGTGATGCCGAACGACCAGGGCCGTCTGCCTCCAGACGGAGACAGGAATTTGCCGCCACCTCACCCGGGGCCTCACAACAGAGGGTGCCCGATCAGCGGGCAGCCCTATCCGCCCCAACCCAATCTGCGGACCAGGACGCACAGAGGGTTCGAAGTCCACCACCACCACCAGAAATGGCCAGGGACAACCCTCCTGTCGCTGAGCAGCCCCACACCATGGACGAGGCCCTAAGCATTGAGAGCGTCGGGCTTGCGGCACTGCTTTCTCCCACCACATCCATCATCCCAGAGACACACACCCCGGCGGGCCTATTTAGTGATGAGTCTCCTGGGGCACAGTCTGGTTGGCACATCACAGCTGAGCAGGTACAGCAGGTGGAGGTCGGAGCAACAGAGGGCCCGGACTCGCGGAGGCCAGACCAGGCCCAGCATGCAGCTGGCTCCCAGACGTTTTCTGAGTTCCTGGAGTTTATCAACCCACCCGCACAGCCGATGCCTCAGGAAACCCAGGGAAACAATGACGGGATGAGGGCTTCCTTCCAGACTCTGCAGACGCTGTTAGAGGAGTCGAACCGCGTCCAAGAGCAGGGAGTGGTGCCGCTCATGGCAGAGACCCAGTCCGACACCGCACGGGTGGCATCCGCGGTGGAGGCAATGGGTCAGGTTATGCAAGACGTTGGGGTTAATGTGCCCGCGTCATCCTCGGCCCTGGACAGGGTGGCCCTCGCACAGGCAGCAATGTGCCAGAGCCAAAACGACATTGCCGGCGCCCTGCGGGCCATGGCCGAGTCTCAGCAGGTCATTGGCCAGTCGCAGCACGCCATGGCCCAGTCGCAGCAGTCGATAGCACAGTCCCAGCAGTCGATAGCACAGTCCCAGCAGTCGGTCGCGGAGACCATCAACCGCCTGACACATGTGCTGGATGGCGTCGTGCACACACAGGTTGAGATCGCACAGTCCCTGGCGGGAATGTCTAACTCCCTGGACTCCGTCTCTGCAAACCTTCGGATCCTGGTGGATACCGTTGCAGGCCTCCAGGACTGGCAACGCCAGGTGTCGGTGGTGCGACGGGGAACCTCCCCGCTCGCACCTCTGTCCCAAAGTGAGGCCCGGGGGCCACCGGGCTCCCCGAGGGAGGAGGAGGTTTCGGGGCCCGTCCCATTAACTCCATCACGGGACGTCCCGGAATTCTCGGCCTCCCCCCGTCCCATCCCTGGTGCATCGGGTGGGCAGCAGGCAGAGCAGGGTGGCACAATGTCACCCGAGACGCCCGCAGAGCAGCCTGGCCCATCCAGGCCGGGTCGCCCCAGGAAACGCATAGCCAAGGAGAAACGAGTCGAGGGGGGCGATTCGCAGCAATCCTCCTCCACTCCTGCTGTATCATCTGGGGATTCACTTAGACGTAGTGGTAGGGCCCGTAAGGCAACTAAGATAGACACTGAGTAAGTTGGCACGGGTGAAGGGCACAGTTTAGTTGTAGGGGCTAGGGCACCTGTAAATAATTGTTAATATTAAACGCACTGTTCCACCTTACTTGTAATACCGTGTGATTGTTCCACAGGCACAGGAATCGTGATGGTGACCGAGTGTCGCTGGGGGTGACAGGTGGTGAAACCTCGGTGCCGGGTGTGCAGTCCCTGCCCCTACCCCCCTCCCACAGCTAGCCCACGCGGGCACATGATGGATTGTCAGTGACGAACTCAGCGGCCACCAAGGTGGATGGTTCAGCTATTGCCATGGGTCAGACTCTCTCTAACGATTCTGAGCTCACAGCTCTTCGCAGAGCGGGCTGTCATCATTCCACATGGCACTGATCACACCCGCTGACACAGCCATCAATGTTGTGCCATTCCGTCTGTACCCAGTGATAAGCGTCATGTCGAAGTGGAGCAGTGTACACTGAGGGGGCGGGGGGGGGGGGGGGGGGGGGGTTGTGGTGGTGGCAGTTGTGTGGTGACCCTCTGCATGACTATCGATGCAGGTGGTGGTTTGGTGTTCATCGGGGACGTCACATGCGATGCGTGAACCGTGCTGCCACCAGGGCGTCGCGTGCCCGCCGTCCTTGCCGGGTCCGTCGTGCCGCCTCCTGGACATCACCAGCACCTGGGTCGTGTCTGCGTGCTGCGCCCGCCACTCCGCCAGCGTCCTCCTCCTCCTCCTCCTCCTCCTCCTCCTCCTCCTCTGTGCTGGCACCACTGCCATTAGCTTCTCCCTCCGCCTCCTGCAACAGGTCATCTCCCCTCTGCATCGCGATGTTGTGCAGCGCACAGCAGACCACTACAATGCGAGCGACCCTGTCGGCCTGGTACTGCAGGGCCCCTCCGGAGCGGTCCAGGCACCTGAATCTCATCTTCAGGAGGCCAAGGCAGCGCTCCACCACACCCCTGGTTGCTGCATGGGCCTCGTTGTATTGTGTTTCCGCATTGGTCTGAGGCCTCCGTATAGGCGTCATCAGCCAAGACCTCAGCGGATAACCCCTGTCAACTAGCAACCAGCCCCTCAGCCGGGGGGGACGTCCCTCAAACATCGCAGGGATGAACGACTGCGCTAGTATGTAGGAGTCATGCACACTCCCTGGGAACCTTGCACAGACGTTCATGAACCTCATGTGGGGGTCGCATACCACCTGGACATTAATGGAGTATGTCCCCCTCCTGTTTGTGAACACTTCCTTGTCCACAGCAGGCGGGCGCATGGGGACGTGAACACAGTCGATTGACCCCTGAACCCTCGGTATCCCGGCCACTCTGGCAAATCCACGGGCTCGTGAGTCTTGACTTGCTTGGTCCTCGGGAAAGGTGATGTAGCGGTCCGCGATGGCATAGAGGGCGTCGGTCACATCCCGGATGCACCTGTGCACCGATGACTGGGAGATCCCAGAGACGTCCCCGCTCGGAGACTGGAAGGAGCCGGTAGCATAGAAGTTCAGAGCGACCGTCACCTTGATGGCTACCGGGATCGCGTGTCCTCCCCCCGTTCCACGTGGGGCGAGGTGCGACAGGAGTTCGCAGATATGTATCACCGTCTGCCTACTCAGCCGGAGTCTTCTCCTGCAGGTGATGTCCGGCATTGTTAGGAAAGAGACCCGTACACGGTACACCCTCGGCTTTGGTCGTCGCCTCTGACGCCGTGGCTGCACCCTCACTCTCTCCTCTTCCTCTTCCAACTTCTCCTCCTCCTCCTGCCCACAGTGGGCAGGATAATTTTTTTGGCAAATCTGCAGATTAGAGCGAGGCAGTAAGCTTAATGTGCAGATTCCCGAGGTACCTGAGGCTTTGGGATTCAATCCCTTTGCCTCAGAGACCTTGGGTGAGTGCTGTTTAGCACTGGTCCCCACAAACGGGGGCCAGACGGGACGGCACTCATGGGGGTGGTCACCAAGGGGATCGGAGGCCCCCAGCTGCATGCCCTTTGGGCAAGGTGGTACCTTGGCACTGCCGTTTAGGCCCCAACACGAGTAGCATTGAGTAGTTCTTGACACAGCCTTTGAATATGGCACCTTGATCTGCAGGGAGCTTTTCCCCACAGCAGGAAATCACTGTAAGTGCGGCCTCAGTGGAGACTATCTCCCCGAGGCCAAAACAACAGCAACGTGCCGTTGAGAAACAGTCTGCTAAACGTGACCAAAACCGGACATAGAAGTTTTCCAGTTGAATCGCGCCCAAAGTGTTGGTTAGAGCTACTTTTACATTCATCATTCTTCAGTACTTCAACTTCCTCTTGAGTACAATTCAAAGTCTTTAATAAAAACGGAAACTACAAGCGGGAAACAGAGTTAATGGCCTGTAATTGTGAATCAGCTGCCCGAGGGTGGGCCTGGAACTTCCTGCCACTGGCTGGTATGCTGGTTTTCCAGCAGGGCGCTGCCTTCAGGGAATCTTCCAGGAAGCTGGGTCAGAGATGAAGTGGTTACCCACCTAAAAGTGGTGGGGCACGACTTTAGCCAGTTAAGCAGCCTATTATGTTAAGAGGCCAGCCTCCCTGCTTTGGCCAAAACCCAGCCAGAGATAGGACACACACATGAATATTATAACATATGAAATAGGAGTAGGAGAATTCCACTCAGCCCCTCAAGCCTGCTCCACCATTAAATAAGACTGTGGCTGACCTAACTGTAACCTCAACTCCACATTCCTGCCAAAGCCTGACAACCTTTCACCCCCTGTAAATCAACAATCTATCTAGCTCGGTCTTAAAATATTCAATGATTCTGCTTCCATTGCCTTTTCTAAAATAAATTTAGTGTACCCAATTCATTTTTTCAATTAAGGGCCAATTTAGCGGGGCCCATCCACCTAGCCTGCACATCTTTGGGTTGTGAGGCAAATCCCACGTAAACACGGGGAGAATCCATTGCCTTTTGAGGAAGAGAGTTTCAGAGACTCACCACTCACTGATAGAAAAAATTTCTCCTCATCTCTGTCTTACCTGAGCGACCTCAAATTTTTAAACAGTGACCCCCTAGTTCTCGATTCTCTTGACAAGAGGAAGCATCCTCTCCACATCTTCCCTGCTAGTACCTCACAGGATTTTAAATGTTGTTTCTTTCTCTTCTAAACTCCAGTGAATACAAGCCTCACCTGTCCAACCTTTCCTCATAAGACAATCCGCTCATTCCAGGTATTAGTGCTGTCAACCACTGAACTGCTTCCAATGGCTTTACATTCTTCCATAAATAATGAGCCCAATACACAGTACTGCAGATGTGGTCACAGCAATGCCCTGTACAACTGAAGCATAACCTCCTTAATTTTGCAATCCATTCCCCTCACAATAAACCATTGCTTTCGACGAGGTTCCCCAATTACTTACTGCACCTGCATACAAGCCTTTTGTGATTCATGCACTAGGACACACAGTTTCCCCTGCATCTCAGAATGCTGCAATCTCTCACCATTTAGATAATAAATGCATTTTTATTCCTCCTGCCAAAGTGGACCTTTTTACATTTTCCCACGTTACACTCCATTTGGCAGATCTTTGCCACCCACTTAACCTATCTATGTCCCTTGTAGCCTCTTCACAATTTACCTATCTTTGTGTCGTCAGTAAATATTGACAGAAGTTCATAAAATTATTAGGGGTATAGATAGGGTGAACAGTTGGAGGCTTTTTCCCAGGGCGGAAATGACAATTACAAGAGGGCACAAGTTCCAGGTGAGGGGGGAAAGGTTAAGTGGAGATGTGCAGGGGAAGTTTTTTACACAGAGGGTGGTGGTGGCCTGGAATGCACTGCCAAGTGAGGTGGTTGATGCAGATACGTTACCGACCTTTGAGACTTATCTGGACAGGCACATGAACAGACAGCATATAGAAGGATACAGGCGGTTGGTCGAGATAGGACACGTGATCGCCGCAGGCTTGGAGGGCCGACGGGCCTGTTCCTGCGCCGTATTGTTCTTTGTTCTAAACTTTCCGACCTTTGGTCCTTTCATCCAAGTCGTTTAAATAAATTGTAAAAGGTTGAGGCTCCAGCACTGATCCTTGACCACTCGTCACCCCCTCCCAAAGAGAGAAAAAGCCATTTATGCCATCTCTCTGTTTTCTGTTATCCAGCCAATGCCAATACGTTTCCCCCTCGATAATGAGTGTTTATTTTCTACAATAATCTAGAACTTCCTGGCGTTCAGACCAGCGGGATCTTCTGGTCCCGCTGACTGCGCACCCATGCCGCAGGTTTCTCGCAGTGAGGTTTGCATTCAACAGGAAACCCCATTAACAGCGGCAGGACTGGACGATTCCACTGCCGGCCAATGACAGGCTGCCTCCGCCGCTGCGCAATGCACGGGGGATTGCACGGAAAATCCCACCCAGTACATCTACTGGTTCCCCTTTATTCACAGCACATATAACTCCTTCAAAGAATTTTCCAATCTCATCCCCAAATCTAGGCGATTTTGGGAAATTAAAACCAATGCATCAACCATTTCCCGAGCCACTTATTTTAAGATCATAGAATCATAGAATTTACAGTGCAGAAGGAGGCCATTCAGCCCCTCAAGTCTGCACTGGCCCTTGGAAAGACACCCTGCTTATGCCCATGCCTCCACCCTATTCCCATAACCCAGTAACCCCATGTAAACTTTCGGACACTAAGGGGCAATTTAACATGGCCAATCCACCTAACCTGGACATCTTTGGACTGTGGGAGGAAACCCGAGCACCCGGAGGAAACCCACGCAGATACGCAGATGGGGGCAGCAGGGTAGCATGGTGGTTAGCATAAATGCTTCACAGCTCCAGGGTCCCAGGTTCGATTCCCGGCTGGGTCACTGTCTGTGTGGAGTCTGCACGTCCTCCCCCTGTGTGCGTGGGTTTCCTCCGGGTGCTCCGGTTTCCTCCCACAGTCCAAAGATGTGCGGGTTAGGTGGATTGGCCATGCTAAATTGCCCGTAGTGTCCTAATAAAAGTAAGGTTAAGGGGGGGGGGGGGTTGTTGGTTTACGGGTATAGGGTGGATACGTGGGTTTGAGTGGGGTGATCATGGCTCGGCACAACATTGAGGGCCGAAGGGCCTGTTCTGTGCTGTACTGTTCTATGTTCTATGATACAGGGAGAAAGTGCAAACTCCACACAGACAGTCACCCGAGGCAAGAATTGAACCCGGGTCCCTGGAGCTGTGAGGCAGCAGTGCTAACCACTTCGCCACCATGCCACCCAAAATGCTTGAATTAAGTCCATCCAGATCCAGGAATCTGTCAGCCCACAGCTCCAGTAATTTGCTCACTGCCACTTCCCCAGTGAATGTAACTTCACTGATTTCCTCCCTCCCTTCCATTTCCTGATTTACAGCTATTACTGGGATTTCACTGGCGGGATTCTCCGACCTTGCGCCGGATCGGAGAATCCCCGGGGGGCAGGGTGAATCCTGCCCTGCTGCCCCGACGCGGCTGCCGTATTCTCGGGCGGTTGCGGGATTCATGCCACGCCGGTCGGAAGTTCTCCGGGCCCCAATGGGCCGAGTGCCGTCCGTTTTTGGCCAGTCCCTCCGGCGTGAATCACTCAGCTCACGTTCCGGCGGGACCTGGCAGGTAAGTCGGCGGGGGTGGTCCTCGGGGGAAGGGGTGGGGGCATGGGGGTCTCCGTTCCAGGGGGGCCCCACGGTGGCCTGCCCCGCGATCGGGGCCCACCGATCTGCGGGTGGGCCTGTTCGGTGGGGGCACTTCTTCCTTCCGCGCTGACCATTGTAGGGCTCTGCCATGGCCGGCGCGGAGAAGTGAACCCCCCGCGCCAAAATATGCCGGCTGGTCTGCGCATGCGCGGAACCACTCCGGCGGTTCCGCACATGCATGAGATCACACCGTCCCTTTGCTGCCGGCTGGAGTGGCCCTAACCCCTTCGGCGTCCACCTAGCCCCCGAAAGTGCAGAGTGGTTGGCGCCGGTTCTCCCGCCGGCATGGGGGCTTAGTCCCCAGAAGGGAGAATCCCGGCCCACATGTATCATCCATAGTGAAGACCAATGCATGGCTCTACTTGCCGTGATCATTTCCCCAAACAGACCAACTTTCAAGAGGACCAGTGCTCGCATTGTTAACTTTTCTCTCATGTAATTATCTATCACAAATCTTGCTACCAGTCCTTATATTACTATCTAGCCTAACATGCTCTAAATTTTCCTTTGTTACAAATCGTTTTGTCATTCTTTGCTGGTCCCTATATTCTGTCTGATCAGGAGTTAGTTGCCTGAGGGCAGATATACAAATTAAATGAATGAAATCAAATGGAGTCCGTGCTCTATTTCACTATTTAATTACATCTCCTCCCCTTCCTCCCATCCCGCACCAACTTTTAAATGGTCACAGGTTGCCGTGAGGACTGTTTGGAAAGCTGTGATAATTTTGAGGTACCCTCTCTCTCACTGATGTGCACCAACAGAATGCAGCTTCTTCAGTGCTCCAGGACGTACCATTGATCCTCCAGCTTCTGGGAGCCCGCTAATCGGCCTTTCGATCAAGAATCAGGAAATGTGCATGACACAGTTGTCACTCAGGGTCAGGGCCCTGAAATGATCATGAGGCTGAGACCCCAGAAAAAAAGATTCAGCCCCATTCTTCAGGTTGATAGCCTTTCGATTCTGATGAAAGGTCGTTGACCTGAAAAGCTAACCTAGCCCAAACTGCATTATTTCAGGAGCAGTTTATACTGCCAGCTATCAGTATTCCTGGAAAACTGGTCAATGGCCACAGGCACAGCTTGAAGGGAGACAGAAATGACAATAATCTTCTGAAAGTTTGGCGACCGAAGCCATTCATGACAAACAAATGTAATGCGGAGCTTGAGTTTTGTGGCGTTACAAGGGAAAGTGTTTTCGCCAATTAAAATCAGGGAAACTAATCCTCCCGTCTTACATTTTAGACCATCAAAAGTTGGCGGCTGCTTGGATCAATCTGTGCCACTACCTGGCTGCCGAGATTAGTATGTGGTACATATTTCAAAGAGTTGGCAGATGGTTGGAATTTCAATTAAGCTGCTTTCTACCAATTAACATCGCACTGATCTCAGATTTCCAAAATCCTGATTCACAGCCCTTGCAGAGGAATACATCCCTGACACATATATTGAGTTTCCAAGTTAAAAATGGAAGGCTATATTAACACAAAGTTATATTTTGGTCAGTAGGTTAATGTAGAGCGGGAACAGTGGATTACAGAAACATGTTTGTTCTGCAAATAAAGGAATAATGTAGAAACGCATATATAAAGACTTTCCTGACAAGTAGATTAATTTAGGCCTGGCTTTCCGCCAATTACGTCCTACTTTTTGTGTGCTGAACATTACATATTGGCGAAAGGCATTCTGTTTTGTAATGCAACAAGAAAGCTTATGTGACAAAATGAAGTGAGTAGCTTCATAACAGAGATAGAGGATATACATGGTGTTGTACAAATGTTTTTTCCAAGCTAAAGTGGGAAAATGTTTGTGTTGAGTGAAGAGAGATTTCTCTTTCAATCTGTTTAAACCTATTTTCTCAGGCACAACTTTGAAAATCCAACAAATGATTGATTTTTAGTTGTAATGCCGATGATCTGACAGCTGCGTTATGACTCCCATAAAGACTAGTAAGTTTAAAAAAGACATTTGAATTTCCAACGACTGATTAAAAGGATCACATGAAAATATTTCACATTTTAAGGCTTTTATTGCAGCAAGGAAATGGCATGGTGGCACAATGCTGAACACTGCTGCCTCACAGCCTCAGGGATCCGGGTTCAATTCTGGCCTTGGGCAATTGCCGGTGTGAAGTTTTCACTTTCTCCCACTGTCTGCATGGGTTTCCTCCGGATGCTCCGATTTCTTCCCATAGTCCAAAGATGTGCAGGTTAGGTGGATTAACCATGCTGAATTTCTCCTTTGTGTCCAGGGACGTGCAGGTTAAGTTACGAGGATAAGGCGGGGTAGGCTGAGGTGTTGGCCTAGGTAGTGTCCTTTCAGAGGATTGGTGCAGACTCGATGGGCCGAATAGCTTCCTTATGCACTGGAGTAATTCAGAAGCAACATCGACTAAACATTATTTCAGTCGGCAAATAACAGTCTAAACTACAGAAAGTTTCTCCATTTAACTTTTAAAATGACCAAAAATCCCCCTCCAATGTTATTCTTTCCTCGTTCCTCAAATGAATCATTCATTCTTCAGGAACCAGTGCAAGGGTATTCTCAGCTTCTGATGGCATGCTTCTTTTTTTCCTTTTCCCGCTGGGGAATTTCTAATCTTCTAATCCTCAGATGGACTTTCACAGTGGGGGTTTCCTGGAAATCATCTCTCTATCCAAAGCTAGATGAATCTTCCAGCATCATTTAGATCCTTGCAAACTTCATCTTTCCAATCCAAGGACAAGCGCGCACCCATGTTCTGTGACTCTTGTCTTTTATCTCTCTCTCTCCCTCTTTATCTGTCTGCCCTCTCAGATTGGATTTCTTTGACTGCACAGAGATCTGTGTTGAAATGGGGTTAGAGATAATTAAAAGAGGAAATAAAAGTGAGCTCAGAAAATAAATCCTTCATACAGAAGATGATGGAAATGTTGACTCTTCCACTTCCATTGTTTGCAATAACACAAGGTGGGGTGCAAAATGATCATCTGACCCAAACCCATCCTGATCTGCTGGGGGATGAGGGTAAAATTCCCCCACCCCCCCATCCCACTACGCTGTCAAGCCTTCTAAGAATTTTACATATGAGATCACCTCTCATCCTTCGAAACTCTGTGAAATATTGTGGGCCTAACCAATCTGCCCTCATCTGACAATTCCCTCACCCCAGGAATCAGTCTACTTCACCTTCATTTCACCCCTTCAAAGCAGGCATGCCCTTCCTCAGGCTGGGAGACCATGGCCGGGATTCTCCGATGCTGCGCCAGGTCAGAGAATTGCCTGGCGAGGGGGGGGGGCGCGACTGGACAATTGGTGCCGATCGCGCCCATGGGGTCGATGCCGCGCCGGTCGGGGGCCGTTGAAAGCAGCCCTCCCGGCGATTCTCCGCGCCTCGACAGACCGAGTACCCGCCGAGTTCAGCCGAGTCCTGCTGGCGTGGGTTATGTATGGTCCTAGCTGGCGGGACCTTGGAGTATTGGCTGCGGGGGCCGTTCTGGTGGGGGGGGGGGGAGTGGGGGATTTGACTCTTGGGGGGCTTCCACGGTGGCCAAGCCCGCGATCGGGGCCTACTGATCGGGCCAATTCCGGGGGAATGCCTATGTCCTATGCGCCGGGCCCCTATAGGACTCTGCCATATTTCCCGGGGGCCGGCGCGGAGACGGCAACCCACGCCCATGCGCAGACCCACGCCAGCCGTGACGTGCCGGCTTTCGAGCGGAGAGCACTCCGACGCTATTCTAGCCCCCTGGGAAGGGGTGAATGCCTGAGCCTGGATGCCCGTTGACGCCGGAGTCGCTCACGCCAGTTTTGACGCCGGCCCATGACTGTACACAATACTCGAGATATTCTCACCAAGGTCCTTTACAATTTTATTAAAAATGCTTGACTATTATACTATAATATCCTGTAATAAAGCTAACATAACATTTGTTTTTCTAATTACTATATATAACTTCATGGTAGCTCTCTGTGATCCCTGTACAAGGATACTTCTGAATACCAAAGATATCCCACTTCTCTATTTTCCTATCAAAGTGGATAACTTCAGACTTCTCCATCTGTCTCATTCTTGTTCATTCACTTAACCTGTGTGTATTCCTTTAGTCTACAGCCTCCCTGCAGCTTCATTTCCCATTTAGCTTTGTACCGTCAGAAAGCTGGATACATTACACTCGCTCCCCTCTTCAAACTCACTGCTATTCATTATAAATAGCTGAGGCCCAGAATACTGATCCCTGTGGAATCCCACATGTTACATCCCACCAAGCCAGAAATTGCCCTTTTATTCCTGCTCTCTGTTTTTGTTCGTTAACCAATCCTTGATTCCTGCTAACATATTGGCCCCAATTCCTCGAGCCCTAATTTTGTGTAAGAACCCATTATGTGACAACTTATCAAATGCCTTTTGCAAATCCAAATGTACTGCATCTACTGGCTCCTCTTATCAATCCTGCTACTCAAAACCTCAAAGAACTGACAACTTTATCAAACATGATTTCCCTTTCATACATCTGCCCAGTCACACTACGATTTTTGAAGTGCTCTGTTACCACTTCCTAGTTCCAGCCTTTCCCCCTACTACTGCTGTCAGGCCAGATATCGAGCTCTGTGAACCAGCAGAAAGCATCGTGACACACATAAGCACCATTGGCACAAAAGTCACTCTTAAGTGCTAGTGAAACATAAAAAATACATTTGGACCGGAAAAAAAGACCCCAGCAGTTTTATATTGTAATTATGTTTTATGAAATCCTCTTTGGCTGAAAGTGAAAGTATTTTTCTTGATAAGCCCAGCCTCTGTGATGGTGAGTGTCTTTCAGAATTACCTACTAAAAAGACCTTACTCAAGTTCAAACCTGCAAAACAGCTTGCTGACGCCACATTAGTGATTGTCTTTCCAAAATTATCATTTAGCAATTCAATAGAATAGTTTATGAGGGTGGACGGCGATGGATGGTGGCGGGGTGGTTGGAAGGTGACCCTGAACAACATTGAATGCCCAGCAGCAGCAGCCCTGCCTTTGTAACTGAAGTGAAGTCTTGAATCAGTACAGTTCCGTTTGTGACCCCCCAACAATTAAAGCACCTTCCAGACACTGCAGTCACCATTTATAATATAGTAAAGGTGGCAGCCAATTGATACACAGCATCCTCCCACAAACAAAAGTAGGATGATGACTCCTGGCCCTGGGTCACTGCCCGTGTGGAGTTTGCACATTCTCCCTGTGTTTGCGTGGGTTTCACCCCCACAACCCAAAGATGTGCAGGCTGGGTGGATTGGCCACGCTAAATTGCCCCTTCATTGGAAAAAAATAATTGGGTACTTGAAATCCGATGACCAGATCAGCTGTTTTTTAGTGATATTGGCTGAGGGAGAAATGCTGGCCAGGACACTGCAGAGACCTTGACTGCTCTTCATATAATCCTGGAATGATACAGCACAGAGAGAGAGGCCTTTTGGACTGTCCTTCATATATCAGGAGGTGGATTTTTTCCGCCAGTATTGGGATTCCTAATCGGGCGGAGAATGGAGCGTCCCCCGAAGAACAGGATTTGGTGCCGATTCCCCGCCCCACACCGGCGGGAACATGGAAATTAAAGTAAAGCATGCAGATGCATGCAATTAACAGACTTGAAACATGAGCCTCGCTGCTCCCCCCCCCCCCCCCCCCCTTCCCCCACCGTGATGCTCTGAAACCCTCATCGGGAACTCCACCAGGTGAGCTTCGGTGTAAGGTTGGCCAAGGGTAGTCACGGCACTGTGGAACCTGAGAGGGGTCAGGGGGTCAGGTTACTGATGAAATGCCCCTCAGCTGCTGCCAGGTTTCAGAGGGGGTCCCCCAAGTGTATTGTGGATTGGATCCTTCCAATGAAACTCCCCCATCAGAAACCCCCCATCAGTCACTCCCATCAGTCACTCCCATCAGTCACTCCATCAGATCCCCCCTGCCTGAAAGCTGAAGAGTAGACCAGGCAGTGCAGTAAACAATCGTTGCATTTTCACTCAGCCTTTCCTCAATCTGCTGTCTCAGACAGAAATCTTGAAAACAGCAGCTGTTACAAAGCAGCAGCTGTTCCAAGTGTCAGTGGCTTCCTGGGAGGGCAAGTACATTTGAAAGGGCTTCAAATCCCTGGAAGCCTTTGAAATCTAAATCTTCCATTCAACTCATACAGCATTACATTTCAGTAGCCAGTGATTGGCAGTTCTATTGGTCCAGACGCAGGTGCGTGATGGATTGTTTATTTATCTTTATTCATGCGTGAATGAATTTCCATTACTCTGCTTTGATGGTAACTACAATGTTTTTCTTCTTTTCTTTGTTCTTTGTTTATAAACACTCTTGCTGTGATTGACAGCTCCTCACCGCATCAAAAGCAGTTAAGTGGTTCCTGCTGTGAAAAAGAGGAAGTGAAATTGCTTGGACCCTTTTGATGTGGTGAGGAGCTGTCAATCAGTGTCGGGTCACTCTCATGCATGCGTGCTGTGAAGGGGTGACCCGTTATTCCCGTGGTGGAATCCTTGTGGGGGGGGGGGGGGGGGGGGGCAGGATTCGTCTTGTTGGGGGAGAAGATCTCAGGATCTGCAGCCTGCTCAAAATGACAAAATCCGGTAAGCTCTCCACCGTGCATATATTTACATGGTTAAGAAAAGAGACCTGCACCTGGGCAACGCTCCGAGTGCCAGCGGAAACCAGTCCTGATTCTCCACTGACGGGAGCATTAGGTCTTTAATGGAGCTATCCTTCAGGTTTTTGTCCTTCAAGACTTTGCAGTCAGGGTGGGTGTGCTCTGGGTGTGAGCGGAGAGGAGGGGATCTCATGTCCGCACTGGGAGGCAAGTTGTGGTGGTAGGGGGAGGAATATAGTAGGGAATGTATGTGGGGGGAAGAGTCGAGGTGGTGTGGGAGGCATCAAATGGTTTGAACTAATGGCCTGTTTCTATGCCATTTATCCTTTGTAATCCTACTCCATTGTATTAAACCACCAAAAGGTCTGAAAGGAATCAAAACGTATTGACCATCCAGCATCGACCTAGGCAGTGGAATGCATGGCATCAAGGAGCCCTTGCAAAGCTGAGGTCAATTGGATTCGGGGGGAAACTCTCACTGGTACGAAGGAAAATGAGTGTGGTTGGGTCGGGGCGAGGGGGTGTTGGGTCAGGTTAGGTCTGCTGTGGAGTGTGCGAGGTGGTTCTCAGGCTGCACGGTTGCACAGTGGTTAGCACTGTTGCGTCAAAGTGTCAGGGACCCGGGTTCGATTCCCGGCTTGTGTCACTGTCTGTGCGGAGTCTGCACGTTCTCCCTGTATCTGCGGGGGTTTCCTCCGAATGCTGTTTTCTCCCACAATTCCCGAAAGCCGTGTTTGTTAGGTGAATTGGACATTCTGAATTCTCCCTCAATGTACCTGGACAGGCGCCGGAGTGTGGCAACTAGGGGCGTTTCACAGTATCTTCATTGCAATGTTAATGTAAGCCTACTTGTGACACTGATAAAGATGATTATTAAACGAAAGAGAAAATGCTGGAAAATCGCAGCAGGTCTGGCAGGATCTGCAGGGCAAGAAAAGAGCTAACGTTTCGAGTCCAATGACTCTTTGTCAAAGATAATTATTGTCAGGTTTGACTTGTGACCCCTGAGTGGGGTAGCGGGCTGTGGTCGAGGTGGGTCTGCTCTGGGTGTGAGGGGAGAGGGGCGGGTCCCAGGTCCATGCTGGGAGGCTCATTGGGGTGGTTGGGGAGGAATGGGGGTAGGGTATGTAGGAGGGGTGAAGAGTGGAGGTGGTGTGGGAGGAGGTGGGGTAAGGTCAGTACCGGGGGGGGGGGGGGGGGGGGTGAAGTTGGGGTGGTGGGAGAAGAAGGGGTCGTAATGTCCGCACTGGGGGGGTGAGTCGGGATGGTGAGAGAAGGAGGGGAGACAGTCAGGTCTGCGCTGAGGGGGATGAGTTGGGTGGGGGATTGGGTGGGGAGGGGGAGAGGGAGGCTTGGACAGCAGACTGGCAGTCAAAAGGGGAAGGGCATGGCGGTCTTCTGTGGCTCGGAGTGGAGGCAATCCCATGGTGGAGGGAGGGGGGGTTTGTTGGGAATACCCTGGGGCATGGTTAATTGTGGAGTGGGGAACCTTTACTGTGGAGGGTGTCCTCTGTTTGGCTCGGTCTGGGTGTGGAAAATAGTTCTGTTCAAATTAGAAGCAGGTTTATTTCTTCTTTCGAACTCTTTCAGAGTAACTATTGGTGTAAAGAACCAACCAAAGTTAAATCATTTTGTCGGATGGTTCACAGCACAATTGTCTACAGGAAGTCAGCCCTTCTGGACAATTGCCGCATAAAACTTTCCCTGGGAACTTCTGAGAGGGATTCCCAGCGCAACTTTGGGGTACTTCCAAAATCCATTGCTGGGGGGCCAGGAAGGTACGGCTCTTCATCCTCCATGTCTCGCTACTTCACATTTGTTTTTAAAGTGAGATGAGCATCACCTCCTCTCTCAGAGGTAAGAGTATTACGAACTAACCATTGCTGAAAAAACATAGAAACATAGGCCACGATCTTTATCCTGCTAGTTTAGTTCAGTGGGCTAGACAGCTGGTTTGTGATGCAGAACAAGGCCAGCGCGGGTTCAATTCCCGTACCAGCTTACCCAAACAGGTGTCGGAATGTGGCGACTAGGGGCTTTTCACAGTAACTTCTGGGGCGGGATTCTCCCATAACCGGCGGGGCGGGGGATCCCGACGGGGCGGAGTGGTGTGAACTTCTCCGGCATCGGTCTGCCCCAAAGGTGCGGAATCCTCCAGGGCTAGGCCTGCCCTGAAGTGGTTGGCACCCCGCCGGCTGGTGGCATAGGGGCTTGGCGCCACGCCAACTGGCACCGAAGGGCCTCCGCCAGCCGGCGCGAGTCGGCACATGTGCGGGAGCGCCAGCGCGTGCTGGCGTCATCCCCGCACATGCGCGGTAGGGTTCGTCTCCGCATCGCCCATCATGGAGGACCACAGCGGCCAATGCGGAGAAATAGAGTTCCCCTCGCGGCACAGGCCCGCCCGTGGATCGGTGGGCCCCGACCGTGGGCCAGGCCACCGTGGGGGCACCTCCCGGGGCCAGATCCCCCTGCAATTGGGAGGACGGCAGGAGCGGGATTCACGCCGACCCCGGCGATTCTCCCACGCGGCTGGGGGTCGGAGAATCCCACCCCCGACTTGTGACAATGAAAGGGTATTATTACACACCGTCCATGGGATTGGTGGGTGGGGTGGAAGATCTTGTGAGAATTGGGATGCATGATTCTCACTGGAGAGATCACGTTTTCCAATTTTCCCCACTCCATGTGGGCTACGTCAAGAGATTCCCACCAACAATCCCCAGCTATTCACAATATATATTAATGATTTGGATGAGGGAACAAAGTGTAGCATCTCAAAGTTTGCAGACGATTCCAAGTTACATGGGAGGGTGAACTGTGACGAGGATGCAGGGATCCTACGGCATAATCTGGACAGGTTGGGCGAGTGGGCAAATCAATGGCAGATGCAGTATAATTTGGATAAGTGTGAGGTTATTCACTTTGGAAGCAAAAACTGGAAGGCAGATTACCACCTGAAAGGTTGTAAATTGGGAGAGGGGAGCATGCAGCGGGACCTGGGTGTCCTTCTTCATCAGTCACTGAAGGTAAGCATGCAGGTGCAGCAGGTGGTAAAGAAGGCTAATGGTATGTTGGTCTTCATTGCGAGAGGTTTCGAGTATAGAAGCAGGGATTGTTGCTGCAATTATACAGGGTCTTGGTGAGGCCACACCTGGAGTATTGTGTGCAGTCTTGGTCTCCTTCTCTGAGGAAGGATGTTCTTGCTCTCGAGGGAGTGCTGCAAAGATTTACCAGACTGATTCCAGGGATGGCGGGACTGTTATATGAGGAGAGATTGACTAGGTTGGGATTGTTCTCGCTGGAGTTCAGAAGAATGAGGGGGATCTCATAGAAACTTAGAAAATTCTAGCAGGACTAGGCAGGGTCGATACAGGGATGCTGTTCCCAATGATGGGTGTGTCCAGAACCAGGGGTCACAGTCTGAGGATTCAAGGTAAACCGTTTCGGACAGAGATGAGGAGAAAAT
Organism: Scyliorhinus canicula; assembly: GCF_902713615.1. Classification (NCBI taxonomy): domain Eukaryota; kingdom Metazoa; phylum Chordata; class Chondrichthyes; order Carcharhiniformes; family Scyliorhinidae; genus Scyliorhinus; species Scyliorhinus canicula. The sequence continues at coordinate 28,879,058 of NC_052148.1, read as the reverse complement.
TCTTCACCCAAAGAGTGGGAGCCTGTGGAATTCATTGCCACAGGAAGTAGTTGATGCTAAATCATTGAATATATTCAAGAGGGAGCTGGATAGAGCACTTGGGGAGAATGGGATCAAAGGCTATGGGGATAAAGCAGGGTTAGGCTATTGAATTGGATGATCAGCCATGATCATGATGAATGGCGGAGCAGGCTCGAAGGGCCAAAAGGCCTCCTCCTGCTCCTATCTTCTATGTAACAAAGGATGTGAACCTAATTTTAAGCTGCAGTGCTGATCGGGGCGGCATTTAAAGATCTCTTTGGAGCCGGTTCCTGGCTCTATGAGACCCTGTCCCACCAGAATGTCAATGTAAACAACGCAAACTCATTATATTTTGGCTAAGAGGCTCAAGATTCCCTGCGGAAGCTAGTTAGTGCAACTGGAGAGTTCCATGTCTGTTTTCTGACTGAGGCTTACACTTTGCAAAATTCTGGTCAGATTCTATCCCATGTTTTAGCTTCAACTACTTTCTGTGATAGTGAATTCCTCAGGGTTAACGCTCTCTGGGTGAAACAATTTCTCCTTGGCTCAGCCCGAAATGGCCTACCCCATCTCCTTAGACTGTGACCCCTGGTTTTGATTCCCCCACATCAGAACATCCTTCTTGCACCTACCCTGTCCAGTCCTGTTGAATTTGATATGTTTCTATGAGATGCCCCTCATTCTTGTAAACTCCAGTCAATATAATCCTAATTGACTCAGTATCTCCTCATACGTCAATCTCACCATCCTCGGAATCAGCCTGGTAGACCTCCATTGCACTCCCTCTATAGAAAGAACAACATCCTTCCTCAGGCACGGAGACCAAATCTGCACACAATATTCCAGGTGTGATCTTACCAAGGCCCTATAAAATTGCAGAAAGACGTCCCTGCTCCTGTACTCGAAATGGCATTTACCCAATGCAGGTGGCTGCCCGGGATAAAAGGGAAGAATGTAAATGGTGGAGACTACCGCGCTTTAGTTCATAAAGAGAAATGTTGAATACTATGAAGAATGGGCAGGCGAGTGAGATCTGACTGGTTGGTTTATGGCGGTGGGGCATGGTGGAGGGCACAGTGGTACAGTGGTTAGCACTGTTGACTCACAGTGTCAGGAACCCTGGTTCGATTCTGTCCTCAGGTGACTGTGTGGAGTTTGCGCTTTCTCCTCGTGTCTGTGTGGACTTCCTCTGGGTGCTCTCGTTTCATCCCACAGTCCAAAGATGTGCTGGTCAGGTGGATTGGCCATGATAAATTAATCCTTAGGGTGGGGTTGCAGGAACGGGGCGTTGAATTGGGTCTAAGTAGGGGGATCTTTCGAAGGGTTTGCGCAGAGTCGATAGGCCGAATGGCCTCCTTCTGCACTATCAGGATTCTATGGAGATCATTAATGGCACAAGCGTGGGCAGCATGGTGGCATAGTGGCTAGCATTGCAGCCTACGGCGCTGAGGACCTGGGTTCGAATCCTGGCCCTGGGTCACTGTCCGTGTGGAGTTTGCACATTCTCCCTGTGTCTGCGTGGGTTTCACCCCCACAACTCAAAGATGTGCAGGATAGGCGGATTGGCCACGCGAAATTGCCCCTTAATTGGAAAAAATAATTGGGTACTCTAAATTTATTTATTTTTTTTAATAAAAAATTAATGGCACAAGCGTGATGGGCAGAAGGCCCATGGTTGAGACAATGTTTGATACAATGCTTATTCAAGGTAGTTTAAAGCACGCAGGACTATAAGGATGTAGATAGTGGTGTTGTGGCAATGTAATTGGACTCGGAATCCAGAAACGGAGGCTCAAGGGCCAAGGAATTAAGTTCCACCCACATTGCTGGTGAACCAAACATGAGTGGCAGCCGATTTGTATTGGAGAAGATTTGCATGAAAGAAATCAACAGTTTGTTCAGTGAAACAAAGAATAAACTAAGAACAGAAAAGTAAAAGTGAGGTCAGATACAAGAAATGTGTCTCATTTAATTTAATGCAGTAACCGCAGCCCCTCTGCAGGAGTCTGCATGTTTGGTACAGTTTATTATGCTAAGTATATGGAGCAAGAATCAGCAATGATGAATGTTGTCTCAGAGGCTGAGCAAATGTAAATTATACACTTTGGAAATAATATGCATTAGCAGCACACATTTATAAAAGTGCCTTGAACATGGAAAAACGTTCCAAGGTCTTTTACGGCGGCAAAACAAAATTGGACAGGAATCGACAGTAGGCATAAGGACAGTGCGGTCAAAATTTGGTCAAAATAGTGGGTTTTAAAAGGCTTTTAAAGGTGGAGAGAGAGTTCGAAAGGAAGATGATTTGACAAGTACATTCAAGAGAGTGTGAGGAAGGTGGTTTAAAGCACACAGGGCTATTCGGAAGACAATGGTGGTGTGGTGACAATGTAATTGGACTAGGAATCCAGAAATGGAGGCGAATTCTCAAGGGACAAGAAATTAAGTCCTACCAATGTAGCTGGTGTGATATAAATTCAATTAATAAATCTAGAATACAAACTAGTGTCAGTAATGGTGACCACGAGAACTATCATCGATTGTCACAAAGACCCATCTGGTTCACCAATGTCCTTTAGGGAAGGAAATCTGCCGTCCTTGCCTGTGACTCCCGACCCACAGCAACGTGGTTGACCCTTCACTGCCCTCTGCCGTGGCTGCTCGGTTCAAGGGCAATTGGGGACTGGCAACAAATGCTGGCTATGCCAGTGATGCCCGTATTCCATGAAAGAATATGAAAAAAGGAGGGATGCATGAGGCCTCTGGAGCTGCGTTCCAACTCTTTTTAAATTCACTTGGGGGATGTGAGCTTTGCTGGCAATGTTGTTCATCCCCAATTGCCCTTGAAAAGATGTTGGCGAACAGCATTCTTGAACTGCTGTAGTCCATGTGGTGTATGTAAACCCACATTGATGTTCGGAAGGGAGTTCCAGGATTTTGGATATATTTTCAAGTCAGGATGGTGTATGACTTGGAACTTGCAGATCATGGTGTTTCTATGTGTCCGCTGCTCTTGTCCTTCTAGGTGGTGGAAGTTGTGGGTTTGGAATTTACTATCAAAGGATTCTTACTGTGTTTTTGCAATGCATCTTATAGATGCTGCCAAGGTTGGCACAGGGGGCTGTTTAGCTCACTAGGCTAAATCACTGGCTTTGAAAGCAGACCAAGGCAAGCCAGCAGCACGGTTCGATTCCCGTAACAGCCTCCCCGAACAGGCACCAGAATGTGGCGACCAGGGGCTTTTCACAGTAACTTCATTTGAAGCCTACACATGACAATAAGCGATTTTCATTTTTCATTTCAATCAACCGAGCTATTTTGTCCTTGTTGGCCAGTTTCATTAACTGCCTCCAATTTCCCTACCCAAAAGTCCCTTTCTCCCATTGCTAATTTGAGAACTGGTCGGCGTTCAAAGTAAAGGAGAAACACAGGAAATTTGTTTTTTCACAAGGGAGCTCAGAGATATTCCAGAAAATTTATTTTTAATTTCTGGACACTGGAGGACCTCCCTGCTGTGTTGGCAACACTGTTTATCAGGAAGCTGTGGGTGCGGGATGCGCATTGTAAGATTGAGTAAGGTTATAGAGATGAGGAGGGTCAAGGCAGTGCAGAAATTTGAACATAAAGATGGGAATTATAAATTTACGAGACATCTGGGGTTTTAGCAGCCAATGTAGATCAATGAGGACAGGTGTGATGGGTGAGTGTGACTTTGAATAATTAAATATTGGGTGTCAGTGAATCCTATAATAGTTATCCTCACATCTGCTGTAGAAAGCTCCGAAGCCTGGAACTTGCAATATTAATGGATGAAGGCTAACACCTTCATTTGACATTCTTTGACTGCGGTTTTAGCAGGCGTCAACCCATTTCAAATAAATGAATTAATGCCATCATTAAAATAGCTAGCAAAAGAATTGCAAGCTACCAACGCTATTTGTTCTCGGTTCAAATACACGACAGACCCATCTTTAAATTTTACATAAACTATCAGAATTTGTTATTAAAGTTCTGGTTTTGATTGTTGCGGACTGTACCTCAGTAAATCCTTTGTCAACCTAATACATTTTTTATAGGCCATAAGATTACAGTCACTTCAGTGTTTCAGACAATCAGATTTGTTGCCAAACAACTTATTATCACCTCTGCTTTCAATGTTAATTTATAGGCGCATTTTGCGCGGTATTAATCCTGGGCTCACATACCTTTATATTACCTAAGGTAGCAACTCCAAGTGATTGTCACTGAAGTCAATGTGCGAGAAGTAATGCAATGCAAAGGGAATATTCTGCTCCTTTCACCTTCAGGCATGTTTGAATCAAAGCAGGAATTTGCCCAACACCTTCCCTTACACACCGTGGATATATATTAGGCAACAATGTAAAGTAGCCATAATCCCAGATGACCATAAACTGATTTTCCCTTTGAGGGGGAGAGCTGAATGGTGATTATTTAACATGAAGATCACCACACCTCAGGCGAGGGGCAAGTTTGAGAAGGCAGGCCTTCATGAATGACCTCAGCTGCTATGGGAATTGAACCCACACTGTTGGTTTCTCTCCATCGTCAAACCAGATGTCCAGCCAAGTGAGCTAAACAAGCAATAATAACTTTCTCCTTTAACACAGGGAAACCCCTCGAGACACTGAGGGGTTTTGCGGTTTAGGAAGGTCATTCCAACGTGTGGAGAACTAATTGGATTAAGACTGTGGCCACTGACCCTGAGGCAAGACAGGGGATGGGTGCACAAACTTATGGGAGTCGTAAGAAGGTTTAAGGGGATATTGAGTGATGAAAGACTTAGAGCTGGGCACATCCACAGTGTGAGACAGGAAACCAATGCAGTTCAACAAGAATAAGAGGACAAGATGAGCAAATATATAATGGAACAGGATAGGATAACTGAGTTTTAAGTGAGAAGGAATTTATAGAGATGAAAGACTGGAGGGCAACCAAGGAAGCACTGCCTAGTTTAGAGATTTAAAAACATGGATGAGGATTTTCGCAGCAGATAACTTAAGGTACACACAGGGACAGGTGATATTCCAGAGGCAGACATTGGCTGTCTTTCTTTTTTATTCTTCTTCTTTGTTCTTTTGATCGGAACATTGTTGGCAAGCCCAGCATTTATTATCTATCCCTAATTGGGAAAGTGGAGGTGAGCTGCCTAGAACTGAATGGCTTGCTGGAACCATGTTACAAAGTAGTTAAGAGTCAAGTGCAGAGAGGATGTTGGATTGGAACCTTAGATTTGGATCAATAGGATGCTGCTGAAGCAATCTTGAACCTAAGACAGTTGTGGGGGGAAGAGGATGGAGTTGGCATCAACATGGAGTTGGGGCAAGGGTCAAAATTATGAGTTTAACCTTCCTAATTTTTAGCAATGAAGGGCTGGAAAGGTAAAGATCATGGGCGGGATTCTCCGTTCCCCCAGCCGCATGTTTCTTGGCGGCGCGCCGTTAGTTGACGGAGGATTCTTTGCTCCCACCACTTGACAATGGGGTTTCCCATCGAAGCCGCCCTACGCCGTCAGTAATCCCATGGGGAAGGGTGGGTACTGCCAGCGGGAACAGAGAATCCCAACTGCTGGAGAATTCCGGCCTGGGCGGGATTCTCCGCGGACTGGTGGGGCGGGCCACTCCGGCGCCAAGGAGTGGTGTGATCCACTCCGGCGTTGGGCTGCCCTGAAGGTGCGCAATCCTCCACACCTTCAGGGGCTCAGATGGCACCGGAGTGTTTGGCGCCGCGCCAGCTGGCGTGGAAGGGCTTGGCGCCATGCCAACTGGCGCCAAAGGGCCTCCGCCGGCTGGCGTGAGTTGGTGCATGCACCGGAGGGTGAGCGTGTGCTGGCATCATCCCAGCACATGCGCAGGGGGGTTCTTCTCCGCACCGGCCATGGCGGAGGTTGACAGCAGCCGGTGCGGAGGGAAGGAGTGCCCCCACGCACAGGCCCGCCCGAGGATCGGTGTGCCCCGAATGGCGGGCCAGGCCACCATGGGGGCACCCTCCAGGGCCAGATCCCTCCAGGGCCAGATCCCCCCCCCCCGTGCCCCCTCTCTGCAGGCCGCCCATGGAGCCAGGTCCCACCGGTTAGGACCTGTTGTGATTTACGCCTGCGGGACCCTGAAAACGGGCGCCCACTCAGCTCATCGCGGGCTGGAGAATTGCCAGGGGGGCCGTTGCCAGCAGCCGCCGAATGCCGCCGGAGTTTGGCAGCCGGCGGGGCGGGATTCACGCTGCCCCCTCCTCCCCCCCCCCCCCCCCCCCCACCCCCCCACCGGTGATTCTCCGACCCGGCGGGGGGGTCGGGGAATCCCGCCCATTATTTCTGACTTTGGTTGGAGTTTGTTTTGTGATGGAAGAATCCCTGATTGGAGAGATTCAGATGGAGAGCTGAGCAAGAGATGGTCACAAATGTGACAAGTGCTGACGCTTTGGGACAGAAAAGAAAGCAACTTCCTGGGACTGAGAGAGGGGTCGAGGCAGGGTGTGTAGGCACAGCCTCTTGGCTGACTTGACTGTCCAGAGGGAAAGGATGAATTTGTATGTATTGAGCGAGATATTCAAGGGGATAGTGGTTTGCAAATGCTGATCAGAGAAGACAAAGATAGTTCAGATGTAGGCTGAAGTAATCAAGGATGAGGGGTTACTTAGTCCAGAAGCAGAAGAACGAAACACAGGTGTTTAAATAAAGAGAAACTGGGGATGAGTTGGGAGGCTAGTAGACAATGAGGGCAGAGAGATACAATGAGCATGAAGAAAACAGTTAAATGTATGGTTTAGTGAACAAGGCCACAGTAGACGAAGGTAGAGCTGGCAAAATAGTTCAAAAATGTTAACAAATGCTTTTGTGATATCAGTGGCATCCAGATTACATGATGTGAATATAAACTCACTAATTTCAGGCAGATAAATGGGTTTTAAAAAGATAATGTGGGCTGGATTATTTTGGTTTTCGGCAGGATGATGTAGACAGAAGGGATGGTGAGTGGTCCGCTTGCTCTCTCCCTGCTTTCATTGCCTGGCAAATAAAGCATCAGTTGGCCAATCATCAGCTGCCTGGCAGGAATGCAGCTAATTAGTGGTTTCAAAGTGGGGACCCAATCGGGGTCGAGGCCGGGCATCATGTGGTAGAAGTGTTATGTCGTGAACCCAAAATTGGTCATGGCCCCGACTGTCAAATCTAGCCCATGGATCTGTGTTTTCCCTGGAAAGGTTTTTCATTCTTCGTTTGGTATCAGTTTGGCTGGAGAGGAAAGGGAAGTTCTGGATTCGATGGGCAGAACTTTCAGGTCCCGCCCACCCCGAGACATTTCAATGGTCCGTCAAATTGCCTGTGCCGCGCGTGACCATTCCAACGGCGGACTGAAAGATTTACCCTGTTGTCTTCAAATTAATGACAGATTAAACAATTCCTGTGAGGTGATTTCCGTTCCATATCTTGAGGAATAAAGCATTTCTCCCCCTCTCCCACTCTTTGCTTTATTTAGGCTGCATGTGGCCACCTTTTTCAGTTAGCATTTGCGGCCTGAAATGTAGAGTGGAAATTTCTCATTTCGAGACTCAGTGACGTGGCAGGGACAGGACCATGGAGCATTCCCGTTGCAGAGGCCAGTGGGAAAACATGCCGAATCATCCGGCCCCGACCTAAATAATTATGCACCTGGGTGTTTCATATCGTATTCAGTGGAGGGGCAGGCCTGGATGGCACATAGTCTGCCTACATGCCCGGGTGCCATATTGAAAAGGCGCCCAACATCACTGGCCCAACTTTGAAGGAAGAAGATGGACCGCCTGAAAATGAAGATAGATTGCTGACAGCACTCTGAGACCGAAGAGGGACGTCCTGAGAATGAAGGTGGATCTCCAGGAACATTCTGAGGCTGGAAGATGGACCTCTTCCAGGACAGCGAATTTGGAAGGCCCACCTGCAGATGTACCCCGACCCACTGCTGCGGTGTTCCAGGATCCAAGGCTGCAGAGGGTCTCATCCTAAACTCCGGTGGCAGCTCTAAGCGTTGTTCATAGGGTGCTGGCATCTGCATGCCACATTGTTCTGAATGTGTTTCATACTGGTGTGTCTTTCCGTTGGCTTGGCAGAGAACCTGGCATGGGGGGGGTTCGGGCCTTCATCTACATCCCATTAACAGGATGCAAATGAGATTTACGTTGTCCCTTCGCAGGCTTTCTGACTCGCCATGGTGACCTTCTTATGCACTGACCTGATTAACACTACACCCCTGTATGCTTCACCCGATGCTGGTGTCTATGTATTTACATTGTGTACCTTGTGTTGCCCTATTATGTATTTTCTTTTCTTGTACTTTATGATCTATTGAGCTGCTCGCAGAAAAATACTTTTCACTCGGTACACGTGACAATAGACAAAATCAAATCAAATCAAGATCCCGCTGTAAATTCACGCTGGCGTGAAACCAAATTCTGGGCCCCCCCACCGTATTCTCCCAACATCACCGCCATCAAGCAGGTGGCGGGCTCTTGGGAGAATTTGACCTGTAATTATCCAATTTCAGCCCTCAACAGATCTTCCCTTAATGTCAAGGTTTGATCCAGAATTGTCAAGAATGATAGAAAGAAATTGCATTTATATGATGCTTTTCATGACTCCAACCCCAAAGCACTTTTTGAGGCGTGTTCACAGTTGTACACTAGAAAACATAATTTACACACAGCCATTTTCCACCGACAAAAATGAAATAAATGGCCAAATAATCTATTCCTTATTAACATTGGCCGAGAGGCGGATATTGGCAGGAAGGAACTCCTTGTTCCTTTTTGAACAGTGTCATACAATCTTTTACATCCATGTGAAAGGTCAGACAGGATCCCGTGGAAATACATCCCAAAATATGATTTTGAGAAGCTCAATATTTTGCTTGGAGAAACTTTGAATACAGGCTTTTCACGAGTTGGAAAAGTTTTCAACAATATCGAAGCTGATTTTCATTCATTTGTGACTTTCTTCCTCCCTCCCATACCCTGGTACAGGCCATCATGGCTCAGCTGCCCCAAGAAGAAAAGGCAAAGATTGCTGAGCAAGTGGAGAGCTTCCACCAGGAGAAAAACAAGCTGGATGCGGAGGTGGCAAAGTGGGATGACAGCGGCAATGATATCATCGTGCTGGCTAAACAGATGTGTATGATTATGATGGAAATGACCGATTTCACCAGGTAAGAGAATGTGGACAATGTATTTGTCCCAATTAATAACCTGAACGTACCCAGCATGCACCAAAAAGAGCCAAATACTCTCAGTACTGCTGCATCAAATTCTTGAGCACGAGGTACTACTTGCCGTTGCTCAGATGAATTTTAAATGACCGTTTTTAACCAAGTAACAGAAGGAGATAATGGACGGGATTCTCCTTTCCGGAGACTAAGTCCCCACGCTGGTGGGAGGACTGGCACCAACCACTCCGGCGTTAACAACTCCCGAAAGTGTGGAATTCTCCGCACTTCCGGGGGCTAGGTGAATGCCGGAAGGGCTGGCGCCGCTCCAACCGACGGCGAAGGGACTGCGCGAGTTCGCGCATGCGCCGAAGGGGGTGGCATGATCTTGCGCATGTACGGAACCAATGGCGTATTCTGGCGCATGCGCGGGGGGGTTTTCTTTTCCGCGTCGGCCATGGCGGAGCCCTACAGGGGTCGGCGCGGAAGGAAGGAGTGCCCCCACGGCACAGGCCCGCCCGCAGATCGGTGGGCCCCGATCGCGGGCAAGGCCATCATGGGAGTCCCCTGACCGCCTCCCCCCCCCCTCCCCCACCGCCAAGGACCTCCCCAGCCGACTTATCTGCCAGGTCCTGCTGTGTGGGACCATGCCTAACCCGCGCCGGCGGGACTGGCCAAAAATGGACAGCCTGGGGCCCGGAGAATTGCCGGGGGGGGGGGGGGGGGGGGCTGCCAACGGCCCCCAACCGGCGTGGCATGAACCCCGCCCCTGCCTGAGAACCGCTGCCGGAGAATACGGCAGCCAGCGTCGGGGCGCCCCCCCCCCCCCCAGGGATTCTCCGACCCGGCGGGGGGTCGGAGAATCCCGCTGAACATGTTTGTTGCAATGAGCAACATCAACTGTGCACTTATTGCAGTTAAAGGGGTGGATTCTAACCTCCAAACATGAGTGGGTTCAAGTTGAGAGAGAGATGTCAAAGTCTTCATCTGAAACCCGAGCCCAACCACCTCCCCTGTGTCAGGCTTGGCTCTGTGGGTGGCCCTCTCACCGCGGACGCGGCACAAAAATTCAAGGCTGACACTCGCAGTATTGAAGGAGTGCTGGGACTGTCATAGGCGTCATCGTTCAGAACAGACGTTAAACCCACCTTCCCTCTCAGGCGTACGTAAAAGAGTCGATGGTACTACTTTGAAGAAAAAACAGTGAGTGCTCCTTTGGTGTCCTTGCCAATAACTATATCTGAATTATAGGAACATAAGAACAGGAGTAGGCCATTCAGCCCCTCGAGCTTGTCCTGACATTTAATGAGATCATGGATGATCTGTGACCTAACTCCACATTCCTGCCGTTGGCCAATATCCCTCAATATCTTTGTTTAAAAAAAAATCTGCCAATCTCAGAGTTAAAATGAACAACTGTTCCAGCTTCAACTGCTGTTTGTGGGAGAGAGTTCCAAACCTCTACCACCCTTTGAGTCAAAAGGTGCTTTGTAATATCTCCCCTGAACAGCCTAGCCCTAATTTTTATACAATGCCCCCTAGTTTGAGAATCTCCAAGCAGTGTAAATAGTTTATCTTTATCTACCCTGTCTTTCCCTGTTAATATCTTGAATACCTCAATCAAACCACCTCTTAACCTTCTAAATTCTACCGAAAACAGATCTAATTTGAGTAATCTCTTCTCCTAACTTAATCCCTGTTATCCATGAATCATTTTTGTAAACATATGTTGCACTCTCTCCAAGGCCAAAATATCCTTCCTAAGGTGTGGTGCCCAGAACTGCTCACAGTACTCCAGGTGGGGCCCAACCGGGGTTTTGTATAGCTGCAGCACAAGCCCTGGGCGAAATTCTCCGACCCCACGCAGGGTCGGAGAATTGGCGGGAAGAGGCGTTATTTCCGCTCCCGCAGGTTTTCGAATTCTCCCGCCGGTAAAAAACCGGCGTTGTGCAAATCCCGCCGGCAGCCTGTGAAAACAGCTGGCGCCGGCGGGATTTCATTTTTTTTGCACTGACCTTAAATCTCCGGCCCGGATGGGCCGAAGTCCCGCCGACGTGGCCACGGGTCACGTCGGCGAAAATCACAGTTGATTTAAAACGGCGTCAACCATTGATGATGGTTGACGCCGTTCAGTGTCGGGGGTGGGTTGCGGCATCGGGGGGGGGTGGGTTGCGGCATGGGGGGGGGCATCGGGGGGGGTGGGTTGCGGCATGGGGGGGGCATCGGGGGGGGTGGGTTGCGGCCATCGGGGGAGTGGGTTGCGGCATCGGGGGAGTGGGTTGCGGCATCGGGGGGGTGGGTTGCGGCATCGGGGGGGTGGGTTGCGGCATCGGGGGGGTGGGTTGCGGCATCGGGGGAGTGGGTTGCGGCATCGGGGGAGTGGGTTGCGGCATCGGGGGGGTGGGTTGCGGCCATCGGGGGGCATCGGGGGAGTGGGTTGCGGCATCGGGGGGGTTTGGGGGCAGCGGCGGGCAGAGAGGGGGGGGCGACGGATGCCCGGGGCCAACGCACCGTCGCCCCCCCCTCTGTACGCCGCTGCCCCCTACCCCAACCACCCCCCCTCACCACCCCTACCTCCCTCCAACGCACCTACCCCCCTCCCCACCACCCCTACCCCCCTCCAACGCCGCCCCCCATCTCTCGCAACGCCGCAACCCCCCCCCCTTAACGCCGGGTCCCCCCCCCTCAACGCCGGGTCCCCCCCCCTCAACGCCGGGTCCCCCCCCTCAACGCCGGGTCCCCCCCCCTCAACGCCGGGTCCCCCCCCTCAACGCCGGGTCCCCCCCCCTCAACGCCGGGTCCCCCCCCCCAACGCCGGGTCCCCCCCCTCAACGCCGGGTCCCCCCCCTCAACGCCGGGTCCTCCCCCCTCAACGCCGGGTCCCCCCCCTCAACGCCGGGTCCCCCCCCTCAACGCCGGGTCCCCCCCCTCCAACGCCGGGTCCCCCCCCTCAACGCCGCAACCCCCCACCCTCAACGCCGCAACCCCCCCTCATCGCCGCAACCCACCCCCCCCCCCCCCCCAACGCCGGTACCCACACCCCGTCCCCCTCCCTCTGAAGGCCGGTACCCACACCCCCCCCTCTCTCCTCCTCCCCCCCTTCCTTCTCCCCCCTCCTTCCTCTTCCTCCTCCCCCCTTCCTTCCTCCTCCCCCATTCTTCCTCCTCCCCCCTCCTTCCTCCTCCCCCCCTCCTTCCTCCTCCCCCCCTCCTTCCTCCTCCCCCCCCTCCTTCCTCCTCCCCCCCTCCTTCCTCCGTCCCCCCTCCTTCCTCCTCCCCCCCTCCTTCCTCCGTCCCCCCTCCTTCCTCCTCCCCCCCTTCCTTCCTCCGTTAGTGGGGGGGGGTGCGGCGTTAGTGGGGGGTGGGGGGGGGGTGCGGCGTTCGAGTGGGGTAGGGGTGGTGAAGGGGGTAGGGGTGGTGAAGGGGGTAGGGGTGGTGAGGGGAGGGGGTTGGGGTAGGGGCAGCTGCGTGCAGAGGGGGGGCGACGGTGCGTTGGCCCCGGGCATCAGTTGCCCCCCTCTCTGCACGCCGCTGCCCCTACCCCAACCCCCCCTCACCACCCCTACCCCCTTCACCACCCCAACCCCCCTCCAACGCCGCACCCCCCCCCCCCCACTAACGGAGGAAGGAAGGGGGGGAGGAAGGAAGGGCGGGGGAGGAAGGAAGGGGGGGGGAGGAAGGAAGGGGGGGGAGGAAGGAAGTGGGGGGAGGAGGAGAGGGGGGGAGGAGGAGAGAGGGGGGGGTGTGGGTACCGGCCTTCAGAGGGAGGGGGACGGGGTGTGGGTACCGACGTTGAGGGGGTGTGGGTACCGGCGTTGAGGGGGGGGGGACCCGGCGTTGAGGGGGGGGGGGGGTTGCGGCGTTGCGAGAGATGGGGGGTGGCGTTGGAGGGGGGTGGGGGTGGTGGAGAGGGGGTAGGGGTGGTGGGGAGGGAGGTGGGGTGGTGGGGAGGGGGGTAGGAGTGGTGGGGAGGCATGTAGGGGTGGTGAGGGGGGGTTGGGGTAGGGGGCAGCGGCGTACAGAGGGGGGGGGCGACGGTGCGTTGCCCCGGGCATCCGTCGCCCCTCCTCTCTGCCCGCCGCTGCCCCAAACCCCCCCCCTTTGCCGCAACCCCCCCCCCCCAAATGCTGGGTCTCACCCCCCCCCAAAATGCCGGGTCTCACCACCCCCCCCCCCAAAATGCCGGGTCTCACCACCCCCCCCCCCCCAAATGCCGGGTCTCACCACCACCCCCCCCCCAAATGCCGGGTCTCACCCCCCCCCCCCCCCCCAAAATGCCGGGTCTCACCACCACCCCCCCCCCCCAAATGCCGGGTCTCACCACCACCCCCCCCCCCCAAATGCCGGGTCTCACCACCCCCCCCCCCCCAAAATGCCGGGTCTCACCACCCCCCCCCCCAAAATGCCGGGTCTCACCACCCCCCCACCCCCCCCAAAATGCCGGGTCTGTCTCTCTCCTCCTCCTCCTCCAAAAAACGCCGGGTCTCACCACTTCCGCAGCTGGTGAAACTGACGCGTATCGCGTTAGTCAGCTGCTAGCCCTTCCGGGACCGGAGATTGCCAGCTTAAAAGAAGGCCCGGACGCCGGAGTCATGCGCACCGATTGTTTTCGCAGGCAACCCGCGTTACGAAGGCCTACGGAGAATCCAGCCCCCTGTGTCTTTGTACTTCAGTCCTCTCGATATAAATGCTAGGATTCCATTAGCCTTTTTGATTATTTTCTGCACTGGCTCGTGGTATTTTAAGGATCTCTGCACCTGAACGCCCAATTCTATTTGGAAATCCACTTTAAACCTTTTTTCATTTAGAAAGTACTCTGCTGTATCCTTTTTTGGTCCAAAATGGATCGCCATTTTTGGTCCAAAATGAATTCCTTCTGTCTCAATTTTGCCCATTCACCTCACCTGTCAATATCTCCTTACAATTTTATGCTATCATGTAGGCAGTCTATAATGCTGCCCAACTTGGTATCATCCACAGATTTGGATATATGATTTTCTTTGCGATCATCCAAGTCATTAATCAATAATGTAAATAATTGAGGCCCCAAGACGATCTCTGTGATATACCACTCGCATCTTCTGCCAATTAGAGTAATTACCCATTAACCCCACTTCTGGCGCCTGTCACTCAGCCAATTTCCGAACCATGTCAATAATTTGCCCTCAACTCCTTGGGCTTCCACCTTAGTTAACAGTCTCTTGTGTTGGAAATGCCTTCTGGAAACCCATATAAATAATATCCATAGACATTACCCTGTTCACTACCACTGTCACCGCTTCAAATAATTCAATAAGATTAGTCAGGCATGACCTTTCCTTCATGAACCCATGCTGGCTCTACCTGATGAACCAAACTTTTTCAACGTGTTCAGCTACCCCATCCCTGATTATAGACTCCAGCAGTTTCCCCACCACAGATGTTAGGCTAATGGGTCTGTAATTCCCTGTTTTCCCTCTTTCACTCTTCTTAAAAAGTGGAGTGACATGAGCAATTTTCCAATCCAGAGGGACTACTCCTGAATCTAGTGAACTCTGAAAGTTTATAATTCAGGCATCTACAATATGCTCCCCTACTTGCTTGAGCACTCTCTGATGGAAACCGTCAGGTCCTGGGGATTTGTCACACTAATTTCCATTAATTTCCTTGTTACTGCTGCTGTAGTTACGTTAATTTTATTAAGTCCCTGTCCTCGTTCGACTATTCATTTGTTTGGGACTATGGCAAGTTATCCTCCATTTCAACTGTAAATACGGAGGCAAAGTAATTGTTCAACATGTCTGCCATTTTCCCGCCTACATTGCTCCTCACCACCCTTTATGTAACTGTAAAGTTTCTTCTCATTGATTTTGAATCCCTTGAAAGTTTCCTTTCATAATCCCTTTTAGTATCTCTTATAAGCTGCTTTGTAACCCTTTACTGGTTCTTGTACCTGTGCCATTCGGCCAGATCTGTGCTATGCTTTGCATTTTTGTAAGCCTTTTCTTTTAGTTTTATGCTGTCCCTAACCTTAATTGCCCATAGCTGGTTTGTCTTTGTGAAGTGGAGCCTTTTATTCTCAGGGGTATATACTCACTCTGTATCTTGTTAAATGTTTCTTTAAATATTTTCCACTGATCTTCAGTAGTTTGACCCACTAACAGATCTTCCAAGATCACCGTGGAGAGTCTCTGTCTCATCCCATTAAAATCAGCCTTACCCAAGTCTAAAATTCTCGTATCTGAATCGTGCTTTTCACTTTCAAATTCTACGCTGAATTTCATCATGTTGTGTTTACTATTTGGTAAATGTTCGGACATAGTTAGGCGACTAAATTTGGCTCATTATTCATAACTAAACCTAATATTGCCTATCCCCTTATCACATCTGGAATATATTGCTGCAGGAAACTATCCCAGACGCATTCTAGAAATTCACTACATTCCTGATAGGTGCTAGTCTGCCTCTCCCAATCAATGTGTAAGTTAAAATCCCCCATTATTGCTACTCTGTTTTGCTACATACTTGCCTATTTTCTGCATTTATACAAGCTAGCACCTCAGAACTGCGACCAGGGGTTGATACACAACACTCATTACAGTTTTAGATGCTTGTTTGTTCCTCCCTTCCAACCATATTGATTGATTGATTGATATTTATTATCACATATATCGAACTATGGTGAAAAGTATTTTTCTACGGCCGAAGGAACGTACACAGTAGACAAAAGAATAATCGACTGAGTACATTGACAGTGGTGCATCAACAAATAGTGACTGGTTACAGTGCGACACAAGGCCAAACAAGAGCAGCATAGGGCGTCGTGAATAGTGTTCTTACAGGGAACAGATCAGTCCAAGAGAGAGTTGTTGAGGAGTCTCGTAACTGTGGGGAAGGAGCTGTTCCTATGTCTGGATATGCGGGTCTTCAGACTTCTGTACCTTCTGTCTGATGAAAGGGTCTGGATACAGAATCAATGTGAGGGTGGCAAGCTTGTGTGATACGTTAGGCTGACTTCACCGCACTGCAGTTTCTTGCGATCTTGGGCCAAGCAGTTGCCATACCAAGCTATGATGCAGCCGGATAGGATATCTCGAGGGCACATCTGTGGAAGTTTGTGAGAGTTGATGCAGACATGCCGAATTTCTTTAGATTCCGTAGGAAGTAGAGATGTTGTTGGGCTTTCTTGGCTGTTGCATCAAGGTAAGTAGACCAGGACAGACTGTTGGTGATGGTGACCCCCAGGAACTGAAAGTTATCGACCATCTCTACTTTGGATCTATTGATGTAGATGGGGGGAGGTATCGTGCTACGCTCCCTGAAGACGGTGATCAGTTCCTTGGTCTTTCCAACGTGTAGAGAGGTTGTTTTTGGTCTCCATATGGTCTCCACTGGATGCTTTCCCCTCATTATATCCTCGCTCACCATTGAGTTGATGGCATTTCTAATCAGTAAGGCTCGGCCACCCCCTCTGCCATCTTCCCTGTCCCTCCTGTAAACTTTATATCTGAGTATATTTAGTTCCCAGTTCCGACCATCCTGCAACCATGCCTCTGTAATAGCTACTGCATCATAATCTTCAATTTGCATTTGTGCCTGCAGCTCATCCAGTTTATTCCTTGCGCTCCGTGCATTAGTATACAGAACTCTTAATTGGACTGTTCCCCCTTCCCTGTCCCTCAGCACTGATGTTTTATTTGGATGTTTATTATTTTTCTCTTTTGCTTTAACTCCTTGTAGTTTTGCCATTAGCTGCAAAACCGGAAATTGAGTTCCTGACTATTCCTTTACTCTCTGCCATACGACTTGTTTTTGGAACTGTATTGAATTCCCCTGAGGCCTTCTTCCCCCCCCCCCCCCCCTTACCAATTTTCAATAAAAATCGGGAGTTAAAAGTCTAATGATGACCATGAAACCATTGTCAATTGTCATAAAAACCCATGCGGTTCACTAATGTCCTTTAGGGAAGGAAATCTGTCTTCCTTACCTGGTCTGGCCTACATGTGACTCCAGGCTCACAGCAATGTGGTTGACTGTTAAATGTCCTCAGGGATGGGCAATAAATGCTGGCCCAGCCAGCAACACCCACATCGCATGAACGAATAAAGATTAAAAAAACAAGGGCGGCAGCACTGAGACAGTTTAATTTGGTTGAAAAAAAGTCTAAGTTTGGACCAAATGAAACTACTGAGCAGCAATGAAATTTTACTAACTGACCTTTTCCTCTCCTGTCCCAGCTCTCCATTTTGCCTTGGTCACCATGACAACCACAAAGTTTCTCTTATTATTTTAAGACTGGGCAGGCTCACTTCACGTCCTACCCTCCCCACCAACTCCCTCCATCCTCCGCCGACCATTAATTGGGTTGCAGACCCATCTCTAGAGTCATTAATTAAATTAATAACTTATGAAAATCCCCTTCCCTGGCAAACTGCCGATGGAGGTGGGAACACGATCTGGGATCGGTCCTGCCTCAAATGGGAAAATCTGGCCCAAGGTTTTTTATTTCATCTTGGAATCTTAACCAGTAAAGGATAATGCATTGCAACAAATATCACAGTATGCTGTATGGACAAGACAATGGCTGTTATACGCATGTCTTCTGTGATACACTCAGCAATGTCTGCTATGTATTGTGACTTTGATTACGGCTATTTCAGTGACAAAGCCCACGAGCTCCTTGCACTTGTGGCCCCTTTCATCTAGCGGAAAGAAAGAAAATACTTTTGGCTGAGATGAAACCCAGGTTACAGAGATAAAAGGGAAGTGTGCTAACTGAAATCCTCAAACCTGACAGTACAGAAATGTACCTGGCTTTGAAAGTCCATTTATCTCAAACTTTCTAGTAGGTACACCAAGGCAATCATGTTTCATACCTGACCAGCAACATCTGTGATAATATTCGATTAGAATCAATAGACAGAACTCGAAAGTGACTTTTGTTGATATTTCAATGTTTTGTTTTGGTGCATTTGTTCATAATCCAGTTGCTTCTCTGTCAAAGTATTTTTGTATTGTATTGTACGAAGTGTTTGTATGTAACCAAAGCTGTTTAGTATGACAAAACTGCAAATCCTTTTACGAACATGCCAAGTGTGTGGTAGAGAACGATTTTCAGGAGTTTAAATCGATAGTACTGACATGGCAATATTCAACATTAAGGTCCCGGTATTGAGTGGGAAGAGGGAGGATGAAAGTGAAACTGAGAGTGCCTGAAAAACCCAGTAGTCCTGCCGACCGTAACTCTTGCTTCTCTGAGTCTGCAAGAAGTGCTGAATCAGCCAAAAAAAACATCTGGAGCCCCTGTCCCACTGTTCCCAACTCCCCAAGAGCACAGCATTAAATTTGAAATCGGGTACATAATGTTGGTGTCTCCAGAACCAGGGATCACAATCTTAGGATATGGGGTAGACCATTTAGGACAGAGGTGATCAGAAATTTTTATTTTTTAAGAAGTTTTTAAAAAATTCAGAGGACCCAATAATTTTTTTTCCAATTAAGGGGCAATTTAGCATGGCCAATCCACCTACCCTGCACATCTTTTGGGTTGTGGGGATGAAACCCGCGCAGACACGGGGACAATGTGCAAACTCCAGACAGACAGTGACCCAGGGCTGGGATTCGAACCCGGGTCCTCAGCGCCGTAGGCAGCGGTGCTAACCACTATGCCACCATGCTGCCCTGGGGTACATAATTACAATCAAATACATTAATTAAAAGTTTTACTTCAACACCCTGATATCCACTTGCCTTCTCGTGTTGCACAAATCAACCCATCGTCCCCAACCTCTCCTGCCCATTCTAGGCCTATTAATATTGAGGCCAGAAAGCCTGTTTAATGTTGTTCTCCAGATAGAGTCATGCAGTGTCCCATTCTAATGATGTTACCTCAGTGATAGCGCTAACTCCTTCGTCCCTGCATTTCCTATACTTTCTTAATTTTGTTTTCAAATATTTGCCTACCTCTATCTGAAAAACGTAGCTAGATTATTTTCCCCTCACTCGGCTGAATTTGACATCACCGTCGGTAGGTTTGTGGGCAGGGATGAGAGTAAAAACCATTGGACAGGCTTCACACAGGGCTCCTGCCCAACCTGACTCTCTGCAATTTTACACTGGCTGGCCTGCCCACCATTGCTGCAACTGAGGCCCGAAAATGGACAATTATTGACCACCTCAGGGCTATTTCCTACCAAGCTGCAATTTTCAGGCTGGTGGGAGGAGTTCCCAGGTATGGGGTAAGTTCAAAATAAATTGAGTTCAAGCCTTGAAGGGCTCGCCCTCACCAACAGTCGCCTTTTAACATTGGATTCTCCTCCCTTCAGGTCAGTAACCATGGGTGTCTTTGGCATTTATTATTACATAATTACATAAAATAACATAGAACACACAACACAGAAACATGTTATTTGTCCACATTCTGTGCAATCCCTCCACCACTGACCAATAGTGCCATCACTGTGTAACATCTACAAGATGCACCATAGGAATTTACCAAGGTTCCTTAGGCAACACCTTCCAAACCCATGCCTTCTACCATCGCAAAGGACAAAGCAGCAATACCAGAGAACATCACCGCCTGGAAGTTCAAATCCAAGTCACTCACCATCCTGAATTGGAACTATATCAGCATTCTTTCACTGTCTCTGGGTCAAAATCCTGGAATTCCCTCCTTAACAGCACTGTGGGTGTATCTACATCACATGGACTGCAGCGGCTCAAGAAGGCAACTCACCACCATCTTCTCAAGGGCAACTAGTGATGGGCAATAAATGCTTTCCCAGCCAGCAACGCCCACATCCCGTAAATGAACATTTCTTTAGAAAATGGACCATGCTGTTGTTTATGCTTCAGACAAACCTCCCTCCACCCTTCTTCCTTTCACCCTATCGGTGTAAATTCGGTGTATTTATTTTACCTTCATGTATTTCTCTGGCTTCCTCAAAGTCGAAGTATAGTGAACATTATTATGTGGGGAAATGTAGCAACTATTTTGTCTGAAACCAGAGCATTAATCCTGGAATCATAGAATCCCTGCAGTGCAGGAGGAGGCCATTCAGCCCAACAAGTCTGCACCGGCCCTTGGAAAGAGCAACCTATTTAACGTGAAGAATGAACGGTTAACCCGTGTTTTCTTTTGCGTGACGGTATTTTCTTCTGGTAGTTCCTCAGGATCTTTAGCATCCATTGGAACCACTCAAATAGGCAGACCGGGCCTTGGTTTAATATCAGCACAAAGGACAGTACATCCGACAGCACAGCTCCGAATTGGAATGGCAAACCGTGCTTCAAATACTTCATAAACTAAATTTGAATCAGGGAGAAGCGAATGAATCCTTCACTCAGAGTGACAAGTAATGCGGTGAGGAGTAGTAGAGACACAAATGTGAAATGTGGTTGGCTGGTGAACCGTGAGCATGAGCATACTGGATGAGCGAGCTTCAATTGGCTTTCCTCATGCTTTACTTTTCTCATGACCTGCTGTTCCAGTCATTGCCGCAGAAAACAAAACTCTCCCCATTAGAAAAGGCTGCCCACATATGTTTCGGCAGTCACTATGGAAGCTCGAAGAAATGCTGAGTCATCACAAATGGCATGTGTCGGGAAGGGCAGGGGGTAGTGGGAGGGGGGGAGGGGGAATTTAACCAAAACGGCGAGCTTTGCATGAGGCAACTATTCCTCAAATAATGAATTCCTCCCTCCCTCCCCCATGCAGTTTGATTGCAACTCAACTAGCAGTATGGGTCTAATAAAGATCTTCCCTAAACTGTCGGAATAGTGACAGTTCGCTTAACAAGATGACAGCCTTGAAGCTGTCCCCTCTATAATACCTCTCTACACTGCTTGCTAACAGGAATGTCTCAAAAACTGTTGTGACAGATACTACCCAACTTTTGACGTTCAGTGTGTCAGTAACAGGGAAGAGTTTTGGTACTTCTGTAATTACTTAATCATTCTCATGCGCGACAGTTTAAAAAGAAAGAGGCTTTCATCTCAGTATTGAAGTGTGGAGACACCACAAATGTTTAACTCGCCTTCGCGTTTGTCAAACCGGGACGGCCGTGTCTTTTCCAGAGCTGCGCGTCTTCAGCAGCCACTTAAATTCGAAGTCTTCCTCACTTTGCTCCACATCAAGCTGCATTTGAGGAGCTGCCCTTCATCCTCTTTCGACCTTCAGAGTAGCAGCTCACACAGGGCTGCTATGAATTTTTCAGTGACGGTCAGTTAATTGACTTGGATGGTTTGAACAAATTTACGGGCAGAGTTCCAGCTCCAGGACAGTTACTATTTCCCTGGTCCCAAGGTGGGCCTCGCCAGTTTTTCCACGGAAGACAATAACGAGGTCTAAACTTGCCTTTTCAGAACACCCACTGAGGGCAGGGGAATGGGATGAATTGGATAGCTCCATCAAAGAGCCAGGGCGAGCACATTGGGTTGAATGGCCTCGTTAGTTGTGTCGACGAGTCAACTGTTTCCAAATTATTAGTTGCATCTGCCACTTGCAGGTACATTAACTGCTAAATATGATTTTTCATAAGAGAATGTCTGCCAAGCCAGTTTATCTGAAGCCAGATGGAGCCCCTGGTCACAAAGGAGAACTTTTCGTGTCCAATGTTTCTTCCTCAAATTCATGAAAATTTCTCATTCAACCTCCGGCTCACTTTCCTCCACAGAAGGTATGCTCGGAATTGGATATATATAGATGATGAAGCTTATATAAACAAGGCACCTTACTGATGCAGATCGTCACTTAGTGGGTAAAATTTCTGTCTGGACAAACTGCCGAAATGTATTTTGCTACAGTGAGCACTCAATTACTCAGTGATGGGGACAAACTTTAATACAATGGCTATTTTACCAGTGACTTTAGCCCTTTCATTGAACTCAAAACTAATTTTATGAGAACATATTAAAAGTTCTTGAGCACATAGTCACATGGCATAATATTAATGCTTACCCATCTTCAGCACTTCAGGTTGTGTTTCTAACAGTGTGACATAGGGTGCAATTCTCCGGAAAGGTTTCTCAGTGTGGTAGCGAGCGAGAATTGCCGCGAGCTTCTTGGTGCTCAGCCCATCGAGGCCGGCAATGCAATTCAACGTTAATTCATCCACTTAACGAGGCCTCACAGGCTTCTCGCGCTAATGAAGTCTAGCCAGCTGATTCACCGGCACTGCGCTTGCCAGCCCCCCGATAACAAGGCAAAGCAGCGCTTAAGCTGCACTTGCTCAGCTAACCCCAACCAGCTCACAACAATGGCGTCAAGGAGACCGGCCCCAAGATTCGGGGATGCTAACCTGGGGAGGCTTCTGGATGCAGTGGAGGCCATAAAGGATGTCCTGTTCCCCCGAGAGTCCCGTAGAGTCAACCATAAGGCAGCCAGTGCTGCCTGGGATGAAGTGGCAGCAGCTGTCAGCTCGGGGAGTGTGACCAGGAGGACTGGCTTCCAGTGCCGGAAAAAGGTCAACGATCTACATCAGGCAGCACGAGTGAATAGACACCAATGCCACACTCCCAAGGGAGCATCAACCCCTCAACTCCCCATGCGACCCCCAGCCCTCCCTCCACCCCCATCACCCCTCCAGCCCAGACCTCCCACTACTGTGAACCACCCTTGTGGCTCATAGTGCCCTCTCTGTGTCTCCTCAGGAGAAGCTCTCCCATAACCGTTGAGAGAGAGCCCAGACTGGTGGAGGGGTGCCAGACTTAAGAATCCTCACCTCCTTCGAGGAACGGGCCCTGAAGGTGACTGGGGTGACCGAGGACAGATCAGTCAGCCACTTGCAGGGTGGCGGACGCCGCAGAGTTGAGGACCACCGGGCTCCACCTGGCTACCTGTAAAATGTGGGTAGTGATGGCCTTAGTGACTGACCCATCCCTGCCACTGACCACATGTCCATTCTCCTGCAGGTCCTCCAGCCGTCGGTGCCGGCCCATCCCGGGCAGCACCCTCTCCTGACTCCGAGAGAGCTCTGAGGATGCAACCTTAGTCGCAGCACAGCTGCCATCCCCAGCCTCCACCAGTGCAGTTACACACACCTCGGTGGGGTATGTTAGTGGATATGCTTCTGGGTCACATTCTGTTGAGCACCACATTGCTGCTGATGATACACATCAGATGAAGGAAGGAGTCCCCAGGTGAGACAGCAATTGGAGGTCTGCTGTATCCCAGGACCCAGCTGGGTCCCAGCCTGATGCTGGGTCTGTGATACAGAGTCACCCAGAGCTGATGGAGATGATAAGAACCAACCTGGACATTCAGAGGGAGATGTCAGCGTCACTCCAGCAGATCCATAGCTGCTTGGAGGAGTCCCAGACACTAGCGGCACAGGAGATGGCACCGGCAATGAGTGGCACCGAGGCCAACACTGCAAAGGTGTCGACCCCAGTGGAGAGCCTGGATGTCAGCCTCGCTGGGAGATGTGATCCAGTAGCAGGCCGACCTTGATGAGGCGCTGCAGGACATGTCCCGCTCTCAGATGTGAATGGCCGAGGTGCTGCGGAGTGTGTAACGTGGGTAGCACAGTAGCACAAGTGGATAGCACTGTTGCCTCACAGTGTCCGATTCAGTGTTCCCAGGTTCGATTCCCCGCTGGGTCACTGTCTGTGAGGAGTCTGCACGGTATCCCCGTATCTGCGTGGGTTTCCTCCGGGTGCTCCGGTTTCCTCCCACAATCCAAAGACGTGCACGTTAGGTGGATTGGCCGTGCTAAATTGTCTTTAATGACCAAGGGCTGGTTTAGCACAGTGGGCTAAATTGCTGGCTTGTAATACAGAACAATGCCAGCAGCGCGGGTTCAATTCCCGTACTGGCCTCCCCAAACAAGTGCCGGAATGTGGCGACTAGGGGCTTTTCTCAGTAACTTCATTGAAGCGTGTGACAATAAGCTATTAGGAGGGGTTATTGGGTTACAAGGATAGGTTGGAAGTGTGGGCTTGTGGGCTGGTGTAGACTCAATGGGCCGAATGGCCTCCTGCACTGTATGTTCTATGTTCTATGTGTCCCACATGCAGGTGGGCATTGCCGATAGGCTGAAGACCATGGCCCAGTCACTGAGGAGCATCGCCGAGGGCATCGACACCATGGGGGACCGCAAGGGCTGGCAGAGCCAGTTGATGCAGGGGCAGCCGGGGCTCGAACCAGCTGCCCCTCCATCCTAAGGTGGACTCCAGGGCCCTAAGGGCATCGATTGGGAGGAGGGGGTGACGGGTGACAAGCCAGATCTGACCCATTGATTGGGGATGTTGGCCACCAGCTCGCCCGGGTTCTACCCCTCTGATGAGGCTATGTCTATGTAAGTAGGGGGTGTGAGTGGTGGCGGCACCATCAGGAGTGGGGTATTGTATAACACATTAAACACCTTTTTGAAAAACCATTATGGTGCCTCTGCACTTTCTTCCGCAATGCGACCCGACATTTGGCCCATCTCTCCCGGCATACCTCCCTCCCAGTGGCACTCACATACCCTCCGACCGTGGACATGTTACCGGAGCTGTGTCCCATCCCCTGGGTGTTGGATGTTGCCTGTGTGGTGTTGCCTGCCGCAGCGGTCATGACCATAGACCATAAGACATAGGAGCAGAGTTAGGCCACTCGGCCCATCGAGTCTGCTCCGCCATTCAATCATGGCTGATATTTTCTCATCCTCATTCTCCTGCCTTCTCCCAATAACCCCTGATCCCCTTATTAATCACGAACCTATCTATCTCTGTCTTAAAGACACTCAGTGATTTGGCCTCCATAGCCTTCTGCGCAAAGCATTCCACAGATTTGATGCACTATCAATTACGATGAGACGAGAGTAGAGAGTAATCGAGGCTTTATTAAGCAGAGATGTGTTGACTCCTGCAGCTGCTGCCGAAATGGCTGCAGCTCGATGAGCACACACATTTATACTCCGCCTACTGGGCGGAGCCAGCAGGCAGGGATCTAGACCCATACCTGTAGTACAGGAGCCTTACCATATTACTTCTTATATACATACTACATACAAACAGTGGTGACTACCACAAGATTCACCACCATCTGGCTGAAGAAATTCCTCCTCGTCTTTGTTCCAAAGGATCGTCCCTTTAGTCTGAGATGGCGTCCTCTAGTTCTCGTTTTTCCTGCAAGTGGAAACATCCTTTCCATGTCCACTCTATCCAGGCCTCACAGTATCCTTTGCCTTTCAATAAGATCCCACCCCATCCTTCTAAACTCCAACGAGTACAGACCCAGAGTCCTCAACCATTCCTCATATGATAAGTTCTTCATTCCAGGGATCATTCTTGTGACCCTCCTCTGGACCCTTTCCAAGGTCAGCACATCCTTCCTCAGATACGGGCCACAAAACTGCTCACAATCCTCCAAATGGGGTCTGACCAGAGCCTTATACAGCCGCAGAAGTACATCCCGGGTCTTGTATTCTAGCCCTCTTGACATGAATGTTCACATTGCATTTGCCTTCTGAACTGCCGACTGTACCTGCACATTAACCTTAACAGAATCGTGAACAAGGACTCGCAAGTCCAGGCATCAAGTGTCCAGGCATCACGGTATGATTGGGATGCTAGGCAATGACTCCCACATGCTACATGGCCTGCTCATCCACTGGAATCCACGTGGCATGTGTGAAGTGCTCACCTAACTACGATTGCCAATTCACCATTCTCAATAGCCTAAGGCCTCAACAGTCGGTGGGAGTTATGGGTGGTCATTGGGGCAGATGGGTAGGGACAGGGATGCCTCTGGAATGGGTACACACGATCCGGGGTTGGTATGGTGGTGCCATGTAGGGTGGCCCCGCGGTTTCCCCCCAACACCCCCTCCACCCCTCCCCACCCCCATGGCGGCCTACCCCTGTGCAGGGTCCGCCACCCCCAGCCGAGGGTCCCCACACCCCCCCCCACTGAGCACTGGTGTAGCAATCCCAGCACTCCCAGGCTCTTTGCCTGTGAGCAAAGGTGTCTACTCACCTCCTCGGCTCCCCATAGAAGCACTTACACCAGGTTCACGTTTTTCAAAAGGAGTGCTAATCGATGTGCTAACCTCGCACTCACACATTTCGTACTGCTGCACACTTCACACCCGCATCTCGCGCACAGTCCCGACCAAAGCCACATCATTAAAGCAGGGCTGAGACCATTGAACATGGCAGTATCTTTCTTCTTTCCTATTTCATCAGATGTGGGCATCTCAGTCAATCCTAATTGCCCTTGAACTGAGGGGCTTGCGAGGCCAGTGGGCAGTGAAGAATCAACCACTTTGCTTTGGTCCTCGAGTCACATTTATGCCAGACCATGTAAGACCAGTACCAGTAAAGGGGCATTGGTGAACTGTTCGATAGAACATTACCATCATCAATGATAGTTACTGTTACAAGACCAATTTTCAACACCAGATTTACAAATTGAATTTAAATTCTCCCAGATGATGTAGTGGGAGTTGAACCCTTGTCCCCAGAGTGTTATCACGGGTTTCTGGATTGCTAGCCCTGTCGCATTACCACTAACCTACCTTCCACCCATTTCTCATATCCCATTTTCCCCTCGTCCCACAATCTCACAAGCTGTGGATATGTCATTGTTCTGAGGTAAATCTACGCCCAGTTCTTTTACAAGTTGTATTCCTCTAAGATCATAAAATAGGTTATCCGATAGTTACTAAATTCCATTTGTTGTTTCAATCTTAGCCTTCAGGCACAGGATGAGGAGGTAACAGTATTGTAGCTGAAAGTTACCTTTAAATCAGTTGACGGGTGATCAGTCTGTAGTTGAATGCAGTAAGTCAGTTGATCAAGCTGCTGCTTTTGTCCTTTCTTTGCCCTTTTTCCTGTGGACCATAAGAACTAGCACTAATCTTTCTTACGCTCCACATTTTATATCCTCAATGGAGCATGTTGGAATATTCCTTTGTAGAGAGACGAGTGACAGTTAGTCAAATATTGATTGTCGTACGGGGAGGGATTGGGTCAACTGGGCCTCTATTGACTGGGACTCAGAGACTGAGAGGGGATCTCATTGAAACGTAAAGCATAAAATTCTGACAACGCAGGATAGACTGGATGAAAGGTTGCTGTTTCCTCCAGCTGGGGGGATCACAGTTCCTAGGGGGGAGAGGGGCATGTCTGGGCAGTACCAACCTGGCAGTGCGAACCTGTGCCAGGGACGGATCCTCTGGGGAGCCACATGGAGTGGTTTCCCATTATGTGTGGTGGGGCAGGAGAGCGCCGAGGCCGTTGAAGGAGAAACGCAGGCACAGAGGAATGGCGGGGAGAGCAATGAGTGGAGCTGGGGGGAGGGGGGAGGCGTTGGAGAGAATGTCGATGATACTTCCGTGGTGCGGGGGCTGGAAGGGAGCCCGATAGTTGTGGCGAGGGGGTAGAGAAAGCCCAATGATTTTGAAGGGGGTGGCGGAGCTGATCTTCAGTTCTGAACAGGGCATCCTCCATGTAACTGTCCTTGCTGGCTCTATCAGATCCCGCCTTGCCAGGCTGACAGCAAAATCCCAGCTTAATTTTTTCGAGAGAGAGGCTCAAGATCTGGGCCGGGATTCCCCCTTCCAGGGACTAAGACCCCACGTCGGCGGGAAAACCGGCACCAACGACTCCGGCGTCAACGGGCCCCCAAGGTGAGGAATTCTAACCTGTCTAAGGGGCTAGCTAGACGCTGGAGGGGTTGGCGCTGCTCCAGCCGGCGCCAAATGGACGGCGCGAGTTCGCGCATACACCAAAGGGCCGGTGTGGTTCCGCACATGCACAGATCGGCCGGCGTATTTTGGCACATGCGTTTTCCGAGCCGGCCATGGCGGAGCCTTACAGAGGCCGGCGTGGAAGGAAGACGTGCCCCCACGGAACAGGCCTGCTCGAGGATCGGTGGGCCCCGATCACGGGTCAGTCCACCGTGGGGGCCCCACCCCCCAAGTTTGGATCCCCCTGTGCCCCCTTGAGGACCGCCCCTGCAAACTTATCTGCCCACTGTGTGGGACCATACATAATCCACGCTGGTGGGACTGGCCAAAAACGGATGGCCGCTTGGCCAATCGGGGCCCGGAGAATTGCCGTTGGGGACCGCAGCCAATGGCCCCCCGACCTGCGTGGCATGAGTCCCATCCCCCACCCGAAAAACAGTGCCAGTGAATACGGCAGGCAGCGTCAGGGAGGCGGGGCAGGATTCGCGCTGCCCCCCAACGATTCTCCGATCCGGGGGGGGGGGGGGGGGGGGGGGGGGGGGGTGGGTCGGAGTATCCCGCCCCTGGAGTGAAAACTGGGGTGGGATTCTCCCCTACTGGGCAGGGCGGGCTGTACCAGTGCCGAGGAGTGGCGTGATCCACTCTGGCATCGGTCCGCATCGGAATCCTCCACACCGCCGCCGGATGGTGCGAGTTGGCGCATGAGCAGGAACGCCAGCGTGTGCTGGCGTTATCCCAGCGCATGCGCAGTGGGGTTCTTCTCCGCGCCGGCAATCGTGGAGGTTGCCAGCAGCCGGCGCGGAGGGAAAGAGTGCCCCCACGGCACAGGCCCGCCCAAGGATTGGTGAGCCCTGATCGTGGGTCAGGCCACCGTGGGGGCACCCCTCGGGGCCAGAACCCCCCTTTTCCCCCCGAGGACTCTGTAGAGCCAGGTCCCGCTGGTACGGACCTGGTTTGATTTACACTGGCGTGACCAGCCAAAAACGGGCGGCCATTCAGCCCATCGTGGGCCAGCGAATTGGTGGGGGGGCCGCTGCCAGTGGCCGGCAACCGGGGCAATTCCCGCCCCTGCCAAAACCCCAGCACTGGAGAATTCAGCAGTGGGATTCACGCCGCCCCCCCCCCCCCCCCAGTGATTCTGCGGCCTGACCGGGGGGGGGGGGGTCGGAGAAACCCGCCCCTGGTCTCTGCAGCTGGAGAGCTACACAGTGGTTTTCTGTCAGAGTCTGACACTTTGTAAAAATGTGGTAAGATTCCACACAGTAAATATATTTAAGAAGGGAATGGATAGCTTTCTCGACTCTCAGAATGGTTTCATGTTGTCTCTGGAAGCAATGTAATGGAACATGTTGGCAGAATTTGGTGGTGCAGTACTTTGTAACATTGGGCAGGATTCTCCGTCCTGCCGCACTCGTTTTCTGGTATAGCGCGCGCCTCTGGCAGTGGGATTCTCCGTCCCGGCAGCTGGCCAATGGGGTTTCCCATTGTGGGCACCCCAACGCCGTTGGGAAATCTGTGGGCATGAGTGCACTGCCGGTGAAAGGGAGGACCCCGCCGACAGAGAATCCAACCCATTGTCTTTTCATCTCAGAGACCCGAGTTTTAATAGTCCCGGATACAGGGATGAGTTTCATGGGCAGAATTCTCTCCTACCCGGCGGGGCGGGGGATCCCGGCGGGAAGGAGTGGCGTGAACCACTCCGGCGTCGGGCTTCCCCAAAGTGGTTTGCGTCCCGCCGGACGGCGGGAAAGGGGCTTTACGCCATGCCAACGGGCCTCCGCCAGCCGGCGCGAGTTGGCGCATGCACGGGAGCGCTAGCACGTGTTGGCATCATCCCCACGCATGCGCAGAGGGCTTCATTTCCGCACCGGCAATGGCGGACTGCTACAGCTGCCTGTGCGGAACAATAGAGTCCCCCACGGCACAGGCCTGCCCGCAGATCAGTGGGCCCCGATCGTGGGCCAAGCCACCGTGGGGGCACCTCCTGGAGCCAAATCCCCCCGCGCCCCTCCAAGAACCCCAGAGGCCGCCCGCGCCGCAGGTCCCGCCGGTAAGGACCTACCCCAATTTACGCCGGCGGGACTGGCAAAAGACGGGTGGGACTTCAGCCCATCGCAGGCCGGAGAATTCGGGGAGCCCCGGGGCCCATTGAGTCATGCCGGACCCCGCCATTCTCCCACAGTCCAAGATGTGCAGGTAAGGTGGATTGGCCATGCTAAATTGCCCTCAGTGTCCAAAATTGCCCTTAGTGTTGGGTGAGGTTACTGGGTTATGGGGATAGGGTGGAGGTATGGGCTTGGATAGGGTGCTCTTTCAAAGGGCCGGTGCAGACTTGATGGGCCGAATGGCCTCTTTCTGCACTGTAAATGCTATGATTCTCCGAGACGAGCTGCGGGGGGGGGTCGGCGAAATCCGCCCCATGTCTCTCCAGAGACTGTGTCATTTGAATTAATTTGAGTTTTTTTCAATCAAGTTCCATACAGCATAATAGAAAATATTCACAAAATGAGAATTGTTCTTATACTTGCTGAAGTGGCTGGTATTAGAAATGGAAAGATGAAATTGAAGCAATTGTTGGAACGGTGTATTTTCCATTTTATCCTATACCGGACCTTGTTATATTCATGAAGTTCTGTCAATGCCTGCAAAAAGTCAAATTTTCTTTCTTTAGCACGACCAGTGCTTTCTGTAATAGATACAATTAAACACACAGAGGTGATGGACATTTTGACCGCCCCATGTTGCCCCCTTTTGGGAAGACCTGCCGAACGATGTGCCAAACAGGCATTTAACTGGGTAGCAGCAGGTCTTCTCCAGGATCAAGAATCCTGAGATCAGAAGCCTTGCCCGTTAAGAGCTGCGAGCTGATCAAAGGTCTGCAGCTCTTTGTTGCTCAGCAGCACTACCAGGGCAGCAGTGGCTGCTGCCGGTACTGCACACAACGAAATCCCAGGATTTCCCATGGACCCAAGCACAGATGAATGATGGCAGTTGGGGGCTACAGGCTAAGAGAGGAGGGGCTAAGCAGTGAGGGGGGGGGGTTGCTGTCAGTGGAGCCCATCCCTTCCCAAAGCCGGCGGTCTCAATCAGGTACTCAATGCCTTTGAATAAAGCCCCACCCCCGTCTACTCCTGGGAGTGCTCAAGCAACCCCGACAGGGATTTCTTTCCCAGCTCCTGAATAGCAATTCCCTGCCTGCTGCTGTGTTCTCAATGGGAATGGTCAATATATCCTCATCAGTCTTGTAAACAAATAAATAAATAAAACAAAACAACCTCACTTCAGGGCCTCAATTGGCAATTGTTCAGGAAAGCCAAACATGGGCCTTCCTACCAAGACTGAATGGGGACAGTGATGGGAACGTAACAGTGACCCCACCCACCACTCTCCCACT
Organism: Scyliorhinus canicula; assembly: GCF_902713615.1. Taxonomy (NCBI): domain Eukaryota; kingdom Metazoa; phylum Chordata; class Chondrichthyes; order Carcharhiniformes; family Scyliorhinidae; genus Scyliorhinus; species Scyliorhinus canicula. The sequence goes on along the minus strand of NC_052148.1, from coordinate 28,847,804 downwards.
GAATAATGCCCCCAATACCCACCACCCGCTTCCATTACTACTCATCATTTTATAGGGCATTATTTTTCATCCAACTCATCGAAAAGAGGGCTGCCTGCAATTCGACTTCTGACACATTGAACTCATCTAATTCAACCTACAATTAACTCCCTCTTGCTGCGTAAAGAGGCTTGCTTCTTATACTGAGCAGCACTTCCCATTTTCCCATTGTTGGTAGCCAGTAGTGTGAGCATTGCAGTGCAGAAATTTACAGCAACGACGCAGTGCCTTTCTCCTCATTAAGATGATCAACTTCATTAAAATATCAAAAACTAATGAGAAACACATCCAGTTGTTTCTCAAACTCATTCCTTCATGATGTAAATTATAGAACCATGGAATCCCGACAGTGCAGGAGGAGGCCTAATGTGCCTGTACCGACCCTCCGTAAGAGCACCCTAAATTAGGCCCATTCGCCCACCTCCTTCCTACCCAGGCAGACATGGAGAGAATGTGTCAACTCCACACTGACAGTCACCCAAGGCCGGAATTGAGCCCAGGTCCCTGGAGCTGTGACGCCTCAGTGCTAACCACTGTGCCAGCGTGCCGCCCATCTCCCATCAGGTGAGAACATTTCCTCAAAGGCGTTAATTTGCCATCACTTGTTTTTGCACACTCGCCAATGTGGAAAGCATCGTAACAACACCCCGTCAGTGAAAAACCCTCGCCAGGTTGCTACCAAAATGTTCCGTTCACTAAACAGAATATCCAAGGAGTTTAATCAATTGAGGGCTTGTGTGTGATTGGAGTTTATTTTTCTTTTTTAACTTGTGGAGATGATGCTCAGAGCACACCTTGGGCTGATATTTTAGTTCATTTGTATTGTGCCAAAGTCACAGCTGGCAATGCTAACTCTGAGAACACAAGTGAATACAGTTATCCTCTCTGCTCTTTATGCTGCAGTGTACTCTGAAGTAGAGTGCATTGATTCATTTTGTGCAATGGAATTTCATGTGGAAAATAGTGGAATGTCTGCTTAACCACTGGTGCACTATTAACTCATCTGGCACAATCACCCTGTCGGCTTCATATATCAACTCTTGGTGCAGCATTATCTCATCTGGTGCAATCACACTGTCAGCACCATTGGGCAGGATGACTTGTTCGCCAGTACTAGACCCTGCTTTCATGTCAGTGTTTGACAAGTGTCAATATTTATGCTTCATCCCCCTCACAGTTGAGATGAAAAGTTGTCCCTCGATGGCCGGATGCCATGCTGCTGTGGCATCAGGTGAGTCAGTGCCAATGCCAGGTTCTCTTTTGAATTTAACTGTGCAAACCTGTGTGCAGTGATTAATAAGAGCCACCCTTCTTCGCTGTTGCTACAGAGCAGTCGGGTGTGGTGAGCACTTCGAGTGAGCCAATTGATCCTTGACCGACCGAACGTGTAAAGGGATCGTTCAGGCTTTTCTATTTGTGCAGAGTTCAGTGCCCTTTCCCAGCCAGCAATGGGGAGGAACACGGTCACCATTGTGAAAGTTTTATCCCAGTGATGGATTATGCTTCAGCTGGGCTCCTGAAAGAAACGCTAAATTTGCATCGGTAAATGATCTGCTTGTCAATTAGGGGCCTCGTTCTCATGCTTCACAATCGCCATTCATGACCCTTCTGTCGCACGCCTTCCTGGCATCATAAACAATCACCCTGACAGGTTTCCCCTGTAAGCCCTGATATGCAGCACTGACGTGCCTTCCATGCAAGTGCAGAGCGGCACAGCTTGAAGTTGATTTTTAGAGTGCAAAGGATGGGAGGTGGAGGATACATACTCAGCCTCTTGCCGTTTATCCTTGTTGAGAGTCGGTGCTAATTTCTTCAGTGAATTGCATTTTCTGCAGCCCGAGTGATTTTTGTTGCTGTCAAACATGCTCAAGTCTGCTGAATAGCGTCGCCTTGGTTTGACACCTTGCTGATATTTTGCAGCAAAGAGAGATGCAATTTTTCAATGCAGGATGAAGTGCTGTTAACTTAGGTGCAGGTAATAAAACCCAATAAAAACATTACAAAAAAACTTAGGTGCAGCTCATGGGTGTGTGCAAGGTTTGTCCAAGTCCATGGCTTTGTTTAAAAAGTGTCGCCAGAGAGGCCTTGTTTGAGTTGAGGCAGTGGCTGGAGGAGTAAAGACACCGCCCTGCGTGGCACTAAGTAATAAAGGTCATACACTGCAGCTTTGAAGTCAAGTTTTGTGCGAGAGGAAATGGTCTGAGAGTGGATAGCGAATGGGGTGCTACAACGTGCCTGGGTGTGCTGGGACTTGGGTGGTGAAAATCATCCAGGGTGGTCACCTACGGCTGCCCATTCACTGATCCCTGCTGACAAGTGTCAAACCTCATTAAATGGAACAAGGATGAGCTGCCAACTCTAGTCTTTACTCCAGTGAGGCAAAGCTGCACATAAAGGTTGGAATCTCACAAAATGGCTGCTCAAACCACAAAAAAAGAGTGTTATCATACATTCTCAACGCAGGCAATTGCCGGAAATGAGTTCTTTATTTGAATCAGTTTGAACACATGACATTTTTCAAAAGTGGATCACTAATCAGAAATGGCTCTGGTGAGAAGGGATCAATCATAAAATCCCAAGGAGCAGCACGGTGGCACAGTGGTTAGCACTGCTGCCTCACAGCGCTGAGGTCCCAGGTTCGATCCCAGCTCTGGGTCACTGTCCGTGTGGATGATGTACCATCAATGAACACGAGACAAAAATGGTGAAACTATTTTGGCTTTATTGTACAAGATGTTGAGCCTGCTGCAGCTGGAACCAGAATAGGAGCAGCGCAGGAGAGCATACACTTTTATACATCGCCTGCTGGGCGGAGCCAGCAGGCTGGGATTTACTGTATTACCTGTAGTACTGTAATACGCACAGTGCGTTACCAGTGGTGTTTACCACATTCACCCCCTGTTTAAAAAAAGTCCAGCGAGGGTGAAAAACAATGTTACCGATTGAGTCTGTCGGGGATTTTAACCCTCCGCCTCGATTGCCTCAGTCCTGGTGGTGGTGTGGTCACCGATGTGGTCACCTGCAACTCCAGGAGTGTGCTGTCCTCTCCTTTGTCACCCAGTAGTGGATCCAGTGCGAGGACGGATGCTGCTGGGGTGGGGGCCGCGGTGAGGTTTGCTGGTGGGAACTGAGGCTCGGCGCACGGGCAAGGGAGGCAACCGGAGGGGGAGGGGACGGTACCACATTGGGGGTAGTGATGGTTGTGGCTGGGGACCCAGCTAGTGCCAGTTCCCACAGGCAGACTGTGTCCTGTCGCCCATCGGGGTGTGCCACGTAGGTGTACTGTGGGTTCGCATGGAGGAGGAGGACTTTCACAACCAGATGATCCGATTTATGACTCCTCGCATGCTTCCGTAGGAGAATGGGCCCAGGAACTGTCAGCCCATTTGGGAGCGAGACCCCGGTGGTGGACTTCCGAGGGAAGGCAAACACACGTTCATGAGGGGCCTCATTAATAGCAGTTCGCAGAAGCAACCAAATGGAGTGGAGCGCATCGGGGAGGAGCTCCTGCCAGCGGGAGACCGGGAGATTCCTAGACCGAAGGGCCAGCAGGACAGCCTTCTAGACCGTCCCGTTCGCCCTCGCCACCCCTCTGTTTCCCCGGGGATTATAGCTGATTGTCCTGCTCAAAGCGATGGCCTTGCTGCGCAGGAACTGGCGCAGCTCATCGCTCATGAAAGAGGATCGCCGATCGCAATGGATGTAGGTGGGGAAACCAAACAGGGTGAAGATGCTGTGCAGGGCCTTGATGACCGTGGCAGAAGTCATGTCGAGGCATGTGATGGCGAATGGGATACGGGAGTACTCATCAATAACATTGAGAAAGTACACGTTGCGGTCGGTGGAGGGGAGGGGCCCTTTGAAGTCCATGCTGAGGCACTCAAAGGGGCTGGAGGCCTTCACCAGGTGCACTCTATCTGGCCGGTAGAAGTGCAGCTTGCACTCCACGCAGACTGGGCAGTCCCTGGTCACAGTCCTGACCTCCTCGATGGAGTAGGGCAGATTGCGGGCCTTGATAAACTGGAAGAACCGGGTGACCCCTGGGTGGCAGAGGTCATTATGGAGAGCCCGGAGTCAGTCCATTTGTACACTGGCACATGTACCACGGGATAGGGCATCTGGGGGCTCATTGATACAATCTCATAGTTTTAGGTGGAGACCTCGATCCTCCACCTCAAGATCTTGTCATTCTTGATCTTGCCCCGCGGTGTATTATTGAACATGAAGGCAACCGACCGTTGGTCAGTGAGGAGAGTGAATCTCCTGCCGGCCAGGTAATGCCGGCAATATCGCACAGCCCAATGGCTTGGGCCTCCTTTTCGACAGAGGAGTGCTGAATTTCAGAGGCATGAAGGGTGCGGAAAAAGAAAGCCACGGGCCTGCCCGCCGGGTTGAGGGTAGCGGCGAGAGCCACGTCCGATGCATCGCTCGCAACCTGAAAGGGGAGGGACTCATCGACCGCGTGCATCGTGGCCTTGGCGATGTCCGCCTTGATGTGGTTGAAGGCCCGCGGACCTTAGCCGTCAGGGGAAAAACTGAGGACTCGATGAGTGGGCGGGCCTTGTCCGTGTAATTAGGGACCCACTTGGAGTAATATGAGAAAAACCCCCAAGCATTGTTTCAGGGCTTTGGGGGTGTGGGGGAGGGGGAGTTCCAGGAGGGGGCGCATGCGGTCGGGGTCGGGCCCTAGGACTCCATTTTCCACAACATAACCAAGGATGGCTAAGCGGTTGGTGCGGAAAACGCATTTCTCCTTATTGTAAGTGAGGTTAAGGAGTTTGGCGTTATGGAGGAATTTTTGGAGGTTTGCATCGTGGTCTGCTGATCGTGGCTGCAGATGGTGACATTATCTAGGTCCGGGAACGTGGCCCGCAGCCTGTACTAGTCAACCATTCGGTTCATCACTCGCCAGAAGACTGAGACCCCATTGGTAACATCAAAGGGAACTCTGAGGAAGTGATAGACGCGGCCATCTGCTTCGAATGCAGTGTATTGACGGTCCTCTGGGTGGATGGGGAACTGATGGTAGGTGGACTTCAAGTCAACTGTGGAGAAGACTCGATACTGCGCAGTCTGATTCACCATGTCAGATATGCATGGGAGAGGGTACGCAACGAGCTGTGTGTACCGATTGATGGCCTGACTGTAGTCGATGACCATCCTGTGTTTCTCCCCAGTCTTAACTACCACCACTTGAGCTCTCCAGGGGCTGTTACTGGCCTCAATGACCCCCTCCCGCAGAAGTCGTTGGACTTCCGACCTGACAAAGGTCCTGTCCTGTGCACTGTACCATCTGCTCCTCGTGATGATGGGCTTACAGTCCAGGGTCAGGTTTGCAAACAGTGAAGGCGGCTCTACCTTAAGGGTCGAGAGGCCACAAACGGTGAGGGTGGGGCAGGGGTCCGCTGAATTTCAGAGTAAAGCTTTGGAGGTGACACTGAAAACCGAGACCGAGTAACAGGGCAGCGCAGAGATGGGGGAGGATGTAGAGTCTGAAGTTGCTGTACTCTACGGCCTGCTCGGTGAGGGTCGCGACGCAGTACGCCCGGATTTGCACGGAATGGGATCCGGAGGCCAGGGAGATTTTCTGGGTGACGGGGAGCACCGGGAGGGACCAGCTCCTTACCAAAGCAGGGTGGATGAAACTCTTTGTGCTCCCGTAGTCAAAGACGCAGGTCGTCTCGTGCCCGTTGATCTTTACGATCGTTGTAGCGGTCGTGAGGTTGCGGGGCAGAGACTGATCAAGAGTGATGGAGGTGAGCTGCGGAAGATGTTGGGAGGTCCCGGGCTGATCAGTGGTGGCGGAGGTATCGGCGGGCCGTGAAAGGCCGAGCGAGCAGGGATCCTGAGGCACAATCCAAGATGGCGCCGAAGATGGCGGCGCCCATGGGGCACACATGGCGGGAGACCTCCAAGATGGCGCCACCCAGGGGCCGCACGTGGAGGATGGCGGCACCCCTGGATCGCACGTAGGGGGGGGGCATCGATGTTGGGCCTGGAAACGATAGCGACTGATCGGGCCTGTCAAACGGAGACGAAGTGGCCCTTATTTCCACACCTATTGCAGGTCACACTCCGCGCTGGGCAGCGCTGCCTGGGATGTTTGCTCTGGCCACAAAAATAACATTTGGGCCCTCCTGAGTTGGCTGGTTGCCACGCGGCGCAGGCTTGCGGTGTACTCGAGTCGGCAGATGGTGGGGCCCACGATGCCCACGAGGGTGTCGCGCAGTCGGAAGTGTAGACCTCCAGATTACGGGAGGCCACTTCTAGGGAATTAGCAAAGCTGCACAGTCACTGTAAGGTCGAGTGTACCCCCTTCCAATAACCGCTGGTGAACGTAATTAGACTTAATGCCCGTAAGATAGGCGTCTCTGATTAGCAGTTCTTTGTGCTGGACGGCTGAGACTGCCTGGCAATTACAGTTCCTACCCAGTATCTGCAGAGCACACAAGAAATCATCCTGAGACTCCCCTGGGAGTTGCCGTCTTGTGGCCAGGAGGTGCCTGGTGAACACTTGATTCACAGACCTGATGTACTGTCCTTTTAGTAGCGTCACCATACCCATGTAGGTGGGCGCGTCCCGAATGAGGGGGAAAACTCGTGGGCTTGCCCGTGAATAGAGGATCTGGAGCTTCTGCGGGCCTGAGAGGGCTTCTGTGGATGCTCCGAGGTATCCTTCAAAGCAGGCTAGCCATTGTTTGAAGGTGGCTGTGGCGTTGGCTGCATGAGGGTTCAGCTCCAGGCGATCAGGCTTGATTAAGACGTTCATCTCGAAAAATCATGTGCAATAAATTGATGTCCCATCAATGACCACGAGGCGAAAATGGTGAAACTATTGAGGCTTTATTGCACAAGGTGCACGGCAGCATGGTGGTTAGCATAAATGCTTCACAGCTCCAGGGTCCCAGGTTCGGTTCCCGGCTGAGTCACTGTCTGTGCGGAGTCTGCACGTCCTCCCTGTGTGTGCGTGGGTTTCCTCCGGGTGCTCCGGTTTCCTCCCACAGTCCAAAGATGTGCGGGTTAGGTGGATTGGCCATGCTAAATTGCACGTAGTGTCCTAAAAAAGTAAGGTTGGGGGGGGGGGGTTGTTGGGTTACGGGAATAGGGTGGATACGTGGGTTTGAGTAGGGTGATCATTGCTCGGCACAACATCGAGGGCTGAAGGGCCTGTTCTGTGCTGTACTGTTCTATGTTCTATGTGTTGAGAATCCTGCATCTGGAACCAGAATGGGAGCAGCGCAGGAGAGCAGACACTTTTATACATCACCTGCTGGGAGGAGCCAGCAGGCTGGGATTTACTGTATTACCTGTAGTACAGTGGCAGTACCGTACTACGCGTGGTGTTTACCACAGTGGAGTTTGCACATTTTCCCCGTGTTTGCTTGGGTTTTGCCCCCACAATCCAAAGATGTGCAGGGTAGGTGGATTGGCCACACTAAATTGCCCCTTAATTGGGAAACAAAATGAATTGGATACTCTAAAATTGGGCTCAGGCGGTATCTGTAATGAATTTGCAGATTGACCATGCTCTTGTTGAATGGCAGACAGGCTGGTGGGCCTATTCCTGTACCAAGGTTTCCATAATGATCTGTCTTTCAACTACACCTTGTGGCAAATATTTCCAAGTTCCAGAAGCTATGTTTTTCTTAATGGCAATCTAGCTGCTTTAATGATCCTTTTTTCCCCCCTCGTACCAGGTCATTGCACTTTATTATTCAGTTTGTGGAATTAAATTCCTGAACTTGGCAATGATCGGATTTGAACCCTGAGTCGATAGTCTCACAGTGCAGCCATTGTATCATGTGCAAGGGAGTTTTACTTTTTATTTACTTATTTTACTTTTTTCCATGGAATGCGGCATCGCTGGACAGGGCAGCTTTTATTGCCCACAACTAATTGCTATTGAGATGGTGCTGATGGGCTGCGCTCTCGAACAGCTGCATTCCAGTGCAGTCAAAGGATGGTAAAGAGGAGTATCTATTCGTTAGGGAATCGAGTGTGAGATAAAATGAAACAAGCTCAGCAGCAGTAATGAACAGTCCCCAGTACAAGAGATGCCACAAGGGGTCACATTGTAAATCCGTTTCTTGAGCCTGGTGAATGGAGGTGCAGAGAGCACAATGTCAGTCATTTGAAGCCTTGTTTGGTTCTGTCCCCTGCCCTCCCCCACCCTCAGCTCAGCATTGAAGGAGCAGCAGATCTCCGAACATCAGATTCTCACAGGAGGAATTCAAGAAAGAAAGGAAGAGGAGAGGAAGATGGTGAAACTGAATCCAGAATATAAATGGCTATGACCAGGAGAGGCTGAAAGTAGGCATTATGCCCAGTGAGAGGTTCAGTGATATCCTGCAGCAAGCAGTTGTCAATGACTTGGTCCGCAAAGGGATGGAGGTTCGTCATTCTGCAATTTTGCTGCCGATCAGATCAAAGATTTTAAAATGAAGCACCTTGAAATGAATTTTGTGTTCAATTGATTCTTGTGGTGTAAAGGGGCCGAGAGCGGTAAACCTACGACGTGGGCCAGGATCCTACTGGGAACAAAAAAAAACAATTCCGTCTTTATGCGAAACTTGACGCACACGTCGATGAGACTATGGAAGTGGCCCACAGAGAGCTGACTAGATTACAGGTCGGCCCTGTCACTGATCATCAGAGAGGAATTTCAGCCATCAGTACAACTGGAAACCTAACAGCTATGAGACTCACACTATAAATAATGTATGTGTGTGAGAGAGAAACAAAACTGCTGATACTGTACATAGTACCTTTTAAATTCATTGTGGGCATATATAAACTTTATCGTTTTTCAGTTCTGGAAGTGTTTTGTGTAACTTCTGAGAGTTTAAAAATGCTTTCAGCCTCAGATACATAGATACATAGAAGATAGGAGCAGGAGGAGGAGTATGCCAAGTTCAAAGATTTGTGAGCTAAAGGTAAAAGTAATCCATTTAATGTGGTGGAAACCTTTGAAGTGGTTTCCTCACAGTAAATTTCATTACTCTTTAAAGTATAGAAACCTGTTTGTATAGCGAGAAGGCGAAAAGCTTTGAACTGCATTTTAAAAATTTAACTTCACAGACCATTACCTCCTAAAAGTGTTTGGATTTACAGGCCGAGGCAGTTTCAAAGGGGAGTGAAATTTTCCAAAGTGCCATGGCACGTCGGAATCGCTCCCACTGCCAGTGGGAATCACTTTGGTTTTTCAGCTGGCTGAAGCACTTAGGGCGCGATTCTCCGCAAATGCGGAGAGTCGTAAAGGCTTCCGTGAAACTGGCCGTGTTTCACGGCAGCCTCCGAGCCCCCTCCCAGGATCCGATTCTGCTCCCCGGGCAGGGCTAGCAGCGGGGCCCCGTGAAGCACGGCATTGCGGGCTTAGCCAAGCGTCACGGCGGCTGACGCGCACGATAATGTCAGCCGCGCATGCGCGGGTTGGACAGCTCCAACCCGCGCATGCGTGGATGACGTCATCACACATATGCGTCAAACCCACGCATGAGCGGGCTGTCATGCCCCTCAGCCGCCCCTCGGACTGATCCTGCGGGGCGGCGGAGGAACAAAGAGTGCGCGGGTATCGGACCCGCTGCCCGCGATCGGTGGGCACCGATCGCGGGCCCATGCCACCCTTGGCACGGCCGCACCACGGTGCCATGGTTGTCTGGGACGGCACTTTGCGGCCGTTTTCACAAACGGTGAGAGCAGGTGTGTTTGCGTTCGTGAAAACAGCCATAAAGGCCTAGGAACTCGGCCCATCGGCCTGGGGAGAATCACTGTTCGCCGTAAAAAACGGTGAGCAGCGATTCGTGTCGTGGGGCGGCCGTTGGGGGGGCGGGGGGGTGAGAATAGCGGGAGGTCGGGAAAAATGTTGGGAAGGCCCTCCCGCTATTCTCCGACCCGTCGTGGGCAGCGGAGAATTGCGCCCTTAGTCACCGATGGAGAGAATAGTGCCCACAGGCCGGGATTCTTCAGGGCTGCCCACTCACTCTGGGATTTATAATTGCCTGCTGAATCCCGAATCCAGCCTAAATCGGTGGGCGTGATTCTCCGCTCCCCACGCCGGGTGGGAGAATCGTGGGAGGGCCCCCCGACAAATTTTGCCCCCCCCGCGATTCTCTCCCCCCCCCCACTCGGAAGAATCGGCGCTCGCCGTTTTTCACGGCGATTCTCCGACCCGGATGGCCTGCCGTGCGTGGCCGTTTCACGATGGCGGCAAACACACCTGGTCGCTGCTGTCGTGAAACGGGAGTGAGAAGCCCATTTGGGATTGTAGGTGGCCTAGCAAGGAAAGAGCACCACGACTGTGCTCGGGAGGGGGAAGGCCCGCGATCGGTGCCCACTGATCGTCGGGCCGGCGTCCAAATAGGACGCACTTTCCCCTCCGCCGCCACGCAAGATCAAGCCGCCACGTCTTGCGGGGAAGCTGAGGGGAAAAACGGCCACTGCGCATGCGCGGGTTTGTACCGTCAGAGTCATGATGTCAGCCGCCCATGCGCAGGTTGGAGCCGGCCAACCTGCGCATGCGCGGCTGACGTCATTAGGCGCGCCAGCCGCATCATTCTTGGCGCGACGCCCCCGCGGTCGAGAGTTACGGAGCGCCGCTCCTCGCCCCGCCGGGAGGGGAGAATAGGGGGCGAGGAGCGGCTTCCAAGACTCTGCCAAGTTCACGACGGCCCTCCCGATTTTTCCCGGGAGCCAGGCGTCAAACCTGTCATGATTCTCCCTGCCCACCCAGCTGGCCATAACAGGTTTCCCGCTCCACACCGGCATGCACATGCAATATTCTCATTCGCATTTTTATGAATGCTATTATCAGGTTAGAAGCCCAATTCAAGTGCCGCCTATGATGCTCTCGTTCCCCCAGGTGGGAGTCATGCGGACCTGATTTGGTCAAGTATTGAAAAAAGAGTTCCTGGCTCCATGGCCTGTGATTGGGAGCAAGGAGGTAAGTGCCTTTCCGATTTTATTCTGGCTTGCTGAAGGATGTTTGTCTGGTGAACTACGGATCGTGAGGCTCGATTTGGTGGCAAGGGCTTGTACTCAGAAGGGGTCTCCCTCAGGAAGGGGGTGCCGTGGCTGAATCTACTAAAGCTACAACTCAGTCCGTAGAAGTTACTTTCAGGCACCTGACCGGTGAAACTGGTGAATGCTGTCAGTTTCATTGAGGAACTCTGAGGTTTCCTGTAGATGGAGATTTCCATGCAGCCCGTTCACCTGGAAACCCTCATCATTGTATCAGCGCTCTAATCAAATAGATTGGCATGGCCAAGCTGAATCTCAGGACCAGCAAGTTTGGGACACCTTATTGAGCTCTGTAGATGCACAGTTCCATTGCAGGTGAAACAGGGGATTAGCTGTGCTCAGATTCCCATTCACTCCAGTTTTGTTGGGCAGCACAGAGAAGGTTCACAGGTTGATCCTGGCTCTGGAGGAATTTTCTTATGAGGAGAGGTTGAGTAGATTGGGCCTCTACTCTTAAGAGATCTGGAAGAATGAGAAGTGACCTTGTTGAGACATATAGGATTCTCAGGGGCTTGACGGATAAATGCTGAGAAGATGTTTATTCTTGTGGGAGAGTGTTGGACCAGAGGGCAGTCTCAGAATAAGGGGTCACCCATTTAAGTCAAGAATGGGGAGGAATTTCTTCTCTCAGGGGAGCAAATCTGTGGAATTCTTTACCGCAGAGGGTTGCAGAGTCCGGAGCTTTAAGTATGTTGAAGGTTCACAATGACAGATTTTTAATCAGTCAGGGAATCAAGGGTTATGGGCATAATGCGGGGAAGTGGAGTTGAGAATTAGATCACATCAGTCCTGATCTCATTGATTGGCAGAGCAGACTCACTGGGCCGATAGGCCTACTTCTGCTCTTATGCTTTATGGTCCTGTGGCCTTTTGCTGGGGCTCCTTGATGCCATACTCAGTCAAATGCTGCCGAGATGACAAGGACAGTGACTCTCACATCTGTAGTTTAGCTCTTTTATCCATCTTTGAACCAAGGCTGTAACAAGTGACCCTGGCAAAACACAAACCGAAGGTCAGTGACCAGGTTATTGCTGAGAAAGTACTGGTTGATAGCACTGTCGGTGAGCCCTTCCATCACACATCGAGAGTAGAATGATAGGGTAGTAATTGGCCCGGTTGGTTTTGTTCCTTTTCTTGTGCAATTTCCCACATTCTCAGCACAAATCTGACCTTCAGGGAATTGGGGGGGGGGGGGGGGGGGGGGGGGGGGGGGGGGGTGGGGGGGTGGGAAGTGTGGGTGATGGAGTTCTAAAAAAGAACCTTCAGCTTTCCGAGTTGGATGTCTGGTGCTCTCACAACAACCTAGAACCAGGAGCGGCACGATGGCACAGTGGTTAGCACTGCTGCCACACAGCTCCAGGGTTCCGGTTCAATTCCAGCCTCGGGTCACTGTCTGTGTGGAGTTTGCACTTTTCCCCCATGTGTGCGTGGGTTTCCTTCGGGTGCTCTGGTTTCCTCCCACAGTCCAAAGATGTGCAAGTTAGGGTAATTGGCCATGCTAAATTGCCCCTTAGTGGGTTACGGGGATAGGATAGGATGGGGGCGTGGGCCTGGGTGGGGTGCCCTTTCCAAGGGCTGGTGCAGACTCGATGGGCCGACTTGCCTCCTTCTGCACTGTAAATTCTCTGATTCTAACCTGACTTTCTTCAAGAACATGCTTGTCCTGTTCTTGGAAATAAATGGGAATAATAAAGTCCCATGAATCCTTAATATATAATCAGTAACAAAGGGAGCCAGGAGTTGTGAAGGTTTCCCTCATATGTGGGATATGGAGTATTCCACTCATTATCATTTTAGATCCTAGTAATGGCACAACACAGGGAACACCTTCATTAAAATGTAACACATAAAATAAATCTAGCTGAAACGTTGATTATTACAAGCGCAGATGGTGCTTTAAAACTCTTCACTATTTTTATGAGTTGCCCTTTAACTCTTTTCTGCATTGTTTGAAAAATCTGCAGAACGATGAGCGGTTAAGACTCCTGTTAAATAAAGAGAGTTCTGATGAAACTGGAAGCCACAAGTGTGCAATTCAAGCTGGTTACAAATCTCAGCCCAGAAATTAAAGCCCGAAAATTAGAGCGAGCAAGTCAAATCCATCCTACTTGACTTCGTGGGCTTGATCTTCAGTTTGGGGTGAGGAACCTGAGGTCCGGATAATTTCCGGGTCCCGTATGTGTGCTTCATCTGTGTCACCCACACCAAAGCTAACTTGAAATGTAAATGCCCTAATTGGGTCAGAGGTGAACTCGCGCCCAGTTAATGGCACCCAGCATTACCAGGAGGCAGCAGTCACTGGCAGAATGCGAAGGGCAGAAGCCAGATGGCAGCCATGTCATTGCCTTGCAGAGAAGAGCACTTTGGAAGGCCAGCAGGCTCATTGCGCACATAGGTGGTCACACCATCAAATGAAAGGTAACGCATGCAATCCAGCGCATGATCTCCAAGGTGCTGAGATTTTTTATTGTGTGAAAATAAACTTCAACTAGTGCCCGCCATGGACCTTGATGTGTTATCTGAGTTGGTCTAACATCGACTGCAACTGGATGCAGTAAAACTAGAAACAGGCTTCTGACACAGGAGATGGTCCAACACTGTTTTATTGAACCTGTTGATTGTTGTACATAATCTGCTGTGGGTTGACACTCTATTACCCTAACCGATAACCTCCTACTGGCTTGACCAGACTAGCTCTCTACCACATGGTGATGATGTTCACTGGCTTGCGCACTCTAACTATCTCAGCAGCTGTTTCCTGTGAGAGAGGGAGAGTCTTAATGCCCTGTGGGCTTTATAGTGGTGGTGTCCTGTCTGGTGATTGGTTGTTCTGTGTCGTGTGTGTTCATTGGTTATCCTGTGTGTCAATTACTGCCTGTCTGCATCTCATGATATACATAAGTGGATATTATGACAGACCTGATATGTGCACCAATGTAGGCTCACCAATTTACAAATTGAAAATTGCATTCTCACACTCCCTGGCACACAAACAACTTCCTCAAGGTGCTTAAAAGGGGGCTGGATTCTTCGCAGCCTCGCGCCGAACCCGGATAATACACTTTCACGCCAAAATCGGGCCCGGTGCCCGTCCGGTGATTCTACGGGACCCTAAAATCAGTGTGATCGCGGAGTACGCCGCGCGACTGGGGGCTCATTGACAGTGGCCCGCCAGTGATCCGCCGCTCCCGACCGGCCGAGTTCCCGACAGCGTGGAACGAACCATCTACTGCTGGTCGCGATGCGGATGTGGTGACTGCGGATTCAGTCCGCTGCCGCCCTGGTGGGGGGCGGGGGGGATCAGACACCGGCGGAGCAGGGGATTAGATTTGCGTTGTTGAATGATCGGGTGTGCGGCCGATCCGTGGGGAGGGGTCTAATTTTTCTGTCTGCCTCCGCGGTCCGAGTCCGCCATGGAGCTCGGCACTGCCGCTGGAGGCCATCGCCGTGCACATGCGCAGTCTCCAAACCAGAAATGTGGGGACCCATATCCGCAGACAGGAATCTCTGGAGTAAAACTTCAGCGGTTTTACGCTGGCATCGAGACACAGTCCCATTTTGGGAGAATCCAGTCCAGGGTTCCTGACTCCCTCCATCCCACCCCCGTTTTGAAAATGCGAGCACTCCTGCAGACTTTGGAATCCAGAAATGCCTTCCAGGATCGCAGTCTTCAATCCGCATCCGAATCTGCACTTGGCCCCCAAAGTGTGTTGAAAATCCGATATTTCCCTGAGAAGTATGGATCAACGAATTGGGTAAGATTATGTATAAATTGCAGCCATTGATTTCAAGGTTTAGTTTACAGTTCTTGAATTTAAACAACCAGATGGTTGGTGCTTTATATTCGATTTGCTTCATTCCCTATTTTTATTTCCTGAGGAAATGAGGCACTTACATTCCCCACCAAGCTATTTGCCATTTTGCAATTCAACAGAAACAGTTTGTTAATTAGAGTCAGCTTGGCCCAGTTGGCAGTACTCTCACCTCTGAGTCAAAAGGTTGTGAGTCAAGTTCCACTCCAGGCTGAATGAAAGGAGGATGACACTTCTACACAGTACCCAAGGAATGCTGAATCACCAGAGGCACCATCCTTCCAATGAAATAATAGAGCAAGGCTCAGTGACATGAAGGCTAAAGATGGCACTATTGGAAGGAAGGCAACGTCATGGTTAGCACTCCTGTCTCACAGCTCCAGGGACCTGGGGCGAAATTCACCGAAGACTTACGTGACGCCCATTACCGGCGGGCAAAAGCGGCGCTGGTGACTCCGGCGTCGGGGCCTGCTTTTAAGGCCTAAATCTGCCGTCCCGAAAGGGCCAGCAGCGGAGTGACGTTGTACACGTCAGTTTCAGCCGCTGCAGAAGTGGCGTGTTGGAGAGGGGAAGGGAAGGGAAGGGAAGGGGGGGTAGCGGCGCTGGAGGGATGGGGGGGTATCGGCGCTGGAGGGGGGGTAGCGGCGTTGGAGGGGGGTAGCGGCGTTGGAGGCGGGGTAGCGGCGTTGGAGGGGGGGTAGCGGCATTGGGGGTGGGGGGGTTGGGGGTGGGTTGCGGCGTTGGGGGGGGGGGTGGGTTGTGGCGTTGGGGGGGGGGGGAGGGGGGAGCATCATCCTTTCCCCCCATCATCGCCGCACCCACAGCAGGGTTCCCAAGAGGCCCTGCCCATGAGCCTCCCTTGCACCACCAACCTGACCCCACCTCTTTCACATCAAACCTGATACTGCTCCAGCACTGCCCTTTGATTGGCACTGCCAGGGTGCCATGGGGCTGTGCCAGGGCATTGCCGGGCCATGTCCCTCAAAGCCCGGATGTTACCCTCACCTCCAAGTCCCTGACGCTGGCAGGTGAAACTTCCTTCGACCCCAGAAACAACAGCGTTAAGCTATTTAAATTTAGTCAATATGGTTATCAAATTCACGCCCTTGAACTCCCCATGGCATTAAACTCCTCACTTAATATTCTTACCTCACTGACGTGACATGCATGAATCAGATGAATCAGTCGAGGGGATCCCCCCAGGGGAGCAATGGTAAATATGAGAACCCAGCCCGGGAGTGGGGCGGGGGGGGGGGGGGGGGGGGGCAATATGACCGGGCTGTGCCATGGACTACCCACTGTGCCATGGGTTGGCTTGCCCCGGCCATGCCAAACTGGCAGTATCAACCTGTGCCGGGGGAAGTGCAGGTGCGGATCATCTGGGGAGCCCCGTTTAGGGTGGGTGGTGGGGGGGGGTTCCCATTATGTTTTCTGGTGGTGGGGAGCCCCTGATGATTGTGACGTGGTGGGGCGGGGGGGGGGGGGGTGAAGAGAGGGAATTGAGTCCCTCTGATGCTTGTGCGGTGGGAGTGGAGGGTGGGGGGCAGAGACCCTGATGCTTGTCCTCTGTATCCATTGGAGGGTGAGGGTGGGCAGTTACTTCTAGTTCAGATCGCTGTGCCCATTAAAGGTGGCACCCTGTGGAGCCAACCTTTCCAGCTCTGTCACACTGCATGCCCCACCACACCGCAACCCACCCAACGCCGCAACCCATCCCCCCCAACGCCGCAACCCACCCCCTAACACCCCCACCCCCCCCAACGCCACTACCCCCCTTCCCCCCTCCAATGCCACTACCCCCCCACCCCTCTCCACCCCCTCCCCACCCCTCTCCAACGCCGCGACCCCCCCTCCCCACCCCCTCCAATGCTGCGACCCCCCCCTCCCCACCCCTCTCCAACGCCGTTCCCCCCCCCCCCCACCCCTCTCCACCCCCTCCCCACCCCTCTCCACTCCTCTTCGCGCCGCTACCCCCCTCCCCACCCCTCCCAACCCCTCTCCAATGCCGCTACCCCCCCCCTCCCCACCCCTCTCCACCCCCTCCCCACCCCTCTCCACCCCTCTTTAATGCCGCAACCCCCCCCTCCCCACCCCCTCCAACGCCGCGACCCCCCCTCCCCACCCCTCTCCAACGCCGCGACCCCCCCCCTCCCCACCCCCCTCCAACGCCGCGACCCCCCCTCCCCACCCCTCTCCAACGCCGCGACCCCCCCTCCCCATCCCTCTCCAACGCCGCTACCCCCCCCGACCCCTCTCCACCCCCTCCCCACCCCTCTCCAACGCCGCGACCCCCCCTCCCCACCCCTCTCCAACGCCGCGATCCCCCCTCCCCACCCCTCTCCAACGCCGCTACCCCCACTCCCCACCCCTCTCCACCCCCTCCCCACCCCTCTCCACCCCTCTCCAACGCCGCTACCCCCCCTCCCCACCCCTCTCCAATGCCACTACCCCCCTCCCCACCCCACCCAACCCCTCTCCAACGCCGTTACCCCCTCTCCCCACCCCTCCCCACCGCTCTCCACCCCTCTCCAACGCCGCTACCCACCCCCCGCGCACTCGATGTAGGTTACTGAACGGCGTCAACCATCATCAATGACCCGTGGCCACGTCGGTGGGACTTCGGCCCATCCGGGCCGGAGAATTATTCACCCTAAAAATAACATGACATCCCACCGGCGCCAGCTGTTCTCCTTGGCGGCCGGCGGGATTTGAACAACGCCGTTTTATGGCGGGTCGGATAATTCCTTACATGGTGGGAGCGGGAATAACGCTGCCGCCGGCCGATTCTCGGACCCTGCGTGGGGTCGGAGAATTTCGCCCCTGGGTTCTGTTCCAACCTGGGGATAGGTGTCTGTATGGAGTTTGCACATTCTCCCCGTGTCCCCGTGGGTTTCCTCCAGGTGCTACGGTTTCCTCCCACAGTCCAAAGATGTGCAGGTTCGGTGGATTGGTCATGCTAAATTGCCCTTAGTGTCCAAAAGGTTAGGTTGGGTTACTGGGTTACAGGGATAGGTTGGAAGCTTGGGCTTAAGTAGGGTGCTCTTTCCAAGAGCCGGTGCAGACTCGAATGGCTGAATTGACAACTGCCCCCCCCCCCCCCCCCCCCCCCCCCCATGACCAAATGCATTCTGCAAGTTTGTGCTCGATTCCCAGGGAATGTGCATGACTCCAACGTCCTGAGCTACTCGCAGATCCTTTTCAGGATCCACAGATCCTGAAATCCACTGATCAGGATCCACAGAGGCTATGGCTTAATGCTCCTTGGGGACAAGCAGTAGTCACTGAGGAGGTGGCTGATGACATCTGTGAGGAGGCCACAGAGTGCAGCAGAGACAAGATACAATAAGGCTTATGCATCAAATCACACTTTAGTTGAGCAAACCACAGGGACGTTGAAGGTGAGGTTCAAGTGTGTCTCGGCACTGATGGAGAGTGTGGGTGAGCGCTGTAACAGGTTTTCTCTTTCGGGATCTGTGAATTCATGCTCTGTGCTGTTGTTGGGACTGGAGTCAAGGAATAACTCGTGGACTCCCTCGGCTGCTTCACAAATGTGCCTGTGAAAGAAAGGACAGGTAATTAGTGCAGGAGGCATCACTTATGTGATGGAAGTTGCAGTGCTGGATCCTCATTTCATTCAGCACTACTGACCTCACCAATCAGCACAGGAATGATCCACATCCTCACCTGCCAGCTGAGTGGCACCCTCCTCAAAGTCCATGGGAGCCTTGCATTATGACATCCCTCCACTCATTTATTGTGTGCCAGGTTGTCCTGAATGAAGGCAGATGGAGAGAGTGTAAGGAGGATGCATGCCAGGGCAGGTGATAACGATAACTTCATGTGTGGATGTAGGACCAAGGAGGTGATGAGGGCGTGATCTGCAGGAGAGATGAGTGGTGGTGTCCTTTGAGCTGGTATTGAGTGAGATGCCTGTGGATGGGTCTGTGAGGTGTGGGTGATAGGAAGAGTGATTTCCCTGGCAGAATGGAGAAGATAACTCATCTTCTTTCGGCACTGGTTGGCTGTCTTCTCCTGCAGGACATTGGCACTGACCACTGCTGCCACTGCCTCCCATGCTGGGTTTGTCACCATGGTTACAGGTCCTCACCCGCAGCGTGGGTACAGTACATTGCAGCAGGCCTCCACTGCGTCCTGCAGGTGCGAGGTGTGGAAGCTATGACTTTCCAGCAAATTCCAAAATGTGCTAGCTGTGGGCAGGACTTTAAATGTGGCGCCCAGATCATCGGAGCACTAAGGTGACGGTGGGGAGGAAAATCAGGCCGCCCCCTTAGCGATACAGCGTGGAACCCGTGCTTGCAAATTTGTTTCACAAATTGCCGCACTATATGGCAGAAAAATAACCGCCACTGAGTCAACGAGATTTCCATGTCCAAAATCAGACTTTGCCAATTTCTGACAATTCCACTCTCCGTTTGGAAATAGTTCTTCGAGTCAATAAAAGCTTAGTTAACCTAGATATGATTATGAAGACTTCTTCAGACTTCCCAAACCATAAAGAGCCCCCTACAACAGGAAGCGGTTCTGAGAAAGTTCACTTGGCTGATTCCTGAGACAAAGGGGTTGTCTTGCGAGGAAAGGTTGAGTAGGTTGAGCCGAGACTCATTGGATTTGAGAAGAATGAGAAGGTGATCTGATTGAAACCTAATAGATTCTGAAGGGGCTTGACAGGGTAGATTCTGAGAGAATGTTTCCCCGATTGGAGAAATCTAGAGCTAGGAAACACGGTTTCAAAGTAAAAGCCCCACTAATCATGCCCGAAACTGGACATAGAAATATCTCAGGTGAATCATGGCCAATAGATATGAGTCCTAATTCTGCTGTCAAAGACCCAAGTACTTTGATTTCCTCCAACGTATTGCAAGCATATTAGAATATGTTTGACGTTATTTAGAGGTCGAAATTCTGTAAAGTTGAACAGGCTCCGTCAATACCTTGGCCAGAATTTACATCGCTTGAGTACGCACATGCCCCACCCGGCAGTGGGGGAAATCACACGAGAAGATGACAGGCGCACATCTCAACTTCATTGCGTACTCGCACGATATTGCACTCAGTGGTTGCACGCAGCATTTGAAAGCGCAGCTGCCCACGATTAAGCGGGCTTTTAAGCCCATGTAAGGTGGTAAAGTCACCGTTGTTCCAGATGACCATAGGCTGCTTTCCCCTTTGGTGGTGGTTTCACCTGAGGATCACTACACCTCAGGCAAGGGGAAAGGCTGAGAAGGCAGGGCCTTCATGAATAACGTCATTAACCTAATTAAGCCTATGAAGGGGCCAGTGAAAGCAGTTTTACGTGGCCTGTCCACTTTTACGATTGTCAGCCTTCACATTTATGCTACAACCTCGATCCAGGATGAAATGTCCGGGGTGAAATATAGTTCAATAAAATGTCTGGGGACTGGTGATTTTTAAGTTCTGCTGTCAGCTGCTTGAATGTGCGACATTGGCACTGTTTGTTGCATTTTTTTCATCTCATTTAATTTGTAGCGGTCTGGAGCTCCCTGAGGCAGCTCTGCAGCAGGTATGCAGCTTCAGGGAGCTAGTTAGAAGCACTCGCCTTCACCCTCACTTTCCCTCTGCACCCGCACCCTTACCTCCCGCGCCCCCTGCCAGCAGTGGGCAATGT
Organism: Scyliorhinus canicula; assembly: GCF_902713615.1. Lineage (NCBI taxonomy): Eukaryota > Metazoa > Chordata > Chondrichthyes > Carcharhiniformes > Scyliorhinidae > Scyliorhinus > Scyliorhinus canicula. Next base: position 28,827,290 of record NC_052148.1, on the reverse strand, counting down.
GTTTCATGCTGGATTCCTGTTAATTGGCCATTGAAATTGTGTTCGCGAGCTGATCACGGCCAGAAGAACCTTTCGCGCACTGTTTCTGGGCCTACCGTTCGTGCGCGCCGAACGAGTTCAAAACTCAGTCCCTTGAGAAGGCAGAGGGTAAGTGAACATTTCGAGTAGAAACTCTTCATCACAATTAAACAAGGAAGTCTACCTGAGACCGCTGTGTAATTATTCCACACTTTGCACCTTTAGATGTGCCCTTTCCTTTGTAATAGTTGTTTGCAGCTCTCGACTCAACAACAACTTGTATTTTTATAGCTCTTGTAATATAACAATGTGGCCCAAGGCACTTCACTGAAGCATTCTCACACAAAATTTGATACCAAACCCTATAAATAGAAATGAGGGAAGAAGGTGACTGAAAGTGAAGTCAAAGACGTAGATTTTAAGGATCATCTGAAAGGTGGAGGCATGTGTGCCAGTGGTGATCAAAAATTGGCATTGCCCAAGAGAAGAGAAGGAACAAAGATATCTTGGGGCTTGTGGGACTGGAGGAGAAAAAGGGAGGGTGGGGCCAAAGAGGGGTTTTGAAAACAAAGATGAAAATTTTGAAATCTTGATTGTTCAGTCTTTTAACCCTCACTTTCTCAAATTTGATACTTCTGGTGAAATACAAACTGGTCTTTTTTTCCTTTTAAGATGCTGCTGTGTTTTTCCAGCTGCGTCTATTCCTATTGTCACCTCTGCTTCATTATTATGCGGATTCTCTTCCTCCTTAAACATGCAGAGAGAGGGCTTGTTAGCTCAATGTTCCCAAAAGCAGTGTATAAAGACCTTGTAAAATCTCTTTCCACTCTCCCAATAGTAATGAAAATCTAAGTTGTACTTAAAAAGAAATCTTTTTGCTGCCAATTTAGTTTTAAACTGGAAGATTCATTTATTTCTTTGTTTTGTTTTCCAATATCTTGTAGGGGCAAGGGTCCGCTAAAAAATACATCCGATGTAATCAACGCAGCCAAGAAGATTGCGGAAGCAGGGTCCAGGATGGATAAACTGGCTCGAGCTGTGGCTGACCAGGTATTTATTGCAATTGTTTGTAAAATGCCTAGAATTCTCCAGTCATCGGGAATCTCTGCTCCCGCCTGCGGGTTTGCCAGCGGCATGGGCTGGGTTCAACGGGAACGGGAGGTGGGAGTGGTGAATCCCGCCAACAGCGAACGACGGGCTGCTGAGAAATGCGCGGCTGGAGGAACGGAGAATCCCGCCCAGTGTGTTTGGGATAGCTTGATCTTGTTTTCAGACAATGCTCGGCACAACATCGAGGGCCGAAGGGCCTGTTCTGTGCTGTACTGTTCTATGTTCTATAATGAGTGGCCATATGCGACAGTGGCCTGGAGGGATCTCACAGAAGGGTTGTCTTACTCTTCTTCTTCACAGTTAACACTTCTGCACATCTGCACAAGCAGGAGACCTTGGTTATCTGATTGGGGGCAGTGCGAACTGAACCTACCCGTCAGGAAATGGACAGGGTCAGGGCGTGACACTCATTATACACTTGGCACAGTCTTACTCTCTGAAGTCAACGTCGGGGTTTGGAATATGTGAATTGGGTAGAGTGCCCGAACTCCATGAGTTTAGTTTAAAATCACCTCCTAATTTCCCGAGGCCGGAGATCCACCCACTCTACAGGTTTTACCAATGTAGTATTAGAATTAAAATATTTCTGATGTGTAGGACAGAGTCGCAGGGAAGGGATAACGGCCAGACTTTTATGTGTCTGGGCTGGAAAGGCACCAGACCCAGAGTGTGTAAAATCACATGAGAAGACGTCATCACACACACACGTGATTTGGATACATGCCCGCCAACAACTAAAGGGCCAATTAAAAACATTAAAAGTCTAAGCTGAAGGCATTTTGCGCTGTCATGCTATGTTTTGCTTGTCGCGTGGGCAAAATAGTTGGGCACCCATTACGTTTTTTTGCAGTTCCTCATCTCAGGGCTGGATAAAAGGCCATTGGAGGAGCAACAGTTATTCTGCGATAGAGTTCGTAGCTGTCTGAGTTTAGAGTTTTGCTTGAGTTTCCTAGTTATTATTTAGCATTAGCGTCATGATGTTCAGGATTTCAAGACTTCCCAGGAAGGTTTTTGTGAGGATTAGAGTACAGTGTTCCATCTTTTGCAAGGCACTGGTCCTCTGCATCTGCTCCAGTGGGGATTGTGGACTCTGCTGGTGGGACTTGCTCTGAAGAGGAAGAGAGGGGCAGTAGAGAGAAGGCATGGTAAGTGCATGCAGCGTCCCAGTCAGAGGCCTGTAACAGGAAAGGCATAGGCTCAGTTGGTGCAGAGCGAAGGAGGCCAACTCGCTCCCTCCCCAACATCTTGAGTATACAGGTAGTGCACCGACTCCCTGCAAATATCTGAGATTTAGTGCCATAGGAGGCTTCACCGCTCCAGGGAGACAGTGACATCCCTTTGCGAAATGATATCACCTGAATTTGCCTCCAGCTGCGCAGGCGATCACCCCATGACAATGGTCCTCAACTTCCTCACCTCAGGTTCATTTCAGGGCTCAGTGGAGGATTTGTCCAGTGTCTCACAATCAGTCACACACCATTGTGTCAAGCTATTGACCGATGCCATCTTCAGTTACGCCCATCATTTTCATTACCAGACACTTGACGGTAGCCAGGTGGAGAGAGCACAATGGTTTGTGGTGGTAGCTGGGATTCCTCCTCCAGGATGCTGTGGACTGCATGCATGCGGCCATCAGGATGCCGGCACAAGAGCCGGGAGCTTTCACAACAGGAAGGGGTACCACTCGCTGAATGTCCAGATTGTCTCTGACTAAACAGATTGTGTGGCTCAGAGGCAAGTGCCCATTATCCAGGGATCTCACACGATTCATACATCTTGCGACACTCCCAGTTTCCAAGGCTGTTCATGGCTCCTGCAAATTTGGATGGATGGCTCTTGAGTGATAAGGGCTATCCCTCAAACAGGTCCAAGAGCTGAAGTATCATGGAATCATAGAATCCATACAGTGCAGAAGGAGGTCATTCAGCCCATCGAGTCTGCACCGGTCCTTGGAAAGTGAACCCCACTTAAACCCATGCCTCTACCCTATCCCCGTAATCCAGTAACCCCACTAATGTTTTCAACACTAGGGGGCAATTTTATCATGGCCAATCCACCTAACCTGTATATCTTTGGGCTGTGGGACGAAACCGGAGCAACCAGAGGAAACCCATGCAGACGAGGGGAGAAAGTGCAAACTCCACACAGACAATCACGCGAGGCTGGAAGTGAACCCGGGTCCCTGGAGCTGCGAGGCGGCAGTGCTAACCACTGTGCCACCTTGCAGCCCTAAATAGATACAACAGGAGTCATGTATTGACAAAGAGTGGTGATGGTGAGGACCATTAGGCTGCTCAGGATATGCTTCCAGTGCCTTGACTGATCCGGAGGATCATTGCTGTATCTTCGGAGAATATCTCCCTCATAGTTTGTGCACGTTGCCCCCTTGACATTTTAGTTCTGACTAGAGGGGGTCCAGTGGAGGCTGAGGAGAGTGATGCAGGACCGCAGGCCAGGGAGGATGACTCCTGTGATGGATCTGAGGATCTGTATAGGATGTGTTCTTCAAGGTGAATAACATGAACATTCAGGGGGCAGGGACATTAAGAATGGATTGATCCAGCAATTCTTCAGCTCGGCATCCAAGACATGGAGGCCGACTCAATCCAATGGCAATGTCTCACTCATAATAAAACTTTCCCTCAGAGCCCAGCCCAGAAATCCTGCACAACACAAAGCCCTCAGCTTACACATGTGTGCAACAACTGGCCAATGTACAAAGCTGCAGCCAACTCAGCCCTTTGAATTGAGCAACATGATTGTGCAGCTTCATATAAGAACAATATACAAATGTGCCAAATCTAACAGCAAGTTCAAAGTAATGAACACAAATAATGTCACATGTGACAGGCCCTGTTATGCTTGAGGTTCCGTAATCTTACGTTTGTCTCGTGCACTCCCCCCACTCTCACTCCCAGGATTAGAGGCAGCATGCTGAATTTACTGTCATGGTCGCCATAGAACATACATAGAACATAGAACAGTACAGCACAGTACAGGCCCTTCAGCCCACAATGTTGTGCTGACAATTTATCCTAATCTAAGATCAACCTAACCGACACCCCTTCAATTTACTGCTGTCCATGTGCCTGTCCAAGAGTTGCTTGAATGTCCCTAATAACTGACTCCACCACCTCTGCTGGCAGTGCATTCCACACACCCACCACTCTCTGTGTAAAGAACTTCCTCTGACATCTCCCCTAGACCTTCCTCCAATCACCTTAAAATGATGTCCCCATGTGACAGCCATCTCCGCCCTGAGGAAAAGTCTCTGGCTATCCACCCTATCCATGTCTCTCATCACCTTGTACACCTCTATCAAGTCACATCTCTTCCTTCTTCGCTCCAGTGAAAAAAGCACTAGCTCCCTCAACTTTTCTTCATAAGACATGCCCTCCAGTCCAGGCAGCATCCTGGTAAATCACTGGATAAAAGCAAATTACTGCGGATGCTGGAATCAGAAACAAAAGAGAAAATGCTGGAAAATCTCAGCAGGTCTGGCAGCATCTGTAGGGAGAGAAAAGAGCTAACGTTTCGAGTCCGATGACTCTTTGTCAAAGCTGAGGACACCATCTCAGACTAAAGGGGCGATCCTTTAAAACAGAAATGAGGAGGAATTTCTTCAGCCAGAGGGTGGTGAATCTGTGGAACTCTTTGCTGCTGAAGGCTGTGGAGACCCAGTCACTGAGTGTCTTTTAGACAGAGACAGATCGGTTCTTGATTAATAAGGGGATCAGGGATTATGGGGAGACGGCAGGAGAATGGGGACGAGAAAATATCAGCCATGATTGAATGGCAGAGTGGACTCGATGGGCTGAGTGGCCTAATTTGGCTTCTATGTCTTATGGTCTTGTGGATTCCCTAAATAAGGAGACCCCGCAACACACATCCCCAGAAAAATGACCCCTGTCAGTAAGCCCCCCCAGAAGAGCGACCTCTGTCTGTAAGCTTGAGAGCTGTCCAGACAGAGCCAGTGAAAAATATCACTGCTTTAAAACTCACCTGGGAAATGCACCTGCCAGCTCAGACACAGGAAGCAGCACCTGTCAATTCCTGGAAAGATAAAACCAGTCAGCTGGTTTTAAACCCCATCAGATCTTTGATTTGCAAGTCATTCATCCATTTCTTTCTGATATTGATTTTACTAGACTGTGATTGACAGCTTCCACACACCCAGCTGTCGGCATTGTTCCATTCATTTTCCTTCATGGTTGAGTAACTCTGAAGTGCTCTCACCGCAATGTTTATAAACATTGAAATCCTGAATCGCATCAAACAGAGTTAAGTGTGATCAATTTCTAGCTGACCACTTCAAAATCACTGAATGGTTAAGGGGGGTGATTGGAAAGCACAAGAGTGCAAGCAAGCATACTGCCAGAGCAGGCAGACTGGAATATATAGATCAGGAGAAAGAGCAGATATATAGAAATGCCAAAAATAAAAGCATACGAGCGAAGTCAAAATGTTGAGACATCCAAAGGGTTAAAGTATGAGCATTCACTGATAATGAGTAGTGATATGCAACCATCCCTGAACAATGATCAGAAACTAAGGCACCAGCTATGAGGCCAATATCAAATCAGATCTCCCCCAACTGAAACTAACCATAATTAACTGTAACTGCGCCAGTCAACTACACCTCAACAGCAAACCCGGGCCTTATGACAAAATCTCTCAGTTTCTGAAGCCTTATCCCTTATACTTTTCATAGGATGTGGGTGTCACTGGCTGGGCCCAGCATTTGTTGCCCATCCCTAATTGCCCTTGAACTGAGTGGCTTGCTCGGCCATTTCAAAAGAAAGTTATGAGTCACATTGCTGTGAACTGGAGTCGCTTACAGGCCGGAATGGGTAAGGACGGCAGATTTCCTCCCTTGAAGGCCATCAGTGAACCAGATAGGTTTTTACAACAATCGCCAATAGTTTTCTTGGCCACAGTCACCGTGGCTGAGACTAGCTTTATATTCCAGATTCATTCATTGAATTTGTAAATTCCACCAGAGTATTAGCTTGGGCCTCTGGATCACTGGCTCAGTCTCATTACCACTACGACAACATCTCCCCCATATCCCATGGATTAATTGCTTGTGTAACAGTCAATTCTTCAAAGCTATGCAAACTGAAGTGAACGGAGTAATTTTTCATGATAATGAAGTACTTACAGCCCCGATTCTATCTTGAATATTCACTCAGAGTAAAATGGCTGGTATTAGTCCAATTTAAGGAAAACGATTAAATAAATGAAGTCAATTGCACACCTGCCTTACAGAAAAAGGCCTGTTTCCATAGATACAGCAGGTGCAAAAATGTTTGTGTGTTTTGCGTTCAATTCTAAAATTATTTTTGCGAGGGCAATGCTGTAATCTTTGCTTTAGTATATGTAAGATAAGATGGATGAACCTGTTACAACAGAGTATGATTTATCGTTTGGTATCACTGAATTTGTACAGCCTGAATGCCATTATATTTTTGTTTTGGCTCATGGAATAATATCAATAATTTGTTCTGATTTTATTCTGGCTCCTTGCCTAAACTGTTCTCTGTAAACCCTCAATTCGTACAATCTCTGTTGCTCACATATTGAAATGGATGAATAACTACTTCTCAATGAATCCATCACCCATCAACACCCTCCGCTTCCCCAGCCACCCCGTAACAGCAGCTCGTCTCTGAAATCACAGTAATCCAGTTTCTTTCATGTGTAATACCCATGTATTTCACACCTCTAACCATGAGACTTCACTGCTTAACTTTAGTCGCTCTACCCTGGGTTCTCCTTCACCCATGAATATTCTTGCCCTCTCTGTCTCCTTTGATAGGAAATAAATGTTTCATGGGAATGAGGGTGTCACTGACAAGCCAGCATTTGTCGCGCGGCCCGGTGGCACAGTGGTTAGCACTGCTGCCTCACAGCTCCAGGGTCCCAGGTTCAATTTCGGCCTTGGGTTACTGTCTGTGTGGAGTCTGCACTTTCTCCACGGGTCTGCGTGGTTTCCTCCCACAGTCTAAAGATGCGCAGGTTAGGTGGATTGGCCAAGCTAAAATGCCGCATAGTCTCCAAAAAAAAGGGTCAGGTGGGGTTACTGGGTTATGGGGATAGGGTGGAGGTGTGGGCTTCAGTAGGGTGCTCTTTCAAAGGGCCAGTGCAGAGTCGATGGGCCAAATGGCCTCCTTCTGCACTGTAAAGTCTATGATTCCATGATGATTCTAATTGTCTTCAACTGAATGGCTTCTTTGGATATTTCAGGGACAAACACATTGCCATGGGTCTGGAGTCAGATGTAGGCCGAACCATGTCAATTGGCAGATTTCCCTCCCCTAAGGGCATTAGTGAACCAGATGAGTTTTTAGAACAATTAATGATTGTTGGCCTGGTCACCATCATTGAAATTAGCTTTATTGTCCAGATTTATTTATTAAATTTAAATTCCAGCATTTTCCCACAACTATATAGGATATTAAGGGCTAAATTCTCAGTTTGGGAGACTAATTGTGAACTTCGGGTAATTGCGTGGGGTTCGCATTCCTGTTGGGGGCTCTATTTGTGGGGCAATTCAGGACATGCTAATGGGCCAGCACTCTACCCATGTGAATCAAGAGCAACTCTCATTCTCGCCGTCGTTGGATTCACTGGGGCCGCAATTGGTGCTGGAAAGCTTGACAAGCACTCCACTCCGTACACACTCTCATTCCAGCCAAGAAGATGGCACAGAGGGGAACGGCCCCGAGGTTCACTGAGACTGAGCTTGATCGAATGTTGGATGCAGTGGAGGAAAGGCGGGACACCCGCTTCCCCAGGGTAGGCAGGAGGCTCCAGCCCGCAATCGTCAACCAGGCCTGGGTGATGGTGGCCGAGGCGGTCAGTGCTGTGAGCCTCACCAGGCGGACTGGCACACAGTGACAGAAGATGAATGACCTCCTTAAGGCAGCTCAACTGAATCACCACCACTGTTACCCTGACATCATTCCTGTCCCTCACTCCTTACATCACAACCCCGACTCCCATGGAGGCCAATCTAGACCCACCTGCCTGCATCTCCCTCACACCCTACCTGGCAACAAACCTGTATTGTCCTCTTTGGCATTCTAAGGTGGCATTCTTCCTCCTCCTCCAACATGCCCCCTCTCTCTGCTGCACGATGTTGTGCAGGACGCAGCAGGCCAACACATTGTTAGGGAATCATAGAATTCATAGAATTACAGTGCAGAAGGAGGCCATTCGGCCCACCGAGTCTGCAACGGCCTTTGGAAAGAGCACCCTTCCCAAGCTCACACCTCCACCCTATCCCCATAGCCTCGTAACCCCACCCAACCTTTGTGTACACTAAGGGCAATTTAGCATGGCCAATTCACCTAACCTGCACATCTTTGGACTGTGGGAGGAAACTGGAGCACCTGAAGGAAACCCACGCAGGCATGGGGAGAACGTGCAAACCACTGTTCTACTCTGCTACTATGATGAACCTCCTAGGGCTGTATTGGAGCGCCCCACTGGTATCCGAAGCGCATCTTGAGGATGCTGATGCACCACTCAATGACACTCCTGGTCGTTGCATGGGTGTTATCATAACGGTTCTCCGCCTAGGCCTGGGGCCTCCAGACAGGCGTCATTGGCCAAAACCCCAGCGGGTGACCCTTGTTCCCCAAGAGCAAACCACCAACCTGTCACCCGAGGGAGCGCCTTGAAGGTGCCGCGAACCGACTCGGATGCCAGGATGAATGCGTTATGCACCCTGCGTATCCCCATGATGTGCAGCTGTAATCTCACACACACCAACTGCACATTCAGGGAGTGGAATCCCTTCCAATTGATGAAGGGCACCCACTGATGAGTGGGTGCTTGTAGGGGGATATATGTGTCAGTGATCACCCCCTGAACCTGGGTATGCCAGCAATAGCGGAAAATCCTGCTGCTTGGGCATTCTGGTGTGTCTGGTCCACACTGACGTTCACAGCGCAGATGCACCTGTGTACGAATGTCTGCGAGATCCGAGGCTGGCCTCCGCTCGGCCCCTGGAAAGATCCAGTGGCATAAAGCTTCAGGGTGACCCGTCACCTTGAAGGCCACTGGGAACTGGTATTCCCTTCCATACCCCCACAGTGCCAGGTGTGCCACCATTTTGCACAGGAGGTGCATGGTCTCCCTGGTTAGCCAACGTCTTTGGCAGTCCGGTGGCCTGATGGGCGCCTCCTTTGCACCTTCTTCTCAGCCATGTTGGGCGACCAGCAATCGAGCCTCACCAATTGACCCCTGCTCTTCTGGGACAGGCTTGTGCAGGGTCCTACCCGGGCAGGTGCCTGTTTGTGCGATGGAGCGAGTCTCAGTATGCTACCAACTGCCTCAGTACTTAGAGGCTTGTGTGTGGACAGGTCCTACAGATGGTCCTGTGCTCGGAGCATAACTGCAGTGTGATGTGGGTCCTGGGTGTGGCACACTGGTTGTGACAACCTGTCTAGGGTTAGGATCGATGTTAGCAGAGGCGCGGTGGGCAGGCAGGGTTGGAGGGCAAAATTCTCAGTTTGGGAGACTAATTGTTGATGCCGGTAATTGCGAGCGGTTCGCGTTCCTGTTGGGGGCGCAGGGCAGGTGGTCCTGCGGAGTGGGCTAGCTGATAGCGTAACTGTTGAAACCTTGCCCTAGGCAATGTGCCAGGGAGGGTGCCAAAGGCCACGGGACACCTGTACTTTGTTTCAGGTGAACGCTGCTATTTCCCTACTTCGCCTGCAGTGGGGGATTGCTTCTGGTGAGTGCACTGAGAAGTGGCAGCACCTGATGTGCCAATGATTCAGTTTGGTCATGCCTATCCCATTGATGGGTCAGCTGGGGTCTGAGGGTTTCCAGAAAGGTGGCTTGGGTGGGCTCCCAATTGACCAGAGGCTCCGTCAACATTTATAGGACACAGTGAGTAGTCAATAGAGTGAGCAGCCAGGGGCCTGTAAATTGTACCAAGTGAGTGCATTTAAAACAAACACTGCAGCAATGGCGGTCTGAGCCAGGCTACCCCGATTCCGAGGCAGACACCCAGAATCCACAAAGCTGTCACCAAATCACTCCCTGCTAACCACCCCCTCCCCCCCCCCCCCCCCTACCCCCACCCCCGGCCCTGGAAGCCACCCCCAGCTACAATTTGTAACAATATTTCAAACTTTGTTGACCTTCTCGCTCCCCCTCAGCAGCCATGACGCCTAATCTCCGTTTGTAAATACCTGTAATAAATCGCATCCGTGTGATTTCCACCTGAGAGGAGTGGAGCATCGCGGAGGCCTGAGCATAGTTGGGGGAGGCGGTGCCGCAGTGGTATTGGCACTCGACTGTTAACCCAGAGACCCAGAGTAATGATCTGGAGACCCAAGTTCAAAACCCCGCCACGGCAGATGGTGAAATGAAAATGAAATGAAAATCACTTATTGTCACAAGTAGGCTTCAAATGAAGTTACTGAGAAAAGCCCCTAGTCGCCATATTCAGGCGCCTGTTCAAGGAGGCTGGTACAGGAATTGAACCGTCCTGTTGGCTTGCCTTTAAGCGACCTCTTTAGCCCTATGCTAAACCAGCCCTTAGAAATTTGAAATCCATAAAAATCTGGAATTAAAGAAGTCTATTGATGACCATGAAACCATTGTTGATTGTCGTAAAAACCCATCTGCTTCATTGTGGAAGGAAATCTGCCATCCTTACCTGGTCTGGCCTACATGTGACTCCAGTCCCACAGGAATGTGGTTGACTCTTAACTCCCCCTCCAAGGGCAATTCAAGGTGGGCAATAAATGCTGGCATAGCCTGCGACGCCCACGTCCCACGAACAAATAAACAAAAGTTCGTCAAATGGGCTATATACGTTTAAATGCATGCGAATGCAGGTTTTGTATGCCCTCCTCTGACACAGAGCACAAACCTGGTATTGCCACCAGGGAGGGATCGGAGCATGGTGCCGGGTTCATGGGGCAGAGAATTTAGCCCATAGAGCATTGTCTTCTATTTGGAACACATTCTCGGCTCCAGATTTCCCCTGCTCCTCAACACCTGTGGTACAGTGTTCACTGCTACTTTGAGCTTCCCTTGGCTATTCCATCCAATCGGGAATGTCACTCGATTCACTCTTCCTCCCTCTTGAATTTCCTGCACTGAAATGAAGAATTGACAGCTGCTCTGACCAAATTCTTTTCTTAAAACTGAACATCTTCCTCCTGCATTTTCTCACTACAATCTTTGCAATTACGAATGGAGTCACTCAGAGAATTATAGAATTTACAGTGCAGAAGGAGTCCATTCGGCCCATCGAGTCTGCACCGGCTCTTTGAAAGAGCACCCTACCCAAGCCAATACCTCCACCCGATCCCCACAACCCAGTAACCCCACCCAACACGAAGGGAAATTTTGGACACTAAGGGCAATTTAGCATGGCCAATCCACCTAACCTGCACATCTTTGGTCTCTGGGAGGAAACCGGAGCACCCGGAGGAAACCCACCCACTCACGGGGAGAATGTGCAGACTCCGCACAGACAGTGGCCCAAGCCGGGAATCGAGCCTGGGACCCTGGAGCTGTGAAGCAATTCTGCTCACCGCTATGCTACCGTGCTGCCCCAATGGCATCATGGCATTATACGGCGCAGAAGAAGAGTATTTGGTTCATTGTGCATGTGTCAAAAACCCAGTTCTTGCTGGTTAGGCTTAGGGTCCCTTTTGAACTTTGCGGCCTTCTCAAGCTTTGATAAAAGAAACTGGGAGCAGTACTGTTGAAGAAAAGGTGCTGTGATGAGCATGAAGAGGCCATGCAATAATTAATCTTCACCAGGTTGAATAGGATTAATATTTGCAACTGGGAGATGGATTAAAATTCTCAATCAAAACTCAAAAAGGGAAAAATTACAGGCGAAAGTATTTGAGCTTTGGGGTGCAATCTGCATGCTTTAATATTTATATTTCCTGCTGTTCCGCTCACCAGATTCCAACTGGCACGGAGTTTATGTTCTCAGTTGCCTCTGATAGCAATTGATGTTAAAATTCAGAGGAGTGTCCAGAAAATGGAATAATCTCCCAGTGAAATAATATTTTAATCATCAAGCGGCTAATATAGCTGATTGAATCAGAGTTGTAAGTGAACAGCATTCCTTAATGGATCTTCACTGAACAGCAGGCTGTGTAGATCTGCAGTCACCCACTAGCTCAATGTCTTAAAACGGTTCAGTTTCAAGGTATTATTGTAAGCTGCAGCCCCTTTACTCTCAAGGTAACACCGTTGTTCCACTGTTCCAATGCAGTCACTGAAAACGAGCAGAAATTCTGCCCACTTTGCTCCCATTCTGTTTTTGAATGTGATGTGACCATCAATTCACATGAGAGGATCAGTAGAAGTGAACAGTGGTTATAATACATTGGATCTGTGCCTGCCTGCGACTGCTCTGTAAAAGTGCCGCCTACAGGCTGCCGGTTTATATACCAACCCTGAGGGGGCGGAGCCACAGGCGGAGCCCACAGGGGCATCAACATAGTACAGTACAATACAGTGGTGAACTGCAGTAGCAATACGTTCACCACATTCACTCCCTGTTAAATATTGAAGTCCAGCGGGGGTGAAGTGGGCTCACATGTCGAGTCTGTCTGGAGCCTTAATCATTCTCTGTGATCGCCTCAGCTTTGGCTTCGCTGCGGGCATGGGTGTTGGACTCATTGACTCCGGGAGCCTGTCGGCTGGAGCTTCATCATGGTGTGTCGGTGATGGGGGTGGGGTGTGGGCCGTGTAGGGACGGGGGCGGTGTTCAGGAACCTCAGGGGGACAGCTGGTAGCCTGCCGCAAGGGATTTGGTGCTGATATGCGGTGTGGGGGGGGGGGGGGGGGGGGGGGCGTTGGTGATGGTCGCTGGGGAACTGGCGGGTGCCAGATCCCAGAGGGAGACTGTATCCTGTCGTCCGTCGCGGTGCGTCACGTAGGCATACTGAGGGTTGGCATGTAGGAGCTGGACCCTCTCGACCAGGGGGTCGGACTTATGGCTCCTCACGTGCTTACGGAGGAGGACAAGCCCCGGTGTTGTCAGCCAGGACGGAAGCGAGACCCCCGTAGATGGACCTCCTGGGGAAGACAAATAGGCGGTCGTGAGGGGTCTCATTCGTGGCTGTGCAGAGGAGCGTCCGAATGGAGTGGAACGCATCGGGGAGGACCTCTTGCCAGCGGGAAACCGGGAGACTTCTAGACCGTAGAGCCAGAAGGACGGCCTTCCATACCGTCGCGTTCTCCCTCTCCACCTGTCCGTTTCCCCGGGGGTTGTAGCTGGTAGACCTGCTCGAGGCAATGCCCTTACCGAGCAGGTACTGACGCAGCTCATCGCTCATAAAAGAGGAGCCCCGGTCACTGTGGACGTAAGTGGGGAAACCAAACAGGGTGAAGATGCTGTGCAGGGCCTTAATGACAGTGGCCGAGGTCATGTCGGGACATGGGACGGCAAAGGGGAAAGGGGAGTACTCGTCAACGACATTGAGAAAGTACACGTTGCGGTCAGTGGAGGGAAGGGGCCCTTTGAAATCGACGCTGAGGTGCTCAAAGGGGCGGGAGACCTTCAAAAGGTGGGCCTTGTCTGATCTGTAGAAGTGCGGCTTGTACTTCTCGCAAACTTGGCAATCCCTGGTCATGGTCCTGACCTCCTCGGTGGAGTAGGGCAGGTTGCGGGCCTTGATGAAGTGGAGAAGCCGGGTGACCCCCGGGTGACAGAGGTCATTGTGGATGGCCCAAAGTCGGTCATCTTGCGCACTGGTGCATGTGCCGTGGGACAGGGCATCTGGGGGCTCATTGAGCTTACCAGGATGATACACGATATCATAATTTAGGTGGAGAGTTCGATTCTCCACCTCAAGATCTTATCATTCTTGATCTTGCCCCACTGTGTGTTGTTGAACATAAAGGCTACCGACCATTGGTCAGTTACGAGGGTGAACCTCCTACCGGCCAGGTGGTGCCTCCAATGTCGCACAGCTTCCACAATGGCTTGAGCTTCCTTTTCGACAGAGGAGTGTCGAATCTCGGAGGCGTTGAGGGTACGGGAAACAAAGGCCACAGGCCTGCCTGCCTGGTTAAGAGTAGCGGCCAGGGCGACGTCTGACGCATCGCTCTCCACCTGGAAGGGGATGGACTAGTCCACCGCATGCATCGCGGCCTTGTTAATGTCCGCCTTGATGCAGCTGAAGGCCTGGTGGGCCTCAGTCATCAGGGGAAAAATGGTGGCTTTGATAAGTGTGTGGGCTTTGTCCGCATAGTTGTCCGCACTGGGCATAATATGAGAAGAACTCCATGCATCTTTTCAGGGCCTTGGGGCAGTGGGGAAGGGGGAGTTGCAGGAGTGGACGCATGCGGTCGGGGTCAGGCCCGAGGTCTCCGCTTTCCACGACATAGCCGAGGATGGCCAGTCGGGTTGTGCGGAAAACACCTTTCGCCTTGTTGTAGGTGAGATTAAGGGATTGGGCGGTTTGGAGGAACTTCTGAAGGTTAGCGTCATGGTCCTGCTGATCATGGCCGCAGATGGTGACATTATCCAAGTACGGGAACGTGGCTCGCAGCCCGTGCTGGTCAAACATTCGCTCCTTCGTTCTTTGGAAGACCGAGATCACATTGGTTATGCCGAAGGGGACCCTGAGGAAGTGGAAGAGGCGGCTGTCTGCCTCAAAGGCAGTGTAGTGGCGGTCTTCCGGGCAGATCGGAAGCTGGTGGTATGCGGATTTCAGATCTACCGTGGATAAAACCTGGTAGTGCGCAATCTGATTAACCATTTCCACTATGTGGGGAAGGGGGTACGCAGCAAGTTGCATGTACCGATTTATGGTCTGGCTGTAGTCTACAACCATCCGGTTCTTTTCCCCGGTCCTGATGACCACCACTTGGGCTCTCCAGGGGCTGTTACTGGCCTCGAGGATCCCCTCCCTCAACAGCCGCTGGACCTCTGACTTGATAAAAGTCCTGTCCTAGGCACTGTACCGCCTGCTTCTGGTGGCGATGGGTTTACAGTCAAGGGTGAGGTTCGCGAAGAGCGAGGGATGGGCGACCTTAAGGGTCGTGAAGCTACAAACAGTACGAGGGGGTAGGGGTCCGCCTAACTTCAGGGTCAGGCTTCTGAGGTTGCACTGGAAATCCAGTCCTAACAAGAGAGGAGCGCAGAGATGAGGAAGGACATAGAGTTTAAAATTGGCGTACTCTGCGCCCTGTATCGCGAGATTCACGACACAGTACCCCCGGATCTGCACTTAATGTGATCCGGAAGCAAGAGAGACTGTTTGGGATGCGGGGGAAATCTGGAGGGAGCAGCGCCTTACCGTGTCCGGATGGATGAAACTCTCCATGCTCCCGGAGTCGAACAGACAGGGCGTTTCATGCCCATTGACCCGGACGGTCATCATGCAGTTCCTGAGGTGCTTAGGCCGTGACTGGTCGAGAGTGACCGCGCCGAGCTGCGGGTGGCCGGTGTGGTCGGTGGTAGCGAGGTGGTCCCAAGATGGCGGCCAAGATGAGTCGCACGTATCGGGCAGAGTTAAAGATGGCGGCCCCCATGGATAGCATGAGGCGGATGACGTGTCAGAAGGGGGCGGTACCGGCAGGCACGCAGCCACGCTAAGGGGCCTGCGGACCTGTGAGTCTGTGAGTCGGGCCTGCTATTTTGGAACTTTGGGTCAGGCCAAGCAGATTTTGGCAAAATGTCCTTTCTTGTCGCAGTCGCTGCGTTCCGAGCTGGGCAACGCTGCCTGGGGTGCTGGTTCTGACCGCAGAAATAGCAAGTCGGTCACCCAGGTTGGGCGGCCAGTCGCGCGGCACAGGCCTGGGACACCCTCGGGTTGGGTGATGGCCGCGTCTCAGGCACCCACGAGGAAATCGCGTGGTCGGAGGGGAAAGCATTTAGGCTCTGGAAAGCTACCTCTAACGAGGTGGATAGTTTTACCGTCTCTTCTAGGTTGAGGGCGCCCTTTCTGAACAGGCGCTGTCTGACATAGCTGGACCGGACTCCAGCCACATAGGTGTCCCAGATGGCGAGTTCCATGTGCTGCGAGGCCGTGACGTCCTTGTAGTTACAGTTATGAGCGAGTACCCTCAGGTCGCGGAGATATTCCTCCAGCGATTCCCCGGGGTGTTGACGACGTGTGGTGAGGAGATGCCGCGCGAACACTTTGTTCACCGGCCTCACGTAATGTCTTTTCAGGATCGTGACCGCGTCTGCGTACGTGGTCGCATCCTCGATTAGTAAAAAGATTCTGTGGCTCACCCGGGCGTTGAGGAGATTCAGCTTGTGTGCCTCGGTGATGGCGGGTGAGGAGGAGGAGGCGAGGTAGGCCTCAATGCAGCGGAGCCAATGTGAGAAGATTCCTTTGGCCTCAGCTGCCTGTGTGTCGAGTTCCAGTCGATCAGGTTTGAGGGCGGCTTCCATTGCGATATCTTATCTTATTAAATTGATGCGACGATCAATTCGTATGAGACGATTAGTAGAAGTGAACAGTGGTTTTAATAAGCTAGATCTGTGCCTGCCTGCGACTGCTCTGTACTGAGTGCCGCCTACAGGCTGCAGGTTCATATACCTCCCCCGAGGGGGTGGAACCACAGGCGGAGCCCACAGGGGCATCAACATAGTACAGTACAACACAGTGGTGAATCGCAGTAGCAATACGTTCACCACAGAGTGGCTGAAACAAATGGAGCTGTCTGTTCAAACTGGGAGGAATTACAGAATTGTTACGGCGTAGAAAGAGGCTATCTGGCCCATTGTGTCTGCACCGGCTCTCTGAATCTAACCTAGATCTACCGCTTTCACTCTGCAACACTGCACATTCGTCCTTTTCAGATAACCATCTAATTTCCCTTTAAATGCTTCGATTGCTCCGGCCTCCATCTCATCCTCAGGCAGTGCATTCCAGACTCTAATCACTTGATGCATGAAAAACTTTTTCCTCAGGTCTCTTTTGCTAATTGCTTTAAATCTGTGCCTTCTCATACTCGATTCTTAGTTTCTCCCTATTTACTCTGTCCAGATCCTTCAACCATTTTCAATACCTTTCAAATTCCTCTCAGTGCTGAATTTTCCAACCTGGCTTCACAACTAAGGTTCTCATCCCTGGAGCCGTTCCCATGAATCTTTTATGCATCCTCTCTGATGCCTTCATATCCTTCCTCAATTGTGCAACCCAGAACTAGATGCAATATTCTAGCTGAGATCAAAATAGTGGTTAATGCAAGATCAGCATAACCTCCTTGCTCTGGTACTCTATTTCCCTATCACTAAAGCACAGGATACTGGATACCTTATAAACCTCTCTCTCAACCTGCTTGTCTACTTAAATTACTTACATAGATACATAGAAGATAGGAGCAGGAGGAGGCCTTTTGGCCCTTCGAGCCTGCTCCGCCATTTATTACGATCATGGCTGATCATCCAACTCAATAGCCTAATCCTGCTTTCTCCCCATAGCCTTTGATCCCATTCTCCCCAAGTGCTATATCTAACTGCTTCTTGAATATATTCAATATTTTAGCATCAACTATTTCCTGTGGTAATAGATTCCACAGGCTCACCACTCTTTGGGTGAAGAAATATCTCCTCGTCTGTCTGAAAGGGTTTATCCTGAATCCTCAGACTGTGCCCCCTGCTTCTGGATACACCCATCATTGGGAACATCTTCCCTACATCTACCCTGTCTATTCTGTTAGAATTTTATAAGTCTCTATGAGATCCCCCCTCGTTCTTCTGAACTCCAGCAAGAACAGTCCTAACCGAGTCAATCTCTCATCGTATGACAGTCCTGCCATCCCTGGGATCAGTCTGGTAAACCTCCGCTGCACTCCCTCGAGAGCAAGAACATCCTTTCTCAGAAAAGGAGACCAAAACTGCACACAATATTCTAGATGTGGCCTCACCAAGGCCCTGTATAATTGCAGCAACACATCTCTGCTCCTTTACTCGTCATCTCATGCAATGAAGGCTAACATGCCATTAGCCAGCTTTACCACCTGCTTACCTTCAGTGAGTGGTGCACAAGGACACCCAGGTCCCACTGCACACTCCCCTCTCCCAATTTACAACCATTCAGGTAGTAATCTGCCTTCCTGTTTTTGCTTCCAAAGTGAATAACCTCACACTTATCCAAATTATACTGCATCTGCCATTGATTTGCCCACTCGCCTAACCTGTCCAGATCATACTGTAGGATCTCTGCATACTTGTCACAGTTCATCCAACTTGGTATCAGCTGCAAACTTTGAGATGTAACATTTTATTTCCTCATCCAAATCATTAAAATATAATGTGAATAGCTGGGGTCCCAGTACCAATCCCAGTAGCACCCCAGTAGTTATTGACTGCCAATTTGAAAATATATAATAAGGTGCCTGCTATGGTTGACGGGTTCTCACCACATCAAAAGAAGTTAAGTGCTTTCTGCTGAGAAAAAGTGGAAGTGAAAGCACTTATCTCCTAGATGCTTCTAAACACTGTGGTTAGCTTCACAGCAGGGTGCTTGAGATGCCTGAAGGGAAATTAAAATAAATAATCCAGACAGTTGGCTGGCTGGAAACTACCACTACCAACTAGCACACTAAAAACAATTTATCTTTGAAAGTGAATAGAGATCTCTGAGATGGGGGTCTCTGAGATGGCAGCCTCTGATATGAGGGGTCTTTGATATGGGGGTCTTTGATATGGGGGTGTCTGAGATGGGGGTCTCCGATATGGTGGGTCTCTAATGGGGGGGTCTCTGAAATGGGGGACTTTGATATGGGAGTCTCTGATGTGGAGGTCTCTGATGGGAGAGCCTGATGGGGTGTTCTCTGCTGGGGGTCTGATGGAGAGTCGTGGGCCGGGGATGGCGGGGTGGGGAAAATAGGGTCACATTCAAGCATGAGTGCTGTGGGAGGGGGTGACCCGTAATTCCCATGGTGGTGGGGGGGGGGGGGGGGGGGGAGGGGAGGAAGCCTCTACTTTTCAGTGGATGGGGCAGAATTTGGCATATGGGGGGGGGGGGGGGCAGCCGCCGGACCTCAGTATCAGTCCGTCGCTCAAAATGGCGGTCCGATACTGGGATTCCAACAGAATTCCAAAAGCTCCCTGCTCTGCGTGCATACATTTGCATGGCAAGGGAGAGGTAATCATTCCTGGGTGTTCCTCCTAGAGCCAGGGCGGACAAGGAGCAATTCTACTCCAGCGGGAGAGCTTTGGGCGCGATTCTCCGCTCCCCCCGCCGGGTGGGAGAATCGCGGGAGGGCCGGGTGAATCATAAGAACATAAGAACATAAGAACTAGGAGCAGGAGTAGGCCATCTGGCCCCTCGAGCCTGCTCCGCCATTCAATTTAGATCATGGCTGATCTTTTGTGGACTCAGCTCCACTTTCCGGCCCGAACACCATAACCCTTAATCCCTTTATTCTTCAAAAAACTATCTATCTTTACCTTAAAAACATGTAATGAAGGAGCCTCAACTGCTTCACTGGGCAAGGAATTCCATAGATTCACAACCCTTTGGGTGAAGAAGTTCCTCCTAAACTCAGTCCTAAATCTACTTCCCCTTATTTTGAAGCTATGCCCCCTAGTTCTGCTTTCACCCGCCAGTGGAAACAACCTGCCCGCATCTATCCTATCTATTCCCTTCATAATTTTAAATGTTTCTATAAGATCCCCCCTCATCCTTCTAAATTCCAACGAGTACAGTCCCAGTCTACTCAACCTCTCCTCATAATCCAACCCCTTCTGCTCTGGGATTAACCTAGTGAATCTCCTCTGCACACCCTCCAGCGCCAGTACGTCCTTTCTCAAGGAAGGAGACCAAACCTGAACACAATACTCCAGGTGTGGCCTCACTAACACCTTATACAATTGCAACATAACCTCCCTAGTCTTAAACTCCATCCCTCTAGCAATGAAGGACAAAATTCCATTTGCCTTCTTAATCACCTGTTGCACCTGTAAACCAACCTTCTGTGACTCATGCACTAGCACACCCAAGTCTCTCTGCACAGCAGCATGCTTTAATATTTTATCGTTTAAATAATAATCCCGTTTGCTGTTATTCCTACCAAAATGGATAACCTCACATTTGTCAACATTGTATTCCATTTGCCAGACCCTGGCCCATTCACTTAACCTATCCAAATCCCTCTGCAGACTTCCAGTATCCTCTGCACTTTTCGCTTTACCACTCATCTCAGTGTCATCTGCAAACTTGGACACATTGCCCTTGGTCCCCAACTCCAAATCATCAATGTAAATTGTGAACAATTGTGGGCCCAACACGGATCCCTGAGGGACACCACTAGCTACTGATTGCCAACCAGAGAAACACCCATTAATCCCCACTCTTTGCTTTCTATTAATTAACCAATCCTCTATCCATGCTACTACTTTACCCTTAATGCCATGCATCTTTATCTTATGCAGCAACCTTTTGTGTGGCACCTTGTCAAAGGCTTTCTGGAAATCCAGATATACCACATCCATTGGCTCCCCGTTATCTACTGCACTGGTAATGTCCTTAAAAAATTCCACTAAATTAGTTAGGCATGACCTGCCCTTTATGAACCCATGCTGCGTCTGCCCAATGGGACAATTTCTATCCAGATGCCTCGCTATTTCTTCCTTGATGATAGATTCCAGCATCTTCCCTACTACCGAAGTTAAGCTCACTGGCCTATCATTTCCTGCTTTCTGCCTACCTCCTTTTTTAAACAGTGGTGTCACGTTTGCTAATTTCCAATCCACCGGGACCACCCCAGAGTCTAGTGAATTTCGGTAAATTATCACTAGTACATCTGCAATTTCCCTAGCCATCTCTTTTAGCACTCTGGGATGCATTCCATCAGGGCCAGGAGACTTGTCTACCTTTAGCCCCATTAGGTTGCCCATCACTACCTCCTCAGTGATAACAATCCTCTCAAGGTCCTCACCTGTCATAGCCTCATTTCTATCAGTCGCTGGCATGTTATTTGTGTCTTCCACTGTGAAGACCGACCCAAAAAACCTGTTCAGTTCCTCAGCCATTTCCTCATTTCCCATTATTAAAACTCCCTTCTCATTCTCTAAAGGACCAATATTTACCTTAGCCACTCTTTTTTGTCTTATATATTTGTAAAAACTTTTACTGTCTGTTTTTATATTCTGAGCAAGTTTACTCTCATACTCTATCTTACTCTTCTTTATAGCTTTTTTAGTAGCTTTCTGTTGCCCCCTAAAAATTTCCCAGTCCTCTAATCTCCCAGCAATCTTTGCCACTTTATATGCTTTTTCCTTCAATTTGATACTCTCCCTTATTTCCTTAGATATCCACGGTCGATTTTCCCTCTTTCTACCGTCCTTCCTTTTTGTTGGTATAAACCTTTGCTGAGCACAGTGAAAAATCACTTGGAAGGTTCTCCACCGTTCCTCAACTGTTCCACCATAAAGTCTTAGCTCCCAGTCTACCTTAGCTAGTTCTTCTCTCATCCCCTTGTAATCTCCTTTGTTTAAACACAAAACACTAGTATTTGATTTTACTTTCTCACCCTCCATCTGTATTTTAAATTCCACCATATTGTGATCGCTCCTTCCGAGAGGATCCTAACTATGAGATCATGAATCAATCCTGTCTCATTACACAGGACAAGATCTAGGACCACTTGCCCCCTCGTAGGTTCCATTACATACTGTTCTAGGAAACTATCGCGGATACATTCTATAAACTCCTCCTCAAGGTTGCCTTGACCGACCTGGTTAAACCAATCGACATGTAGATTAAAATCCCCCATGATAACTGCTGTACCATTTCTACATGCATCAGTTATTTCTTTGTTTATTGCCTGCCCCACCATAACGTTACTATTTGGTGGCTGATAGACTACTCCCATCAGTGACTTTTTCGCCTTACTATTCCTAATTTCCACTCAAATGGATTCAACCTTATCCTCCATAGCACCGATGTCATGCCACACTGCCCTGGCACCCCCCGCGATTCTCCAACCCCCCCAAAAATGGCGTGTCGCGTTTTTCGACATGCCGCTCGGAGAATCGGCGCTCGCCGTTTCTCACGGCGACCGGCGAATCTCCGGCCCGGATGGGCCGAGCGGCCTGCAGAACCCGACCGGTTCACGCCGGCGCCAACCACACCTGGTCGCTGCCGGCGTGAACAGCGCGCGACAGGTAAGTGTGGGGCCTGTGGGGGGCGGAGGGAGGATCGAGCACCACGGGCGTGCTCAGCAGATGTCTGGCCTGTGACCGGTGACCACCCATCGTCGGGCCGGCGCCTGTAAACGACACACTCTTTTCCCTCCGCCGCCCCGCAAGATCAAGCCGCCATGTCTTGCGGAGGCAGCGGAGGGGAATACGGCAATCGCGCATGCGCGGGTTGGAGCCGGCCAACCTGCGCATGCGCGGCTGACGTCACTTCGGCGCCGCAGGCCGCGTCATTCCCAGCGCGCCGCTTTGACGCCAGCGCAAGGCCGGGCGTTCGGGATTCATGCACCACCGCCCCTAGCCCCCTGGGGGGGGGGCGGGGGGGGGAGAATAGGGTGCGAGGAGCGGCCTCCGACGCCGGAGTTAAACACTCCGGGTTTCACTCAGGCGTCGGCACTCAGTCTCCCGTTGGGAGAATCGCGCCCTTTGTCTCCCAAATGGAGAACCCAGCCCGGAAGATGCAGAAAGAATGTTCTGGATAAAAATAAATAAATAAAATAAATAAAAAATAAAATAATAAATAAATAATCTTTCATTGTCCAAGCGTATCCAAACTCCACACAAGGCCAGAATAGAACCTGGGTCCCTGGTGCTGTGAGGTAACTGTGCTAACTACTGTGCCACCCGTAATTCAGCCAGGTCTGTTCTTAGCTCATTGAAGTTGGCTTTCCTCCAGTTAACTTTTCTCAATCTGCACTATTCTTTGTCCTTTACCATAATCAGCCTTTGCCTTATTATACAAGATCACGGAACTTCATTTAAGCGTGAAGTTTGGGACAGGTCTTTGGCTATTATCTAAATAATGGTGCTTATTTCCAATCCAGAGTTGAACCTTTGAAATGAAATGAAATGAAAATCGCTTATTGACACAAGTAGGTTTCAATGAAGTTACTGTGAAAAGCCCCTAGTCGCCACATTCTGGCGCCTGTTTGGGGAGGCTGGTACAGGAATTGAACCGTGCTGCTGGCCTGCCTTGGTCTGCTTTAAAAGCCAGCGATTTAGCCCTGTGTGCTAAACCAGCCCCTAGAACCTTAGACCTTTTATTCACAAAGACTGCCAAATTCCACTTTGTGCGGCATTGACTCCCATCATTCCCGCCACTGGAATGGTCATTTGCCCCTGTCTGTGTCAACCATGGCTCAGTAGCACATGTGGATAGCACTGTGGCTTCACAGCACCAGGGTCACAGGTTCGATTCCCTGCTGGGTCACTGTCTGTGTGGAGTCTACACGTTCTCCCCATGTCTGCGTGGGTTTCCTCCGGGTGCTCTGGTTTCCTCCCACAGTCCAAAGACGTGCAGGTTAGGTGGATTGGCCATGATAAATTGCCCTTAGTGACCAACAAGGTTAGGAGGGGTTATTGGATTACAGGGTTAGGGTGGAAGTGAGGGCTTAAGTGGGTCGGTGCAGACTCAATGGGCCGAATGGCCTCCTTCTGCACTATATGTTCTATATTGCAAGTTGGTGCACACATGTCTCTAAATCACAAGGTTCTGGGGTCAAACCCACTCCAACTTCAGCAGCTGACAGTCCAGCACAGTACTGATTGAGCATTGTAATGATGGAGGTGGGTTGTTCACCCGAGTGCCCCTCTAACAGTTTGGAAGGGTGTAAAACATCCTGTGGCACTATTTCAGAAGAGCATTGAGTTATCCAACTGGCCATTATTTAGTCCTCAATCAACATCACAAAAAACAGATTTTGGTCATTATTGCATTGCTGTTTACGGGAGTTTTCTGGGTATAAATGAGATATTGTGCTTCCTACATGGCAACAGTGACTATGCTTCAAAAAGTACTTCACTGGCTGTAAACCATGTCCGGTGGTCATGAGAGGTACTGTGTAAACACTAGTCTTTCATTTTTGGCACATCTTATCTCAGTCACTCCAAAATGTGGTTAGGTGGTGACACCGTGGGTCAGTAATTCAGAGACCGAGGATAATAATGTGCTGGGGACCCATGTTCAAATTCCACCAAAGGAGATGGTGAAATTAGAATTTAAAATTTTTTTAAAAATCAGGAATAAAAAGTCTAATGATGAGAAAATAAAGCACATCTGGTTCACTAATGTTCTTGAGCGAAGGACATCTGCCACCTATCGCTTCAGATGTATAACAATGTGGATAACACAAATACACTGAAAATGCCTCTCGAGCCACTTAGTTCAAGACCAGTAAGGGATGGGCAATAAATGTTGACACAACCAGCAACGCCCACATGCCATGAGTGAACAGCACCTGGACGTCTTGCTATCCTTCACCTTGCATTGTACAAGAGAAGAGGGTATAAGTGATTGGCAAACAATGTACCTTGATTGACCACATCAGCCGAGAGGCCATCGATCAACACTGCAGGTCCTTCTCCAACACTACTGAACAGGGATTGTTACAACACAGTTTGGAGCAGTAGACAGTCAGATATAGGTATCTATTTCTTTGCAAAGATTGTTGCAATTTCTATGCAATTTTGGGATTTTCCCCTCCCCTCCCGATGGAGATCAAGACCCCTCCCATGGAGATCGGGACTCCTCTTGGAGATTGGGACCCCCATGGAGTTCGGGTCCTCCAAGTGGACAAGGGGAACACCCATCAACCACCACATGGAGAAAGGTAACCACCATCCCCACACCATGCTAGCATCGGGGTGTCACGCCCACCCCCCCCCCCCCCCTCCCTCACCCCTCCCTCAGCAAGGATCAGGGCACTCCTGCCCTCACTGGCACCATCTCCTCCCCAATTCTGTCAATGTCCCCACTCCCCCCACAGTCTCCGCATCACCCCCTCCCCACCCTAATGCATACACAATTCCTCTTCAAACAACCATTGGGCCACACATAATGGGAACCCCCCAATGAGGCTCCCCAGAAGGCTTGCACGGCAGTACCAACCTGGAACTGCCTCCTGGCACTACCTCTGCACCCTAGCAATGCCAACCATCTGGGAGCACTGCCAGAGTGCCTGGGGGCAGTGCCAGAGCACTGCCTGGTCATGTGCCTCACGACCCGGGGATTCTACTCACACACGCGCCCCTTGAGTGTTGTGCTCTTTACAAGGGCCGGCGCAGACTCGATGGGCCAAATGATCTCCTTCTGCACTGTAAATTCTATACTTCTACGATACTATGACCATGACTGGTTTATTGTTTTTGAAAACCAGTAGTGATTCACGCTGGCGTGGTGTCACACCGACTGGGTGGGAGGATAAGGCGTGGGCGGATATTAAGGTGTCAAGCTCAGCAAGTATATGTAAGTATATAAGTATATAAATATATAAAAAAATATGGAAATCAGCTTCACTCCATTTCTAGGAATGAACCTGATCACGTCGCCTCTCATTGCCTCCATGTACCTGCGGGTAGGTCTTAAATTAAGATCTCGCTAACGCAAATCCCATTATGCCCCCCCCCCCCAGTAGGATTGAGTGGCCATAATGGGATTTGCGCAGGTGGGGACAGGCCCTCTAAATGTCACCCACCATATGCTGCGCCAATAATGCCAGGTGGTACCTAATCCTGACAATTGAAAGATGCTGCAGAGGACCAGCTTCTTTTGAACCAGTCTGTGGCTTTATCAAGCAGGTAGGCTGGGTTTCTGAAGTCTTTGATCATTTGCCTGCTACTGCACATTGGGTTTCCATTGCCTGCAATTTTCCATAATGCTTCAGTCTCCTCTTCCTGCTGTCATGTTAATGGTTGCTGATGGATTGAGATGCTGTCAAAGACATAGAGAAGTCTCCACTGGTTTTCCTTTATAATTGAAGATGCTATATGAGTCCAGGTATTCCTTTCTTTCTGTTCCGTTCTTTCTTTTTCTCTATTTCTATCTTTCTTTCTTTGTCTTCCCTCCTATCTTCTGAGCTCCCTGTAGTGAGCTCAACTGTGATCTCACCCTCAGGTTAACCGATATATGAACCATCCATTGCGCCTGGACCCACTACTTGCTTTAAGGTTATGTGCCATGCCAATGTTTGAGGTGGTGCGTGTCAAACCAAGTGAGAGGATCTGCTGTGCTGTTGCTCCTCCCAGCCTCCAGGGTTGCTGTGGCTGGGCAGTGGGAAGTTCATGGGTGTCTGAAAGCAGAAACTCAGAAGGGTAGGATTGGCCTGAAGGATGGAAAGTAAGAGGCCCAGGGTCACATCAGCAGCAGCTTGCACCAAATGTCAGACAGCAGGAGGAGCTGGGAGTTGAGAAGGGAGATAAGGCAGGAACATACAATCATCTTCAAATTTCTCAGAAACGCTGGAAGCCATGGGCTATGGCACAGCTGATTCTCATATGCAGGGGCCCATCTCAATATGGTTCAGGAGATTTAGGGCTGGTCGCGGTTTTGGGCCTGCTTCCTTCTATTGCGAATATTAAGGGCTCTGGACTATAGGAAAAGGTGGAGGGGTGGCACTGTTAATTATTGCTGCCCAGGACTGCAGACGAGGCAGGAAAGGGGACCCAGGGGAGGAGAGTGCAGGAGTGTTAGCCTCTGAAACGATCCAGCAGGTTTGAGGTTCTTTCAGCTTGTTTGAATGAGAGTGGGGGCTAAAGGGTGGATGAGCTGATTGACCATGGCACCATGGTATAGGAAGCTACTTAAGTGGGGGGCGCACAAATGTATGTAGTGGTAACAGGGGGCAATATAGTGAGGGGGATTAACACTGTTCTCCAGCAGGGGGCGAGAGACCAAGTGGCTGTGTTGCCTACTCAATGCCAGGGTTCAGAACATCTGCTCAGGGCTGGAGACGAACTTTCAGTGGGAGGAGGAGGATCCTGTGTACATGGTCCATGTAGGTACCAACAACATATGCAAGATGAGGAAGAGGTTCTGCAAAGTCAGTACATGAAACTAGGCACTAAATTAAGAAGCCGAATCTTAAAGATAATAAACTCTGGATTATTACCTGATTTACTGGTTTGAGAGAAGTGGGTTCTGGTTTTGTGGGGCACTGGCATCAGTACTGGGGAAGGTGGGATCTATGCCATTGGGATGGTCTACACCTGGACTGATGTTCAAGTGAACTGCATAACTAGGGAACAGAGTTTTAAACCAAAAAATGAAGCAAGGGATCAAATTTGGGAATATGTGGTAAAGCAAAGTGTAGAGACAAAGCAAGAGAGAAAGGCACTAATATGGGAAATGATACACAGACTGTGTCAGGAAAGGAATACAAATCTAAGAGTAAATCAGCAGATAAGGCACTACACAAATAATAAAGGAACAAAACTAAAGGCTCTGTATCTAAATGCACACAGCATTTGAAACGGAACAGATAATCTGAGAGTGAAAATACAATTGATAAGTACAATCAGAGACATGGCTACAGGATCACAGATTGGGACCAGAATATTAAGGGCTCTGGACTATAGGAAAAGGTGGAGGGGTGGCACTGTTAATTAATGATGATATCACCACATTAGAGAGGAATGCCCTAAGCTCAGGAAACCAGTTTGAGGTGAGATGAGAAACGATAAAGGCATTAAGTCACTTGCGGGATTGGTTTACAG
This sequence comes from Scyliorhinus canicula, assembly GCF_902713615.1. Lineage (NCBI taxonomy): Eukaryota > Metazoa > Chordata > Chondrichthyes > Carcharhiniformes > Scyliorhinidae > Scyliorhinus > Scyliorhinus canicula. The sequence goes on along the minus strand of NC_052148.1, from coordinate 28,799,512 downwards.
GCCCACTAATTATAACTTCACGGTAGGCAGCGTATGAAAGAAGAGACAATGGAAGCTTGGAAGAAAGGTACAGCGATAATTATGGGCGATTTTAATCCACATATAGATTGGAAAAATCAGATGAGCAAAGATAGCATAGATGAGGGGCTGGATTCTCTGCCCCTCTGCGCCATATTTCTGCCCCAACCCGCCGGCAGGATTCTCCGTTACGCTGGACGGTCAATGGGGTTTCTCATTGTGGGGCAGCCCCCACGCCATCGGGGAACCCCCTGGGCGCCAGCAAAATGGAAAATCCCGGCCCAGGAGTTCATGGAATGTTTTTGAGATAGTTGTTTAGAATAGCACATTCTGGAGCCAGCCAGGGGGCTGGATATACTCAACCTGGCATTGTGTAATGAGATAGGAGTGATTTATAACCTCATTGTGAAAGCACCTCCAGGTAATAGTGACCATAATATGATTGAATTTCACATTCAGTTTGAGAGAGAGAGGTGTGCGCCTAAGACAAGTTATTACAAACTTAAATAAGAGACATTATGAGGGCAAGAAAGCGGAGCGAATGCAACTGAGCTGCCAAATATGCTTCAGGGATAGGTTGATAGAGGTTCAATGGCAGACACTTAAGGGGATATTTCAGATTACACAGAACAGCCACATCGGGGCTGATTAGCACAGGGCTAAATATCTGGCTTTTAAAGCAGACCAAGGCAGCCCAGCAGTGCGGGTTCAATTCCCGTACCAGCCTCCCCGAACAGGCGGCGGAATATGGAGACTAGGGGCTTTTCACAGTAACTTCATTTGAAGCCTACTTGTGGCAATAAACGATTTTCATTTCATTTTTTCATTTCATTAATTTCCAATGAAAAAGAAAAATTCCAAGACAAGGGGCTCATCAACCGCTGTTATCTAAAAAAATTAAAAACAGTATTAAATTGAAAGAAAACACATATTTGCGTAAAGATGGATGCCATGACAGAAGATTGGAAAGAATATAAACAATAGCAAAGAATGACAAAAAGATTAATAAGGAGGGAAGTAGCATTGCTGCCTCACGACGCCGAGGTCCCAGGTTCGATCCTGGCTCTGGGTCACTGTCCGTGTGGAATTTGCACATTCTCCCCCTGTCTGCGTAGGTCTCACCCCCACAACCCAAAGATGTGCAGGGTAGGTGGATTGGCCATGCTAAATTGCCCCTTAATTGGAAATAAATGAATTGGGTATTCAAAATTTATATTTTAAAAAAATGAGGGAAAAAATTAGAAAGCTCGCTAGCAGTATAAAGACGATTAGTGTCCAGAGGGTTCCGGAAGCAGGTGGATCAATCAGGTGGGCCTGCAGCACTGAAGAAGCTGCAGCCTGTTTGTACACATTAGGGAGGGAGAGGGCACCATACCTTTCCAAAGATGCCGACCTGTGACTATTTGAAAATTGATGCGGGTGTGTGGAGGTCGGGGGGGGTGTGGTTGTGATTAAATAGTGAAATGGAGCACTGACCCCACCGTACACACCCTTCCTGTATCTGCTGCCAGCCAGCTAGCTTCTAACTGGTCAGAATATAAAGAACAGCAAAGAACAACATAACGATTTATAAGAAGGGAAAAACTAGATTGCGAGAGAATGTTAACCAGTAATATAAAGAGCGATAGTAACTCTTTCTATTGATATTTCAAGAAGAAAAGAGTTAACAAAGTGAGCATTGGTCCTATAAAGGTTGTGCCTGGAGAAATGATAATGGAAATCTGGGCAATGGTGGATGAATTAAACTGGTAATTTGTATCAGTCTTTTCTCTAGAGGATACAAGTAACATCCCAGAAATAGCTGTAAACCAGGAAATGGAACAGAAAGTTGAACTCAGGAAAATTATAATCGCCAGGGAAGTGGATTTGGGCAAATTGTTGGGTCTGCAGGCTGACAAATCCTCAGGCTCAGATGAACTTCACCCAAAGGTCTTAAAAGAAATGACTAACATGATAGTTGATGCATTGGTTTGAATTTTCCAAAGTTCCCTAGATTCAGGGAAGGTTGCATGAGGTTGGAGATAGCAAATGCAACCCCTTTATTCAAACAGAGAGGGAGACAGGAAGCAGGAAACTACAGGCCAGTTAGCTTAGCATTTGTCATAGGGAAAATGTTAGAAGCTATCATTAAAGATGTTATTGCAGGGCACTTGGAAAAACGTAAGGCAATCTGGCAGAGCCAGTGTGGTTTTGTGAAAGGGAAATTATGTATAATCAATTTATTAGAGGTTTTTGAAGGTGTCACATGTGCTGTGGATAAAGGGGAAATGGTAGATGTACTATACTTAGATTTCCAGAAGGCACTTGAGAACGCACTACATCAACGTTTGTTGCAGAAAATAAAAGCACATTATTTAGGGGGCGCCGTATTGGGATAGATTGAAGATTGGCGAGCTAAAATTAAACAGTTGGCTAAAATGGATAATTTTTTGATTGGCAGGATGTAACGAATGGTGTACCATAGGGATCTCAAAATCTTACAGTTTATATAAATCACTTGGATGAAGGGACTGAAGGTATGGTTGCTAAATTTATTGACCACACAATGATAGGTAGGAAAGTAGATTGTGAAGACGACATCAGAAGGCTACAAAAAGGCACAGATAGGTTAAGTGTGTGAGCAAAGATCTGGCAAATGCAGCAAATACAAAATTATCCATTTTGGCAGGAAAAGTGAAAAAGAAACTTATTATCTAAATGGTAAGAGATTGCAGAGCTCTGAGGTTCAGAACGATCTGGGTGTCTGAGTGACTGAATCACAAAAGGCTGGTCAACAAATAATTCAGAAAGCTAATATAATGATATTGTTTATTGTGAGAGGAATCAATTACAAACATAGAGAGGTTATGCTTCAGTTGTGCTGGGCATTGATAGGACCACATCTGGACTATTGTGTACAGTATTGGTTTCCTTATTTAAGGGAAGGTGTAAATGCAATAGAAGGAGTTCAGAGAAGGTTCACTAGACTAATACCCGGAATGCACAGATTGTCTTGTGAGGAAATGTTGGGGAGGGTATCCACTAGAGTTTAGAAGAGTAAGAGCTGACTTGATTGAAACCTTTAAAATCCTGAGGGGGATTAACAGATCGGATGTGGAGAGGATGTCGAGCAAGACGTGGCTATTCCATGCTACTCGTGTTGTATAAGGGGCCTGAACAGGGGCAGGCGGCTGAGGCTGCACATAACCCCTTTTTTACCATAGGGAGCTCTGCTCGTCGGAACTGCCCATTGTAGCGAGAGATCGGGATGCCATTTTTAAATCTCCAAGGCACACAAATAAAATTCCCAACCTCCCCCCAGCCCAAACGCAACATGGGAGGATCCTCCGGCCCTGCCCCCGCCCCCAGCCAATACCCACGGTGGGCAACCCCGGCCCAATTGCGCATGCGCAAAAAATGTCAGCTTAGCACCTTGGCACTGCCAGGGTGTCCAATTGGCACTGCCAGTGTACTCAGGTGGCACCAAAAGTGCCAGGACACCACCTTGCCCAAAAGACAGGCAGCAGGGGGCCTCCGATCCCCTTGGAGGCCCCAACAAATGTCTTTCTGTCTGGTCCCTATTTGTGGGAACCAGTACCGAATGGCGCTCATCCGTAGTCTCTGAGGCAAAGGGATTGAATCCCAAAGCCTCAGGTACCTTGGGAAATCTGCACATTAGAGTAAGGCTTACTGCCTCATTCCAATATGCAGATTTGCCACAAGGTGTGGGCGGGATTCTCCTTGCAACGTCTCGCACGTTGAATCTCGTGAGGCATTGTGAGCCGGGTGGATCCCGGGAGCGGGGTCTCCCGACTTTCACCAGCTACGTTGTGCCGCAGTGAGATGCTTTTCCAGCGCTGCATAGCCGGAAGATCGCACCCGATGCTACTTAGAACATAGAACATAGAACAGTACAGAACAGGCCCTTCGGCCCTCGATGTTGTGCCGAGCAATAATCACCCTACTCAAGTCAACGTATCCACCCTATACCAGTAACCCAACAACCCCCCCATTAACCTTATTTCTTAGGACACTAAGGACAATTTAGCATAGCCAATCCACCTAACCCGCACATCTTTGGACTGTGGGAGGAAACCGAAGCCCCCGGAGGAAACCCATGCACACACGGGGAGGACGTGCAGACTCCACACAGACAGTGACCCAGCCGGGAATCGAACCTGGGACCTTGGAGCTGTGAAGCATTTATGCTAACCACCATGCTACCGTACTGCCCTTCTTGTGGAAGAATCTAGAACTAGGGGATCACTGTTTAAAAATACGGGGTTGCTCATTTGAGACTGAGAGGAGGTGAAATGTTTTCTTCGAGGTTCATGAGTCCCTGAAACTCTCTTCCTCAAAAGGCAGTGGAAGCATAATCTTTGAATATTTTTAATGCAGAGCTGCATAGATTCTTGATAAACAAGGAGGTAAAAGGTTACAGGGGATAAACTGGAATGTGGGGTTGAGGTTACAATCAGATCATCCATGATCTTTTTGGATGGCGGAGAAGGCTCGAGGGGCCGAAAGGCCAACTCCCGCTCATAATTTGTCTGTTCATATGTAAGAAGAGGTTATTTGCGAATCACCACATTGCTGTTTGAGATCTTATTGTGTGCAAAATGGCTGGCACATATTTCCAACATCACACTTCAATGGTACTTCTTGAATCTAAAGTGTATTTGGCTGTCCTGAAAGGCATTTTAATAGAAGAAATCTTTCTGTTCTTTCTTAAACAACAACCTTCTGGCGCTGTTGAAAATATTACTTTTCTGTCTGTTCTTTTGAGGATTGCAGCATGTATTCCACCCTGTGCACTCTTTCTATTTTGATTAGTTCTGAGTTTCTTATGGCATAGGGAATTTTACGCATTAATTCCGAGAACAAATCCAGACTCAAATCAGCTTAGTTTCATAGTCTATATGTGTGGAGGAGATCAGGAACGTTTGTATAAAGTGGAAGCTCAGAACATTAAATTTCCACAGCGTATTAAAAGCAGATGGAATGTACCTTGGGATATGCAAGAAAATAACCAAGACTGGTTTATTTTTTCAAGAGCTGCATAAATCCTGTAGCGAAGGACAGTAAGTGAGTGTTTCACCGATATTCAGGCGAGAGATCTGAATCAGGGAATTATAGATCAGTTAGTATAACATCTGTAGAGGGAGGAAATTCTCCAGACCTTTTTACAGATGCTATCAATGCTTGGCCATCGAGCGCGCAGGCCATAAGAATTAGTCAGCATGGTTTTTAGAAGCAATCAATCATGCCTAATGAATCTGCTGGAATTCTGTGAAGATCTAACTCAATTAGTGGACAAGGGCTATCTGTGGATGTAATTTCCAAGGGCATTTGGGAAATTTCTGCATGTGAAGCTTTTAAAGAAGATTAAGGTATCATACATAGCTGAATGGTGTAGTTTGATCTCTCTCTCTCATTCTGTTATTAACCCTCTTGCTCCTTTGCTGACTTTAGTAATCCATTGTTGATGCAGCCTTTGTTTAAATTGCATTGCTGAGTAAATGAACTGGGGGACTGACATGCGAAGGTTGTACTTTTCAACCTGATTTTACAACAATGCAGATTGAGGCATGGCTAACGTGAAAATTGGCTCACAAACTTAAATCACATTTTCATAGAACCATACTGCACAATAGGAGGCTATTCAGCCCACCTGTGTTGCCTCTTAAAAGCGCTGTCACTTAGTCACTCGTTCGTACACAACTTGAGTGTTGTGAAAAAAGAGACATGTTGTCAAAGCTTTTCATTTTGCACTCATCAGGACAGAGCAAAAATGCCAAATTACAAAGGGAGCGATTTACAGTATAAATTGTTGTTCCCTTTGAAAATTGACACTCTTGTATCTGTCCTGATGAGTGACAAGACAAAAATATTTGACAGCATAGAAAATCTACCTATCGACTCGTGTCAAAATCTCAGAATTTTGATCAGCGATGTTGAGTCTCCCATAACCTTCTGTGCAATAATAAAAAATATCCCATATTCGGGAGATCTCTCCACATAACTGAATTTCTTCATTTTGGGCGCCATTTTAGTAGACATCTTCTGCGCCCACTACAAGGCCTTGACATCCTTCCAAAGTGTGGTGCCCAGAATTGGGGGCATTGCTTCTAGCTGGAGCCTGACCAGTGGTTTATATAGGTTGACCAGGACACCTTGATTTTGGCCTCTTTGCCCCTATTTATAAGCCCAGGACCTTATAAGCTTTCTAGCAGCCTTATCAGCTTGTGCTTCCTTCAGAGCACCTGGCCTCAATTTTTGCATCCTTTTTTAAAACTAAACCATTTAATTCATATTGCCACTGCTTTTTTCTTTCCTCCAAAATCACAGAATTATATCCTTCTGTGCATTACAATTCATCTGCCATGTGTCTGCCCAATATTACCAGCCGGCCCATGTCCTCCCATAGTCTGTTGCTATCCTCACTGCTTACTGCATTTCTAAGCTTTGCGATATCGGCAAACTTTCAAATTAATGCCCCTGTTACAGTTCAGCATGCATTAATTGCTGTCGACAATGATCTAATAAAATTAAGCCATTTAACTAAATCAGTTACATAAATACCAGGCCTACCTTACTGTGGTGTATTTAATTTGAGTTCAGTGTGCACATCCAGTAAGTTCTTCAAAATAAAGGAGGGGCTAAGGCTCTAATTTGTATATGGCCAACGGGACTAAATCTATCAGGAGCATATGGTGATTCTAACTGATGCCATGTCTCTTCTTTTCCTGAACTGCGGGCTGATTTGCAGATTAATAACAGACTATGAACTCACTGTGATTGTTTTCAACAATGGAACCATTATTTTTTTCAGTTGGTAAGTGGATGCTGCATAGTTCTGTCGGTTGCTGCATGCATTGCAATTCTGCAGTACACTGTTGCCGCTTAAATGGTGAGCTCCTGAATGGAGTTCAGCAATACCCGCAATGAACAGAACTCTGGAAAACTTGCCCTGATTGCAACATTATTCTGCCACATTTCTGGATCACATTGTAAAGAGATATCTAGCAATTGTGATAGGTTTGTACAAGGTAGACAGAGGAAAGGTCTTTCCATTAGCTGATGGTATAATGACCAGGAAGCACAGATTGAGGTGGAAACAGAGACGATGAGGGGGGGTTTTACGCGCCCCTGAGGTGTGTTTCTCAGTGGCAGGAGGCGGACCGCTGTTGGCAGGCGGCAGGATCTTATGGTCCCGCCGCTGTCAATGGGATTTCCCATTGGATCCACCACCCCCGCCCCCGCCGCCGCCGCCGGGAAACCTGCGGCAGGGGTTTGCCGACGGCGGGGGATTGGAATCCCACTGGAGAGAACGGCCAAAAAATTCCCCATTTTCCGATGAATGATTTCAAAAGGAAATTGAATGATTACTTGAGGGAAATAAACCTGTAGGGCTACGGGGCTGAAGCAGATTAATTGGATTGCGCTAGAGACCCAGTGTGGACAATGGGCTGAATGGCCTCCTTCTGTTCCGTAGTGACACTATGATATTATGGGACAACGTGGTGCCCAACCCCTGGCTTAAAAGGGTGATGGGGAGCCCAGCGAGGGAAGAAAATGGCTGCCCCACAGTTATTTCACAACCAATTGGCCATTGAGAGGATAAGAGTGCAACGTCAACTTTCAGGCTCAGAAAGTACTGCTTCTAAGAACTGCCAGCCAATTGGATGGCAGCTTCTGGTTCCAGCACACCAGGCAGAGGTGCCATGCCCCAATGGAGATCATCATTGGAGCCAGAGGCCATGGTAGGTGAGGGGATTTTGTTGGGGTCAGGCTGTCAGGGCCTGGTGAGCGTGTGAGGGGGTGGGATAGGTGCAGGAGGGCAGGCTTGAGAGGTCCAGAGATACAGATAAAGGATAAATTGTGATCTTGGAGAGGTGGGGGTTGGGGGGGGGGTGGCGGTTATCTCTAATGAGCCCAAGGGTCCCTGAAAGTAATATTGCCTCCCTTCCCTGATATCAGACCAGTCGAGAGCCTCAGTTAGCCTAAGGACAGGCAGGCCACTCACCATGTTCCCTCCCACTGGTAAAATAGTGGATTTTACACCTCACTCCCACCTCAGAGTCTGTGCCGAGAGAACAGGGGAGCATAAAACTCCAGCCTTTGACTTTATGCCTCATCCCAATCCTCCTCAACTGTTATTGACAACAGAAATATTGCTTTACCTGGCAGCAGTTATTGCCACAGTGAAAGTGCTCTCAGAAATAATCTTTCTCGCTATTTTTGGCTGCTGAAATGCTATCGCAGGTCTGGAAAAGGTTAACAAGAGAATTGCCCTTTTGCCATTTAACGAAAAGTGATTTTAGAACATAAAGCAGAAGTGAAAATGTTATTTTCGAAAGGAAGCATACGGTGCTGGATGTCATAAGTTTTGATAGCTGTATTAATTGTGTTAAAGCAAGAGGGAAGTTCCTTCTGGCCAATTGTCCAACTTCAAAATCTTTAAAAGGGCACAATACTCTCTGTCACCGAGGAACTTTAAATCACGTGTATTTGGTCCCCTTTACCTCTACCCAGCCAATGACTCCCACCCCCATTGGACCTACCCACCCCCTCTCCCTCCCCGCCTTGCCCCTCCTCCCCACCAACATCAACCAACCACACAATGTCCAGCAAATCAGGCCAGTCCCACTGGAATGGGGCTTGTCTCACGTTAGTGCTTCAGAGTCTTGTTTAATGCCACATCTCGCTGTGTGAGAAAATAAGCAGCTTGAATGTTATGCTGAGCCGGGTCACCATTCATTTTGGATGTTGGCGCTGCTCTTTATGGCATTCAGCTCGTTCAGTATCAATTTCAACACTTCTACTTTCTGAGGCACATTAAGTATTGAATAGTACTCACAGCACAGAAAATACACCATTCAGCCAAAACAGATCGATCCTGATGTTTATGCTCCACAAGCAAAGAAAAAAACGCACTTTTGTTGTGCCGTTACCGACATCATGACAAACCAAAGCACTTTGCAACCGATGAGGCAATGTCACGTTGTGATGTGTTTATGGCGTTACCATTTGGGAGCTCAGTACTGTTTTAGTCAGCTTCACCTTGCTCTATCACCATAAGCATTTCCCCAAATCTAATAAGGTTCACCACCGCTCCTGACATTCTAACAATCCCTGGGTATAGACGTTCTTATGAAATACTTATTGGATTTATTAATAACTTATTTATACTTATGGCCCCTAGTTTTGTATTCCCCCAGCATTGAAAGATTTTCTCTACATCTACTCCATTAATTCCTTTCCTAATTTAAAAAAACTTGAGAACTGAGATGGCACTGTGGTCTTTTAGGGGCCGAACTGAAGGAGTACCATGATTTCAGAGGAACAGTACTGATAGAGCACTGGGAGAGCACCGCTCACACAGATTCCAGTACTGAAGGATCAATGTGCTCTCAGAGAGCAGTACTGAAGGAGCACCATGCTCTCAGAGGGACAGTACTGAAGGATCAATCTGTTCTCAGAGGGACAGTATTGAAGGATCAATGTGCTCTCAGAGAGCAGTATTGAAGGATCAATGTGCTCTCAGAGAGCAGTACTGAAGGATCAATGTGGTCTCAGAGAGCAGTACTGAAGGAGCACCGAGCTCTCAGAGAGTAGGACTGAAGGATCAATGTGCTCTCAGAGAGCAGTACTGAAGGATCAATGTGCTCTCAGAGAGCAGTACTGAAGGATCAATGTGCTCTCAGAGAGCAGGACTGAAGGAGCACCGAGCTCTCAGAGGGACCGTACTGAAGGAGCACCGAGCTCTCAGAGGGACAGTACTGAAGGAGCACCGAGCTCTAAGAGGGACAGTACTGAAGGAGCACCGAGCTCTCAGAGGGACAGTACTGAAGGAGCACCGAGCTCTCAGAGGGACAGTACTGAAGGAGCACCGAGCTCTCAGAGGGACAGTACTGAAGGATCAATGTGCTCTCAGAAATCTCATGAGACATTTCAAACATCGCAAATCTTTGGAGAGGCCTCTCGTGAGATTCAACAGCCTCGTCCTGACAGGCCACTGAATCCCCCCCCCCCCCCCCCCCCCCCCCCCACCCCCACCGCCACTTAAATCTGTGCTCTCTGGTCTCGATTCTTGCACCAATGGGAAGAGTTTCTTCCAGTCTACTCTATCCAGACTCCTCATGATTTTGAATATCTTGATCAAATCTCTGCTCAACCATCTCTTCCCCAAGGAGAACAGTTCCACCTTCTGCAATATATCCACATAACTGAAGTTCCTCATCTCCGCAACCATTCTCCTGAAACTTTTCTGCACTCTCTCTGTTTCCACATCCTTCTTAAAGTTGTCCAGAACTGGACACAATACTCCACTTGTGGCTGATCCGGTGTTTTCTACATGGATAACAAACCTCTTTGCTTTTATACTCTCTGCTCCGCTTAATAGAATTCAGGATGCTGGATGCTTTGTGACTTGCCCTTTCAAACTGTCTTGTCACCTTCAATGTTTTATGCGCGCACACACACAGGTCTCTCTTCTCCTGCATCTCTTGCAGAGTTGCACCTTTTATTTCCTACTGTCTCTCCACGTTTCCACCCATTTCTCAATGTCCTTTTGGAGTTCGACACAATGTCCTCCTCACATTTCATACTACTCTGTAGGAGCGAAAGCAACAGGGTAGTTGTTATGGGGGACTTTAAGTTTCCAAATATTGACTGGAAACGCTATAGTTCGAGTACTTTAGATGGGTCCGTTTTTGTCCAATGTGTGCAGGAGGGTTTCCTGACACAGTATGTAGATGGGCTAACGAGAGGTGAGGCCATATTGGATTTGCTACTGGGTAATGAACCAGGACAGGTGTTAGATTTGGAGGTAGGTGAGCACTTTGGTGATAGTGACCACAATTCAATTACATTTACTTTAGTGATGGAAAGGGATAGGTATATACCGCATGGCAAGAGTTATATCTGGAGGAAAGGCAATTATGATGCGATGAGGCAAGACTTAGAATGCATGGGATGGAGAGGAAAACTGCAGGGGATGGGCACAATGGAAATGTGGAGCTTGTTCAAGGAACAGCTACTGCGTGTCCTTGATAAGTATGTACCTGTCAGGCAGGGAGGAAGTGGTTGAGCGAGGGAACCATGGTTTACTAAAACAGTTGAAACACTTGTCAAGAGGAAGAAGGAGGCTTATGTAAAGATGAGCTGTGAAGGTTCAGTTAGGGCGCTCGAGAGTTACAAGTTAGCTAGGAAGGACCTAAAGAGAGAGCTAAGAAGAGTCAGGAGGGGACATGAGATGTCTTTGGCAGGTAGGATCAAGGATAACCCAAACACTTTCTATAGATATATCAGGAATAAAAGAATGACTAGGGTAAGAGTAGGGCCAGTCAAGGACAGTAGTGGGAAGTTGTACGTGGAGTCCGAGGAGATAGGAGAGGTGCTAAATGAGTATCTTTTGTCCGTATTCACACAGGAAAAAGACAATGTTATCGAGGAGAATACTGAGATTCAGGCTACTAGATTAGAAGGGCTTGAGGTTCATAAGGAGGAGGTGTTAGCAATTCTGGAAAGGTCGGGTGCTTTTTGGCGCCGCCTTTTTGGCCCCGATCTTTTGGCGCCGTTTTTTTGGCCCTCAGTTGTTGTGGCGCTCATTTTTTTGGCCCACCACGGTTTGGCGCCAAAGCATGTAAATAAATGGATTAAATTAAACGAGGATAAAAATACGAAACCTTTATTCTGTGAGAAAATTTAGGTTTGTCTTCCTTACTTAAAATACTTTCAGCCATTTCTGCAAACTTTACTGATTCTCATAAATTTTTATGAGAATCAGTAAAGTAAAATTAGACTTAACTACTTTTAAATTTTTAGAGTAAAATTCTAAGAGTATGTTGCGCTACAGAACTAGGTGGAATTTTGGTGGAACTAAGTACAGAACTACATTTAAAATGTTGGTTTTAAAAGTGGTTATTAAGTAGGTAATTAAGATCCGGCGCCAAATCGTTGAATGCCAAAACAATCGGCGCCAAACCAATTCAGCGCCAAAAGAACGGCGCCAAAAGATCGGCGCCAAAATGGCGGGGCCAAATGGTACCATTCCCTTCTGGAAAGTGTGAAAATAGATAAGTCCCCTGGACCGGATGGGATTTATCCTAGGATTCTCTGGGAAGCTAGGGAGGAGATTGCTGAGCCTTTGGCTTTGATCTTTAAGTCATCTTTGTCTACAGGAATAGTGCCAGAGGACTGGAGGATAGCAAATGTTGTCCCCTTGTTCAAGAAGGGGCGTAGAGATAACCCCGGTAACTATAGACCAGTGAGCCTTACTTCTGTTGTGGGAAAAGTCTTAGAAATATTTATAAGAGATAGGATGTATAATCATCTGGAAAGGAATAATTTGATTAGAGATAGTCAACATGGTTTTGTGAAGGGTAGGTCGTGCCTCACAAACCTTATTGAGTTCTTTGAGAAGGTGACCAAACAGGTGGATGAGGGTAAAGCAGTTGATGTGGTGTATATGGATTTCAGTAAAGCGTTTGATAAGGTTCCCCATGGTAGGCTATTGCAGAAAATACAGAGGCATGGGATTCAGGGTGATTTAGCAGTTTGGATCAGAAATTGGCTAGCTGGAAGAAGACAAAGGGTGGTGGTTGATGGGAAATGTTCAGACTGGAGTCCAGTTACTAGTGGTGTACCACAAGGATCTGTTTTGGGGCCACTGCTGTTTGTCATTTTTATAAATGACCTGGAGGAGGGCGTAGAAGCATGGTTGAGTAAATTTGCAGATGACACTAAAGTCGGTGGAGTTGTGGGCAGTGCGGAAGGATGTTACAGGTTACAGAGGGACATAGATAAGCTGCAGAGCTGGGCTGACAGGTGGCAAATGGAGTTTAATGCAGAAAAGTGTGAGGTGATTCATTTTGCAAGGAATAACAGGAAGACAGAGTACTGGGCTAATGGGAAGATTCTTGGTAGTGTGGATGAGCAGAGAGATCTCGATGTCCATGTACATAGATCCCTGAAAGTTGCCACCCAGGTTGAGAGGGTTGTTAAGAAGGCGTACGGTGTGTTAGCTTTTATTGGTAGAGGGATTGAGTTTCGGGGCCATGAGGTCATGTTGCAGTTGTACAAAACTCTGGTGCGGCCGCATTTGGAGTATTGCGTGCAATTCTGGTCGCCGCATTATAGGAAGGATGTGGAAGCATTGGAAAGGGTGCAGAGGAGATTTACCAGAATGTTGCCTGGTATGGAGGGAAGATCTTATGAGGAAAGGCTGAAGGACTTGAGGCTGTTTTCGTTAGAGAGAAAAAGGTTAAGAGGTGACTTAATTGAGGCATACAAGATGATCAGAGGATTAGATAGGGTGGACAGTGAGAGCCTTTTTCCTCGGATGGTGATGTCTAGCACGAGGGGACATAGCTTTAAATTGAGGGGAGATAGATATAGGACAGATGTCAGGGGTAGGTTCTTTACTCAGAGAGTAGTAAGGGCATGGAATGCCCTGCTTGCAACAGTAGTGGACTCGCCAACACTAAGGGCATTCAAATGGTCATTGGATAGACATATGGACGATAAGGGAATAGTGTAGATGGGCTTTAGAGTGGTTTCACAGGTCGGCGCAACATCGAGGGCCGAAGGGCCTGTACTGCGCTGTAATGTTCTATGTTCTATGTATTGCAAGTTTTAAACTTTGAACCAGCCTGAGAGCTGATCCCTTGGTCTGTCCCAAGGTAAATGTGCACCTGTCTGAGTTAGCAGCACAGACTTGGAATTGCATAGACTAAGTTAGCGGCATAGACTTGATGGTTTCTCGGGATTCTGTTGAGATCAAGCCATCTCAGTCAGTGGATCCACTACAGGACATCTTCCAATATGGCGGTCGTCTATGGAGTGGAGACAATTAGCATTCATTTATAGAAGTCGGTAAATATTTATAATTTGTGTTTTTCAAACGATAAGTGGTAAAATGCTCCACACAACCCGCGTCCTATCGCAAGACTGTACTTCTGCTTCAAAGTAAAGCCGTTCTGATGAAATAATTCCCCAGAGGCTGGGCAGAATGAATTGGAGCAGCCAGGGAAGCATCTTGAATTAAATTAGGAACTATACGTAACTGAAATGATTTTTAAAATGGACAGTTGCCTGCACTCAAACATGAAATGCATGTTAATTGTTAAATGTGCTTTGGTTCATAAATTGCAAGCATTATGGGGAAGATTTTATTTCCTCTGGCCAGCAGAAACATTGTGCAAGTATGCAGAGTTCAATTTGAGGCATTGCATTTACTGCTCCCCATTCCCACACCCAGGTCCTTATGTCTCCTTGAATCAGGTGGGAGTCTCATTAATCAATGGAAATTGGGCTTTGCTGGTACATAAGATCCTGAAGCAAGTTTAATGTCGAATGGAAGTGTGGATACGACAGCTAGTAAAAGATAGCAGAACTTACGGAGAAGCAGGAAAAGATACGGTGTAGTAATCCACGGGAGGCAGGAGTTCCGTCACCACACCAATATTTATTTACAATAACGATATTACAGGAGCAGCTACAAACAGTGCTGCTAGCAGTCCAGTCAACTTAAGACTGGACTCACAAAGCCTACACAGGTGATTATATGGGCCCCCTCAATGAGCTATCATTGAGGGAGCTCATACTCCGATTGGCCAACCAATAAAGCCAATTGGAGTTCATTACATACGGTCAAAAGTATGGAAGAGGACTCATCCAAGGCTACAAGAATACTCTGAGTCACTGGTTGCATATCTCACTCCCCCTCCCCCCCCCAATTCCCTGGGGCTGTGATATAATAATCGAAATAACCCTAGTGAAGTGCCAATTAAATTAGTTTAAATTTAAGGAGGTCTAGCCATCAAAATGGGCAGCTGGTGGACTCCATCTGTTACAGTGCAGGAGACCATTCAGCCCATCGTACCCGTGGGGACCTCTTTGGAAGATTTATCCAGTTTGCCTTGCTCCCTCTGTCTTTTTTTCCCCAAATACTCCAAATTCATCCTCTCCAGGTACTTATCCAAGTCACTTTTAATTCCCTTTCACTGAACCAACCTTTCCACCAATCTTTCAAGCGCTGCACTCCAGAGTACACTTACTGCTTAAAGAAATAACCTTTTCTCCCACTGGATTCTTTTGCCAATTACCTTGAAAATAATATCCTAAATATTGGCCATCCGATATTAAAAATGTGTTCCAACATTTCTCGCCAACCTCTGGTGAAAATTTTCTGGGGTCGAGTTTGACTTTGTGCAGTGGTGTAAAATGGGTGATCGTGAGTTCGCGATCCTTTTACATCTCTCCTGATTGACTTGATTGCAGACAACAATCAGGAGAGATGTGGAGCAGGCTGCTAACCTGCTTGCACCCATTTTGCACAAAGTTAAGATCCACCCCCTCTTATGCGTCTTCAGGCTGCGCTCTGGAAGCTGGGCAGAATATTAATAGCCTGTTGTTATTTGTGATGTGAGTGATACAGTAACTAGGCTGAAAGCACAATGATTTCCACTGCAGCCGGTGACCCGCAGCTCCCCCTTGTCATCAAACTGAAGAAAATTGTTGTACATTATGTATAATTGCAGCTATTTCAAATCAGAGCATTTACAGTGCAGAGGGAGACCATTCAGCCCATCGAGTCTACACAGGCCCCCGAAAAGAGAACCTCATTCAAGCCCACAACTCCACCCCATCACCACCACCCAGTAACCCTACCTAATCCTTTGGACACAAAGAACATGGTCAATCCACCAAACCTGCACATCTTTGGACTGTGGGAGGAAACCGGAACACCCGGAGGAAACCCAGGCAGACACGGGGAGAAAATGCAAACTCCGCACAGACAGTGTGTCGTTGAGAAGTTTCTTATTCAAAGGTTTTGACTTGGAAGCTATTTTTATAACCCATGGGTGCTGGGCTGCGGCTTGAGTGTCAGGAAAAAGAAACATTATTTGAAACTATGGTTAGCTCCTGATTTCGGTAGGATTAGAGAGTTGATCATCAAAGTGAGGGATATGTCATGGGAAAATACAAGTTTCTTTTTGCCTTCTGCAGCATTGGATGACAGATTGTGAGATGGTGAAAATGTCTCCTGCTCCACCTTCACAGCCACCGGTAATGCCACCTGCTCTGTGACTACGACAGTTGGCAGATTTCAGTGAAGACATCATTAGCAAAATAAAGACAGTTACTTGGAAGTGCATGATAAAACAGGACTGAGTCAGCATTGCTTCGTCAAGCGGAGGTCATGTCTGACAAATTATTTAGAGTTCTTTGACAAAGTAACAAGGGAGTTAGACAAAGGAGAACCAGTGGACATGTTCATTTAGATTTCCAGAAGTCCTTTGACAAGGTGCCGCATAGAAGACTGTTAAATAAGTTAAGAGCCCATGCTGTTAAGGGTAAGATTATGGCATGGACAGACGATGGGCCGAGGGCCTAATTCTGCTTCTATGGTCTTATTTGACACACTGTTCCTCTTTGAGGTTAAGGAAAGAGCAGTCCTGGTGAATATGGCCTCTTGACGATAGCCCTTCACCCCTGCTGTCTCCTCCCTCTTCAAGCATCTTGCCCTGTTTTGTGTCGCCTCTGCACATCCTCCTGTTATGATGTCTGAGAGCAAATTGTTTGAATAGCTTCCTTGAAGTCAGAACAAAGACCTTCAACACATATCACATTGTTCCTTGTTGCTGTTGGGAACTTTAAATGACTGTGGAAACGACCAAATACAGTCTATCGTTGGAGCAGGAACTAGCAGCTAGACATAAACAAGCAACTTCCCTGAAAGTAGTTGATGATCCCTTTAAAACAGGAATGGTGGGATTTTTCCTGCTACTGAATACGTGTCCCTTTGTTTGAGGTTAAGAGAGCTTGAGCTTCGATCTCCAAAATGACAGCGCTGGTGTAAAGTCGGGATGCTGTTATGATCTGACAACTGTACATGTCATGTGCCCCAGGCACTACTTTGGATTTAAAATGACACTTACTTAGCTGATATACTGTAGGCAGTAAAGAGCTAATCATTCCAGCCCGAGAGTGTGGTCAATACTTTTTCCCAGGGTAGAGGGGTCAATTACTAGGGGGCATAGGTTTAAGGTGCGAGGGGCAAGGTTTAGAGGAGATGTACGAGGCAAGTTTTTTTACACACAGGATAGTGGGTGGCTGGAACTTGCTGCCGGAGGAGGTGGTGGAAGCAGGGACAATAGTGATGTTTAAGGGGCACCTTGACAAATACATGAATAGGATGGGAATAGAGGGATACGGACCCAGGAGGTGTAGAAGATTTTAGTTTATACGGGCAGCATGTTCAGCACGGGCTTGGAGGGTCGAAGGGCCTGTTCCTGTGCTGTACTTTTCTTTGTTCTTTATTCTTTGTATATGTCATTGATGCAAGTATAGAATCCCAATGTATACATCATAGAAATGCACCAAAGTTATAACATGGAAGCAAAGCATTTGGACCAACCAATCTCGTCCCCTCATTACGGAAAGGATATAATTGCATTGGGGAGCGCACAGAGGAGATTTGCAAGGATGTCGGCAGGACTGGAAAATTGCAGCTATGAGGAAAGATTGGATAGGCTGGGATTGCTCTCCTTGGGATAGAGGAAGTGGGGGGGGAAGATAGATTGAGATTTAGAAAACTGTGAGAAGGCTGGATCGAGTGGATGGGAAGGGCCAACTTATTTTAGCAGACAGGTCAGTGACTCTTGGGGCAGACATTTTAAATGATTGGTAAAAGGATTAGTGGGGGCGCTGGAGAAAATTATTTTCACTCAGAGGGTTGTGGGAGTCTGGAATTCACTGCCTGATAGGGCACTGGAGGCAGAAACCCTCAACTCATTGAAATGATGTCCGGATTTGTACCTGACATGCTGGACCCACAGGAACACAAACCAGTTGTGAGTGGGATTAGGCTCAGTGGTGTCATTTTTCAGCTGGTGCAGACAGGATGGGCTAAGTGTCCTCTTTGTGCTGTAACTTTCTATGATTGTTATCTATGAACCTGTGTTGAAGTTTACCCTCCCCGTGATCAATCATCCAAACCTTGATTGCCCATCTGCTCCCGTAATCCCTCCAAGTCTTTTTCTTCTGTCCATCAATCCAGCCTAGTTTTGAATGATGGCACAGGCTCTCAATTTGCTTTGTACGTTCCCCACTGTAGCTTTTATGGAATTAGCCGATGTCCAGAGACATTCAACTGATTATGAGGGAGGGTGGCCTCTTGAAGGAGACGGTGGGTCTCTTTGAGACGAAGTCAGCCTGAATTGGAACATTGGCCTTGGTTGCAGTTGAAATATTGTGTGCAATTCTGAGCACCCCATTATAGAAAGGACACTGGAACCATAAGAAAATGTGGCATTAGATACGCTAGAATGGTGCTAAGGCTGACAGATATAATTATGATGAGAGACTTGAAAATGTAAGCTCCATTCAATGGAGCACTGAAGGCTAAGTGGGATCAAACAGAAGTGCTGCAAATGTTGATAGGATCTGAGATAGAAATGGAGAATATTATTTCCAATCCTCAGCAAATCACCATCAAGGAGACATAAATTTGAAAACTAAAATCATAAAAGAGGATATTACAACTTTTTTTCATGCAGAATTATTAGGATAAGGATTCCATTATCACATACAGCTTTTAAATTATGATCACAGCATTTAAGTGAGAAAGAATAATCATTTCACAGAATTGTGACAGCGCAGAAGGAGGCCATTCAGCTCATACTGTCTGCACCAGCTCTCTGAACAAGCACTTCACTCATTCCTACTCTCCTGCCCTCAGCCCATAATCTTGCACACTCTTCCTCTTCAGTTAAGTCTGAAATTCTGAATGATTCGCATGAACCTGCCTCCACCACATGAAGAAAAGTAATAAAAAGTGCAGGGTAAAAGAAGGGATGGGTTTGCAGCAGAGAGTTCTGATGTAATGCAGGACAAGCACGACGGGCTGAATAGCCTCCTGTTGTGATCTTGCTTTGTAATTCGGTATTTTAGTTCGACGTGGATTGGATTCAGCTGGATGAACTTTTGAAGAATGGTCAGGTGGGCACTGGTAAGTTCCTACTTCAGGGACTCTGCAAATAACATAATTGAAGTAAAATAAAACAACTAATAATGTTTCTCAGTTGTACAGAGAAAAGGAACAAGAAAGTTTCCATCAGTCAGAGTTTGAGATGTGAAGGGAGATCTGCCAGGCTGAAATTGTGAAAAATCAATTAAACGGCTGTTGGGAATTTAAGATAATATATTAAAGTTATACAATAACAAAGCAAGGACCTTCAGGAAAAGTAGTAGTACTGGGAGATCCGTTTCAGAACATATCCAGGACGTAATTCCTGTGGAAATGAACAGGTAATAGCGCTTGATGAACTTCTGCCCATTTCTCAAACAAGTTGGTTGAATTACAACAGAAAGATTCAGAGAAAAAGTAGTTGTATCAGAAATCATACACAGATATTGAATCCGAATGAATACCAGAGTGTTATTACATTAGAAATAATGCTTTAATGAGAAAATGGGCAGAAGTTCATCAAGCGCTATTACTGGTGGGTCACAGAAAGGTCACAGAACAATTGCTGGAAGATATCACAGAGACCACCCATTTGCTTTATAATGGCAAGATTACTCTGACAGAACTTATTCGAGAGTCTGTGTGAAAGAAACTGTGATTGCTAATGTTTTATCATGACTGTAACATGTGGGAAGAGTAAAATGGATCATATTCATATCAATGTTTGCCTGTTTAAAAATGTAAAATGATATATCGCAGAGTATGGGTTGTATATAATCTTAAGGAATATTTAACGTTAAAAGGATTTTAGAAAAATGAAGCTATCTGTTTACACTGCTGGTTTATTTTTCTAAAGGGGGAAGGTTGACGATTGGAAGATTTTAGGAAAATTGTATTGTATATATGTGTTTGACTGCAATGGTCATTTTTTTTTTCAAACTCTTGTTCTACAGGGCCTGGTGATTTTAGCAGCTAGCAGTTGAAATTAACACAGGAATGTTTTTTTCAGTCTGGGCTAATGCATAAGTGGTTTGCCTGGGGGAGTCTCTGGGGAGTGAACTTCCTTTCAGTACCTGGAAAGTTCATTTGTTTTTTTTATCTTGGGGAAATTATGCCAGTGCTCCCCGTGTGTGTGCGTGGGTTTCTTCCGGGTGCTCCGGTTTCCTCCCACAGTCCAAAGATGTGCAGGTTAGGTGGATTGGCCATGCTAAATTGCCCTTAGTGTCCAAAATTGCCCTTAGTGTTGTGTGGGGTTACTGGGTTATAGGGATAGGGCGGAAGTGTGGGTTTGGCTGGGGTGCTCTTTCCAAGAGCCGGTGCAGACTCGATGGGCCAAATGGCCTCCTTCTGCACTGTGAATTCTATGAAAGTGCTGGGTGGAGCTAATGGAGATGTTTTTTGAGAAAGGCATTTGGGTTTTTTTATATCACAAGTAAAGGCAGTTTTCTTTCCCAATAGCATAGTTTAAATAAAGAGTAATATTATTTTAAAGCAGAGCAGCCTTGTCTGAAGACAAGGAAGAGGCTGAAACAACCTAGTTGAAGCAGCCATTTGAAGATGTTCAGCCAGAGTTGGAAGGGGTTCTACCAAGAGCCAGAATGTGTTCTGTAAAGCAAGCATTACCATATGCCCCGCTGATTTATGAACTGGATTGAGATGGGTGGAATAGTGTTCCTCATCCTAAGTGTTCTGGCATGTCCAGAGTGCATTTCAGACATTCTCTGATATGCCTGGCTCGACCTGGCCGAGGAGCAGTCTGAGCCCCCCCCACTCCAGTAATTAATTTGCAAGTTCCAAAATCGCAGAGTTTCAGAGTAGAAAAGGCGGACAGTGTGTCTGATGGAGCTTTCCACTCAGTTTGATTATCCTGCCTTACCGTTTTCAATTTTCTTTTCAAAATATTTATTCATTTCGCTTTTAAAAGCTATTATGGATTGTGTTTCCATCATTGATTCAACTAGGGGATTCCATATCCTAACAATCCTCTGCATATAAACTTCTCCCTTTGCTCGTTTGATGTTTATCTTAAACTTAAGCCCTCAAGTCAAGGATTGATCGATCGACAGTGTTAGATATTTTTCCTGATATACTTGATCAAAACTCCTCGGGCGCAATTCTCCGCCCCCCACGCCGGGTGGGAGAATAGCTGGAGGGCCTCCCGATATTTTTCACGCCCTCCCGCTATTCTCCCCTCCCCACGCCCGACCCACGCCACGATTCTCCGAGGCCGATGGGCCGAGCGGCCGGGCCTTCACGCCCATTTCAACATGGCAGCAAACACACCTGCTCGCTGCCGTCGTGAAACGGGCGGCAGATGCCCGTTTGGGGCATCTGGGGGCCCGATTGGTACGGCAGTACCACGGCTGTGCCAAGGGGGGCATAGGCCCGCGATCGGTGCCCACCGATCGCGGGCCGTGCGTCCATAACGGACGCACTCTTTTTCCTCCACTGCCCCGCAAGATCAAGCCTCCACGTCTTGCGGGGCGGCTGAGGGAAAAGACGGCAACTGCGCATGCGGGGTTGGCGTTGTCCAACCTGCGCATGCGCGGCTGATGTCATCGGCCGCATCAGCCGGCATGACGCTTGGTGTGCGGCCTTGACGACTGTCATCAAGGCCGCGCTGCCGTAACGCACGGGTCCGCGCTTCTAGCCCCGCCCGGGGGGGAGAATCGGCCCCGGAAGTGGGCGGGAAGGCTGCCGTGGGTCACGGCCTGTCCCACGGCAGCCTTTACGATTCTCCGCATTTGCGGAGAATCTCGCCCCTCATACCTTTACATAGAACATACAGTGCAGAAGGAGGCCATTCGGCCCATTGGGTCTGCACCCACCCACTTAAGCCCTCACTTGCACCCTATCTCCGTGACCCAATAACACCTCCTAACCTTTTTGGACACTAAGAGCAATTTATCATGGCCAGTCCACCTAACCTGCACGCCTTTGGACTGTGGGAGGGATCCAGAGCACCCGGAGGAAACCCATGCAGACACGGGGAGAACGTGCAGACTCCACACAGACAGTGATCCAGTGGGGAATTGAACCTGGGACCCTGGCACTGTGAAGCCACAGTGCTAGCCACTTGTGCTGCTGTTTGAATCCCTGGGCGGGATTCTCCGAAATGGAGGCAGAGTGTTCACGCCATCGGCTGGGCGCCGCGCCAACCCACGCATGCGCAGTTGGGCCATGCGATCCCGCGAATGCGTGGGGGAACTTCCTTAACGCGCCGGCCCCGACGCAACTTGGTGTGGGGGTTCAGGGGCCGGCCGCGTAATAAAATAGGGCCCGGGCTGGAGAGGCCGGCCCACTGATCGGTGGGCCCCGATCGCGGGCCAGACCCCATCAGAGCCCCCCCCCCCGGTGAAGCAGTGCCTATCCCTGCCCCACAGTCCGCCCTGACCCCACACGCAGAGTTCCCGCCGGCGGCGAGCAGGTGTGAACAGCGCCGGCTGGACTCTGCCATTTCCATGCGGCCGCTCAGCCCATCAAGGCTGGAGAATCAGCAGCCCGGCCGCGGACAGCGGCCCGCAATCGCGCCGTGCCAAACGTGCCGGCTCAAATGCCGCCGGTTCTCCACTTCTTGGAGAATCGCCTGCCGGCGATGGACCGGCGCCGCGGGAAAAAATGGCGCAAACGGCGATTCTCCCAGACGGCGCGGCATGGGAAAATCACGCCCTCGATATCAGGTCTCGTGATGCAGACTTATTTTTAATTTTCAGACTTGTGGAAGATTATGCTTGAACTCCTTGTGTGACATATTGCCAGACATAAGCAAAATTAAGTGATTTTGGGAGAGGCGACCCAAAACTTAGTCGAAGCGAGAGGGCTTAAGGAGAAAATCACAGAAGAAGGGGAAAGTAAAGAGCTGAAGAGGCATAAGGGGCAATTCCAGAGCTGAGGGCCTAGCCAGAGTTGGGGGATGTTGTGTGTTCACTGTGGTTTGTTGTAAAATTTATAGATCTGATTTACTCAGAGGAATGCTTCTAAATCTAAACAGATTTATTTACAGTGCTTTAAAGTATCTCAGAAATCACGATTTCTGCATTCTGTTCAGAGTCCTGGCGTCTCCGGGCTTTCTCCAGAAGCTTCTGTTTACTTCATCTCTCAAAGGTATACCCTGGCTTATCCGATCAAGCCAACAGTGAACATAGATCAATTAACACACTAAAAGCATAAAGCACAGATCAATTAAAGCATCGAACAGGCTGCAGAAATTTTGGTTGATTGTAAAGCTGGGGCGAGTGAAGGGTTGGGCTTAGAACCACTTGAACAGTAAAATCTATGTACTGCCAGACCAGGAGTAGATTTAAGTCAACAAGCACAAGGGTCAGCGCGGCTTGGTGTGAGGTCGGATGCACACAGAAGAAGGTTGGACCAGCTTAGGTTTATGGCTTAGAATCTCGGCCTCCCGCCACAGGTAGCGGGGTTCCCATTCCAGCGGAGAATCGAGCCAACAGAGACCTCTCATCAAACGCCCCGCATCAGACCACCAAGAGAAAAAAATCCACAAAAAAACCAACAGAGACCTTCCTGTCAGACCCCTCACCAGGCCCCTCCAGACTTCCGCCTACAAGACCCCCCCCCGCCACCCCCCCCCCACTTCAGAAACCACATCAGAGATCCCTGCTGGAAAGCTGAGGAGCAGTCTAGGCAGTAGAGAGAAAAACAACTGCATCTTCATTTACCCTTTCCGAACATCTGCTGCCTCAGAAAGAAGTGTTCGAAACAACAGCTATTACAAGTATCAGAGGGTTCCTCAAAAGCCCAGTGCTCCTTAAAGGGCTTGAAATCTTGGCACCCTGACAGTGCCAGCAGGGAGGCCGGCTGGCGCTGTCAGGGTGCCAGGCTGTTAGTGCCAAAGTGCCCAGGTGCTGGGGGTACCACCTTGCCCCGCCCACGACCACCTGGGAGTCTCAAGTGGCCTTAGAGAACCCCCCCAGACTCTGTTCTGATTGGCTCCTGTCTGTATAGACCAGTACTAAACGGCCCCTTAGTGAGGTCTTGCAGGCGTGGCCGGTGAATCTTGGACACCGCATGAATCCGGCATCTGTGTACTTAAATGAGCCATTCGAATATTCAGATCTGGATCTCGCCTAGAGAGGGTGACATCCAGATTGCACCGAGCGGGGTGAGTTTGGTGACTCTAGGTCGGCCTGGCGTGGAGCCCGATTTTGGGCTTGCGCCCGATTCACCCATTGCGCCTGGATTCGCGCCGGGCACAATGGGATCGCCAAATCACACCCGTTCTGAGGATTTGCAATTGCATATAGGCCACAGAGGGTAATGACAGCAGACTTCTTTCCCTAAAGAGCACTCATGAATCAGAAAGTTTTTCCAACAATCCAGTAATTTCATGGTCATCACTTGTGACCCTAACCCATTTATCTCAAACTTATGTAATTAACAGAATTGAAATCTCTCAGCTGCCATAGTGGGCTATGAACTAATATCTTCAAATTGTGAATCCAGGCCTCTGGATTACTAGCCCAGTAATATAACCATTATGACACCCCATAGTTTCACATCGTGCCATTTGCACTCTGCAGAAATGACTCATTGTCGGCTGATGTTTCATCTTCTGCCGTTCGTCTTAGCAATTTTGTTTGCAATTGCATTCCACCATCATCAGCAGAGCAAGGAATCAGGTCCCAAATCTGCCTCTGTCAAGACAGGAATCGAGCTCACGCTCTTGGCAAAATTCTCCACCACACACTAGCCACATAGCCAACTGAGCTAAGTGGCCTCCACCCTGTATGTTCCAACTTGAAGATGAATATGTGAGGCTTTCAACAGTTTGAAAATGTGTGGGGGTGAAGTGAAGCTATGGATATTAGGTATGAGTCATGATGATAGAGATTGCTGTTCGATAACTAATGCAGATGTGGTGCATTGAGCAATGTGTGAGGATCGTGATTCAAATCATGGCGTTCACTGCCATGGACCTTATGTGTGACCTCATGACTGTTAGTGGCATTGTATCTACATAGATACCAAGGCCATTGATATAGGACTAGGAAAGAGGTTCTGCTTGGGGAGTAAGAGACTAGGGGTTAAATTAAATAGAAAATCCTCAAAAGTAATAACCGCTGGATTATTACCTGAGCCATTAGCAAATTTGCTTGGGGTAAATAAGATCAGAGAGTTGAATGCATGGCTCAAGGATTGGTGTGGGAGAAATGGGTTTTGATTCATGGATCACGAGCTCCAATACTGGGGAAATTGGGGCCGAGCCAGTTGGAAAGATCATCACCTGGAACCAGTATTCTGGTGAGTCATATATCCAGGGTGGTAGAGAGGGCTTTCAACAAAATAGTGGGGGGAATGGATCATGTGATATTGTTGCCTTTTCTCTTCCTGTGGCTCTGTTCTAACAATGGCAATCAGTGAGTTTGCTCTCCTTTCTTTTGATATCTATGCTATAATGCTTAGAGTCGCCAGGTATCGGCTATCGATCAAAGAGCCAAACACCAGTTTGTTAGTTGAAGATCAAGGGTACTTTATTTACACACACAATGTATCATGTAACATATACTACTAGTTAACTACACCTATTGACTAAGACAACCTGTACTTAACTTCAGGCACCCGGGTTAGGCCAGAGGAACTGTGGCCATTGTTCGATTCTGGATCTTTCAAGTCTGGAGAAGTAACTGCTGCTCAACTAGGCTCATCCGTCTGGTAGCGGGCGTTGAACTGAACTTGCTTCTGGTGGTGCTGCACTTGGAGATGGTCGTTGCCGGGGCGCCAGGTCCAAGAGAGGACGAACATATGGCGGACTCTCTTCTTATACTTGGGGGTTTTCGCGCTCTTTTGGGCGGTCCTTCAGTTTGGACCCCATTAATTGGGTGATCCTTGATCACTCTGTTCGATTCTTAACCAATAAATGGGCAGGGGCTTGGATGGTTGGGCGTGCCCCAAGTGGTCACTGACCCCACTGTCTAAGGAGTCCTGCTGAATTTATACAGTGCATTTTGTAGATGGTGCACACTGCAACTTCTGTGCCTCAGTGGTGGATAGTTTGAATGTTTGTGGAAGGGGGAAGCAATCAAACCAGCTGCTTTGTCCTGGATGGTGTTGAATTTCTTGAGTGTTGTTGGAACTGGACTCATCCAGGCAAGTAGAGAGTATTCCATTGCACTCCTGACTTGTACCTCACAGCTTGTGGATAAGTTTTGGGGCGGCAGGAGGTGAGTTACTTGCTGCAGGATTCCCAGTCTGTGATCTGCTCTTGTAGCCACAGTATTTATATGGCCAGTCCAGTTGAGTTTTTATCATAAGGGTGTGAAGAAGACCGCTGGCTAAAGTAAACTATATACTAAATTAAGGCCTAGGTCAGTAGCGACGCCAGATCTTTAATGAGTTATTTCATAACATGCATTCCAGTGAGAAAGAAAAGATCTGGGAGAAAGATTCATCATTCGTGGCTAACTAGCAAGTTAAAGATGGTATCAAATTGAAAGAAAAAGTACACAATTCTGCAATGAATAGTGAAAGGTCAGAAGATTGCACAGAATATAAAAATAGCAAAGAATGAGTGAAAAGAAAGTGGGATAAATTAGAGTATGAGTGAAAGTTAGCTGCAAATATAAAACAGGCATTAAAAAGGAAAAGGCTAACTAAAGTGAGCAGTGATCCTCTAGATAATGAATCTGGAGGAAATAAATTGCATTTAACAGATAATCTGGGCGCGATGTACCGGCCACGTTATGCCCAAAAGGCAACGCGGCGTGGCCAGTAGATGCCGGGAGATCCCTCTTCCAGGATCTAACCGGATTGCAACGCCTCACAAGCTGTAATGCAATTTTGTGAGACGCCCGTGGTGTGAATCGTGCCCATTATGGGCGGATCACTTTTTGCCAAATCTGCATATTAGAGTGAGCCAGCTCGTCACACTCTAACTCCCATGTTCTATCCAAGGTAATGGAATCTAACACCTTTGCCTTAGAGTTTTTGGGTGAGCAGGGTTTAGTGCTGGTCTACACAAAAGGGGATCACAATGAATGGCACTTGTGGGGGTCTCCCAGGGGATCGGCGACCCCCGGGTCCTTTCCCCCTGGGCAGGGTGGTACCCTTGAACTGCTGGTGCCACCTGGGCACCTTCACACTACCACCTGGGTGCCATCCTGGCACTGCCAAGGTGCCCAGGTGGCATTTTCCCCATGCTACGGATTGGGCCCGGAGGGGGGGAGGGGGGGGGACTCTGCAGGAACTCCTGGGGGGCCTGAGGACCCCCTTGCAGGTGAATTGGGGCTTTGGAGAGTTATGGGGTCATGTCGGGGGATCATGAGAACGGGACGCCATTTAAAAATGACGCCCTGATCTTCTGCACTGAGGAGTTCCGGTAAGTGGAACTCTTCAGTGTAGAAAATGAGACTAAGTGCAGCCTCACCAGGGCGTTCCCCACTCAGGCCCTGTATCTACCCGAATGGGAGTTTAATAGCGTGTGTCATAATATACACATCAGTATATAATGGTGCAGAGACACACACTGACTGACACACTGCAAGACCAATCAACACACACAACGGAGCAGCCAATCACCAGTTAGGGCACGCTCACTATAAAGCCAGAGGGCACTAGTTTTCCCGCTCATTCAGGATGCAACCTCTGTGACGGACAGAGCTCGCAGCTTGTAGCACAAACCTTCACCATGTGCTAACAGTTTAGACTGTTCAGTATAGGCATAGGTCTTCAGTTAATCTAACATAGTGTCGACCCACAGTGTACGTGTTCAACAGTTCTTAGCTTAATAAACTAATGCTGTACTATTACAAGTGTTGGTAGCCTGTCTATGTCACTGCTAAGGTAAATGCAGTCTCCACAGATCCAGAGTACCCAACACATCAGCGTGGTGTTTCGCGGCAGTCTGAGCGGCGGGAAACATCTTGCTGCGGGACTCTGTTCCCATTCAGATAGATCATGCCCTTTGTGTCTGTCTTCACTGTAAAAGGCACAAAAAACATCTCATAAATATATAAGTCAAGAGGTGAAAGAGATGGAGAAACTTAAAATGATCACGAGGAAAAAGAGTACTGAGAAAGTTATGAGAACTAAAGACTGATAACTCCCCAAGCCCTTATGGACTTCATCAAACCTGATCGCTGCCCGGGCTGCCCACGAGCACCCCCCCCCCCCCCCCCCCCCCCCCCCACTGCTGCTCAATCCATCTGGTCCGCACCACGGCGGCCGTGGACTGAGTCCGCAGCCGCCACCCGAGGTTCCCGACTGGCCATATGTGGGTAGAACCACGCTGTCGGGAATGCGGCCAATTTTGCCTGGAGAATCGCTGGGGTGGGGGGGGGGCTCTATCAATGGCCCCCCCCCCAGCCTCGTAATCCGCTCGCGAGCGATTTAGACGTGGGGCTGCAGAGAATCCAGCCCGTGGTGTACTTAGATTTCCAGAAGGCAATTAACAAGGTGTTACATTAAAGGTAGTACACAAAATAAGAATTGACGATATCGACGGTGACATAATAGCACGGATAGAGGGTTAATTTGCAAACAGGAATCAGTGAGTAGGCTGAAATTAGTAATTTTTGGGTTGGCAAGATTTAATGAATGGACAGCCACAGAAATCTGTGCAAGGGCTTCAATTATTTATAATCGATATCAATGACTTAGTTGAGGGACCAAAGGTTGATGACACGAAAATAAGTTATGGAGAGGACATAGGGAAATGTTAAAGGACTTGGCAAAAATTTGGAAATGGAGTAAAACTCTGTGCTGCAGAGGGATCTGGGTATCCTGGTACATGAATCACAAAACGCTAGCCTACAGGTGAAGCAAGTGATTAGAATGACAAATGGAGTGTTATTGCTTATTGTAAGGTGAGCGAAATATCAAATTATTCAAGTTTTGCAAAAGTTTAACAGCGCATTTGTTAAGCCATATCTGGAGCACCATGTACAGATTCATTTAATTTGAGAAAGTATATCATTTCTTTGGAAGCAGTGTAGAGAAGATTCACTCAACTGATTTGTAGGATGGAGTGATTGTCTTATCAGGAAAGGTTCAGTAGATTAGGTCTGAATTCATTGGAGTTTAGAAGAATGAGAGATGATTTTAATGAATCATGTACCTTCCTGACGGGACTTGACTTGATGCAGAAAGGATGTTTCCCTTTATGGAAGAGTCTAGAACTAGGGGAAACAGTTTTAAAATAAGGGATGGGATTCTCTCAGCCCGGGCCTGGCAGGAGAATCCTCGCGACCGACATGAATCGCACCATGCCGCCCCGACGCCGGCACACGATTCATCGCAGAGCGGAGAATCGCTGCCATTGGCGCTGGCGTGGTTGGCGCAGCGCTGGTCGGGGGCCTCTCTACGCGGCCGGCCCCCCGATTCTCGGCCCGGAATAAAAACGGCGGGTTCCGTCGGTGCCATCCACACCTGCTCTCAGCCGGCGGAAACTCGGAGTGCAAGGGTCAGGGGCGGCCTGTGGGGGTGGAGGGAGAGGGGGTCTGACCCCAGGGGAGGCCTCCGATGTGGCCTGTCCCGCGATCGGGGCCCACCGATCGGCAAGCTGGCCTCTCTGGCTGGCGGACTCCTTTCCTCCACGCCGGCCCCTGTAGTCCTGCACCATGTTGCGTCGGGCGTTGAAGGAAGCCATTGTACAAGCGCGCGTTGGTGCCGGTGCCACTGCGAATACACGGATCCCGCGGCGCCCAGTTGACACCGGGATCAGCAGCTGGAATGGCGTGGTCCGCTCCAGTGCCATGCTGGCCCCCTATAGGGGCCAGAATTGCTGATCCTGAGGCCGTGTTGACGGCGTCAAGAAACACGATGCCGTTTCCGACGGCGTCAACACTTAGCCTCAGGATCACAGAATCCCGCCCAAGGGGTCTCCTCTTTGAGGCAGAGATGAATAGCTGGATTGTCCTTCGGCGGGATCCTCCCTTTCACCGATAGCGCACTCATGCCCGCGGATTTCCCGATGGCATGGGGTGCCCACAATGGGAAACCCCATTGGCCGGCACGGACGATCCCGCTGCCGGTGGGGGGAGCGCACCGCACCCGAAAATGGGTACGGTGAGGTGGAGAATCCCGCCCAAGGAGTTTCTTTTTTTTCCCAGCATCTTTAGTCTGTGGAATTCTCTTCCTCAGAGAGCAGTGGAAGCAGAGTCATTGAATATTTTTAAGGATGAGTTGGATAGAGTCTTGACTGACTGAGAAGTCAAAGTTTATAAGTTAAAGATAGGAAGAGGCCACAATCAGATGAGCCATGATCTTACCAAATGGCAAAGCATGCAAATGGCCTACTTCTGCTCCTAATTCGACTGTTTTTAAAAATGATTCTTTCATGGGATCTTCATCTGAATAATCTGGTCCAGTTAATGATGATCCCGGTACTCACTTTCGGATGCTGTCCAATTGAACCCCTTGGTCTCTTCTGCTCTTGAAGAAATGTTCACTGATCCTTTACCACCAGCTGAAACAGTTAAAATTGCTTGGACCATGTAGCCTTGATGAGAAGCTTTTGTTCACCTTCATCCACATAATGGTGCAGCAAGGTGGAAACTTAGAGAACATTACTCGTTTCAAAACCCTTCCCTTTTGATATCAGTGTAATACTAAAGGAAGATAAAGGGATGCCATCACGATTCATCAGAAGCGTCAATCAAAATAGGCTTCAAAAGACAGCAGGTTCACCTCTCAAAATCCTGAGATGCAATTTGCAGCCCTTCAGGACAAAACAAATCGGTAAGAGTCTTGTCTGTAAGTCTCCTTGATGGGATAATTGCAAAGGCCGTTAAGTGTAAATACAGACAGATGACAGGATTATATCACCTGGGTAGATTTGATACC
This sequence comes from Scyliorhinus canicula, assembly GCF_902713615.1. Classification (NCBI taxonomy): domain Eukaryota; kingdom Metazoa; phylum Chordata; class Chondrichthyes; order Carcharhiniformes; family Scyliorhinidae; genus Scyliorhinus; species Scyliorhinus canicula. Next base: position 28,768,740 of record NC_052148.1, on the reverse strand, counting down.
TACTGCTCTTTGTTAGGTCATAAGACTAAGCTGTATGTGTTTTCTTAAACATTCAAGCTATTTACTCTTGATGGTGAACTCCATGCGAGCAATCGGCATCAAATGATGACTTATATCCTTTTGAGAGCTACGACCAATCTGTATGTAACACATTCCTTCCTCCATACAGAAACACACTCGTGGCTATTCCTATGTTATAAAGCATTTAGCCTGAACTTCCATTCACTTAGAATTTTACTGTTTTTACACATATTTTCACTCACCCTCCTTTTCTTCCAATTGTAATTCAGCTGAATTACAATTGTAATAACCCCTTCTAACCTTTTTGGTCACTAAGGGCAATTTATCATGGCCAATCCACCTAACCTGCACGTCTTTGGGCTGTGGGAGGAAACCAGAGCACCCGGAGGAAACCCACACAGACACGGGGAGAACGTGCAGACTCCACAGACAGTGACCCAGCGGGGAATCGAACCTGGGACCCTGGCGCTGTGAAGCCACAGTGCTATCCACTTGTGCTGCCGCGCTGCCCAAAGCTGAGGATGTATTGAGGAGAAGCTGAATCTCCACTTAATTACCTACCGACTGGTGGATAATCTCACAGGTCATCACATCAGATCTGACGAGGTGATTAGCAGCAGCTGATGATAGATGCTGACACTGCTGGCAGCGTTTTCATTTCCTCAGCTGGAACATGTCTATGGATTCGAACCTTCCTTTCGCTGATCATTAAAGTTGAATCGCACTGTCACCTTATTGAGGGAAGGGCAGTTTGGGTAGACTTGGGGTTCTTCTTTGTCACAACCAAAATAACGTATTTGATTGTAAAGTGCTTGGAACATATTAAGGTGTGAAGTACAACATAAATGCAGCTTCTTCCCATCTTTCCTTCATTTTCCTTTTGGACTGCTTCGTTACAATTTTTATCTCTTTACTATTTGCCTAAAAATGTATGAGTCAGACTGTAGTGATTTCCTTTCAATGACTCTTCACAACCCAATCGTTTGCACTTGCTTGCAATCTCTCCCTTGATATATTTATCTTTCTTCAACTCTTGCTCTACATTTCTTTTCTTTCAATACAGGGGCTGATTTAGCACAGTGGGCTAAACAGCTGGCTTGTAATGCAGAACAAGGCAGCAGTGCGGGTTCAATTCCCGTACCGATCAGGCGCCGGAATGTGGCGACTAGGGGCTTTTCACAGTAACTTCATTGAAGCCTACTTGTGACAATAAGCGATTATTATTGAGAACCTCCCTGGTTCTCAACACTTCCCAACATAACTAATTTATGACTTATGAATCTTCCAGCTCCCATCTTAACCCAAGCCTGTCTTCATGATTCTAAATGGCATGCACAGTCAGCACTACAGCCACTTGACAAATCAGCACCAAAGCTGCACAAGGCACATTTTATATTTACAATTTGTTCAGAACTGTCAGGCTGTGATGGGCCGAATAGCCTCCTTCTGCACTCTGGGGTTTCTATGATTCTATGTTTAGTATTTTTAGATACCTTTTTTGCTTTCCCCATTGGCTTAAAGAGTGGAATATTTAAATGTTAACATATGTAAAGTGGTATAAGACAGAACAAAATCAAAATAAGCACACGAGAGGGGAAGGAGCCGAAGATTATGTTGATGGGGTGAAATGGAATAGGTTGGATTTGGATTTATTGTCAGGTGTACCAAAGTACAGTGAATAGTATTGTTCTGCATACAGTACAGACAGATAGTCCAATACATGATAAACATAGGTAATACGATAAATGCACAATGTAAATACACAGACATAGACTTTGGGTGAAGCAAAGGGAGTGTCGTGCTACTCAGTGGGGAAGATGCGAGGAGATGGCAGGAGGCTTCTTTGAGGCATGAACACTGGCATAGACTAAGGCGGCAGCATAGCACAGTGGTTAGCACTGTTGCTTCACAGCGCCAAGGTCCCAGGTTCGATTCCCAGCTTGGGTCACTGACTGTGCGGAGTTTGCACCTGCTCCCTGTGTCTGCGTGGGTTCCCTCCGGGTGCTCCGGTTTCCTCCCACAAGTGCTGAAAGACATGCTGTTCGGTAATTCTGAATTTTCCCTCCATGTTTCCGAACAGGTGCTGCAGTGTGGCGACGAGGGGCTTTTCACAGTAACTTCATTGCAGTGTTAATGTAAGCCTACTCGTTCCAGTAATGATGATCATTATTATTGGGCTGGAAGACTGGGTTCTGTGGTGTAGGTTCTTCATGGCATTTTGGATTATTTGCTGATAGTATTTGGCTTTTTCTTAAAAGGAATTAATAAATCAGTATGTTAAATAAAATATTACACATGTTTCCCAATAATGCATTAACTTAATTAATTTGTAGAAAACATATTTTGTAGCTGAATATTATTACTGGAACAACAATAAATATTTGATGTAGAGGAGGTTGTTAAATGTACTTTGTCTGGTGCAGACTGAAAGTCAAGTAATTAAATCTGCTTCTTAATATTTCATCAGTTTAATATTTCTTCTTCATTAAGCTAAGCAGTGCTGAAGGAGAAATCTAAATCAAATCCTCTTCACACTCCTTCATCACAAAATAATCTCCGGGCTTCATTGTAGAATTGTATTGTAGAATTAACAAACATTACTTTCAATCTGCAGGACCAGACATTTTAAAAATAAATTTACAGTACCCAATTTTTTTTCCCCTAATTAAGGGGCACTTTAGCGTGGCCAACCCACCTACCCTGCATCTCTTTGGGTTGTGGAGGCAAGACCCACGCAGACAGGGGGAGAATGTGCAAACTCCACACGGACGGTGACCCGGAGCCGGGATCAAACCCGGCTCCTCGGCACGGTGAGGCAGTAGTGCTAACCACTGCGCTGCCGTTCCGCCCTTTGCAGGACCAGACACGAGAATTCACAAGTAAGCAAGCTGCAATTATGTGGGGTTTTGATGAAACCACAACTAGAATACGTAGAACAGAACAGGCCCTTCGGCCCTCGATGTTGTGCCGAGCAATGATCACCCTACTTAAACCTACGTAACCAGTATACCCATAACCAAACAATCCCCCCATTAACCTTACACTACGGGCAATTTAGCATGGCCAATCCACCTAACCCGCACATCTTTGGACTGTGGGAGGAAACCGGAGCACCCGGAGGAAACCCACGCACACACGGGGAGGACGTGCAGACTCCACACAGACAGTGACCCAGCCGGGAATCGAACCTGGGACCCTGGAGCTGTGAAGCATTGATGCTAACCACCATGCTACCATGAGGCCCCAATACTGTGTACAAATGTTAGTCTCCCTCCCTTAGGAATGATGTGCTTGCCTTGGAGAGTGTCCCACAAAGGCTCCCTCAACTTGATCCTGGGATTGTTTTATGAAGGACTAGATCCAAATTCCCAGGATCTCGAGTGTGGAAGAATGAGATATAAAGCAAAGTAATCTTTATTATCGCAAGTAGGATTACATTAACACTGCAATGAGGTTACTGTGTAAAGCCTGTTAGGGTGCCCAGAGGGAGAATCCGGAATGTCCAATTCACCTAACAGCACATCTTTCTGGACTTGTGGAAGGAAACCGGTGTGCCTGGAAGAAGCCCACGCAGACACGGGGAGAACTTGCAGACTCCACGCAAACAATGAACCAAGCCGGGGATCGAACTTGGGACCCTGGAGTAATGAAACAACAGTGCTACCCACTGTGCTACCATGCTGCCCTGTGTTCCTCGTCTTAGAATGTATGACAGGGTAGATGATGAGAGGTCCTATCCAATGGTTGGAGAATCTAGAACTAGGGGCGGGTTTCTCTCAGCCCAGGGCCAGGCCGGAGAATCTCCGCAACCGGCATCTCAAGAGTGATATCTTGATATCGAGAATCAAGAGTGCTCTTTGTTGGGCAGAAAAGCCTGCATGGCTCTGAGCCGCCTCATAAAAGTTGGTAAAGTCAATGAACAGGAAGAGAAAATGTTCATTAAGGAAGTTGAAGCCATTCAGAGAGGAGCGGAAGGGGGCACTTCCAACCTCACCTGCCCCCACCCCACCCCCTTCACCCTCAAGCCTTGGATTATGCATTGGCACGAATTTGTTATATAAAGGAAAAATATTTCTAGTAGTAGTAGGGGAGTGAAAAAGCAGTGATTGTTTTTAATATTTCTGCCGGGTCTCTCCCTAGGCAGGGTGACTGACTGGGGGGAGGGTTCTCTGCTATGAGGGGTTTCCTGTTATGGAGGTTCCCTGTTATGGGGGTTTCTCTGCTCTGGGTGGAAATGTGCAACGCCAGTTCTCTGATATGGGGTTCCTTGTTAAGAGGGGTCTCAGATGGGGGTCTCTGGTGGGGTGATCTGGTGGGGTTCTCTGGTGAAGGTCCCTGGTGGGTGTCTCTGGTAGGGGTCAGTGGAGGTGGGTCGGGTCACCCTCATGTGTGCATTCTGTGTGGGAGTTGGGTGACTCTGCAATACTGCGCAGAGGAGAGTGGGGCAGACCCTTGCGATCCCTGCCATGCATAAATTTGCTTCAGGGTGCCACTCCCAGTGCCAGCATGAAACTAAACGATTCAGCTCCGGCGGGACAACATAGTCTCCCGAACGGAGAATCCAGCCCGTTATCTCAAGATGACAGCTTCCACTGAATCTCCACGAATGGAAGCTGACATCCTTATTTACTGCCACATAAGGCCTAGTATCCGTAGTTTAAGAGTAAGCTCCTAATTGCAATTTATATTCACAATACCCAGATGGATGTGACTCAGGGTAGTTTACTACCTTGTTATTTTTGACACTGAAAGCCCAGAGTGGCACGACAGCTTATAAGATACCTTGCTCTTCAAAAACAAATCTATAACTTGGGAGCAATAGCTTACTGGGCTTTGAAAGCAAATATGTTGGGCGGAGTTCTCCGCTCCCCACGACGCCTGGGAGAATAGCGGGAGGGCCTCCCATGATTTTTCGCGCCACCCGCTATTCTCCGTGACCCCCCGTCCCACCCCCGCACACCGAATCGCTGCTCACCGTTTTTGACGACGAGCGGCGATTCTCCGAGGCCGATGGGCCGAGTGGCCGGCCGTTTATGACCTTTTCATGACGGCGGCAACCACACCTGTTTGCCACCGTCGTGAAACGGGCGCCAGAAGCCCGTTTGGGGCTTCTAGGCACCCGATTGGCACGGGAGCCCCAGGGCCGTGCTCCGAAGGGCAAAGGCCCACGATCGGTGCCCACCGATCGTCGGGCCTGCGTCCAAAACGGACGCACTATTTTCCTTCCGCCGCCCCGCAAGATCAAGCCGCCACGTCTTGCGGGGCGGCTGAGGGAAAGGAAGGCTCCGCGCATGCGCGGGTCGGAGCCGTCTGCGTGATGACATCATCCGCCCATGCGCGGGTTGGAGCTGTCCAACCTGCGCATGCGCGGCTGACGTCATACAGGCGCCAGCCGTGTGTCATTCTTGGCGTGCGGCCTTGACGACAGTTGTCAAGGCCGCGCCGCCGAGACCCCCGGGGTCCCGCTCCGAGCCCCACCGGAGGGGGAGAATCGGGTCCCGGGAGGGGGCATGAAGGCTGCCGTGAGTGACGGCCTCTTTCACGGCAGCCTTCCCGGTTCTCCGCAGTTCGGAGAATCGCGCCCGTTGCCTGTGGAACTCATTGTAACACTTAGACTTCATTTTGAAGATACCACAATTTTAAAGTTATTTACATAAAATTCTTTATGTGCTGCACTTAATGCCTGAGCTAAATATTGAGCTTGAATATTGAGAGAGAGCAGAGGATTTTCCTGTAAAATTGGTAACGCATCGCTTAAAGTTCAGCTATGAAATTTTAAACACCCACTTCAGACTTATAAGTTCATAACAGTGTAGGATGGCATTGAACCCATATTAAAGTAACTCTGAGCAACATAATTATTGATATAAACTACAATTCTCCCTGTCTGGCATCACTTTCTTGATAAAATTCAAGTTTTCAAGTCCCTCCTTGGCCACATCACTCCATGGGCTGAATTCTCCCATCTTACCCACAACGGGTTTGGTGATGGGCTGGATTGCAGAATCCAGCAGGAGTCGGAAACTTGCCAGCTTAAAAACAGTTTATAATTTTCCCATCGGTGGGTTAACGGCAGGTCCTCCCGCTGCCTGGTGGCGTGAATGCTATTTACATTCATTTACTTCTCATGAATGCTCACCAAAGCAGCTGCTCGCTGGAATCTTATTGGACCTTCCAACCTTGTGTCACGCCAGCGGGAAATCACTGGCCTCACACCCATTTGCAAAACAGTGAAATGCGCTTGGCAGACCTCGGTTCGCTTGGGACCTTGAGCTGGGTGCAACATGCATCCTTGCCTCCAGCTCCATGCAGTGCTGTTGGACTCATGGACCCTCCACTACAACAGACAGGAGTCCGACTGAGCTTGGGTGCTCATTGAGGTGGGGGGCCGACAGAGACATGAGGGGCAAATGTACAACGGCAGTGGTGGGAGTGATGGGGGAGGGAGAAGGTTTGTGGTCACCAGCAGAAGTGTGAGGAGGTGGATGAGGATGATGAACAATGGAAGGCAGAGTGAAGACCAAGGGGAGGGAAGTTGGGCCCCAGCATGGCTGCTGAAATGCTCACAAAGGGGTCAAAGCGATGCACATTCTCACATGCATCTGTGTCAAGACGCATAGAGTTGAGGCCTCGAGGGCATGGTGGTTAAGTTGGGGGTCCAGATTTCTTTTGTCTCTGGATTCTGGATATTCTGCACGGTCTTGTGACGGCGAGCTGGAGAGAGTGACATGTTTGTGTTGGACGGACGTTTACATATGGTCCCCGGATCTTTGAACCCACTAGCTGTTGGCAGCATGCATAATTGATGAGGCTGCAAGCATGAAATCCTGCGTGATTTCACATCATTCTGGCCGGTGGGAATGGCACCTCTAGAACCCGTCCACCATTGTACCACAGAAAAAAATTGACACTTTCACCCCATATTTCTATAACTTCCTTCAGCCTGATAACAATTCAGGATCTCTGTGCCCCTCCATTTCTGGAGGTTCCCCTATTTTAATTGCTCATTGATCAGTTGCCCTACCTTCAGTTGCTGGGCCTTAGACTATAGAATTCCCTCCCAATATGTCACTACCCCTCAGTCTCTATCCTTAAGCCTTTCCTTGATAATAATAATAATCTTAATGGAGCACCCGGAGGAGACCTACGCAGACACAGGGAGAGCATGCAGACTCTGCACAGACAGTGACCAAAGCCGGGAATCAAACATGGGACCCTGGCGCTGTGAAGCAACAATGCTAACCACTGTGCTGCCGTGCCGCAGCCAAAAGTCCTCCTTTATATTAAACTTGATTCGAGAATGCTGCTGTGAAGTGCCTTGGGACATCTTATTATGTTAAGGCACTATACAAATGCAAGTTGTTGTATTGAAACAACCCCAAAGGCTAGTTTTGATCATGCTTTCGAAACGGGTTTATCATTTTATAACCAGCATTATCTTCAAATTGGAATTTGTATTTCCTACCCTGTGAAGCTGTTTGCAATGACATTGACATCTCAGGTCATCCACCCTGACATTTATTCTGTGAGGCTTGAATTTCATTCTGCAGTGTCTCCCCGAGGCGATCATTTATCATTTTGCAAAGACTTCTGATTTATGGTGTGTTACAGAGTTTTAGGGAATCATTAATAGCTATGTAGTGGAAAACAGTAAGTTATTTGCTTCCATGATAAAATATTATGGGCAATTATTTTCCACAGTCCTGATAGCCAACCTAAACAATTAAGGGGCGGGAGAATTCGGCAGCTGGCGGGGTTCACACCGGCCCCCGGCAATTCTCCGACCCGGTGGGGGGGTTCGGAGAATCGCCGGGGGTCGGTGTGAACCCCGCCAGCTGCCGAATCCTCCAGCGCCGGGGATTTGGCAGGGGCGGGAATCGTGCCACGCCGGTTGGCGACCTCTAGAAGCACCCCCCCCCTCCCCCCCCCTCCCCCCCCCCCCCCCCCCCCCCCCCCCCCGCAGATTCTCTGACCCGCAATGGGCCGAGTGGCCGCCCGGTTTTTTTTGCCGGTCCCACCGGTGGGATCTGGCCCTGGGAGGTGCCCCCACGGTGGCCTGGCCCGCGATCGGGGCCCACCGATCCGCGGGCGGGCTTGTGCCGTGGGGGCACTCTATTCTTTCGCACCGGCAGCTGTGGCGGTCCGCCATGGCCGGTGCGGAAACGAAGCCCTCTGCGCATGCGCAGGGTTGACGCCAGCACATGCTGGCGCTTCTGCGCATGCGCCAACTCTCGCCAGTTGGCGTGGCATCAAGCCCCTTCCCCACCGGCCAGCGGGGCGCAAACCACTCCGGGGCCGGCCTAGACCCTGAAGGTGCGGAGTATTCCGCACCTTAAGGGCGGCCCGACGCCGGTGTGGTTCACGCCACGCCTTCCCGCCGGAGTTGCCCGCCCCGCCGATTACGGCAGAATCACGCCCAAGGACTTATTTCATCTGAATATGTGCAAAGAGGCAAATGACAGAAATCTTGGGCTGGATTCTCTGATTTGGAGACTATGTCCTGACACCAGCGTGGGAACGGTGGCGTTTATGACCGGAAACTCGGCCACCGATCCTCCGTCGGGTGGGGGAAGGCTAGCAGGCATGCAGCGTAGAGAACCCGGCTCTAGCTGCCGATATGGCTGGAGAACTGCCGGGTCCATGGCCGTGCATGCACACGACGGCGGCTTGAAGCGGCCGCGCCGTGAAACATGGCACCGGCCATGTGCGGACCCGGCCTGCCAAATAGTGTCCCCCCTTTGGCTCGGCTCGCCAACCCCGGATCACCTCCCACCAGTGGCCCCAGCCCCAGCCAAAGACCCCCCCGCCCGCCGAACGGCTCACCCCCGATTGTGGCGGTGCTGGACGAAGTCCGCCGTCGTCACGCCGAGTTCCCAAAAAAGAAATAGCATGAGTGACCCACGCCGTCGAGAATTCGGGCCGGTAGGGGGCGGAGCATTGGGGGGGGGGGGTGAGGTAATATCCTGAGGCCGTCCATACGGCGTGCGGCATACTCCTAGAGTAGGACATTTTGTGAGGCATGGAGCATCGCAAAAGCAGCACCCACCCCGATTTCAACGCCAATATGGATTCTCCGGCCGATCGCCGAACGCCATTTTGGATTCAGAGATCGGAGAATCCCACCCCTTGAGTTTGTGTACACAATGAAATGCCACAATCCAAATTTAATAACAAAACAAAATAAATAATGTTCTTTGTTATTTGGTTTCTGGGAAGGTGGACTTTGCCGGTAAGGTTGCTATTGAGAAGGTGATGGTGAGACATCTGACAGATTTGTCTTGAAACTGGAAGTACTGTGTAATTGAACTGACATTATATACCGACAACTCTATTTCTCAAAGCCCCGCAGTGTCAATGTGATCCCCCCATGCAGTCTACTTCAATAGAAGTTACATCAATATATATTACTAGCGAACTTTGTAATTATGATCGAGAATGGGAGGTTGAACCAGGAACATTTATGGAAACTCTCTCGGAATTAATAGCAGAATAAGCTTTGCTTGGGGCAAATTTCAGAGTGAAACAGTCAGTAATGCCAACTCTATCATTTTTATGTACCTTTCCAGAACCCAATTGTAGTAATTTTACCATCTCTAATTGGTGGCCATAACGGAGTAAGTGATTCTGAAGAGGAATGGATCATATTACAGGTGGTCTGGATTGACGACTTCCTGGCCATTCATGTCCTAGGCACACCCCTCACTGCAGCATTTGAAGCCACTTGTTGGGTGAAGCCACTTATTGGGTGAAGCCACTTGTTGGATCAAGCCGCTTGTTTCCCCATAGGTTGACCACAGAGGATGCAGCATGTCTGTGCCACTGCTACCTCTACAAGTGCTTGCACTGGGGCCCTGGTCCCACAAGTCAAGGGGTCCATATCTCAAGACCAGGTTATAGCTTGATTCAGCAATCCTTACCTTTTGAAATGGATGCGTTCACAGCATTACCCTTGAGATGGTTGACGATATTCAGCTTCCAGGAGGTAATATAATATTTTCACTTTTGTTATTCAGTACACATGGGCAGGGTAGTAGAATCCCCAGGGGGAGGCGCGAATCCTGTTCCGTTGCCCCGATGCTGGCGGACCTATTCTCCGGTGCCGTTTTTCAGGGGCCAGCGGGATTCCCGCCTCGACGGGTCCCCCTGGCGATTCTCCGGGCCCCGAAGGGCCAAGTGACCATAAAGTGAATTACTCACCTCCTGCACGGCGGGACCTGGCAGGTGTAGTGATCTCTGTATGTGCATGTACATAAGGGGTTAATGTGTAATCAGTAGCACCAGATGATCACTAGAGGGCTGGACCAACAGGGGTATAAAAGAAACCAAATTGCGTCTCTCTCTCGCTCTCTTTTGGATGTACTGTGACCAGGACAGGAGTATCAGATTATCACAGATGATTCGTGTAGTTACGCATAGTTACTGTAGTTAGATCTTGTTAACCTTATCACTAATATCACGCAATTATTGTTATAGTTACTCAATAAACCTTTAGGTACTACTGGACGAGTTTGAGTCTTCTTCATCGAGATTCAGAAAACCTCATCATCCACCAAGGTTTGAGTAACACATATTACACTCCGCAGTATATCAAAACACACAGAGAAGTGTAATAAAAGATAATACAGGAGCGTAATAAAAGAGCAGGCAAGTGTGCGGGGGTTGTCCTGGGGGGGGGTCCCGACCCCGGGGGGGGCACGGTGGCCTGGCCCGCGATCGGGGCCTACCGATCTGCGGGTGGGCTAGTTCTATGGGGGGCCTTCTTTCAGCCACGCCAGGCCCCTGTAGGGCTTCACCATATTGCCCGGGGGCTGGCACAGAGAAGGGAACCCCCACGCATGCGCAGAAATATGCCGGCCGGTGCGCGCATGCGCGGGATTACACCAGCCGTTCCGCACATGCGGAATGCCGGCATGCGCGAGATCACGCTGGCCGTTCCGAGCATGCCAGCTGGAGCGGCGTCAACCATTCCGGCGTCAGCCTAGACCCCGAGAAATTGGAGAATTCCTCACTTTCGGGTGCTGTTGACGCCAGAGTGGTTGGAGCTGGTTTTCCCGTCGGCATGGGGACATAGCTCCATTATTGCAGAATTCTGCCAATGATTTTATATTTGCCATTGTAAGGGTATCATTATACGTACTGATGGCCCTATCCTAAATTTGAACCATACTCATGCAGGGAAAAATAGCATTCAGTTCTGCTGGGGAAATTGCACTGCGTCTGCCCTATAATTAGTCACAATTTAGGCTTCCATCTTTTTTTTATTCATCCAATGGATATGGGGTTTTCTGGCTAGGATAGCATTTATTGTCCATCCTTAATGGCCCTTGAGAAGGTGGTGGTGCGCTCCCTTCTTGAACCATTGCAGTCCATTTGTTGTGGGAACACCCAGTGGGAGTTGCAGTGTTTTTCCCAGGCGATAGTGAAGGAACAGCAAAATAATTTCAACTCAGGCTGTGTGTGGCTTGGAGGGGAGGTGCCAGGGACTATGTTACCATGCAACTGCTATCCTTGCAATTCTACAAAGTAGAGGTCACGGGTTCAGAAGGTGCTGTGCAGGTTAGGTGGATTGGCAAAGCTAAATTGCACTTAGTGTCCAAAAAAAGGTTAGGTGGCGTTACTGGGTTATGGGGCTAGGGTGGAGGTGTGGGCTTAAGTAGAGTGCTCTTTCCAAGGGCAGGTGCAGACTCAATGGGCCAAATGGCAGCCTTCTGCACTGTAAATTTTATGATTCTATGAGCCTTGGTGAGTTGCTGTACTGCATCTTGTAGAACCATCTCATTAGCTGATACGAAATCTAGTTACTTTTTACAATCAAAAATTTATTGAGATAACATTGAAAGCTGATATATAGCAGCTAATAAAGATCAAAGTTTTGTGAATATTAAATATCATTTTATTTAAATTCACAGTTCTGAAAGTGTGACCTGAAATATAAAAGCCTGACACAAAGCTTCATTTTATTGAATTGCTTTTTGGGTGGCATATGTATTATTTGGTAGAGGTTTGTCAATGTGGAGCAATTATATTCAACAATGTCCTATTCATAATCTGCGGCCTCAATCATCAGCAAAGTGATGGAAGGTGTTGTCGAGTATGCTATCAAGCAGCGTTTATACAGCAAGCATGCTCACTGATGTTCAGTTTTAGCTCCTCCATAGCCACTCAACCCCAGATCTCGTTGTAGCCTTGATCCAAATCTGGGCAAAAGAGCTGAACTCAAGAGGTGAGGTGAGCGTGACTGCCCTTGACATCAAGACAGCATATGACCGTGAATGGCATGATGGATGCCCAGAAAAACTGGAGTCAATGGGAATCAGGGAAAAACAAAGGAAGATTGGTGTAGTTGTTGGAAGCCAATCATCTCAGCCCCAGGACGTAGCTGTAGGAGTTCCTCAGGGTGATGCCCAAGGCCCAACCATCTTCAGCAGCTTCATCAATGACCTTCTCTCCATCACAAGGTCACAAGAGTGGATATTTGTTGCTGGTTGTACATGTTCAGTATCATGCACAACTCCTTGGATTACTGAAGAAATCCATGTCCATATGCAGCAAGACCCAGACAGCATTCTGCCCTGGGCAGATAAAGTGGAAAGTTACAGTCTCGCCACACAAGTACCAGTGATGATCATCCCCCAACAAGAGAGAATATAACCATCTCCACTTGACATTCAACGCCTTTACCATTGCTGAATCCACCATTATCAACAGCCTGGGGGTTACCATCGATCAGAAACTGATCAGACTGACCATATCTAAACAGTGGCTACAAAAGCAGATCAGGCTTCACCTCCTAGACTTCACCCCCTGACTTTTCCCTGATTTCCCTTGCACCATCTGCAAGGCACAAATGAAGAATTTGATGGAATATTCTCCACTTGCCTGGATGGACGTAGCTCCAACAACATTCAAGAAGCTCAACATCGTCCAGGACAAGCAGCCTATTTGATCTGCGTGTCATCCATCTCCTTAAATATTATTCTCTCCATCACCGAGAAATAGTAGCCGCAGTGTGCACCATCTACAAGATGCACTGCAACAACTCACCCAGGTTCCTTCAACAGCACCTTCCAAATTTGTGACCACTACCAGCTAGAAGGACAAGGGCAGCAGAAACATTGCAACAGCACCACCTTTAAGTTCCCCCTCCAAGCCACACACCATCCTGACTTGAAACTAGTTCCCTTACTGCCGCTGGGTCAAAAATCTGAAGCCCCCTTCTGAGCAGCACCTGCAGACCATCTGCAGCAGTTCAAGAAAGTGGTTTACCAGCATTTTCACAAGGGCAATAATGGATGAACAACAAATGCTGGCCTTGCCAATGGTGCTCACATTCCATGAAAGAATTTAAAAAACACAGTCCATGATTTGCACCCGTGCATTTCATGAGCCGCATGTGTGTAATTTCCCAGTATGTGCAATTTCCCATTATGTGCAATTTCCCATTATGTGCAATTTGCTATTATGTGCTCCAGGTGAGCAAGACACCCTGTTGGGAATGTGCAAGTGAAAATGCACATTAAGATTACCCACAAGCAAGCTAAAACTAATTGCCCTATCACTTATACAAATTATGGTTATCAACTTGGAAATAAGTTGCTATTCCTTCACTGCCGCTGGGTCAAAATCCTGGAACTCCCTCCCGAACAGCACTGTGAGTGTAACAACACCACATGAACTGTAGAAGTTCAAGAAGGCAAATCACCACCACCTTCTCAAGGGAAATTAGGAATGGATGGTAAATCGTGGTCTAACCAGTGACGTCTACGTCTGGTGAATGAGTACAACAAAACCTCATTGTCTTATCTCCAACCTCTTGCAGTATGCATGATTATGATATGTGTCGATGTTTGTTAATAAATAGACAATAGCAACAATGACTTACATACACCCGAAGGGGTTTCACAGGAGCTTTTTAGAAATAAACGAAACATGGGCAGATAGAAGACAAGCTATTGTGTTTGTTCAGAGTGCTTGACAGTGCTTGATTCTTTAGGAATTGGCCAACATAATCGTATTTTTCCAGCAATCCCACTAAGAAAGCTTGTCGCCAAGGAATGGATCCCCCGCCTTGAACGAATCACAGATTACTAGATGAGAATTGTTCTGTAATGGAAACTAATGAATTACGTGATGCATTTCTTAGTTTAAAATGTCACAACTGCTGTAAAGAAATGTACCAACCATAACATTACAAATTAAATCACTTATTTCGAATTCTCATTTTGAAACTGTGAAAGTTTCTGTACTATAGTGTCTTTTGAATGAAGCGACATTTTTTTGTCAACATCCCAAAAGCCTCCCTTAATCTTTGGTCAATGTAATTTCAGCTCAGCTCTTCATTGCCATTGTTTTCATTTTATTGAAACGCGTACAGCAATAAAAGCATTTGAGATGGTGGGAAGCAAATCTAAGGCTGCAATTTACTCTCGGGCTTTATAAGACATCTATAAATTACTAAAGTTTTGCTTTCATGTCCTATGATGCCATGGAATCCCTGGAGTAAAGTACAACGTTATTACTCAACTCTCAACCACCCGTAATTCTATTTATTAAACTTATATTGCGTGCTACCTGATTAAATCTTAGACATGTCCTAACGCCAGATACGAGTGTGCCTTCTAGATCATAGAATTTATAGTGCAGAAGGAGGCCATTCAGCCCATTGAGTCTGCACCGGCTCTTGGAAAGAGCACCCTACCCAAGGTCAACAATTCCGCCCTATCCCCATAACCCAGTAACCCCACCCAACACTAAGGGCAATTTTGGACACTAAGGTCAATTTATCATGGCCAATCCACCTAACCTGCACATCTTTGGACTGTGGGAGGAAACCGGAGCACCCGGAAGAAACCCACGCACACACGGGGAGGATGTGCAGACTCCGCACAGACAGTGAACCAAGCTGGAATCGAACCTGGGAACCTGGGATCCTGGAGCTGTGAAGCTATCCACAATGCTACCGTGCTGCCCTCATTGTAACTTTAGAATTACATGGAATGTACAGCACAGGACCAGGCCATTTGGCCCAACCAGTCTGTGTTGGTTTAAGAACAAAAGCAACAAAAAGCATCTGCTGAGTTCCGACAGCTTTTTTTGTGCTTATTTCAGAATTTGGGCATCTGCAGTATTTTGCATCAGCGTAGTCTACGCTCGTGTTTATACTCATCTAGTGTGTCCTCCCATTCACATGCTCATCTCAGCTTTTCAGCATGTCTTTCTCTCATCTTTTCTCTCATACGTTCATTGAGTTACCTCCTGTCAGCTTCCAAGCTGTGGGAGTCAGTTTCACATTCTAACTCCCGGGTAAAAAGAATTCTCCTTATTTCCCCCATTGGATTTATT
Organism: Scyliorhinus canicula; assembly: GCF_902713615.1. NCBI lineage: Eukaryota > Metazoa > Chordata > Chondrichthyes > Carcharhiniformes > Scyliorhinidae > Scyliorhinus > Scyliorhinus canicula. Next base: position 28,753,377 of record NC_052148.1, on the reverse strand, counting down.
AGTAACTACCTTGTATTTATGATCTATGGTTTTGGATTCTCCCACAAATGGAAACATGGCACGATCTGGTCTTAGCACAGTGGGCGAAACAGCTGGCTTGTAATGCAGAACAAGACCAGCAGCACGGGTTCAATTCCCATGCCGGCCTCCCTGAACAGACGCCGGAATGTGGCGACTAGGGGCTTTTCACAGTAACTTGCTTGAAGCCTACATGTGACAATAAGCGATTATTATTGTCATCTTACCAGGTCTTTGGGAGGAGGAAGCAAGCAAAATGAAAGAATAATGTGTTGGGCCGGTTTCCGTCAGGACAGGGCTGAGCAGACTGTCCGCAGCAGCAGTAACCAATTTGAGGTGGACGATTAATAATAATAATCGTTCTTACTGTCACAGGTAGGCTTACGTTAACACTGCAATGAAGTTACTGTGAAAATCCCCTAGTCGCCACACTCCGGTGCCTGTTCGGGTACACTGAGGGAGAATTGAGAATATCCAATTCACCGAACAGCACGTCTTTCGGGACTTGTGGGAGGAAACGAGCACGCGGAGGAATCCCATGCAGACACAGGGAGAACATGCAGACCCTGCATAGTTGGTGACCCAATCTGGGAATTCCAGGTTCCTGGCGCTGTGAAGCAACAGTGCTAACCACTGTGCTACCATGCCGATTAAGGCATTTAATTGCAATATTCCATCAATATTACAATATTCCCAGCGTCGGGTGGGCCCAAAGTCGCATCAGCCTCTTAGCAGCTCAGAGTAGGTGGCTAGCCCAGTGAAAGGTTGAAGTGGCATGAGGCTTTCTATCCTTAAACAATAAACCATGGCAAAGCTGAAGCTTCCATTGGCAGAGGCTTGCCACTACATGGGTGGGAGGCTCCTGGAGATGGACATCTCTGATTAGTGCTGGAGGCCAGTTAGTCGGTTCCATCAGACTGAACTCCTGTTGCATTCCCCTAATTAGCATTCTCCCTGAAATATAGTGAAGCCTGCCACCCAGTCTTGCAATGAGATGGGCGGAATTGACCTCCCGCCCCCACAGGTCCTAACTGGACGCCATCTCAGACGTGAATTGTCAATAGCCTGACTTCTGAAAATTTGAATGGGGTAAGGACAGGAAAGCGGCCCCAGAAGCTGAAAAATGCCCACGTCAGGAAGAAAATGCCCATTCTCTCCATCTGAACCCTGTACAACCCATTTATCGTTTTTAAAAAAACTATCAGTTCTCCTCTAAGTCATTTTGCTGCAGAGAGATGTCTGAACCTGTTCAATCTCTCTCGATAGCTTTAATCTCTCACTTCTGGTGTCTTCCTTATAAGTCTTTTGCTTAATCCAGCGCTTCGATGTCATTTATATTGTGTGGAGACCTGAATTGTGCTCTATATGGGTCAAACATAACTTTACCACTTTTGAATTCTATACCCCGAGAAATAAATCCCTGTGCTTTGTTTGCACTTTGTAGCTGTCTTTTCTGACCTGAAATTGTGTTCAATATCTTCACCTATATTCCTTAACCCTTTGCTCTTCTCCATCATGCAGTTTCTTATTTTCTAAGATGTTGGTTATGTTTCTTTATTTTCCCCTATAAAAGTGCATTGGAACAGCGAATGACTGATATGCAAGATGAGCACTTGGTGTGTTCAGGAGATAAATTCCATCACACCTACCTTCTGGATCCAGGTGCCTGGTGGAGGAGCCTTTGTAAACAGGCACATCCCTGCCACCACACTCCTCTCCAGCTAGCTTTCCTCTGAGGTTTCTGGCCCCACTCCCCCACCAGACTTGATCTCCATGCCTCAACTATGTCCCAATTCCATCGACCCAGCAGGCCCTAGCCCCGCTCCCCACCCCCCCCCCCCCCCCCACCTCCTCCTCCAACAGGACCAGATCTCCCCCTCTCAAAAGCCGATCTCCCAATCAGAGGTTGTCCCAGCCTCCAATTGTTCCCCCTCTCGGTTTGTTATCCCCCTACACCTGTTGTAATTTGCCTTTAAGAGCTTGCAGCATGGCACCACTCGGAGGGAGATTTGTTATGTGATCCAGTCTTATTTTCACTTTTGCTTTCAACAGAGCACAACACACAGCTCTGATCTCTACTATAATGCTGTTGGCAGGGCTGCTTCAGAATTTTGACCTAGCGAGTGAAGGAATATTTCCAAGTCAAGGTGGCGTCTGACTTGAAAAGGAACTTACAGGTGGAGGTGTTCCCATGCCTCTGCTACCCTTGTCCTACTATATGGTAGTGGTCATGGGTTTGGAAGGTGCGTCAAAGGAACCTTGGAGAGTTGCTTGAGTTTGTCTTGTAAATGGTACACATTACTGCCACTGTGCATCAGTGGTATGGGGAGTGAATACTTAAGGTGGTGGCTGGGGTGCTGATGAAGGAAACTGCTTTGTCCTGGATGGTGTGAGCTTCTTGAGTGTTGTTGAAGCTGCACTCATCCTAGCAAGGGATATGTATTCCATCACACACCTGACTTGTACCTTGCAGATGGTGGATAGGTTTTGGGAGATGAGTTACTCTTCACAGGTTTATCAGCCTCTGACCTGTTCTTGTATCCACAGTATTTATCTTGCTAGTCCGGTTATACGTGGCACGGTAGCAGAGGTTAGCACTGTTGCTTCACAGCGCCAGGGTCCCAGGTTCGATTCCTGGCTTGGGTCACTGTCTGTGCGGAGTCTGCACATTCTCCCCGTGTCTGCGTGGGTTCCCTCCGGGTGCTCCGGTTTACTCCCACAAGTCCTGAAAGACGTGCTGTTAGATAATTTGGACATTCTGAATTCTCCCTCTGTGTACCCGAACAGATGCCGGAATATGGCGACTAGGGGCTTTTGACAGTAACTTATTTGCAAAGTTAATGTAAGCCAACTTGTGACAATAAAGATTATTATGATAAAGATTATTATTATAAGTTTCTGTTCAATGGTAATCTCCAGAATGTGGGGAATTCAGCAATAGTAATGTCATTGAATGTCAAGGGGAGATGGTTACATTCTCCCTTGTTGAAGATAGTCATTGTCTGGCACTTGTGTGACAGGAATGTGACTTGCCACTGATTGTTACAGGTTGGCACCCAGGCTGGCACTGCCAAGGTGCCCAAGTGGCACCAGCAGTGCCTGGGCACTACCCTGCCCCAAGGACATGTAGCTGGGGCCTCCGATCCCCTGGGAGCCCACCAAGAATGCCGTTCCCATTTGTGGGGACCAGTTCTGAATGGCCCTCACCCGAAGTCTCCGAGGCAAAGAGATTGAATCCCAAAGCTTTAGATTCCTCGAGAATCTGCACATTAGAGTGAGACTAGCTGTTTTGCTCGAATATTCAGATTTGCTAAAAAGATTTGTGAGGCATTGCAAGCCAGGTAGATGTCGGGAATGGGGTCTACTGTCTTTTATCAGCCATACTGCAATGCGGCGAGCTCGGGCACATCCTGGCGGTTAGATCACGCCTTCAGTGTCATTTGGATGGGTTTCAAGGGATGATTCCCGCCAGGTGTTTGGGCGAAATCCAGATCGCTATTCACCCACACTTCGTCATTTTTCTGGAGCTTGGGGAAATTCTCACTGAATCATAGAACATAGAACAGTACAGCACAGAACAGGCCCTTCGGCCCTCAATGTTGTGCCGAGCCATGATCACCCTACTAAAACCCACGTATCCACCCTATACCCGTAACCCAACAACCCCCCCCTTAACCTTACTTTTATTAGGACACTACGGGCAATTTAGCATGGCCAATCCACCTAACCCGCACATCTTTAGACTGTGGGAGGAAACCGGAGCACCCGGAGGAAACCCACGCACACAGGGGGAGGACGTGCAGACTCCACACAGACAGTGAACCAGCTGGGAATCGAACCTGGGACCCTGGAGCTGTGAAGCATTTATGCTAACCACCATGCTACCCTGCTGCCCACAGTTAGAATTTTTTCTGGAGTAGGGAACTAAAGACGCCGACAGACCAGCTCTTCCGAGATCAGCGGTACCATTTTTAAAGGGTTTCCAGATCTCAGAAGTGAGATTGAGGGTCCCACATAACCCCATCCACAGACATTGTGACCCCACCCCACAGACATGGGCAACAACCCCAACCCTCCACCCTGGAGGGGCAACCTCACCGTGCCCCATCATTAAATGCCCATGTGACCTCCCCCACACCAACCTGGCATGAGCGTGAACTGCCCCAGGCACCCCAGCAATGTCAAGACAGCACCCCTGCCTTGCATGTTGGCACTCTCAGGGTGCCAGGGTGGCACTGCCAGGGTGTCATGTTGGCACTGCCAGGGTGCCATGTTGGCACTGCATGGGTGCCACCGACCCTGATCCCGACCCACCAATGTCCTCCAAACCCCTGCCCCAGCCCCCCACTCCCTCCCGCATGGCCATCATGTCTGGTTTCTATTTTTGGAGACCAGTACTAATTTGCACAGCCTCAGACCGCCAGTGGGGCTGGAGGAGAGCCAGGATACTCCACCTTCGAATGGACTGCCCCTATTTTAATGAGTTTAATGACTCATTTACATATGCAGACATGGATCACACCCAGCGAGGAGTGATCCAGGTCTGCATGTGGCAGAGCGGGTCGGTGTTCGCGCTCAGCCTGGCACCGAGTGCGAAACCCGTTTTTGGCCTCTCTGGCCCTCCAGCGGGAATAGCGGGATCATGCGCTGGGAAAATCGTGCCCCATATATTTCCCCCCCCCATGCAAACTAGATAAAATATATTTTAAACATGCGTGCTTCTGATGACTCCCAGACAGCTTATCATCTTTTACTCTTTTTGAACCCTCACGGTTATGTGATGCACAGTGCACGCCACAATATTGCTGCTGATTCTAAGTGCTGTCACAAAAAAAACACTTTGATTGCAGCAGAGTTCAGAGAGAGACAACTGCTGACATAACCTCCTGACACCAGCTTATGAGCACAGAGGTAACACTACAGCCAGAATTGAGACTAAAATAATTCTAATTTCATCGGCAATGTTGTGCTATCAGTTGAACTAAAGGCTTTGTTAGGAAAACAGTGCTGCATTCCATTCTGAACAAACATATCCATCTGCACGAAAGCAGCATTCAATGTTTGTGCAAAAATTCAGGAGGTACTGAAATCTTAAACGCTCAATTTTGCATCTTTCAAGGAGCCTAATTTAAAATTCACAATTGCTAGAAGCGTCAGCGCTCATAGATAAAGTTCTTATTTGTGCGCCTGTGTGCTGTGTCTTCCAGCACTGCTGTTTTATTATTTGATCTTAAGACAATGTTTAATATTTACATTGAAACAAAGTAGTCTCTGCCATAAGATTCCCGCCATTTTGAGCCATTGTGGTGCTGGGAAATGGCCGTCCAGCTAACTCTGAAGTCCATTGTTTAGCATATTTCATTACCCTGCAAAGTCAGGCGTAATCGTTGCTGTTTGATTTTAGAAACCTCGCGGCAATCACGAGTTGATTACTATGAAATAACACGGAATTATATCTGTAGGAGAGATTGATTGATACATTTATGTCTGAGTGAATTAAATGTTGGGAAATTGCAGTCATCGCTATATTAAAAGCGACTGACATCCCGAAAAGAGATCACAGCCAATGGCACTTAAAATTATAGCGCAACACAAATACAAGTTATCAATTAACCCTTGGGTCACTTCAGAGATATTAAGGCACTCTTTCAACTACAAACAACTTCTTCATTTAATTTCTATCCATAGCATGTTGCAGTATTACAATTGACAACAGAATAATCATAAACGGAACCACATTTCTGGATTAGGGTTGAAGAGCTGCCATCCCCAAAGTACAGAACCACCAGTGAAATGGCTGCCGTTTAGAACATAGAACATAGAACATAGAACAGTACAGCACAGAACAGGCCCTTCGGCCCTCGATGTTGTGCCGAACAATGATCACCCCACTTAAACCCACGTAACCCGTATACCCGTAACCCAACAATCCCCCCATTAACCTTACACTATGGGCAATTTAGCATGGCCAATCCACCTAACCCGCACATCTTTGGACTGTGGGAGGAAACCGGAGCACCCGGAGGAAACCCACGCGCACACGGGGAGGACGTGCAGACTCCACACAGACAGTGACCCAGCCAGGAATCGAACCATATAGAATTATCGATTTTCATTTTTGGTGTGCATGGTGTACTTCAAGAATTGATAAGGGCTCAATTAATTGGGAAATCAGCACATTGCACTGTTTGGAGGCAGGGGAATAAGCATGGCAAAGAATGGAGTGAGCTTGCAGCAACAATAACTTGCCTGTATGGTGCCCTCAACATATTAAAATGCCCCAAGGTGCTTCACAGGGACGTGATCAAAAGAAATCTCACATTAAACTGCGTATGTCCACATTAGGGCAGATGAGCAAAAGGTTGATCAAAGAGGTAGCTTTTAAGGAGTGTCTTAAAGGAGGAAAATGAGATGAAGAGGTTTGGGGCAGGAATTCTAGTGCTTAGGGCTGAGGCAGCTGAAGAAATGATCACCAACAATGATGAAATCAGGGGTGTGTAAGAGATGAGAATGGGGGAGCACGGAGATGTGGACGGGTTGGGGAAAGGCCAGGGAGGGATCTGAAAACCATGATGAGAATTTGAGGTCAGCGAGCACGGGAGGGTGATGGATGAACAGGACTAAGTATGTGTCGGATCCAGACAGAAAAGATTTGGATGAGCTTAAATGTGGACGATGGGAGGCCGGCAGAAGCACACTGAAGTGTCAAGTCCAGACGTAAAATACTGCTGAGGGTTTCAGCAGCACATTGACTGGGACAGGAGCAGGGTGATGCACTATCAATTACGACGAGACGAGAGTAGAGTGGAATCGTGGTTTTATTAAGCAGAGATGTGTAGCCTCCTGCAGCTGCTGCCGAACTGGCTGCAGCTCGGTGAGCACACATATTTATAGTCCGCCTACTGGGCGGAGCCAGCAGGCAGGGATCTACCCAACCTACCTGTAGTACAGGAGCCTTACGTTATACATCTCATGTATGTGATACATACAAACAGTGGTGACTACCACATTCACCCCCTGTTAAAAAGAGTCCAACGGGGGTGGTGGAAAAACTATTTACATGCATTTTAAGGTTAATATTTTGGGGAAAGTTCACACATTCAGCCGGTTGGGTGCCTTGATCCTCCGTTGTGAGCGCTGCAGTCCTGGTGGCGATGCAGACACCGGATTGGTCGCCGGTGACTCCGGGTGTGTGCAGACCTCATCTTTATCCCCGGGTGCGACCAAGGGGAGGACGGATCGTCCTGGAGCGGCGGCTGTGGTGAGGTGCGCTGGGGGGAGGAAGGGTGGCGCCGGAGCAGGGGGGGGGGGGGTGGTGGTGGTGGGAAACCTGCTGGTGCCCGGTCCCTGAGGGAGACTGTGTCTTGGCGGCCATCGGGGTACGCCGTACGTACTGCGGGTTACCATGGAGTAGCTGTACCCTCTCGACCAACGGGTCCGCCTTGTGGAGCCGCATGTGCTTGCGGAGGAGAACGGGTCCTAGAGCTGCCAGCCAAGTTGGGAGCAAAACCCCGGAGGTGGACGTCCTTGGGAAGGCAAGGTGACGTTCATGGGGGATTGCATTAGTCGCAGTGCAAAGTAGCGATTGGATGGAGTGAAGGGTGTCTGGGAGGACCTCCTGCAGCGGGAAACTGGGAGACTTTTGGACCGTAGGGCCAGCTGGGCGGCCTTCCAGACCGTCCCATTCTCCTGCTCCACCTGCCCGTTTCCCAGGGTGTTGTAGCTGGTCGTCCTGCTCGAGGCAATGCCCTTGCTGAGCAGGTACTGGCGCAGCTCATCACTCATAAAGGAGGATCCCCGATCGCTGTGGATGTAGGCGGGGAAACTGAACAGGGCGAAGACGGTGTTGAGGACCCTGATGACTGTGGCAGACATCATATCGGGGCATGGGACGGCGAAGGGGAATCTGGAGTATTCGTCAACCACGTTAAGGATATACGTGTTTTAGTCGGTGGAGGGGAGGGGCCCTTTGAAATCCACGCTGAGGCGTTCACAGGGCCTTCACTAGATGCGTGCGGTCTGGCCAGTAGAAGTCCGGTTTGCACTCCGCGCAGACCTGGCAGTCGCTGGTGATAGACCTGACCTCCTCAATGGAGTAGGGCAGATTGCGGGCCTTAGTGAAGTGAAAGAACCGGGTGACCCCTGGGTGACAGAAAGTGTTGTGTAGGGTCCGGAGTTGGTCCACTTGTGCGCTGGCACATGCACCTCGGGATAGGGCATCGGGGGGGCTCGTTGAGCTTACCGGGGTGATACAAAATCTAGCAATTGTAGGTGGAGAGCTCGATCCTTCACTTCAAGATTTTATCATTTTTGATCTTGCCCTGGTATGTGTTATTGAACCGGAAGGCAACCGACCATTGGTCAGTGAGGAGAGTGAATCTCCTGCCGGCCAGGTAATGCCTCCAATGCCGCACAGCTTCAACGATGGCTTGGGCCTCCTCGATGGAGGAGTGCCGAATATCGGTGGCATGAAGGGTGCGTGAAAAGAATGCCACGGGCCTATCTGCCTGGTTGAAGGTGGCGGCCAGAGCGGCATCTAATGCATCGCTCTCGACTGGGAAGGGGAGCGTCTTGTTGACCGCGTGCATCGTGGCCTTGACGATGCCGGCCTTGATACGGTTGAAGGCCTGGTGAGCCTCAGCTGTCAGGGGGAAAGCAGTGGAGTGAATGAGCGGGCGGACCTTGTCCGCATAGTTAGAGACCCACTGGGCATAGTATGAGAAGAATCCCAGGCATCGTTTAAGGGCCTTGGGGCTGTGGGAGAGGGGACATTCCATGAGGGGGTGGATACGATCGGGGTCGGGCCCTAGAACTCCATTTTGCACCACATAGCCAAGGATGGCTAAGCGGTTGGTGCTGAACAGGCACTTCTCCTTGTTGTACGTAACGTTGAGGAGTTTGGCGGTGTGGAGGAATTTGGAAAGGTTAGTGTTGTGGTCCTGCTGGTCATGGCCGCAGATGGTGACATTATCCAGGTACGGGAAGGTGGCCCGCAGTCCGTACTGGTAAACCATTTGGTCCATCTCCCGTTGGAAGACCGAAACCCCATTAGTGACGCCGAAGGGAACCCTAAGGAAGTGGTGAAGGCGGCCGTCCGCTTCAAACGCAGTGTACGGGCGGTCTGCCTTGCGAATGGAGAGCTGGTGATAGACAGATTTCAGGTCCACTGTCGAGAAGACCCAGTACTGTGCAATCTGATTGACCATATCAGAGATGCGTGGGAGGGGGTACGCGTCGAGCTGCGTGTACTGATTGATCGTCAACGACCATCCTGTGTTTCTCCACAGTTTTCACAACTACCATTTGGGCTCTCCAGGGGCTGTTGCTGGCCTCGATAATACTTTCCTGCAGCAGCCGCTGGAACTCAGACCTGATGAAGGTCCTGTCCTGTGCACTGTACCGCCTGCTCCTGGTGGCGACGGGTTTGCAATCCGGGTTGAGGTTTGCGAACAGAGAAGGCAGGTAGACCTTAAGATCGTGAGGCCGCATACAGTAAGGGGAGGTTGGGGTCCGCCGAATTTCACAGTTAGACTTTGGAGGTTGCACTGGAAGTCCAGGCCGAGTAGCAAGGCAGCGCAGAGGTTGGGGAGGACGTGGAGTCAAAGCGACTGAACTCTACGCCCTGGATGGTGAGGGTGGCGGTGCAGTATGGAGTGGGATCCGGAGGCCAGGGGGATTTGTTGTGTGATGGGGGGTACCGCGAGGGAGCAGCGCCTTACTGTATCGGGGTGGATGAAGCTCTCTGTGCTCCCGGAGTCAAGAAGACATGATGTCCTGTGCCCATCCACCTTTACCGTCGTCGATGCGGTTGCGAAGTTGTGCACTGGTCGATCGTGATGGAGACGAGCTGTAGCTGGTGTTGGAAGGCCCCTGGCTGGTTGGCGGCGGTTGCAGGCGATGAGCGGCCCGATGAGGTGCGCGACGAGCAGGGGTCCTGAGGCAAGGATGGGGGGGAAGATGGCGGCGCCCACGGGCCGCATGTGTCCTAAGGCAAGCAAGGTGGCAGCGTCCACGGGCCGCACATGGGTTGCGGGGGTGAAGATGGTGGCGCCCACGGGTCCCACGTGGGGGATGCAGGAACAATGGGCCTGGTTACAGTGGCAATCGACCGGGCCTGGCACACCACAGTGAAATGTCCTTTCTTCCTGCAGGCCTTGCAAAGTGCGCTCGCGCTGGGCATTGCTGCCGGGAGTGCAATGTCTGTCCGCAGAAGTAGCACTTGGATTCCCTGGGGTTGGCTGGCTTCCGCGCAGCGCAAGCCTGGGTTTGGCTGGGGGCGGTCGCTGGCGGGGTGAACGATGGGGTGTTCGCTGGTGGGGTCCACGATGTCCAGGACAGGGGCGCCATGCGGTCGGGGGTGTACGCTTGTACATTACGGGAGGCGACCGTTAGTGAGTTCGCGAGTTTCTTGGTCGAGGGTAGCCCCTCCTAAGAGGCGCTGGCGAATGTACGCCGACCCTATGCCCGTAACAAAGGAGTCCCTGATTAGGAGTTTGGAATATTCAACAGCCGAAACGGCCTGGCAATCGCACTCCCTCGCCAGAGTGTGCAGGGCACACCAGAAATCTTCCAAAGACTCACCGGGGAGTTGATGCCGCATGGACAGGAGGTGCCTGGCGTAGAGTTTGTTGGCCTGCTTAGTGTAGTTCTCTTTCAGTAGTACCATGGCCTCAGCATAGGTGGGCGCGTCCCGGATGAGGGGAAAGATATCGGAGCTCAGCCCTGTACACAGGATCTGGAGTTTCTGTGCCTCTGTGGGTGGTTCTGTCGCAGATCCGATGTAGGCTTCAAAGCAAGCTAGCCAGTGGGCAAAGGCCGACTTGGCATTGTCTGCTTGAGGGTGCAGCTGCAGGCGATCTGGCTTGATGCGGAGGTTCATCGTTGTAAAATCTCTGCTTAATAAATTGATGCACTATCAATTACGACGAGACGAGAGTAGAGTGTAATCCAGGCTTTATTACGCAGAGATGTGTAGCCTCCTGCAGCTGCTGCCGAAATGGCTGCAGCTCGGTGAGCACACACATTTATACTCCGCCTACTAGGCGGAGCCAGCAGGCAGGGATCTACCCCCATACCTGTCATATAGGAGCCTTACCGTATTACATCTCATGTATTTGATATATACAACAGTGGTGACTACCACACAGAGTGGGGCAATGTTATGTAAATAGAAGTAGGCGGTCTTGGTCTCAGCAAAGGTACGGGTGAAGATTCATCTTGTGGTCAAATACAATACCAAGGTTTTAAACAGTCTGGTTCAGTCCCAGACCAGTGGAGGGCAATGTAAAAGGAGAGGGTGAAAACGTTATGGGGATGGGTTAATGAACGGCACAGCAGATTGAACCTGATGAGTCATGTAAAGAGCTCACCAAGCTACAAGGAGGTGAACTGAGGACCGTTTATAATGTTTCAATGTCCATGATGGTAGCAAATGAAAACTCATCATGTACTGTTTCCAGCTTTACCCAGCGGCAGATGGTCACTTCCTGCCCTGTAACCAGTTTGTGGGTGAGTTGCGACAGTGTTGATTGACATGAAAATGGTGCTACCTAACAATGTTGGGGCTGGTTTAGCACACTGGGCTAAATCGCTGGCTTCGAAAGCAGACCAAGGCAGGCCAGCAGCACAGTTCAATTCCCGTACCAGCCTCCCCGAACAGGCGCCAGCATGTGGCGACTAGGGGCTTTAGGGGCTGGTTTAGCACACTGGGCTAAATTGCTGGCTTTTAAGGCAGGCCAGCAGCACGGTTCAATTCCCGTACCAGCCTCCCCGAACAGGCGCCGGAATGTGGCGACTAGGGGCTTTTCACAGTAACTTCATTGAAGAGTACTCGTGACAATAAGCGATTTTCATTTCATTTCATTTCATGTTGTAAGATGCTTATTATCATTATTAATTATGCCACCAGGAGTTTAGGCAGGAGCATGAGCTGCCTAAATCCAGGCCTTCCTGAAAATTGCAAGACAGAGGCCTCTGGTGGCAAGTCAGTGATCTGGTTTTGTTATGGTTTTTGCTGCTGCCTCACTCAGACTGAAAACCAGCTCCCATAGCAACAAAACATCCATTAATTTAATCGCGTTGCTTCGTCTGATTCAGTCCAGTTCTCCCCATCCTGCACTTAGCGAGTGCTGCTGATCAGTTTCTCTTATTCCTGCTCATTTAAAGCTCTTTCCTGCCGTCTGACACCGGGTAGTTGACAGACCTGTCAGTCTCTATCTCCTGTTGCGTTTTGCTCTCTGGTGCCTCAAGAGGAAATGTATGAGGGAACCTAGCTGACTATAAAGACCCTGTTTTGAGTCCATTCCACCCAAACAGACGTAATTGGAAGTCTCTCAGAATGAAGCTCACTCCACTGACGCCAAGGCGTCATCAACGGTGACAGTGAACATTTGTTCTTATTGTGTTACAAAAAATTATAAGACTTGGAGTTCTCCTACACTTTACCTGGTCCCACAGGAACATCACAAACAATGAATTGTGTTGAAGGGGTGTCCATACTATTATGTAAACAAGTTACAAAGACTGGTACTGGGAGCTGGTTCCTTTTCCCTCCAGTTTTCACTACTTCTGACTGTAATACTTCTGACTGACAAGACAGGCAAGTTATTGTTGCATTGGCTCACCAATTGCATGGGGGCTGGCAGTACTTCGCTTATGTTACGTTACATACTTAAGTATCTTATATGTGAGTTCATGCAGCAAGTACTGGCAGGCAATTATACTATAGGGAGTAAAGAATACTGAATATTACGAAAATAAATTCAAACTCAGAGCTCTAAACCAATAGCAGAAAATGTTGGAACTGCTCAGCAGGACATTTCGTGACTGTGGTGAGAGCAGACAGGTTAATGTTTTATGTGTAACTCAGTGCCAGCAGAATTCTGTCCTAACCTGGCATCTATACAGCTGGAAGAGAGGAATTTAGAATGCTGGATAGCTCATCTCTACCAAACTCATGGATCCATGGGGCACGATTTTACTAAAAGGGAACAAAGACCTATAGCGAGCACCGAGAAACACGAGGATATAAAACACCACTTGGGTTAGATAGGGTTAGATAGATGACAGTAGATAGGGGTACGCACAACCAAGGCCGCACATAGTCCGTTTTCTTTCTGACCCCTGACACTCCCAAAGCCCCAATACACTATTGGAGGGTCCCTGCAACCCCCCCCCCCAACACCCACACATGCCACCCTAGTCCAATTGCCAGCGCACACAAAATGCCAGCTTGGCAGCTTGGCTGCACCAACCTGGCAACCTGGGACTGCCACTTCCAACTGGTAGTGCCAGGCTAGCACTGCCAGGGTACCCAGGTGGCACCAGCAGTGCCAGAGTCCCACTCTTTCCAAAGGGCATTCACCTGGGGGCCTCCGATCCCCTGGGAGACCCCCATGAGTGCCGTTCCATCTGGTTCCCGTTTGTGGAGACCAGTACTGAACAGCGCTCGCCCAAGGTCTCCCAGGCAAAGGGGATAGATCCCAATGTCTCGGGCACCTTGGGAAACTCCATATCAATGTGAGACTAGCTGTCTCGCTTTAATATGCAGATTTTCCCAAAAGTGATCCTGCTCACAATGGGTGGGATTTAAATTGCAACATCTCATGAGATCAGGTTGGATTGCGTGAGGCATTGCGAGTTGGATAGATCCTGGGAGCGGGGTCTCCCAGCTTCTATCGGCCACGCTGCGCTGCTTCGAGCTGCTTTTCAGGTGCAGCGTGGCCATAAATCGCGCCCATGGTATAATCCTGAGTTACTTAAAGGGATGACAGGGGATAGGCAATGGCAAACATTCAAGGAACGCATGGGGGAACTACAGCAACTGTTCATTCCTGTCTGGCACAAAAGCAAAATGGGTAAGAGGGCCAATCCATGGCTTACAAAGGAAATTAGAAATAGTATCTGATACAAGGAAGAAGCATACCGATTGGCCAAAAAGAAATAGGTCTGAGGATTGGGAGCAGTTTAAAATTCAGCAAAGAAGGACCAAGGGATTGATTAAGAAGAGGAAAGTACAGTACGAAAGGAAGATTGCAGGGAACATAAAGATTGACACTAAGAGTTTCTATAGATATGTGAAGAGAAAGAGATTGGTAAACACAAATGTAGGCCCCCTACAGACAGAAACAGGAGAATGCATAATAAGGGACAATGAAATGGCTGAATAATTGAATACATACTTTGATTCTGTCTTCACAAAAGAGGACACAAATCAGATACCAGAAATGTTGGAGAATGAAAGGTTGTGTGAGAGGGATGAAATGAGGGAGATCAACATTAGTGGAGAAATGGTGCTGGGAAAATTGATGGGATTGAAGGTGGATAAATCCCCAGTGCCTGAGAATCTGCATCCCAGAGTGCATAAGGAGGTGGCTCTGGAAATAGTGGATGCATTGGTGGTCATCTTCCGGGATTCTGTAGACTCTGGAACAGTCCCTGCAGATTGGAGGGTGGCTCACATCACTCCAATATTCAAAAAGGGAGATAGAGAGAAAGCAGGGAATTATAGACCAGTAAGCCGGTAGTGGGGAAAATTCTTGAATACATTATCAAGGACTTTATAGCGGAACATTTGGAAAGCAGTGGCTGTATCAGTCAGAGTCAGCATGGATTTATGAAGGGAAAATCATGCTTGGCAAATCTGTTGGAATTCTTTGAAGATGTGAACTGATACATTTTGGGAAGTCGAATTTCAATGCTGAATACAGGGTTAAAGGCAGGATTCTTGGAAGTGTGGAGGAACAGAGGGATCTTGGGGTGCACATACATAAATCCCTCAAAGTTTCCACCCAGGTTGATAGGGTTGTTAAGAAGACGTCTGGTGTGTTGAAATGAAATGAAAATCGCTTATTGTCACAAGTAGGCTTCAAATGAAGTTACTGTGAAGAGCCCCGAGTCGCCACATTCCGGCACCTGTTCGGGAGGCTGGTACGGGAATTGAACCGTGTTGCTGGCCTGCCTTGGTCTGCTTTCAAAGTCAGCGATTTAGCCTGCGCTAAAGGCTTTCATTTACAGGGGATTGAGTTTAAGAGCGGCGAGGTTTTGCTGGTTAGACCACACTTGGAATATTGTGTCCAGTTCTGGTCGCCTCATTATAGGAAGGATGTGGATGCTTTGGAGAGGGTACAGAGGAGATTTACCAGGATGCTGCTTGGACTGGAGGGCATGACTTATGAGGGAGCTAGGGCTTTTCTCACTGGAGCGAAGCAGAGAGGTGACTTCATACAGGTGTACAAGGTGATGAAAGGCATTGATAGACTGGACAATCAGAAATTTTTCCCCAGGGTGGAAATGGCTGTCACGAGGGGACATAATTTTAAGGTGATTAGAGAAAGGTATGGGGGAGATGTCAGAGGTAGGTTCTTTACACAGAGAGTGGTGGGTGTGTGGAATGCACTGCCAGTGGAGGTGGTGGAGTCAGAGTCATTAGGGATATTTAAGCGACTCTTAGACAGGCACATGGACAGCAGTAAATTGAAGGGGTGTAAATTAGGTTGATCTTAGATTAGGATAAATGGGCGCCACAGCATCGTGGGCTGAAGGGCCTGTACTGTGCTGTACTGTTCTATGTACTATCTATGTAACCAGTACAGTTGACAAGGGGGAGCCAGTCAATTTGATATATTTGGACTTTCAGAAGGTGTTTGACAAAGTCCTCGTAAGAGATTATTGTGCAAAATGAAAGCGCATGGGATTGGGGGAAATGTATTGAGGTGGATAGGAAACTGGTTGGCAGAGAGGAAACAAAGAGCAGGGATTAATGGGTCCTTTTCAAATTGGCAGCAGTAACAAATGGGGTGCCACAGGGATCGGTGCTGGGACCCCAGCTATTCACCATATATATTAATGATTTGGACGAGGGAACAAAATGTAGCATCTCAGAGTTTGCAGATGATACCAAGTTAGGTAGGAGGGTGAACTGTGACCAGGATGCTGGGATCCTACAGCAAGGTCTGGACAGGTTGGGCGAGTGGGCAAATCAATGGCAGATGCAGTATAATTTGGATAAGTGTGAGGTTATTCACTTTGGAAGCTACAACAGGAAGGCAGATTACTACCTGAATGGGTGTAAATTGGGAGAGGGGAGTGTGCAGTGGGACCTGGGTGTCCTTGTGCACCATTCACTAAAGGTAAGCATGCAGGTGCAGCAGGCGGTAAAGAAGGCTAATGGTATGTTGGCCTTCATAGCGAGGTGTCAAGGGGCAATGGTCTGATTCTCTCTTGAAGGAGATGATCATTGCCTGGCACTTGTATCGCACAAATGTTACTTGCAGATGAGCTCCTCAAAAAAATTGGAACATGTCATCAACAAGATAGGCAAGTATATTCTTGTGGTTGCAATATGAGTTAGAATTCTGTTGGTATGTTCAAAACCCTAATTATTGGTTACAATGGGTACCTTGCCTTTCAGCGTGGCTATGCACTGTCGTGTAAAAATGTAGAAAGTGAGCTGGCAGCCCATCACATCTCTCCTAACTTTTATTTTGATTGAGGCCAGTGTAAGTAAAAATAGAGGGAAGATGCCAGGGTGGCCCTTCACACCGACGGGATCTTCTGGTTCCACCGAAAGTAACAGCGCCCCCACCCACCCCGGCAGTGGGACGGGAAAGCCGCACAAACCGCCATAGACATCAGTGGGACCAGATGATCCCTCCAGCAGTCGAGGCGAGCCGCCTCCACCACCGGCCGCCAAAGGTATATCCCCTCTGCCTCTTCTGTCATTCACAACATCTACTTCGTAATCCGACAAAGACTTCCTTCAGAATATTGGCCAGATTGCAGTCAATTTATGATTGCGATTGAATTATTTGGTTTTAATCTTTAGGCTGCTCATATCAATTCAACAAGCACACAATTTTGAATACATGAAAAGGATGGGAATGGAGGGATACGGACCCAGGAAGTGTAGGAGATTTTAGTTTTGACAGGCAGCATGGTTGGCACAGGCTTGAAGGGATGAAGAGCCTGTTCCTGTGCTGTACTTTTCTTTGTTCTTTGATTTTGAAATGTAGTACAGTGCCACACAATCTGTAAATAAAGTAAAAAAGGAAGACTTGCATTTATAAAGTGCTTTTCCTGACTACCGGATGGCTCAAAGCTCTTTGCAGCCAATGAGGTACTCTTGGAACGTAGCCACTCTTTTAATGCAGGAAACGTGGCATTAACATTTACCATTCAAATAATTGGCGCAATCATTTGAGTATTTCTTCTGCCAAGTGCAGCTCCTAATTTTCCTGTAATGAGGCCTTTCACAGACACTTGAGTGTGTGCTTTTATGCCCTTCAGCAGGTTAGGAGAGCTGCCTCTCACCTTTTGAGAAGTCAGTTGCCATCATCTTCCACATCCCCTAAGGGAACTGGGAATTGAAATTCACAGGTCGAAATAGGACAGATTGCAACCATGAGTCATAGAGCTGGCATTCAGCTTCAACTCTGTGACATGATCATTTTATATTGATAAACAGGTCTGAATAAGGACCCATTGTGGGGAAAAAGTATTCAAATTCATTCATTTTTAAAATTCCCATCTCTGCAATAATTTGTCAGCCCAATTTTGATTTTGCTTTCCAAAAAAATATCCATCCTATTTCTTCTTGACATGACTCAATTTCACCTCAAAAGAATCCACTTAAATTGCTGATGAGAATTGCTTTCGTCTGACTCATCGCCCATATATTAGGTGGAATTTAATGTTTGAGACGGGGCTGCCCAACCAGTGGCTGAAGAACAGAAGGGAGTACTGGGTTGCCCGTGGAGAAGGCCTGATGGAATGAAGTACCCATTGGGCATTTTATCAACTTGTGTCGAAACTTCCCTTGAATTAAGGTCCCCAGGGATAGAGAGTCCCACTCTGATTAGCCAGCAGCTCTCCACTGCCATTAGAACCATCGGGACCAGTGGCAGCTGCTGGCAAAGCGCCCGCTAGAGGCCCAAGATCAATGCAAGATCCCAGGTTGGAGATGAGTGAGGGGGTTGTGGATGGGTGTTGGAAGGAAGGACAGGGGTGCAGCTCTCAGGAGCACCCTCCCGCTTCCCCTACACCAGGTTCCCCAACAGGCACAGACTGTCTTTGAACAAGAGACTCTCATCCGGACCGTGAAGCAAACTCAGCAGGATTTGCTCTTTCCACATGGTGACTCCCGACCCAGCCACTTGTTGAATATGTAATGTCTCTAAAGCGGGCATTAATTTCCATTTACTGGCTTCAAGTAGCATCCAGGCAGTAAGAAGTCTCACTCTAAATGCCTCTAACGTCTCCAAACTCGCCACTGGGGTCTGCATCTGATGCAGGGGTTTTAATTTCCATTCATTGACATTGCCCGGGCCTATAGTCTCCAGGAACTGCAGGCTTCTTGCGAGGGAGAAAATAAACCAAAGGCCTTAAACTGGAACAAAAACAACTTTCAAGAAAACAAGTTGGTTTTGTAAAGGACTAAAATACTGCACGATAATTCAATACGAACATATCAGGGGGAATCTAACTCTATGGAGACAAGTGATAGCATATGTGTGAGGAGAAAGATGGTATCCTATTAATAGCCTGTTAATATATTAAGCCATCATGTGAAAAGCTGCAAGAATGTCTATGTATTCTCCTTCGGCAGTTAGTCAGTTCGCTATAAACTAGCAAGTTTCAGTCAGGACATGCATATCTTGTTTTCCTTACTTTGGTGAAGATTGACCCCTGGGTCAAGTGGAAGAAGGACAAAAACACAAATCAACAAACAGAAAGAAGGATTGATTGATTTGCATTTCTTTAGCACCTTCCTTGACTCCAGGCCAGGCCATCTCCTCGTGCTATCACAAATAACAGTAGGAAATGATAGAAATGCTCAGCAGACATGGTGGCACCTGTGAAGAGAGAAAAAGCGTTAGCATTTCAGATCACTGCCTTTCGTCAGTCCTCAAAAATGTTTAGTGAACGTGTTTTAAGAGCATAAGAAATATGGACATTCGGCCATTCAACCCCTCAAGCCTGCTGTGCCATTCAATACGATCATTGACGATCTTCTGCCTCAAGCAATTTTAATGTTCAATATTGCCAGACACCCCGGCGGGTTTTCCAGCAGGGGAGGGGGTTCCCCATTGGCCACCGGTGGGATCTTCTGGTCCCTCCAAAGTCAATGGCCATTTGTCTTGCTTGCTGGCCACACTGCTGGGGCAACCACTGTTGGGGGTGGGGGGGGGGGGGGGAGGGGGCTGCCTTTGGCAGGACCGGAGGATCCCACCAGCAGGAAGGGCTAGTAAATCCCAGCCTACGCCTTTGTCACAAGGGAAACCCTCAGGATTTGGGAACATTTTCTTAATGGCAGTTGGGCAAGGGGGGCCGCATGGTGGCACAGTGGTTAGCAATGTTGCTTACAGCGCCAGGGTCCCAGGTTCGATTACCGGCTTGGGTCACTGTCTGTGCGGAGTCTGCGAGGGTTTCCTCCGGGTGCTCCAGTTTCCTCCTACAAGTCCCGAAAGACGGGCTGTTAGGTGACTCGGACATTCTGAATTCTCCCTCTGTGTACCTGAACAGGCGCCGGAACATGGCGACTAGGAGCTTTTCACAATAACTTCATTGCAGTGTTAATGTAAGCCTACTTGTGACAATACAGGTTATTATTATTATTATTATTAAATACTGGCCTTGCCTGCGACACTCACATCCCATGAAAGAATAAAGCAAAGCCAGAATGCCAGAACACACAAGTAATTTTCCCCATTACGGTTTCCTCCACCTGTAATTTTCTTTTGGTACTCAAAATACAAAAAAAATACAGGAAAAGATTTGGGAACCAAAAGGCCCATTGGCTTCTAATAGATGAATGCCATCTTTCAGTCTTTACACCTAATTCCTTCTCCTAACAAGGATATGAAATGTATTTTTAGGCACCATCCTTTCTCTTTCCACCCGCCATATGTAGATACCTAAACAACTATACACTAATAAAGCAATGCTCAAATGTGACAGATTTCACAAGGTCCGAATACCCTTCAAGGGTTAAAGGTGCATTGCCGCTCTGTATTTACTTATTCATCCAGTTTTGACTGTGCAGTCCGGCACTGACGCCTCATCTTAAACAAGGATTTAACATGCCTAGGCAGAGAAATCTGGAATGGACTGGAGCAGGCAAACATCCTGCCAAGTAAGTACGGCGAAGAGGAGATATCAAAGTCATTTAGACATTTGCAGTTTCTTTGCTGTCATCTCACAGTGACTGAGGAAAGCAAGGAAGCAGACTGCTGGCGAGTGGGGGGGGGGGGGGGGGGGGGAGGGGGGGATGAATTTGTATTTTGAGTTGAATATGAACGAAAAGAAAGCTGACGTGGCTGTTGGCTGTTTTCTTTCAGTGTCCCGATTCGGCCTGTAAGCAAGATCTGTTGGCCTACCTGCAGCGCATTGCACTCTACTGTCACCAGCTTAACATCTGCAGCAAAGTGAAGGCGGAAGTCCAAAACCTGGGAGGAGAGCTGATTGTGTCTGGGGTAAGCAACAATTAACTACAGGGTTTGAGAATTCCAAAGGTATAAAGTATCTCAATACCACTGCTTTCATGCTCCCTGGCATGTGCTGTTGAATATTCGTTTCTTAATAGCGCATTCTTCTGTTCACACTTCATTAGGCAATGATGCTCCTTTTTTTGTTAATGTACATCTGTGACAGATAAAATATATATATATATTTAGCGATTGCTGTGACCTCATTAAAAATCTGCCTGAGGAATATTAAATTGAGGAAACCGAGGTTGTCTTGTATTTCATTCCACGCCACCGCTGTGGGACTATTTTGTTTTTCCCTTCCAGTGATGGATGTTCCTGAACCACAATAGCTCATATGTGACAAAATCTTTGAAACGTTATTTAAATCATTCTTGCAACAAAGAAAATGTGTTATTTATACTAGTGTGGAGCCAGTGAAGGAATCAGAGAAAGATCAATGCTGCAGCACTGTAATGGCACAACATAACTTACAGCTACTTTGCTCAGAGCTGCTGGAGGACAGGGGTATGCCTCCACTGACCCGTCACCGGCACCGCGCGGTTCAGTGTGCATTTCTAAATTTTAAATGAACCTTCAGCTGACCTGTCCCGGGATCAGGATACAAAGCCAGTCCAACACTGATAGGATGGACACTTCTCCACGTACTGCTTGGAAGAGGGAACAAGCTACCATTTATGTAGCGACTTTTGCGACCTTAGGTCACCCACAAATTGGGCGGATACTTAAAGAGACCCAATTTGCAGAGTTACAGAGAAAGGCTAATTAGACATCTTTTTCAAAGAGCCAGCAAAGACCTGGCGGGCCGAACGGCCTGCTATAAAGTGTCATGATTTTATGAAAGTATTTCCCAGGGTTTTTGATGTGTGCTTGCCGACGTGGCGGAATGTGGCTGCCAATGGCACAAAGCTCAGTCCCACAAACAGTAATGAGATAATTGACCAATTAATCTGATTTAGGGAAAGATAAATGTCGCTAGGCCACTGGGAAAGCTCCCCTGCATTTTTTAGTAATAGCCAGGGAATCTTTAAATTTACCAGAGAGGGCAGTCAGGGTCTCAGATTAATGTTACAACCTAAAGGTGGCACCCCTAGCTGTGCAGCACTGCTTCAGCGCTGCACTGAAGTGTCAGTAAAGACCATGAGCTCTTCTCTTTGGAGTGGAGCTTGAACCCGCAGCCATCTAAGAGTGCGACCCATTGAGCCAAGGCTGACGCTCAACACATTCTGAAAGGATCCAGTGTTAACACTAAGCTTTTTCTCAGCAATTCTTTCTGCGCTTAGGAACACTGCAGGAGTGTTCCTAAATTGTTATCAAGTGGCAATCTCTGTCAAAGAAGCGGTACGGTGGCTGATGTTGGAAATAAAAAAATATTGTATTCTGTGGGGGCGGACGAGCATACCACTGAGATGCAACAAGGTGAATTTTTTTGCTGTGTGCAAACGTGCTTTAGCTGACCTGGGAGCACTCAGTACACTGGGTGATGAGCACTGAATTTCCAAACAGAACCCTTCCATCCTTCAGTTCCAAGTGAAGCCGGAAATCCCTTCTCTCACCAGACTGAGTGCTTTTTCAATGTCAGTTTAAGTCTATTGTGGCAGAGGAGCAGAATACAGCCAAGTGATTTTGTATGCAGCTCACAGAGATGCAAATTTCAGCTGTAGACACACGTCTTCTCCTCAAACTTACATACAGCTGGACCTGCATTCATCCGAGGTGAATGCCAACAGCAACTTCAAACATTGAAGGCTTCTGTCTGGATCTTCTGCGTGAAACCTGTATTGTACTATTCAAAAGGACCACGCTGCTCATTCATGTCACATGGTATCGGCGCAAACTCTGAAATTTTCCACTTTGAATGTATTTGGTCTTTCAGTATTCTCATTCTTGTCCTTGATGCTTGGATAGGGCGCTAAGGGTGCTAGCTAGCCTCAGGTAGTTGGCTCCAATTGGTGATTGTTTGGGAATAGATCCGGATACCAAGGGTTGGCTGGCTGCTTTTATCCACGGAGGGCTTCACAACATGCCTGTACTCATCCAAAATCTGCACGCACGGGATCACAGGTTGGAATTTTGTGCTCCCTTTCGAGTCGGGCGAGTTCGACAACAGGAGTGGAAAACATTGTGACAAGGCCAAAGTCACATTCCACGTCGGCATAAACGTGATTGCACCGCTCCGTGATTGACGGGGCAGATTTCCTGACTTTTAACGTCAGGAACATCATTTAAACATATTAACATTTCCTTATCTGGTCCCTGTGTCTGAATCATCCTCCCATCCCGACCCCATCAGAAATTCCTTCCGTGCAGACATGGTGACAGAATGGCGTGAAACCCGACTGGTCTCCTAAGGCGTGCACCTGGCGAGAGGACCTCCGAAGAGAGCTCAAGTGAGTGGGCACTGGCTCGGCATTGTCCCTAGCACTGTCCCCGGTACTTCCCCCGGCATTTCCCGTGCCTGCCCACAAACCTCTGACATGATTTTGTGGGTGCTGAGAACAACAGGTGGGTCACCTGCCTGCAGCCCATTTGAGGCCCATAAGTGAGCAGTTCAGGCCCAATTAAGGGTTTTGTCCTGCTGTCATCAATCGGGGCACAGGCCTCTACCTCCTGTTAAATCAGTGTGTAGTCCCAGCAGATTGACCCTTGTAAATTGCTTGTCAGTGAAAAGGAAGAGCATCCTCCCAAGGCCCCATAACCAATCTGAGCAGTCCCTCCCCCCCATTCCTGCCTTCCCCACAATTTTTCTTGCCCGCACTCACCTCCACCCCTACCCTGTGCAACATACAACTCCCCACCCCTTCCCACCTACTCCTGTGAGGATCTGCCAACCAAACCAGCTGAGATCCAGGACTTCAGGACTTACCCACGTTTGAGGGTATCCATAGTTCCTCTTGCTCTCCTGCAATAGTGACAATGGCCACCGATCCTGGTGCAGTGCAAAGCTGGCTTTTGATTGGTGCTATGAGGCAGGATGTCCTCCTGGAGAAGGATGATGAAGGTGATACAAAATGTGGAAATATAGTAAACAAAGTGAACAGTAATAATCTTCAGGAAGACTTCGACACACTGGTAACAGAGGCCAACACGTGGCAGATGAAGTTTAATGCCGAGCAGTGTGAAGTGATGCATTTTAGTGAGAAGAATGAGGAGATGACATCGCTAATAGAGAAGTTGCTAGAGTCCATTATCAAGGATTTCATAGCACAGCATCTGGAAAGCAGTGGTGAATGTAATCAGACAAAGTCAGCATGGATATACAAAATGAAAATCTTGCTTGACAAATCTACTAGGGCGGCACACATGGATAGCACTGTGGCTTCACAGCGCCAGGGTCCCAGGTTTGATTCCCCGCCGGGTCACCTGTGCGGAGTCTGCACGTTCTCCCCTTGTCTGCGTGGGTTTCCTCCGGGTGCTCCGGTTTCCTCCCACAGTCCAAAGATGTGCAGGCTAGGTGGATTGGCCATGCTAAATTGCCCTTAGTGTCCAGAAAAGGTTAGGAGGGGTTATTGGGTTATCGGGATAGGGTGGAAGTGAGGACTTAAGTGGGTCGGTGCAGACCCGATGGGCCGAATGGCCTCCTTCTGTACTCTATGTTCTATGTACTAGAATTCTTTTAAGATATAACCAGTAGAGTTGACCAGGAACAACCAGTGGATGTGGTTCATTTAGACTTTCAGAAGACTTTTCACATGGCCTCACATTACGGCCGCAGATTACTATGAAAATCTTACTATTACAGTGCATGGGATTACGGGTAGTTTCTTGAGATGGATAGAAATCTGGTTAGCAAACAGGAAGCAAAAAGTTGGAATAAATGGATCTTTTTCAGATTGGCAGGCAGTGACTAGTTGGATACCACAGGGATTTGTGCTAGGGCCCAACTGTTCACATTATATATTAATGATTTGGACAAAGGATGTATTATCTCCAAATTTGCAGATGATACAAAGTTGGGAGGAAGGGTGAGCTGTGAGGAGGATGCACAGATGCTTCAGCGGGATTTGGACAGGCTGAGTGGGTTGGCAGTAGAATGTGGATAAATAAGACCGTAAGACCATAAGACATAGGAGTGGAAGTAAGGCCATTCGGCCCATCGAGTCCACTCCGCCATTCAATCATGGCTGATGGGCATTTCAACTCCACCTACCAGCATTCTCCCCGTAGCCCTTAATTCCTCGCGACATCAAGAATTTATCTATCTCTGCCTTGAAGCCATTTAGCGTCCCGGCCTCCACTGCACTCCGCGGCAATGAATTCCACAGGCCCACCACTCTCTGGCTGAAGAAATGTCTCCGCATTTCTGTTCTGAATTTACCCCCTCTAATTCTAAGGCTGTGCCCACGCGTCCTCGTCTCCTCGCCTAACGGAAACAGTTTCTTTGCGTCCACCCTTTCTAAGCCATGTATTATCTTGTAAGTTTCTATTAGATCTCCCCTTAACCTTCTAAACTCCAATGAATACAATCCCAGGATCCTCAGCCGTTCATCATATGTTAGACCCGCCATTCCAGGGATCATCCGTGTGAATCTCCGCTGGACACGCTCCAGTGCCAGTATGTCCTTCCTGAGATGTGGGGCCCAAAACTGGACACAGTACTCCAAATGGGGCCTAACCAGAGCCTTATAAAGGCTCAGTAGCACATCGCTGCTTTTATATTCCAACCCTCTTGAGATAAATGACAACATTGCATTCGCTTTCTTAATCACAGATTCAACCTGCATGTTTACCTTTAGGGAATCCTCGACTAGCACTCCCAGATCCCTTTGTACTTTGGCATTATGAATTTTCTCACCGTTTTAGAAAGTAGTCTATGCTTGTATTCTTTTTTCCAAAGTGCAAGACCTCACATTTTCTCACGTTGAATTGCATCAGCCATTTCCTGCACCACTCTCCCAAACTGTCTAGATCCTTCTGCAGCCTCCCCACTTCCTCAGCACTACCTGCCTGACCACCTAACTTTGTATCATCGGCAAACTTCGCTAGAATGCCCCAGTCCCTTCATCCAGATCATTAATATATATGGTGAACAGCTGCGGCCCCAACACTGAACCCTGTGGGACACCACTGGTCACCGGCTGCCATTCCGAAAAAGAACCTTTTATCCCAACTCTCTGCCTTCTGTCAGACAGCCAATCCTCAACCCATGCCAGTAGCTCACCTCGAACACCATGGGCCCTCATCTTACTCAGCAGCCTCCTGTGTGGCACCTTATCAAAGGCCTTTTGGAAATCCAGATAGACCACATCCACTGGGTTTCCCTGGTCTAACCTACTTGTCACCTCCTCAAAGAATTCTAACAGGTTCGTCAGGCACGACCTCCCCTTACTAAATCCATGTTGACTTGTTCTAATCCGACCCTGCTCTTCCAAGAATTTAGAAATCTCATCCTTAACGATCGATTCTAGAATTTTACCAACAACCGAGGTTAGGCTAATTGGCCTATAATTTTCCATCTTTTGTCTTGATCCTTTCTTGAACAAGGGGGTTACAACAGCGATTTTCCAATCGTCCGGGACTTTCCCTGACTCCAGTGATTTTTGAAAGATCTGAACCAACGCTTCCGCTATTTCTTCAGCCACCTCTCTCAGAACTCTAGGGTGTAGCCCATCGGGGCCAGGAGATTTGTCAATTTTAAGACCTTTTAGCTTTTTTAGCACCATCTCTTTTGTAATGGCAACCATACTCAACTCAGCCCCCTGACCCTCTATAATTTTTGGGATATTACTCATGTCTTCCACTGTGAAGACAGACGCAAAGTACTTATTAAGTTCTCCAGCCATTTCCTCGTCTCCCATCACTAGCCTTCCGGAATCAGTTTGAATTGGCCCAATGTCTACTTTGGCCTGTCGTTTGTTTCTTATGTATTGAAAGAAACTTTTACTATCATTTCTTATATTACTGGCTAGCCTGCCTTCTAGCTAGCCTGTGAGGTTATCCACTTCGGTAGCAAAAATAGGATGGCAGATTATTATTTGAATGGGTGTAAATTGAAAGAGGTGGATACTCAGTGAGACCTTGATGTCCTTGTGCATCAGTCACTGAAAGTAAGCACGCAGGTACAGCAGGCAGTGAAGAAGTCAAAAGGTATATTGGCCTTCATAGCAAAGGGAATTGAGTATAGGAATAGGGATGTTTGACTACAATTGTATCGGGCATTGGTAAGGCCACTCCTGGAGTATTGTGTGCAGTTTTGGAGCCCTTCTCTGAGGAAGGAAATTCTTGCTCTCGAGGGATTCCTGACTGATTCCTGGGATGGCGGGACTGTCATGTGAGGAGAGGCTAAGTAGTTTAGGATTTATTTCATTGGAGTTTAGAAGAGTGAGAGGGGATCTCATAGAAAACTTATAAAATTCAAACAGGATTAGACAGGGTAGGTTCAGAAAGAATGTTCCTGATGGTGGGGGAGTCCAGAATGAGGGGGTCACAGTTTGAGGATAAGGGATAAACCTTTTAGGACTGAGGTGAGGAGAAATGTCTTCAACCAGAGATTGTTGAAACTGTGGAATTCGCTACCAGTAGAAAGTAGTTGAGGCTAAAATGATGGAAGTGGAAAAGAGCTCTCCAGCCTAATCCCATTTTCAGTTCTGAGTCTGTCTCCTTTTACGGCACTTCAGGTGCATATATTTTTTAAAGGTCTCTGCCTCCACTATCATTTAAGACAATGAGTTCCAGACACTCTCCACCTTCCGGATTAAAAATTTCTCCTCAACTGCCTCTCACCCTTCTGCCCATTACTTTAAATCATGGCTATTGATCTCTCTGTTAATGGAAGAAGATCCTTCACCATCCACTCTGTCTGGGCCCCTAATCGTTTTACACATCGCTATTAAATATACAGCCACCCGAGCCAATCCCATCTTTCCTTATATTGAGTCTGTGCTTGCAAAGCTTTTGTACTTTTGGAGACAGACACTAATCGAACAGAGAAACCAAAAGGGGAAAGCAAAAAGCAAAGCTGAAAAAAGAAGCCTGAGCCTCCCGGTTTGGAAGGAAAGTAACACTGAAACTGAGTTTGAAAACCAAAGCCTCTGGGGAGACTGCAATGGGTTAAAATCATGTAAAAGGACACAGAGCTCTCAGACCTCAGTAGAAGTTGATGAGTCCAGTGGTGCCGTTCAGGCAAGCTGAAGAACACAGGGGCCAGATCCAGTGGCTGAGAATAGGTTGCTGCAGCAGCTTCTGTGAACCAACAATAACGGCCACAATTCGACAGAAAAGAAACCTGTGTCCAGTTTTGGAAG
Source organism: Scyliorhinus canicula (assembly GCF_902713615.1). NCBI lineage: Eukaryota > Metazoa > Chordata > Chondrichthyes > Carcharhiniformes > Scyliorhinidae > Scyliorhinus > Scyliorhinus canicula. The sequence goes on along the minus strand of NC_052148.1, from coordinate 28,725,632 downwards.
CATTTAGTGGACAGCTGCAGCATCGAGAAATACCCCATGATTCAACAGCACTTTGCCATTTTTATTTGACCTGGAAGAGTTTCTCTCCGCCCAGGCTGCACATGAGTCATTTCCTGCTGGAGAAAGGCTCCTTGCAGATCGGGACACCATTTTGCCTGGCCAACCCCCACACGACCTTGGGGAATCCCTTGGGAACACCCCCCCCCCCCCCCCCCCCCCCCCCCCCCCCCCTTCTCCACCTTCCACCTGGTAAGGCCCCCCCTGGCCCTGATCCCTGGCAGTGCTAATTTGGAACCCTGGCCGCTGTCATAGCACCCAGATGGCAGTGACAAGGAGCACGGGTGCCAGATGGAGTGTCAGGGTGCCATCCTGCCTTATCCCCGACCATCCATGGGTCTCTAATGGCCTGAGAGACCACCCCCCCAATCATGTGCCATTAGGGCTGGTCCACGTTGGTGAAAACCACCAATAGATGTCACCCTGGCGAGGTCTACCAGGCACGCCCGTTAGGTCCAGGGCGACGTGGGAATCCCTCAAGTGCATATTTAAATTAGCTTAATCACTCATTTAAATATGCAGACCTGGATCACACCCAGTGAGGACGAGATCTAGATCACAATGTCTCGTCAGATTTCATTGAATCTCGCGACGGGTTTCGAGCAGCGAAGATCTCGCGAGTGGCCTCTCGCAAGATTCAACGACCTCGTCCCGACACCAATTCGGACATGACAAGACTGCTGAATCACGCCCAACATTGGTGAATCTACTCCATCCATACTAAGTTTAAGAGTTTCTGCAGCTGTGTTCTATTATTCCCGTGGAAGGAGGATTAGTTGTGCCCTGTAATTGAACAAAGAACAAAGAAAGGTACAGCACAGAAACAGGCCCTTCGGTCCGCCTAAGCCTGCACCGACCATGCTGCCAGTCTAAACTAAAATCTTCTACACTTCCGGGGTCCGTATCCCTCTATTCCCATCCTATTCACGTATTTGTCAAGATGCCCCTTAAATGTCAATATCATCCCTGCTTCCACCACCTCCTCCGGCAGCGAGTTCCAGGCACCCACTACCCTCTGTGTAAAAGACTTGCCTCGTACATCTCCTCTAAACCTTGCCTCTCGCACCTTAACCTATGCCCCCTAGTAATTTACCCCTCTACCCTGGGAAAAAGTCTCTGACTATCCACTCTATCTATACCCTTCATAATTTTGTAGCCATGATGTGGAGATGCCGGCGTTGGACTGGGGTGAGCACAGTAAGAAGTCTTACAACACCAGGTTAAAGTCCAACAGGTTTGTTTCAAACACGAGCTTTCGGAGCACGGCTCCTTCTTCAGGTGAAGAAGGAGCCGTGCTCCGAAAGCTCGTGTTTGAAACAAACCTGTTGGACTTTAACCTGGTGTTGTAAGACTTCTTACCATAATTTTGTAGACCTCAATCAGGTCGCCCCTCAACCTCCTTTGTTTCAGTGAGAACAAAACAAGTTTATTCAACCTCTCCTCATAACTAATGCCCTCCATGCCAGGCAACATCCTGGTAAATCTCTTCTGCACCCTCTCTAAAGCCTCCACATCCTTCTGGTAGTGTGGCGACCAGAATTGAACACTATACTCAAAGTGTGACCTAACTAAGGTTCTATACAGCTGCAGTATGACTTGCCAATTTTTATACTCAATGCCCCGGCCAATGAAGGCAAGCATGCCTTATTGGCTGAGGATCAGGTTACAAAATAGACGATAAAGGGCTGAAATGTGTGATGAAGACAGATTTTGAAAAGCTTTGTGGCTGCCTTCTTAGGAAAACCTGTCTCAGTTGTAAATGCCATTTATTGTGTAAAGCATAATATATAAATGACTGAAATTTGCCTGTTAATTAATGTTTAATTAATGTTGACTGGGTTTCACAGTATCGGTGATTATCTAAGACCACATGCAGGATGCAGTCTAACAAGAGAAGCACCAAGTGCAGTAGCGAGAGAGACTTGCTGGGTGCTTCCTGACGACCGACCCAGCAAGACTGCGACCAGTAACGTCAATTAGGGCTGGTGATGATCCCCCACGGGCTTCCAACAGCCCCTCGTTAATGTGGGGGAGCAAAACATAAACCGCTCAGTCCAAGCAAACCCCTGACAGAATGTAGCCATGCAACCATGCAGACCCTCTCCACGTTTCTGAGAGGCCGACCTGGCCAGACTGTTGGTGGAGTCGAGACCCAAAGAGGTCAAATGGTCAGTCACAGGTCTGCCAGTGCAGCCAGAGAGGTTGTAGCAGCAGCCGTTGGCTCGGGGAGCGTTACAAGGAGGACATCAGTCCCCTGCCCTAAGAAGCTGAACATCCTTCATCAGGTCGCACAGATGAATTGGCATCAGCCCCCTGTCATCAATCCCACGTGCCACCCCCAAACCTCTCCCAACCCCTGCAAAGAACTGGAATTGGAGACGGTTTGAGACCGATAATCAATTATGACTTCCACCCCGGGACCTTCGAGTTACCAAAGCCTCCTTCACCCTTACGTTCCTCGCCTTCCCTCAAGGTGCCATCCAACAAGCCAGTTGTGCTGGGGATCTCTACCTGGACACACACCCCCTGCCACAGTCAGGGCCCTGGACCCCAGACCCCTGCCGAGAATATTACTTGGACCAGACTCGAGTTCCCTCCCCGATCACACACACACACATACACTGTGACACACACCCTCTGGTCGCAGGTATATCACCAGTGCCGAGGCCCAGGGTGTTTGCTTGTAGACTGCAGCCTCTGTGGTCCGACGCCTCCGAGGTTCAACAAAAGTGTTCACGCCTGACAGTTTGATTGGGATGCGAGGCAATAACACTCACCTGAGACATGCCACATGTACAAGCGTGATTCCACTCAAGAGCTGTGAATGCTCATATAACTAACAATGCCAATTCTCTATTGGCAATAGCCTTCAGCTGTGCAGCCAGATGCTGCTCATGGTCAGAGGGAGTTAAAATGGGCTTCACCATATTACCACGGACAATGTGGTTTATTTGGACTTCCAGAAGGCTTTTGACAAAGTTCCTCATAAGAGATTAGTGTGTAAAATGAAAGCACATGAGTTTGGGGGAACTGTATTCAGATGCATAGAAAACTGGTTGTCAGACAGGAAAGATAGAAACATAGAAAATAGGAGCAGGATGAGGCCATTCGGCCCTTTGAGCTGACTCCCCATTCATTATGTTCCATGGCTGATCAACCAACTCAATAGCCGGATCCCACCTTCCCCCCCACACCCTTTGATCCCCTTCACCCCAAGTGCTATACCTAACTACTTCTCAAAAACAGGCCTCAATTGCTTTCTGTGGCAGTGAATTCCACAGCTGACCACTCTCTGGGTGAAGACATTTCTCCTCATCACTTTCCTAAACCGTCTACCGTGTATCCTCAGACTGTGTCCCCTGATTCTGGATACATCCACCATCGGGACCTCCTTCTTGTATCTACCCAGTCTAATCCTCTAAAGAGAGAGCATCCTTCCTCAGATAAGGAGACCAAAACTGCACACAATACTCCAGGTGTGGCCTCACCAAGGCCCTGCATAATTGCAGCAAGGCATCCCTGCTCCTGTACTCGAATCCTCTCGCTTTGAAGCCCAACATACCAGTTGCCTTCTTTACCTTCAGTGGCTGGTGTACGAGGATACCTACACAGTCCCCTCTCCTAATTTATGGCCATTCAAATAATGGGTCTGCCTTCCTTTTTTGCTACCGAAGTAGAAAACCTCACATTTATCCAAATTACACTTCACCTGCCATGTATTTGCCCACTCACTCAACTTATCCAAATCACACTGAAGTATCTCTGCAACCTCCTCACAGCTAACCTTCCCACCCAGATTTGTGTCATCAGCATATTTGGAGACATTATATTTTGTGCCCTCATATAAATTATTATATTATTTATAATAGCTGGGGCCCTAGCACCAATCACTGCAGTGCCCCACTAGTCACTGCCTATCATTTGGAAAATGGCTTGTTTATTCCTCCTCTTTGTTTCCTGTCTGTCAACCAGTTTTCTAACCATCTCAATCACTATCCCTAATCGCATGCCCTTTAAATTTACCACTGATCTCTTATGTGGGACTTTGTCAAAATTTGTTATTTGTTTCTTAGATTTGTTTATTTGCTTGTTTCTTACTAACAGCACAGAAGGAGGCCATTCAGCCCATCGTGCCTGCACTGGCTCCCAAAAGAACATCCTGGCTAGTGTCGTTCCCCTGTCCTATCTCTGTAGCCCTCTAAATTCATCACTTTCAAATATATATCCAGCTCTCTTTTGAAACCTCCTGCAGAATCCACCTCCACCACTCTCCCAGGCAGCGCATTCCAAACCCCAACAACAATAAAGACGTTTCTTGACATCTCACTCCTAGCTCTCTTGCTGACAATCTTGAAATTGTGAATGGCTCCCTGTACCATGGTACTGAGGTAAGTTTGCTCATCCTCCATGCAGTCCTCATTCGGGTCCACACAGGGAGAAAGAATTTTGCACCTGTTGGTCAAGGACAAGGGTTGAGGCTCCTGCAACCCTACCTCTGGGGTCCCTCTATCTACCTCACTCACAGCCACACCCTCCTAGAACATAGAACATAGAACAGTACAGCACAGAACAGGCCCTTCGGCCCTCAATGTTGTGCCGAGCCATGATCACCCCACTCAAACTCACGTATCCACCCTATACCCGTAACCCAACAACCCCCCCCTTAACCTTACTTTTATTAGGACACTACGGGCAATTTAGCATGGCCAATCCACCTAACCCGCGTGTTGTAGCATCTGAAGTGTTGTAGCATCTGAAGCTCAATTCAAGCTCATCAACTCTGAGCCAGAGATGCAGAGATCCTCAAGCAACCAACACTTACTGCAAATGTGCTCACTGGGAACCACAATGGGGTCCACCAGTTTCCACATCATGCATAACATCACATCACCTGGCTCTCCTTCGGTAGCGCAGTGGTTAACACTGCTGCTTCACAGCGCTAGAGTCCCAGGTTCGATTCCTGGCTTGGGTCACTGTCTGTGCGGAGTCTGCAGGTTCTCCTTGTGTCTGCGTGGGTGTCCCGGGTGCTCTGGTTTCCTCCATCAAGCCCCGAAAGAATTGCTGTTAGAAGAATTGGACATTCGGAATTCTCCCTCTGTGAACCTGAGCAGGCGACGAGGGGCTTCTCACAGTAACTTCATTGCAGTGTTATCATAGAATTTACAGTGCAGAAGGAGGCCATTCGGCCCATCGAGTCTGCACCGGCTCTTGGAAAGAGCATCCTACCCAAGGTCAACACCCCCACCCTATCCCCATAACCCAGTAACCCCACCCAACACTTTTGGACACTAAGGGAAATTTAGCATGGCCAATCCACCTAACCTGCACATCTTCGGACTGTGGGGAGGAAACCGGAGCACCTGGAGGAAACCCACGCACACACGGGGAGGATGTGCAGACTCCGCACAGACAATGACCCAAGCCGGAATCGAACCTGGGACCCTGGAGCTGTGAAGCCATGGTGCTATCCACAATGCTACATATTACCTCAGTCTGAAAGCAATTTATAATTAGTCATTTTAAATGGATTTTCAAATTCAGCAGAGATTCCCTCTTAGCCAATCAAGTCACAGCCTTCCTGTGGCGTCACCGTTTTTAAAAACTTCTGGATTTTGGGATACTTTCACAAGTAACATCAGGGGCTGGTTTAGCACAGTGGGCTTGTAAAGCAGAACAAGGCCAGCACCGTGGGTTCAATTCCCGTACCAGCCTCCCCGAACAGGCGCCGGAATGTGGCGACCAGGGGCTTTTCACAGGAACTTCATTGAAGCCTACTCGTGACAATAAGCGATTTTTATTTCTTAATAATAGCCGAAATTCTTTTGTTTTAAACTGTGAAATTGTTATTTTAGTAATAACTGGGAGTTTGTATTTCTCCTAATTTTAAAAAAGAAAGTTACTGGTCTCTGTTGGGATCCTAACAATCATTAAAATTCTCCATTCCTGGCAACACACCCGCAAATCTCCTCTGTACCGTCCCTCATGTGAGGCATATTTCCTGTAAATGTAGGAGCATACCTGTATTCTATACTCTAGCTGTAGCCTAATGAGTGCTGTATATAGTCCTGGCACATCCTCCCTAATCTTATATTCTGTACCTCAACTAATAAAGCATAGGATTCTTAACTACCTTCAAGGATCAGTGGACATTAACTCCAAGGTTCCTGTGCTCCTCTATACTTCTCGGTATCTTACCATTTACTGTGTATTCCCTCACCTTACTTGTCCACCAAAATGCATTAACTCACACTCATCTGGATTGAATTCCATTTGCCAATTGTCTGCCTGTCTGGCCAGTTTTTTGATGACATTCCAAAGTCTCCAGTTTTTTTCTTCACTGGGAACCACATAGTCAAATTTTGTATCATCTGAAAATTGCTTAATCATGCCCCTGTATTGAATCTTAAGGAACTGAAAAATACCACAAATAGCAAGGGGATCGGGGTCAGAGCAGTGCAGATCCCCACTGAAAACAGCCTTGCAGTCACAAAAGTACCCAGCAACTATTACCTTTTGCTTTCTGGTACTGAATCAATTTTTGATTCCATTGTCATTTGTCCTTGGAATTTTACTTGTCTGACTGATCTCCCATGTGCCACTTTGTCAAAAGCCTTGCTAAAATCTATGTTGGCTACATCAAATGGCGGAATCTGCACGTTCTCCCCGTGTCTGTGTGGGTTTCCTCCAGGTGCTCCGGTTTCCTCCCACTAGTCCCGAAAGACGTGCTGTTAATTTGGACATTCTGAATTCTCCCTCCGTGCACCCGAACAGGTGCCGGAATGTGGCGTATGAGGACCTTTTCACAGTAACTTCATTGCAGTGTTAATGTAAGCTTACTTGTGACAATAAACATTATTATAAATGTGCTATCCCCATCTATCTCCCTTGTTACCACCTTAAAAATTCAATCAAGTTTGCCAGACAGAGCTTTTCTTTATGAAGTCCATGTTCATTGGATTAGATTGGATTTGTTTATTGTCACGTGTACCGAGGTACAGTGAAAAATATTTTTCTGCGAGCAGCTCAACAGATCATTAAGTACATGGGAAGAAAAGGGAATAAAAGAAAATACATAATAGGAATAAGTTAAGTAAAAAGTGGTTCTGTTGGGGAGAGCTCGCAGAGAGTCACCTCTCTCTGGCACCATCTTCTGAACCATCTTCATGGTCTTTGGTTGACCCAAAGCTTTCTAAATTGCAATTTAATTGTCACTCGGGCATCTTTCCAATTTGCCCACCACTGACGTTAGCCTGATTGGCCTGTAATTCTTAGTCTACCCTTTTCTCCCTTTTTGAACAATGCTACAATCTTAGCACTCCTTTAGTCCTCTGGCACCACACTGTGTAATCAGAAAGAATTGGAAAGTGATGGTTTCCTCCGGTTTCCTCCCACAGTCCAAAGACGTGCAGATTAGGTGGATTGGCCATGATAAATTGTCTTTAGTGACCAAAAAGGTTAGGAGGGATTATTGGGTTACGGGGATAGGATGGAAGTGAGGGCTTAAGTGGGTTGGTGCAGACTCGATGAGCCAAATTGCCTCTTTCTGCACTGTATGTTCTATGTTCTATAGCCAGGACTTGTACTATTTGTGTCTCTTTCAGATCTGATGTACATTTTCATCTGGGCCTGGAGATTTATCGACTTTTAAAGCTGCTAAACCACTTACATATTTTCCCTCTCTGTTTATTGCAATCAATATTTCACACTCCTCCTCATTAACTACAATGTCTGCATTACCCCTCTCTTTTATGAAAACAGGTATAAAGTATTAATGTTAAACCATGGCCACAATTCCCACCGCCACACACAGGTCATGTTTTTCGTCTCTTGTTAGTGTTTCATTTCTTGATTTTACTGACCAACATTTATTTGTACCCTCTCTTTGCTTTCATAGAGTCATAGAGGTTTACAGCATGAAAACAGACCCTTGGCCCAACTTTCCTAATTTCTTTTTTAATTTCACCCTGCACTTTCTTTTTTTTTGCCAATTAAGGGGCAAGTCCCGAAAGACATGCTGTTAGGTAATTTGCACATTCTGAATTATCCCTCCATGTACCTGAACAGGCACCAGAATGTGGCGACGAGGGGCTCTTCACAGTAACTTCATTGCAGTGTTAATGTAAGCCTACTTATGACAATAAAGATTATTATTATTATTAATTTAGTGTGGCCAATCCACCTACCCTGACCACCTTTTGGGTTGTTGGTGGTGAGACCCATGCAGTCATAGGGAGAATGTGCAAACTCTACATAGACAGTGACCCGGGGCCAGGATCGAACCTGGGTCTTCGGCTCCATGAGGTAGCAGCACTAATCACCGTGCTGCCCTGCATTTTCTATACTCCTCTATATTTACTGTGGCATTGAGCTCCTGGTATCTGACATGAGCTTTCTTTTTTGCCTTAACCTACATTTTTTGACATACAAGGGCGGCACGGTAGCACAGTGGTCAGAACAGTTGCTTCAGAGTTCCAGGGTCCCAGGTTCGATTGCCGCTTGGGTCACTGTCTGTGCGGAGTCTGCACGTTCTCCCCGTGTCTGCGTGGATTTCCTCCGGGTGCTCCAGTTTCCTCCCACAGTTCAAAGATGTGCAGGTTAGGTGGATTGGCCATGATAAATTGCCCTTAGTGTCCAAAAAGATTAGATGGGGTTGCTGGGTTATAAGGATAGGGTGGAGGTGTGGGCTTGGGTGGGGTGATCTTCCCATAGGCCGGTGCAGACCCGATGGGCCAAATGGCCTCCTTCTGCAATGTAATTTTATTCTATGACTCTAGATTTTTGGAGATCCAGCCTTTTTCTTTTGATTCATTCATTTGGATGTGGGCGTCACCAGCAATGCCAGCATTTGTTCCCCATCCTTAATTGCCCTTAAGATGGTGGTGGTGAGTCACCTTCTTAAACCACTGCTGTCCAAGCAATGTAGGTACACCCACAGTGCTGTTAGAAAGAGAGTTGCAGGTTTTTGACACGGCAACAATAAAATAACGGAGATATTAGTCTTGGAGAGGAACATATTTGTTTTGAACCCTGTGTCGCCTTAAATGACATTGATTTACCTTCAAGTAGCTTTCTCCAGTCCATTTTTGCTAAATCACATCCCAGCTTAGCAAAATTGCCTTCCTCCAATTGACAGTTCTTTGTCATAACTGTGCTAAATCTGACTGAATTGTGACCACGACAACTAAAATACTACCTATTTCATCTGCCGAGCTTCATTCCCTCAAGCCAATCCAGAGTGACTCCTCGCTTGTTGGGACGACAATGCACTGGTTAAAAACGTTCTCCTGATACATTTTAAGAACTAACTATTTCTCACACTGAATTTAATATTCGAGTAATTGAAACTCCCTGTAATTACTCTATTGTTTCTGCACTTAGAATCATATAATTACTACAGTGCAGAAGGAGGCCACTCAGCCCATCGAGTCTGTGCCGGCCCCCGCAAGAGCACCTACCCATGCCAATCCCCCGCCTTATTCTCACAACCCCCACCTAACCTTTGGACACTAACGGACAATTCTAGCATGGCCAATCCACCTAACCTGCATATCTTTGGAATGTGGGAGGAAACCAGAGCAGCCGGAGGAAACCCATGCAGAAACTGGAAGACTGTGCATAGTCCACACAGCCACGCGAGGTTGCAATCAACCCGGGTCTCTGGCGCCGAGAGGTAGCAGTGCTAACCACTGTGATTACCTATATTTTCCTGCATAATTGAACTTCTAATTCCGTCTGACTGTTTGGGGTTCTATGTATACTTCCAAGTAGGTGATTGACAATATGGCCCTATTTGATCAGAATGTCCAATTCACCTAACAGCATGTCTTTCGGGACTTGTGGGAGGAAACCGGAGCACCCGGAGGAAACCCACGGAGAACGGGGAGAACGTGCAGACTCCGCACAGACAGTGACCCAAACGGGAATCAAACCTGGGACCCTGGCGCTGTGAAATAGCATGGGGGACAAGGGGGAGGCAGGGAACCGGGTGAGCTGGCATGGATGCGATGGGCCCAATGGCCTCCATCTATGCTGTAACCATGCTATGATTGTATGAAACATTTATATAGCTTTGCCAACAGAGTAAATGCAGGTTTTGTTGAAACCATTTTGCAGGCTGGCTACACATTCTGGATTTCCCAGTCCCGCCTGCCCAAGGTCAGCAGACATTTCAATGAGCCTTTAAATTGTCGGTCCTGCCCACGACAATTCACGCTGTGGGCGTGGCTGGGAAATCTACCTACCTGCATAGCAGAGATCCCATTTCACCTGTGCTATCCTGTTACTCTCACTATTATTTCTCTTCTTGAAATGTGCATTTAATTCCCTCTGACATGTTACAATTGACAACACCAATACTACTTTTGGTCAAGGTTTCTGTATTTTTATAACACTCTGATTTGGTTGGAAAGTAACTCTTCCATCTTCCACTGTGTGCTTTAAGTAATAAACCTAAATTTACACTTCTTTGTTACTCATTCACTGACCAGCTGAAATGATTCTCTGTTTACTGTTTTAGAACACTTTTATTAACCTCATCTGCTTCAATGAACACGGCTCTTGTCTCTCAAATCTCTTGAGAGTTACTGGTGCGGAACTTCTCTTGTTGATCATTTTAGTGAAGGAGGTGATGGAAAAGAAATCCCATTTTGTACCTTTTATTTCCAAATTTTGGCAAGAGGAGACAATTCAACCCCACAATTTATGGCTTCAGTTTAATGTTGCACTGTGCTGATTATTGATTACAGTACCATAGGCGTTATAATCACAGAAAAGCAACATTCCAGGACCCTCATTCACATTGGACGGGAAAACAGATATATCTTTCATTGGGATCCTTGAATTATTGTTACAGGACTGTGGTAATTTTCTCGCTCACAGCCTCCGTTACTGACAGCAAACTCATTCGCTCCTCAGGACTTTTTATAGATTTTTCTCTCGCCTCTCTTGATTGTATCTGATTGACTGCGATTCACTTGAACATGGTTAGATTCACTTTAACACTTTATTATTCCCTCTGACAGGCCGAGATTCACTCTGCCATGCTCCGATTCACCTCTCATTCTGCCTCCCAGTCTGCAGTGCAGGCTGAAAAATGATTGATTCATTTTACAGCTCTCTGATCTGTTCTGACAGCATGGGATTAATCTATGGGCAGTTTAGTTTTTAAAACAAAATCCAAACTGTTTCATAACAAGAAAGCAAGAACATAACTCCTGCAAAATGTTCCTTGTTCTTTGTTGAGAGGGGTGGTGGGTGGGGGGAGGGAGGAAGGAACAGCAGTCTCCACCCCAAATGTAATTTGTGATGTGAATCTCTCAAATTGTTTGAACTGTCACAGAGTGCTGCTGGCAACACAGCGATAAAAGCTTTCTCAGTGTGGCTGACGGTTGGTATGAGAGGACTTAAAGTGACAAATGGTAACAGAAAGACATGGAATAAAGCTACGCAGCACTGAGGGCAAGGGAGGGCTGGGCCGGGGCCCAGTCTCGGCAGGGAGCAGCGGGAGAATAACAGAGATTTCTTTAACTGGTTCCTCCAGCAGTACCCTGGGGAATCCGCTAATTATTTGCAAAACAGTCTTACTGTTGATTTGAGGCCGTACAGGTTTTGCCAGCTCATTGCCAGTGAGATCCTCCAAATTCATCCCCACCTCCACCCTTCAACTGTCATCCCAGCAAGACTGGCCCAACCCACGGTGCCATCCCATGGGTGGCAGAGTAGCACAGTGGTTAGCACTTCACAGTTCCAGGATCCCAGGTTCGATTCTCGGCTTGGGTCACTGCCTGTGTGGAGTCTGCACATTCTCCCCGGGTTTGCGCGGGTTTCCCTTTCCTCACACAGTACAAAGATGTGCGGGTTAGGTGGATTATTCATGCTAAATGGCCCTTAGTGTCCAAAAAAAAAGGTTAGGTGGGGTTACTGGGTTACGGGGATAGGGTAGAGGTGTGGGCTTAAGTAGGGTGCTCTTTCCAAGGGCCGATGCAGACTTGATGGGCCGAATGGCTTCCTTCTGTAAATTCTATGATTCACATTGCACATTGAAATCCTGTGCTGGGGCAGTGTCAGGGCACATCCCCGGGCATGCCCCTCTACCCCATGGGGGGTATACTTACCTCTGCACCCCGGTGGGATTTCCGTGGCTGCTTCTCCTTTTGCCAAATCTGTTGTAACCTCGCCAACGCCACGTGACGTGAACGAGGTACGAATGTTTGGTGAGGGGAGATAATGAGGCGGGCCTTAGTAATAATGTTTAAATACATGTGAAACTATTAAAATACCATCAGCAAGAGGTGGGGATGACCGGGAAATGCAGTCTCTTCAGCAATCATGTTTCCCCATTGTCGCTGGATTTTCCACCCGTGCCGTCAATCCTATAGATTGTGAGTGCCGGCTCAAAGTCGTGTCCTACATTTCCGATAAAGCCACGGATGATGACTCCACTTACAACTGTTGTGTCAAACAATTGCATTCTCGAAACAGGAGTTCAGATGGACAAACCAGTTTGGGCGTGATCAGACAGCCACATTGCGCCTAAAAGGCAGCGCGCCGCAGTGTGACGTGGTCAATAGAAGCTCGGAGACGCCACTCCCGGGATCTACCCCGCTCGCGACACCTCGTGAGATCTAACGCTTTGCGGTGTGAATTCTGCCTTTTGTGAGCGGGATTAAGGGGGCGCCTCACAGAGAGTTGGGCTGGGGGGCTGGGGGGGGTGCAGGGATTGCATTAGGGGCTCCAGAAAGCAGGACAGCATTTTAAAATGCTCGCTACACTGAGGAGTTCTGGAAATGGAGCTGATCAATCCAGAAAACGGGGCTGTGTGCGGCCTCCGCACACCCTCTGCTGAGGCCCCCTATCTAACTGGGGGCACTTTAAATAGCGGGGTGTTTGTTAGCACTGCGAGCGCTGGAAAACACACGGCTAAACGTGCTCGCTATGGAACTTTGTTCTATTTAGTTAAATTGCACCCTCCATATTCAGTACGAAGCAGCTGATGATGCTGCCACTTAATGCATTATCAAATTGTCACTGGCAGCAAGTTAGCATTCGAGATGCAATGCAGGGTACAGTCCAGCCATTCTTTATGGGACTTTGTAGTCACTTTAAATTGACAATAAGTTTACAACATAGCAAGAGTGACAACATTTTAGGAGCATTTCATCAGCTATAATGCGCTTTGGGACATCCGGAGGTTGTGAAAGACTATAAATGCAAGTTCATTTCTTTCATTTATTTTACTGCATATCTTTTAAAAGGACAAGCTGGTCTGCTGCCGATAACCTATAAAGGGATGCTTTGATCTGACTGCGCAGGGCTGATGTAAGCAAAGTTCTACTGAGTTTCATCCCTAGCCCTTCATCTTTGTGAGCAGCAATCAGGGCACCGGGGCAGTGTGGCCAAGGGGAGAGGTGACTGCCTGAAAAGACCCAATAATAGGTCATCACACTTTATGCCTTGGACCACCCAAACTGGCAAGCACACTTACTACTATTTAAATGGTGCCTTTATAAACTGACACCTCTGGCGATGGCAAATGATTAGCACGATTTGCCTGCTCCAGGTGGCTGCTCAGGATAAGCAGGGATATTAAAAACGTTGGGACCTGTATCACTAAGGTGGAGGGCACCACCTATCATGACAACACAACTGGGAAGCCTCAGTGGTAAGTAAATAACAGTGTTATTTGCTTCGGCTGTCAAACATAGGAAGCTCAATTAGCACAAAGTGAAATGAGCAGGAATGGTTAATTATGACAGGCAGCCAGATGTGATGGAAGCAACATGAAAGGAGAAAGTAATTAAATGGAACTTGACGGGAAATGTCAATTGTGTACTTTTAACATGTGTTAGACTGAGAATTTTCCCAGCATGCAAAACATTTAGTGGGCCATTAGCATTTTATATTCGAAGATCCGTTTGTACTTAACATTTCTCTATGTCAGTAATATTATTTACTCACATAGACGTTTCCCTCTCTCAGCTGGGGGGACAGGGTAATGCATATAAAATATATATATGTAGGTTTATGTGTGTACATATTGTATGTAAAGATAGCTAAAATATCAAATGCAAAACGCATTCAACAGAGACAGTTACACTTGGGTGTCAGCTAGTAATGGAAAAGTCTCTGTTCATGGTGGGAAACTTCATTCTGGATGAGTAATTGGGAAGAGCTCTCAGTTCAGAGGTTTAATATCCAGTGTTTGAATGGTCATTCACTGTTACAGGAAGCAATGTTGTGAGAAGGCACATAGAGCACATAATGAGGTCATAAACACTGGTGTGCTCCTTCCATCAACCATGGCTCATTGGGTAGAATCGGTCGTAGTTCCCTTCCAGAGACTTGAGGCCTGATTTAACCCCCCAAAAAAACAGAGTCCCCTTTTGGTTACGCATAGCCTGGTATTTCTCGGCACTATCAAACGGGATTCTTGGTTTTTTGGCCTCGATTAGGAAAGTCCCACCGAGGCCGCACTTACCTCACTTCCTGCACTGCAAGAAGAGATCATGACACCATTTTCAAATGCCGGCCTAATCTCTCGACCCACCCCTCGGAATCCCAACTGCTGCCTCCGGGGCCCCCCCCATCACCCCACCTCATCAGGGCAAGGCACCCACGGGCCCAGTCACTGGCAAGCACAACCTGGCACCCGGGCACCTTGGCACTGCCAGCCTGGCACCCTGGAAGTGCCCCGGCCAGCCTGGCAGTGCCAAGGTGCCAGGGTCCAGCTGGAATGCCAGGGTTCCACCCTGCCCAGAGCCCGACCACCTGGGGGCCTCTGATGACCTGGGAGACCCCACCAAGTGCCATTACTGGTCCACGTTTGTGTGGACCTGTGCTAAACGGCTCAGTGACGAGGTCTCCCAGGCGCGCACATTCGTTCCTGGGCCTCAGGAAAATTGGGCGAGATCCAGATTGTGACATCTCGCTAAATCCAAGCGTTGCAAATCTCGCGAGAGGCCTCTCGTGATATTTAACGGCCTTGTCGCGTTACCGAGTTGGACGCGATGAGACCTGCTTGCTCAGATGGATGTCAACGGTTCCATGGCACTATTTTGAAGAAGGGCAGAGGAGTTGTACCCTCGGTGACATGGCCAATATTTATCCCACAATCGACATCACAAATCCAGCCCAGCTGCTCATTATTACATTGCTGTTTGTGGGATCTTGATATTTGCCAATTGGCTGTTCTGTTTCCTGCATTACATCAGTGGCTGCACTTCAAATGCACTTCAATGGCTGTAAGATGTTGTGGTGCAGACTGAAGTTGTGGAAGTACATAAAAGTACAAATGTTTCTTTTCAATTCAATTTGTTAGGGATCATACCAAATGCACAAGTAGGTTGGTAGTAACTATCCACGTGTGTAAGTGTGTAAGTTATAAATACAAAGCAATGAAACTAATCAAGCCTGGCAAAAGGGCCTTATACGAACAGATTCTGCTTCTATAATAACGTACCTCTCCTGGAAAAGTGTCTGAAAAACATAAACTAAGCAAGTTTAGGGATAACTGCAGAAGGACTTGGACAAGTTAGGAGAGTGGGCAATGAAGTGGCAAATGTGGAATGTGCAATGTGGAAAAGTGTGAGGTTATGCACTTTGGAAGGAGGAATCTAGGCATAGACTATTTTCTAAGTGGGGAAATGCTTTGGAAAGCAGAATCACAAAGGGACATGGGAGTCCTTGTTCATGATTCTGCACATTAAGGTTAATGTGCAGGTTCAGTCGGCAGTGAAGAAGGCAAATGCAATGTTAGCATTCATGTCAAGAGGGCTAGAATACAAGACCAGTGATGTACTTCTGAGGCTGTATAAGGCTCTGGTCAGACCCCATTTGTAGTATTGTGAGCAGTTTTGGGCCCCATATCTAAGGAAGGGTGTGCTGACCTTGGAAAGGGTCCAGAGGAGGTTCACAAGAATGATCCCTGGAATGAAGAACTTGTCGTATGAGGAACGTTTGAGGACTCTGGGTCTGTACTCGTTGGAGTTTAGAAGGTTGAGGGGTGATCTTATTGAAATTTACAGGATACTGCGAGGCCTGGATAGAGTGGATGCGGAGAGGATGTTTCCACTTGTCAGAAAAACTAGAACCAGAGGACACCATCTCAGATTAAAGAGACGATCCTTCAATACAGAGATGAGGAGGAATTTTTTCAGCCAGAGAGTGGTGAATCTGTGGAACTCTTTGCCGCAGAAGGCTGTTGAGGCCAATTCACTGAATGTCTTTAAGGCAGAGAGAGATAGCTTCTTGATTAATAAGGGGATCAGGGATTATGGGGAGAAGGCAGAAGAATGGGGATGAGAAAAATATCAGCCATTATTGAATGGCGGAGCAGACTTGATGGGCCGAGTGGCCTAATTCTGCTCCTCTGTATTATGGTCTTATTAGGACATGTGCAGCAGATAAATAAACAGTGACTTGTTTAAGCCAACTAATATATGTGTATCTAGGTTACCAGGATGTGTAATTAATTAAGGCTTGACTGCAAATGATAGGAAATCCTGCTGGAGGTGATAAAATAACACTCAGAAAATGTACTAACTTTAATCTCTTAACATTAATTTCTATTTATGAAGGAACTGCCAATTTATTGTTAAAAACGCAATGACAACACCCATGGCTGTTGCTTTTCTTGTGAAAGGCATATGAGTCAATCTTTAGATGTTGTGCCATGGATGATTTTTCATCAAATTCGTGACTGCCTAATCAACAACTTGAACACATGTTGATGATTAATTCTCAGTCACACGGTCTGTACCTTTGGTATCATTATTCAAGCTTACTACTGGTTGTATAGTTTAAATCTCCATCTATTTTTTGCCATTGAACGCTGTTTTGGACATCCATTTCCAGCTGATCCCAGGCGTAGTTCGTTATTTTGACTTTGTGACCCTTAGTCGTACTGCAACTTTCTTTTTGGTCTGCCCCATATTTCTCCCGGGAGAATTTCATTTCAACGGCTATCCAGCAAATAATGGTGGTCTGTGGTTCCGGGGGCACTGGCTGAACTGTGGTGCCTGAGCCCAGCCCACCCCCAACGTCCGTCCATTCCGCAGCCCCCTCTTTGGCCAGCCCAGACCAGCCCACCCCTTACACCCTTCTGACAGAGCACCGAGGCAGGTTGTATCATTGTGAACAGGTGTTTGATGTGAACAAATATCTACAGCTTCGTGTCCTTGCCTCTATCATTAACCTGTGCCCTACACCCATGCCAACTTAACTGATGTCTTACTTTCTGGCCCCATGGGCCGTAATGTACGTCTAGGTGGGTCCCCAGACGGTACATCAGGAGTGGAGGCTGTGATTCCTGCCCTGCAACCTTGGTCTCCGTTGGCGGCTGTCTTCTAGGGCGGCCGGGCCTGTCCCAGGTGGTGTGGTGCCAACCTGTTTTGCCCGCTGCCCATCAGATGCGCAGGGACTGCAGTGGGGGGATGGGGGGGGGGGGGGGAGGAGTCCGAGATGCTGCGGTGTTCATGCACCTCCTCTGAGGGAGTCACCAGCACACACCCCATTACCTCTGATGGCCCTTGGCCAATCCATGGGGTGGGAGGTACGAGCGGAGTTACCCCCTGAGCTTCCCCCACCACCTGGCACTACCAGTCCTGGAGGCCCGCTTTTGGCTCGGCCAGGTTCTGCACGCTCGCGACCACAGAGCACAACCACCTCCGTCTAGGACTACGCCACATCACGCTGTGACTGTGCACCACAGTGGCACAGTGTGGGCGGCATGGTAGCACAGTGGTTAGCACTGCTGCCTCACAACTCAGGTTCAATACCGGCTTCGGGTGATTGTCTGTGTGGAGTTTGCACTTTCTCCCCATGTCTGCGTAGGTTTCCTCCGGGTGTTCCGGTTTCCTCCCACAGTCCAAAGATGTGCAGTTTAGGTGGATTGGCCAGGTTAAATTGACCCTTGGTGTCCAAAGGGTTAGGTAAGGTTACGGGGATAGGGTGAAAGTGTGGGTTTAAGTTGGCTGCTCTTTCTGGGACCTTTGCTGCTCGTAGTATATATAAATGATTTGGAGAAAAATGTAACTGGTTTGATTAGTAAGTATGCAGACGACACAAAGGTTGGTGGAATTGCGGATAGCGATCAGGACTGTCAGAGGATACAGCAGGATTTAGATAGTTTGAAGACTTGGGCGGAGAGATGGCAGATGAAGTTTAATCTGGACAAATGTGAGGTAATGCATTTTGGAAGGTCTAATGCAGGTAGGGAATATACAGTGAATGGTAGAACCCTCAAGAGTATTGAAAGTCAGAGAGACCTAGGTGTACAGGTCCACAGGTCACTGAAAGGGGCAACACAGGTGGAGAAGGTAGTCAAGAAGGCATATGGCATGCTTGCCTTCATTGGCCGGTGCATTGAGTGTAAAAATTGGCAAGTCATGTTGCAGCTGTACAGAACCTTACTTCGGCCACACTTAGAGTACAGTGTTCAATTCTGGTCGCCACACTACCAGAAGGATGTGGAGGCGTTAGAGAGTGTGCAGAAGAGATTTACCAGGATGTTGCCTATTATGGAGGGCATTAGCTATGAGGAGCGGTTGAATAAACTCAGTTTGTTCTCACTGGAATAACGGAGGTTCAGGGCGACCTGATAGAGGTCTACAAAATTATGAGGGGCATAGACAGAGTGGATAGTCAGAAGCTTTTCCCCAGGATCGAGGGGGCAATTACTAGGGGGCATAGATTTAAGGTGTGAGGGGCAAGGTTTAGAGTAGATGTACGAGGAAAGTTTTTTACACAGAGGGTAATGGGTGCCTGGAACTCGCTGCCGGAGGAGGTGGTGGAAGCAGGGACGATAGTTACATTTAAGGGGCATCTTGACAAATACATGAATAGGATGGGAATAGAGGGATACGAACCCAGGAAGTGTAGAAGATTGTAATTTAGTCGGGCAGCATGGTCAGCACGGGCTTGGAGAGCTGAAGGGCCTGATCCTGTGCTGTACTTTTCTTTGTTCTTTGTTCGTTTGTTCTTTCCAAGGGCCGGTGCAGACTCAATTGCCGAATGGTCTCCTTCTGCACTGTCCGGATTCTACTCTATGATTCACCTTCTGGCCCGATGTCACATCCACCAGTGACTTCACCATGTACCTCTGGGACCTGGCCACCTCCCTCTGCATCTGCGTCTCATCGGCCAGTGCTTGGGCAATGCCGCCAACACTCCCAGCCATGGCCCACTGTGACTGGGCCACACTCAGGAGTGTCACTGCAATTCCAGGTGGCTTTGGCACATGGGTGCCTATGAGAGGGCAGCCCTGTCTTGGGCCTTTGCCACCGACTGCAAAGATTGCCCTCGGCCTTGGACATGCTGATCCATAGTCAAACCCCCCCCCCCCCCCCGCCCAAGGCCTCCACCCTGGACACCACCCGTGCGGTGTTGGCCTGGGTGGCATGCATGGTCGGCACCATCTCCTGCTCCTGCAGGTTGTTGGACTCTTCTACTTGCGCATGCAGGTGCTGGATGCTCGCCGCCATCCCCTCATGCAGCCCCTGGCTCTGCGACTGCATCTCCACAATAGATGGGACTGTCCGTTCCAGAAGCCCATATTTCGTCTGGACAGCAGCTAGTCCTTGGGGCCGGCCCGCCCCCTCGGGAGTTCTTCCGTCCACCTGATGTACCAGATCAGCACTGTGGTCCGCACCAGATAGTGTCCCAGGAGTTTCATCACTAAAATGCCCGACCGAGGTGAGTGTTTCTGGGATGGTGGAGGGTGTTGGAGACAGCAGTGATGGCAAACCTGTGTCAACATTGGATCCGAGCTCCGGGGTACAGAGATCCATAGAAGATAGGAGCAGGAGGAGGCCTTTTGGCCCTTCGAGCCTGCTCCGCCATTCATCACGATCATGGCTGATCATCCAACTCAATTGCTTAATCCTTTCTCCCCATTGCCTTTGATCCCATTCTCCCCAAGTGCTCCATCTAGCCGCCTCTTAATTTTATTCAATGTTTTAGCCTCAACTATTTCCTGCGGTAATGAATTCCACAGGCTCACCACTCTTTGGGTGAAGGAATGTCTCCTCATCTCTGTCCTAAATGATCTTTCCCAAATCCTCAGACTGTGACCCCTGGTTCTGGACACACCCACCATCAGGAACATCTTCGCTGCATCTACCCTGTTTAGTCCTGTGAGAATTTTATCAGTCTCTGTGAAATCCCCCCTCATTCTTCTGAACTCCAACGAGAACAATCCTAATCTAGTCAATCACTCCTCAAATGACAGTCCTGCCATCCCTGGAATCAGTCTGGTAAACTTTGGCTGCACTCTCTTGAGAGCATAAACATCCTTCCTCAGAAAAGGAGACCAAAACTGCACACAATATTCTAGATGTGGCCTCACCAAGGCCCTGTATAATTACAACAACACATCCCTGCTCCTGTACTCGAAATCTGTCGCAATGAAGGCCAACTTCTTTACCACCTGCTGCACCTGCATGCTTACCTTCAGCAACTGGTGCATAAGGACACCCAGGTCCCGCTGCACACTCCCCTCTCCCAATTTACAACCATTCAGGTAGTAATCTGCCTTCCTGTTTTAGCTTCCAAAGTGAATAACCTCACACTTATCCAAATTATACTGCATCTGCCATTGGTTTGCCCACTCGCCCAACCTGTCCAGATCATGCTGTAGGATCCCTGCATCCTCATCACAGTGTCCTGAGTCTCAGGCATATGGGTCTCCTCCGTATCGGTGTCATCATCGGGGGGGTTCTGGACACACTCACACCGGTTGTACCCGGCCCTCCGCTTGGCCACCTCCGCACTCCAGTCCTGGTAGATCTGCACTACCGTGTTCTCCCACTTGCTACTCCGCTCCTTCTTGGCCCACCGAAGCACGCACTCTCGATCAACGAACCGGTGGAACCTCACCAGCCCGTGGCGGCTCATTCGGTTTGGGCCACCTGGCCAGTATTCTGTGGGCCCCCTCCAGCTCCAGGGGCCCCTGGAAGGACCCAGCTCCCATCAGCGAGTTCAACAAAACGACCACATAGGCCCCCAGGTCTGACCCTTCCAGCCCCTCCGTGAGGCCCAGGATACGCAGATTTTTCCGCCTCGACCGGTTCTCCATCTCCTCGAACCGCTCCTGCCACTTCTTGTGTAGCGCCTCGTGCAACTCCACCTTTACCGCGAGGGCCGCGGCCTCATCCTCTCTTTCGGATGCTTGTTGTCGGAGCTCCCGGATCTCCACCCCCTGGGCTGTCTGCGTCGCCAGCAGCTTGTCCGTATTCACCTTCAGCAAGTCCAGCAGCTCCACTTTGTGCTCCTGAAAACAGCGTTGGAGAGTCTCCTGCTGCATCTGCGCCCACTGCCTCCATCCTCGAGGCCTCCGCCGGCCGCCATTTTGATTCTCTTCCCCCGCTTTTTCTTAGGCGCTGCCACCGCTATTCTGCTGGCCCCGCTCCTGGTCCAGACCATAGACCACTGGGGATCCGCTGCAGACACCTTCCTACGTCGGGAACCGTCGAGCAAGTACCGCTGGGGGCCCTTAAAAGAGCCCAAAAGTCCGTTCCTGGCGGGAGCTGCCGAACGTGCGGCTTAGCTCCGCATAGCCGCAACCGGAAGTCATAAGCCATATTCTTAAAGTGACCCTGGGAAAAAGCTTTATCTTTCCATTGGCCTGATTTGTGTACATTAGTGGCAGAGAAACAAAAATAACTGGTATTTAAACTGAAGGTAGTAGTTAGAGGGGGCAGAGCATCAGCACAGTGTCAGAAGGTATGGTGAAAGACTGGCAGAACATATGCACATAATTGAAATGGTTACAGATGAGAATTCTGTACACAATTGTACATGGCATTATCAATAAAATGAGGTTGTCAAACCACAGATTCAGCGGGTGCGATTTGACGAAAGAAAGTCCCTTATTGGGCGTGAATAGCGGAGTGTTTCTCAGAGCCTGCAGTTCCGAGAGTTCAAGGGACTTTGATTTATTTGGGGCCTCTGCGGGGAACGTCCCGCCGAGGCTTCACTTAACTCACTTCCTGCACTGACGAGCTCTCTCGCGACACCCTCCGCTATCCCACTGCAGCCTCCGGACCCACCCACCCCCCCCAACGTACCTCTTAGGGGCTCTTCCAGGCCCCTTCAGCCCACCTCTTAATGGCAGGGCAATCCCGGGACCAATCGCAGGCATGGGCAACTTGGCTACCGGGCACCTTGGCACTGCCAGCCTGAAGTGCCACCAAGCTACCTTGGAAGTGTCAGGGTGGCACTGCCAGAGTGCCTGGGTGGCACTTACAAGGTGCCAGGTTGGAAGTGACAAGGTTCTCGGGTGGCAGTGGGGGGGTGCCAGGGTACCAGAGCCCGACCACCCAGGGGCCTCCGATGGCCTGGGAACCAGAACCCCCACCCCAGAAAGTGCCATTACACCCCATCCACATTTGTGTGGACCAGTGCTAAATTGCGCCATGACGAGGCCTCCCAGGCGCAGATGTTCGATCCCGGGCCTCAGGATAACTGGCACAGACATATTTAAATGAGCTTCATGGATCATTTAAATATGTTAATCCAGATCCCGCCCAGCAAGGATAAGCTCCAGATCGTGCCGTCTCATGATATCTTGTTAGATCATGTGTGATGTTCCCAGCTTTGCCAATCTTGTGAGAGGCGAGATTTAACGGCCTTGTCGCATCACGGGTGCACCGAGAGCTTTCAGTCGCGCCCAACCTCCCAACCTCTTTCACTTCCTCCTCATTCCCCTCACCCCAAGATGGCCAATGAATGACTGGGGACAAGGTTCGCGCCCTCGATGCGTTGTGGATTTTCAAAACTCCTTTCAGGTGATGTGTGCATCGCTGGCTTGGCCAGCATTTATTGCCCATCCCTAATTACCCGTGAGGAGATGGTGGTGAGCTGCCTTCTTCAACCGCAGTCCATGTGATGTCGGTCCGCCCACAGTGCTGTTAGGGAAGGAGATCAGAATTTTGCCTCAGCGACAGTGAACAAACAGTAATATATTCCCAAGTCAGAATGTGTGGCTTGGAGGGGAACTTCCCGGTGGTGATGTTGCACGACAAAAGAGACTGCAACAATAGCCTCCATAAATCCAGGAAGGATTTTCATTGACAGGGGAGGAAGCTTCTCAGACCTCCCTGTCAGGATGCAGCATCGCTGCCTTCGAAACCTAACAAGTCACCAAAACTCCTCCAAGAACGTACCACAGCAATTCCACCAACTTTGCAGGAGTGAAAAACCTCAGCTGCAAATTGGATGTCTCGTCCAGCGAATAACACCAGTGAGGGGGGAGGGGCCTTATGCAGCTAAACACATTAGTTAATCAGACCTGCGTGATTCTATTTGGCAGAACATACAATAGGTCAGCCAGAGAGCCTGAGACAACAAAGAGCCTTCCAACCATCATTTCTTATTTCTCTCCAGCCCTTCCCTAGCACTGGCACCGTCAGCACTTCGGAGCATAAATTCACAGCCCCTGTGTGGGTTTTCACAGTGGAGCAACTGATAAAAGTAGATAAAACTATGGCAAATAGAGCTCAGTGTGGGAAATATGAAATCAGTAACTTTGAATCTGAGAAATGCCATTCGTAATATTTCCCTAATATTGACAAACTCGATGCTGTGGGAGGAGCAAAGAGTGTACATGGCCCCCGTGGAGTGTTTTCCAGTGATGGAGACGATTCGCCATTGGCTGCTGGCCGGGTCTTTTGCTCCCGCCGAGGTCTAAGCATTTTGCCATTTTGTCGCTCACCCGCCGGAAACTCCCGCCCTGTGAATTTTGGAGGGAAAAATTAAGTAGTCAAGACTGCGATCAACGTCTTGCTGTGCAAGGGATAATGGCCATGAATTCAATGATTTCACAGTGTTCCCGTAATCTCCCTCATCATGACTGTCTTGATCTTCAAGTTCTGAACAGAAGAATGAGACAAACAGAGATGGCAAACAGGAGGCCTCACATGCTTAAGTGCGGCCTGTATCTGCTTAAACCCGGTGAGTGATAACACTGAAGCAACGTGCAAGCTCCCTCTCCCCCCCACCCCCAACCTATTTGTAACACCTACTTCATCACCTTCGACTTAAGACAGACATGGCTTTAAAATCCTTTCTCATGTTTTGCCTAACACATCTCCTCCTGGGAGCCTATTAAACTATCAATATGTCACATCTCTCTTGTAAAAGGGCAGGAGAGAGTCACACAAAGCTCTTTCCATCCTCAGGGGGACATCACAGTTGCTCCTTCCTCCAGTCTGTAACAACTTGTGACATACCTTCAGACAAATGCATAATGTATAAATCAGCGACACTAAAGACTATGATCACGGCCTTTTCCAACCAGCAGTTGTTATATTGATGGGTTAACACATTATGAGGTTTTTTTTCCGGCAGTGCAAGGTCAGGAAGGCTCATAAAGAAGCTTTTGTTTGACAAGATGAGAGTGTTTAAGACAAAGCGACCGTTTATTAAACATTATTGTTATTCAGAAATTTTGCATGTCCAGTTGTGCATTGTTACGTATCTCACTGTCACACGGGCACTTCAGAGGGGAGCATTTGAACTGTCAGTGAACAATAGAATAGATCCCCTCGATGAAAGTTTTTCTGCACCTCTTATATATCTCTGCCTTCCTTTGCTAACAAAGGCCCGCTGACCCATATTGTCACCATTCTCCAGATTCTTTGGTAGCCAACACTCGAGAAATATTAAATATGTGTAAATACATACATGGGTAATTGCTCAGTTCTGGCAAGCTCTTGGATGCAACGTGCGTAAATTTTGGCTTTAAGAGATATGTTAAAATGGGTGATCAGTTGCACATCTCTTCAAATTTTTCTTTCCACTGAAGCTGAAGCAAATGAGTATCAGAAAAAATATAAAACGGACAGTTAAATCAATATCACCTGTTGTACTTCATCAGCCAATGACTAAATTATCACCTACATTTAAATTGCTCCGCCCTTGCAATTCATGTTTTTCTTATTCATTTTTATGGGATGTGGGTTTCATTGGCGAGGTCAGCATTTGTTTCCCATCCTGGTGTGAGCTGCCTTTTTGAGCCTAGCAGTTATGTCTATTAGGACTCTGCCAGCTCAGTCAGTAATGATGGACACTGAAGCCCTCCACCCAGAGTTACCTTCCATACCCTAGGCACCCTCAGTGCCTCCTCCAACATGAAGGAGTGCTGATTCATCCGCCGACAGCAGATTGTACGTGGGAATCAGCAGAACCATAAGACCATAAGATATAGGAGCAGAATCAGGCCAGTTTGCCCATTGAGTCTGCTCCGCAATTCAATCGTAGCTAATATGTTTCTCATCCCCATTCTCCTGCATTCTCCCCATAACCCCTGACCCTCTCATTATTCAAGAACCTGTCTATTTCTGTCTTAAAGACACTCAGTGATTTGGCCTCCACAGCCTTCTGTGGCAAAGAGTTCCACAGATTCACCACTGAAGAAATTTCTCCTCATCTCTGTTTTAAAGTATCACTTAAAGGATCATCCCTTCAGTCTGAGGTTGTGCCCTCAGGCTTTAGTTTTTCCTGCTAGTGGAAACATCCTTTCCACGTCCACACTATCTGGACCTCTCAGTATTCTGTAAGTTTCAATAAAGATCCCCCCTCATCCTTCTAAACCCCATCGCATACAGACCCAGAGTCCTCAAACACTCTCATATAACAAATCCTTCATTTCGGGGATCACTCTTGTTAATTTCCTTTGACCCTCTCTAAGGCCAGGATATCCTTCCTTAGATATGGGACCCAAAACTGGTCACAATATTCCAAATGGGGTTTGAACAGAGCCTTATACAGTCTCAGGAGTACATCCCTGCGATTGTGTTCTAGCCCTCTCGGCATGAATTGCATTTGCCTTTCTAACTGTCAACAGAACTTGCATGTTAGCCATAAGAGAATCCTGAACTAGGACTCCTAAGTCCCTTTATGCTTTTGATTTCCCATTTATAAAATACTCTGGGCGGGATTCTCCGAGCCCGCGCTGGGTTGGAGAATCAGCGAGGGCGCAGGAAATTCCCGCCATGCCGCTCCAACGCTGGGCCGCCGATTCTCCAGTCTCCAGAGAATCGACGCCAATCATGCCCTCGCAGTCGCTGCAGCACTTCTCCGAAATTCCGCCAGCATGGTACCAACCTGGACGTCCTGTTGGGGGGGACGGGGGATCTGACTCCGGGGGGGGCCTCCGCGGGGTCCAGGCCCGCTGTTAGGTCCTCAGCATGTTGCTCTGCGCCAGCGCGGAGACGGCAACCATGTGCGTGCGCCGGCGCAGAGACGGCCGCCACGCGCATGGGCGGACCCGCGGCGGCCATGCAGGGCCGCCTTTTGGCGCCGGAAGAGCATGCAGCACTCCGTTGCCATGCTAGCTCCCTGAACACTGGTGAATTACTTGGCCAGGAGGCACGTTGACGCCGGCGCACACCACTCTGGTGTTTCCGCCGTCGTCGACACTTGGCCGGGATTTTGGAAAATCCCGGCCTCTATGCCTCTCTTTCCTACCAAAGTGCGTAACCTCACACTTTTCCACATTGTATTCCTTCTGCCATTTCTTTGCCCACTCTCCTAGCCTGTCCAAGTCCTTCTACATCCTTCCTGAATCCTCAACACTACCTGTCCCACTACAAATCTTTGTACCATCTGCAAATTCAGCAACATTCCAGATCGTTAAAAGTTGTGGTCCCAACACTGACCCCTGAGGAACACCATTCGTCACCAACTGCCATCCTGAAAAGGGCACTTTATACCCACTCTCTGGCTTCTGCCAGTTAGCCAATCCTCTATCCATGTCAGTATCTTGTCCCACATACCATGGGCTGTTAACTTATTTAGCAGTCTCCTGTATGGCGCCTTGTCAAAGGCCTCCTGGAAATCTAAATAAATCATGTCCACTGATTCTCCTTGGTCTAATTTCCTCATTAACTCCTCAAAGAATTCTAACAGATTTGTCAGGCATGACCTCTGGTTGACGAAGCCGTGCTGACTCGGTCCTATTTTACCATGCACTTCCAAGTACTCGGCAATCCCATCCTTAATAATGGACTCTAAAATCTTATCAACAACTGAAGTCTGGCGAACCGGCCTATAACTTCCCGTCTTCTGGCTCCCTCCCTTCTCGAAAAGAGTGTTAAATTAATCATTTTCCTAGTCCTCTGGCAACCTCCCTGCCTCCAGTGATTCCTGAAAGATCACCACAAATGTCTCCACAATCTCCTCAGCTATCTCATTTAGAAGCGTGGGCTGTAGTCCATCTGGTCCGGGTGATTTATCCACTGTGGTAAATGTATTCACCTAAGTATGAATTGTCTGTATAGTGCTGTGACCTATGACCTGGAAATGATAATACGGTCTACTTCCAGACACTTTATTGGAAACCTGGTGGGCTCCGCCTCTGGCTCCGCCCTCATCGGGGATATATAGACCGACCACCCGTGGGTGACACTCATTTGTACAACAGGTACTGGCGGGCAAGTTCATGGATAATAAAGCCTAGTAATTACTCATTCTCGTGGTCTCACAGTGAATTGACGGTATAACATCCACCTTCAGAACTTTCAGCTTCCCCAGCACCTTCTCCTTAGTGATGGTCTCTACACTCAACTCTGCCCCCTGATTCTCTTGAATTCTGGTATACCACTGGTATCTTCCACTGTGAAGACTAATGGAAAGTACCTACTCAGTTCCTCTGCCGTTTCTTTGTTCCCTTGGGGGAACAGAGGGAGGTTTCCTTGCCCATGTTTGACCTGAAGACATGCAACTACACGGGGTCCAGGGTCGATGTTGAGGACTCCCAGGGCAACTCCCTCCCGACTATACACCACTGTGCTGCCATCACTGCTGGGTCTGTCCTGCCGTTGGAACAGAGCATACCCAGGGATGGTGATAGTGGTGCCTTGGACTTTCTTTGTAAGGAATGATTCTGTGAGTATGACTATCTCAGGCTGTTTCTTGACGAGTCTGTTAGACAGCTCTCCAGATTTTGGCACAAGCACCCAGATGTTCGTAAAGAAGACTTTGCAGGGTCAACAGGATGGGTTTGCCTTGTCATTTCCAGTATCGAGGCAGATGCTGGGTGGTCCGTCTGGTTTCTTTCCTTTTTATTGACTTTGTAGTGGTTTTAAATAAAACTGAGTGACTTACGAGGTCATTTCAGAGGACATTTAAGAGTCAACTATATTTGTGTATCTGGAGTCACATGTAGGACTGATCAGGTAAGGTGGCAGATTTCCTTCCCCAAAGAACATTAGTGAACCAGCTGTGTTCTTCCGACAATCGACAATGGTTTCAGTGTCACCATTTCTAACATGCAAAGTAGTGTCCCGACTACTCCATCTTACCTCTTAGGGGATATTCGAGCCCCCACACACCCCACCCCTTCAAGGTAGGGTTCAAGCCCTGGTACAGGCAACCGGGCACCTTGGCATTGCCAGCCTGGCAATCTGGCAGTGCCCCTGACATCCTGGCACTGCTCCTGCCAGCCTGGTACTGCCAGATGGCACTATCAATGTGTATGGGTGACAGTGCCAAGGTGCCTGTATGCCAGCGATTGTGTCAGGGTACCACCGTGCCCAGAATGTGACCACCCAGGGCCTCCGGTGGCTTGGAAGAGCCCCCCACCCCCCCAGGTGCAGTTACACCTGGTCTATGTTTGTGTGGACCAGTGCTAAACAAAGCCATGACAAGGCCCGGGCCTCAGAAGAATCGGGAGCAGACATATTTGATAAGCCTGATGCGTCAGCAATGAGCCTGATGGGTCAGTAATGGCTTCAATATGTTACACCTCAACCTCCCCCATTATTACAACAATGTTCTAATTCGCAGTTGTCCAAACCGCAAGCTATTGACTGAGTAAGTTGTTCTCCAAGTTCTGCTATTCCCCCTCTCAAACACCAGTAAACCTATCTTTCTTATCGGCTAGCTTATGTGCTGTAAATTACTTCAGGCTGGAGTATGTGAAAAGGGTTCTTTTGGGTGCTGCCACCTTATTGTGGGATGCATCCTAAACCAAAATATCAGGATCCCATGCTGGCCAAGAAGTTGAAATCCATGCAGGTCACTGGGACCGTGACCTTAAATGTTGCATGCGATGAACAAGGGTCCCTGGGCTCCCTATCTAGCCCACAAGCAATGAGAGCACTCATTTGTGCTGTGTCCCTGCTCACTTGGATTCTGAAGATATTTGGAAAATTATAGGTCCCGAAACTCACTCCTGCACTTTTATCATCTGTCCAATTTTCAGGCAGCGATTTAACCGGCGGTCCACGAATTTGTAAAATGCAAAGCCAGGCATTTCCAGCCATTAAATGATTCAAAATGGTCTTCACATGGTGTTGCAGAGTTTGAGTGTTGCTGAAAAAAAAAGAGACATAAATTTGTGGTTTGTCATCTTACACTCAGAGGAAAATCACAAGAACGGCAAATTTCAAAGCCTGACAAGTCGACTCGGATTGGACGTGGTGTTGCGATGAATTTGTGATTGGTTAGCACCGACTGAGCAATCCCGAGCGTGCTAACGGTTGCACTAACAATCATTTTAAGATTATAAGTTGGGCTCGCAATGTGGCTCACTTACTCTGGCTGGAAGCTACATATGTTCGTACACAAGGACTTGTCCACTGCAGGCAAAAGGGACAGGTCCAGGTGTTAGCGTTGAATGAAAACATGGGAGAACAATAGTTCCCATGCACATTCTCCGCGGCAATGCCTCAACCAACCAAATTCGACTTGCCAACCAATCAGTACCCATTTCTTATGCATTATGCAAATTGTTGCTCTCACTGCAATTTGATATTCTTGTGCCTTGCATGGTTGACATGTCTTTTTTTTGCAATAAATAGCTTGTATTGTCCCTTGGTGTATGTCATGATGCAGCGACCTTCTTCATTCATGTGGTTCAGCCTTTTTAGTTAAATCTCATCACAAACAGAGCAAGCTGTGATTCCACCCTCTGCCCTGCCCCCTTCCTACTGTTGGACCTGGCAGCCATAATTTCAGCAACATGATTCCAAAGATACAGTTCCACCTTTGTAACCAACACCCCTTTACTCTGCTGTTTGCTGACTGAATATCTCATGTAATTAAGCTCAGTGTTCCTCGGCCATCTGTTTGGTCCTGTGGCTGGTCCAGAGCTGGAAACCTCTTTTGGGTTGGCACTGAACCCAAAAGTCAGCAGACCCCAAAATTAGTCTGCGCGCTCATACCGCTTAGTTAGATTAGAGCTCGACCGGCTCTAATGAGCAATCATCGCCTGACCGACTGATTGAGAAATCCTGAGCAGCCATATGGCAAAAGCTGCTCTGTAAACAGAAAATAATTAGCCCGATTCTCCTCATCAGCTTTTTAATTCCGAGAATTTTTCACACAAATTGCTGCCCATCACTCAAATGGTTTCATAACAAAAAAGGCAACAAAAAAAACCCAAAACACTCAGTTCCTGGCAGGTAAAGCCACTACCTGGTGGAATGCTGAGCTATAAAGATCAGGAAGTTGTGTTTGATTGTCAGTCCATGTTGTGTTAGTCGATCTCCACTTTGGTAGTGGTCAGAGTATTGCAGTTGGCCCCTAGCATGGATGGATTACATCTATGCATGTTAATAGGATCAAAGGAAGAGACAACAGAGACATGACTGCAAATATTTAACAATAGATTTGAAAAAAGTGTAATTCCGGAGGGCAGGTGGACGGCTAAAGTAATTCCTTCATTTAAGAAGACAGACAGAATATGCCGAGGGAATAATTGACTTCATCAGTTTAACTTCGATAGTAGGGGAAAATAATGCAAATAAGGAGAAAATAGAAGAACATCGAGAAAAGAAAACATAATTAATTTCAAAAGGAGCACAATATCTTGCTTGACCAACCTCATTGAATTTTTTGTGGGGGCTCAGAGCGCGTTTACAATGGTAATGCCGCAGATGTAGCCTATCTGGATTTTCAAAAGACTTTCAAAAAGATGCCCCACGTTATAGGATGGCACGGTGGCTCAGTGGTTAGCACTGCAGCCTCACAGCGCCAGGTACCCAGGTTCGATTCCGACCTTAGGGTGACTGTGTGGAGTTTGCACATTTTCCCCGTGTCTGCGTGGGTTTCCTCCGGCTGCTCCGGTTTCCTCCCACAGTCCAACGATGTGCAAGTTAGGTGAATTGGCCACAATCAATGCGTGAGGTTACAAGAATAGGGCGGGGGAGTGGGCCTAGGTAAAGTGCTCTTTCGGAGGGTCGGTGCAGACTCGATGGGCTGAATGGCCTCCTTCTGCACTGTAGGGATTCTATGGTAAGACTAATGAATAAGGTCAGGGATTGGATTGGATTGGATTTGTTTATTGTCACGTGTACCGAGGTAGAGTGAAAAGTATTTTTCTGCAAGCAGCTCAACAGATCATTCAGTACATGGGAAGAAAAGGGAATTGAACAGAATTCAAGAAAGGAATGCAGAGTCAGGGCAGAAGTGGCAGGATTGATTACTAGTTGGCTTCAAGACAGAAAAAAGCAGATGGTGGGAGCAAAGTGTAATTATAATGGCAGAAAATGGGAAGTAGTGTTTCAGTACTGAGACCTCTGAAGTTCACAATTTACATTAACCATTTGGGCTTTGGAATCTGAAAGACAGGGCGCGATTCTCCGGAAAGATTTCTGAGTTTGGTAGTGAGCGGGAACTTCGGTGAGCTTCCCGGCGCTTGGCCCAGTGAGGCCGGCAATGTTATTCAACGTTAATTGGTCCATTTAACGAAGTCCATGGGCTTCTTGCCTCAAATGAAGCTCACTAGCCCCTTGCTAACATGGTTGTGCAGCACTTAAGCAGCACTTTCTCAGCTAACCCCAGCCAGCTCTTAATTGTACCCAAGAGACCGGTCCCAAGATTCAGGGATGATTTTTAAAACATTTTTTTTAGAGTACCCAAAGAATTTTTCCCAATTAAGGGGCAATTTAGCGTGGCCAATCCACCTACCCTGCACATCTTTGGGTTGTGGGGGCGAAACCCACGCAAACACGGGGAGAATGTGCAAACTTCACACGGACAGTGACCCAGAGCCGGAATCGAACCTGGGACCTCAGTGCCGTGAGGCAGCAGGGCTAATCCACTGCGCCACCATGCTGCCCTCAGATTCGGGGATGTTAACCTGCTGAGGCTTCTAGATGCAGTGGAGGCCAGGAGAAATGTTCTGTGTCCCCCCCCCCCCCCCCCCCCCCCCCCAGGGGCCCGTAGTTTCAGTCACAGGGCAGCCAGTGCTGCCGGGGGGAGCTGGCAGTGGCTGTGAGCACCTGGTGTGTGACCAGGAGGACTGGCCTCCAGTGCCGGAAAAAGGTCAACGACCTACACCGGGCAGCACAGGTGGGTAGATACCAACACCCCCCCCCCCCCCCCCCAGTCCTTTCCGTGCCCAGGCGAGCATCCACCCCCCAACTCTGCATGCAGCCCCAAACCCCCCCTTCAATCCCTCTCTCCCTTCAACCCTCCCTTCACCTCCCTTGAACCACACGTGTGGCTAAAGGTGCCCTCTCTGAGTCTCCTCAGGAAACGCTCTCCTACAACCATCAGGAAAGGGCCACGACTGCCGGAGGAGTGCCAGACTTAAGAATCCTCACCTCCTTCGAGCAATGGGCCCTGGAGGTGACAGGGGTGTCTGAGGACAGAGCGGTCACCCAGGTGGAAGTTGGCAGAAGCCGCAGAGGTGAGGAACCAACGGGCCGCACCTGGAGGACCTGTCACACGTCAGTTATTATTGCTTTACTGACTGACCCATCAGTCCCACTCACTACATGTCCATTCTCCCGCAGGTCCTCCAACCGAAGGCACAGCCCATCCTGGTGGCCCCTCTCCAGCCTCCCAGGAGAGCAGCTGAGAGGGGAGTTCTGAGGAAGACACGATAGAGGCACCCTCCACCAGCGCAGAATCACGCACCACAGTGAGAAATGTTAGTGGACAGGCTTCTGTGGCACAATCTGGTGAGCACCACACAGCTGCTATTGAACTTTAGGTGGACGCAGAAACCCCCAGGGGAGACAGCAGTCGGAGGTCTGCTGGATCCCAGGACCCAGCTGGGTCCCAGCCTGATGCTGAGCCTGTGGAAGAGGTTTTCCTGGAGCTGATGGAGACATTAGGGTGCAGCCGGGACATTCAGAGGAAGATGTCAGCATCATTCCAGCAGATCCATTCCAGCGATTGCTCCCCCGGTTGCCCCCCCCCCCCCATGCCTCCTCCCCCACCCTCCCATAGCGGCCCACCCCCTGCTGACGCCCCCCCCCCCCCACACCCCGCCGGGCACTAGAGAGGCAGGCCCACACACCCCGGGCTCTTAGCTTGTGAGCAAAGACTGCTACTCACTTCCTCAGCTCCCCATAGAAACCCTTCCGCCAGGTTCACGTTTTTCAAAAGGAGTGACCACTTGCTGCGGAGGAGGATGAATCACCGGAGGCCATTGGATATGGCATTGCTCCTATTCATTGTATGAAAATGGGGAATAAGTGGTGACAATTGGTCTCTCGCCACGCTCGGCGAGATCCCAGTTTCACCTACGAGAGCGGGCCGGTTGCATCGCAGTTCTCATTTTTCGGCCTCTCCCGTGATTTACCGGCCTCCTTTTGCTCAAGCGAGACCGCAACGGGGCCAGAGAATCGTACCCACATTTTCAAAATTTGTAGATGGCACCAAATTGGGGGTGCGGTGGGTGGGAGGGTTTGCGGTGGAATATAGTCGATACTGAAGAGGTCTTCAACAAGTTCCAGGAGGAAATATATAAACCTGCAAAATGGGCAAATCATTGGCAAATGCAGTTCAGCACACTTAATTGTGAGGGAATACAGGAAGAATAGGGAAGTTACTCATAAAATAGGAAGTGTGAGTCGAGGTTGGGGTAGGGGAACAAAAAGGATCATAGGAGTACAAATACACCAATCAGTAAACGGTGTGACACAAGTTAGCAAGGACACAAAAATGAGCAGACCAAGCAATGGGTGTCATTTCTTGAGGGATATGTTGAGAAGAAGAGAGGTGATGCTAAACCTGAATCGAACTGAACCAGAGTTCAGCATGCAGCTCTGGTCACCATATTGTAAAAGGGCTATCGAGGGAATGGACAGGTTGCAGAAAAGATTTACAGAGCTAACACCAGAAATGTGCGGATATACATATCAGGCAATAATGCTCAGGCTGGGTTTCCTTTCTCTTCAAAAAGATAGGCTGAGCTGTCCCAATAGGGGTATCTAAAATTATAAAATGCTTTGGTAGAGCGGTTACAGAGAGACTGTTTCCAATTGCGGGAAAGAGGACATTAACACAAGGTAAACACCAACAAATTCGATAAGCAACTCAGAAGAAAATTTGTCCCCCAATGAGTGATGTGAAGTGGAACTCGTTACGACAAGGAATGGTTGTTGAAATTAATGATGTAGATCCGGTGAAGGGGAAGTTGGAAAAGGATTTGAAGGAGAATGGATTGGAGGGTTATGGTCATAGATTTAGTTAAGGAAGGGTGGTAAGAAGCTTAAGTGGAGCATAAATCTGGAGTACACATTGTTACCCAATGCCGACTGAGCTATTCTCAACAACAAGAGCCAGTGCCTCAGGGAAAGGGAGAAAGGTTCACTTGTTCTTTGATTGCGTCTGGTAATTTATTGTGTTTTACAGGATAGATGATGCTGATTAACAGGCTTGAAATCCACTCAGCAGCTTCCAGGTTTGACACATTCTTGTTTTCCTGACAGATGTGAGGCAGCATTTCTGTAGCAACACAGCTCATATTTGCAACCTTTTTGCAAAATTCTTTCAAAGTGAGGTCCACCTCCTGCGAGACAGACAGCTACCCCATGCCATGTTATAACTAATCCAGCAGAAATTGAAGTTCCTTAATGATCAGCCTTTCATTCTCAGCGCACAACAGCTGAAATTAACAGCAGTTGTGTCCCCGCTGTTCAATATTTTTCTTTCCTAACAGCTCCTTTAATAATCAAAGATTGTCATTGTAAGTCTGTGATTAAAATAATTATTATTATGAGTTAGACACTGGCTGTTCATATCGGGCACTGGTTCACATTCAGCTGAGGTTAATGGGATCACATTCTCCGCTCTTCCAGCTGTACAAGGTCCCTATGAAATGCCTTGGCTCCGTTTAACAGCCAACCCCCCCCCCCCCCCCCCCCCCGTGTAGTTCTGGCCTTTCTAGAGAGGGAAATGGACCCTTGGTCTAGACGAGGTTGTCGTTTGACAATTACGATTTGCCTCAGTGCGACTGCGTTAGGAAAGTAAACCAGCCAGGGCTCCTGGTGCTGATTGCTAGCAGTGTGGATGAGCGGGTGTCGCATAAAAATGAGATGGCGACCCAACCGAACGCTTTCATCTTCAGTAAATGTGGGAGTGAGTTGGGTGACAAATCATTAAAACAATGCAAAACTACTTGTTACACTGCTCGTGTAAGAGGCAAATTTTTGAGACCCAATTTTTGAGCCAAAGTCAAAGTTGGCTTTGACATGGGTAAGGTTTTTTGAGGGGATTAACGTGTGTTTGATTTGGGCCCAAGTTAAATCCAAGCAGGCGATCCCAATAGATCGAGATAGAGGCATAGTCGCAATGTTAATGAACTCGCAATCTGGAGACTCAGGTTAATGTGATAGGGATCAGGGATTCATATCCCACTTTAGGAATTGGTGGAAGTTAAATTCGATTACGAAATCTGTAATATGGATGTTCTCTTAGCGTTGGTACCATGAAGCCCTCATTATGAAAGCTCATCTGGTTCACTTATCTCGTTTGTGGAAGGAAATCTGCCATCCTTACCCTGGTCTGTGATTCCAGCCTCATCAGCAATGTGATTGATTCTTATCTGCCCCCGAAAATCGTAGAATAATAGAATCCATACTGTGCGGAAGGAGGCCATTTGGCCCATTGAGTCTGCACTGACCCTCCGAAAGACCACCCTACCTTGGCCCAATCTCCCGGCCTATTCTTGCAACGCCACCGTATGGGGTAATTTAACATCGGCAATCCACCTAATCTGCACACCTTTGGACTGTGGGAGGAAACCGGAGCAGCCAGAGGAAACCCACGTGAACACGGGGATAATGTGCAAACTCCACACAGTCAGCCACCCGAGGTCGGAATCGAACGCTTGTCCCTGGCGCTGTGAGGCAGCAGTGTTAACCCTGTGCCACCGTGCCACCACTGAGCAATGACTGAACAAGTTACTCAGCTCAAGGGCAATTAGGGATGGGCAACCATGGGCGCTGTGAAAGAATGAAAGAAAACACAACACTGCAATGACGAATTTGAATAAATAAAACTAAATTTACTCATATAAATGTTTTAAGCATTCATTTACTGTACGGATTTTAATTTAAAATATTTCCACACACTGTGAAACCGAATCATTAACATCTCGAGGATTCTGAAATCTTTCAGCTTTGATCCTTCAAAAACTAGGATTGACTTTTACACAAGGTATATTTAAAAATCGCAGATTTTTAGAACAAATGTCATGGGGTTGACTTTTACATCAGATCAGCTTCTACTCGAATAGGTGAGGTAATCCCATTGTGCTGGAGCTACCTCTGGTATGGAACATAGGAACTGGAATTATAGTCATAGAATTTACAGTACAGAAGGAGGCCATTCAGCCCATCGAGTCTGCACCGGCTCTTGGAAAGAGCACCCCACTCATGGTCAACACCTCTACCCTATCCCCATAACCCAGTAACCCCACCCAACACTAAGGGCAATTTTGGACACTGAGGGCAATTTATCATGGCCAATCCACCTAACCTGCACATCTTTGGACTGTGGGAGGAAACCAGAGCACCCGGAGGAAACCCACGCACACACGGGCAGGACGTGCAGACTCCGCACAGGCAGTGACCCAAGCCGGAATCGAACCTGGGACCCTGGAGCTGTGAAGCAATTGCACTATCCACAATGCTACCGTGCTGTCCATATGTCATGAAGGCTGTTCAGCCCATCAAGTGTATAAAATGTCTCCACCTGGTTTTAGACCAACGGCCTTTTCATGTGAAGCAAATGTGATCACCATTACATAACGGAAATCCATTTCGCCCTCAAGCCTATTCCACCGCTCAATGAGATCACATCTGATGTGTGACTGAACTTATCCAACTTCTCCTTAAAACGTGCAATGACCTCTGTCTTAATCACTCCCTGTGGTAATCTTTTATCTTTCTCTGCTTTAGTGGGAAGTGTCAGAGATGCATTTAAGACAGAGCTAGATAAATCATGAGGCAAAAAGGAATAGGAAGGATATGCTGATCGGGTGCGGTGAAGTGAGATATGTTCTGTGGTTTAAATGCTAGTCTCTCTTCATAACTACAGTTCTTCATTCATTGCATTATCTTGATGTATTATAAATACAGCAGTCCCACATTGAAGTCATGACTTTGAGGCCCACCATGGTGGGCTATGAAACTGAAATCAATAAAATCAGGTAATTTGAGGGCTAACAACAGGAGAGTATAAATGATCATTAAAATGTGCCTATGAAACTCCAACTAGTTCACTAATGCCTTACAATGAGGCAAAAGCAGTGCCCTCGGGCCCATTGATGATGATGCCTGCAATTCCCAAAACACAATAAATGTCTACACCAAAGTGCAAACATTTATATAAGCCGAGACCAAAAGTGGAGTCAATTTCTTTTTATTCCTTCACTGGATGCAGGCCTCACTGGCTGGGCCAGGATTTATTGCCCATCCCTAAGAGTCAACCACATTGCTGTGGGTGTGGAGTCATGTGTAAGCTATACCATAAGACCATAAGACATAGGAGCAGAATTAGGCCACTCGGCCCATCGAGTCTGCGCTGCCATTCAATCATGGCTGATATTTTTCTCATCCCCATTCTCCTGGCCTTTTCCCCATAACCCCTGATTCCCTTAATAATCAAGAACCTATCTATCTCTGTCTTAAAGACACTCAGTGATTTGGATCCACAGCCTTCTGCAGCAAAGAGTTCCACAGATTCACCATCCTTTGGCTGAAGAAATTCCTTCTCATTTCTGTTTGAAAGGATCGTCCCTTTAGTCTGAGATTGTGTCCTCTGGTTCTCGTTTTTCCCACTATTGGAAACATCCTCTCCACGTCCACTCTATCCAGGCCTTGCAGTATCCTGTAAATTTCAATAAGATCCCCCCTCATCCTTCTAAACTCCAACGAGTACAGACCTAGAGCCCTCAGCCGTTCCTCATACGACAAGCCCTTCATTCCAGGGATCATTCTTGTGAACCTCCTCTCGACCCTTATTTAACTTAGTATTAACTCTTAACTTATTTAACAGCCTCCTATGCGGCACCTTGTCAAAGGTCGTCTGGAAATCTAAATAAATCACATCCATTGGTTCTCCTTTGTCTAACTTCCTTGTTACCTCCTCAAAGAACTCTAACAGATTTGTCAGACATGACCTCACCTTGTCAAGCCATGCTGACTCAGTCCCATTTTATTATGCACTTTCAAGTATTCCGCGATCTCATCTTTAATGATGGACTCTAAAATCTTGCCAATGACCGGAGTCAGGCTAACCGGCCTATAATTTCCCGTCTTCTGCCTCCCTCCCTTCATAAACAGCAGTGTTACATTAGCTACTTTCCAGTCCTCTGGGACCCTCTCTGCCTCCAGGGATCCTGAAAGATCACCACCAATGCCTCCACAATCTCTTCAGCTATCTCCAGGTGATTTATCCACCTTCAGATCTTTCAGTTTCCCCAGAACCTTCTTAATGATGGCCACTACACTCACCTGTGTCCCCTGATTCTCCTGGAGCTCTTGCATCCCACTGGTATCTTCCTCCATGAAGACTGATGCAAAGTAACTATTCAGTTCCTCTGCCATTTTGTGATCTTATTATTACTTCTCCAGCCTCATTTTGCAGTGGTTCAATGTCTATTTTTGCCTCTCACTTACCTTTTATAAATTGAAAATACTCTTCCTATCTTATTTT
This sequence comes from Scyliorhinus canicula, assembly GCF_902713615.1. Classification (NCBI taxonomy): domain Eukaryota; kingdom Metazoa; phylum Chordata; class Chondrichthyes; order Carcharhiniformes; family Scyliorhinidae; genus Scyliorhinus; species Scyliorhinus canicula. The sequence continues at coordinate 28,686,680 of NC_052148.1, read as the reverse complement.
ATATTACTAGCTAGCTTACACTCATATTTCATCTTCTCCCCCTTATTGATTTCTTAGTTGTCCTCTGCTCACTTTTAAAAGCGTCCCAATCTTCTGGTTTCCCGCTAATCATCGCCTTTTTGTATGCTTTTTATTTTGTGTTTATGCTGTCCATGGCTTCCCTCATCAACCAGGGATGCCCTGTCCTCCCCTTAGCATGTTTCCTCCTCCTTGAGAAGAATTTCTGTTGTGCCTCCTGAATAACATCCCAAAACTCCTGCCATTGCTGTTCCACTGTCTTCCCTGCTAGGCTCCTTTTCCAATCATCTCTGGCTAGCTCCTCCCTCATGTCTTTGTAATTACCCTTGTTTAATTGTAATATCGTTACAGCTGATTGCAGCTTCTCCCTCTCAAACTGCAGGGTAAATTCTATAATATTGTGGTCACTGCTCCCTAAGGGTTCCTTCACCTTAAGTTCCCTCATCAAGTCTGCCTCATTACACGTCACCAAACCCAGTATTGCCTGTTCCTTAGTAGGCTCTGACACCAGCTGCTCCAAAAAAAATCTTAGACATTCCACATATTCCTTTCCTTGGGAACCACTGCCAACCTGATTTTTCCAGTCCACCTACATATTAAAGTCTCCCATGATTATTGTAATATTGCCTTTTTTACATGCCTTTTCTATCTTCTGATTTATTTTCTGCCCCACATCCAGACTACTGCTAGGAGGCCTGTACATAACTCCCATCAGGGTCTTTTTACCTTTGCGATTCCTCAACTCCACCCACAGAGATGCTATGCCTTCTGATCCTATATTGCTTTGTGCTATCGATTTAATTTCATTCCATACTAACCAGGTAAGGACAACAGATTTCCTTTCCTAAAGGACATCAGTGAACCAGATGAGTTTCTGTGACAATTTACAATGGTTTCATGGTCATCTTTAGAATTTTATTGACTCGAAATTTCATCACCTGCCATGGGCAGAATTCGAACCCGGGTCCTCAGAGCCTGATTTGGGTTTCTGGATTACTAGTCCAGCGACAATACCACTACGCCACCTTAATCTGTTGATTTTATTTTCTTGAAAATCCTCAAACCCCACACTGGCTCTGTCCAGCTTTGATCACATGGCGTCATAAGCATATCTGGCACATGTTAGGGCAGCACGGTGGCACAGTGGGTTAGCCCTGCTGCCTCATGACGCCGAGGTCCCAGGTTCAATCCCGGCTCTGGGTCACTGTCCATGTGGAGTTTGCACATTCTCCCTGTGTTTGCGTGGGTTTCGCCCCCACAACCCAAAGATGTGCAGGGTAGGTGGATTGGCCTCGCTAAATTGCCCCTTCATTGGAAAAAATGAATTGGGTACTCTAAATTTATTTTTTAAAAATACCTGGAACTTGTTTATGTCAGAAAATGTCCAAAGGCCCTTCATCAGAGCGTAATTAGATAAACATCGACACTAAGCCAAAGAAGGTGACAGTAGGATAAATCCTTGGTCAAAGAGGTAGAGTTTAAGGAGAATTTTAAAGAAGAGAGAAGGATGGAGAGGTTTAGGGAAAGCTGAGGATCGAGACATGGTTGTCGACTGAATAACGTAATTTTCTTGAGAGATAGCAAAATCTGAATTGGCATATCTTAACATGATCACAACAAGCGTAGGACAGAGTTTGGCATCATGCCTTGAGCTCTGATGTTTGCCTTCTAAATGACAATAAACACATTAATGTTGAGTGCCTCTGCATCATGAGACACAATGGAAGAGTGGAAAAGCCTGAACCTCAGTTTCACAATACAGGCTTCAGGACCAAGATTTTACGCCGCTGAGAAATTGATGCCAAACCGCAGTGGCTTTTGTACCTGCCTGAGATAACCTGCTGGGTTTTCCCTGGGTCAGAGTATTTACATAATGGCGGTGCTTCTGGGTGTCCTTTGGATCTCAGAAGCAGGGTAGAGTGGAATAATGGCAACAGGTGCAGCCGGTTAAAGGAGCGAGCAGCTGACAAAGACAAGAAATGTAACACCGAAACAATGTGGAGTTGGTGATCCCAAAGTCCTTCAAGTCAATTCCATGTCCGTTTGTGGCCAATGATGTTGTTTCCGCGTGTAGCAACGCTGTATAACTGTTGTCTTTTACAGACATACTTAACATCCAGTACAACGTATGCAGCAATGGCCACGGCGCGTGTGCCATGTTTAAATAGGCCCAACGTTATTTGGGCGGATACTTATGGAATCATAGAAACACAGCACAGAAGGAGGCCTTCCTTTGGAGATGATTGCTGGAAGCACACGCAAGGCCCAAATGGGCAGGAACCTGTATAACGAGTGCTGTCCCCACCTGCCAGCACATTGCCCGAATCTGGCCAAAGAAACAAAGAAAAATGCCCTGTTGCATCATAAAAACACAGAAAGTAAGGCAGGCTGGCTAGCTCAAAACAGAAAAAGGCATGATTCCCTAAAGGAACGCCTGTAAATTTTTAAAAAACATAAACAAAAGCAAAATTCTGGGAATGCACATCATGCTGTTTGCACCTGAGCCAAACAAAAGACAGGATTTTCTAACGGAAAGTTAAATTAGCGCACTCAAAAAGCCATTTACTGTGCCAGAAGCAGTCTCACAATGCACTGCATTTGGACAGTACATAGACTCTGGGTGCAGCTCAGTGAAACACTTTGAATCAATAACTGCTTTTATGCTCTTTGTTATGTCCACGGGCTAGCCGCTGGGCCACTCCAGACAGATTTAGTCTGTATAGTACACAGGAATATCACAACATCACGGGGCTTCAACAATCTGAATTAAAGAACAACAGAAAATCAGTTAAATAACTATTTTGAAATTATTCACAGTAGGGGCCTGAATTACATCCTCTGACCTGAAATTATATCCAGACTGCAAGCAATACTGTTCTTTTAATGTGCAGTATACATTAAGGGCCTTTCATGACATTGGCAATGTAGCAGGGGAACTACTTTGAAATTTACTATTAAGTTATGCCAGTGTTAGTGTGTTGCAAGGGAAAATGCATGTGCGTATTCACTGAGATATATCAGCAATGTACTTGAAGGACAGGCAAGGTAACCTCCTGACGATTGCCACCTTTCCTCTCTCCCTCAGCTGAATAAAAATCAGAGCTTCTTCACGTTGAACGTCATTTGGAAGAAACAGTGAGGGTAGCAAGGGCTCAGAATGTACTCGGATGGAGAAACTTCAATGTCCATCACCAAGAGTGGCTAGGTTGCATCACTAGTGACTGAGCTGGCCAAGTCCCGAAAGATGTAGCTGCCAAACTGGGCCTGTGGCTGCTGTGAGGGAACCAACACAAGGAAAAAAAACAACTTGACCTCATCCTCCCCAACCTACCTGTTGCAAATGCATCTGCCCATGACACTGTACAGTCCTGGTGGAGATGTAATCCGATCTTCACCCTTCATTGGGTTCTGTGACACTATCATCTTGCTAAATGGGATAGGCTCAGAACAGATCTAACAACTGGGCTGAACTGGGAATTCTGCGGTGAGTAACTCACCTTCTGATTTCCCAATGCGTGTTGACCAACTACAAGGCACAAGTTATGATGATGCTTTTTTCAGATTCATTCTTGGGATGTGTGCCACCCTGCATTTAATGGCAATCTCTAAATGCCTCGAGAAAGTGGTGATTAGCTGCCTGATTGTTCTACTGCAGCCTGTGTAGTGTAGGTACGTCCACAGTGCTGTCAGGGAGGAAATTCCAGGTTTTTGACCCAACGACAGTGAAGGAATGGCGATATATCTCCAAATCATACCTTGGAAAGAGTGCAGCTCCAACAACACTCAAGAAGTTTGGTACCAACAACACAAAACCAGCCCATTTGTTTGGCACCCCCATGCACCATCTTGAACGTTCACTTCCTTTCCACCTCTGGTGCATAGTGGCAACAGTGTTTGTACAATCTACAAGATACATTGCAGAAACTCGGCCTTGGTGCTTTTGGCAGCACCACCTCAAGGTCAATCAGTTACTGGTGAGAAATGCGAGCCTTCACAGAAACACACACACCTTTTGAAAGAATGAGAAAAACAGGGCCGGGTCGGAGAATCTTCGGGGAGTGGCATGAATCCCGCCCCCGCCAGCTGCCGAATTCTTCGGTGCCGGGGTTTTGGTGGGGGGCGGGAATCACGCGCGCAGGTCGGGGGCCATTGGCAGCGGCCCCCTCAGCAATTCTCCGGCCCGCGATGGGCCAGTCCCGCCGGCGTAAATCACAACAGGTCCTTACCGGTGGCACCTGGCTCCACGGGCGGCCTGCAGAGTCCTCGGCGGGGCGCGGGGATATCTCCACGGTGGCCTGGCCAACCATTGGGGCCCACCGATCCACGGGCGGGCCTGTGCCGTGGGGGCACTCTTTCCCTCCGCAACGGCCGCTGTCAACCTCCGCCGTGGCTGGCGCGGAGACGAGCCCCCTGCGCATGCACTGGGATGACGCCAACACACGCTGGCGCTCCCGCGCATGCGTCAACTCGCACTGGCCGGCGGAGGCCCTTCAGCGCCGGTTGGCATGGCGCCAAGCCCTTCCACGCCGGCTGGTGCAGCGCCAAACACTCTGGTGCCGGCCTAGCTCCTCCGCACCTTTGGGGCGGCCCGGCGTCGGAGTGGTTCTCACCACCCCTCGGCGCCGGAGTGGTCTGCCCCGTCGGTTCACGGAGAATCCCGCCCATGGTGTCAATAATCAGTGATATGATGACATGCAAAACATATGTGGAATGTTAGCGTGATGTGACAACATCATAATTTTACAGAGTCTGACTGTAAGCTAAGCTGCCCTCACCCGTAATGTGCAAGACCTTTATTAAGTGGTTGAAATTTATTTGCATCAATTGTATTCAGGTTACTTAAAGATTTGGTTCCTGGAGTTTCTCAGCAGTAATGCTTTGAGCTAGTCTCTGTAAAATGGTTGACGTTTGAAATATGCTGTTCGTGTTTTTTTCCTTTAACTTTATGAAAGAAAGCTCCATTTTCTTTTGTCTTCCGCATCTCAGATTACTCTCACAAATGAGCCCTGGCTCTCGAAATCCCACAATATATTTTCACTTGTCTAAACACCTTGGCGTATCTGCAGCATCTCTCGGATTTCGCAAAAAATCCTCTTCAGTTCATTTCATTGCTGATGAGCCCTACGTGAAATCGATCAGGGGAGGAGAATAATAGCCCCAGAACAACTTACACTAACACGCCTGGCAAAGTACTTTGGTAATAGCAAAAACAAAACACCAAAAATGAATCTGAAATAAGCTGTAAACTGAAGCTCTCAATGTGAATGCTCTTCAAATTGAGTTCTGCCTCATGCCCAGCCATCCTGCTGCATCTCCTGTGTTGTTGACAGAATTGATAACATATTAGATATATAACTTGATTTTTGCCTAAATAATGGGTGGTCACTTTCTTTAACCCCAAAAATGACAGTGGAAAGTGGAGCAGGTGGAAATGTGAGTTGGGATTATATTTTACTGCCCAAATTGAGGGTGTGGACTGGGGCAAGCTGTTTGCAAAATGCAGCCTCAGGTTGAAAAGTCCAACACTGGCATCTCTCTCTCCTCTCATGGTCTACACATTAGGCTAAGTAGCAGATAGTCCTGTCTACATATGCATTTTTGTAAATTCATCCACGGGATGTAGGCGTTGCTGGCTGGGCCAGCATTTATTGTCCATCCCCTGAGGGCATTGAAGAGTCAACCACATGGCTGTGGGTCTGGAGTCACGTCTAGACCAGACCAGGTAAGGACGACAGATTTCCTTCCCTAAGAACATTTAGTGAACCAGATGGGTTTCTATGGCAATCAACAATGGTGCCATTCCTGATTTTTATTGAATTCAAATTCCACCAACTGCCCTGGTGGGATTTGAACCCAGGTCCCCAGAGCATCACTATGGATCTCTGGATTACTAGTCCAGTGAAAATGTCACTACACCACTGCCTCTCGCATAATGTATTGCCCAAGACAACATGCCCATTACTGTTTGCTGCATCGCACCAACTACACTGGATGTTGTTGCTTGTTATGCTCTCCTTAATTTGCTCTGTTTTAATTACATTTGCTCAAGAGTCGCCAGGTATCTTTTTGATGCCACCACAAGGTTCAAAACCGAATACTGATCAAAGACTCGATACACCAGTTAGTAAATTTGAAATCAATGCGCATTTATGTACACACACAGTCAACTATTACTCATGCACAAACTCTACTCACGAAACTATCACTACTACTAAAAGCCTATACTTAGCTTCGGGTGCCCACTCAGTCAGAGGAACAATGGCCGTTGTCCGATTCTGAGACTGCTGGCTTCGAACTGGTATAGACTAGTATCTAGGAGCGTCTATCTCGTAGCGTGAGTTGACCTTAGACTTACTTGGCTGGTGCTTGGCGGGTCTCTCATCGCTGAGAGCCAAGGCCAAGATGAAGGTGAAGAAGAAGAGAGCGATCTGTCTTTGGGGACTCCTCTTTATACCCCAAAGGGGCTTTGCGCTCTTTTGGGCGGGCCCTGAACTTGGCCCCAATTAATTGGGCCATGTCCCAATCATTTGTATTTATTCTCTCCAATAAAGGGGTGGTTGCTTGATCACTGGGCGGGTCCTAGGTGACCATTGGCCTGCCTTTGTTTTAGTCTTCACTGGTGCCGGGGAGTCTTCTCCGGTACCGTTGCTTAAATGTTTCTCTTTTGTCCTCGAAGATAACCCATTACTATGCTAATGGCTTATAGTATTGGTTTTGTCTGGGAGCTGCAAGTTCCAATCCGCAGGCAAACCTTGCACCTGCTTGTTTTCCTAGCACTGTCCAATTTCCCGTGTACTCTTTGCAAGTGTCCATTTTGAAATCGGGACGTGGCCACCCCAGGCGGCTACAATGTCCATCTTTTAACCTTGTGCAACATCACCACAAGTAAACTCTCTGGATCGAAGTTTAAATAATTTAAACCAATTAATCTCCTTACAAATAAGCACGATATGTGGCATTAAAGTTGATGGTGGGCCCGTGTCTTTTAAAATTGATCCTCATGTTTCTGTAGTGTAAGGAGTAAGTGAAGAGGTTTGTTGCTGGTGATAAATGCCTGTTGCAGGTAGCATGTGCATGGTCACAAGCCAGTTCTCTAATTGCATATGTTAAATCCAATGCTACAGTGATTACTTACTTCTGGTGACCCTCAGATGGCATAATATATTCAATAAAGCTTGACAATAAAAAAAATGGTTTTAAAAAATTATTACATGCGTCTTAGTGAGGTTGCATCTCGCATGGTAAGATGTTTGGTGTGTGTTAAAAATAGAAAAACATTTCATTAACATAGTGCCTTTCATGATTTATTTGCTACTTTTGAAGCGTACTCAGGGTAATGATGGGGTAAAATTGGAGTAAACATATGAGCCAATTTGCACAGCTACAGGATGGTTAGAAGACGTTACCAGCTCTGTGCCCAGATATAGTTTTGTTTAATAGTGTTTGTAGAAGCCATCTGTAAGTTGCTTTATGATCAATCAATGCACCACCAGCAGACAAGCCCGCACTTTGGGACAGCATAGTTAAGGGAGGGACTAATTTATTTTTAATGTATCAGTTATCATAGAATTTACAGTGCAGAAGGAGGCCATTCAGCCCCGGAGTCTGTACCGGCTCCTGGAAAGAGCACACTACCCAAGGTTAACACCTCCACCCTATCCCCATAACCCAGTAACCCCACCCAACACTAAGGGCAATTTTGGACACTAAGGGCAATTTATCGTGTCCAATCCACCTAACCTGTACATCTTTGGACAGTGGGAGGAAACCAGAGCACCCGGAGGAAACCCACGCACACACGGGGAGGATGTGCAGACTCCGCACAGACAGTGGCCCAAGCCAGAATCGAACCTGGGACCCTGGAGCTGTGAAGCAATTGTGCTAACCACCATGCTACCGTGCTGTCCATCAAGTTGGTGCCAGGAAAATAACTTGGGTTGGATTATTTTTCAGGAATGTGAAATATATTTCATTTTCTGCAGAGGGCAACCAAACGGGGGATCGGATATTGTACCTGACCACTTACAGCTGGATGAAAGATTCTTCAAACCAAGTGTAAATGAATGTAATAGTGCCCAATCCTGAGAGCCATGTGTGAACTGAGAGACAAAAATCAAATATGGGGGAGGCGGTGGTGTAGTGGCATTGTCACTGGCCTAATAATCCAGAGACCCAGGGGTAACACTCAGGGAACCTGAGTTTGATTTCCACCACTGCCGTAAAAAAATCTGGAATTAAAAGTCGAATCGCCATGAAACCATTGCTGATTGTTGTAAAAAATCCAGCTGGTTCACTAATGTCCTTTAGGGAAGGAAATCTGCCGTCCTTACCTGGTCTGGCCTACATGTGACTCCAGACTTGAACAATGTGGTTGACTCTTTAACTGCCCTTTGAAATAACCTAGTAAACCACTCAGTTCAAGGACAATTAGGGATGGGCAATAAATATTGGCCCAGCTAGCGACGCCCACATCCTATGAATTGAAAAAGAGCAGGTTAATTTCAAATACTCCTGCCCCCAGGGGCTGTTTAGCACAGGGCTAATTTGCTGGCTTTAAAAGCAGACCAAGCAGGCCAGCAGCACGGTTCGATTCCCATAACAGGCGGCGGAATGTGGCGACTAGGGGCTTTTCACAGTAACTTCATTTGAAGCTTACTAGTGGCAATAAGCGATTTTCATTTCATTTTCATTTCATTTCATGCGGAGGGAAGGGGCATTAGCAGGTCAGCCATCTGTTAGCTATCCTTCAGCCAACATCATTAAACGTTAGCTGGTCATTATGACATTGCTGTTGATGATGCATTTTTTAACATTATAACAGTATTAATTCAAAAGTACTTTGTCAAATACAAAGTGCTTTGAGGCCCCAAAAGGAGCTATAAAATACAAACCTTTTACATGTCATCTCTTTCACCAAGATAACTGTTGGTTGTAGAAGTCTCACGTGACGCTGTTTGAGAGCAAAGTCACTAGGCAATCCAGTGAAAGCAGTACTTTCGATATGTGCTTTCGATGACAGTACCTGCTTCAGTTGATCTGACACAGGGGGTCTGGTGCCTTCCATGCATGGGTCGAGTATAAGCATGAAGTTGCTGCTGAAACTCTTCACCTTCAATTGGCAGGGTTCAATGAGGTATGCCTTTTGTCCTTGCCATGGTGAGTCTTTTGGAGAGGCGGGGCAGGGGGGGGGGTGGTGCAATGCACTCACATATTTTATCATGAATTGTGCTGGTGCCAACTGCTCAGGAAGGTTTTCTCTGAGTTACTGTCATTCTGGTGAGAATGGTTGCCAATTGTCCAAATGGCTATACTTCAAAAATATTCCATTGGTTGTAAAATATTTTGCCGCAACTTTAGATTGTGAAAGGTACTGTATAAATGTGAGTCTTTTTTAAATTTTACTGAGGAATGTTTTCAATTGTTAAAGCCTAATTGTCGGAAAACACTAAAATTGACGTGAGAATGGTACTTTAAATTACTGACAGAATTCTCTTGTCTGTTTTCTTTCGGTCTTTTATCTCCCATATAGTTGGATAGTGCTACCTCACTCATCCAGGCTGCCAAGAATCTGATGAATGCAGTGGTTCTAACTGTGAAGGCCTCCTACGTGGCTTCCACCAAATACCAGAAGGTGTATGGCACAGCTGCTGTGAATTCTCCTGTCGTTTCCTGGAAAATGAAAGCTCCCGAAAAGAAGCCGCTGGTGAAGAGGGAGAAGCCTGAAGAGTATCAGACAAGGGTGAGGAGGGGGTCCCAGAAGAAGCACATTTCCCCAGTACAAGCCCTCAGTGAGTTCAAGGCGATGGACTCCTTCTAGGCCTGCAGAAACCTTGTCGGTAGCCCTTTGAGATGATCAATGATGCTGTGTTAAACCTCAACAAAGCAAACTGGGCGATATTCCTCAAGATACAAAAATAAATAATTGACTGACTCCTAAATGAATTGGGACCAATTTGATGTTGAACTGGGAGTTGGATTTAAATTCTCGATATAACAAATACATACAATCCAGCATTGCTATCGTTAAATAAGGGGATAAAGTGGGATGGAGCTAAAATGGCTACACAGCTTGCTAACCTGATCTCTGTGTTAAGCTTATAAGGCTTTACGTATCAATGCTTGTATGTTAAAAATAATACAATACTGGACATTAACAACATAAAGCAGATGTGTTCCCTCTGTTTGGTGTAGTATGAAGCACAACATGTAACTTCAATGGCCTTTTATTTATTTTGTAATCATACTAATAACTGACCGTATTAGGATATTAGGTTTGTGCTTTCAAGGGAAAACTGAAATCTTATTTATTCTGGGGGGCATTGGTAATAATTCCGCAGCCCTGCAGTCTGGTAATTAATGTGACTGACAACAGAAGTGACAACTAATCGTACTTTAACTTTTAAAGGTTTGGGGAACCAGCTCAGCAAGCAAACCCACACAACACATCAACCTGTCGTGCTGCTATCAGCACGGCATTGTGGGAATTGGTTCACAGGGACAAGGTGCTTGTGATGCGACTCCTTTCAGGAGCAGCCCTGTGCCACTCGTTGACAGATCTGTGATAGCCAGTAGATAGTGAGTAATGTGTTAGAGTGGACATAGCAGTGGATGTAGAATTTTGATTTGCCTGAACTGTAGACTAATCTGTCTTTGTATCCTCACAATAACTCAAATAAAATCTTTGCCCATCCTCATCCACTGAGCTTACTGTGTTTTCTTTTCCACTGATAGCAATAGATTTAGTTGATGATCGACTGCTATATTTCAGCCCAGTGGATGTTTGTTTGGCACGCCCAACTTTTCTGATGTGTCAGTCAGCACATGGTACTGATGTGGGCTTGCCAACTTCTAGCTGGAGACATTCTTGGAGATTTGATCACGTGACATTCTGGCCACATGACATCTGACCATGGGCTATCCGATTGCATGACATCTGATCGTATGACCTGTACAAATACATTCAGCTTGTAAAAGTTGTGTCCCGTGTAGTCGAGTACTTTTGTTTATGGTTTATCACCTGCAGCTGGTGTGTAGCACATTGCAAAAATCAAGCCCATCCTTAAACAGGCAAAGAGGGGAAACCAAGGCAAATAAACTAAAGATGAGGGAATCATTTGGAATGGGGAAACTAAAGGTGAGAAGTACATTCATTCCATTAAGCAACTGCACTGATAACTGAGAGAAAAGTGGTAAAACCCAGATTCCCCTTGTAACTAACTAATACAGTAACTCACCGATCGTCTACAGACACAGTACCCCAATGCACTGCCCGTAACTAACAGTGATCCAAGAACCAACTGATGTTCACTCTGCAACCATGGACAGAACCCTGTGCGCTGCATGAAATGTGGTCAGGCTCCCCAGTCGATGCTACCCTATCCCCTTGGGACTCTGGTTTGGGCTCCAGCTCTGGGTGATGACACTAAACCGGGAGCCTCGGTCAAATCCGATCTGTACTTGGACCTCACACACCAAAACCCACCAGCACAGACTGACTTGAGCCAAACCAAGAGATGGTACAGAGGACAGCACGCTCAGTGTTCGCTGCATCTCTCACAGGGCAAATACTCCTAAACTCAATTCAGCACCAGCTTCTCTAAATCATTCCCGGGGCATGGACTCAAACAAGGAATTCCTTTGCAGAATTATAGTCATTACATCACAGGAGGCAGTTATCTGTCCACCAAAATTGGTGTTTGCTTCCATAATCCCACCACCCCCTCCCTCACAAAGATCTTTTTAAGCTTCTACTTGTCAAATATATGTAGATATAATAACATTGCCTTTGAAATGAAGTATCAGTCAACCCCAGTCTCCACAGGTTGTGACGTCTCAAATGGTTCAATAGCCGCCAGTTAAGAACCTTCTTTCTCCTCCCTCTCTTGTTTGTTTCAGTCAGAATCCTTGGTCTTTATTCCCTAGTTCCCCATTTGCCTACCATTGGAAATAATGGTCCGTAACCCTTCGAGCTCCAGGGCACTGTAACTGGGGAGTACCCCACAGATATGCCGGGGACCCCCCCCCCCCCCCACCCCCCCCCAGAGATTCCCAGGTAATGGATTACACAGCAATTGCCTGAAAAGTGGAAACAGTCCCTTGAGAACCAGCTAAAATTGTGATTTAAATCACAAACTTCAAATAGTTCAGACTGTGTTCCATCAATAACTGTGTATAAAATATTAGGTGGATAAAAACCACCTCCGGCTTCTGGGTAACTATTGCACCGTTACAACACTCTGGGCAAGTGCGCGGTCAATTCCAGCCCCACTGATCCCAGAATCACAGCACAAGTAAATTACCCTTGGTTGCCCCAACAATTACAGTCAGCAGGTTTGTAAGATTAAACACAGATACTGTTCATTTATATCAAGAACTGTAATGGAATATGTAGCAAATACAACTGGTTAACTATTAACTAATTCCTAACGCCTCACTTTAATTTCCCCCCCTACCCCACACCCTCTACACATACACATACAAGGCAGACAAACACAGAGGGGTGGAAAGGTGTTAAAAATAATAAGCAAGACAAAAAGAGTCTGTGGGCGCGATCTAATTAAAAGAAATAGTTCCGGGAACGACCCCGCTATTAACGCCACTCTGCTTTTTTTTACTGTCCAGCAGGGAACGCCTCACCCCCACCCCCCGAGTCGCACTCGGCGTCATTTCCTGCACAGAAGAGGCGAGCGGAGCTCCTCTATGCAGGATGAGATCGAGATTTCATTTATAACTGGTGGCCCCAATCGCTTGATCCCCCAACGCAATTCCCATAACCCCACCAAGGCCCCAACTCACCTGTCAGGGGGTTATGGAGCTCCCTCCCCCCACCGCACCCCATTCCACACATGCAAGACACCCCTGGGGCACAATTCCGGTGTGGACAGAATGCTAGCCTACACTTTAGCACTGCCAGCCTGGCACCCTGGCTGTGCCACTCAGGTGCCAGCGTGACACTGCAGATTGCCCAGGTTGCACTGCCAGGCTGTCAGAGTGCCAGGCTGGCAGTTCCAAGGGACCAGCATTTTGCCCATGCCAGGATCGGGCCCGTGGGTGCCTGGCCTGTGTGAGGTGAGGTGCTTGGGCTCGATGGCTCCCTTATAAGTGGGCTGGGATGTTGGTCCAGGAGTAGCGTCGGGGGTTTGAAAGAAAAATGCCATCCGAATGTCTTCCTGAACAGAGGAGTCCCACTTGCCGGAGCTCTTCAGTGCAGGAAATGATGCTGAATGCGGCCTCAGGGGGAGGGAGGGTGAGGGGTGTGTGTTCCCCACCGGGGCACTGAAAAAAACCTTTCAGTTCGTGGTTTGTATTCAGGCCTCTGTAGTTTCAAGAATACAGGCCTCACCACAGGCTTTCTGGAGAGAGATATAGTTGGTTATGCCTCAGACTTTCTGGAAAGAGAGAGACCACACTCACAACAACATTTCTGGGGCGGGTTTGCATGTTATTACCCCAGAGCTTCCAGAATCGAAACTGAAACTCCTTGGGACTCTGAATAGCATTCCACTGGCGTATAGCACAATCACCACTTGTTACCAAGCAGAGCACGGCCCTCTAGGCCAATTCATTGTCCACCAGCCAATCGATCAAATCGAGGCCCAGCCCTTCTCTCTCACTGGTGCTGACAAGTCTGTGCTCTCCTGTTCAAATCAGCACAGGCTAGCAAAGTGATCTCTCCTGTAACCTCTGGATTCTTCTGCTTGAATTAAAGATACAGGCTGCTTGCCTTAAAGTGACATATCCATTAATCATCCATGGATCAAAATTAGAACAGCAAAATAAAAGAAAGGAAATAAGGAGAATAAACAGGAAGGCCCCTTATAGTACTGGCCCACAATGACCTGTCAATGTGACTACCCCACACTGATGAACTCTCCAAACCCCCCTTACCCACCAGTGGATTCCCCCCCCACTAGATCCCCCAAGTGACAGGATTCTATTCCCCCACGATAGACCCCCCCCCCAAAGAATCCATTTCCCACTGGATTCCCGCATGGCACACATCATGGGGTTCACCCCACACCCACAGGCTTGCCTCCCCACCCACACACGATTATCTCCCCCCACCCCCTCCCCCCGCTGCCACACGATTAGCTTCCCCCCATGGCATTCTCTCCCTATGCACAGAGCCCCCTCCTCGGCCAAAGGCCTGACACCCGACTTTTATCACTCTTGCGATCTGACCAATTCGGCTCCTGACTTCCTCCGCCTCCCCCCCTCCCTCCCTCCCCCTTCCCCCCCTCCCCCCCCCCTCTTCGCCTCCCCACCCTCCCCCCTCCCCCCTCCCCCCCCCCCCCCCTCCCATCTCCCAGCAAATGCTACCCACTTAGTTTCTTCCTGGCCTGTTTAGGGCCTTTAAACTTAGCTGGACCTTGAACATACCTGGTTTACGACAGCTAGTTGTTTAACAAAGCGGGGGGGGGGGGGGGGTGCCATGTTCTCCTTACATCTGAATGAGATACCCTTGGTGCTAGACACCAGGGCTGCACGACATAGCACGGCTCTCAACCGGCCTGAGTCAGATGGTTCCATGTGATAGGATTGGAAAGAATTTCAGGTAAGAACGTAGGATTCTGATTTCCACTCCGAGCCAAATCTTTCATTATGTGCCCACTGTAACATGCCTGGTTTTACTTTGCCCTTTAACTGATTGCCCTTCTTTCAATATCACTCCCATTCACCTCACTGCTCCTGGCTCTGGAAAGCATGAGTTCCCCCCCTTCTCCCCCAATTCAATTGTCTCAATTCTCCAATCACTCGGCCCCTTCTCTCCCAAGACATTCCATCCTATAATCCCCATCTCTCCCTTTGAACTCCAATTCACAAATTCTTCCCCCCCGAATCCTTGTTTCACATCTCCACTTCTCCCACCCACCCCCAAGCAAATTCCATATCTCCCTCATCCTGATCCTCCATCTTACCTGCACATCCTCCCCGTGTGTGCGTGGGTTTCCTCCGGGTGCTCCGGTTTCCTCCCACAGTCCAAAGATGTGCAGGTTAGGTGGATTGGCCATGATAAATTGCCCTTAGTGTCCAAAATTGCCCTTAGTGTTGGGTGGGGTTACTGGGTTATGGGGATAAGGTGAAGATGTTGACCTTTGGTAGGGTGCTCTTTCCAAGAGCCGGTGCAGACTCGATGGGCCAAATGGCCTCCTTCAGCACTAAATTCTATGATATCTATGATATCTATGATCCCCATTCCCCATCTCTCCTGAGTCATCATTCCCCAGTCTCCACCTCTTCCCATCTATAGTCCCCATTTCTTCCCTGAGATTCCATTCTCCATCTTTCTCAGAACTTCCTTTCCCAATCTCCCCATGTTCCCCCCCCCCCCCCCCCCCCCCCCCCCCAGCTCCCATTTCACAGTTCCACCTATTACCGATTCCCCCATTTCCCATTTTCAGAGCCCTGTCAAGGCCAAACATTCCCAGGCTAGATATTTGTGATTTACAATTCCTAATTCTCCGACTCTCCCATTGACGGTGCTGCACAAGGCTGGCACTCTTGGCTTAGGTGGTCAGGTGATGATGTGGTGGGCACACTGCAACAGAGCATGTAAACAGCTGAGAAAGGCCCTGTAACGTAACTGTGATATGCTAAAAAAAACTTGTTTTCTCTAACGGCCTCAAGGTAAGCTGTGGACACAAGTGTGGTCTTCATTACCTCAGCAATCTCTGGAAATAGTCTCTGCACAAGCGCAATGAGACCAAGAATATTAAATGATGGCAACGGGAGGAAACAACAAGCATGGAAAAGCCTCTGCCATTACCCAAAAGAATCGAGCAGGCCACAGGGCTCAGTCATTTAGAAGCATAGTGGAATTAGTGCAGCATGTTTGCCAGATATCACGTCATATCGGGCCTCACAGAGAAGGACAACAGTGAGCAGTTCAATATGTTATTATCAGCAATGGGTGGTTGAGCAGCACGGTAGCATTGTGGATAGCACAATCGCTTCACAGCTCCAGGGTCCCAGGTTCGATTCCGGCCTGGGTCACTGTCTGTGCGGAGTCTGCACATCCTCCCCGTGTGTGCGTGGGTTTCCTCCGGGTGCTCCGGTTTCCTCCCACAGTCCAAAGATGTGCAAGTTAGGTGGATTGGACATGATAAATTGCCCTTAGTGTCCAAAATTGCCCTTATTGTTGGGTGGGGTTACTGGGTTATGGGGATAAGGTGAAGATGTTGACCTTGGGTAGGGTGCTCTTTCCAAGAGCCGGTGCAGACTCGATGGGCCGAATGGCCTCCTTCTGCACTGTAAATTCTATGATCTATATCCTTGTCACGCCAGGAAAACTACGTACGAAGAAGGAACAAAAACACTTGATGCCTGCTTCAATCTGTGAAAGAATACCATTGGTTGAGTGGGCAAGATTTACAAGCACAGCCAGCGATAAGGCGGAAGTATTGATACATTTATCAAGAATCTTTATAGAATTGAGAATATGGCAGCTTAAAAGATGAATTAATCAGGGATAATCATGGATGACGCATGTCTGACCACTTGGAGTCAAGAAATGATATAACCTTAAAAAGAGGCAATTCAACTGAGCAGAGTAGCTGAGGTCAGGAAGCAAAATCCCAGGGCAATATGTTACATTTAAAAGCAGAGAGGTGGCCGTGAACAAGACACGAGAGGAAGGAAGAGTGTCTTATCAACGACACAGCTAGCCGTAACCAGTATGGTGGGAAAATCATAGGCACAAACATTGTCCTGGCAAAGAGGCTAAATGCTATTTTTGCAGTAAAAGGGGTCACTTCCAGGCTGGCCTGTTCAGAATAAGCAAAAGATGGGCAAAGGTAGCCTAGATGAGGAGTTCATAAAGTGTTTTGGAGGTATTTTCTGAGAACAGCACATTCTGGAGCGAACCAGAGCTTAGGCTATACTAAACCTGGTGTGGCGCTAACAATTATACTCAAAGCCGAGAGACTAGTACAATAGAGGCTTTATTGCTGTACGATGTTGTCCCTCCATCTGCAACAGTAGACTAAGGGTCTGAGCAGCTCTCATACATTTATACATAAGCTCCCTGTGGGCGGACCTAGCCGGCAGGGGCTGACCGGAGGAACCTGTATTACAGGTACAGGCATACATCCCCCTACTGCAGTACACATAACTACAGTGGTTATCTCACCACATTCACCCCCTGTAAAAATGAGTCCGGCGGGGGTGACATGTAACTCTAATACAAAGGATGCTATTTACACGAGGGTCCAACAAGGAAAATCAAGAGTCCATCCGGTTAGCAGGTTACAGGTTGAGCCGAATCGGTGGTCGGACGTTCCGCTGTGATCGGCGTAGCTGTGGTGGTGACGTCGGCACAGGCGGTGATGGCCCCGATGGTGCAGGTGCTGGCGGTGTTGTTGCTGGCTGCTGGCGGGATGACTCCGAGAGCAAGCCGAAATCTTCCGTGTCCTCCAGGGTGGGCAGGGGGATGAGGGATGGACCTGATGGGGACGAATAGGGGGGCGCTGGGGTTGGCGCAGGAAGGGGTGTGGGCATGGGATCGGCACCTGAGGGAGCCAGGTCCCGGAGCGAGACTGTGTCCTGGCGGCCGTCGGGGAACTCCACGTAGGCATACTGAGGGTTGGCGTGGAGAAGGCGTACTTTGTCCACCAGGGGTTCCGCCTTGTGGTGCCGTACATGCCTACGGAGAAGGACTGGGTCCGGAGTCGTGAGCCAAGTCGGGAGCGACACTCCGGATGTGGACTTCCTAGGGAAGGCAAAAACGCGTTCATGGGGTGTACTGTTAGTTGCGGTGCACAGTAGCGACCGAATGGAATGGAGCGTGTCAGGGAGGACCTGCTGCCAGCGAGCGGCTGGGAGGCTCCTGGACCGTAGGGCCAGCTGGACGGCCCTCCATACCGTCCCGTTCTCCCTCTCTACCTGCCCGTTTCCCCGGGGGTTGTAGCTGGTCGTCCTGCTGGAGGCGATACCCCTGCTGAGCAGGAACTGACGCAGCTCATCGCTCATGAATGAGGATCCCCTGTCACTGTGGATATAGTCGGGGAAACCGAACAGGGCGAAAATGGAATCCAGGGCCTTGATGACGGTGGCAGACGTCATATCTGGGCATGGGATGGCAAAGGGGAACCTAGAAAATTCATCGACCACACTAAGGATGTAGGTGTTGCGGTCGGTGGAGGGAAGGGGCCCTTTGAAGTCCACGCTGAGGCGTTCAAAGGGGCGGGATGCTTTCACCAGGCGCGCGCGATCTGGCCGGTAGAAGTGCGGCTTGCACTCCGCACAGATCTGGCAGTCTCTGGTGACTGTCCGTACTTCCTCGACGGAGTAGGGCAGATTGCGGGCTTTGATCAGATGGTACAAGCGAGTGACCCCCGGATGGCAAAGGCTGTCGTGCAAGGCACGGAGCTGGTTCACTTGTGCACTGGCACATGTACCTCGGGAGAGGGCGTCTGGGGGCTCGTTGAGCTTGCCGGGGCGCTACAAGATCTCGTAGTTAAAGGTGGAGAGCTCGATTCTCCACCGCAAGATTTTGTCATTCTTGATCTTGCCCCGCTGCGTGTTGTTGAACATGAAGGCTACCGACCGTTGGTCAGGGAGGAGAGTGAATCTCCTGCCGGCCAGGTAATGCCTCCAGTGCCGCACCGCTTCAACGATTGCCTGGGCTTCCTTTTCGACAGAGGAATGCCGAATTTCGGAGGCGTGGAGGGTGCGTGAAAAGAATGCCACGGGTCTGCCGGCCTGATTTAGCGTGGCGGCAAGGGCGACATCTGAAGCATCGCTCTCTACTTGGAAAGGCAGAGTCTCGTCTACGGCGTGCATCCCCGCCCTGGCTATGTCAGATCGAATGCAGGCGAAGGCCTGTTGTGCCTCGGCCGAGAGGGGAAAATGTGTGGACTGGATAAGTGGCCGGGCCTTGTCTGCGTATTGCGGGACCCACTGGGCGTAATAAGAGAAAAACCCAAGGCAGCGTTTGAGGGCCTTGGGGCAGTGGGGAATTGGGAGCTCCATGAGGGGGCGCATGCGGTCGGGATCGGGCCCCAGTAGTCCGTTTTGGACTACGTAGCCGAGGATGGCTAAGCGGTCTGTGCGGAACACGCATTTCTCCTTGTTGTACGTGAGATTAAGGAGAGATGCGGTGTGGAGGAATTTATAAAGGTTGGCATCATGGTCCTGCTGGTCATTGCCGCAGATGGTGACATTGTCGAGGTACGGGAAGGTGGCCTGCAATCCGTACCGGTCAACCATTCGGTCCATTTCTCGCTGAAAGACCGAGACCCCATTCGTGACGCCGAAGGGAACCCTCAGAAATTGGTACAGACGACCGTCCGCCTCAAAGGCAGTGTAGGGACGGTCCGATTTACGGATAGGGAGCTGGTGGTAGGCGGATTTCAGGTCAATAGTAGAGAAGACCCGGTACTGTGCAATCTGATTGACCATATCAGAAATGCGGGGGAGGGGGTACGCGTCGAGCTGCGTGTACCGGTTGATGGTCTGGCTGTAGTCCACGACCATCCTGTGCTTCTCCCCGGTCTTAACCACTACCACCTGGGCTCTCCAAGGGCTGTTGCTGGCCTCGATGATACCCTTCCGAAGCAGCCGCTGGACTTCGGACCTGATGAAGGCCTTGTCCTGGGTGCTGTACCGTCTGCTCCTGGTGGCGACGGGCTTGCAATCCACAGTCAGATTAGCAAAGAGGGAGGGGGGCTCGACCTTGAGGGTCGCGAGGCCGCAAACGGTGATGGGAGGTAGGGGTCCACCGAATTTGAGGGTGAGGCTCTGGAGATTGCACTGGAAATCCAGGCCTAGTAAGAGTGAAGTGCAGAGGTCGGGGAAAATGTACAGACGGAAACGGTCGAATTCCACACCCTGTACAGTGAGTTTAACCAGGCAGAAACCCCGGATCAGGACAGAGTGGGAACCGGAGGCAAGGGAGATCTGCCGGTCGGCGGGATGGATCGCAAGGGAATAGCGCCTTACCGTGTCCGGGTGGACGAAGCTCTCGGTGCTCCCGGAGTCGATGAGGCAGGGGGTCACATGGCCGTTGACCAGCACCGATGTGGAAGAGGGTGCCAGGTTGCGAGGACGGGACTGGTCGAGCGTAACGGAGGCGAGCAGTGGTTGTTCGGCGGTTGAGTCAGATGAGTCCGACGAGGAGTGGTAGCGACCCGTGTCCCGTGATGGCGGCCCCTGGAGACGAGATGGCGGCATCCGCAGTACCTGTGGGTAAAATGGCGGCGTCCATGGAGCGCACGTTATGGGGTCGGAACAAAATGGCGGCGCCCATGGAACGCACATGGCTGTGGTGGATGAAGATGGCGGCGCCCATGGGGCGCACGTGGCGGGGGCGGAAAAAGATGGCGGCGCCCACTGATCGCACGTGGGGTCGGGGGAAGCGGACGGCGGGGCCCATTGAGGGAGCGGCTGAGGCGTGGGGACCGGCGGCGCGATAGCGGCGACCGTCCGGGACTGACACACCGCTGCAAAGTGGCCTTTCTTGCCACAAGCTTTGCAGGTCGCTGTGCGGGCCGGGCAGCGTTGGCGAGGGTGCTTCTGCTGGCCGCAGAAGTAACAGTGGGGACCCCCAGGGGGTGCGGTGCGGCGGGCAGCGCAGGCATAGTGCGCGGGGGCGGCTGCTGGGGGGGCCGTTTGCGGGGTCCACGAGGGGTAGGACGGATGGGCCTGGGGAGCCGTTTGCGGGGTCCACGAGGGGTAGGACGGGTGGGCCGAGTGGCTAGCGGAGTAAGTTTGCGCACTACGGGAGGCGGCCGTCATGGAGAGTGCCAGGGCCTTTGAGGCCGCGAGGTCAGGGGCGACCCCTTCCAGCAGTCGTTACCGGATGGGGTCCGATGCAATGCCTGTAACGAAGGCATCGCGCATGAGTAAATCAGAATGTTCCGTGGCTGTGATGGCCCGGCAGTCGCAGTCTCGTACCAGAGGTATAAGGGCCCTCCAGAAGTCCTCAATCGACTCACCCGGCTGCTGGACGCGAGTAGAAAGTTGATGCCTTGCAAACAGGGTGTTCGCCGATGGTGCATAGTTCTCCTTGAGCCGTTCCATAGCTGCGGTGTAGTCGGTCACATCTCGAATGAGCGGAAAGACGCTGGAGCTAAGTCTGGAGTACAGGAGTTGCTTTTTCTGAGCCTCCGTCGGGGGAGGGTCTGCTGAAGAGATGTAGGCCTCGAAGACTGCGAGCCAGTGATCAAAGTCTTTTCTGGCGTGAGGCGAATGCGGATCCAGCTGCAGACGGTCAGGCTTGACTCTGATGTCCATGGTGACTGGGAAATCGTACAGCAATAAATTGTGGCGCTAACAATTATACTCAAAGCCGAGAGACTAGTACAATAGAGGCTTTATTGCTGTACGATGTTGTCCCTCCATCTGCAACAGTAGACTAAGGGTCTGAGCAGCTCTCATACATTTATACATAAGCTCCCTGTGGGCGGACCTAGCCGGCAGGGGCTGACCGGAGGAACCTGTATTACAGGTACAGGCATACATCCCCCTACTGCAGTACACATAACTACAGTGGTTATCTCACCACACCTGGTATTGTGCCACGAGATGGGATTAATTGATAAACTCAGAGTGAGGATACCCCTCGGAAACAGCGACCATAGTATGATTGTATTTCACATTCAGTTTGAGGGACAGAGAGTGCCTCCAAGGTGAGTCGTTTAAACTTAAATAAGGGCCATTATGACTGCATGAAAGCGGAGCTAGCTAAAGTGAACGGGCAAATAGGCTTCAGGGATAGATGCTCAGTGGCAGACATTTAAAGGGGTATTTCAGAATGCACAGAATAGACACATTCCACCAAGAAACAAAAATACCATTATCTTTGGTGAACTAAAAAAGTTAAAGACAGTATGAAACTTAAAGAAGAAGCATATATATGTGCAAAGCCGAGTGGCAGGTCAGGAGATTGGAAAGAATATAAAGAACACCAAAGAATAACAGAAAGGTTGATAAGGAGGGAAAAAAAACAGAGCATGAGAGAAAGCGAGCTACTAATGTAAGGTTGGTGATTAAGAGTTTCTACAGATGTTGAAATAAGAAAATAATGAACAAAGCGAGCATTGGTTCGATAGGAAGTGCATCTTGGGAATTGGTAATTGAAAGCAGGGCTGTGGAAGATTAATTAAACAGATATTTTGCATCAGTCTTCTCAATAGAGGACACAAGTAACATCCCTGAAATAGCTGTAAATCAGGAAATGGAAGGGAGGGAGGAACTCAGGAAGATTATAATCACCAGGGAAATGGTATTGAGCCAACTTTTGGGTCTGTGGCCTGACAAATCCCTGGATCCTGATGGGTTTCACCCTCAGGTATTGAAAGAAATGGCTAATGAGATAGTTGATGCATTGGTTTTAATTTTCCAAAATTCCTTAGGTTCGGGGAAGGTTTCTGTAATGAACTCCAATTGGCTTTATTGGTTGGCCAATTGGAGTATGAGCTCCCTCAATGATAGCTCATTGAGGGGGCCCATATAATCACCTGTGTAGGCTTTGTGAGCAGTCTTAAGTTGACTGGACTGCTAGCAGCACTGTTTGTAGCTGCTCCTGTAATATCGTTATTGTAAATAAATATTGGTGTGGTGACGGAACTCCTGCCTCCCGTGGATTACTACAGTTTCATTAGATTGGACGATAGCAAATGTAACTCCTTTATTCAAAACGGGAGGGAGACAGAAAGCAGGAAACTACAGGCCAGTTAGCTTAACATCTGTCACAGGAAAAATGTTAGAAGCTATCATTAAAGATGTTATGGCAGGGCACTTGGAAAAATTCAAGGTAATCAGCAGAGTCAACATGGTTTTGTGAAAAGGAAATCAATTAAAATAACAAAGAAAAGTACAGTAGAGGAACAGGCCCTTCGGCACTCCAAGCCTGATGCCCTTACTTAGTCCATATCTTTCATGATGCCCTAACTAAAACAAAACCTCTTCCCTTACTTGCAGACCAAGACAGGCCAGCAGCACGGTTCAATTCCCGTACCAGCCTCCCCGAACAGGCGCCGGAATGTGGCGACTATGGGCTTTTCACAGTAACTTAATTGAAGCCTACTCGTGACAATAAGCGATTTTCATTTCATTTCATTAATTTCATATCCTTCTATTTTCTCCCTATTCATGTACCCATCCAGATGCCTCTTACATGTTGCTAATATGCCTGCTTCCACCACATCCTCTGGCAACGGGTTCCAGGCACTTATCACTCCTTGTGTGAAAACCTACGCCGCACATCTCCCTGAAACCTTCCCCCTCTCACCCTGAACCTGTGCCCCATGTTTAGTCAACTTAAATGAGTCACATGTGCTGTGGATAAAGGAGAATGTTGGATATACTGTACTTAGATTTCCAGGCGGCATTTGTTAAGGTAATATATCAAACTTTATTGCAGAAAATAAAAGCCAGTGGTTTAGTGGGTAACGTATTGGCATGGATTGAAGATTGGCTCGCTAACACAAAACAGTTGGCATAAATGGGTCTTTTTCTAGTTGGCAAGATGTGATGAGTGGTGTGCCACACGGATCAGTGCTGGGACCTCAACTTTTTACAATTTGTAGAAGTGATTTGAACATAAGAACCTAAGAACTAGGAGCAGGAGTAGGCCATCTGGCCCCTCGAGCCTGCTCCACCATTCAATGAGATCATGGCTGATCTTTTGTGGACTCAGCTCCACTTTCCGGCCTGAACACCATAACCCTTAATCCCTTTATTCTTCAAAAAACTATCTATCTTTATCTTAAAAACACTTAATGAACGAGCCTCAACTGATTCACTGGGCAAGGAATTCCATAGATTCATAACCCTTTGGGTGAAGAAGTTCCTCCTAATCTGGATGAAAGGGTTGCTAAATTTGTTGACGACAGATTGGTAGGAACGTAAATTGCAAAGAGGGCGGAAGGAGGCCACAAAGGGACATAGATAGGTTAAGTGAGTGGGCAAAAATCTGACCAATTAGGGCGGCATGTGGCACAGTGGTTAGCACTGGGACTACGGCGCTGAGGACTCGGGTTCGAATCTTGGCCCTGGGTCACTGTCTGTGTGGAGTTTGCACATTCTCCCCGTGTTTGCGTGGGTTTCACCCCCACAACCCAAAATATGTGCAGGTTAGGTGGATTGGCCACGCTAAATTACCCCCTTAATTGGAAAAAAAAATAATTGGGTACTCTCAATTAATAAAAAGATAATAAAAATAAAAAATCGGCCCAATGGAGTATAATGTGGGAAAATGAAAAAGAAGCTTCTTATCTAAATGGTGAGAGATTGTAGAATTCTGAGGTGCAGAGGGATCTGGGTGTCCTAGTGCACAAAAGGCTAGCATACAGGTACAGCAAATAATTCAGAAAGTTAATAGAATGTTATTGTTTATTTTGAGGGGAATTGATTACATAAGTAGAGAGATTGCACATCAGTTGCACAAGGCCACATCTGGAGTATTATGTACAGTATTGGTTGAGTAACAGTAGCAGTTCAGAGAAGGTTTACAGGAATAATATCAGGAATAGACAGGCTGTCTCATGAGGAAAGTTTGGAGAGGTTAAATTTGTATCCACAAGAGTAAGAGGTGATGTGGAGAGGATGTTCCTCTTGTTGGAGAATCTAGAACTAGGGGCCACTGTTTAAATAGAAGGCTTCGCTCATTTTAATAATAATAATAATAATCTTTATTAGTGTCACAAGTAGGCTTACATTGACACTCCAATGAAGTTACTGTTAAAATCCCCTCGTCACCACATTTCGGCTCCTGCTCGGGTACACTGAGGGAGAATTCACAATGTCCAAATTACCTAACAGCACGTCCTTCGGGATTTGTGGGAGGAAACGGAGCACCCGGAGAAAACCTAGACAGACATGGGGAGAATGTACAGACTCTGCACAGACAGTGACCCAATCTGGGAATCGAACCCTTGTCCCTGGCACTGTGAAGCAACAGTGCTACCCACTGTGCTACCGTGCATCTCATTTAAGACAGGAGACGCTTTTTCTAGTGTGATGAATCTCTGGAACTCTTTTCCTCACCAAGGCACTATGTAACTACAGCGAGACATCCCTGCTCTTGTGATAGAATTATAGAATCCCTATAGTGCAGAAGGAGGCCATTTGGACCATTGGTCTTTGAAAGACACCTTACCAGGCCCAATCCCCCACCCAATTCCTACAACCCCACCCTAAGGGGAACTTTAGCCTGGCCAATCCACCGAACCTGCACATCTTTGAACTGTGGGCGGAAATCGTGCCTGGGTTTCCTCCGGGTGCTCCGGTTTCCTTCCACAGTCCAAAGATGTGCAGGTTAGGTGCGTTGGCCATGGTAAATTGTCCTTAGTGTCCAAAAAGGTTGGGTTAGGTGGGGTTACGGGGATAGGGTGGACGTGAGGGATTGGGCGGAGATGTGGCCTTAGGTAGGGTGCTTTTTCCGAGGGCCGGTGCTGACTCAATGGGCAGAGTGGCCTCCTTCTGCACTGTAAATTCTATGATTCTATGAAATCGGAGTGCCCAAAAGAGAACCATGCAGACACAGGGAGGAAGTGCAAACTCCACACAGACAGTCACCGGAGGTCGGAATCAAATCCATGTCCCTGGCACTGCGAGGCAGCAATGCTAACCACTGTGCCACCGCATTGCCCCTCTCCAATCCCCGAATCCTCTCACTATGACGGCCAAGGTACCACCTTCTGTACCGTCTGCTGTACCTGCATGCTTACCTTTAGTGATTGGTGTACGAGGACACCCAGGACTCATTACACATTCACCTCTCCTAATTTATGGCCATTCAGATAATAGTCTGCCTTGTCGTTTTTGTTACCAAAGTGGATAATCTCGCATTTATCCAAATCATACTGCATCTGCCATTTATTAGCCCACTCACTCAACTTGGGTCAATATGGGTGGTGCGGTAGCACAGTGGTTAGCACTGTTGCTTCACGGCTCCAGGGTCCTAGGTTCGATTCCCGGCTTGGGTCACTGTCTGTGTGGAGTCTGCACGTTCTCCCTCTGTCTGCGTAGATTTCCTCCGGGTGCTCGGTTTCCTCTCACAAGTCCTGTAGGACGTGCTGTTAGGCAATTGGGACATTCTGAATTCGCGCTCTGTGTACCCAAACAGGCGTCGGAATGTGACGACTAGGGGGTTTTCACAGTAACTTCATTGCAGTGTTAATGTAAGCCGACTTGTGACACTAATAGATTATTATTATGCCCTTTAGGGAAGGAGATCTTCTGTCCTCATCTGGTCTGGCCAACATGTGATACCAGACCCTCAGCAATGTGGTTGACTCTTAAATGTCCTCTGAAATGGCCTAGCAAACCACTCAGTTGTACCAAAACCACTACCTGAACTACAAAAAGGAATGAAATTGGACGGACCAACCATCATTAACATAGGCACTGAAAGTGACAATGGCAAACCAGACCTGTTGACAATGCAAAATCCTCCTGACTGACACCTGAGGGCTTGTGGCAAAATTGGGAGAACTGTCTCACAGACTCATAAAGCAGCAGCTTGACATGGTTATACTCACATACTTATTTTTGCAATTTCCCTGGCACCACTATAAAAATCCATGGTTACGTCCTGTCCCACCAACAGCACAGACACACCAGAGGTGGGGCACAGTGGTATCTAGTTGGAATAGTGCCCTAGGACTTCTCAGTGTCAACTCTACACCCCATATGTATTGTGAAGTCAAACATGGGCAAACCTGCTGATTACCACCTACTGCAACCCCTCATCTGATGAATCTGTACTCCTCCATGTTGAACACCACTTGGAGGAGTCACTGAGGGTGGCTAGTGTTATATTACTGGGTCTAGTAATATGTATCATTGCTAGTTGCTGTTGATGCCCATGGTCTGATGGTGTGACCCTAAAGAAACCACGGGTCTTCAACTTGGACAAACTAATTTCTTAAAGTAATGATTGATTATATCTGAGTTTGACACTTTACAGGACTTTCTCTACAAATCAAGTAATCAGATCTGATTGAATTAACTGATTCACAACTATAAATACTAACCATACTGAGAGCTATCTATCTTACACTACTGCCACTAACCACTGTGCCACCGCACAGCATGGTAGCATTGTGGATAGCACAATTGCTTCACAGCTCCAGGGTCCCAGGTTCAATTCCGGCTTGGGTCACTGTCTGTGCGGAGTCTGCACATCCTCCCCGTGTGTGCGTGGGTTTCCTCCGGGTGCTCCGGTTTCCTCCCACAGTCCAAAGATGTGCAGGTTAGGTGGATTGGCCATGATAAATTGCCCTTAGTGTTGGGTGTGGTTACTGGGTTATGGGGATAGGGTGGAGGTGTTGACCTTGGGTAGGGTGCTCTTTCCAAGAGCCGGTGCAGACTTGATTGGCCGAATGGCCTCCTTCTGCACTGTAAATTCTATGGTAAAATTCTATGGTAAACACTCCTGGGTACAAAGAGACCAAGATCCTCTGGGAGCTGACACTTATAGCTGGATCTAGTGGTGCCCTCTAATGGTAGTGTTACAGCTAGATGTTATAATTAACCCTTTAGTTATATACACATATACATATCATTACAGCAAGGGCACAGAATGTATTGTGAGTGGGGGACATCAATGTCCATTACTTGGAGTGGATCGGTAGCACCGTTGCTGGCTGAGCTTACCAGGTCCTAACGGACTTGGCTGCTAGACTGGGTCTGTGGTGGGTGATCAGGGGAAAACATACTTGACCTCATCCTCACCAACCTGCCTGCTGTAGATGTATCTGTCCATGACAGTGTTGCATCTGCCGCCCAGTATGTCTTTAACCCTTATACGGTGGACAAATGACAACGAGCCGACTTTGGTTAAGTCAGTGTTTTTCAAACCTTTTTGTCCGGGACCCATTTTTATCAACTGGACATCCTTCGGGAGCCATGCGGCCGACCTTTGCGACCCATGCCAGCTGACATTTGCCACCCACCATTTTCTCTTACCTTTAATGCGAGAGGTGAGGCTGGGCTTAGATTCTATAGTCTAGAGTAGCGAAGAATGAGAAATGAGCTCATTGAAACAGACATTATTCTCTCAGGACTCTACAGAGCAGGTGCAGAATGTACGTCTTCCTCAGTTGGGTGGCTTACAGCCTGGGAATATAGTCTGCGAATTACAAAGTGATGATTTTAGACATAGATGAGGAGGAATTACTTAACTCAAAGTATTGTGAATCTTTTTAATCTCTAAAATTCAGTATCAAAGAGAGTTCAGCAGGCTCAGCCATTGAGCATATTCAAGACAGATGCAGAAAGACTGAATTGAATTTAAAAACAAAATCTTCTCCTGGGCCAGCGCGCTGACGTCAGGAGGAGGCATTTTAAAGCCGCTCACAGCTGGCATTTTTAAAAGCCAGTTGCTGCAGCCATTACGCCTGAATTTCCGTGATCGGGAACGCTGCAATGGATGGCACCGTGACCTCCCGACACCTGCCCGCGACCCACCCGCAGGTCACGACCCCCACTTTGAAAATCCTGGTTTAATCAATAATCTTTATTCAGACACACACAATGTCAATCAATCACACCAGCAATATCAGTTATACTACAGAATGCTAGTTCAATACTAGACCTTGATTTAAATTTGAATGACTGTCAAGTACCCAAACAGATATTGAAGTTCTTCACCTGAAGAAGGAGCCGCACACTGAAAGCTAGTGATTCTAAACAAACCTGTTGGACTTTAACCTGCTGTTGTAAGACATCTTACTGTAATTTGAACATCATTGCACTTTCTGTAATGACCAGTTTGAAGTCTTTGTAATGTTTTACATATAGCATAGAATCAGCTCAGGTTGCAACATGCTCATTGTAGAAAATGTGAATATCATTGCACTTTCCTGTGATATAAGAGTCCTTTCTGTTTATTCCCTTATTTTCCCCTTTCTTCTTATTTTTAATCCATGGGTGATTAATGGACATGTATCTTTAAGTCAAGCAGCAGAGAGAATAATGAATTCAGAAGTTACAGGAGAGCACACTCTGCTAGTTTGAACATGACCTTCAGATCTTTCGGCACCAGAGAGAGAGAAAGAGAGATGGGCTGGGACTCGGTTTCATTGATTGGCTGGTGGCCAATGAATTGGCCAAAAGGCCGTATTCTGCCCGGTAACAGGTGGTGATTGGATCCTATCCCAGTGAGATGGTTCTCAGAGACCTGAGGGAGCAGTTGATTCTGAGCCACAGAAAGACAAGGACATGCTTTTCTCTTCCTCTCTGGAAAGGCTGCTGTATTCCTGAAGCTGCAGAGATCTTGAATGAATGAATCTACAGGAAAACCCGTTACAGGCTGCAAAGACCAGCTTCAGGATTCTCCATTGGCAGGATCCTCCACTTCGCCGGCAGCATACCCATGCTCACGGGTTTCTCGAACGCGTGGGGTGGATGAGAAACCCCATTGGGCTGCTGTGGGGGCGGAGAATCCCGCTGCTGGCGAGGGCAAGCCGCACCGGATAACGCGGCTAGTGGGACGGAGAATCCCACCCATAAATTCTCTCTCTCTAGAAAGGCAGTGAGTGTTGTATTCCTGAAACTACAGAGGCCTGAATGAATCCATAATAAAAATATCAAACTAAAAGCAAAGACTGAAGAGGAATAAGGTGCTGGACACACCCATTTGAAACAAAGACTCCAGGCCTGGCTTCTCCAATTCTGCAGTTATGTCCACAGGATCCATCTGGTCTTAAAACCACTAAATTGGCACCACCTGCACACCGATCCTCTGCCCGGTGAGGGTCGAGCAGCCGCCCCGCACAAAGCCCCCAGCTATACCTGCGATACGGCCACAGAGTTGCCAGGTCCACGGCCACGCGTGCGCACGGCAACAGCCTGTGGCGTCCAGGCCTTACAACATGGTGCCGGCCATGCGCGGACACAGCCTGCCAAAAACTGCCCCCCCCTGTAATCCTCCATCGCCAGTGCCAGACCACCCCCCACCAGTGCCCCCAGCCTGTGCCAAAGGCCCCCCTGCCAGCGGAATGGCTCCCGCCACTGTGGTGGTGCTCGACACAGTTGAGGTCCCCGGAAATTGTGAGGACACGTGTCCCATGCCGTTGGGACTTGGCTCATCGGGGGTGGAGCATCGGGGAGGGCCTCAGGTGATGTCCTGAGGCTGTCCCAATGGTGTACAGCGTTCTCAATCGGAAAAACTTTGCGCCCTGATTCCAGCATAAACCTGCAATTTTGATGCCCACTGTTTCTCTGTTTCTCTCTTACTTATGTTCTTTTACCCCCTTTCTTCCCCTCTATGTTTGTCTGTCATGTGTGTGTGTATGTGGGTGTATGTGTATGTGTGAGTGTGTGTA
This sequence comes from Scyliorhinus canicula, assembly GCF_902713615.1. Classification (NCBI taxonomy): domain Eukaryota; kingdom Metazoa; phylum Chordata; class Chondrichthyes; order Carcharhiniformes; family Scyliorhinidae; genus Scyliorhinus; species Scyliorhinus canicula. Next base: position 28,656,390 of record NC_052148.1, on the reverse strand, counting down.
TGAGTGTGTATGTGTGTGTGTGTGCGTGTGTGTGAGAGTGTGTGAGGGTGTGTGTATGAGTGTGTATGTGTGTGTGTGTGAGAGTGTGTGTGGGTGTGTGGATGAGAGTGTGTGTGTATGTGGGTGTATGTGTATGTGTGTATGTGTGAGTGTGTGTATTTAAGTGTGAATGTGTGTGTGTGTGAGAGAGTGTGTGTGTGAGAGTGTGTGTGCGGGTGTGTGGATGAGAGTGTGTGTGTATGTGGGTGTATGTGTATGTGTGCATGTGTGAGTGTGTGTATATAAGTGTGAATGTGTGTGTGTGTGAGAGTGTGTGTGTGTGTGGGTGTGTGGGTGAGAGTGTGTGAGAGTCTGTGTGGGTGAGAGTGTGTATGTGGGTGTATGTATGTGTGAGTGTGTGTATGAGTGTGTATGTGTGTGTGTGTGGGTGAGAGAGTGTGTGTGTATGTGTATGTGTGTATGTGTGAGTGTGTGTGTATGAGTGTGTATGTGTGTGTGTGTGGGTGTGTGTGTGAAAGTGTGTGGGTGTGTGGGTGAGAGTGTGTGTGTGTGTGAGAGTGTGTGTGGGTGAGTGTGTGTGTGTGTGTGTAGAGGTGGGGACAAGTTGAAATGTGGAATTAGGAATTAGGTGATAGTTAACCAGTTGTATTCGCTGCATATTTCATTATAGTTCTTGTTAAAGTAACAGTAATCATTAAAAAACTTACACACCTGGTGACTGTAATTATTGGGCAGCCAGGAGTCAAAGACTTTGGGCATTTTTCTAAGAATTAGATTGGTTAATTCACTTGTGCTGTGACTCTGGGTCAAGTGGGACTGGAATGTGCAGACTCTGCACAGGCAGTGACCCAAGCAGGGAATCAAACATAGGACCTTGGAGCAGTGAAGCAACAGTGCTAATCACTTGTGCTACCCTGCTGCCCTGAAATGTATACATTTTGTAAGGTATCTTTTAGATATTTTATGCGTAAAATATATTTTGCCAAAGCAGATTGTTGTTTCTTGACTGTCGCCGGATCAAGATTCTGGATCTCCTTCCCTGTCAGCACTCTGGATGTACATACTCCACATGGACTGCAGCGTCCAGGACATTGTCTGGTTTCCTCCCACAACCAAAGGTGTGAAGGTTAGGTGGGGTTATGGGGGCAGGGCGGGGAAATGAGCCGAGGTAGGGTACTCTTTCAGAGGGTCGATGTAGGCTGGGTGGGCCAAATGGTCACCTTCTGTGCTCTAGGGATTTTATGTCTCCTACGATGAAAACTGCTCACCATCACTTTCTCGAGGACAGCTCGGGATGGCCAATAGGAACGCTGGCCCATCCAGCAATACCCACATCCCAGTAAAGAATAAAAAAAACACGGTAAACCTCAGTTTGCTGGCTAAAGGTCAAGGTGGGGATGCATGAGCTGGTGTTTCTGGACTTGAGGGCTGAGCATTTGTACGCTGCACCCCACCCCACCCAAAGATCTAGAGCCAGATATTCATAAACAACAAACGCCCCAGAATTGTCCTCATGTTGGGGGGCGATTCTCTCAGCCCGGGGCCGGGCCAGAGTATCGCCATGACCGGCGCGAATCGCACCATGCCGCCCCGACGCAGGGACGTGATTCTCCGTAGAGCGGAGAATCGTCGTCATTACCACCGGCGCGGTCGATGCGGCGCTGGCCGGGGGCGCTCTACGGTGCCCCCCCCCCCCCCCCCCCCCCGCCGATTCTCCGCACGGGATGGGCCAAGTGGCCTTACCAAAAATCCCGAGTCCCGCCGGCACCGTTCTAACCTGGTCTTACCCAGCGGGACCTCGGTGTGGAAGGGTCCGGCAGCTGCTTGTGAGGGGGTGGGGGGGTGGTCCGAGGGGCCTCAGCTGTGGCCTGGCCCACGATCTGGGCCCACCGATCGGCAGGTCGGCCTCTCGGGCTGCGGGCCTCCTGTCTTCCGCGCCGGCCCCTGTAGCCCTACACCATGTTGTGTCAGGGCCGGTGCGGAGAAGGTAGCCACTGTGCATGCACGCGTTGGCGCCAGTGCCACTGCGCATGCACGGACCCCGCGGCACCCAGTTGGTCGCTCCAGTGCCGGGCTGGCCCACTGGAGGGGCCAAAATTGCTGATCCTGAGACCATGTCGATGCCGTCAGGAAATGCAACGGCGTTTACAATGGCGTCAACACTTAGCCTCAGGATCACAGAATCCTGCCCGATGTGTCTACAAAATCCTTCGGGAAGGTAGCTCCCAGAAACAGACTGCTTGTATGCTGAGAAAACCACATCAGTTTGTACTAGAAATCCAAGATGGCGGCAAGGCAGGACTGCTGAGACAAAAAATCTCACAAAGCACATCAAAGACACACAAAGGAAATACTGCATAGGTGCTGGAAATATGACACTAAATCAGAAAACACTGGAAATACTGAGGGTGTGTGGAGAGCACAGAACAATTTTATTTCAGACATGATCCCTTCATCAGATCGGGAATGGTTGTTTTCAGTTACCATGGAACCTATAAGTGTGATAAATTTAACCGTAGCAGCCAGCCGAGGATCTAAGTGATACGGTAACTTTGGTGAATAAGCAGAAAATGGAACAAATCAAGAAGCTTTTAAGTGTATTAGAAGCATGAATTATAGTCATCTGGTTGCAGTTTATCGTTAAAAAATGTTAAATAGTGTAAACTGACCTATTGTACCCATTGATATCAAACACATATTAAAATCAACTATTTACATCATTCCCTAAATTCCCATCTCGCTGATTGACATCTGGAAAAAGATAACCTTGCTAATCTGTACAGTAATCTGCGTGATTAAATGTGACTTTGCTGTACTGTAATGAAGAGATTGAGCGAGTATGATGCACTTAAATTGCTGTAGCAATTAACACTTAATTAATAACCTTTGACTAGGTGTCTATTGTAATTTTGAATGCTTAACCTTTGCAATGATATTAGTTGTGTTAACTAATTACGCTCAAGGTTGTACCATGATTCTGTTGTGATTGACTCAGGCATGGTTATTAAAATACTCTCCTGGTGGGGGCCTCACGGTAGCATGGTGGTTAGCATCAATGCTTCACAGCTCCAGGGTCCCAGGTTCGATTCCCGGCTGGGTCACTGTCTGTGTGGAGTCTGCACGTCCTCCCCGTGTGTGCGTGGGTTTCCTCCGGGTGCTCCGGTTTCCTCCCACAGTCCAAAGATGTGCGGGTTAGGTGGATTGGCCATGCTAAATTGCCCGTAGTGTAAGGTTAATGGGGGGATTGTTGGGTTACGGGTATACGGGTTACGTGGGTTTAAGTAGGGTGATCATTGCTCGGCACAACATCGAGGGCCGAAGGGCCTGTTCTGTGCTGTGCTGTACTGTTCTATGTTCTATGGTATGCAAGCCATTGGAGAAGCAAGCTAACATTAAAAACAGGGAACATCTCGGGGGCCTGGCAGCATTTATGGAGAGGGTAGGAGAGTGACACGATGGAAGGCAAGAGATTAAATGTGCAAGGGTTGATGGTACAAGTCTAAAGAGAGTGACAACGGGACGGGTAAAGGGCCAAAAGATGTGACTGGAGGTGATGCGAATGGCAGAATGACCCACAGTTGCCATGCAAAAACAAAAAAGAGAGAAAAAAACAAAAGCAATAAAGTAAAATGAAACAAAATCAGGGCAGAGCATATGAGCGGAAATAATTGAGCTCAATATTGAACCTGGAAGTTCTAAAGTGCCTAATAAAAAGACCAGCCCCCGTTCTGGGTGGTGCTTCTAGCGCCAGGAAGTACCCCGCTGTCTAACAGCACTCTGTTTTTTACAGTGCCCCAGCGGAGAATGCTCTCCAAGGCCGCACTCAGCGTAATTTCCTGCACTCTCAGTGCAGGAAGAGATCGGGACGCCATTTTTAAATGGTGTCCCAATCTCTCTACCCCCTGACGCTAATCCTGGACCCACCTAAATGCCCCATCTTGCCTATCAGGGGATCCTTGGGTCCCCCTGCGCCCTCCTGACACCGACAAGACACCCATGGGTCCAATTCCTGGAATGGGCAAAATTCCAGCCTGGCACCTTGGCACTGCCAACCTGGCACCCTGACAGTGCTCCTGCCAGCTTGGCAGTGTCACCTGGTCAGGTGGTACTGCCAGGGTTCCCGGGTGGCACCAGCAGTGTCAGGGTGCCACCTTCCTAGAGGCCGACCACCCAGGAGCCTCTGATTGCCTGGGAGACCAGACCCTCCCAGGTAACATCCTGCCTGATCCCCATTTGTTGGAACCAGTAGTGAACGATGCCCGGCTGAGGGTCTCCTCACTGAGGCCGGTAGATGCCGGGTGGCCGTTATATGTGGCGCGGGCACAGCTAAGTAGAGCCTTAAACTCACTTACCAGGGCGAGGCTGGGTCCTGTTCATTGTAGGTGGGATCCGGATTGCGACATCTCACGAGATCTGGTTAGATCCCATGAGACGTAACAGCCATCAGGAATCCTGGAGGAGGCCTCTCCCGGGATTTACCAGCAGTGTCTCACCCCGGTTCTGGCGGGACGCAGCCGATAGATCGCGCCCAATGTTGAACTTCATTGCAGGTTTTGTCATAGTGAGTGTAGACTTCGGTAGACTTCAAACTTCAGTCTGGGGATGAAAAGCAGTAAGTCTGTCAACCTAACTGAAAGTCTTTAGAGCAATAATCCTGCCCACCCTGCTCTATGCATCGCAAAACGTGGACTGTGCACCATCAACATGCCGAAAAGCTCAACCACTTTCACCTCCGCTGTCTTGGAAACTTCTGAATGACAGGTAGAAAGACAAAATGCCAGACATTGATGTGCCCACCCGAGCTGGCACACCAAACAAGCACAGTCCCAATTGAATCTGGCTGGTCATGTTGTCACTGACATTCATCAAAGCATATTATGTATAAAAAACCTTGTTCTGGTGTACATTCACATGATGGCCAAAGGAGGCACTACAAGGATCTTGACTTTGAGTTCTGGACAAAGCTCATCCAAAGATGTGCAGGTTAGATGGATTGGCCATGCTAAATTGCCCCTTAGTGTCCAAAAGGTTAGGTGGGGTTACTGGGTTACGGGGATAGGGTGGAGGTGTGGGCTTATGTAGGGTGCTCTTTCCAAGGGCCAGTGCAGACTTGATGGGCCGAGTAGCCTACTTTCGCAGTGTAAATTCTATGATTCAATGAGGATTGCTACACCTGGCGCAGACAAATAAAAGCTGGTGCAGCTTGCTTCAAAAACAATCGCCTACCACTTGATGTGTTGGGTACTCTGGATCCGTGGAGACTGCGTTTACCTCAGCAGTAACACATACAGGCTACCAACACTTGAAATAGTACAACACTATTTTATTAAGCTGGAAACTGTTGAACATACTTTCACTGTGGGCTGACACTATGTTAGATTAAACTAAAGACCTATGCCTATCCTAACCAGTCTATACTCTCAGCACATGGTGAAGACCTGTGCTGCAAGCTGTGAGCTCTGTCCTTCTGAGAGGCTGTATCCCGAATGAGCGGGAAAACTGATGCCCTCTGTCTTTATAGTGAGTGTGCTCTAACTGGCGATTGGCTGCGGTGTTGTGTGTGTTGATTGGTCTTGCTGTGTGTCAATCAGTGTGTGTATCTGCACCATGATATACTGGTGTATATTATGACAACACTGGCAGTGAGAAAACACAGAGAGAAAAAATCCCGAGCCAGCAAATCATCCAAAACTCAATTGTCTGTGGTATCCTGAACTTCTGGGCACAGATGGGACTTGGCAGTCACTAACATACCACCAGAACCCTACCAATTACTCCAGATGATAAATGTAATGTATTCTCTCATGGGATGTGGACATCTTCACCTTAAAGGAGGAGGGAAGCAACATGTTGAGTTTCATTGGAGTTATTGCAGAAGCAAGTTAAACTGGGCACCTTAGATATGTTTGGTAGAACTCCAGGTCATGTTAGGAATGTGGACAAAGACTGATATCATATCAAGTTGTGCATACCAAATAGTGGGAAATTCCTATATTTATCTGCATTGGATGTATTTTGGGCGGCACAGTGGCATAGTGGTCAGCACTGCTGCCTCACAGTGCTATTGATCCGGGTTCGATTCCAGCCTCGAGTGGGTGCCTGTGTGGAATTCGCACTTTCTCCCCATATCTGCGTGGGTTTCCTCCCACAGTCCAAAGATGTGCAGGTTAGATGGATTGGTTATGATAAATTGCCCCTTTCTGTCCAAAGGTTAGGTGGGGTTACAGTGGTTGCAGGGGAGTGGGGCCTAGGTAGGGTGCTCTTTCAGAGGGTCGGTGCAGACCCGATGGGCCGAATGGCCTCCTCCTGCACTGTAGCGATTCTCTGATTTTACAATCCTTGTACCTTCATATACATATCCAAATAAACTAGATGAATATCACTAAAGCAGCAGCCATCGAGACAACCAAACATCAGAGCCATGCTTCAGGATATCTGTGAACAATTCAGCTATTAAAATTTCAAATGTTATAAATGACACGGAATTGAGATGGCATGAACAGGAAATATGTGTTATCTCTTGTCCAGAATGCGAGATCTTTTAAAGAGTTATTTATAAATTCATCCAGTACAATCTGTGTGATTCGGTGTCTGGATTCTGACTGAATTTTTTTTTTAAGTTCTCTCCTCAAGTAAATATCCTAAAACCAAAATATAATTTATTGCAGTAAGGTACCTCTAAAAGCATCATATTACAAAGTTTGGAAATGAGAAAGGCCCACCAAAAGTGACCCTTTCCTTCCCTGTTAAATTAAGATCTCTTCATTTACTTCACAAACCCAATACAGATCCATAATGATTCTGCTGTGAGGCAGAGGTAGTTATTGGTCTCTTATCTACACAACAACGTAAGACGTCTTACACCAGGTTAAAGTCCAACGGGTTTGTTTCAAACACTAGCTTTCGGTGCACTGCTCCTTCCTCACCCGAGGAAGCACATCAGCCGTAATTTGTATGGGAAATGTTTTTGGGACATTTTTGAGTAAGCCGCTAGGATCATACTAAGGCAAAGTCTTTTTTTCCTTATTGCACTCAGTGCCTTTGCTGAACAAGTAGCTGGGTTATTACGACATGCAGCAGAGTAAGCTAAATGCTTGCTTCTTTAGAAGATAACTGATTTAGAGGATTTGTTGAAAAACTGGATTTCATTGCTGAGAATTGTTAGGGGTAAGCATTCCTTCAGTGAAAAAGACTCAGCTAGACTACATTTATAACAGATGACTGAAGATCAATAGCTGCAGCTATCTATACTTTTTAGGAGTTTTAGAATTTTGGAGCAATTTATCATTATTATAACCCATTTGCAGAAATGACATATTATATAGTTTACTCATGTGGACAATAACAAATGAGTACAGATTTAAGTCCATATACCGATTTTCACAATTTACTACAGATAACCTGAATAATTCTGTATGGGTACAGTAAGGCATTGAGGACCAGATTCCAAGATGGCGCCGGAACGTGGTGACTCTCAGAGAGCCCTCTCACAAAGATCCTCTTCTACATCTCTTATAACCGTGTTAACCTTTTAAAATCTAATTATAAAACTTAAATTTTTACTAACCTTTCTCTGTTGTGTTTACTTGCAAGTCTGCTATATATTTACTTTGTGTATGTCTTGTACGTCTTGGGCTGGATTCTCCGCCGTCGGGATGATCCATTTTGCCGGCAGCCCTGGGGTTTCCTGACGGCGTGGGGCAGCCCCACAATGGGAAACGGCATTAACCAGCCGGCATAACGGAGCATCCCGCCGGCGGGGTGAAACAGAAATGTGGCGCGACGGGGCGGAGAATCCAGCCCCTTATGTTTTTCACGTATGGAATGATCTTCCTGGATTGTATGCAGAACAATACTTTTCACTGTACCTCAGAACACATGACAATACACCCAAATTCAAATCCCATTGGTAAAGTATCCAACAACAATTCACATGTCACCTTTTAGTAGGATGGGCCCTATAATTGGCCTGGATCTGTCCAGCCTAGGAGTCTGGCTCCAAATGTTGCTCACAGATTGTTCCTCAGAAATTTGGCCTGGACCCCCTCTTTCCCAGAACAAAAGGTCCACGGGAGAAGTTGGATTTGGACCTAGACCACTTAACCAGCCTAAAACCTCTCCTTTCCCACCTATTACACCCTCACCCACTTTCAGTTGGCTGAGGGAGTATTATTATTATAACCATCATTCCATTTTCAAAGACATTTGTTTTAACACAGTATTTGTTATAGTCACTCATTCCTGTTAAGTCTAGAGTATGGCTTCGAACCCAAGTGAGACTTTGAAAGGAACTTACACAACTCCTTACAGAGCCAAGGACCTTTCCTTCAGATCCGTCGTTTCCCCCACTGCTCCTGCCCACTTATCCTGACATCATACATGCCAGGTTTCAGCTGGGATGCTGCCCTAGATTATGTCAGAGCAAACCTACAGTGCAGGAGAAAATCATTCAGCCCATCTAGTCTCCACTGACCCGCTAAAAAAGCATCTCACCTCGGCCCACCCCCTCGATCTATCTGCATTACCCCTCGAACATTTGGACACTATGGGACAATTTAGCACAGCCAATCCACCTAACCTGCACATCTTTGGACTGTGGGAGGAAACCGGAACACCCGGAGTAAACCCACGGAGACGCGGCGAGAGCGTGCAAACTCCACACAATTACCCAACGCTGGAATTGAACCCAAGTCACTGGCGCTGTGAGGCAGCACAATAATATCCTGGAGTTAAGAGAGCCTGTCCCTCAGACTGAGTTCCCTGTGAGTATTTCGCTGCACCCCCACATCAACGCAACCCCCCCCCCCCCACCCCCACCACACCGCCCCCTGAAAACCCCGCCATTTTTGCATAGTCTCAACCAGGGGCTGGTTTAGCTCACTCGGCTAAATCGCTGGCTTTTAAAGCAGGCCAGCAGCACGGTTCGATTCCCGTACCAGTCTCCCCGGACAGGCGCCGGAATGTGGCGACTAGGGGATTTTCACAATAATTTCATTGAAGCCTACTCGTGACAATAAGCGATTTTCATTTCATTTCATTAAAAGCCATGGCCAAAATGTGTCTCGATGTTCGGTCAGGACAAGACATCCTATGGGACACCACTGCTGAAATGGTTGGCTTCTCAATCAGGAGCAATCAAGACAGAAAATGCTGGAAATACTCAGAATCTGCAACCCTGCAAGTCCTGATACACCCCTCCCCCAAAAGATTTCTTCCGACGCTGCCTCACCATCTCATCCCTCAGCCCTCCTTTTCCCGCCCCACTGCGGGAACCTGAAATTACCTTGTCCTCTGAGCTCCGGCTATTTGACTGCGGGAACTGCTTGTTGTCCCAACTGTGGCCAGCATTCCTGGTAATGCAGCTGGGCTGACAGAGGTGCCAGCCCATCAGGTTAGCTGGCAGTCCTCTGAGGCGGGACTTCATCACGAACAAGGAGTGGAAATCCTGCCTCCAACCAATTAACGCTCTTTGGAGCATTAAATGGCTGTGGGGGAGCCAGCAGAGTCTTTGGATGGAGGGCTGGGAAAATCTGTCACCAATAAAATTCTGTCCAATGTTGCAGGTTGTGAGCTTTCAATAAAGCCACAGATGCTACCCGACCTGTTGAGTATCCGTAACGTTCCCTGTTTTCATTTCCGGTTTCCAACTTTGTTTTTGTCAAAGGTATCAAGGTTGGTTTGATTAAAATAATATTGAAATCCAACAATTTTTTCAGAAGAAACATGGCTGTCACAATAGATTACATGTATGTTTTGATGATCAGGCTAGAAATGCTACATATGGGGAAAATATCCAGCGCTCTGAAAACCAATCTCTTGAGTTGTCCAAAACAATTGGTGGACAGCATTTGCTGAAAGGATACAAATCTTTGCAGATATGGGAGATATGAGATCTTTCTGTGAAACCTTGAGATCTGTACGTGGAGCCCTTTCCCACCAGGTACAGGCCCCACGGAAATCTGACGCACAACCTTTTTAATAAAGCGCCCACCTTGAACCAATGGTCAGAACACTTTGCTGACCAGTAGATGGTGCATGAATGATCCACTGCAAAGGCCTCTCAGAGGGAACTAAAGCCTGAGTTGGAAAACAACTACCAACTCATGAAACGGCCAAGACCGCCAGAACACAATTAAATTTGCACAAAGCTGCTTGACTTGATGGGATTGCAGCCAAGGTATAAACAGGAAGGAGGTGTAATCCTTGCCAATCTGGTTACAACATGCTTGGAGAAAGGCGTGATTCAGTCCTTCTGGTACACATGAAAGAAGTAATGTCGTTCATTATAAACCGTTATGCTGAGGCAGCAACTGTCTTTGACCTCACTATTAGGACTAACGTTATAACTGTTCCATTTGTAGGTTATGTTAAACATTAAGGACGTAGAGCTTTGGCTTCAGGTGACTGAAATGAAAATTGCTTATTGTCACAAGTAGGCTTCAAATAAAGTTACTGTGAAAAGCCCCTAGTTGCCACATTCCGGCACCTGTTCGGGGAGGCTGGTACGGGAATTGAACCGTGCTGCTGGCCTGCCTTGGTCTGCTTTCAAAGCCAGCGATTTAGCCCTGTGCTAAACAGCCCCTAATTTGGTGCTTCTCACATTTGGTGTGTGTTTGCAAGCCATGCATGAACTTTTGACCCAACTGAGAGTCTTTCAGAAGCAAGAAAGACCTGAGGTTGCCATGGAAAAAATGTTCCGGTTGGAGCCATGCTCCAAAGGAAAACTGTGGATTAGGGGTTATTCTGGAAAACGTAGGTGTAAGAGAAGCCGACCTGCAGGCTGAAGACACCCAGTCTGGTGTGTTTCACCAGAGGACTCAGTTCTGCTTGTTTAGGGAGGACCAAGTAACTATGGAATGCACACCAAGGAAGTGTATATATGTGTCTGGTGAGCCATGGTGTGTGACTATCAGCAGCACCTGTCCTTGGACTAATTGCTCATACCGGCAGGAATACACCATAGGCCTGAGCTGTTACCTGAGCAGCTAGATTCAAGGAAAAAGGAACTGCCTTCCAGTGTATGATTAAGTGGTACTCTGTGTCTGGATGTGTATCTGTATCCATGTCTGTGGCTGTGTCTGTATCTGTGTCTATGTCTCTCTGTGCCTGTGTCTCTCTGTGTCTGTATCTGTGTCTATGCCTCTCTGTGCCTGTGTCTGTAACTGTGTCTGTGTCTGACGCCAGCCAGTCTGCGCATGCGCAGAACCACGCCGGCAGTTCCGCGCATGCGCGAGATCATGCCAGCTTTTCGGCGCATGCGCAAACTCACGGCAGCCTTCGGCGCTGGCTGGAGCGGCACCAACCCCTCGGACGTCCACTTAGCCCCCAAATTCCACACTTTCGGGGGCTGTTGATGCCGGAGTGGTTGGTGCCGGTTCTCCCGCCGGCATGGGGACTTAGTCCCCAGAAGAGAGAATCCCGGCCTCTATGTTTTCTAATTGTGGGGGGAAATTCTGAGAAGTGGCGTCATAGTAAAGCTATGACCTGATTGGCTGGTAGAGAATCTGTGTTAACTTTGAAAATCAACATTGAAAAAACTAATTAAACTAATTAGTTAACTAGGTAGAGAAGTAGCTAACCCTGAGGGCAGAGATTAGTATTTAGCATTTAATTTTACACTATAAGTCGAGCGGCAGGGACATATAATTAACTGCAACCTAATCTGACAATAATTTAATAAGTATTTATTTAAAATTAATTAACTAGTGCTCAAATGTCACCCAGCTGGCTGCAGTGCTCCAACTGTGAGATCATAGAAATTACAGTGCAGAAAAAGGCCATTCGGCCCATCGAGTCTGCACCGGCCCTTGGAAAGAGCACCCCACCCAAGCCCACACCTTCACCCGATCCCTGTAACCCAGTAACCCCACCCAACCTTTTTGGACACTAAAAGCAATTTATCATGGTCAATCCACCTAACCTGCACATTTTTGGACTGTAGGAGGAAACCAGAGCACCCGGAGGAAACCCACGCACACACAGGGAGAACGTGCAGACTCCGCACAAGCAGTGACCTAAGCCGGGAATCGAACCTGGGACTCTGGAGCTGTGAAGCAACCATGTCATCCTGAGATCTGAGAGATCTGTGACCCTTCCAGCGCTCCTGTCGACTACATCTGCAGGTCTAACCAATGGCAGCTCCTCACAGACTGTGTGATTCAGTTGGAGCAGCAGTTGGATGCACTTAGGAGCATGCAGGTGGCGGAAGGCGTCATAGTTATAGAAATGTGGTCACACCCAAGGTGCAGGCAGATTTATGGGCGACTGCTCGAAAGGGCAGGTAGTCAGTGCAGGAATCCCATGTGGCTGTCCCCCTCTCTAACAGGTATACCGTTTTGGATGCTGTTGGGGGAATAGCCTATCAGGGGAAAACAACAGCAGCCAGAACAATGGCACCACAACTGGCTCTGATGCTCAGCAGGGGAGAGCAAAGTGCAGAAGAGCGATAGTTATAGGGGACTCTGTAGTAAGGGGCACAGGTAGGCGCTTCTGTGGACAGGAAAAAGACTCCAGGATGGTATGTTGCCTCCCTGGTGCCAGGGGCAAGTATGTCTCTGAACGAACAGAGAACATCCTGAGGGTGAGCTGCCTGAGGTCGTAGTACACGTAGGTACTAACAACCTAGGCAGGAAGAATGATGAGGTCCTGCAGAAGGGATTCAGGGAATTAGGCAATAAGCTAAAAATCAGGACCTCTATGGTTATAATCTCAGGATTACTCCCTGTGTCACGTGCCAGTGAGTCTATAAATAGGACGATAGTGCAGCTAAACATGTGGTAAAACCAATAGTGTACGAAGGAGGGTTTCAGATTTCTGGACCACTGGGATCTCTTCCGGGGCAGGTGGGACCTGTACAAGAAGGACATGATGCATCTAAACTCGAGAGGCACCAATATCCTGGCTGGGAGGTTTGCTAGAATCACTCGGGAGGGTTTAAACTAGTATGGCAGGGGGTGCGAATCAGAGTGTTAGCTTAGAAGGTGTAATAATTGAAGGGAAATAGAGAACAAAAATAAGAGAACAACAACATCACCCTGTCTGCTCAAACACAGTGGTTTGAAATGTATTTGCTTTAACGCCAGAAGTACAGCAAGTAAGGCAGATAAAATTAGATTAGTACTTGGAACTATGATGTTGTGGCTATCACAGAAACGTGGTTAAAGGAAGGGCAGGATTGACAGCTGAATATTGGAGGATATAGATGCTTCGGGAGAGATAGAGGGGGATGTAAGAGGAGTGGGGGAGTAGCATTGCTGGTTAAGGAAAATATTACAGCTGTACTGTGAGGGGACACATTGCCCCCCAACTGTCAGCGAGAGGTAGAGGAGCAGATAGGTAGAGAGATTTTGGATAGGTGCAAAAGTAACAGGGTTGTTTCAGTAGGGGATTTTAACTTCTACTACATGACTGAGATTCACTTCGGGCTAGGGGCTTGGATGGGGAAGAGTGTTTAAGGTGCATCCAGGAAGGCTTCTTGATGTAATATGTAAATAGTCAACTAGGGAAGGGGCAGCACTGGATCTGGTATTGGGGAATGAGCCAGAACAGGTGGTTGGGGTTTCAGTTGGGGAACATTTTGGAAGTAGTGACTACAATTCGGTAAGTTTTAGGGTACCTTTGGATAGGGTAACCCTTGGGTTAAGGTACAAAACTGGGGAAAGGCAAATTGTGATTGTAGTGATCTGCAAATCTGTATGTATATAAGGGGTTAATGTAAAGAAATAACAGCTAAGTAATCACTAGATGGCAGCACGAGAGATGGTATAAAAGACAGACTCAAACCCAGTTCCCGCCTCTTTGTGTATATAGTGACTAGTGACCAGAGATAGAGAGAGATAGCTCAGAGTGCAGGTGTTGTTCATCATAGTTAATTCTTATTCAATATTGTTTATTTAATATCTAGTGTAAGTGTTGGAGAGAGAACAAACTCACAGTTTATTTGTTTAAGTTACTCAATAAATTATTTACTTTATTGGAAGACAATGAGTGTTAATCAACATCGAGTAAAATATCATCTTTGTAAGAAGCAAATGAGTAACATATATTACACAAGGTAATATAACAATGATAACATTAGAAAGGAATTAAAGGATTTGGATTGGGTGCAGCTGTTGGAGGTTAAATCAACATCGGACATGTGGGAGTCTTTCAAGCGACAGTTGATTCGGATTCAGGAAAGTCACGTTCCTGAGAGAACAAAGGATAAGTAAAGGAAGTTTATGGAGCCTTGGATAACGAGGGATTTTGTGAACCTCATCAAAAAGAAAAAGGAGGCTTTGTGGAGGGGCGGGGACAGTTAAAAACCTTGAGGAGTAGAAAGAAAGTAGGAAGGTACATAAACGGGAAGTTAGGAGGGCTAAGACGGATCATGAAAAGTCCTTGGCAAGTAGGGTTAAGGTGAACCCCAAAGCTTTTTATTCATATGTAAAAAGCAAGAGGGTGGCCAGGGAAAGGATTGGACCAGTTAAGGACAGTGGGAGGGAATCTATGTGTTGAGCCAGAGGAAATGGGCGAGGTACAAAATGAATACTTTGCATCAGTGTTCACCAAACAAAAGGACTTTGTGGAAGATGATTCTTAGGTAGGGTGTGTGGATAGTCTGGGTCATGTTGACATCAAAAAGGAGGAGGTATTGGGTGTTTTAAAAGACATTAAGGTAGATAGGTCTCCTGGGCCTGATGGGATTTGCCTCAGAATATTGAGGGAAGCAGGGGAGGAAATTGCTGGGGCCTTGACTGACATCTTTGTATCATCATTGGCGATTGGCTATCATCATTGGCTATTCCCGTACCAGCCTCCCCGAGCAGGCGCCGGAATGTGGCGACGAGGGGCTTTTCACAGTAACTTCATTTGAAACCTACTTGTGACAATAAGCGATTTTCATTTCATTGATGAGGTCCCAGAGGACTGGAGAAGAGATAACGTGGTGCTGCTGTTTAAGAAAGGTAGCAGGGATAATCCAGGGAGCTAGAAGCCAGTGATCCTCACGTCGGTAGTTGGTAAATAATTGGAGAGAATTCTCAGGGACAGGATTTATACCCATTTGGAAACAAATGGACTTATTAGCGATAAACATCATGACCGGGATTCTCCGACCAGACGCCGGGTTGGAGAATCCCCGGGAGGGCGCGATAATCGTGCCCCGCCACTGGCTTCCCCACTTCCCAGCGGCGACTCTCTGGCGCCCGTAAGATCCCCGCCGCGCCGGTCGGGGGCCGTTGATAATGGCTCCGATTGCCGGGCCCTGATGAGCCGAGTGGCCGACGAGTTTGGCCGAGTCCCGTCGGCGTGGGTTACTCAGGTCCCACACGGCGGGACCTGGAAGGTGAGTGTGCGGGGGCGGTCCTGGAGGGGGGCGGGGGGGGGGGGGATCCAACCCTGGAGGGGGCCCCCTGGTGGCTTCGCCCACGATCGGGGCCTACCTATCGTAGGGGTTCCATGGGGCTGGTTCCATGGGGGCCTACTTTACTGTAGGGCTCTGCCATATTGCCCAGGGACCGGTGTGGAGAAGGAAACCCCTGTGCAAGCGCGGACATACGACAGCCGTAGCGAGCATGTGCAGAAATACGCCGGCCGTTCCGCGAAGGCGCAAAGTCATGCGGACCGTTCAGCACCGGCTGGAGCTGTGGGCAGCACTCCGGCGCCAACCTAGCTCCCTTGGAAGCATTCCCCATTATCGGGGACCGTCGACGCCAGAGTGGTCAGCGCCACTTTTCAAGCCGGAGTGGGGACATAGCTCCATTATTAGAAAATCCCTCCCCGTGGTTTTGTGAAGGGAAGGCCGTGCCTCACTAACTCGAGTGTTTTGAGGAGGTGGTAAAGATGATTGATGAGTGGAGGGCGGTAGATATTGTTTACATGGTCTTCAGTAAAGCCTTTGACAAGGTGACTCAGAGCAGACTGGTACAAAAAGGTGAAGTCACATGGGATCAGGGATGAGTGAGGTGGCAAGATGGATATAGAACTGGATCGGTCACAGAAGGCAGAGGGTAGCAGTAGAAGGGTGTTTTTCTGAATGAAGGGTTGTTACTAGTGGTGTTCCACAGGGATTGGTGCTGGGGCCTCTGTTGTCTGTGGTATACATAAAATATTTGGAGGAAAATGTAGCCGGTCTGATTAGTAAGTTTGCGGATGACACCAAGGTTGGTGGAGTGGCAGATAGTGTTGAGGATTGTCCGAGGATACAGCAGGACATAAATAGGTTGGAAACCTGGTCAGAAAAATGGCAAATGGAGTTTAATCCAGCCAAATGTGAGGTAACTCATTTAGGTAGGTCTAACAGAGAGGGAAAATATACAGTAACATTTTTAGGAATATAGAAAGTCAGAAAGATCTGGGCGTGAAGGTCCACAGATCTTTGAATGTGGCAACACAAGTAGACAAGGTAGTCAAGAAAGCATACGGAATGCTTGCCTTCATTGGACGGGGCATCAATTATAAAAACTGGCAAGTCATGCTGCAGTTGTATAGAAGCGTGGTAAGGCTGCACTACCAGAAGGATATGGAGACTTTGGAGAGTGTGCATAGGAGGTTTACCAGGATGTGCCTGGCCTGGAGGGTGTTCGCTATGCAGAGAGGCTGGATAGACTCGGACTGATTTCATTGGGATGACGGAGGTTGAGGGGCGACCTGATAAAGGTCTATAATATTATGAGAGGCATGGATAAAGTGGATGGGCAGGCACTCTTTCCCAGGGTTGAGGGATTCGTCACGAAGGGGTATAGGTTTAAGGTCCATGGGGCAAAGTTTAGAGGAGATGTGTGTCATGTGAGTGTCCCTTTGAGAAAAGTGAGCTTTCTCAAATGGCTACAGTGATGTCATTGAATGGCTGGAGCTGGGCTCTGCTCTGCATTTTACTTTAGTTTTGTGCTGAAAGCTGTTTTGGCTGTGTTTAGTTTCGCTTTCAGTTGGAGAGTGTAGCCACCTGGGGTGGCCACGCCCCAATTACAAAATGGAGACTTTGCAAAGAATGCAGGGGAAATTGACAATGCTGAGAAAGCAAGTAGGTGCAAGGTTTGTCTGTTGATTGGAGCTGTAGCTCCAAGACAAGACCGATACTGCAAAGCCATTACCATACTAATCCATTACCATACTAATCAGCCATCTCCAGGGATAAAAGAATAACATTTAGGTAAACAATACTAAAGCAGACACCCCGGCGCCAGAGGAGACTAGACCAAAGCAGGCCAACATCCATCTAGGATCCGCCCAGCAATCAGGGAACCCACCCCTTTATTGGAGGAAATCGATACCGATGATCAAGATACGGTCCAATTAATTGGGACCAAGTTCAAGGCCCGCCCAAAAGCACGCAAAGCCCCTTTGGGGTATAAGAAGAAGACCCCAAGAGAGAATCGCTCTCAGCGAGGAGAGACCTGCCCAGCAGCTGCACCAGAACAAGTAAGTCCAAAGTCAATGCACGCTACGAGACAGACGCTCTTATCTGCTATCCCATACCAGCTCGGCTCCAGCAGCCTCAGAACCGGACAACGGCCATTGTTCCTCTGACTGAGTGGGCACCAGAAGCTAAGTATAGGATTTAGTAGTCGTGATAGTTTAGTTGGTAGAGTTTTGTGCATGAGTATATTTGACTGTGTGTGTAAATAAATGAGCATTGATTTCGAACTTACTAACTGGTGTATCAAGTCTTTGATCAGTATTCGGTTTTGAACCTTGTGGCGGTATCGAAAGATACCTGGCGACTCTTGAGCAAACGTAATTAGAATTAAGGAAGGCGACCATATTAACCGCCATAAACAGAGCCAATTAAGGAGAGAACACAATGAGCAACAAGAGCTGCATTCAAACCAAGCAGATGTGTGTATTGATCTCTCTGCAATCTAAAGAATTTCTCCAGATCACTTGATGGTTTCAAAGTAATACCTGTTTCTGTAAGGAATGCAAACCTGCTGCCTTTGTTAAAAAGTGTTTTTTGACTTATGGATGTTTTTTGGAAAGGAATAAGGGTTATCTATAAAGTACTGTATCTTTTGGGGGGTTATCAGGGTTGGTAGTTGATAAACTGTTTACTGTGTGTTTATAAAATGTTAACTGGATTCATAGAATAAACATTGATTTGTTTTAAACATACTTTAGCTCTCTGTTGCATCACACCTGTAAAGTGGGGCCTTGTGCTCCCCATAACCAAAATCTGTGGGTCAGGTAAAGTTGTGGGTCAGGTGAACTCCACGGTATACTTTGATGTTCTCTGAACTCTGACCCATTTATATGTGCGAGGCAGGTATTTTACTCAGAGGGTGGTGAGTGCCTGGAATGCGTTGTCAGGGGAGGTTGTGGAAGCAGCTATATTAACGGCATTCAAAAGGCATCTTGACTAATACATGGAAATGATGGGTGTAGAGGGATACGACACTAGGAAGTGCTGAGGGTTTTGGCCAAGAGTGATATCATGACCGGTACAGGCTTGGAGGGTTGAAGGGCCTGTTCCTGTGCTGTATTGTTCTTTGTTATAAAAACCTATCAGAGTGAAAGCCACAGTAAAAAGGTGAAGCTTGGCCAAGTCTGTTGGATTGTGGTTAAGGTAGAAGCTCATATCGTTAAGAATTATTATTATATTTGCTCAGTGTACCAATTTAATCATCATTGCAAGCATTTGTTTGCAAGATTGCATAGTAAAGATTCTTTGGGCATTTCAATTTAATCTGGAGTCCTGCCACTTATTTCTTTATCCCTGGTTCTTTCACAAATTAAATTATTATGGTCTATCAGGTTTGATCATAGCAAGTATCCAGCTTCATCTAGCGTTCTCATAACAGGGGCCTTACCAAATTGGGGGGGTTTGCAGGATCTTGAATCTACAGATAAATACAAATTCAGATACTCGTCGAGGTGAAGATTGACGAGATTTCCATGATGATTTACTTTACCGATTGAAAGGCAGAATGGCTTTGTTAAACGCTATAACTTTTCTGGAGAGGGAAGATTTATCCCTCAGTAATTTGAAACAGTTAACCAAGGCTATCTAATCCAATCCTGTCCAGTCCAGTCTGTGGCTTTAGAGCATAACAGTCGAGTTCTGAGAGACATCAAAGTGTGGCAGGAAACTCGGCAGGAAAACAGGTCAATGATTGGCTGGTGAATATTTTGCTCATTGATCTTCAAAACTTGTGCAACTTATTAGTAATGAAAATGTTCTATTAGTGTTTAAATAAACACATTGCTAAAGTCTGAGTTGAATAATAAAAGCTGTATTTAATGGCAAATTAACCTGGCTGTGAGTATTCAATTTGTCTTTTTTCATCAGCAGAGGCACGAACAATGGCTTTTTAAACATTAAAGAAGGCCATTGAGAATTACAGTCTTAAAAAAAATATACATGAATTAAAAATAAATTATTTAACAGGTGATAAAGGTGAGAGGGCAGGTGATGTGTTGCAACTGCAGAATGTGGGATTTCCTGGGCACCAGGGTGATCCAGTCCAAACTTTTAGTACAAAGTGCCCCCCACTCTGATACATCGCAATGTTTGCAGCTCGGCCTCCATACCAATGGCTCTGAGTCGCAACTCCTTAAGCTGCAGACACTTCCTGAAAATGTGCTTGGCGGATCCAGATCGTAGAGGAGGCGAATTAAGAAATGGTTCTACTTACAAAGGATGACAGAAATTCAGAATTCCTTTCAGCTAATAACAATGGGGCAGCATGATAGCACAAATGGATAGCACTGTGGCTTCAGCGCCAGGATCCCAGGTTCGATTCCCCGCTGGGTCACTGTCTGTGCGGAGTCTGCACGTTCTCCCCGTGTCTGCGTGGGATTCCTCCGGGTGCTTCAGTTTCCTCCCACAGTCCAAAGAAGTGCAGGTTAGGTGGATTGGCCTTGATAAATTGCCCTTAGTGACCAAAAAGGGTAGGGGGGGTTATTGGGTTACGGGGATAGGATGGAAGTGAGGGCTTAAGTGGGTCGGTGCAGACTCGATGGGCCGAATGGCTTCCTTCTGCACTGTATCTTCTGTGTTCTAATTGCTGCTGGATCATTTGGTACTTATATATCTGAGATTGGCAGATTTGTGTTACCCAAAAGTCATAAGGAATATGGCAAAGGCAGGTATAAGAAATTAGGTCACAGATCATCCACAATCTCAATGAATGACAAAACACACTCAAGAGAGTTAACCAGCCTAATCCTGTTGCTATGTCCCTAACTTCAACCCCAATGCTTTCTGAAAGTAATGATTGCCTGCCAGCCCAAGGAACAATAAAAATTAATTTTCTTTTATTATCTGAGCAAGTAATGGTGGGAATGTGGAAACACCAAAGGGATCAGTCACAGGAAGGCAGAGATATGGCGGAGAGCAGGATTGTAATGCTTGTGAAGATTGCAGAGGTAGTTAGCACTGAGCGCATGGAAAGATTTAACCACAAGGATGAGCATTTGAAATTTGATGTTGGGGGCACTGGAAGATATTATAGATCAGTGCGGACCTGGATGATGAAGTTTGAAATGGGATAGGATAGGGCCAATAGAGTTTTAGATGTGTAGAATTTGTCAGCATTTAAATAATGACACCTAGAGATTTGGGCATGGATTTAATCAACTAACGTCAACTCAATTAAATTTTCAGAGGCTTATGCTGGCTTTAAAATGTTCAATGTTCTTCAATTACTTTCTGTAAGGCTTAACCCAACACTTTGCTTACAATACAATCTGTTGTTTATTTCACGACAATCAAGCTGATTGCAGCAATGTTTCAGATGACGTGGCACGGTAAGCTCTCCCAGGATCTTGTCGCAAATTCCTCCTTCATCCAATACCAATAAATGAATACCAATTAGTCAACAAATTATTGCTCTTTGTGCAAACATAACTGCTGCTTTCTGCCTTCCACCTGCTGTAGCATTTCCACATAAATCCTTGGCACATGCTCGAAGGCATGGCTGAGGTATAAAATCAGTCTATTGAAGGGTGAGAGTTTATAGAATCATGGAATTCCTACAGTGCAGAAGGAGGCCATTCGGCCCATCGAGCCTGCACCGTCTCTCTGAAAGAGTATTCCACCCAAGCCCACTTCCCCATCCTATTCCTACAACCCTTTCACCTAACCCACACATCCCAGGACACTAAGGGGCAATTTAGCATGGCCAATCCACCTAACCTGCACATCTTTGTACTGTGGGAGGAAACTGGAGCACCCGGAGGAAACCCACGCAGACACGGGGAGAACGTGCAAACTCTACACAGTCAGTCACCCCAGGCGAGAATTGAACCCGGTTCCCTGGCAAACCACTGGGCCATCCTGCCACCCAATGTCCTCCGGTTCTTCATACAGGCGAGATCTTCCAGTCCTGCCGGCGGTGCCCCCCCCCCGCCGTGTGTTTCCGGCGGGGCGGGGTGGATATAATGGGAAATCCCATTGCTAGCGGCAGGACCAGAGGATCCCACCGCTGGCCAATGGCGGTCTGGCTCCCACCGCTGGGAAACACGCCGCGGGGAGGCCAGAGAATCCTACCCCGAGCATGAGCTCCAAATGGTGTTGATTCCATTCATTTCTACATGTGCTTGAAGACATTGGGCGAGAAAGAGGCAGAAAATCCCGCCCAATTGATACACTATCAATTGCCACAAAGACGAGAGTAGTGGAATAATTGAGGCTTTATTGAGCAAAGACGTTGTGCCTCCTGTATCTGCTCCCAGAGTGGCTGCAGCACCGGCGAGCACTCACATTTATACGCTGCCTACTGGGCGGAGCCAGCAGGAAGGGATTTATCCATGTAACTCTACTATACAGGCCTTACCATAATACATGTAATACTACTAGTGGTGACTACCACATTCACCCCCTGTTCAGAAAAGAGTCCGGCGGGGGTGGTGGAAAACAAGTACAAGTTCAGTCGGTCGGGGGCCTTGATCCTCCTCTGCGATCGCCTCGGTCCTGGTGGTGATGTGGGCGCTGACTTGGTCACATGTGACTCCGGGAGTGTGTTGTTCTCATCTTCGTCACCCCTGAGTGGAACCAGTGGGACGACGGATCCTACCGGGGGCAGCGGTGAGGTTCGCTGGAGGGAGGGTGAGTGGCGCAGGGGTGAATGAGGCAGCCGGGGGGGGGGGGGGGGGGGGGGGGGGTGTCAGGTCAGGGGTCATGGGTGGGGTTCCAGCGGGTGCCAGGTCCCGGAGGGTGACTGTGTCCTGCTGCCTGTTGGGGTGTGCCACGTAGACGTACTGCGGGTTCGCGTGTAGGAGGTTGACTCTTTCGACCAAGGGGTCCTACTTATGGGTCCTCACAATTTACGAAGGAGGACAGGTCCAGGAACTGTCAGCCATGTCGGGAGCGAGACCTCGGAGGTGGACTTCCTGGGGAAGGCAAACACACATTCATGAGAGGTCTCGTTATTCGCGGTGCAGAGTAGCGGTCGGATGGAGTGGAGCGCATCGGGGAGGACGCCCTGCCAGCGGGAGACCGGGAGATTTTTAGACCACAGGGCCAGCAGGACGGCCTTCCAGACCGTCCCGTTCTCCCTCTCCACCTGCCCGTTTCCCCGGGGGTTGTCATTGATCGTCCTGCTTGAGGCGATGCCCTTGTTGAGCAGGAACTGACGCAGCTCATCGCTCATAAAAGAGGATCCCCGATCGCTGTGGATATAGGTGGGGAAACCGAACAGAGTGAAGATGCTGTGGAGGGCTTGAATGACCGTGGCAGAAGTCATATTGGGGCATGAGATGGCGAAAAGGAACCGGGAGTACTCATCAATCACGTTCAGAAAATACGTGTTGCGGTCGGTGGAGGGGAGGGGCCCTTTGAAGTCCATGCAGAGGTGCTCAAAGGGGCGGGATGCCTTCACCAGGTTTGCTCGATCTGGCCGGTAGAAATGCGGCTTGCACTCTGCACAGACCTGGCAGTCTCTGGTGACGGTCCTGACCTCCTCAATGGAGGAGGACAGGTTGCGTCCTTGATGAAATGGAAGAACCGGGTGAGCCCCGGGTGGCAGAGGTCATAGTGGAGAGCCCGGAGTCGGTTCACTTGCGCGCTTGCACATGTACAGCAGGATAGGGCATCAGGGGGCTCCTTGAGCTTCCCCGGGTGATACAAAATCTCGTAATTATAGGTGGAGAGCTCGATCCTCTACCTCAAGATCTTTCCATTTTTGATCTTGCCCCGTTGTGTGTTATTGAACATGAAGGCAACCGACTGTTGGTCAGTGAGGAGAGTGAATCTCCTGCCGGCCAGGTAATGCCTCCAATGTCTCATAGCTTCCACAATGGCTTGGGCCTCCTTTTTGACAGAGGAGTGCCGAATTTCGGAGGCATGGAGGGTGCGGGAAAAGAAGGCCATGGGCCTGCCCGCCTGGTTGAGGGTGGTGGCCAGAGCTACATCTGATGCATCGCTCTCGACCTGAAAGGGGAGGGACTCGTCAACTGCGTGCATCATGGCCTTGGCGATGTCTGCCTTGATACGGTTGAAGGCCTGGCGGGCCTCAGCCGTCAGGGGTAAAACTGTGGACTGAATGGCCTTGTCCGCATAATTAGGGACCCACTGGGCATAGTAGGAGAAAAACCCCAGGCATCGTTTCAGGGCCTTGGGGCAGTGGGGGAGTGAGAGTTCCATGAGGGGCGCATGCGGTCGGGATCGGGCCCTAGAACTCCATTTTCCATGACATAGCCAAGGATGGCCAAGCAGTTGGTCTGGAAAACGCATTTCTGCTTATTGTACGTGAGGTTAAGGAGTTTGGCTGTCTGGAGGAATTTTTGGAGGTTTCGTCATGGTCCTGCTGATCGTGGCCACAGATGGTGATGTTTTCTAGGTACGGGAAGGTGGCCCACAGTCCGTACCGATCAACCATTCAGTCCATCTCTCGCTGGAAGACCGAGACCCTGTTAGTGACACCGAAGGGAACCTTAAGGAAGTGATAGAGGCGGCCATCTGCTTCAAATGCAGTGTATTGGCGGCCCTCCAGGCGAATGGTGAGCTGGTGGCAGGCGGACTTCAGGTCCACTGTGGAAAAGACCCGAAACTGTGCAATCTGATTGACCATATCAGATATGCGTGGGAGGGGGTAAGCGTCGAGCTGCGTGTACCGATTGATGGTCTGACTGTAGTCAATGACCATCCTGTGCTTCTCCCGAGTCTTTACTACTACCACTTGAGCTCTCCAACGGCTGTTGCTGGCCTCAATGACCCCTTCCCTCAAAAGCCGTTGGACCTCCGAGCTGATGAAGGTACTGTCCTGGGCACTGTACCGTCTGCTCCTGGTGGCGACGGGTTTGCAAACAGGGAAGGTGGATCGGCCTTAAGGGTTGTGAGGCCGCAAACGGTAAGGGGAGGTAGGGCTCCGCCCAGTTTTAAGGTTACGCTTTGGAGGTGGCACTGGAAGTTCAGGCTGAGTAACAGGGCAGCGCAGAGGTGAGGGAGGACGTAGAGCCAGAAGTTGCTAAACTCTACGCCTTGGATGGTGAGGGTCGCGATGCAGTACCCCCGGATTTCAACGGAATGGGATCCGGAGGCCAGGGAGATTTTCTAGGTGACGGGGTGTACCGGGAGGGAGCAGCGTCTTACCGTAGTCGGGTGGATGAAGCTCTCTGTGCTCCCAGAGTCAAAAAGGCAGGTCGTCTCGTGCCTATCGATCTTCACCATCGTTGTTGCGGTCGCGAGGTTGCGGGGCCGGGACTGATCCAGGGTGATAGAGGCGAGCTCCGGCAGATGCTGGGACGTCCCGGGCTGGTCAGCAGCGGTGGAGGCAGCGGCCAGCGATGGACGGCCAGACGAGCAGGGGTCCTGAGGCGTCGTCCAAAATGGTGCCAAAGATGGCGGCGCCCATGGGGTGCACATCGAGGGCAGCATCAAAGATGGCAGTGCACATGGGCCGCACGTGGCTTGCGGTGAAGAAGATGGCGGCACCCACGGTCCGCACGTGGCTTGTGAAGAGGAAAATGTCGGCGCCCCTGGGTTGCACGTGGGGGGGGGGGGTAGGAGCGCTGGGACTGGAAACAGCAGGGACTGACCGGGCCTGGCAAACAGAAACAAAGTGTTCCTTCTTCTCACATTCGTTGCAGGTCGCACTCCGCGCCGTGCAGCACTGCCTGGGGTGTTTGTTCTGCCCGCAAAAATAGCACGGGCACCCCAGAGTTGCCTGGCTGCCGCGTGGCGCAGGCATGCGGTGAGCTGGAGTAGGCAGCTGGTGGCGCCCCCGATGCCAACGTTGAGGGAGTACGACTGGACGTTACGGGAGGCCACTTCTAACGAGTTAGTGAGCTGCCTAGTTCCCGCAAGATCAAGCGTTCCAGTAGCTGTTCTCGGACGTACGTGGACCTCATGCCTGTGACATACGCGTCTCTAATGAAATATTCTGCGTGCTGGACTGCTGAAACTGCCTGGCAGTCACAGTTCCTACCTCGGATGTGCAGGGCACACCAGAAATTGTCCAGAGACTCCTCGGGGAGTTGCTGTCTCATGTCCAGGAGGTGCCTGAAGTTTTCATGATTTACTGGTCGAACGTAATGTCCCTTCAGGAGCTCCATCGCTTCAGAGTAAGTGGGCACATCCTGGATAAGAGGAAAAATGTCAGGGCTCACCCATGAATAACGGACTTGGAGCTTCTGCGTGTCCGAGGGTTCCGCAGCGGATGTTTGGAGGTAGCTTTCGAAGCAGGCTAGCCAGTGGTCGAAAGCGGACATAGCGTTGGCTGCTTGAGGGCTCAGCTGCAGGCGATCAGGCTTGATGCGGAGATCCATCGTTAAAAAAAATCTTTGCTGAGTAAATTGATGCACTATCAATTACCACAAAGACGAGAGTAGTGGAATAATCGAGGCTTTATTGAGCAAAGGTTTTGTGCCTCCTGTAGCTGCTACCAGAGTGGCTGCAGCACCGGCGAGCACACACATTTATACGCCGCCTACTGGGTGGAGCCAGCAGGCAGGGATTTACCCATGTACCTCTACTATGCGGGCCTTACCGTAATACATGTAATACTACTATTGGTGACTACCACATCACTGAACTACATTCACTGGCATAATTTTATAGGAGGTGCAGGACCTGGTGCTTGCAAAGACAAATCCTTAAAAGTGGCAGGACAAGGTAGAAATTATCTGGAAATTTAACTCGAAAGGGTTTACATTCCAGCTCCCTCTGGCCCACCAGAACCTGCACAAACGTTGGGGAGGATCATGCAGGAACCCCTCCAGCATCTTAAACCCCTACATCAGCTGTCCCTCTCCAGTTGCCCTCGGGTCCACCTGCATCTTTCTGCCAGGCGAGCAGAACCACCCCTCACCCCCACTCCCCTCCCCTCCCTAACAGGGTCATGTTTTACAGCTTTGCTTCCACTGTGCTATCTAATCTTTATGCCACTACTCGCACTTCTTCAGTCACTATTGCCACCATTAACACCCCCTTTGTCTTATATCTATGATGTCTTTGTCAACATCTCCTCAGCTCTGCCCTATCCCAGGGGCTGGTTTAGCTCAGTGGGCTGGACAGCTGGTTCGTGATGCAGAACAAGGCCAGCAGCACGGGTTCAATTCCTGTACCAGCTTACCCGAACAGGCGCCGGAATGTGGCGACTGGGGGCTTTTCACAGTAACTTCATACTTCAGGGTTAGCAGAACACGTAGAGTTTGCACGTTCTCCCCGTGTCTGCATGGGTTTCCTCCGGGGCTCCAGTTTCCTCAATAAAGTGTTATTATTATTATCCCTGACCTTCAATTATGCCACCCCCTCTCCAAGTATATAATTCATTATAAGTATATCCCTCTTTAGTTCTGTAGAGGGGTCATACGGATGTGAAAAGTGAACTCTGCTCCTCTCCCCACTGATCCTGCCAGACCTGCTGAGTTTAGTTTATTTCAGATTTCCAGCGTCTGCAGCAGTTTGCTTTTATCTGAGTTAAAATCAACTCTTGTGCAGAATCTGACTTCTTCCCTTGTCGAATCGTGCTGCAGCAAAACGCGGCCGATTGTGAATTTACCTCAGTTTCAAAGATTTCCACCATTAATCCAGTTCATTTCTGCATAACTAAATTCAGCCATAATTGGTATCCTCCCTCTCTTTGATATTCTTATTATTTGCTCCAATAATTCTGCATCAATCTCCACCTTTTGCTCTGACTGATTATAACAATCCCCAATTAGCTTTCTTTCTCATCCCCTCCGTGAATCAAATTTCCACTCATCGCCTGAGGTTGCAGCTTCACCTTTGTTTATCTTCGAGACCGCTCAGCTAACCCTGCCGCCAACAATTTCCTCAGATTGTCAACACAAGATCTAAATGCTAACAACAGTACTTGGTGCCCAAGAATTGAAAACATTTGGTGGAATTATATGACAGACTATTACGTGAAATGAAAATGAATGAAACAAAATGAAAATTGCTTATTGTCACAAGTAGGCTTCAAGTGAAGTTACTGTGAAAAGCCCCTAGTCGCCACATTCTGGCACCTGTTCGGGGAGGCTGGTACGGGAATTGAACCCGTGCTGCTGGCCTGCCTTGGCCTGCTTTAAAAGCCAGCGATTTAGCCCAGTGTGCTAAACCAGCCCCTAGTTGAAGAACGAGGGGCGATCTCATAGAAACCTATAAAATGCGAACAGGACTACACACTAAATTTCCACTGACTTAACTGAATTTCTCTCTCCGCAGATCGTAGAATGATGGGTTGGAAAATTAAATTGTGGGTTTATTGCCAGAATAAGGGCGAGTGGTTAACTCAAAAGCAAAATACTGCAGATCCTGAAAATCTGAAATAAAAGCAGAAAATGTTGCAAATACCCAGCAGGATCTGCGGAGAGAGGAATTCAGTTAAGTCAGCGGGAATTTAGTGTGTAGTCCTGTTAGAATTTTATAGGTTTCTATGAGATCGCCCCTCGTTCTTCAGATCACCAGCGAATACATGCTAACTGACTCAATCTCTCTTCATATTTCCGTCCTGCCATCTCAGGGCCCCCATGAACCCCAAGGTTCTTCTGACCCTCCTGCTTCCCCCAATCCCTTCCCCCAGCGAGTGACACCAACCCCCGCCCACCCCCACCCTCGCAAACCTTATCCTACCCTCATTCACATGTGGCCTGGATTCCTCGCAGATCCTCGGCCTCCTGTGTCTGCAATACCAGCAGCCGCCACTGCTCCCTTTTGCACTCTCGGTGTCGAGGAGCTCCTGTTCTTCAATTGGCCACCAGCTCTCAGGGGCGGGATTTCCTCTTTGGTGGCCATGGCCCCGACAAAGCCTTGCCACTGGCCACATAAGTGATTGAATGGCACCTAATACAAGCGGGCCCTCAACGCAATGTAAAGCTCTCACCAGGCCTTCAGCCCTGACCCCAATTGCATGGATTAAATTCTGCCCAATGAGGTCTGCATTCCCTATTAGCACTCTCTAGGAATTATGGGAATGAGGGCAAAGGGCGGAAGCAGAAGTTTGGGAAATGATGAAGACACGGGTTGAGCTCTCTTTCTGACGATGATGGAGACTCATTCTTGGCTGAGGAACAAGGATGTGTTCTGACGATGTATTGAACGCAATGAACGGTCGCTAAGGTTAAAGGGACTTTATCAGGCTTTCTACACTCAAAGGAAAAAATTAATGCCTTCAAAGGCTGCGCAGTTAACAAGTGAGAGTGAAAAATTTTGTAATTATTCACGGTGACAGGGAGATTTCCTGGAGACAAATGTCTGACACTGTGCAGCTTGGGGGCGGCACGGTAGCACAGTGGTTGGCACATATGCTTCACAGCGCCAGGGACACAGGTTCGATTCCCAGCTTGGGTCACTGGCTGTGCGGAGTCTGCACATTCTCCCTGATCAGCATCTATTCCATCCGGGTGCCCCTGAATTGCAAAAAATCCTTTAAAAAGAAACAGGAACAAGGAGTGTGCCGTAGCCACCATTACACTAACTATGGCAGGAAAAGGCTGCATTGGCACGAAGGGTGTCCCACCAAAAATGCGGAATGCCGCTCCTACAGGAGGTGAGGGCATTTTAAAGCAGTAGGCCGCAGCCAAGAATCTCTGCACTCAAAAATATAAAGCTGGAAAGCGTGCGCAGATCGACAACTCATCTATAAAGTAGATGAATTGGGAAGCCAAGACAAAACAAATTCAGGACAGAATTTCCAAGCTTATTTGTAGGTTTTGAGAAGGCTGAAACAAGTACCCTGATGTGGGAGCACCAGAATCCGACGGGATCAAGTGGAAACCTTGAGGAAACCAGGCAGAAGATTTCCCGTGAACTGCAGGTGAAGGAATCACAAGTTAATTAATGGGAAGGGCAGCTCACGTCAAGCAAGGCACGAATGGGGAAAGTTGAGCATGAGAACTAGGGAAACAAGCCTGAACAAGAGAACGTGCATTCTGTCGAAGATGCAGATTTCCAAATTTCATGCACCACAAAGTCTCAACCTGCAAAAACACAGAGGCTAAGCTAAATTCAAAAGGCAAAAACAAACGGCGAAGAACATGCTCAAACTTGGGAATACTGCAATGGTGTTTTATATAATTCTAAATACGCATCCTGATCCTGCGGAAATCGTGACGTGCTGACCTCACTGGGAATTTCCCAGTAAGTTTGAGCTTCAGATGTACAATTCCCTCGCATCCTGGGATACTCTGCAAAAGTGTCTGGGTGGAATTCTCCCTTCTAGGGCTACATTGGGTGGGTGGGTGGCGGGGGGGGGGGGGGGGGGGGGGTTCCTGCTGCAGAGTCATGCGGGAAACCATGCCATACCGCCTGGCTCCCACCTCATTGATTATGCAACTGGATGATTTGTAGCATATTCCGGCAGAGTGGGCATGATGTCACGTGATCATCAACATCACTGACTCACCATTGAATCTCTTGAAAATTATGGATCTCCAGGATCTCCAGGAACAACCTAAGGCTGGAAGATGGACCTCCTGCGATGTCACACAATCTGGAAGATCCACCTGAAGATGGTACCCCCATTCATTGTCCGGGTGTTCAGGGATCCAGTGTCACTGATGGCTTCCATTTGAACATCAGAGGCAGCCCCAGGCATTGTTTGACAAATCCCGACTTTCGTTATTTCAGATGTGTTGTGGACCGGCGTGGTTTCCTCTTTGTGTAACAGAGATTTGGGCTTGGGTGAAGATTCCGGAGTTTCAGCTGCATCCGATGAGCAGGATGCAAATCAATTTCACGCCAGCCACCAGCAGGTTTCTCAATCCACCATGGTGGCCACCAGTGGAGGATCCCACAAGAAATTCACGCTGGCATAAAACTGGGGGTGGATTCTCTGTTGCTCGATGCCGTGATTGGGATTCCCGATCGAGCGGGGAATGCAGCATCCCCTGAAAAACAGGATTGGCTAAGTGCTTTCTGCTAAGACTAAGAGGGAGTGAAACCACCTAACCTTTGATGTGGTGAGGGGCTGTCAATCATAGCAAGAGCATTTCTAAATATTGTGGTTAGCATCAAAGCAGGGTACTTGAGATGCATTCAAACGTGAAGGGAAAGATAAATAAACAATCCACCAAGCGCCAGTCCGGACTAATCACCGGGTAATGAAATGTATTGCTGTGTGAAATCAATCAGGGTTTTGCATTTTGAAGGCTGTCAGGAGATTTGAAGCCCTTTCAAGTGCACTTGGCTTTCGTGGAAGCCTCTGACAATTGTAACAGCTGCTGCTTTAAACATCTCTGTCTGAGGCAGCAGATGTTAGGACAGGGTAAGTGAAAATGCAGTGATACTACGCTGTTCTGCCTGGACTGCTCTTCAGCTTTCAGGCAGGAGTGACTGATGGGAGTCTATGATTGGGATCACTGATGGGGGGACTGATGGGGAAACTGGAGGGGTCGGTGGAAGGGAGTTGGGTCACCTTCATCCATCCGTGCTGTGAGGGGTGGGAAGATGCCCCTATTAGCCACTGGGAGAGGGTAGGCACACAGATTAATGTTGTGGGGCAGACGGGGTAGCTGTGGGACCTGAGGAATGGGCCACCCGCTCTAAATTGCGGCCCAATACCAGGATTCTGACTGTATCCGACGAGCTCTCCACCGTGCATACATTTTCAAGGTTAAGGAGAGGGACTCTAACCTGGGCACCAGAGTGCCAGAGGAGACCGGTCCGAATTCTCCACTGGTGGGAGCACTTAGCCTCAAAATCAGAGAATCCAGCCCTATGTCCGGAGCATGTGTCTAGTATTATGATCAAAAGGTCATTGGGGCCCCCGCACCGAGCTCCGCCCGGTGGCGTGCGAGCAGCCACGCCACGTAAAGCCCTGGCTTCACCTGAAGATACGGATGGAGAATTGCCGGGTCCGTGGCGTGTATGCGCACGGCGGCGACCTGCGGCGGCCGCAGCATACAACATGGCGGCGGCCGTGTGCGGATCCGGCCTGCCAGATAGTGTGTCCCTGTAACCCCTCCGGACCTCCCCCCACCAATCATCCCAGTCAGCGGAATGGCTCCCCCGCCATGACGGTGGTGGGGCTGGACACAGTCCAGACCTCCCAATCAACTTGCCTAAGTCGGCCCAACTGCTCCTGATGATCCAACTACCTCCAAACCGACCTGAATAGACCCAAACTGAATACTCCTCCCAACCTGATTCAATTAGCCCTGACCCAACCTGACAAGCTACCTGACCACCATCCCCGACCCAACCCGCCTCATCCACCACTCTACCAGCAACCGCTGCACCCACCTACCACTCTACCCACTTACCTCACCCGCCTACCCCCCTACCACCCTGCCCATTCACTTATTCATCCAGGCACCCATTTTCTTCACGTCACACAGGATATTTAAATTTACCGTACAACAGCTCGTGCCGTAACAGAGGAACCGGCTTGTTTTCCACTCTCAGAGCTGCATTGGAGTGCTTCGTGAGACTGTACGCTCCGTATCTATGAAGAAGCTGGGCACAGAGGACCTAGCCAGGAAACAGAGCACCGGGGTGGAGCTGAAAATCTCGAGCGTGGTGGCAATCTGACGATGATTGTAGCCTTGTAGAAGATCAGGGTCATTCGAACCTCCCCAACCAGAGAAGACAGGATGACAATATGATCGGATCCTAACATGCACGCCAGATGCTTGTGTGGAGCGTGGTCTTATTGGGCCAACCTGACCCTGAGCTGTGGATGCTGTTAGACTGAGATATCTGACAGAATTTACTGCTCGAAGTTTGGTGATTTCACTCCAACGGCGCGTGAAGGATACAATGGTACCGCTGGTGTACACGAATGTCAGAAACCTGACATTTTTCACCATTGACGAGACCAGCCTTGGTGACTTTGACTCGGGATGCAGCTGACCACAGCCCAAATACTGAAGGTATTGAGATTTGCTGAGGCAGAGAGACCTGTTGCAGTAACAGCTCCAGAGTCCCAGGTTCGATTCCGGCTTGGGTCACTGTCTGTGCGGAGTCTGCACATCCTCCCCGTGTGTGCGTGGGTTTCCTCCGGGTGCTCCGGTTTCCTCCCACAGTCACAAAGATGTGCAGGTTAGGTGGATTGGCCATGATAAATTGCCCTTAGTGTCCAAAATTTCCCTTAGTGCTGGGTGGGGTTACTGGGTTATGGGGATAGGGTGGAGGTGTTGACCTTGGGCAGGGTGCTCTTTCCAAGAGCCGGTGCAGTCTCGATGGGCCGAATGGCCTCCTTCTGCACTGTAAATTCTATGATTCTATGAAAACCATCCCCAGAAAGTTACAGATCCGTGCATCAGAGACAATCCAGGGTAAAGTTCAGCAAAATGTGGTGTTTTCTAAAATTAGAATGAGAGTGTGAGGCTCGAGTGGTGATTGCTCTCAGGAGCACCATTAATTTTTCACATCCAATAGCTGTGATGGAGCAGATGCCAGGGCTAAATGGAACAGCGTAAAGGAAAGTCCATGACTTTGTTCAAAATGTATTGCACATTAAATCCAGCGTAGTAACGTCCACAGGCAGCTAATATATGGGAACAGGAATCCAGTTGTGTTACAGGACCCATAATGAGTCATACAATCATAGAATTTACAATACAGAAGGAGGCCATTCGGCCCATCGAGTCTGCGCCAGCTCTTGGAAAGATCACCCCACCTAAGCCCTCCACCATATCCCTTAACCCCAGCTAACCTCTTTGGACACTAAGGGGCAATTTAGCATGGCCAATCCACCTAACCTGCTCACCTTTGGACTGTGGGAGGAAACTGGAGCACCCGGAGGAAACCCACGCAGACACGGGAGACCGTGCAGACTCCTCACAGACAGTGACCCAAGCCGGGAATCGAACCTGGGACCCTGGAGCTGTGAAGCAACTGTGCTAACCACTATGCTACCGTGAAGCAGTGAATGTTAACGTGCACATTGGAGGTGGTGGATGGCAGGAAGCCTTTATATATTGAGCAAAGCTACTTCATGTCTGGTGCGAATGATAAAAGTGTTCACTGGTCTGTGGATAATGTATGTGGTCAGGAAATTGCAATGACTGGAGGCTCAATTGCGTATCTCTATTCAACAAGTTAGGGATGAATTGCATTGAACACTATCCCATTGACGACTATCCCACTCGTAAAAGATTCGGGAAGGAGAGGGCACAGATTTAAAGCGATTTGCAAGTGAAGCAAATGTAAGAAAAAAACCTTTCACACAACGAGCAGTTGGGATCTGGAATGCACTGTCTGGGAGTGAGATGGAGGCAGGTTCAATTGAGGCGTTCAAAAGGGCATTCGGGTGATTATTCAAACAGAAACAATGTGCCGGCGTTACGGGGTAAAGGCAGGGGAGATGGCTCAAAACCATAATACTCATTTGGAGGGCCAATGCAGAGACGTCAGACCAAATAGTCTCCTTCTGTGTCAGAGCAATTCTGTGATAAAGAGAGCCTTTGCCCCTGATTGTGATTCTGCAATCAAACCTGGGTTGTGCAAGATTTTGCAATCACATAAATATCTGGCAGCTTCGTGCCAATAGTGATCAATGTTCTCAATAACATTCTCAATCAGCATCGTAGTATATTCCCTTTCCTTTCTCTATTGTACATTCACAAAGAAGTGTTATTTATAACTCGCTGTGACTCCCTGTGGCAATAGAGAACTGGGCTGTCTGTTCCTATTTGTCAGCAATGATTTCTGCACCCCTTGATTTAGTTTTAGATGCTGTTCCTCCCCCAGCTACACACATCCCAATAGGATAGGTCTTTGAACAATTTCATTCTGAGGCACGAATTTGTAATGTATTCGATGAAAGAAAGGTCTCTTAAAAATATAACCTGTCAAGCTATCTTTTCAAAAATCTCAGCAATAGCTAATTATACGACCATGCATCCGCACACGAGATCTGTGCAGTGCTGATAAACACTGGCACCTTTCATGTCGAGCTATAGTTGCCGGTCATTTGCTCACAATCTTTTCTTTGTGACGCTGAGTGTGAGCAGAAAATCAAATAACTGTGGTGGCTTTGTGCAAGATATCAAAGGCACGTTTCAAAATAAAGGCTTGATTTCAGGGATCGAAAAAATAAACAAATAATAACTGGGAACGTCTCACCCTGGGGGTATGTGTCATAGAAATAGAAGATGCAAAGGAATTGGCAGAATGCTTTGTCACCGCTGAGTCCTCTGTTCCACGTTAATACAATACCCAACTGCTTTTCACTCTTGCTATTTTTTGACGCTGCACTGCACAACTTGGAGCGAAAATATTTCAAAGGAGAGGCCGATGTTGAATTGAATACAAAACCGATCGGAATGGCAGGTTCAATTGAATTCTGGAAAATCTAAATGTGCCCATTTCTGGGACAACAGCATCAAAGGGAAACCTGAAACAACAACTTACAATAATATCGTCGGCTGGATTCTCCGTCGGCGGGATGCGCCGCTTCGCCGGCAGAGCACTCACGCCTGCGGATTTCCCGACGGCATGGGGGTGTCCCCAACGGGAAACCCCGCTGGGTCGGTGGATCCCGCTGCTGGTGGGGGCGCGCTGCACCAGAATATGGATGAGGTGGGACGGAGAATCCCACCCAGTGTCTTTAACGTTGTATCAGATCCAAAGGCTTCACATCAGTGGTACAGTGGCACAGAGGTCAGAATTGCTGCCTCACGGCGCCTGGGACCCAGCTTCGATTCTGGCCTGGGGTGGTTGTCTGCACGCGCGTCTCCCCGTGTCTGCACGTGTTTCCTCCGGGTGCTCCGGTTTCCTCACACAATCAAAAGATGTACAGGTTAGGTGGATTGGCCATGGTAAATTGCCCCTTTGTGTCCAATGTTGTGCAGGTTAAGTGGGGTTTCAGGAATAGGGCGGGGCAGTGGGCCTAGGTAGGGTGCTCTTTCAGGGGGTTGATGCAGACTCGATGGGCAGAATGGCCTCCTTCTGCACTGGAGGAATTCTATGGAAGTGTTGGGATAATGTGCGATTTAAGCAGATGGGGTCCCTCTGTGGGCTAAAAATTACATGAAGAAGAGGGACACTTCCCCCCCCTCCCCCTCCCCCACCTGCACCCCTGGAAAATTGCTGAGAAGTAATTGCCCCTTAGTATCCAAAAGGTTAGGTGGGGTGTTACTGGGTTACTGGGTTACGGGGATGGGGTGGAGGCGTGGGCCTGGGCAGAGTGCTCTTTCCAAGGGCTGGTGCAGGCTCGACGGGCTGAATGGCCTCCACCTGCTCTGTAAATTCTATGATTCTATGATCTAGGACTAGGGTAAAATGCAAATAGCAGCAGGAAGCGGCCTTCAATATGCAACTTAGGTGGTTCAATTGGTCTTTGGGTGGGAGGTCCCTCTGCTACCTTCCCTGCCACTGCCTAGATAGCATGGAAGTGAGAAATCAATGGGCACTTCACCCACCGCTGTCCCTCACCATTTTATAGATCTTATCCCCGACCTTCCAGAACCTTCTCCAGAAATCTGGAAAAACCCAACCAGGCTTTCAAAATTGTGTTGTTTCCGGACGGTCACTCATGTAGATTAGTGAGCACAGGGTTAATAGTGAACACTGTGTGTGCGAGTTTGGACACACGGTGCAGAGCTTTGGATGACCTCAAGTTTATGGAGGATGCAAGCTGGAATACTGATCAAAGAGCATTGGAATAACGGTAAGTGAGGCTTTTGGCCCAGGGTGGTATCATGACCGGTACAGGCTTGGAGGGCCGAAGGGCCTTTTCCTGTGCTGTATTGTTCTTTGTTCTTTGAATGTAAAATTGCCTACTCTTTGACATAGCGGAGGAAAATTCCCTCCATGTGAAATGTGGAATTAAATTTGGACCATGGTTCAATAAAGGCCGCAGAGACCATCAAATCTTTGGAAGCTTTTTGCTAGAGTAATCCAAAGCTAATCTCTCTGCACTATTCATTCACCATAGTACTTTGAGTATTTATCCAATGTTCCCTTTTTAAAAAATGGAAAGGTCTTTGTGTTAACTGCTCCCTGTGACAAAACATTGCTGTCCTGCAACATCCCTTTGTACAAAGCTATCACTCCTAACCTCTATCCTCACTGACTTCATGACAATATTGATCCCTTACCATTGACTCCACAAACAAAGCAAACTGTTTTCGCCTATTCACTCTTATCAAAACTCTTTAAATTTTAATGGCCTGTACAACATCTTTTCTCAACTTTTCCTGTTCCAATGGAAACGGTCACAATATCTTAAGTCTTTACTCTGAACTGTAGCTTCCTATCCCTTGTATTGTCCTGATAAACCCACAACGTGTATTCTCCATGGCTTTCTGTAATGACCATTTCTATCATGGAATGCTCAAAACTGCACATAATAATCTAACTGTGGTCCGATCACTGTTTTCCTTACTCTTTCATTTTCTGCTCCTAATTGTGAAATCCAAATATTGTTGATGTTTCTTGTAACTTTATTTACCTGTATTTGTACTCCTGGATCTCACTGCTCGTCCACTCTTTTTCCATTCGAAGGATACTCCCATCCTTACCTTCTTTTGAAATGCTATTTTATATGCACCCACTTGTCATAATATCCACTCATGTATATAATGAGATGCAGACAGGCAGTGATTGACACACAGGATGACCAATGAACACACACAACACAGACAACCAATCACCAGACAGGAGACCACCACTATAAAGCCCACAGGGCATTAAGACTCTTCCTCTCTCAGGACCCAGCTACTGAGACAGTCAGAGTGCAGAAGCTAGTGAGCACTATCACCATGTGGCAGCTAGTAAGTCTGGTCAAGCCAGTAAGAAGTTGGATTAGTAGATTGTCAACCGACAGCTGAACATGTACAGCAGTCTACTAGTTAAATAAAACAGTGTTGGATCATCTCCTGTATCAGACATCTGTTTCTAGCTTCACTGCATCCAGTTGCAGTCAACGTCGAACCAACCTGCCTAACACATCACCACTTACATCTGACCCTTTGCTGCACATTCCAATACCTTATTTAAAGTTTATTCGTCCGTGGAATGTGCGTGTTGCTGGCTGGGGCAGCATTTATTGCCCACCCCTGATGGCATTTAAGAGTCAACCACATAGCTGTGGGTCTGGAGTTACATGTAGGCCAGGCCAGTTAAGGACAGCAGATTTCCTTCCCTCCAAGGACATTAGTGAACCAGATGGGTTTTTCCGACAATCGACAATGGTTTCATGGTCATCATCAGACTTTTAATTCCGGATTTTTATTGAATTCAAATTCCACCAACTGCAGTGGCGGGATTCGAACCAGGGTCTCCAGAGCATTACCGTGGGTCTCTGGATTCCTAGTCCAGCGGCAATACCGCCTGTGCCTTTTCTGTCAGCTGTACCTCAGTTGGCAGCAGTCCTGCCTCTGAGTGTGGAGGTTGTGAGTTCAGCTTTCCCTCGTGTGACTGGAGTACCAAAACTGTAGCTGATGCTGTACTGCAGCGCTGCGTGAGTCCAACACAGCAAAAGGTGTAACTTACAGGCGTGATGTTAAATGGAGGCTCTATCCATTCTTTTTGCATAGATTCCATTTTACAATTTTGAGGAAGAGTAGGGAAGTTATTCCCCTGTGTCCTGGCCAATATTTATCCATCATCCAACATCAGTAAAGCAGCTTATTAAGCTCAGCTGCCGTTCCAATATACCCTCTCCCACAGATCTAATTCCAATTCTCTTTCCGCACCTAGTGGTGCTGACCTTTGTCTGTTTCCGTAGCTAGTAATTCCCAGAACAAGTGGCTAGTCTGCCCCAGGGGCTTATAGCTTGAGGGGGTGCCACTCCACATCAAGCACGGCTGACTAGGCATCTCTCCTGCTTTTACCGCCATCCATTAGTCCATCCATGTTTGGAAGGATTTGCAGGTTGACACTTTCAACCTGCTTGACCGCATTATGAACTCACCTTCCTCGGCCAACAAGTCCATCTCGCACAGTGACGCTGACACGGTCGTGTAGTGCAGCCCTGTACATGCTCCTCATCTCCCCCTGTGGGCTGACCCGTGCAACGGCTCACAGATGGAGCCCACAGGGACACAGTCATGTATAGTGTGAATTATCGTTGTTACACATTCACCACATACAGTAAAGTTGGTAATTTAATCCTGCTGTGGTACTAATGCCACTACTATACAGCAAGTAATGGGTCGATAGTGTGAAGTTTGTAATAAGTTACTACTACTATAGACTCAATTATACATTAGCCTGGTAAATTAAGGTGAAGCTAATGAGACTCATACTTGCTGACCTTTAAATACCTACAGGAGCCATATTTCCGGGATCCAAATTGGGCTGGAAGGGAGGTGGGCAGCTGGAATGTCGTGTGACGGTGTGTTGCGCCTCCGTTCCCGAAGTCATCAATTTTCCCAAGGACTGTTGGGGGTGGCGTGCTCGGAAACAGGTCAATTATCCGCAGTTTAATTCCCATCTCTGTTCCAGGTTTGGATTGTCCTGCAGATGGCCGTCATCTGAGACTGTTGGTAGGAGTGAACTGTACCATGTCAGGGGTGAGTCACGGGGAGGGAGGGGGGGGCGGGTAGAGAAAAGGTTCTAGATATAAGTGCACTTGCTTATCTTAGGTGAAGGTGGTTTACCTCTCGCAAGTTAAGATTGCAGCAGCCCATCACATAGTTCAGGGGGGAAGTCAGAGTTGAGAAATCTGCCAGCTCCGGGGGTGGTCACCCATCGTGTGAGCGTCAAGGTGGTGCGGCAGGCTGCCTCGACTCCGCCTTAGCTCGCGGGGTGGGGTGGGGTGGGGGGGGGGGGTGCAGCTGGAAGCTTCATCCTCAGAACTCAAGGCCACTTGATATGAGGAGAAAGAATCTGCTCAGGAAGGGCAGAACCTGGACATCAGGTGGCCAGATGAGAGGGTCGAAAGGCAAGATAGAGAAGGAGACACCACCCTGAGTACAGAATCTGCAAGCAGAGGCAAAGATACCTGGAAATGGCTGAGGTCTGGTCATTGGAGGAGACAGGAGCTCTCTCGGGAGGGGAGCACAGACATCTGCATCCTCGTAAGTGAGGACTTCTGTGGCAGCTCATAGGTGGCTGGATTCTGTGCATCACCCAGGTGTTGGATGCTCTCTACTGAGGCTGGACAATACAGCAGATTTACAACTGATAGGTCATCACTGGGGCAATTGGACCGATGTATGGACCAGTCAGGTAGCAATGCTGCCTCACAGTGCCAGGGACATAGGTCTATCTTTGCTTGATAATCTGTGTGGCGTTTGTACATTCTCCCCATTTCTGCATGAGTTTCCTCCGGGTGCTCCAATTTCCTCCCACAGTCCAAAGTTGTGCAGGTTAGGTAGATTGGCCATTCTAAATTGCCCCTTAATGTCCAACATCTGCAGGTTAGATGGAGTTATGGGGATAGGACGGGTAGAGAGCTCTTTCAGAGGATCGATGCAGATTCAACGGGCCGAATGAGCGGCACGATAGTACAGTGGTTAGCACTGTTGCTTCACAGCGCCTTGGACCCGGCCTCAATTCCCAGCTTGGGTCACTGTCTGTGCAGAGTCTGCACGTTCTCCTGGTTTCCTCCGGGTGCTCCGGTTTCCTCCCACAAGTTCCGGAAAGCGTGCTTGTTAGGTGAATTGGACATTCTGAATTCTCCCTCTGTACCCGAACAGGCGCCGGAATGTGGCGACTAGGGGCTTTTCACAGTAACTTCATTGAAGCCTCCTCGTGATAATAAACGATTTTCATTTAATTTCATTTCATTCAATGTAAGCCTACTTGTGACAATAAAGATTATTATGAATGGCCTCCTTCAGCAGTGTAGAAATTCTATGGACCCCCTGCAATACCTTCCTGCAAGGGTCTCGGTCACTGTGGTGGTCAGCTGAGTCTGCAACATGGCCTTCCGTTGAGGCAAGTGAGGGGCAGCTCAGTGGGGGAGGAGCAGGAGGTAAGCGAGGAGGTAGAATTGGAGGCAGAGGGAGATGCTGCCCCTGCTGCACGACAAGATGGGCTGAAACACATTCCTCCATGTTGTAAAGGTCAATGACCCTGCTGTAACCTTGGCGATTTCCAGTTCAGGGACTGATTGTCTCCAGCTGTGTGATTGTCTTGATGATGACACAAATCCAACACATCGGCTGGATTCTCTTTCCATGGATGAATTAGGGGTGAGGTGACGTCAGCCCAGCCGTTGTTCATCTGCTCATGTTTTCTAAGGTGGGTCGAATTATATTTGTCGGGTCGCCGTGGCAACAGTAAACCTACAGTGTTTGGTTTTCTGTCACTGCTGGGAGGGAGGGAGGGAAGATAAATTCGGCTGAATAACCACTCTGTGAAGAGTGTAGCTGAAAATAATCTGTATCAGCGGAATGTGGCTGCCCTCAGGAAGGGCTCTTGGGTTTTCTGATTTATCCGCTGATGTATGCGTTTCAGAAGAAAGGGCTAGAATCGACAGGCTCCTGGGGCTAAGAACAAGAATCCGCTTGGGTACAAATATTATGGACTGAGAATGATGTGACAGCTAATGCAACTCCACCGTCCCAAGCCTGCTGTGCAGTGTAAGAAATGGCTTAATGATCTGCCAAAGTTGGCCAATATAAGTGAAGGCACAGTTACTGATGCAGCCCTTGAGTGGGCATGGCCCTCCCTCTGGCCTGCCATTTCCACTTAGTGTCATTAACCGGGTGAGGGGACACTTAATTTATCCACAGCCATCCTTTGCCATCCACACTGAACCTTAATAAATCTGCACCATTCCTCGAAGGCACATTGCCCGTCATGCTAGAGCTATTCTGGAAGGAGAAATGTATAAAAGGGAGCTGGAATGTGCTTCTATAATCGTTATGGCAAAGATGCAAACACCACAGCAAAAAGAGGGATGAATGGTTTTAAAGCATAAATAAGGTAACATCGAGTAGCAGGCAATTACTGATATGTGTACAACCACCTATCTTTTTCTGCCCCATTCATGAAGAATTCATGAAGACCACGTACTTATCCTTGAAGAGAAGGTGTACAGCCACCTATCTTTTTCTGCCCCATTCATGAAGACTTCATGACGACCACGTACTTATCCTTGAAGAGAAGCCCCTTTCCTTGAAAGTATTTTTTCCGATCTAAAAAGTGGTAAACCAATTTGGGACTGGAGTACATCATCCCCGAGGTAAATCGGTGTCATGGCAATTTATAAATCAGGATATAGTCAAAAGCAACTTTCATATCTAAGGCACATAGATTTATTGATGAGTGTCAGAATGAAGTAATGATTCTCACCTCTGAGAAATGAACGAGGGATATAGGTCTGACAATATGATACTCAGATTGGAAAGGGAATTATACCGATGACAATTTTGAAGTGTAAAAGAAATGGGTTTGGTGGCTTACTGCACTGAAATTAGATAGAGCAAAAAATCTTTGTATGTCTTGCGCGGAACATTCTGGGTGGTTTACTGTTTTGTCGTGTATATTGTAGAATTGTCAGGCGACCAATGTTGTCCGAACATTTTCTGGGATGTAAGAAAAAACAAGAGTTAATGAAACGCCCTATTTCTGAGCTTGGGGGCAGGATTTTTACATAGGGGTGGGAAAATGCCAGTTGGGTTTCCAAAACCTGAGCCCGCCTCCGAGCCCCAAAGTGGAAGCATTATTCCACTTGGAATGCTGAAAGGGTCTGCCTAGGTTTTCCAGTGGCCAGGCTGTACTGCCAGCTGCATGGTCCTTGCAGTGCTCTCCAAGGATACACGTGCACACAGGGTTGTCCCTGCATGTGTCAGAAGGCACTGATTTGGTGCTATCCTAACATCGCGCAGCTCAAAGACTGATTTGAAGTTGCATTTTTTGGCACTTGTTCAATTGCACAGCGCAAATAGAGACAAAGGGGTATGATTTGGTGATGCTTACAAGACATGGTTACAAGGAGACCAGGTCTGGTAGTTGAATATTCAAGGGTACTCAGTATTTCGGAAGGATAGACAGAAAGGTAAAGGAAATGGTGTAGCTTTGGTTGTAAAGGAAGGGATCAGTGGTGGAGTGAGACATAATATAGGCACTGGGGATTGAGACATGGAATCAGTCTGGGGAGAAATAAAAAATAGCAAAGGAAAGAAGTTCCTGGTGGGAATAATTTATAGGTCCCCGAACAGTAGATGCGCAGTGGGGAACAGTATAAACCAGGAAACATTGGGGGTTTGTAAGAAAGGTATGACAATAATCATGGGTGATTTCAATATGCATATAGAGTGGGTTAATTAAATTGGCAAGGGTAGCTTTGAGGGAGAATTCTGTGAGTGTATTGGAGATTGTTTCATGGTGCAATGTGTTGTGTAACCAACCAGGGTGTAGGCTCTTCTAGATTTGGTATTGTGTAATTCGGAGGGATTA
The DNA here is from genome assembly GCF_902713615.1 of Scyliorhinus canicula. Classification (NCBI taxonomy): domain Eukaryota; kingdom Metazoa; phylum Chordata; class Chondrichthyes; order Carcharhiniformes; family Scyliorhinidae; genus Scyliorhinus; species Scyliorhinus canicula. The sequence goes on along the minus strand of NC_052148.1, from coordinate 28,613,729 downwards.
ATTAATGATCTCATATTTATATTCATATTCTAGGGAAGAGTGATCATAGCATGGTGGAATTTCAAATTCAGCTTGAAGGTGAGACACTGGAGTCCAACGCTAGTGCTGTGGAGTTAAACAAAGTCAATTACATTGGCATGAGGACAGATTTGGAATCAGTTACCTGGGCAGGAAGACTGAAAGGTAGGGGAGTTGATGAGCAGTGGTAGTTGTTTAAGGAGATATTCAATTTGTTTCAACTAAAATATATTCCAGAGAGGAAGAAAGATTGGAAGAGGGGGATAAACATCCATGGCTACGCAAGTAAGTTAAAGATAACATAAAGACAACAACCATGGAATACCATTTGCAAAGGCCAGTGTCAAGCTGGAAGGTTGGAAAACTTTTAAAGATTAACAAAGGCTTACCAGAAAGTTATTCAAAAATCAAGGGGAAATTATGAAGGAAAACCAGTGCAAAATGTAAAAAAAAGATAGCAAAAGCTCTCTCAGTATGTAAAAGGGAAGAGAGTAGCTGAAATGAATGTTGGTCCCTTGGAGGATGAGATTAAGGAATTAATAATGGGGACAAACAATGACGGAGACTCTGGGCGGGATTCTCCGAACCCCCCTGTCTGGTCGGAGAATCGCCTGGGGGGTGGCATGAATCCCGCCCCGCTGCACCGACACCGGCTGCCAAATTTTCCAGTGCCGGATGTCGGGCGTGGGCAGGGATCACGCCACACCGGTCAGGGGCTGTTGGTAGCGCCCCCCCCCCCCCCCCGGCAATTCTCCGGGCCCCAATGGGCCGAACGGCCGCCCGTTTTCGGCCAGTCCCGCCGGTATGAATTAGGTATGGTCAATACCGGTGGGACCTGGCTTGGAGGGCGGTTAGCGTGGTCCTCGGGGAGGGGGGGGGGGGGGGGGTGCAGGGGGGGGAATCCACCCCACGGTGGCCTGACCCGCAATCAGGACCCATCGAACTGCGGACGGCCCTGTGCCGTGGGGGCACTCTTTTCCTCCGGGCTGGCCTCTGTAAGGCTCCGCCATGGCCGGCGCAGAGAAGAAACCCTCTGTGCATGTGCAGGAAACACGCCAGCGGTTCTGCACATGCGCCAACTCGCGCTGGCTGGCGGAGGCCCTACGGTGCCGGTTGGTGCGGCGCCAACACCTCCAGCGCCGGCCTAGCCCCCGGAAGTGCAGAGGATTCCGCAACTTCCGGGTGGCCCGACGTCCGGTATGGGCCGCCCCGCCAATTCAGGGAGAATCTCGGCCTGTAAATCAATATATTGCCTCAGTTTGCATGGTGGAAAACACGAGTACCATCCCAATAATAACAGGTAAGTAGAGATAATAGAAAGGCAGGAACTTCGAACAATCATCATCAATTGGGAAAAAGTACTTAACAAACTCTTGGGATTAAAGGCAGGAAAGTTCCCAACTCCTAATAGCCTACATCCTAGTGTTTTAAAGGAAGTGGCAGTGGAGACAATGGATCCATTGGTTGTAATATACCAAAATTCCCTGGATACGGGGAAAGTTTGTGTGGATTGGAAAAGTTCTAATATAATGCCCTTATTCAAAAAGGGAGGGAGACAGAAAGTAGGAAACTATAGACTAGCTAGTTTAACATCTGTCAGTGGGAAATTGTGAGAATCGATTATTAAGGAAGTAATAACAGGACATTTGCAAAGACAAACCACAATCCATCAGCGTGGTATAAACAGCACGGTAGCACTGTTGCTTCACAGCGCCAGGGTCCCAGGTTCGATTCCCGGCTTGGGTCACTGTCTGTGCGGAGACTGCACGTTCTCCCTGTTTCTGCGTGGGTTTCCCCCGGGTGCTCTGGTTTCCTCCCTCTGTGGACCCGAACAAGCGCCGGAATGTGGCGACGAGGGGCTTTTCACAGTAACTTTGTTGCAGTGTTAATGTAAGCCTACTTGTGACAGTAAAGATTATTTTAAAAAAAACTTCAGAGTGCCTCAGTGCAGAGGGACCTGGGTATATTCGCACATGAATCGCAATAAACTAGTATGGAGGTACAGCAGGTAATAAGAAAGGCAAACGGAATTTTGGCCTTTATAGCTCAAGGGATAGTGTATAAAGGTAAGGAAGTGTTGCTGCAACTGTACATGGTATTGCTGAGATTGACCTGGAGTACTGTGTGCAGTTTTGATCCCCTTATTTGAGGAGGGATGTAGGTGCATTAGAGGCAGTTCAGAGAGATTTACTAGATTAATTCCAGAGATGTTATGGAGAGAGATTGAGCAGTTTAGACCCATACTCTATTAAGTTTAGAAGAATGAGAGAAGATCTAATTGATGTACAGGAGATGATAAAAGGTATTGACAAAGTAGATGTAGAGCGGATGCTTCCTCTTGTGGGGCAACCTAGAATGAGAGGTCATAGTTTTAGCATAAGGGGTAGCAGGTTTAAAACAGAGATGAGGAGAAATTCCTTCTCTCAAAGGATGGTGAATCTGTGGAATTCACTACCCCGGTGTGCCATGGATGCCGGGACAGTGAGTAAATTTAAGGAGGAGTTAGACGGAGTTTTAATCAGTAATGGGTTGAAGAATTATGGAGAACGGGCAGGACGATGGAGTTGAGGGCAAGATTAAATCAGCCATGATTGTATTGAATGGTGGAGCGGGCTTGAGGGCTGAACTGCCCACTACTGCTCTTAGTTCTTTTATATCTGGAATGTCTCAAGAGGTGTTTTGATGATGTTTCTCCATTTGCCAGTGGGAAGGCAGTGGAGTAAATGTGGATACAAAGCTTGAAGGAGGTAATAATGGCAAAAGCTTTGGGTCTGCACAACAACAGGATGATCAGCCATTCATAATGAATGGCATAGCAGGGCCGAAGGGCCGAATGGCCTTCTCCAGCTCCTAGTTTCTATGTAACGTGAGAGATGGGGGAGAGGCGGTGGAAGCCAAGCTCTTTTTATTCATGGCACGTGAGCATCGCCAGTTGGGTCAGCATTTATTGCCCATCCCGAATTGCCCTTGATCTTGCTCGTCCATTTCAGAAGGCAATTAAGGGTCAACTACATTTCTGTGGATCTGGAGTCACATGTAGGCCAGACCAGGTAAGGGCAGCAGATTTCCTTTCCTGAAGGACATTAGTGAACCAGATGGGTTTTTACAAGAATCAACAATGGGCATCATTAGACTTTTAATTCCAGATTTTTGTTGAATTCAAATTTCACCATCTGCAGAGGTGGGATTTGGATTCAGGCCGCCAGGGCATTACTCTGGGCCCTGGATTACCCGTCCAGTGACAATACCACTATGCCACCGCCAACCCCTTTGTTCTCCAACGAGATGGGGAAAAATGCCTCAAATGCTCTTTGGCAGTGAGAGGAGGCTGTCTTGTAGAAGCCACTGCATCCAGCATTTCTCTGTGCATACCCATTCTATTGTATGCCCCTTCATCAGGTCTTCATCCGAATCTTCTGCTACAAAACCTGTCTGGGACTATCAGCAGCTTGCTCAACTTGTCAGGAAAAATATAGAAAATAGGAGCGGGAGGAGGCCCTGGGGTGTCATGTGTGCCATGATCCGGAAGATTATATCACACTGGCCCACTCCTCAGCCGGAATGCAGGCCATCAAATGACAGGCACTGCCGGTACACATAAGGCGTCATGCTGCGCTTACTTTGCACCTTCTCCTCCTCCTTGGCCTGTTGGGTGGCCGGCTCGCCATCCTCAGTGGCTGCTTCCTGTTCCTCTGGGGCAGGCACAGATGCTGCACGATCCTCCTCCTCCTCAAGCAGCTGGTATAGCCGCAGTGCATCTCCCAGGGCTGCGGCGACTAGGAGGAAGGCCACCATTGCTAGTTGTTATCCAATATCCATTGTCTGCAGGGGGTGAAAGGCCTAAATGATAGCATGGTGCGTACCCCTGTGCCCAACCAGGTCCAAAGGGCTACACTACGGATCTGCTCCTGGCATGTATCCCTCCCCCATTTCACCTTCCTGGGCCCCATCGGTACCCGGCACCATGGGGACCTCTGGCCTTGGTACCCGTCCCTGCTGCTAGGGGTACTGTCGGCTGATGAGGCCCTTGCCGGTGGTACGCTCTGCAGCCCCTGTCCGGCTCCCCCCCCGTGGAGGCAACTGTGAGTGTTAGCCTTGGGTGGGCCGCCTGCTGCCACGACGGTGGGTAGCGGCAGGTTGGGGGTGGGGTGGTATGGCGGATGGTGGGGCGCGGGGATGAGGGCTGGGTTGCAGGGTTGGTGGGGTGGAGAGTGGAGGCTGGGATGCAATGGTGATGGGGTGGGGACACCCATATGGCAGGTGGCACTCTGCAGAACCAGGGGCCAGGGTGGGTGGTCAGCGGGGTACACAGGAAGATGGCTGCCTTGCAGGCCACAGCTATTGCGATCCAAGCCTGGACACCGCCCCAGTTCCATCACCCCCCCCCCGACCCTGCAAGTGCATTCCACCCACTCCAGCTAGCCCAGGTAGTGTCCTACCTCCTCTCTCTTCCTTATCAGCCATGGCACCTGTCTCTCGATTTTTAAAAACACAAGTAAACCTCGTCATTGGGAATTTCCCCCAGTGGAGGCAGAGAATCGCAGAGGCCCTGGTGAGTACGGGATCAGACCCGCTAATAATACGCAAACGGCGTTTACATGAAAGAGTGAAATGCATTGATGCCGCTGTCGAGGTGCGGAGAATTGCAATTTGCCCTGAACAAACTACTCACCATGATTTCGGCGTCAAAACCGATTGCCCGCTCAATGGCATTTCGCGATTCCGGCGTCGGCCGCGCGGAATCCCGTCCACAATGTTTTAGCCTCAACTGCTTTCTGTGGTAGCCAATTCCACAGGCCAAACCATTCTTGAGTGAATAAATTTCTCCTCATCCCAATCCTAAATGGTCAACTCCGTATTCTCGGACACCCCCACCATTGGGAACAACCTTCTTGCATCTACCCTGTGTAGTGCAGTTAGAATTTTATAGGTTCCTCTGAGATTCCACCCTCATTCTTCTGAACTCCAGCGAATACAATATTAACCGATTCAATCTCTCCTCATACCTCAATCATGTGATCCCAGGATTCGGTCTGCTGAACCTTCGCTGCGCTCCCCCTACGGCAAGAACATCCTTCCTCAGATAAGGAGACCACAACTATACACCATATTCCAGGTGTGGCCTCACCAAGACCCTGTACAATTGCAGAAAGGCATCCCTGCTCCAGTACTCAAATCCTCTCACTAGGAAAGCCAACATAACATTTGCATTATTTACGCCTGCTGCACCTGCAGGCTTACCTTCAGCGACTGGTGTACGAGGACACCCAGATCTCGTTGCACACTCCCCTCTCCTAGGTTATGGCCATTAAGATAATAATCTTCCTATTTTGGATAGCAAAGTGGACAACCTCACATTTATCGAAAGTATACAGCTTCTGCCATTCATTTGCCCACTCACTCAATGTGGTGAATGAGATTCACACGGCATTATAGTTACCAATGTCACTCTGTTCCAAGTAGATACATGTATCAATATTGTAAGTGCAGTTGCACTGCCTGACCACCAGGGGGAGTAGCTCTGGGAGTACGCGAGAGTTTGTACTGGGCTCCTCCCTTGGCTCCGCCCAGAACTCCTCCCCCTGGAGCTGCTGTATAAAGATCCGTGCCACAGAGTCAGCCAGCCAGTTCACCGAAAGTTCAATGGCTAACAGGCTGGCTCTGTTGTAAGTATATTAAAACCGCTATTCTAATCCTACAAGCACGTGGCCGTAGAATTGTTGGTTCCAACACTCAACTTGTCCAATTCACACTGAAAGCAGAATGAGGATGATGTCACCCTCAATGTTCTCAGTGATGTTGGATGCCACTGGGGGGTGCCGCAGTCAGCGACTTGAGGCAGAGTCCGATCTCCTCCTCAGGGCCTTCTTGAGAGTGTACCATTCTCCCCTGTAAGAGAGAGGACATATCAGTATGTTTGGGTAATGTAGCTGCCTGTCTGAATAGCTGGAGAGATGGAGAGTCAGTGAAAGGTGGTTTTGAGGCGAGCAGCATTGTGAGGAGTGTCTGGATGTTAAGCTTGAGTCCTGAGTGCCAGGAAATCTGAGTGGATTTGGTGCACTGAGCAGCATAGGAGTCTGGGGATGTCATGTGAGGATGGATTCATTGACCTTGATCACCCACATCAGGCCCTTCACCGTTTTCAGGCACTACCACCAGGTCCTTACGTCCTTCCCACAGCGTCTCTCCTCCTGCCCACATGCATTGCTAATGCATTCAGAATGGCATTCGTCACTGGAGATCTGACTGCCTGCTCTGGTATTCAGTTTTCAAGAATTACATTACAGCAATCCTGCTGTGTAGCTTCTTTTTAAGAGGTTTAGCTTATCTTATTTTTAAAAAAATAATTTTTATTCAAGTTTTCACAAATTTTTACCCCCCCCCCCCCCCCGGTTGCTGCTGTTGCTGAACAACACCTAACGCTCTGCCCAGGAAGTGTAGAAACGGTTGCCACCGCCGGAAGAACCCTTGCACCGACCCCCTTAAGGCAAATCTGACCCTCTCCAGTTTGATAAACCCAGCCATATCGTTGACCCAGGATTCCACTCCCGGGGGCTTCGCGTCCTTCCACTGTAGAAGAATCCTGCGCCGGGCTACCAGGGACGCAAAGTCCGGAATACCGGCCTCTTTCACTCCCGGCTCCACTGCAACCCCAATTATTGCAAGCCCACAGCCCGGTTCAACTCTGGAACCAAACACCCTTGACAGCATCTCCGCGGCGCCACTCCAAAAACCCTCCAGCGCAGGGCATGTGGGTGTGGTTTGCTGGGCCCCTTGAACACCTGACACACCTGTCCTCTTTCCCAAAGAACCGGCTCAGCCTTGCCCCAGTCATGTGCGCCCTATGCAGCACCTTAAATTGAATTAACTGAGCCTTGTGCAAGAGGAGGAAAAACTCACCCTCCCCAAGGCATCCGCCCACGTCCCCTCGTCGATCTGCTCTCCTAACTTCTCCTTCCACTTACCTTTCAGCTCTTCCACCGAGGCCTCCACGCCCTCCTGCATCACTTGATAGGTTGCCGAAATCCTCCCCTCACCAACACACGTCCCCGAGAGCACCCTGTCCTGAACCCCTCTTGATGGCAACAGTGGAAACTCCGCCACCGGCCGCCTGACAAACGTCCTTACCTGCATGTATCTGAAGGTGTTCCCCGGGGGGAGGCCAAACCTCCCCTCCAGCTCCACCAGGGTCGCAAACTTCCCATCTACAAATAGGTCCCCCAACCGCCTAATACCTGCCCTGTGCCAGCTCAGAAACCCTCCGTCCATTCTCCCTGGGACAAACTGGTGGTTCCCCCGTATCAGGGACCACACTGAAGCCATCACTTCCCCCCTGTGCCGCCTCCATTGCCCCCAAATTTTGAGGGTAGCCGCCACCACCGGGCTCGTAGTATACCTCGATGGGGGAAGTGGTAGCAGCGCCGTCACCAGCGCCTCCAGACTCGTGCCCACACAGGACGCCATCTCCAACCTCTTCCATGCCGTCCCGCCCCCTCCATTACCCACCTACGTATCATCGCTACGTTGGCGGCCCAGTAGTACCCACAGAGGTTAGGCAGCGCCAAACCCCCCCCCCCCCCCCCCCCCCCCCCCCCCCCCCGATCCCTGCCCCGCTCCAGGAACGCCCTTCTCACCCTCCGGGAGGGGAGTGAAGCAGGTCAGTATCACTGTGAAGCAGACCGGGAGGGGAGTGAAGCAGGTCAGCATCACTGTGAAGCAGACTGGGAGGGGAGTGAAGCAGGTCAGCATCACTGTGAAGACAGTGGGAGGAGAGTGAAGCCGGACAGCCTCACTGTTAAGCAGAACAGAAGGAGAGTGAAGCAGACCGGGAGTGGCGTGAAGCAGGTCAGCATCACTGTGAAGACACCGGGAGGAAAGTGAAGCGGGACAGCCTCACTGTGAAGCAGAACAGAAGGAGAGTGAAGCAGACCGGGAGTGTCGTGAAGCAGGTCAGCATCACTGTGAAACAGGCCGGGAGGAGAGTGAAGCGGGACAGCCTGACTGTGAAGCTGTCCAGGAGAGGAGTGAAGGAGGTCAGCATCACTATAAAGCAGACTGGGAGGAGAGTGAAGCAGGTCAGCATTAATGTGAAGAGACTAGGAGGAGAGTGAAGCAGGTCAGCATCACTGTGAAGACAATGGGAGGTGAGTGAAGCGGGACAGCCTCACTGTGAAGCAGAACAGAAGGGGAGTGAAGCAGACCGGGAGTGGCGTGAATCAGGTCAGCATCACTGTAAAACAGACCGTAAGTGGAGTGAAGCAGGTCAGCATCACTGTGAAGCAGACCGGTAGGAGAGTGAAGTGGGGCAGCCTCACTGTGAAGCAGTCCGGGAGAGGAGTGAAGCAGGTCAGCATCACTATGAAGCAGACCGGGAGTGGAGTGAAGCACCTCAGAATCACTGTGAAGCAGACCGGGAGTGGGGTGGCGCAGGTCAGCATCACTGTGAAGCGGACCGGGAGGAGAGTGAAGCAGGTCAGCATCACTGTGAAGCAGACCGGGAGTGGATTGAAGCAGGCCAGCATCACTGTGAAGCAGACCGGGAGGAGAGTGAAGTCACTGTTGTTATAGTGGAGAGGGAAATAAAAGCAAACTCTGAAATAACTGGGAAGATGTATGCTGGCCTCCTTTTACTCTGTAGGGTTTCTATAATTCTACGCTGTAACAGTTCTATGATTCTGTGAGTGAAGGTCAGCGAAACCAATAATGGGACCCTAAACATTTAGGAATTCATACTCATGTTCCTGTTGCAGGAAAGGTAAATTAAGAACAGGGATAAAATAGCTCACGAAAATGCAGAGAGCAAAGATAACCACGATATAAAGGAAGATTTTTTTTTCAGCACGAGGACAAGAGTACAAAATTGAAAACCCTCAAGCGTGACTAGGAAATAGGATTTTTTTCACATATATTAGATGTACAGATGAGGAGACTTGCAAAGCAGTTGACTTAAAAAAATGTTGGAGTATAAACTCGTTGGAAATAAAGTGAAGGTTACAGGGATAAGTAAAGACACACACAGATGATCAAATATTGAATAAAACAATACTGTTTCCATCTTATTTGGAATATGCAGCTGTCTCTGGAATGTAACAAATCAGGATTGAAACTTAATTAGGAAATGCTGGAGCGACTCAGCTCACAGCAGCACTTGTAGGAGACGGTAGGAGCGATATCGAATCAGAAGGCATAGAATCTCTGTGGGTAGAGTTGAGGAATCGCAAAGGTAAAAAGACCCTGATGGGAGTTATGTACAGCCCCTCTAGCAGTAGTCAGGGTGTGGGGCAGTAAATAAATCAGGAGATAGACAAGGCATGTAAAAAAGGCAATATTACAATCATCATGGGGGATTTCAATAAGCAGGTGGATTGGGAAAATCAGGTTGGTAATGGATCCCAAGAAAAGGAATTTGTGGAATGTCTAAGAGAGTTTTTTTTGGAGCAGTTTGTGACAGACCCGACTAGGGAACAGGTAATTCTGGATTTGGTGATGTGTAATAAGGCAGACTTGATTAGGGAACTTAAGGAGAAGGAACCCTTTGGGAGCAGTGACCACAATATAAGAGACCATAAGACATAGGAGTGGAAGTAAGGCCATTCGGCCCATCGAGTCCACTCCACCATTCAATCATGGTTGATTTCAACTCCATTTACCCGCTCTCTCCCCATAGCCCTTAATTCCTCGAGAAATCAAGAATTTATCAATTTCTATCTTAAAGACACTCAATGTCCCGGCCTCCACCACCCTCTGTGGCAATGAATTCCACAAATATGATAGAATTTACCCTGCAGTTTGAGAGGGAGAATCTGCAATCAAATGTAATGGTATTACAATTAAATAAGGGTAACTACAAAGTCTTTCGGGAGTAGCTGGCCAGAGTTGATTTTAAACGGAGCCAAGCAGGGAAGACAGTGGAACAGCAAAGACAGGGGTTTTTTGGGGTTATTCAGGAGGTACAACAGAAATTCATCACAAGGAGGAGGAAACATGCTAAGGGGGGGACAAGGCATCCATGGCTGATGAGGGAAGTCAAGGACAGCCTAAAAGCTAAAGAAAAAGCATATAAAGTGGCAAGGATTAGTGAGAAGCCAGAGGATTGGGAAGCCTTTAAAAGTGAGCAGAGGACAACTAAAAAAGCAATAAGGGGGGAGAAGATTAAGTATGAGTGCAGGCCAGCTAGTAATATAATGGAAGAATGGAAGAGTTTTTTCAATATATAAAAGGGAGGCAAAAATAGATATTGGACTACTGGAAAATGTGGCTGGAGAAGTAATATTAGGAAACAAAGAAATGGCAGATGATCTGAATAGTTACTTAGCATCAGTCTTCACGGTGGAAGACACCAATGGGATGCCAGAGGTCCAGGAGAATCAGGGAGCAGAGGTGAGTGCAGTGACCTTTACTAAGGAGAAGGTTCTGGGGAAACTGAAAGGTCTGAAGGTGGATAAATCACCTGGACTGGATGGACTACACCGCAGGGTTCTAAAAGAAATTAAATGAAAAATTCTTATTGTCACAAGTAAGCTTCAATGAAGTTACTGTGAAAAGCCCCTACTTGCCACATTCCGGCACCTGTTCGGGGAGGCTGGTACGGGAATTGAACCGTGCTGCTGGCCTGCCTTGGTCTGTTTTCAAAGCCAGCGATTTAGCCCTGCGCTAAACAGCCCCTGTTCTTTTAGGAATCACTGGAGGCAGGAAGGGTCCCAGAGGACTGGAAAATGGCTAATACAACAACCCCGTTTCAGAAGAGGGGGAGTCTGTCATTAAAGATGAGATCGCGCAGTGCTTGGAAGTGCATGATAAAATAGGACTGAGTCAGCACGGATTCATCATGGGGAGGTCATGTATGACAAATCTGTTAGAGTTCTTTGAGGAGGTGACAAGCAAGTTAGGCAAAGGAGAACCAGTGGACGTGACTTATTTAGATTTCCAGAAGGCCTTTGACAGGGTGCCGCATAGTAGACTGTTAAATAAATTAAAAGCCCATGGTGTTAAGGGTAAGGTACTGGCATGGATAGAGGATTGGCTGACTGGCAGAGAGTGGGGATAAAAGGAGTCTTTTTCAGGATGGCAGCCGGTGACTAGTGGTGTGCCTCAGGGGTCTGTGCTGGGACCACAACTTTTCACAATATACATTAATGATCTGGAGGAAGGAACTGAAGGCACTGTTGCTAAATTTGCAGATGATACAAAGATATGTAGAGGGACAGGTAGTATTGAAGAAGCATGTGGGTTTCAGAAGGATTTGGGCAGTCTAGGAGAGTGGGCAATGAAGTGGCATATGGAATACAATATGGAAAAGTGTGAGGTTATGCACTTTGGAAGGAGAAATGGAGGCATAGACTAATTTCTAAATGAGAAGATGCTTAGGAAATCAGAAGCACAAAGGGACTTGGGAGTCCTTGCACACGATTCTCAAGATTAACTTGCAGGTTCAGCCGGCAGTTAGGAAGGCACATACAAAATGTTAGCATTCATGTCGAGAGGGCTGGAATACTAGAAGACCAGGGATGTACTTCTGAGGTTATATAAAGCTCTTGTGAGACCCCATTTGGAGTATTGTGAGCAGTTCTGGGGCCCATATCTGAGGAAGGATGTGCTGGCCTTGGAAAGGGTCCAGAAGAGGTTTACAAGAATGATCCCTCGAATGAAGAGCTTGTCGTATGAGGAACGGTTGAGGACTCTGGGTCTGTACTCTTTGGCGTTTAGAAGGATGAGGGGGGATCTTATTGAAACTTACAGGATAATGCGTGGCCTGGATAGAGTGGACATGGAGAGGATGTTTCCACTTGTAGGAAAAACTAGAACCAGAGACACAATCTCAGACTAAAGGAACGATCCTTTAAAACAGAGAGAAGAAGGAATTTCTTCAGCCAGAGGGTGGTGAATCTGTGGAACTCTTTGCTGCAGAAGGCTGTGGAGGCCAAATCACTGAGTGTCTTTAAGACAGAGATAGATAGGTTCTTGATTAATAAGGGGATCAGGGGGTTATGGGGAGAAGGCAGGAGAATGGGGATGAGAAAAATATCAGCCATGATTGAATGGCGGAGCAGACCCGATGGGCCGAGTGGCCTAATTCTGCTCCTACGTCTTATAAGAACATAAGAACATAAGAACTAGGAGCAGGAGTAGGCCATGTGGCCCCTCGAGCCTGCTCCACCATACAATGAGATCATGGTTGATCTTTTGTGGACTCGGCTTCACTTTCCGGCCCGAACACCAAAACCCTTAATCCCTTAATTCTTCAAAAAACTATCTATCTTTACCTGAAAAACATTTAATGAAGGAGTCTCAACTGCTCCACTGGGCAAGGAATTCCATAGATTCACAACCCTTTGGGTGAAGAAGTTCCTCCTAAACTCAGTCCTAAATCTACTTCCCCTTATTTTGAGGCTATGCCCCCAGTTCTGCTTTCACCCGCCAGTGGAAACAACCTGCCCGCATCTATCCTATCTATTCCGTTCATAATTTTATATGTTGCTATAAGACCCCCCCGCATCCTTCCAAATTCCAACGAGTACAGTCCCAGTCTACTTAACCTCTCCTCATTATCCAACCCCTTCTGCTCTGGGATTAACCTAGTGAATCTCCTCTGCACACCCTCCAGTGCCAGTATGTCCTTTCTCAAGGAAGGAGACCAAACCTGAACACAATACTCCAGGTGTGGCCGCACTAACACCTTATACAATTGCAGCATAACCTCCCTAGTCTTAAACTCCATCCCTCTAGCAATGAAGGACAAAATTCCATTTGCCTTCTTAATCACCTGTTGCACCTGTAAACCAACTTTTTGCAACTCATGCACGAGGACACCCAGGTCTCTCTGCACAGCAGCATGCTTTAATATTTTATCATTTAAATAATAATCCCTTTTGCTGTTATTCCTACCAAAATGGATAACCTCACATTTGTCAACATTGTATTCCATCTGCCAGACCATAGCCCATTCACTTAACATATCCAAATCCCTCTGCAGACTTCAAGTATCCTCTCATCTTTTCACTTTACCACTTATCTTAGTGTCATCTGCAAACTTGGACACATTGCCCTTGGTGCCCAACTCCAAATCATCTATGTAAATTATGACCAATTGTGGGCCCAACACGGATCCCTGAGGGACACCACTAGCTACTGATTGCCAACCAGAGAAACACCCATTAATCCCCACTCTTTGCTTTCTATTAATTAACCAATCCTCTATCCATGCTACTTCTTTACCCTTAATGCCATGCATTTTTATCTCATGCAGCAACCTTTTGTGTGGCACCTTATCAAAGGCTTTCTGGAAATCCAGATATACCACATCCATTGGCTCCCTGTTATCTACTGCACTGGTAATGTCCTCAAAAAATTCCACTAAGTTAGTTAGGCACAACCTGCCCTTTATGAACCCATGCTGCGTCTGCCCAATGGGACAATTTCTATCCAGATGCCTCGCTATTTCTTCCTTGATGATAGATTGCAGCATCTTCCCTACTACTGAATTTAAGCTCACTGGCATATAATTACCTGCTGTCTGCCTACCTCCTTTTTTAAACAGTGGTGTCACGTTTGCTCATTTCTAATCCACCGGGACCACCCCAGAGTCTAGTGAATTTTGGTAAATCATCATTTGTGCATCTGCATTTTCCCTAGCCATCTCTTTTAGCACACTAGGATGCATTCCATCAGGGCCAGGAGACTTGTCCACCTTTAGACCCATTAGCTTGCCCATCACTCCTCCTTAGTGATAACAATCCTCTCAAGGTCCTCCCCTGTCATAGCCTCATTTCTATCAGTCGCTGGCATGTTATTTGTGTCTTCCACTGTGAAGACCGACCCAAAAAGCCTGTTCAGTTGCTCAGCCATTTCCTCATCTCCCATTATTAAAACTCCCTTCTCATCCTCTAAAGGACCAATATTTACCTTAGCCACTCTTTTTTGTTTGATATATTTGTATAAACTTTTACTCTCTGTTTTTATATTCTGAGAAAGTTTACTCTCATAATCTATTTTACTCATCTTTATAGCTTTTTTAGTAGCTTTCTGTTGCCCCCTAAAGATGGGGGCTTATGGTCTTGTGGTCTTATGGTCTTATGCAGAGGGACATGCAGTGCGAACATTTCAGGACACTGACCTCTCCTCAGAACAAAAGTGCCAACTGAGGAAAGAAATATGGCCATGATTGTGGTTTTTAGCAACACAGGTTGTTTCCCCTTGTGGGATAATCAAGGATCAGAGAGCATAATCTCAGAGTAAGGGGTCACCCATTTAAGATAGAGATGAGGAGGAATTTCTCTCAGAGGGTAGTGAATCTGTGGAATTCTTTACCACAGAGAGCTGTAGAGGTTGGGTCGTTAAGTACATTTAAGGCTGAGGCAGACAGATTTATTTTATCAGTAAGGGAATCAAGGGTGATGGGGATAAGGCGGGAAAGTGAGGTTATCACATCAACTAAGTCATGATCTCATTGAAAGGTGGAGCCGACTCAGTGGGCCAAATGGCCTACTTCTGCTCCACGTCGAATAGTCTCACATGATCACAGAGATGGATTATGTGAGTGAAGCAAATGGGAAAATGGACTTTTCCCTCAAGGCTGAGGTCCTCTTCCAACCTTGGGTTCCATAGCGCAACACCCCCACTCCACCAATCAAGTTAAATTGTGAGATCCCAAATCCTACGAGCCTCCTCTTGATGAAGGTAGACAGATAAAATGCTTCATCTATGAAGTAACAGCTGCTGCTTTCAACACTTCTTCTGAGTCAAAGGTGTAAATGTCTGGGAAGTGAATTTTTTTTCACTGTTTCTGCATTCTGCATTCTTTCAGGCAGGGGTGCCTGATGGTGGGAGTTGGGGGTGGGGGGGTGGGGGAGGAGAGGAATCTCTTATATGCGAGTGTCGAATGGGAGAGGGGTGTCTAACATGGGGATCTCTAATATGGGGGTATATTACAGGTGGGTCTGATGGGGTGGTCTCTGATGGGGGAGGTTTCTGAGTTTGGGGGCTCTAATATGGGGGTCTCTATTATGGGGGCATGCAGGGCTCTAAAATGGGGGTCTCTGATATGGGACTCTTTGATGGATGGGCTTTACTTAAGTGGGTGTCTGATGGCGGGTCTGTTTGGGGGGACTGGAAGGGCTGGGGAGTAGGGTGGGCAGGATTTGTGTTGTGGGGAGCAGGGGGTTTGGGGCACTAACATTAAATACTCACCCCCTTGACCCTCCACGGGGCCCACTGCGTCAGGGCCACGCTTGAAAATACTTGCACAAATCCAGGCTCGGATGAGAGAGCTGGATCATTACGGGGGTGTGGAGAATCGGGCTTCCAGCCCGTTAATTGGATGGAAAACGGTTCGAATGATCCATTTATAACCGCCTGCCAGCAGAGGGCATGTAGCTCACTGCCACCGGCCGCAGGGGGGGGGGGGGGGGGGGGGGGGGGGCTGGAGCATTGGAGGCTGATCCCGTTTTTTGCTCGACGCTCAATTCTCCGCCGGATTGGGAACCCCGCTACCAGCGGCGAGCGATGGAAAATTCATCCCTCAATGGGCCAGGCAGCAACTGCAGAGAGAGGATCAGAGTTAATGCTTCAGGTCAGTCAATGACCTTTGGTCAAAACCTTAGGATTGTCCAATGTTAAGTAAGGAAATGTTCTGATTGTTGGCAAGTACATCCAATTGGCACAGGTCCATCAACTTGACAATTCCTGACATTTACAAATTGTCGGTGGTAAATTAAGCCATTCAGCTTTATTGATTAGAGTTTAGATTATTGAAATTTACTGCACTGGGAAGCAGAAGTGACCAACGTATATCAGGTCAGTTTTGGTCTCCTTACCTAAGAAAGGATATACTTTCCACAGAGGGAGTGCAGCAATGGTTCACCAGACGGATTCCTGGGACGGTAGGGTTGTTGTGTGAGGAGAGATTGGGTCAACTGGGCCTGTATTTGATGTGTTGGGTACTCTGGATCTGTGAAGACTGCGTTTACCCGAGCAGTAACATAGACAGGCTACTAACACTTGTAGAAGTACAACTCTATTTTATTTAACTACGAGCTGTTAAACATACTTGCACTGTGGGTCGACACTATGTTAGGTTGACTGAAGACCTATGCCTAACCTGACTAGCCTATACTGCTAGCACATTGTGGAGGTTTGTGCTACTGACTGCGGGCTCTGTCTGTCTCAGAGGCTGCATCCCAAATGAGAGGGAAAACTAGTATCCTCTGGCTTTATAGTGACCGTGCCCTATCTGGTGATTGGCTGCTCTGTTGTGTGTGTTGATTGGTCTTGCAGTGTGTCAGTCAGTGTGTGTCTATGCACCATCATATACTTATGTGTATATTAAGACATCCTCCCTTTTTCTTTTTAAATTGTGTGTGTACGAGGCAATAAATAATGTAGTATGTGAATGTTCCTGACTATGTGGGGCACGATGTGAGCATATTTACAGGACTACATACATAAACTCTAAGATATTTACATTGGAAGGTGTCTAGTGCAGATACACAGTATGTAACACGAAGCACAACTAGAATAACAGTATGTACAAACCAGTGAGTTAATAAACAGGGTAACTAAACAATCAGTTCATGAGTTCAAAGAGTCCATGAATTTAGGCAGTTTATAAATTCAGTCTCTGAGGTGGGCGACGAATTCTGGTTGACCAAAGGAGCATTTGACTCTGTTGAGGCGGAGGCCTTGCTCATGGATTCTTCGGAAGACGCGTTGGAAGCGATCAATGTTCTCATGTGGGGTGATAGACCAGACGATGATGTTGTTTACATATACGCGAACCCCTTCGATGGCCTCCATCATCTGCTCCATTATTCTGTGGAACACCTCCAATGCTGAGATGATGCCAATCCGGTTGTAACAATACCGGCCAAATGGGGTGTTAAAGGTGCAGAGCTTCCGACTGGATGCATCAGGTTTGATCTGCCAGAACCCCTTGGATGCGTTTAGCTTGGTGAAAAATTTGGCACGAGTCATCTCGCAGGTGAGTTCTTCACTCTTTGGTATGGGGTAGTGTTCCCTCATAATATTGTGGTTGAGGTCCTTGGGATCAATGCATATTCGTAGTTCACCGGATGGTTTCTTAACTCACACCATGGAGCTGACCCAGTCAGTTGGTTCTGTAACTTTCGATATTACGCCCTGGTCCTGGAGGTCCTGCAGCTGCTGCTTGAGGCGGTCCTTGAGGGGTGCTGGAGCCCGGCGAGGTGCGTGTACCACAGGCGTGGCATTTGGTTTTAACAAGATTTAGTAAGTGTATGGGAGTGTGCCCATGCCCTCGAAAACACCGTGGTATCGGGTGATAATGTTCTTCAGTTGTGTTTGAAAGTCGGCGTCTGGAGATGCTGAAGCACCAGTGGGTAACAAGCAGTGAACCCTTTGGACGAGGTTTTGGAGCTTGCACGCCTGAGCACCGAGTAGGGAAGCTTTATTGGACCCTACAATCTCGAAGGGCAGAGTGGCCTTTAATGAATGGTGCAACACCACAAGCTGGCAAGAGCCACTGGCAGCAATGGCATTGCCATTGTAGTCAAGAAGCTGGCAGGCTTTCTGCCAGGATGGTAGGCTTAACATGGAGGCTTTCGAGGTCAGACCGCGCAATGAGGTTGGCGGAAGCACCGGTGTCCAGCCGGAATCGGATGCGAGATCTGTTGACCGTGAGGGTGGCACGCCACTCGTCGTCCGGATCAATGCTGAGTACTGGGAAAGACTTGGCTTTTGTTTTGTGAAGCACCTTGTGTTTGGTGATGATGCCCACCGAAATGGTGCTTTGGGATCCTCGGTGTCAGGGTCCGGAATCATGTAGGAGTCGGAATCGGTGACCGGTGGCTGGATGGTTCGGACATCCCTGCGTGGCTGGTGGGAGCGACGAGAGGTAGTTAGTTGAGCAGACCTGCATAGGGCTGCATAGTGGCCAAGCTTGCCACACTGGAGACAGCGTTGGGATTTTGCAGGACATTGCCGCTTTAAGTGGGCGGAGCCACAGTTGTTGCAGGTCGTGACATCAGAACGTTTGGTGCGCCACCGCGCATGTGTGGTGTGGTCATACATAGTCCGCACCTGCTCAGTGCAGTCTTCGGCCTCGCCGTCCACTTGGTCAGTGCGCGCATGCGCAGGAGCCCGTGAAATGCGCGCGAAATGGCCGTCTTCATCCAGGCTCAGGCCCTGGAGCTGTTTAATGGCTTGCACCCGCTCTGCCTTGTGGGGGCCTTGCCGCGCCGTTTCAGCCGCTTGAACGTGCGAGTATCGGTTAGTGGCGTGTTCATGCAGTACACAGGTCTCGATGGCGATAGCAAGGGTGAGCTGTTTAACTTTGAGGAGCTGCTGGCGTAGGGGGTCCGATTGCACACCGAAAACAATCTGGTCACGGATCATGGAGTCGGAGGTGGAGCCGTAATTGCAGGACTGCACGAGGATGCAAAGGTGGGTGAGGAAAGATTGAAAAGGTTCATCCTTACCCTGCAAACGCTGTTGAAAGACGTCGCGCTCAAAACTTTCATTAACCTCGATGTCACAGTGACTGTCGAATTTGAGGAGGACTGTCTTGAACTTGGACTTGTCTTCACCGTCAGCGAATGTGAGAGAGTTGAAGATATGGAAGGTGTGGTCCCCGGCCGTGGAAAGGAAGAGAGCAATCTTCCTGGCGTCTGAAGCAGCTTCCAGGTCTGTAGCTTTGAGGTACAGTTGAAATCGTTGTTTAAAGATTTTCCAGTTTGCACCGAGGTTGACGGTGATGCGGAGCGGCGGGGGAGGGCGGATGCTGTCCATTCTACTGGATGGCTGATCGCTGGTCGAAGGCAGATTACTTGAGGGTAGGTCCATCAAACTCTAACATCACGTACTGGTACCATGATGTGTTGGGTACTCTGGATCTGTGGAGACTGCGTTTACCTGAGAAGTAACAGACAGGCTACCAACACTTGTAATAGTACAACTCTATTTTATTTAACTAAGAGCTGTTAAACATACCTGCACTGTGGGTCGACACTATGTTAGGTTGACTGAAGACCTATACATATCCTGACCAGCCTATACTGCTAGCACATGGCAGAGGTTTGTGCTACTAACTGCGTGCTCTGTCTGTCTCAGAGGCTGCATCCCGAATGAGGGGGAAAACTAGTGCCCTCTGGCTTTATAGTGACCGTGCCCTAACTGGTGATTGGCTGCTGTGTTGTGTGTGTTGATTGGTCTTGCAGTGTGTCAGTCAGTGTGTGTCTATGCACCATCATATACTTATGTGTATATTATGACAGTATTCATTGGAGTTTCGGATAATGAGAGGGGATCTTATTGGAATGTATAAAATTCTGACAGGTCTGGACAGGCGGGATGCAGGGGCGATATTTTCTCTGGCTGAGGGGGTCTAGAACAAGGGGTCACAGTCTCAGGATAATCGTTTAGGCCATTTAGGACTGAGATGAGGAGAAATATCTTCACGCAGAAGGTGGTGAATCCGTGGAATACTCGCAGCAGAAGGCTGTGGAGGCCTAGGCCGGAATTCACTGACCGTTGTGATTCACTTTTCCCGCCTGCAACACAGCCCCGCCCATGGGTTTCCCGGTGGTGTTGGGTGGCTTCAATGCAAAATCCCATTGACAGCAGCAGGGGCACAGAATCCCGGCACCAGTGAATGGCGCCGCAGCCGAGAAACACGAGGCCAGGAGACCGGAGAATCCCGCCCCACGCCACATAGGAAGGAAATAGTTGGATTTCCAAACACTAAAGGTACCAAGAGGCATGGGGAGAGGGGGTGGGATGGAGGATCAGCCATGATCACGCTGACTTGGAGGAGGCTGAAGGGGCCGAATGGCCTACTCCTGCTCCTATTTTTTATGTTTCTAAATTCCTGCAGATAACCTCTCCAACCTTTCCTCATAAGACAACGTGTTCTTTCCAGGTATCAGTCAAGTAAACCTTCTCTGAACTGCTTCCAACGCATTTACACCTTTCCTTAATTAAATGACCTCTCGTTTTACATTCTATCACAAGAGGAAACATCTGCTCCACATCCGGTCTGTTAATACCCCTCAGGATTTCAAAGGTTTCAATCACACTCGGCTAAATCGCTAGCTTTTAAAGCAGACCGAGGCAGGCCAGCAGCACGGTTCAATTCCCGTACCAGCCTCCCCGAACAGGTGCCGGAATGTGGCGACTAGGGGCTTTTCACAGTAACTTCATTGAAGCCTACTCGTGACAATAAGCAATTTTAATTTCATTTAATTTCAAGTCGCCTCTTCTAAACTCTTATGGATACAAACCTAACCTCTCCAACTTTTCTTCACAAGACAATCTGTCCATTCTGGGTATTAGTCCAGTCAACCTTCTCTAAACTCCTTCTATTGCATTTACACCTTTCCTTAAATAAGGAGACCGACGCCGTACACAATAGTCCAGATGTGCTCTTACTAATGCCTTGTATAACTGAAGCATAACGTCCCTATTTTTGTATTCAATTCCTCTCGCAATGAACAATACCATTCTATTAGCTTTCCCAATTACTTACTGGACCTGCATAATAATCTTTTGTGACTCATGCACAGAGGGGAAGCCATCCCACGACCCTTTCTGACGATCCCCTCTGACCGCCCCTTGTCCTGTCCACAGTTCTGTATAGGTGTCCCTTGCCAATCGATCCTGATGACCTGAGTGTCATACCAGCAGTGGACTTTGCTCCTGGTGACGCAGGCAGTACTGCTGAGCTGCCGGCCTCTGGTGGATTTCCACCCTACCGGGGCGGGGGGCTTAAATTTGCGGGAGGCCCGTCGTTGTCCAGATAAGTGCCTGATAAACCTGGGAATTCTGTTGGGCCTCACAGCGTTCCCAACCCCTTCTCCGACTATTGTGGAGACATCCCCACCGATCCCGTCTTCACTCATTACATTCTACCCATCCACCAATTAACTCTATTTCTAGCTCCACATTTGCCTGACCTGCTGAATATTTCCAGAATGTTCTGGTTCTCCACATTACAAGACTCTGGTTAATTTCAGGAAATGTCCCATTAATCAGGACTAGAATGGAAAGCCCTTAAAAGAAAAAAACAAATGCACGGATGGAAAGAATAACCAAAAGGTCCTCTGTCTCTCCAATTGTTCCTTTTCTCTCACATTTTCCCTTGCCCTCTTAATTAGCCATTTTGACATTTCTTTAATTCTTCTCTTTATTTACCTGCACGAGCTGACTTATTTTATAACACATTGCTGAGACATTTTCTGAGTTTAATTTCTTTGTTTGATATGTGGAAGTGGCTGAGCCATCAGCTGCCTGTTCTCACCGCAGACACAAATTAATTGATCCACCTTTCTTCTTTTGTCACGGTTCGCTACAGAGACGCACCAGTACAAAGAGGCAGCTCAGGAATATAAGAGCCTCTTATGAGATTGAAAAGGAAAAGCTGGAAAGCGGTGAAAAATACAAAAGGCAAAATATTGCAGGTGCTGGAGAGATAACATGATTAGAGAAGGTACTCAACAGGTCCGGCAACATCTGTGGAATGAGAAACAGAATGAACCTTTCAGGTGGGTGACCTTTCTTCAGGCATCAGCATTCACCTGAAACATACAATACGTTTCTGTCTCCAAAGATGCTGTCCTAGCCAGCTGTTGAGCATTTCCAGCATCTTCCCTTTTTCTTTTTGTACCACTTACGCAATTTTCCTCCTTGGCATCTAAGAACATAAGAACTAGGAGCAGGTGTCAGCCACCTGGCCCCATGAGCCTGCTCCGCCATTCAATAAGATCATGGCCGATCTTTTTGTGGCCTCGGATCCCTTGGTTCCTTTACTGTTCAAAAATCTATTTTTCTTTGCCTTAAAAACATTCAACGAGGCGGCAACCTGGAGCAAGGTGCTCAGGGGGCAACAAGAGGGAAGGACATATTTGACCTCATCCTTACCAATCTGCCTCTGCAGATGCATCTGTCCATGACAGTATCGGTGGGAATGGCCACTGCACAGCCCTTGGAGACAAAATCCTGTTTACATGCTGAGGGATACCCTCAATCGTGTTGTGTGGTGCTACCATCGTGCTAAATGGGATAGACTTTGAACAGATAAAGCAACTCAAGAGTGGGCATCCACGAGGCGCTGTGGGCCATGAGCAGCAGCAGAATTGTGCTCAGCCACAATCTGCAACCTCATGGCCCGACATATCCCCCACTCTACCATTACCACCAAGCCAGGGAATCAACCCTGGTTCAATGAAGAGTGCAGGGGAGCATGCCAGGAGCAACACCAGGGATTACCAAAAAATGAGGTGTCAACCTGGTGACGCTACAACACAGGCCTACTTACGTGCCAAACAGCATAAGCAGTCCTGCCACATCCAGCCGCGAATGGTGGTGGACAATGAAACAACTGACTGGAGGAGAAGGCTCCACAAATATCCCCATCCGCAAGTGCCAATTTTTTTCCAGTTGGTGCGAATGTCTTTTGGAAGCCATTAGGTCGATGGAAAAAATGAATGAAATCCTATTCCATACTTCCTCACTATTCCTGTGCTGTTTAATTGGAGTGAGTTGGCTGCACGGGTATTGGTTGAGTCGAAGGCGCTGTGTGAATGGATGGCTGAAGCAGATTCATGAGTAACCTTCCGATGGGAGTTAAACATTCAATTCAAAAAGGAAATGATTTGCAGGGTTGTAGGGAAAGGTCTGGGGAGGGGTGCAGTCAATGGGATTAATTTGGTCGCTCTTTCAAAAGAGGCTCCATGGGCCGACTGGGCTTGTCTGTGATTTATTACGGCTCTATTAAAACGGCCCCTTGTTCACGGAGTCCTTTAACACGAGGTCCCGGAATTCCGAAAAAAAAAACAGGAGCTCTACTGCGGTGACAGGCTAACAATGGGAACATTCTATACATAATTATCTGACGAAAAATGTAAGAAAGCTGCGAGACCATGTCTGGAAAGCAGATTGTTTGATAAATTCGAACAAAAGTTGTAGCTGCAGAACTGGAGGCAAGTAAGTGAAATAGTAATGACCTTGCAGTTCATCTGAGCTTCTAATCAAGGTTGAGTTTCTCTTTATGAATGGACGCCTAATCGTTCAATATAATTTATTTCAGGCTGGATTGTACAATGCTTCAAAAATGGCTCCATTTGCTGCTTAGCAGCCTGAGAACAGGGCGAATTTAATTCATTAGAGTCATATTGATAAAACAAGCTATTCAATTTTTCTGGTTCCATTAATAGCCACAATAGGAGCTTTGAAAATCTAGACCAATAATTGGCATACTGGCGAAAAAATCCACAATCAACTGAAATCATAGAATTTACAGAATTTACAGTGCAGAAGGAGGCCATTTGGCCCATCGAGTCTGCACCGGCCCATGGAAAGAGCACCCTACCTAAACCCATACCTCCACCCTATCCCCACCCCATCCCTGTAACCTCACCGAACCTTTTTGGACACTAAGGGCAATTTAGGGGCTGGTTTAGCACAGTGGGCTAAACAGCTGGCATGTAATGCAGAATAATGCCAGCAGCGCGGGTTCAGTTCCCAGCTCCAGGGTCCCAGGTTCGATTCCTTGCTTGGCTCACAGGCGTACTGGTCTCCCCGAACAGGTGTCGGAATGTGGCGACTAGGAGCTTTTCACAGTAACTTCATTGAAGCCTACTTGTGACAATAAGAAATTATTATTATTATTATTTAGCATAGCCAATCCACCTAACCTGCACATCTTTCGACTGTGGAAAGAAACCGGAGCACCCGGAGGAAACTCACGCACACACGGGGAGAACGTGCAGACTCCGTACAGACAGTGAGCCAAGCAAGGAATCGAACCTGGGACCCTGGAGCTGTGAAGCAACTGTGCTAACCACTGTGCTACAGACCTGCCCTATCTAGCCTTGAATCGTACTGAGTGCGTGCACATACGGAGCAGAATTTGTAAGATGGATTTGTAAGTTTGTAAGCGGCGGGGAAGAGGGGGGGGAGGAACAGTATTTAATCGGGTTAGACCTGTGACCTAAAGTACAGATGGTGGGCGGAAAGAGCACAGGAGACCCAGCAACCCAGCGACAACCACAATATGCTAGGCTTCTTCAGCGCAATTTGAGCCATTTTTGTTCCAGCTACCCTACTAAGAGCCAAAAATGGAGAGGCGCTCACCAAAGGCAGAGAAGCAGTCAACGCCTGCTAGAGAGGACCTCCTCAACCAAGACACAGCTTTTCATGTACGTGCCCTCGACACCATCCCGCAACACACTACCCACCACCATCTCAGCACAACCCCAGCTCGCTGTGAGGTCAGAAAAGCCATCCAACAGCTGAAAAACAACAAGACCTCCTGTGCAGATGGAATCCCCACAGAAGTACTAAAATACAGCAAAGTGGCATTCTTGACATGAATGCACTCTTGCCTGGAAGGAAATAGCATGCTGGGAAAACATCAGATGCTGCAATTGTGCAAGAAAGGAGACAGGTCTAATTCCGAAAATTACAGACGGATTTCCTTATTGTCCGAAAAAAAACATGGAAAGGCCATTGCGAGAATCCTCCTCAACTGCCTCCTCCCAGTGGCTGAATAGCTCCTCCCAGAATCTCATAGCAGCTTCTGCTGCCCATTAAGAGGCACCATGGACATGATCTTCAGCATGTGACAAATTCAGGAAATGTGCATGGGGTATTATCAACCTCTATACAAGGCCTTGTTCGATCTCGCAAAGGCCTTTGACTCTGTCTACCATGAGGAGTTGTGGAACTTCCTCCTCAAATACGGCAGCCCACAGAAATTCATCATCATTCTCCGCCTGCTTCACGATGACATGCAAGCCATAATCTTTACCAACGGATCCACCATAGACCCAACACGAGAGAAAACTGGGGTCAAGCAGGTCTGCAGCATTGTACCATCGCTCTTCTCCACCTTCCTCCCTGCAGCACTCCACCCCATCACCTATCAGAGTGGAACTAACCTACAGGACAAGTGGGAAACTGTTCAACATCCGATGCCTCCAGGCCAGAACCTAGACCACCTCAACTTCTGTCATCGAGCTGCAGTACGCAGATGACACATACATGTGCGCACACTCAGGGGCCGAGCTACAAACCATCATCGAGGCATTCACCGAGATGCATGAGAGAATGAGCCTCAGACTAAACATCCAGAAAACAAAGATTCTCTACCAGTCCATTATTGCCACACAACACCCTGCCCAACCATCAAGATCCGCAGCGAGCCCCTGGACAATGTGGACCATTTTCCATACCTCGGGTGTCCCCTCTCGGCATGAGTGGACATCAACAATGAAATCCACCATCGACTCCAATGCACCAGCACAGCCTTCGGGCGCCTGAGGAACAGGGTGTTCAAAGACTGAGGTCTCAAATCAATTACCAAGCTCATGGTCTACAGAACAGCCATGGTCCCCGCCCTCCTGTATGCATCAGAAACATGGACAATATACACTAGACAACCCAAATCCCTGGAAAGATATCACCAATGTTGTCTCCACAAAATTCTGCAAATCCACTGGCAGGATAGGCATATCACCATGAGCGTGCTCCCCCAAGCCAATATCCCCAGTGTCGAGGCACTGGTCACACTCGACCAGCTGTGATGCGAGGGCTACACTGTCCGTATGCCCGACACATGACCCCCCCCCCCCCCCCCCCCCCCCCCGAAACAAGGGCTCTACTTCGAGTTCCGGACTGGCAAGCAATCCCAAGGAGGGCAGAGGAAACGCCACTGGGACACACTTGAAAGCCTCCCCAAATAAATGCAACATCCCCATCAACACATCTGAAGCACTTGCCCTCGAACGCACAGACTGGAGAAGAAATATCAAGAAGGCGTCAACCACCTTGATTGGAGCACTTGGAGGCCAAGCATACACAGCGGAAAGAGAGCACAGAATCCGGTATGTCCCACCCACCCGCCTCATCGATCACCAACTACCACACCCGTGGCAGAGTCTGCGGTTCCAGGATTGGTCTATTCGGCCACTGCAGAACCCACCTCCCTGGAGTGGAAGCAAGTCATCCTCGATCCTCAGGGTCTGCCCAAGAAGAAAACAACAATGCAAACGTTTACAGGTACACACACATGGATTGATGTCGAAAAATGTCATTCTTGAAGTTATGAAGCAGCGCAAAGCTTGCAAAACCTGTTTTGTAAATTTTATTTTGAACTTATATGAGTTAAGTTTCAATCTTTGAGTCAAGTGGGAAAAAAAACACAATAATGGCAAAAATCTGAAACAGAAACTGGGATCATTTGTTGGCACTGCGAAAAGCCCAAGCTCACATGAGGGTCTGAGGAGCCTGGGATATTGGGCCTTGGATCTCATTATCACGCGGGACATGTCATGGTAAGAGACTGCATGGGCTCATGCACCTATGTTCAGGTAAGTGATTGGATAAGATCACAGGCGTCTGAGGTAGGAACGACTGGCCTTCAGAGTGCAACCAAAGTGCGGGCTCAGAGGCTGGGGAGAACATCACTGGGGGGTCTGTAATGTTGTTGAAGGGTGTCAACGTGCGATGGGTGGTGAGGAGAGATGCTTGGAGATCAAAGTCAGGGTTGGCGGGAGATCGAGGACACATTTGGAGGTTGGTATTGGGAGCCAGGTCGGGGAGCTTGAGATCCAGAGTGACTGTGATTAAGATAATGTTTGCTTCTGAGTTGCTCGCTCATGGTTCGAACACAAAATGGCAGCTGTTGCACCAAATGTCTGAGTGCTAAGGAGCCGAACCTCTAGTCCTCAGCAAACTCTGGGCAAGTGCAAGGTCCACCTATATTATTTGTTTTCAGATGCTAATGGGCATGTTGTGTATTCCCAACATTTCCCTTTATTCCAGCTACAGTTGGGAGAAATGGCTATTTTCCGCAGTCAAGGATTTCGCTTCTGAGACTATTATGTGGCCTGACCCCCGCTACTGGAGCGGAATCTGACTGTTACACCTCTCCCTCTGAAGGAGGCAAAAGAAAACTGGAACAAAGCTTAAAATAGAATTATTTTCTCCAAATACGATTTGAAGTCACTAGCTACATAGCAGGTCCACAATTTGGAATGGCAGGAGTTATTCAGGAGTAAGTGAGAGCTGAAACTCTGCTATGTGTTAACAGTCACTTGTTATCACCTACAATCACTGAAGGTTTATTGAAATGTCACTCAAGCACCTTCACAAGTACAATTGGTTATGGATGAGATTTCACTACCGACGTGTAATGGACCTCTAAATGCTGTTAACCTTTTGAGTGCTTGAGTCCTTTTTCATACAACTATCTAACAGAAGTGTAAATTGATAAAGAGGAATGCCAATGTGGATTTGTTAAACACAAATTGTGTTTAATTAACTTGCACCCAACCCTTTGCACTCCCCCTCAAACCAATTGTGCATTAACAGCATCACCTCCACCATTGACAACATGATCAATAGTGAATCTAACGCCGCCTTTGGGCGCTGCAATGGGGGATTCATCACCGCCAATAATGGGAATAGCTGACAGCCGTGCGATCTCCATTGCCAGCAAATCAATTTAGTGAATCGCCCTGAGCTGCACTGATCCACCCCAGTCCAGGCCCACCTCTCTGGCATTGTGGGTCTTTACTGCAAGTATAAAATGAAGAGTGATCATATGCCCACTCTCTCCTGAATCCAAGGACAAAGCTCAGAAATGTCATTGAGTCACAGGGAGCATTCACATGTCACCCTTAACCTACAGGAGTGCCTTAGTCATACACTATTCCATGTTATAGGAGTGATATGCGCGAAGTTTGCCCCAGCATCCATCAGAGGGCCACCTGAGTGCTTCTGCTCAACAGGTCACCTTGCTGGTATGTGCAGAAGTCCATGGAACCTTTTGTGGCACGGGATCAATGACAGATGGTATTCTCCTGCTGCACCCACAATGGATGCCAGCTCGCTTAATTATGCTAGGGCAGCTCCCCCTCCCCTGACATAGTGAACCTCCCTCCTGCGTCGCACCTCCTGGATCAGAATCTCAAGGCCCTGGTTGCACCTTCTGCACATGTCATGGTAGCAAGGTATTGAAGAAAGCGCAAGGGCAAAGCAAGGTTTCTCACTTTGTTTGGTGCCACACTTAGCAGCATCTGTCATGAGCACGATACCTCCAACGCACCCAACTATGTCAGGTGACATCCGTGTTCGGGACCATTTGCTCGCACCTCTTGCCTTTCAGTCAGGGAGGTCAAGGGTTCAAGTCCTACTCCAGGACTTGAGCACAAAATCCAAGCTGCTGTCCGGTGCAGTACTGAAGGTGTGCTGCTCTGCTGGAGGTATAGTCTGCTGGATGAGATATTAAATTAGGTCCTCACAGGTAGATGTAAAAGATCTTATGGTGCTATTTTAAGCAAGAACAAAGTGCGGGCTGTGTCCTGACCAATATTCACCCCTCAATCAACATCGCAAAAGCAGATTGGGCGGGATTCTCCGGTTCCCCAGCCGCGTGTTTCTCGGAAGCGTGCCACTCGCTCAGGAAGAGATTCTCTCTTCCCACCGCTGGCCAATGGGATTTCCCATTGAAGCCACCCCACGCCGCCGGAAAACCCAATGGTGGGTCTGCGCTGCCGGCGGGAAAAAAAGAATCCTGATGACTGAAGAATTCAGGCGATTGTCTCATGATTATCTCCAGTTTGTGGGAATCTTCTGAAGACAAATTAGTTATTGTCTTACCAACATTACAATGGTGACTGCCCCTTAGAAGTACTTCATTGGCTGTAAACTGCTTCGGGATGTCATGTTATTGTGTGAAGTGCTATATATTTTTTTAAATCCCTTTCTCCAATTAAAACTAAGGCTTTACAACCTTCTGCAGAAAATTCCTACGAACCAAATCATGAATGGGAATATTTCATGGCAAGCACAATAACTCTAGATAATAAATCTTTAAAGGCTTCCGAGCCTTCTGCAATGAGGTGAGCAGCAAATGATGCCTCACACGCTACCGTGGGCCACTGAGGTAACACACATTCTGCCGCTCCAGTGCAAGAACAACTAATAAGCTGCAAACAGAGCATAGTGTGTGGCGATGACAATGTTCACAAATGAGGCAATTGCAAAGTCATTTAGTCACTCCCACACAATGAACAATAGTTAAAAGTGATGGTACCTGTCAGCTCTCTGCATCGGAATAGGAAGCACACTGCACAATCTCATCCTACTCTGACACGACAAAATGCCTATTCAACCTGACACTTTGATGCCAGTCAACTCTTTGTAAAATTGTAATAATTAGTTGGTTCTAATGTACTTATGCTGGCAGCTACTTCACTCATAAAGTTCACAGTCTCTATTCTGTTTTGCATTTTGGTAAAATACTGGGCAGATGTCAGGTGTTTTCGAGTACCTGGATATACTGGGAGATATTAGAATCCGATGTTGGCATTCTGCAATACCCACTGATCCTGGGATTCTGACACATTCCCAATACCCAATCATCCTGGGATTCTGACACATTTCCAAAACACACTGATCCTGGGATTCTGACACATTCCCAATACCCATTCAGCCTGGGATTCTTACACATTCGCAAAATCCACTGATGCTGAGATTCTGATACATTCCCAATACCCACTCATCCTGGGATTTTGACACGTTACCAATATCCACTCATCCTGGGATTCTGACACATTCCCAATACCCATTCATCCTGGAATTCTGACACATTCCCAATACCTACAAACTCCTGGATTCTTACACATTCCCAGTACCATTGATCGTGGGATTCTGACACATTCCCAATACCCACCCATCCTGGGATTTTGACACATTCCCAATACCCCCTCATTCTGGGATTCTGACACATTCCCAATACCACTGATCCTGTATTCTGACACACTCCCAATACCCACTGACCTAGGATTATGACATTCTTAAAACCCACTGTTCTTGGATTCTGGCACATTCCTAATACCCACTGATCCTGGATTCTGTCACATTTGCAATACCCAGGGCAGCACAGTGGCGCAGTTGTTTGTGCTGCTGCCTCACAGTGCCGAGGTCCCAGGTTCGATCCCGGCTCTGGGTCACTGTCCGTGTGGAGTTTGCACATTCTCCTTGTGTTTGCGTGGGTTTCGCCTCCACAACCCAAAAGATGTGCAGGCTAGGTGGATTGGCCATGCTAAATTGTCCCTTAATTAGAAAAAATGAATTGGGTGCTCTAAATTTTTTTTAAAACCTTTGCAATAACCACTGATCCTAGACTCTGATACGTTCCAAAACCCACTGATCCTGGATTCTGACACACTCCCAATCCTCATTGAGCCTGGAATCCAACACATTCCCATTACCCACTAATCCAGGATTGTGACACATTCCCACAAGACGCAAGAGTAGGAAGGGAACTGTGGCCAAACCATGGCTGACAAGAGAAATTAGAGATAATATTAAATTCAAAGAAGAGGCATTCAAGTTAGCAAAAAAAGCAATAGACCTGAGAAATGGGAACAGTTTAAAATTCAGCAAAATGCAGACTAACGGATTGATTAAGAAGGGGAAAATACAATATGAGAGTAAGCTCGTGGGGAACAAAAAAACAGACAGTAAAAGTTTCAACCAATGCCCCAATCCTATCCTCGTAATGCAATAACCCTACCTAACCTTTTGGACACTAAGGGGAAATTTAGCTTGACCAATCCACCCAACCTGCACATCTTTGGACTGTGGGAGGAAACCAGAGCACCCGGAGGAAACAAGATGCAAACTTCACACTGACAGTCATCTGTCCCCATAGGTTCTGGGCCAGTCAAGTGGCCCGCGCAGGATTGCCTTTTAAAGGGGCCACACTACCACAGGGAGGAAATTCAATGGACTGCCAGAGCCAACTGGGAAGAGCCAGAAGGTTTGCAGCAATTGTATGTTTTCCTAGGGTCCAGGAGACATTGACTTGTATGGGCTTCGCCATTTCTGGACCTTTATTAACAGTAAAGGATTTCACTCATTGAATGCCAGCTGGTCCATGACCATATGATTGATAATGCAGGTGTGCACCAGGTACCCAGACACCAACCACAGCTGGTACATTCTGTGTAACTCTCAGGTGCCAGGCCTGGGCTCTGATGTCCTGGATGGTGGCCATCCAGTGACGAGGGCTACCCTTGAAGAGACGGCTCACGAGGGCCCACAGAATAGAGATGGAGAGGAGCATCACTGACAGCCACAATAGCACCAGGGCCTTTGTACAGCAGACAGGGGCATTGAAAGTAAGGTCGTAACAGATCAGGAGCAGCTTTGCTGTAAGCTCCACCAAATACGTCACTCATGGTTGTATGTTGTGCCCTCTATAACCTTGCCATTTAGAGAAGGGATGCCCTGGATACCCTTGAGTAAGAGGGGATGCCCAACAGTGGCCATTCATCTGAGGATGAGGGCAAAGAGAGTTGAGGGAACACTCTGACGTACAGATACAAAACCCTCGATATGATCATATGGATGGCTGTGACACAAAGCATGTCTTGTTAAGGCAAAGGTTCAATAGGTTATGAAATCCTGGCCTCAGAAATGTGTGCATGGCATGTGTCCAAATGTTATTCCATGTGGAATGTGAGATTAATTTCACCATTGTGTCAACATACACCTTGTTCAGTCCTTGACATTCGATGCATCCGGCCCGCCCCCAATTATGAAATCTCATGTTTAGCTCCCAAAAGATGTTCAACAGAGCTAACATATTGAAATAAATTCAGCATGAGGGACGATAAGGTCAGGGATTATTCGCATAATGATACATCTCATTAAAAGCAGATTAAACACACCCACGTGACCACTGAGGAGTTTTCTTAAAGCGTTCCCTCGTGCCGTAGTGCAGTGCTTCCTCTCCGCTTGCTGCTGCACCGGAGACATAATAATAATCTTTACTGTCACAAGTAGGTTTACATTAACACTGCAATGAAGTTACTGTGAAATGAAAATGAATAAAATGAAAATTGCTGATTGTCACAAGTAGGCTTCAAATGAAGTTACTGTGAAAAGCCCCGAGTCGCCACACTCCGGCGCCTGTTCGGGGAGGCAGGTATGGGAATTGAACCCGTGCTGCTGGCCTGCATTAAAAGCCAGCCATTTAGCCCTGTGCTAAACCAGCCCCAGAAAAGTCCCTAGTCGCCACACTCTGGCGCCTGTTCGGTGCACAGAGGGAGAATTCAGGATGTCCAAATTACCTAACAGCACGTCTTTCTGAACTTGTGGGAGGAAACCGGAGCACCCGGAGGAAACCCACACAGACACGGGGGAATATGCAGAGTCCACACAGTGACCCAATTTGGGAATTGAACCTGGGACCCTGGAGCTGTGAAGCAACAGTGCTAACCACTGTGCTACCGAGCTGCCCTCCGAATCCCTGATTTGCCACTCCTCTTTCTCTGAATGACTTTGACAGACTCCCTGTGTGCGCCGGAGACCTTGACGAGCCTACCATGTACGAAGACTCCCGTAGAGAGGTAGGAGGAGCTTGTGTCACCATGGGACTAGGTGAGGGAGGATTCAATGGCGGAGAGGTGGAGGAGAAGCTGCCCTTGTCACAAATGCCCTGAGTGGTGCTTCTGGATGGTGACAATAGCAGCTCACATTCGGCTTTAAGGTCTGTTTGGTTCTCTCTGCCATTCAATGAGGTTTCAGGAGCTGGGTCAGTGTCCAGGCTCCAAGTTTGTCTGTTACCCTGGCTATGGACCTCTGTTGCATCGGCAATACAGTTGGTTTTCCCCTCCAGGACAGTTGTCAGCCTGCCATAGAGGAAGCTTGGCGTTTTGAAGAGTGGGTGGTCGCAGTGCACATCTGCACTCCAAATCTGCACTCACCTCATGTTGGGCATCCAGGGGAGGCAGTGGCGCAGTAATTCAGAGACCCAGAGTCATGCTTTGAGGACCTGGGTTCGAATCCCGCCATGGCAGATGGTGAAATTTGAATTCAATAAAAATCTGGAATTAAAAGTCTGACCATAGAATTTACAGTGCAGAAGGAGGCCACTCAGCCCACCGAGTCCGCACTGGCTCTTGGAAAGAGCACCCCACCCAACGCCAACACCTCCACCCTATCCCCACAACCCTGCAACCCCACCCAACACTAAGGGCAATTTTGGGCACTAAGGGCAATTTATCATGGCCAATCCACCTAACCCGCACATCTTTGGACTATGGGAGGAAACCGGAGCACCCGGAGGAAACCCACGCACACACGGGGAGGATGTGCAGACTCCGCACAGACATTGACCCAAGCCGGAATCGAACCTGGGACCCTGGAGCTGTGAAGCAATTACGCTATCCACAATGCTACCGTGCTGCCCCTGATGATGCCCCACAGGGTCGGAGAATCACCTGGGACCGGCGAAAATCCCGCCACCGCCGTGGCCGGAATTCTCTGTCACCCGGGAATTGGCGGGGGCGGGAATCGCACCACGCCGATCGGCGACCCCCCTGCGGCGATTCACCGGCCCGTGATGGGCCGACGTCACGCCGCTGAGAGGCCTCTCCCGCCGCCGTGTTTTCAACCACCTCTGGTGGCGGTGGGATCGGCGGCATGAGCGGGCCCCTGGAGTCCTGTGGGGGGCACGGGGCGATCGGACCGGGGGGGGGGGGGGGGGTGCCCCCACGGTGGCCAGGCCCGCAATCGGGGCCCACCGATCGGCGGGCGGGCCAGTGCCGTGGGGGCACTCTTTTTCTTCCGCCGCCGCCACGCCCTCCACCATGGCAGTGGCGGAAGTGAACCCCCCTACCGCGCATGCGCCGGTGGTGACGTCAGCAGCAGCTGACACACCGGTGCAGGCGTGAACCGGCGATGGCCTTTCGGCCAGCCCCGGCGCCGGGC
The DNA here is from genome assembly GCF_902713615.1 of Scyliorhinus canicula. Lineage (NCBI taxonomy): Eukaryota > Metazoa > Chordata > Chondrichthyes > Carcharhiniformes > Scyliorhinidae > Scyliorhinus > Scyliorhinus canicula. The sequence goes on along the minus strand of NC_052148.1, from coordinate 28,579,958 downwards.
GACGGGCCTCAAAGGACCGTTGGTGTCGGTTTTGGCGCCAGTCGGCGTGGCGCCAACCACTCCGCCGCGGGCCTAGCCCCTAAAGGTGCGGAGAATTCCTCACCTTTGGGGAGGCCCGACGTCGGAGTGGTTGGCACCACTCCCCTACCCGGGACCCCCCCGCCCCGCCGGGGAGGGGAGAATCCCGGCCCAGATATCCCATCCCTCATCAATGATTGGTCAGAATGCTCACTTTCTTGAAGGGTCAATGCCAGGAAATCTATCCTCCAGCCCAAATTTTCAAAATTGCCGATTTAAGCAGCTCCCTTGGACAAGGGGTGGGAGTCGGAAGACTGCCCACCACGCCTGACCGTATTATTCTGCCCGTTATTTAGTTTGTGTGGTTGACAAACTGGACAGCAGTTCCCCGGCATCTATTGACACCGGCAAAGCCTTCCGTTCCCGGTGCGACCTGAATAGTCACATTTTGACTTGATACTTTAAATTTCATTTGTGATTTGTTTTATGTTTGAGGCAGTGTCCCTTTAAGGGGTTGCCCCTTTAATTTGTCCCTCAGTCTGTTTGATTCCGTTTCCTTGGATTATTTGTTTCGCCAAAATAGTGAACAGCAGTTTCCTGTCAATTGGTCACCTCAGCCTCGATTGGGTGGGAACACTCTGTGTTTAAGCTACTTGTTACTTTTGAGGGAAAAGGCCTGCAAGATTGTCCCCATGACGAGTCAGAAAACAACTCTGTGAGCAACAGATGGCCAGCTTTGGCAACAGCGACATGTGAACTGCAGCCCAGGAAGTATTTAATCCTGGAGTGAAGGATGAGAAACTGATAACCTCCATCAACCCCATTGGTGATAAAATGTTCCTGGGGAGATTCCTCCTTTCCAGAAATTAATGTACACAAATGAATTCCTCTAAAACTAATTTTCTTCCCGCGGACAGATCCTTAAAAAGGATTTGTAAGGATTAAGCTTGCTGCACAAATGTCGACCTGGCCCAGTGGATTGCACAGACCACTATAAAGGTGTTTGATGTCATGAATGGTTTGCAGAGAGTAAATTAAGGAAAAGCCTTTCAGGTGGAAGAAAAGTGCCCAATCAGAGTTCGGATTTAAGATCGGATTTAAGTGACATGAGAACATTTGTGTTTTAACACAGCGAGCACTTTGTGGGCAGCACGGTAGCATTGTGGTTAGCACAGTTGCTTCACAGCTCCAGGGTCCCGGGTTCAATTGCCGGCTTGGGTCACTGTCTGTGCGGAGTCTGCACATCCTCCCCGTGTGTGCGTGGGTTTCCTCCGGGTGCTCTGGTTTCCTCCCACAGTCCAAAGATGTGAAGGTTAGTTAGATTGGTCATGCTAAATTGCCCCTTAGTGTCCAAAATTGCCTTTAGTATTGAGTGGGGTTACTGGGTTATTAGGATAGGGTGGAGGTGTGGGCTTGGCATGGGTGCTCTTTCCAAGAGCCGGTGCAGACTCGATGGGCCGAATGGCCTCTTTCTGCATCGTAAATTCTATGATTTTAATCTGGAATGAAATTCGCCATAACGTTTAAGAGGGAATTAGATAAAGGCCCAAAGGGGAAAACAGTTCCTGGCTGTGGGGAAAGAGCAAGACAATTTGATATCTCTACTAAAGAGCTGGCACTGACATGATTGGCCGAATGGCCTCCTGTGTGCTGCATCATTCTACGATTCTATTTGGTCAGCACATTGCTTGGATACTGTTCTTCCACGTGTGCATCAAAACCAGCCCGTGGTGCAAGATCAACGTCTGGGACGGGGTTCTCCATTGGCTGATGCTGGAATTGCGAAACGCGATTGGGCGGAGAATGTGTTCTGACGTCAAAGTTGCGGCGGGCACCGATTTGACACCAAATTACATTTCTCCGACACCTTGAGAGCGACGTTAATGCATTCTGAAACGCACGTACAGTAAACACCGTTTGCATATCATTAGCGGGCCTGACCCGATATTTTCGGGGCCTCCGATGGGCCAAGAAACCAGCATCGTGGCTGATCAGGAAGAGAGAGGGTGTAGGACACAGAGAGGCACGACTGTGGGCTGTCGGGTCGGACACTGGCCAGGCTGGCTGGGATGCAGTAAGGGGGGCCCTGTCAGAACTGGGGGCGAAGGGTGGGGGGGGTGGGGGTGGGGAGGTGGGAACAGGTCGAATGGCCAGGCTAACTGCCCCCCCCCCCTCCAGGACTGTGGCAGTATCCAGGCGCGGACTGACATTAACGCAGTCTCCAGGGCAGCCATCTTGCTGCGCACCTCACTGACCACCCACCGTGGCACCTGGTTCTACAATGTGACACCGGCCGTATGGGTGCACCCACTTCCCCACCGCCCATCCTCCCCCATAGCCCCGCCCCAATCCCACTTGCCAGCTGGGTATTAAGCAACCCACCCAAGGGCAATGCCCACTGTAGCCCTATGGGGGCGCCGGCGGGGGCCGCGGAGTGTAGCGCTGGCAAGGACAGCACCAGCTGAAGGTATCCCTTGCATCAGGGATGGGCGGCAGGGCCAGAGGCCCCCACAGTGCTGTGCGCCGACATGGCCCATGATGCAGGGATGTGGGTGGGAGCAATGCGGGGGCAGAGTCCGCAGTGCCAACCGGGGTCACCATGTAGCCCATTGGACATGGTTGGCACAGGTGTACGCAATGCACCACGCTAATATGTTCATAGAATCATAGAATTTACAGTACAAAAGGAGGCCATTCGGCCCATCAAGTCTGCACTGGCTCTTGGAAAGAGCACCCTACCCAGGCCCACATCTCCACCCTATCCCCATAACCCAGTAATCCTACCCAACACTAAAGCAATTAGTAAAGGACTTGGGTGTTGCTACCCATGAGGGTTATCTGAATGAGAGCTAACAGAATTAAGAGCATAGGATGGGGTGAATGCATTGCGGTTCCACTTAATGCCTGAAAATAGTCAGAATGTTCGGCACAACATCGTGGGCTGAAGGGCCTGTTCTGTGCTGTATTTTTCTATGTTCTATGTTCTAAGGGCAATTTTGGACACTAAGAGCAATTTAGCATGGCCAATCCACCTAACCTGCACATCTTTGGACTGTTGGCCTGTCACACCCCCGCAGACAATGGATATTGGAATTCAACCAGCAATGGTTACCTTCCTGCTCATCGCCTCAGCCTGGAGGATGCCCTTGCGTCTGTATGAGCTGGAGCTGCTTGAGGAGGAGGAAGCTGCGGCAGTGGAGCGTGCAGCAGCGGAGCGTGCTGCAGAGGAACAAGTGGCAGCTGGCCAGGATGGAGAGCCAGCCGCCTAACAGGACAAGGAGGAGGAGGTGCCAAGTCAGCGCCAGAAGAGGCCCGCGTGTGCCGGCAGTGGTTGTCATTTGAGGACCTGCCGGACTGGGCATGCCGTCGGAGATTCTGGCTGAGCAGAGAGACAGTGCAACGTATCGGCCAGATCATGGCGCACCTGGCACCGCGGGGGTATGGAGCAAGGACACCTGCTCCCGGTGGCCGACAAGGCGACGGTCGCCCTCAACTTTTACCCCACAAGGTGCTTCCAGTCGCTGAGTGGGAAATTGTCCGGTATCTGCGACCTGGGTCCCTGTTGGCAGGCATCTTCTGGGGCGACATGGCCTGGATGGGCCCGGCTGCTGCTTGGGTGTCCTGGGTGGCGTGATGCCACCCGGTTCTGACCGCTGCCCACCAGGTACCCCGGGGACAGGGGAGTGGCGGGGGGAGGTTGGGTCTGAGGTGCTGCTGTGTTCCGGCAGCTCCCCTGCAGGAGTCACCGGCATGGGCCCCATCACCGCCTCCTCCCTCGGGGTGCCTGATTGCCCCCGCCCCCAAGACTACTCCATGGGATGGGGGTGCGAGTGGAGCTACCCCCTGAGCCCCCCCCCCCCCACCGCCACCTGGCGCTGCCAGTCCTGGAGGCTCGCTCTGGTCTTGACCAGGGTCTGCATGCTCATGGCCATGGAGCACAGGGAGTGGACCATCTCCGTCTGGGACTGGACCACATCACCTTCTGAGTTTGTGTCACATAGCCAGTGACTGCGGCACCTCCCTCTGGGATTGGGCCACCTCCCTCTGTGTTTGCGTCTCGTCGGCCAGCGCCAGGGCAATGCCGCCAACGTTCCCAGCCATGGCATGCAGTGACTGGGCCACGCTCAGGAGGGTCACTTGTGATTCGGCAACCCTGCCCTGGGCCTCAGCCAGCACCTGCACAGATTGCCCCAGGCCTTGGACTTACTGATCCATAGCCAAAACCATTGCCCCAATGCCTCCACAGCGAACGGCACCCTTGAGGTGTTGGCCTGGGTGGCACACATGATCGGCACTGCCTCCTGCTCCTGCACGCACTCCTCCAACTGCACCTACAGGTGCTGGATGCTCACCGACAACCCCTCACGTAGTCCCTGGCTCTGCAACTGCATTTCCACAATCATTCCAACAGCCCAAAACTCTCTGCCACCTGCGCCCAGGGATACGGGATGATGGTGGCTGGCAACCTCCTTCCTGGGCTGGGATAAAGGGTCCAGAGCCTCCACAGCGTTCCAGAGGATCTCAAGCCGCTGTCTGCAAAACGGGGGGGGGGGGGGGGGGGGGGGGGGGGTCTTGCTGCCATCTTGTTAGCTGGGATGGTGTGTGCAGTGCGTACATGCGGCTGCAGCGTGTCAGCCTCCTGAGTGTCAATCGCGAAACCGGCGAATGCCGCACCGTTTCTCATTGGAATGGATTGCGTTCCACGTGGCGCCGGTGCTAGCCCCTTAACGGTCGCTCAATCAGTCCAGGTGCGGCGCCGGTTTTGCTGTCGTGGAACTCCACGAATTCTACGTTGGCATCGAGTCTCAGAAATGGAGAATTCCGCCCCAGATCTTTCTGCTTGCTGTGAGGATCCTTTGCGAAGATCTCAGTGCGGCCCACCATTCAGACTGGGCCAAGCCCGATTCAAGTAGGACATGCAACCATGTTGCCTGCTGCAGTAATGAAGAGCTGTCTTTCATTCGGAGGAGAAAGAGTTTTACCCTGCGTCAACCCTGTGCCAGCCTGATGTATGGCCTGAGACAGTCTGATGCCAGCAATGGGCGCCGGTCCCTCCTGCAGTCACTACCCTTCCCTCCACAGTCAGCATTAAGCAGAAGCATGGTGGCCTGCCTTTTATCTTCCAGCTAATTAAGTCCAGGAGCTACCATGGTACTTAATGATCCCCAGGTGCCAATTCAATCAAATGAGGTCACACCCCGCAGCATCTACAATTCCAGCTTCAGCAGAATCTTACCTCCATGTATAATTAGACATGCTATGTTGATGCATTGAAAGATGATCTGATAGCCTGTGCTCAATCCAGATTTTCAGACAATGGAGGGGCAGTGCTAGATGTTACAAACTGTAAGGGAAAGCACCCTTCCAGTTCAGGTAATGATGTTATACTATTTCTCACCTGCTGGTTTGCAGGAGGCACTCTATCTCATAAATCATCGAATCCCTACCGTGCAGGAGGAGGCCATTCAGCCCATTGAGTCTGCGCCGACCCCTGAACCTAAGCCCACTCTGCCACTCCAATCCCGGAACCCCCACAAACCTATTGTACACAAAGGGAAAATTTAGCATGACCAATCCACTTAACCTGCACATCTTTGGACTGTGGGTGGAAACCAGAGCACCCAGAGGAAACCCACGCAGACACGGGGAGAACGTGCAGACTGCGCTCAGATAGTGAACCAAGCTGGGAATCGAACCTGGGACCCCGGAGCTGTGAAGCAACTGTGCTAACTGCTGTGCTACCGTGGAGGCGGAGGTGATAAGGCATACTGGTGGAGGTCTGCCTGACAAGGCCCAGGATCTGCAGGGAGGCTGTGCATGCTGTCTGTAAACCTGTCAGAGAACGTGAAGGCCAGTCGCCGGTGATAGCGCTGAATTTTTAATCTAGGCATTTACAGGTGAGACTTTCCGGACCTGCCCGTGCCCCAGGCAAAATGCTGTAGATGTTGCCGGGGCCAGAATCGAATCCGGGTCTCTGACGCTGTGAAGCAGCGGTGCTAACCACTGTGCCGCCCTGCTAAGGGACATGGTGGCACGGTGTTAAGTAACTAAGTGTCCAGAGTGGAAGCAGGGGCGATAGTGACGTTGAAGGGGCATCTTGACAAATACATGAATAGGATGGGAATAAAGGGATATCGACCCCGGAAGTGTAGAAGATTTCATGAACAACCTCAGCCGATAGGGGAATTGAACCCATGCTGTTGGTCTTACTCTGCACGAACCAGCTGTAGAGCCAACTGAGCTAAACAGCACTGGGACCAGGGTCAGGTACCCCCTGAAACAGCACTGGGACCAGGGTCAGGTACCCCCTGAAACAGCACTGGGACCGGGGTCAGGTACCCCCTGAAACAGCACTGGGACCAGGGTCAGGTACCCCCTGAAACAGCACTGGGACCGGGGTCAGGTACCCCCTGAAACAGCACTGGGACCAGGGTCAGGTACCCCCTGAAACAGCACTGGGACCGGGGTCAGGTGCCTTCTCCATCCTGCTCCTCGCCTGAGGTGACGTGATCCTCAGGTTAAACCAACATCAGTCAGCTTTCCCCCCTCAAAGTGGAAAGCAACTGTGACGACGGCAACTTTATTCATGTCCTCTGGATCTTGATGTTCTATGTTCTGCCAACGCAAACTGTTTCACCCTATCTACTCTGTCCAGATCCCACTTGGCAACAATACCTCCATCAAATCAAACTGCCTGTGGGTAGATAGGCTATGTCGCAGGTGGGTGTATTGCCCAGCTTCAAATCAGACTGTGAGGCCTGGACACTCTGCCTGAACAATGAAGGGACAGTAGTTTTAAGCAACAGATTTAATCAATCTTCTTGGTCTTCTACACCGTTTCTGTGTTATTTTAGCTGTTGTCAAGAAATGTTATTTGACTTGTCCTGCCTAAACATCCATAGTATCTCCAGCAGGTTTGAATCTTTTGGTAATTTATATACTGGGGTCATGCATTTCGTTCAGTGCCAATGTCTCATCAATTTCTCACTTCACTGCTTCCATTTCTCTGGCAGTTGTTCCATTTCATTGAACCAGCAATGGTTACAGCACAGGAGGATAGTCGCCCGTTGTGTCAGCACTGGTTCTCTGAAAATACAACTCATCTGCACCCACCATCCTTTCCCTGTAGTCCAGCAATTCTGTTCTCTGCAGGAGCTTATTCAATTCCATTTTGAAAACCATGGTTTAATCTGCCGCCACCACACTCTCAGGCAGTACATTCCCGATCCTACCCACTCGCTGTGTAAGAAATGTTTTCCCCACGTCACTGTGGCAGTCACCACTGATGTATATATTGTTTATAGAGGATGTAGGTGTTTTGTGGTAAGGCCCTGTGCTACAGGTATGGGGGTAGTTCCCTGCCTGCTGGCTCCGCCCAATAGGCGGAGTATAAATATGTGTGCTCCCAGTACAGCAGCCCCTTCGCCAGCTGCTGTAGGAGGCCACACATCTAATAAAGCCTCGATTGCATCCAACTCTCGTCTTTGTGTAATTGATCAAGCATCAGTCACCAGTGGTTATTTAGACACTCACCTGATCGTCATGTCCTCTTGGGGGCTGGTTTAGCTCAGTTGGCTGGACAGCTGGTTCTGATGCAGAGTAAGACCAACAGCATGGGTTCAATTCCCCTGTCGGCTGAGGTTATTCATGAAGGCCCCGCCTTCTCCATCTTGCTCCTCGCCTGAGGTGACGAGAATCCTCAGGTTAAACCAACATCAGTCAGCTTTCCCCCCTCAAAGTGGAAAGCAGGCTATGGCCAGCTGTGACGACGGCAACTTTATTCATGCCCTCTGGATCTTGAATCTTCTGCCAACGTAAACAGTTTCACCCTATCTACTCTGTCCAGATCCCTCTTGATAAAAATACCCCCTCAAATCAAACTGCGTGTGGGTAGATAGGCTATGTCGCAGGTGATGTATTGTCTCGCTTCAAATCAGACTGTGAGGCCTGGACACTCTGCCTGAACAATGGAGGCTTCAACATCGCACAGGCAGCAGCCAACAATCATACATCCAAGAGCTGGGCCGCAGCACTGAGGATACCCCTGCGATCAGAGTGTGGGTGTGTGGATCGGGGGGGGGGGGGGGGGGTTACGTACCTGGCCCCCGGTCCCAGCGCTGTTTCAGTTGGTACCTGACCCCGGTCCCAGCGCTGTTTCAGGTGGGGGTCTGAGATCCAGTGGCCCCTGCTGTGGCCAGGGTGTGTGTGCAGGGCGGTTTCCCCCAGCTCAACCAGCTCATTGGACTGAACCCTGGACGATGGCAGGGAATGTAATGATGGGGGAAGCTTGGGAGATTCGAGGGTACCGGGTGGAAGCCCTAACAGATCGTCGGTCTCACACCCTCCCCAACTCCTTACAGATATGGATGATATTGTGGACCATGCAGCAGCTGCCCTCACAGTGGTGGTGGCAGTCCAGGCAGCCAGACACCAGAGAAAGCAGCGGCAGCAGCGTGGATAGAGGCTCGAGATTGCAGCCCATGTGCAGAGGCCTTGCCCCACACCCTGAGGACCCGTCCGCCCAACAGGCCGGAGAGGGACCCAGAGTGGGATGCCGGTGACGGCCCAAGGTGTATAAACATTGCTGGTCATTTGAAGAGCTGTCGGACAGCATGTGCTCCATGAGCTCCGCCTCATCAAGTGGACGGTGCGGCACCTGTGCTATGTCCTTGCGGAATTGGCACCATGTGGAGGAGGAGAACACCAACTCCCAGTGGCTAGGAAGGTCACCACAGCCCTGAACCTTTACACCTCAGGTTCATCACTGGGCTCGAGCGGGGATCTGCGTGGAATTTCCCTGCCAACAGCCCACTATGGCACCCGTGATGTCACAGATGCCCTGTTTGCCTGGGCAGCTGAATATATAAACTTTGACCTTGATCAGGCCCATCAAGATGCTCAGGGAGCAAGATTCTGCGCCATTGCCGGAATGCCTCAGGTCCAGGCGTATTAGATGGAACGTATGTGGCCTTGTATGCAACGGGCGGTTCCACTCCCTGAACGTTTAACTTGTATGCGACCACCACCTGAAGATCATGCACGTGTGTGCACGCTTCCCCGGGAGTGTGCACGACAGTGACTTTCTGGGGCAGTCAGAGATCCTCAGCCTCTTTTAAGGGACACCTCCAGAGAGCGATTGGCTCCTGGAGGATTATGGGTACCGCTTAGGACCTGGCTAATGACGCCAATGCAGAGGCCATTGACCAATGCGGAAACCCAATATAACAAGGCACATGTGGCCACCCAGGCAGTCATTGATGCATCGGACTGTTTAAAATGCGGTTTCCTTTGACACCTCAGGTGATTCACTGCAGTCCACCCCAGGGAGGGTTGCCTGCTTTGTGGTGGTCTGTTGTGCTCTGCATAACCTGGCACAACAGAGGGGCGGCATACTGGATGTGGAGGAGGAAGAACATGTGGCCTCATCAGAGGAGGAGAACAAGCAGGAACAGGGCCAGGAGGGACTGGAGTATGTCCGGGAGGACCCGTGGGAGCAGCCGGAGGATAGAGGACAGGCAGTGGTGGCGAGTGTCCAGCATTTCCGGAGGGCCACCTGCACCCATAGGACCTGGCTTCATCCGTCATCTCACCACCTCGTCCTTACCCACCAAACCCCCACCCCACCTTTCCCCCTCCCCCTCCCGGTCCGCCTCTCAAGAACAAACAAAGAACAAAGAAAAGTACAGCACAGGAACAGGCCCTTTGGCCCTCCAAGCCTATGTCGACCATGCTGCCCGTCTAAACTAAAATCTTCTCCACTTCCGGGATCGAAATCCCTCTATTCCCATCCTATTCATGTATTTGTCAAGATGCCCCTAAAATGTCATTATAGTCCCTGTTTCCACCACCTGCTCCGGCAGCGAGTTCCAGGCACCCACTACCCCCTTCCCTCCCCCATCGGCCCCAACTATTCCCAACCCCACCCCATTCCTGGATGGCCCTGTTCCACCCTCCCAGGGTCTACGTAACATCACTCCAGGTTTAATAGGCCTGTGTCGGCCTCGTCAGCCGGGTCAATATACAAGGCAGGAGGGTGATGATAACCCGCTGTGAGCTGAGCTGTGGTGATCCTCAATCTATGCCATAGTCTGACTCCTGTCCGTCTGCTGACAGCACGCTCACACCCATCACCTGCACGTGGTATGCCTGGGGGGGGGGAGAGGTTAGGCGCGATCACTGTGCCTGGGGGGGCTGGCACCAGGGCAGGGCTGAGGGAAAACGGGGGATTGGGGTTCTGGCCAACCCACACGATGGAATAACATGACAGAGAATTCACATGTCTCGGGTGTAACGTGGTTTAGTGGTGTACAATCGTGACCCTAACTGTCCCTAGCTACTGATGGTGCCGCCCCCTCCCCTAGTCATCCTCAATCTTCTGAGCCTTCCGTGCTGTGTCACTACATCTAGGTGTGTCCCCAGGATGCACATCGGAGGTGGAGGGAATTTGCAGTTTACTACACCCTGTGGCCTTTGATGCTCCTGGCGGGCGAATTCCTGAGGGCCCGGGGCAAGTGGGTCCTTGCTGACTTGCCAGTGGCACATTCCTCACCATGCCACCCTGTTCTGCCCGCTGGCCCCAAGAGGCTCCGTTGTCAGGAGGGGGCACTCGGGAGAGCTGGTGATCGCCGTTGTCCCCCTGAAGGGTGGCTCCTGGTCGGCATCCAGCGTTCCCTCTACCCAGTCGGGTTGGTGCCCTTATGGCCCTGGGGGGGTCACTATGGTAGTCACCACTGATGAATATACTGTATATATATATATAGGTTTTACAGTAAGGCCCCTGTACTACAGGTACGGGGGGTAGATCCCTGCCTGCTGGCTCCGCCCAGTAGGCAGAGTATAAATGTGTGTGCTCCCCGTACAGCAGCCATTTCGTCAGCTGCTTTAGGAGGCCACACTTCTCTGTGTAATAAAGCCATGATTACATTCTACTCTCGTCTCGTTGTAATTGATAGTACATCAAGCATTGGGATGGAAGGGCAACTGGATTGAGCTCCAGCCGCTCCTGCGTCATCTGGCTCTGCCAGCCCTGGCTGCTTCCCATTGTCTGCATCATGGTTCCGCTGCCCTCAGCGATGCCCTTCTATGACTGGGCCACTCTTTGCAGCGCCTCACCAATGTGCACCTGCATCTGGGAAACATTTCTCAGTGACTGCGACATGCTCTGGAGTGCCTCGGCAATGCACATCTGAGACTGATATGCTCCACAGAGCCCCTGCAAGGTCCACCTGAGATTGGGACATGGTTCTCAGTGACTGGGACATGCTCTGGAGTGCCTGCGTCAGGGACATGTCCCCCACTGATTGGGACATACTGTCGAGGCCCTCAGCCATGGCCGCCACTCACTGACCAATGCTTTAAACATTACCACTCATGGCGCTGGCACCGTCCTCCGGGCTTCCTACCGCAATCACTACCCGAGCAGCGTTGGCCTCGGTGCCATGTATTCCCGGCACCATCTGCTGCACCTGGAGCCTTTGGGACTCCTCGAATTGGCTATGGAACCGCTGGCGTGTCACTGACATCCCCCTCTGCATCTCACGGCCACACCCTAGCATCAGCTCCAGGATAACCTGCTGCAGAGGCTTGGCCTCTGACTGAGGCCCAGCACTCTGACTGCCGGCCGCCCGGATGTTCCTCCCTTCGCTTGATGTGCATCAGTAACTGTGTGGTGCTCACCAGATTGTCCCCCAGAACTTTGTACACTACTTTCGATCCCCGAGGAGTATGTCCCTGCGCTGGTAGTAGATAGCGATGACAGCTGTGACGTCACAACAGTAGCTTCCTCGGACCTCTCCTCTGAGGTGTTCTTTTGGATGGCATCGGGGTTGGATGGCCCTACCCCGGGTGGGCCGTCAGCATGGCATGGAGATCCAGCAGGAGATAGGACAGGTGGTCAGTGGGGAGGGATGGATAATTATGGCTGGCATGAAGAACACAGTTGTGACAGGTTATCTGAGTGGGAGCAAGTGGATACTCACCTCTGAGGCACACGCCAAACTCAACGTCAGTGACCGATCTGCGCTCGAACACCCCCACAACCTGTAGGGCCCGGTCCCCATAGTGGGTGAGGACTCTGATGTCCATTGTGGAGGCCAACCTCTCCTGCCAGGACACAGACGGGCACCATGAGCCACATGCTTCATGCATTGCAGGGGTGGTGCCAGGGCGCTGATGCCAACTCACCTGTGCAGCCTGGTGGAGGTTGTTTAGCTTCTTACTGCACCGGGTGGTGGTCCGCCTGGTTACACTGCCCGGGCTGAAGGCCGCTGCCACTGTCTCCCAGGCGGCACGGGCTGGCCTGTGGCTGACCCTCTGACCCCCTCGGGGAACAGGGTATCCCCACCTGGACTTCGCCGCGCTCAGCAGTCGGGCCAGGTCAGCATCACCAAATCGTGGGGCTGGTGTGCGAGGTGGCTGCTTGCTGTGTGAGGTTTGCTCTGTGGGATCGCTTCAAGAGCTGCTCCCCTCGTTAACATAGAACATAGAACATAACAGTGCAGAAGGAGGCCATTTGGCCCATCGAGTCTGCACCGACCCACTTAAGCCCTCACTTCCACCCTATCCCAGTAACTCACTAACCCCTCCCAACCTATTTGGACACTGAGGGCAATTTGTCATGGCCAATCCACCTAACCTGCACGTCTTTGGACTGTGGGGGGAAACCGGAGCACCCGGAGGAAACCCACACAGACACGGGGAGAACGTGCAGACTCCGCACAGACAGTGACCCAGCAGAGAATCGAACCTGGGACCCTGGCACTTGTGAAGCCACAATGCTAGCCACTTGTGCTACTGTGCTGCCCACAACAGGGGGTTGCTAAGCACGGTCCAGGTGAATAAGTGGGACAGTCATTTCCGACGTGGAGCCTTTGGGGCCTTGCTAAATGCTTTAATTAATGGTGACGGCCTCGCTGGATTGGCAGTCAGTAAACACCCAGCAGTTCCCGCTCGCTAACACCCTTAGAAACCTTTCCATTAGATTGCGCCCCTAGATTGTAAATAGTTGAGGGCCCAGCACAGATCACTGAAGCACACCACTGGCAACCCTAAAATGATCAATTTATCCCTGCTTTCTGCTTCCTGTTCGCTAACCAATCCTCGATCCTTGCCAATGTGTCATCCCTACAGCATGATCTCTTATTTTGTGTGGTAACCTTTGATGTGGTATCCTATTGAATGCCTTTTGGAAATCTAAGCATAACACATCAGCCCTCATGACTGGAACCCCATCCACAAACACTGACTCCCCGTAACCACCAATAGACAGCAGCAGCAGTGTGTACCGTCTACAAGCCGCACTGCAGGAACTCATCAAGATTTCGGAGACAGCACCTTCCAACTGTATGACCACTACCCTCTAGAAGGACAAGGGCCGCAGCTACATGGGAACATCACCACCTGGAAGTTCCCCTCCGAGGCACTCACTATCCTGACTTGAAACTATATCGCCGTTCCTCCACTGTCACTGGGTCAAAATACTGAAACTCCCTTCCTAACGGCACTGTGGGTGTGTGTACACCACAGGGACTGCAGCGGTTCAAGAGGACATATTGAGAGAGCAGTAAGGAAAGCTGATAGGACCTTGGCTTCATTAATGGAGGCATTCAATACAAAAGCAGAAAAGTTTTTTTTTTTATAAATGTTTTTTATTGAGTTTTCATGTTTTATATATGACAAGTTACAAATTGTTAGAGAGAGAAAAAAAAAGACACAAAAATTTAACATGTATATTTACAGGTAAGCATCTTTATAACAACAATTGTGGCCGCCCCCTTTAGCCAGCATACATATTCTACATTCCCCAATATGGCCGAGGCACATGTTTATAGGCATTTATTTATAGTTTGGTTTTGGGCCTTAGCTTGCCATCAAACCCCCATAACGAACCTGTAACCCCCCCCCCCCCCCCCCCCCCCCCCCCGGCTACCTTCCCCCGATTCCCGTCCATTTCCCCCTGATTCTTGGCCACCCAGCTATTCTTCCTTTTGTACGTTGGCCACAAACAGGTCCCGGAACAGTTGCATGAATGGCTCCCACGTTCTGTGGAAGCCGTCGTCCGACCCTCGGATGGTGAATTTGATTGTCTCCATTTGGAGAGATTCCGAGAGGTCGGACAGCCAGTCTGCAGCTCTGGGCGGCGCTGCTGACCGCCAGCCAAACAGGATTCTACGGCGGGCGATCAGGGAGGCAAAGGCAAGGGCGTCCGCCCTCCTCCCCAGAAATAGATCTGGCTGGTCTGAAACCCCGAAGACCGCCACTATCGGGCATGGCTCCCAAAAGCAGAAAAGTTAACCTGAACCTTTATAATGCTCTCCTTTGGTCACAATGAGAGTATTGCATCTGGTTCTGGTCACCACATTTAAGGAGGATGTAAAGGCCTTTGAGAGTGTCCCAAATGGTTCCAGGGATAAGGGAATTAAGTTTACAAGGTTAGGTTGGAGAGGGTGAGGTTGATCTCCTCAGAGCAAAGGAGGATGAGGGAAGACCTTATAGATGGGATAGCGTACATGACGATGACAGGCTTAGACTAGGACCGTGAAAGAAAAGTTGTCCCCATTAACTTTTAGTATGAGGACTGATTTAATGTATTGAGCAAGGGACACGGGAGAATGTCAAGAACATTTAAAAGAAGCAAGTGGTAATGATCTGGATCTTTCTGAGGAACTGAAAGTGATCAATGATGTCAAAAGGGAATTGGATAGTTACTGGAGGGAAATAAACTTGCAGAGGTATGGGTATAGATTGGGGGTGGCACGGTAGCACAGTGGTTAGCCCTGTCGCTTCATAGCGCCAGAGTCCCAGGTTCGATTCCTGCTTGGGTCTGTGCGGAGTCTGCACGTCCTCCCTGTGTCTGCATGGGTTTCCTCCGGGTGCTCCGGTTTCCTCCGACAAGTCCCGAAAGGCGTGCTGTTAGGTAATTTGGACATTCTGAATTCTCCTTCTGTGTACCCGAACAGGCGCAGGAATGTGGCAATTAGGAGCTTTTCACAGTAACTTCATTGTGGTGTTAATGTAAGTCTACTTGTGACAATAAAGATTATTATTATTATTATAGGACTGACTGGATTGCTTTCCAGAGAGTCAGCATGGACCAATGGTTAAATGGCCTCCTTCTGTGCCCCAATGAGTCTATAACCCTCTATAAATATTGTGCATAATATCCAACTGATAAAGCCAACTCCATCTGAGGGTAAAACAGAAAATACTGAACAATCTCAGTATGTCTGTCAGCATCTGTGGAGAAAGAAGGGAGCAAACGTTTCGAGTCTGGATGATTCTTTGTCACCACTTTGTCAAAGTTTGACAAAGAGTCATCGAGACTCGAGACGTTAGCTCCCTTCTCTCTTCACAGATGCTGTCAGACCTGTTGAGATTGTCCAGTATTTCCTGCTTTTGTTTCAGATTCCAGCATCCACAGTCCTTTGCTTTTATCCATCTGGGGCGAGCTTTTTAAATATTAATAATCACTTGGCAGAATGACATACAATGCTGCCTCTTTATGATCAATTCTTATACACTTAAATCTGGAATGATTGTATTTCATCAATTTCCTTTCAGTTCCAAATGATAAAGCTGCATCAATATTCAGATCGCTTTAATGCCAGCTGTAGCTGCTTTAATGGATCTTCAGTGAAATTGAATAGGGTATATTTGAAACAATGCTTTCAGAAATGGTATGGACGGCTCACAGAATATTTCCAGAATCAATTCAGCCAAATGGATTATTTAAGATGCTACAAAAATGCTAGGTTTTGAGATAAACATGTCCGTCTTGAATCTACTCTAGTCTTAGGAAATTACATTGGCATGAGGAGTTGGGTGCTCATTTTGTCTCAATGTGTCTCCTCTAATCTCAATCAAACTTCACAGATTTCCATACATCCGTGTAACAGATTGCTTCATACCATTACTCAGCTTCAATTATAGCAATCATAAATTGCTTAGTAATCCACCATTATTCCATCATCCTGTTATCCATTAATTAATCATCCTGCACTTCCATTAGGATTTAGATGCCAGATGCTTGTCTTCCAGAGGATTAGAAGCGCTGAACTGATCAGTTGTATCTGCTGTTTAAAAAAATATATTTAAGTTCAATGGAAATAAATTGGGTTGGACAAACATAGAATCATAGAATTTAGAGTGCAGAAGGAGGCCAGTTGACCCATCGAGTCCGCACCGGCCCTTGGAAAGAGCACCCTCCTTAAGCCCACACCCCTACCCTATCCCCGTAACCCCACCTCACCTCTTTGGACAGTAAGGGCAATTTAGAATGGCCAATCCACCTAACCTGCATATCTTTAGACTGTGGGAGGAGACATCTATTCCAGTTGACCTTGCTGCCTTGGATCTGGAGAGTCTGCTATTGTTTCTCGGTGTGACAATTGACATCACTGTGTTAGAACATTTTAGAACATTACAGCGCAGTACAGGCCCTTCGGCCCTCGATGTTACGTCGACCTGTGAAACCAATCCAAAGTCCATCTACACTATTCCATTATCATCCACATGTTTAGTCAATGACCATTTAAATGCCCTTCATGTTGGCGAGTCCACTACTGTTAACCAGTAAGTTGGAGGCAGAGCAGGGCCGCAGGGTCCAGAGAGAAAAAACTACTCAGCAAACAGAATCCATTTGGAGAGTGCAAGCGGGCAAACTGTCTACAGAGTCTATTTCAGAAGAATCTCTGTGAACTGCAGGAAACAGAGTTCATTGATCAAAACCAGGTGACTGGATAGAAGCAGGTGTATTTACCAAAATAATGCAGTGGGAGGAGAATAAATTATGTGGGTAAAAGCCATCCAATCATGTACAACGGTGTGGCATCTGGATTGCCGAGGGGAATCAGCACCATTCTGGTCAGGAATCACGGCCATTTAAGTGCAGCCAAATACCCTGAAGATTTTCCAATTCTGGCGAACAAGGTGATTTTTCCTCGGATCACAATCTGTATAGCAAAGAATGAGATGTTATTGAAACGCTCAACGTGTTTGAGTGTATTAATAGCTAAGCTTCAATAAATATTTGAAAAGAGTTGAGTCAAGGCGCAGTATGATATGTGGGGCAGCGGAGGCTGGGGGGTGGGATAAGGCATGCCATAAAAATCCTCTATCACCTAATAGCATAGGAATAAGAAATACCACATGTATGACAGCGGAACTTGCCAAATAAGTGATTTTTTGTGTAATTCCGAAGGCAATGACATAAGTTCAGAAAGTTTAATTACTATACTCCAATGTATCAGGGCATTTTCGTGACAGTTTCATATATTAAGAAGCCTGAGTCATGAACAGCTTTGTGCCATTACAATTTTGTTTTTATTCAGTCATGGAATGTGCGTTTCACTGGCAAGGTGAACATTTATTGTCCATCCCTCACTGTTCCTGAGGAGGTGCAGGTGAGCCACCTGGTTGAACCACTGTGGTCCATGTGGTGTAGGTGCGTCCAGTGTTGTTAGGGAGGGAAGTCCAGGATTTTTACCCAGTGACAATGAAGGAATGATGATATAGATTGATGAGGGTGGCGTGTGGCTTGGAGGGGAATGTGCAGCCGGTGGCGTTCCCATGCATCAGCTACCCTTGTCCTTCTCGTGGTGGTCCAACAATTTCTCAGGGTACACCCTAGCCTTCATCTACACTGGGCCTTGGTCATGTCAAGATTGGATCTCCTGATTCGATAGACCCTTACCTCCGGTACGATTTAATGGTTCTCCTCCTCCTTCCAGCTGTGTTGGATCTGCTAATGCTTGGAATGTCCCCTGACTCCAGATGCATGTGGCTCCCACTTCCAAGCTACCATGGACCCTGGTGTGAGATGCTGCTATACAGGTATTTTCAAATTGTTTTCCTGCTCATTTGTCGCCCAATGGGCCTCTCACTCTACCTGGCCTCCCATCTAGCTCTTGAATCAAGGAATTATCCTGAGAGGCTGGACAGACATGCCCTTGCAATGCAAGATCCTCACTCTCCAATCCCTTGCAGGTTAGAAACAATCCTTTATTCAAGTTGTTTGACCTTCCACGGGCTAACGTCCAATTCTCTGCACGTTCCAGAACAAAAAGACACTTTTCCACATATCTTCTGATACGTTTATGACTTTTCCACAAAGTCTTATGTCTTAAAAGGTGGGTTCTCTCATTCCCAGTGACAAAAATCGTGAGTGTTTCTTAAAACGTCCCACCTGATTCGGGAACCTTGCAGGTGCGAAGCATGTCCCAGCTCCTTTCCCCCTCAATAGTTTCTGTTGGACATGAGCGTGCGACTTATGGGCCAGGATTCTTCGACCCCGCGGCAGGACGGAGAATTGCCGGGGAGTGTGGGGGGGGGTTTGGTGACGCCAGCCCGCCGATTCTCCAGCGCCGACTTTTGGGCACCCGCGGGATTGCTGCCGCGGCGGTCGGGGCCGGTGAAAGCGGCCCCCGGCAATTCTCCGGGCCTCGACGTTCGGGCGAGTTCCACCGCCGTGAGTTAAGTATGTTCCCACCCAGTGGGACCTCGGAGTTCTGTCTGTGGGGGTCGGCCTGGTGGGGGGATAGTGGGATCGGACCCCAGGGGGGGCCTCCACGTTGGCCTGGCCCACAATCGGCGCATACCGATCGGCGGGCAAGTTATGTGGGGGCCTATGTCCCACCGCGCTGGGCCCCTGTAGGGCTCCGCCACATTGCTCGAGGGTTGGCGCGGAGATGAGAACCCACGAGCATGTGCAGAATCATGCCGGTCGTGGCGTGCATGCCAGAACTCGCGCCGGCCGTGGTGCGCCGGGTGACGTGGGGTGCTAATTCCAAGGGCCGGTGCAGACTCGATGGGCCAAATGGCCTCCTTCTGCACTGCAGATTCTATGATAAGGTCAGCCATGATCATATTGAATAGCGGAGCAGGCTCGAAGGGCCGAACGACCCACTCCAGCTCCTATTTTTTATATTTCTATGCAAAGAATGAAATTAATTTCTAAAACATCTTACATGACCACGGGGCATTCCAAAGCTCTTCACAACCAATCATGTGGTTTTGAAGTGTAAATTATGGTTGTAATGTAGGGAAGCACAGCAACTAATCTGTGCACAGCAGGATCCCACAAACAGCAATCTGATAATGACCAGATAATCTGCTTTCATGATGTTGATTGAAGGACAAATGTTGGTCAGACAACCAGAGAGATCTTCCCTTATATTCTTTGATCTAGTACCATGGGATGATTTGAATCCAGCCGGCCATAACATATGACGCCTCTGAAAGGTGACACCTCCGGCAGTGCAGCACCCCCTCGATACTGCAGCTGAGTCTCAGTGTGAATACTGCTTTCAGATATTTCAAAAGGGTCTCAAACACAGTCATTAGAGGCAATGGCGCACAACTGAGCTATGGCTGATGTCTCCTTTTAGCAGTGCAACGGGGAACCCTTCAAATCTCAAGTTTTGCTCGAGGTTTATTTATTTGCCATTCCCACGTCCTCCACATGCCTGCACAATTCAAGCTGTAGAATTTCAAATCTCTCATCCACATCGCTCCGCATTTTAAAGGCCTAAATTTTGACCCACAACAGTTTTTAATAATAGATACTGTGTTATTAAATTTAACTGCTGGATTTTTTTTTCCTTCAGTTGCCTTCAGGGTACAGAATACATTCCACAGATTTAGCTTTCTGTACAAGTTCCTAAACTGTGGCTGTTCACTTTTCGGCACTTTGGAATAAGTTAACGAGAGTCCACAGTAGCAAATGGGGAGGTGGTGGTGCAGTGGCATTGTTGCTGGGTTAGTAATCCAGAGACCCAGGGGAATTCTCTGGGAACAGGGTTCAAATTCCACCATGCCAAATGGTGAAATTAGAATTTAAAAAAAAAATCTGGAATTGAAAGTCTAATGATGACCATGAAACCATTGTCAATTGTAGCAAAAACCCATCTGGTTCACTGAGGTCCTTACCTGGAGTGGCCTACATGTGACTCCCGAACCACAGCAATGTGCTTGACTCTTAGCTGCCTCCCCTCTGAAATGGCCTTACGAGCCACTCAGTTCAAGATCAATTAGGGAATAAATGCTGGCCCAACCAGCGATGCCCATATCTCCTGAACGAATAAAAAAAGGTGAAGTTTGTTCATTGAAGGAAATGAATGAAAATTGCAACTTCTTATCTGTAATGTTTTGATTAAAAAATCCTTAGTTCTGGTGAGTTCATGACAGAAATGCTGTACCACAGGATACTCCACTGACTTCAGTGCCTAGTCATAGGAACAATGGATGAGAGGTAGACTACAAGGATCTGTGCTTGAGCCTCAGCTGTATAATGAGCGGCACCGTAACGCGGTGGTTAGACCTGTTGCTTCACAGCACCAGGGACTCAGGTCCCAGGTCCCCTGCCTGTGCGGAGTCTGCACGTTCTTCCCGTGTCTGCGTGGGTTCTCTCCGGGCGCTCCGAAAGATGTGCTGTTAGGTGAATTGGACATTCTGAATTCTCCCTCTGTGTACCCGAACAGGTGACTAGGGGCTTTTCACAGTAACACATTGCAGTGTTGATGTAAGCCTACTTGTGACAATAAATATTATTATTATTATTTATTTTAAAAATACCGTGGCTTCCTGGTCAACCTGAATATGGCCTACAGCCCCCTTTATCTTCCCCAAACCAGGCTGAAATACTTTTGGGTATCTTCCTAGTACCTCAGTCAAACCACCAGAACCCGTTTGAAGAATATGCTGCCGTTACAGCCGCAAATAATAATAATCACCCATTGTCACGCGGAGGCTTCAATTAAGTTACTGTGAAAAGCCCCTAGTTGCCACATTCTGGCGCCTGTTCGGGGAGGCCAGTACGGGAATTGAACCCGCGCTGTTGCCTTGTTCTGCATTACAAGCCAGCTATTTGGCCCACTGTGCTAAACCAGTCCCTGGTTGCTGGTGGCGCAAACTAAAATGGCGAAACCTATCCTGACCCAACAGGCTGGGTCCATGACCTTGCACCACGATGAGCAGGAGGAACCCTAAGTGGTGTCCATAAGTGACAGGGTTCATCGAAGTCCCAGCAATGTCTAACGGTTGCCCTATATAAGTGGCCAACCTGGCCTGTGTATCAGTCAACACAAGGGTGTGTATATCCTGCTTCATTCGATAAAATGTCTTCTGTCCGACCACAGACAACGCTGTGCCAGTGTCCAACTCCATTTAAAGCAGGTGACCATTTACCCGTGCCGTCACCTTAATGGAGGCAGCTCAGGGGGCTGCCACGCGATGCAGTTGCAAGCAGTCGTCCGCTATCCCCTCATCCTCGGGTGCATCATCCCCGGGTCCATCCAAATGGAAAGTACGGGCCCTGGGTTGACCTCAGCTTCTGCCGGAGTGACTGGCCCTCTGACCGGCGTCCCGTGCCGGGGTCAGCGCCCACAAGTCCGACATTTACACGGCTCCACATCCATGGGCTCTGGAGAATGCTCCCTCAGGAAGAAACCTCCGACAGCCACCGGTGTGAGCCCTTACGACGCCCCGTCCAAAGCACGGCAGCGGTATGGGGAAGCACTTTCGGACAGAAGGCTCCAAGTCTTGCACCGCCATTCCTGGTGCATCTCCATTCTGCACTTTTGTGGGACAATGCTACCTGGATGTCCTGTTGAAAAGCCAATGTCGGCTTGGCTAACAGTTTCCTTTGGGTGGCCACGTTGTTGATGCCACAAACCAACCGGTCTTGAAACATCTCTGACAAAGTGTCACCATATTCACAGTACTACGCAATCCTGTGCAGCCTGGATAAGAACTCAGCAAGCGATTCCCCAGCAGTCCTCTCTACAGTGTTCAACCGGTAACGTTGGACTATTATAGATGGGATGGGGTTAAAATGTTGTCCCAACAAAGTCACAAGCTCATCAAACATTTTACTGTCAGGTGCAGCTGGTTACGTAAGACTTCTTATCACCCAAACGTATGTATGCCACAGGCGGTTAGAAAAATGACCGTTCGTTTTTGGTGATGTTATTCGCCCGGAAGTAGTAACGCATTCTTGTGAGTACTGGTTTCAACTCTCCAGCACTGCATGAAAATACATCCAAACGTCTGTAAAGAGGCATAGTGCAACAGAAAAAAAAATTCAATCTGTATCCAATAAAAGCCCAAGGTGGTGGCTTGAGGAGCATAGAATGCTATCCAACTTTTACCCTCATCGCCAGTTTTGTGAGGGCCAGGAAGAATCCAGAACGACTTTGTGGAGTAAAGCAGAAAGTAACTTTATTTACAAGAATATGTACACAGGGCCTGTAATTCACTACTGGTTCCCTTTCGATGCGGTACCACACTAGCTACCTCTATTTATACAGCTGCACTTTGTCCCACCTCCCTCTCATTGGGGGAACTCATATTCCTCAAGTAACATGGGGGAACCAATTGTCCCTAGCCAATAGGATCCGGGCAGGTTGTAACAGTATTGGTACCAACATGGAACAGTGATGTTTCCTTGTTGTTTCATGGTGAGTGTGATGTGTGGAACATTATGTAGTCGATTTTCAAACCTTTGTTAATGTTGACTGTTTTTGCCAATAAAATATTCTCAATATCACAGCTGTAGGTTGTGTTTGCCGCTTGCTCCTGCTGGTGGCTGCAGATGCCTGGAGGCTGCTGTTGCTGTTTCCTTCATTTTCTGTAGCCGGAAAGGAGGACAATTTTTCTTAAGATACCTGAATCCTGGAACATCGGGCTCAGGGGGGCTTACGAGTCCAGAAGGCATTCCGGTTTGAAGCAAGAAGATGCTGCTGGACCCGGTGCGTGACATTGATCCAAATGGGCCACCTGCTAACGCAGGTTGAAAAAATGCTTTTGCAGATTGCTGATGCTTTTGTTGTTGCATGTAACTGACACCTCACTGCGGGTTAAACATGCTGGAAGTCAAGGATGGGCAGCACAGTAGCACGATGGTTAGCACAGCTGCTTCACAGCTCAAGGGTCCAAGGTTCAATTCCCAGCTTCAGTCACTGTGTGTGCCGAGTCTGCACGTTCTCCCCGTGTCTGCGTGGGTTTCCTCCGGGTGCTCTGGTTTCCTCCCACAGTCCAAAGATGTGCAGGTTAGGTGGATTGGCCGTGATAAATTGCCCTTCGTGTCCAAAAGGTTAGGTGGGGTTACTGGGTTACTGGGATAGGGTGGAGGCGTGGGCTTAAGTAGGGTGTTCTTTCCAAGAGGGCGTGCAGACTCGATGGGCTGATAGGCCTCCTTTTTCACAATAAATTCTATGATTCCATGAACTGCACCTTGAACACCAGTGGAATATGTGGATGCCAGGATTTGGTTCCGGTAAGATTGGGCCGTGTGAGAGGGGCCTGCACAGCTGCGGCTCCTGAACAGAGAATGACACTGATATGTGGAACAAGTAACGCATTGATTGATAGATCATTTCTACGACAAAGTTCTGGACATGCTCCTCACTGACTGGGACATGATGTTACGGCCCTCAGTTATGGTCATCACAGACTGAGTCATGTCTTGGACACCACCACTCAAGACACGGATGCCGTGCTCCAGGTTTTACACAGTGGTTGCCACCCTAGTAGTGTTGGCCTCAGTGTCACACATGGTCAGCAACATCTCCTGAGACTGAAGCAAATCTGCTCAGCAGTCGCTAGAATGTACCTGACATCCCACCCTAAATATCACAGCTCCGGCCTATCATCTGCATCAGCTCTGGGAGAACGTTATCCAGAGGCTCGGTGTCTGACTGGGACCCAGTGAGTCCTGGAAGAGAGCAGACCTCTGACTTCTGTCTCTTGGATAGTCCTGCCTACACCTGATGTGCATCAACAACTGTGTGGTGCTCATCCGACTGTGCTCCATAAGCCTGTCCACATGTCACCCACTGAGGTGAGTGTCCCTGTGCTGCTGGAAGGTGGGGGTGATGGCTGTGACGCCTCGATGGTGGTCTTCTTGGGGCTCTCCTCCGAGGTGGTCTCTTGGTCGGCTTGGGGGGATCGACTCCGGATGGCCCGGTCTAATCAGATGGAGATTCTGCGAGACAATGGACATGTGGTCAGTGAGAGGGAAGGATCATTTTGTCTGTCATGAACAACTCACTTGAGGCAGGTGATCTGGGTGAAGGGGCAGTGGATCATCACCTCCACGGTGCAGGTCAGCCTTGCTGTCAGTGACTGCTCTCTCCCCGGTCAACCCCTCGGTCTCCAGGGCCCGTTGCTCAAAGTGCGTGAGGACCCGAATCTCTCGAACTCCGCCCTGTCTTGACCCTTTCCTGCCTTTATTGGGCTCTCTTCCCCTGCGAGGACAAAGAGAGGGCAGTGTGAGCTGCACGCTTGATGGGTCCGGGGATGTCTACAGCAAGTGGCGCGTGTGGGCACCACACCCAGACATGAAGGGTTTGTACTGGTGGGTGCCAGTGGGTGCTGAGGAACAAACACGAAGATCAGATCACCCGTGGGAGGGCTGCGAGGTGTCAGTCAGTGATCTGTAGGGGGGAAGGGATTTGGGAATTGGATTGGATTGGATTTGTTTATTGTCACGTGTACCGAGGTACAGTGAAAAGTATTTTTCTGCAAGCAGCTCAACAGATCATTCAGTACATGGGAAGAAAAGGGAATTAAACGGAATTCAAGAAAATACAAGAAAATTGAGGAATTTGAGGGGTGGCAGGTGGAACTGATGCCAGGAGAGAGGTGGTAACTTAACCTTGCAGCTCGGTGGAGATCGTTGGTCTTCTTCCGACATTGCACGGCGGTCCTCCTGGTCATGCTGCCCAAACTGACAGTCGCTACCACTGACTCCCAGGCGGTATTGCTGACCCTGCCGCTGTTCCTCAGACCACTGCGGGGAAACAGGATGTTCCGTCTCGCCTCCACAGCGTCGAGAAGCCTGACCAGGTCGGCATTGCCAATGCAAGGAGCAGCTCTGTGCTGCCCTGCTTGTGCGTTGACTGGAAGTGAGTGGTGAGAGAACGTTTAAAAGCAGCTGCCCCTTGTTAGCGGCGAGAAGCTGAGGCTCAAGTCCTGCGAATCAGGCGGCGAGACAGCCAATGATGGCAAGAGGCACTTTGGGGATAATTGTCGGCACTATGGTGCCGTTGAATACAGGCTGCGATCTCACCAACACCCTGCCAAACGTGTCCAAACGACGCTTGGATATTTTCCTGTTGAATCGCACCCATAATTGAGGTGATAAAAGGTAATGACAAACTCGACGCAGAGCGGAGCTTCCTCTTGTGGGGCAATCTAGAACTAGAGTACAGTGCATACAGGGACATTGAGGGCTGGATTCTCCGAATTGCAGACTAAGTGCTGACGTCGCCGTGGGAACAGTGGTGTTGAACGCCAGAAAATACGGCGCAATAGCTGCACCGATCCTCCACACGGCGGTGTCATAATACACATCCATGTATATAATGGAGTGCAGACAGGCAGTGATTGACACACAGGATGACCAATGAACACACAGAACACAGCAGCCAATCACCAGACAGGACACGACCACTATAAAGCCAGAGGGCACCAGTTTTCCCGCTCTCTCGGGATCCAGCCTCTGAGACAGTCAGAGCTCGTGAGCATAGCCAGTGCAAACACCATGTGGTAGTCAGTTAGTCTGGTCAGGTTAGCCTCAGGTCTCCAGTCAAGTCAGCATAGTGTCAACCCACAGTTGAACATGTAAAATCGTTAGATGGTGAATAAAATTGTGTTGGATCTCATCAAGTGTTGGATGTCTGTCTCTCGCTACACGTCTGGGTGGGGGTGGGGGTTGGGGGGGGGGGTCAGGGTGGGGATGGTGTAGGATGAGGCTGGTTTGGGGTTAGTATGGGGGTGACGATGTTGTGGGGGTGAAGGTGTGGGGGTGGGGGTGAGGCTGGTTTGGGGTTGGTATGGGGGTGACGATGTTGTGGGGGTGAAGTTGTGGGGGTGATGGTGGTGTGGGGATGATGTGAGGATGAGGATGTTGGGGGTGAGGGTGGGGGTTGACACATGTGTCATGGGGAACTGCAACTAAGCAGAGTCTCACTTCCTCACCCGCAGCGGAACTCCACCTCAGTGACCTCCCTTTCCTCTGGGCTGACGACCATCTCCAGGAGCCTCTCCTCAGACACAGTGAGGAGCTGCAAGTCCGGTGTTCCCCCTCCTGTATTCTCCCGCTCCGGCGGTGGTGTGTGGACTGCTCCTGGGGGCGGGGGGCAGGTAAAGAAAACTACAGTGTTAGACTGTCCGACGTACGCAGCACAGGGGGTGGTTAGCTGGTGGCCTCAGTGTCCAGGGCACCGGGTACCAGCATGCCGTGGAGGGTGGCGTTTCATCCACCCTCCGGGTGGGGAGGGGGGGGAGGGGCAAGTTATGTGTGTGTGTGGGACGGGGTTGGTGCCGGGGACACAGTGCTGCCTACTCACTCTGGCCGCCCTGAGGAGTTTGTGCAGTTTTGTTATGGTACTGCAGGCTGGTCCGGACGGTGTTGCCCACGGCACCGACCACCTCTGCCACCTGCGCCCAGGCCAGGCGAACGGCTGCGGCTGGCAGCCTCTTTCCCCGGTCGGGGTACAGGGTCACCCTCCTCTCGTCCAGAGCGTCCAAAAGGGTCTTGAGTTGTCCGTCCCCGACCGCATGCGTCCCCTAAAGGAACTCCCCCTCCCCTGTAGCCTCAAGGCACTCAAACGGTGCTTGGGGCTTTTCTCCTATTACGCCCAGTGGGTCCCCAGATATGCGGACAAAGCCCGACCATTCATTAAGACCATGTTTTTTCCCCTGACGGCTGAGGCCCAGTCGGCTTTCAGCCGTATCAAGGCCGACATCATCAAGGCCGCCATCCCCTTCCAAGTAGAAAGCGACGCATCAGACGTCGCCCTGGCTGCTACCCTCAACCAGGCGGGCAGACCAGTAACGCTCTTCTCCCGAACCCTCACCGCCTTGGAAATCCGGCACTCTGCAGTCGAGAAGGAGGCACAAGTCATAGTGGAGGCCGTAGGAGGTTCACCCTTGTCACCGACCAACGGTCGGTCGCCTTTATGTTCGATAACACACAACGGGGCAAAATAAAGAATGACAAAATTCTGAGGTGGAGGATAGAGCTCTCCACCTATACGTACGATATTTAATATCGCCCGGGGAAGCTCAACGAGCCCCCGATGCCCTGTCCTGCGGCACGTGCGCCAGCGCGCAAAAAGACCGCCTGAGAGCCATCCACGATGACCTCTGCCACCCGGGGGTCACCCGGCTTGCCCACTTCATCAAGTCCCGCAACCTACCCTACTCCACAGGGGAAGTCAAGGCCATGACTAAGGCATGCCAGATCTGTGCGGAATGCAAACCGCATTCTATCGACCAGACAGGGCCCGCCTGATAAAGGCCTCTGGGCCCTTTGAGCGACTAAGTGTGGACTTCAAAGGGCCCCTCCTGTCCACCAACCGCAACATCTATTTCCTCACCGTCATCGACGAATTCTCCCGCTTCCCTTTTGCTGTCCCCTGCCCCGATTTGACCTCGGCCTCCGTGATCAAGGCACTGCGCAGCATCTTCGCTCTGTTTGGTTTCCCCGCTTATATCCACAGCGACCGGGGTACATCGTTCATGAGCGATGAGCTGCGTTGATAACTGCTCAGCAAGGGCATCGCCTCGAGCAGAACAACGAGCTATAACCAGCGGGGAAACGGGCAAGTGGAGAGGGAGAACGCGACAGTTTGGAAGGCTGTCCTCCTAGCCCTCCGGTCAAGGAGAAACCCTGTCGCCCGCTGGCAGGAGGTCCTACCCAATGCCCTGCACTCCATTAGGTCGCTCCTCTGTACGGCCACGAACGAGACCCCTCACAATCGTTTGTTTGTCTTCCCCAGGAAGTCCATCTCTGGGGTCTTGCTTCCACGTTGGCTGACGACTCCGGGACCAGTCCTACTCCGGAGATACGTGAGGAGCCATAAAACGGATCCCATAGTCGAGAGGGTCCAACTGCTGCATGTGAACCCTCAATACGCCTACGTCGAGCACCCCGACGGCAGGCAGGATACCGTCTCCCTGCGAGATCTGGCACCTGCTGGCTCACCCACCGACCCCGATGGTTTCCCCACTGACCCCCCCCTCCTACCGATGCTCCCCTCCCCGCACCGACTGCCGACCCCAACAACGTCCCCCCCATAGCACCCCCTGCCCCCCAGCCGGCGCCGGCACTGATCACCCTAGTCACCCCGGATACCCCCCCCCCCCCCCACTCCAAGGCGGGCAAAGCCTCAGTCAACCGTGCTCCCGGATATACCACCATCAAAACCAACCGTATCCACGAGACTACCACCGGAGCGGAGAAAGTCAGCACGGACGGTCAAACCACCCACAAGACTGAGCTTTTAACTCCACTTCACCCCCGACGGACTATGTGTTTTTTTTTATACAGGGGATGAATGTGATGAATGTTATCAGTAGCTGCTGTAACGGTACCTTACCTTTAATGCATTGGCCCTTTAAAACCGGGCTTGGAACCCTGGGGGACTCCGCCTCTGGCTCCGCCCCCAGGAAACGGTATATAAGATGAGGCTCACTCGGCAGCATGTGATGAGCACACTTCTCGGCTGCTGTTCAGTTCTCAGATGATTAAAGCCTTTGAATTATCTATCTTCTCTCCTGTATCGTAATTGAGGGTATCTCACCCCTCCCCTACTGCGTTTCCACTGAATCAGGAACTTATGGACAACCACCATTTACTGAATGTCGGAGTTGACAGGCACAGAGCAGGAAATTTAATCTGCCACTGCAGCCTTCTGAAGGCTTATAGCAGTGCAATGAATCCTCCTTGTTCACTGCGCTCTCCCTTTGGAGAGTGAAGTATAAATATGCTGAAGTAAACTCCCATTTTAGATGAGCTGAAGGAAGATTTGGGCCGGGATTCTCCAATCTCCCGCCCATGTTCTGATGCAGGCGTCAAATGCCGTGCAAGCCATTCCGGCATCAACGGGCCTCCAGGCCCAGGTATGTACCCCTCCCCAGGGGGCTGGTAGAGCGCCGGGGTGGTGTCCGCTGCTCCAGCCCGCGTGCCACGGCCGGCGCGGGTTTGCACATGCGGGTGGGTGCCCATCTCCCGGGCAATATGGCAGAGCCCTACAGGGGCCTGGCACGGAGGAACATAGGCACCCCCGCCCCCCAATGGAAATAGCCCGCATACTGATCGGTTGGTCCCGATCGTAGGCCAGGCCACCGTGGAGGCCCCCCCTGGAGTCGGATCCCCCCCCCCACCAGGATGGCCCCCGCAGCCAGAACTCTGACATCCTGCCGGATGGGATCATACGTAACCTGCGCTGGAGGGACTGGGCCGAACTTGGCGGGCACTCGGCCCATCGAGGCATGGAGAATTGCCAGAGTGGCCGCTTTCAACGGCTCCCAACCAGCGCGACGCCGATCCCGTGGGCGCCCGAGAATCAGCGCCGGAGAATCGGCAGGCCGGCATCGGAGCGGCGTGGCGCGATACTCGCGCGCCCCCGGCGATTCTCCGACCCAGCGGGGGATCAGAGAATCCCAACCTAAATCTCCACACATTGGACGTCATTGCAAACTCCCTGTGTTACACCTAGAGATAACATCAGTTTCCAT
The DNA here is from genome assembly GCF_902713615.1 of Scyliorhinus canicula. Taxonomy (NCBI): domain Eukaryota; kingdom Metazoa; phylum Chordata; class Chondrichthyes; order Carcharhiniformes; family Scyliorhinidae; genus Scyliorhinus; species Scyliorhinus canicula. The sequence continues at coordinate 28,550,420 of NC_052148.1, read as the reverse complement.
AATCATGTTGACACCAAGTGGCTCCACCTTCCTTCCACCAGTCTTGGCACCACAAATCTTTCTGTATTATCAGACTTGCTTGACGTCAAGTTGTCAACAAGCCAAAGCGTCCTCCACTTGAATCCTGGAAAGGGCAAAGCAATCTTCTTTAACACCTGTCAAAAATTCCATCATCTCTGTGGCACCAATTCTATCCTTTTGCTGAAGACTTACCAGTCAGGGACATGGAAATAGGTCTGTTTCTTTGACCTGTGTTTCTATCTAATAAGACTCCATGCTGGGAACATTGCCGTGTAAAATTACTCCTTATCTGAGCGATTTTCAGGATTTAAAGATTAGTTCAGGTGGTGTCGGACTTCTTCTGCCAGATCATTCATATTCCTCCCTGACCTAGATTCAAGTTCTGCAATGGACCTCCCTCACTCTGATATACTTAATCACATGTGGGAGATTAGCTGACATCATACAATACTGTACTCAGCCATAAAATCCATCAGCTTAAGCTGGTTACAGATGGAACCACTATCTAACTCTGCAAGGAAGAGGCATTTTGTGTGAAACCATCGGGGCTTTGGATGAAAAATACACGAGCGCTCTTGCTCACACTTCACCTTGATCAACAGATAGTGTTTGTCAGCCAGGAATGACTTAGAACATAGAACATAGAACGATACAGCGCAGTACAGGCCCTTCGGCCCACGATGTTGCACCGACATGGGAAGTCAAAAACTAAAGCCCATCTAACCTACACTATGCCATTATCGTCCATATGCTTATCCAATAAACTTTTAAATGCCCTCAATGTTGGCGAGTTCACTACTGTTGCAGGTAGGGCATTCCACGGCCTCACCACACTTTGCGTAAAAAACCTACCTCCGACGTCTGTCCTATATCTATTACCCCTCAATTTAAGGCTATGTCCCCTCGTGCTAGCAACCTCCATCCACGGGAGAAGGCTCTCACTGTCCACTCTATCTAACCCTCTGATCATTTTGTATGCCTCAATTAAGTCACCTCTTAACCTTCTTCTCTCTAACGAAAACAACCTCAAGTCCATCAGCCTTTCCTCATAAGATTTTCCCTCCATACCAGGCAACATCCTGGTAAATCTCCTCTGCACACGTTCCAAAGCTTCCACGTCCTTCCTATAATGAGACGACCAGAACTGTACGCAATACTCCAAATGCGGCCGTACCAGAGTTTTGTACAGCTGCAACGTGACCTCATGGCTCCGGAACTCAATCCCTCTACCAATAAAGGCCAACACACTATAGGCCTTCTTCACAACCCTATCAACCTGGGTGGCAACTTTCAGGGATCTATGTACATGGACACCGAGATTCCTCTGCACATCCACACTACCAAGAATTTTACCATTAGCCAAATATTCCGCATTCCTGTTATTCTTTCCAAAGTGAATCACCTCACACTTCTCCACATTAAACTCCATTTGCCACCTCTCAGCCCAGGTCTGCAGCTTATCTATGTCCCTCTGTAACCTGCAACATCCTTCCGCACTGTCTACAACTCCACCGACTTTAGTGTCGTCTGCAAATTTACTCACCCATCCTTCTGCGCCCTCCTCTAGGTCATTTATAAAAATGACAAACAGCAACGGCCCCAGAACAGATCCTTGTGGTACGCCACTCGTAACTGAACTCCATTCTGAACATTTCCCATCAACTACCACTCTCTGTCTTCTTTCAACTAGCCAATTTCTGATCCACATCTCTAAATCACCCTCAATCCCCAGCCTCCGTATTTTCTGCAATAGCCGACCGTGGGGAACCTTATCAAACGCTTTACAGAAATCCATATACACCACATCAACTGCTCAACTGTCTGTACTTTCAGGATAGAAGGTTTAAGACCTTACCTACATTGCTGAGTGTGCACAGAACATCAGTGGGATTCTCCGATCGTGCGACGCCGCTCCGACGGCGGGACATCATTCTCCGATGCATACCAAAACGGGCGTCCGCGCATGCGCCCGGCCGCACGGAGAATCAGCGAAAACGGCCGTAGGGGCGATCCACCAATCGAGCAGGGATACTCTGGGTCGGATGGGCCGAAGTCCCGCCGGCGTGACCAGATGTCACACCGGCGCTGTTCTAACACGCTATAAAACAACGTCAACCAGTTGTGTCTGCGGGTGGTGTGGAGGAGGCTGCAGGGGGTGGGGGTAGGGGGTGGTCCCACACAGCCGCGGGTGGGGGAGGAGTGGGGGGGTGGTCCCACTCATCAGGGGTGGGGGTGGGCCCACACATTCGGGGGGGGGGGTGGGGGTTGGGGCCACACATCCGGGGATGGGGTGGGGGTGGGGAAGGAGCGGTGTGGGCGACAAAAGCTGTGGATGGCCATGGCCCACCATGGCAGGGCGGATGCAACGGCCAGACCCCATGACGGCGGACACGCGGCTGTCCACCCAACCCGTTCGCTGTCGCGGCACAGACAGCCCGGCCGTCCTGACGTGTGCCAGACCCCCCCCTACCCCCCAACAAACTGGCGACACCCACCAGCAGGTAGGTTCAGTGCAGCACACACGGCAGACCCCCGGTGAGGGAGTGCCACCAGATGGTGGCCCTGGTAGAGGGGATGGCCGACAGGTCTCAGGGCACCGAGGGGGTAGGGGTGGGACGCGTGCTGGCAACCGGGCTGGCCATGTAGCGCATGGCACCTGGTTGCGGAGGGGGGTATACCAATGCTGAAACCCCGTCTACTCCCACCCCCTACAGATCGTATAATGTTTAACCATCTCCCAGCGTTGTTGGCCGTCGTGACGGGGGCTGCTGCCCTGCATGAGGCCCAGTGGGAGCTGGAACACGGGCGTGACAGGGATGTGGCGGAGCCTGTTGTAGAGCAGCAGGCTGCAGTGGGGAATGTGCAAGCCGCTCAGGCCGCAGGGCCACACGCCCGAGAGGCGCAGGAGGAGCATCACGCCGTGTGGGAGCCACATCACGAGGATACCGAGGAGGAGGCGGTGCCACAGCCACGGAGGCGTCCGGTGCGACAACATGTGTATTGGCCCCGCATGTCCTTCGAGGACCTCCCGGACAGGGCGTGTGCAGGAAGATACACGGATGAGCTGGGAAACCGTCGCCCACATCTGCCACCTGATGGCACACCTAGCACCACGTGGCACCGGGGGTGGACATACCCTCCCAGTGGCCGCCAAGGTGACGGGCGCCCTCAACTTCTTCGCAACGGTGTCGTTCCAGTCGCCGAGAGCGGACCTATCCGGCATCTCCCAGCCATCGGTGCACAGATGCATCCGAGCCATCACCGACGCCCTGTATGACATCGCGGACCGGTACATACAGTTCCCTGTGTACCGCGCCTACCAGGATTCCCGCGCAGCGGGGTTTCGCTGCTGTTGCCTGGATACCCATGGTGAAGGGGGTGGTCGATGGAGTGCACATCGCCTTGCAGCCCACCTCGGAGGAAAGGGCCATGTGCCTGACCAGGAAGGGTACGTACTCAATGAACATGCAGGTGGTCTGTGACCACAGGATGACGATCCTGCACGTCTGCGCCAGGTACCCTGGCAGTGTGCATGACTCCTTTATACTGTCCCAATCGTTCATCCTCGCCATGTTCGAGGGACAACTCCCCCCCTCTCTCCCCCCCCCCCCCCCCCCCCCCCCCCCCCCGCCTGCGGGGATGGTTGCTGGGCAATAGGGGTTATCTGTTGCGGTAGTGGCTGATGATGCCTATACGGAAGCCACAGACCGATGCAGAGCGCCGCTTCAATGATGCCCATGCAGCGACCAGGAGTGTGGTTGAGAGGTGCTTTGGGCTGCTGAAGATGCGCTTCAGGTGCCTGGACTGCTCTGGGGGGGCCCTCCAGTACCCGGCAGAGAGGGTCGGCTGCATCGCCGTGGTCTGCTGCGTTCTGCACAACATAGGGGAGGGGCAATGTGCTGGAGGAGGAGGAGGAAGACGGTCAGTATGAGGGGAACTCTTCCCCAGATGAGGGGGATGGCGAGGGGGAAGCAAATGCATGGGGCATAGGGGATGGACGGCAACAGTAGGCTGCCCAGAACCGCCGGCTGAGACAACAGGCACGGGTGTCGCTGGTAGCTGCACGTTCCAGCGACCACGGTGGGGGTCAGGTGTGATGGCATGGGCATAGACAGCAGAGCGTGGCACCTCCCCCACCACCGAACACCCTCACCCCACCCACCACCGACCGCCTGCACATCCCCCACCAATACATCACCCTCACCCCCACCACCACATCACCCACATGCATACCACTCCTCCATGACACATTCACCTGCGACACAACGGGATGGGGGCACACGGTTGATGGCATAAGCAGGTCTGGTACAAGGCATGGAGGATGATGACAGCCCGCCCTGCAATGGGTTCTGAGCCATACATCGTTCGACAATGTCTGACTCATGGCTACATCAAGACCCTCCACCTGGGTGGACCCTGCATGCGGCCCAGACACTGCATGGCCCTGTCGTATGGCTGGGGGCGGAATGGCGTGGGAGAACCGTGGGTGAGGGGAGGGGGTGCGTGCACAGGGCCGCACCGCACATCACTCACACCGGAGCTAAATTTCTATCGCAGCACCCCTCACACACACTGGCACACAGTTCCCACCATAGGAACGCACGAATCGGACAGAGTACAGAGGCATCTCACTAAGGTGTGGAATGTGTTTAATAACAGACATTCTGTACATGTGGCCTAGCCCATTTAACTATTCTGTGCCCTGCACCCGTGCAAACTTACTTATCAGTGTCTACCTTTCTGGCCTATGACTACGTCTCGGGGTTCCCCCAGACGGTACAGCAGAACTGGAGGCGGCTCCTGTGATTCCTGCCCTGTGATTAGTTGTCCCCTTTGGCGGCCATTTCCTGGGGTGGCCTGGCCTGGATGGGCCAGGCTGCGGCTCGGGCAATTGGGATGGCCTGGTGCCCGCTGCGCACCAGATGCACCAGGGATGGTGTGGGGGGGAGTTCGAGGTGGCCAGGGTTTCGGCATCGCCCCTGCAGGGGGAGCCGGAATGGGACCTAGCACCTCCTCCTCCCTCGGGGTGCCCGGTGGCCCCCGGTACTCTCCATGGGATGGGGGTGTGAGCGGATCCAGCACCCGGGGCACCACCATCACCTGGCGCTACCAGTCCTGGAGGCCCGCGCTGCTATCGACCAGGGTCTGGATGTTCACAGCCATGGAGCTCAGGGAGTTCGCCATCCCTGTCTGGCTCTGTACAACGCCGCCCATCACCCGGGCAATGGTGCTGATGCTCTCAGCGATGGCCTGCTGAGACCGCGCTGATGCGCGATCAGTAACTACTGAAACGAAGGAGTAGTCCGAATTGAAGGCTTTAATCTTCAAAAAATGGTTCCCCAGCAGCTCGAGTACAGAAAGAAGGATGGCTGCTGGGAAACACAGGTTCTTATACTCCGCCTCATTTGGCGGAGCTACCTTACGTCCCAACCAATGAAAAGCAAACACTTAGGCAAATGAGCACCGAGCCTTCTCCACCAATGGTAGCTCACATTCCCAGGTACCGTAGTACCTCTAGTCATACTACCACATGCGCCAGGTTGTTGAACGCGGCTGCGATGGTCATCTGGCTCTGGCTCATGGCTGCCTGTGAGAGGGCAGCGGAGGCCTCGTGCTCAGATAGCCCCAGGCCTTTGCAAACTCAGTCTCATGCCCGACACCGTCGCCACCATTGTCTCCACCGCGGATGCCACCCGTGCGGGTGTTGGCCTGTGTGGCACTCATGACTGGCACCATTTCCTGCTCCTGGACGCGGATGCACTCCTGCATTTGCGTCTGCTGGTGCTGGAAACCGGCCGCCATCATATTCTCACGCCCCTGGGTCCCTGACTGCATTGGGTCTATGGGTGGATGGGGGAATTCCAGGAACTCGGGACCCATCTGGGCGGCAGCTGGGCTGCCCTCCGACTCTCCGGCCCCTCGGCTGCTCCTACCTCCACCTGCTGTACCAGGACGGCTGTGTGGTGCACACCAGTGAGTGTCCCAGAAGCCTCATCATTGAAATGGCCAACCGAGGTGAGAGCATCTGCGGTGGCGGAGGGTGCAGGGGACAGCCAGGGCCGGCCCAAGGTACCGGCAACTCGGGCAGTCGCCCGGGGCGCCATGTGCTAGGGGGCACCAGAGACTCGGGTCCCGCGCATGCGCAGTTGGGCCGGTGCCAACCAGCGCATGCGCGGTGGCCGCCCTCCCCCAGGGCGGCCCCCTCCGCCCCCCCCGCCCCCCGGCCGCCGCCCCCCCCCCCCCCCTCCGGCCGCCCCACCCTCCGTCCTCCCCTCCGCTGCCCCCCTCCGTCCTCCCCTCCGCCGCCCCCCCTCCGTCCCCCCGGCCCCACCCCCCGCCTCAGACCCCCCCCGCCTCGGCCCCCCCCCCTCGGCCCCCCCCCCCTCGGCCCCGCCCACCCCCCCTCGACCTCGCCCCCCCCGAAGGGCGCTGAAGTTCAGCTTGCCCGGGGCGCCAGCAACCCTAGGGCCGGCGACGGGGACAGCTGTGAAGCAGGCTCGGTGTCTTCATCGGACCTATAGTCGGGGGTCCCCTGGGTGCCATGTCCTGTATGTCCGTCCCCTCCCTGGTGGTGTTGTGTTGCGTTCTTTCATGTCTGTCTGTCCCCTGTGTGCTTGTGTCCTGTGTCGACGTGTCGTGCCTGTCTGTCCCCTGTGTGCTGGTGTCCTGGGTCATCGTATCATTACTGGACTGGGCTGGGGGGCCGTTGTTGGAGCTGCCCTCCCCATCGCTGCTGCAGTCCCTCTGGCCGGGGGCAGTGTCTGCCAGGTGCGCTTGGTTGGTCTGCATCGGCTGGCCGTCCAGGCGCTGAATGCGGGCGGTGTCTGCCAGGTGCTCCGGGTCGGTCACCGCATGGCCCTGCGACAAACAATACACCATCATGGTTAGGCAGATGGAGGGGGGTGAGGGTCATGGTACGGGGTGAGGGGGAGTGCTGAGGGGAAAGGGCTGAGGGGAAAGGGCTGAGGGGAGAGGGCTGAGGGGAAAGGGCTGAGGGGAGAGGGCTGAGGGGAGAGGGCTGAGGGGAAAGGGCGGAGGGGAAAGGGCTGAGGGGAGAGGGCTGAGGGGGAGAGGGGCTGGGGGGAGAGGGCTGAGGGGAGAGGGCTGAGGGGGAGAGGGCTGGGGGGAGAGGGCTGATGGGAGAGGGCTGAGGGGAGAGGGCTGAGGGGAGAGGGCTGAGGGGAGAGGGCTGAGGGGAAAGGGCTGAGGGGAGAGGGCTGAGGGGAGAGGGCTGAGGGGGAGAGGGCTGAGGGGAGAGGGCTGAGGGGGAGAGGGCTGAGGGGAGAGGGCTGAGGGGGAGAGGGCTGAGGGGAGAGGGCCGAGGGGAGAGGGATGAGGGGGTTGCTGAGGGGAGAGGGCTGAGGGGAAAGGGCTGATGGGAAGGGGGCCAGGCAGGGGGGGGATCTCACTTGATGACATGCCCCTGATCTCGGCATGGACAATCTCCCGTTCCTCGGGTGCACCAGCTATGTCCCGTGCCCTCTGCTTGTGCACGGTGAGGGGCCGCAAGTCAGGTTCACCCACTCTGGTTCGCGCACGCTCTCTTTGTTTATGGGCGGTCTTCTCCTGGCGGGGGCAAGTGACAGCATTGATATGCAGTCCGATGCATGCAGTTGGATGTATGTTGGCATGGGTGAACAGGGCACACGGCCAACAAGGCTTGTATGGGTGGCTGCAGCCATGCGGGTCACAGTTGTAGTTGTACCGTCCCCCTGGGGAGGGGGTGGATGTCACACATGTGGGGAGTTGGTGCCTTGGGCACTTTGCTGGGTACTCACCCTGGCTGCCCTCAGTAGGTTGTTGAGCTTTTCGAGACACTGCCCGTCAGTCCTGGGTGTCAACGTGATGGCACTGATGGCCACGCCCACCTCCCTCCACAGAGGCCGGGCCACGTTGGGTGGGACCCTCTGGCCGGGTCCAGGGTGCAGATACCCCCTCCTCTCCTCGAGGGCATCCAGTAGCGTCTCCAGGCAGGGCGCTGCTCGGCATGGCGCCATGTTGCTCCATCGGCGGCCTGTGCGCTCGCGTCGCCTTATGTGCGATGTGGCACCGCATCAATTGCGTGGCGCTGCATCGCCGACGCTGCTCCGAGACCGCCCTCCCGCGCCTCCTGCCATGCCCATGCTAGCCCCCTTGTACGGCACAGAATGGGGTCCCAGAACGGCGCCAACCGCAGAGTGATACACTCCGTTTTAACGCCGTCGCCGACACTCTGCCTGTCGGAGCAGAGAATTGTGCCCATTATTCTTGAAATTATGCACTTAGAATTATGATTTTCTACCCCTTCTGCAATTAAAGTGCTTCTGTGTTGTTCAGAATTGGTCTCGGATTTTCCTCATTGATTCATGCCAGGTTTGTTTTCATTCTTTTAATTGCGCAGTCGAACAAATTATGCAATTAGTGACATGCATCATTAAAATAAGAATGAGGAGCAGGAATAGGTCATCTGGCACCTCGAGCCTGCTCCGCCATTCAATAAGATCATGGCTGATCTTTTTATGGGCTCTGCTCCACTTACCCGCCCGCTCACCGTAACCTTTTATTCCTTTACGCCTCAAGTCCCCTTGACCTCCTGCTCACGTCCATCAAACCCTCCGTCTGCACTCTCACAACTAATTACCCCACCCTCTCACCCCCAACAGACTCTCAAATGCAAGTAGCATCCTGTTCTGCCTCTTTTAAAACTAGATTGAACTGAACTGAATTGAATTGAATTTGAATTGGATTTGAATTGGATTTGATTTATTGTTACGTGTACTGAGGTACAGTGAAAAGTATTGTTATGCGTACAATCCAGACAATTCGTTCCATACATGAAAAAACATAGGACATACGATAAATACGCAATGTAAATACATAGGTGAGTATACAGGGTGAAGTACTATGTAGAGAAGATTTGTGAAAAAATCAGTTCAGTCCATAAGAGGGTCATTCAGGAGTCTGATAACAGCGGTAAAGAACCTGTTTTTGAACCTGTTAGTGCGTGTTCTCAGACTTTTGTATCTCCTGCCTGATGGAAGAAGTTGGAAGAGTGAGTAAGCCGGGTGGGTGGGTGGGAGGGGTCTTTGATTATGTTGCCCGTTTTCCCCAGGCAGCGGAAGATGCAGACAGAGTCAATGAATGAGATACAGGTTTGTGTGATGGACTGGGCTGTGTTCATGACTCTCTGTAGTTCCTTACAGTCTTGGGCCGAGCAGTTGCCACACCAAGCTGTGATGCAGCCAGATAGGATGTTTTCAATGGCGAATCTGTAAAAATTGGGAAGAGTCAATGCGGACATGCCAAACTTCCTTAGTTTCCTGGGAAACTATAGGCGCTGTTGTGCTTTCTTGCTGGTAGCGTCGACATGGGTGGACCAGGACAGATTGTTGGTGATTCGTTCACCTAGGAATTTGAAGTTGTCAACCATCTCCACCTCGGCACCATTGATGCTGACAGGGGTGTGTACAGTACTTTGCTTCCTGAAGTCAATGACCAGTTTTGCTGATGTTGAGGGAGAGATTGTTGACTTTACGCCATTCCACTAGGTTCTCCATCTCCCTCCTGTATTCTGACACATTGTTGTTGAGGTCCAACCCACTGTGATATTGTCATCAGACCTGGGGATCCAAATAGCCCATGACTGGAAAGGGATCCACAAATGGAACCTCACCAGCCTGGCGGAGGAAGTAAAAAAGGACCTGCAAAGATGGAACACACTCCCACTCTCCCTCGCAGGAAGAGTCCAGACGATCAAAATGAACGTATTGCCCAGGTTCCTCTTCCTGTTTAGATCCATTCCGATCTACATCCCCAAGGCCTTCTTCATAGCGCTGGACAAACTTATCATGGCGTTCGTATGGGGGGGTAAAAATGCTAGGATCCCAAAGAAGGTCCTACAGAAAACAAAATCCAGGGGGGGGCTAGCCCTCCCGAATCTACAATTCTACCACTGGGCGGCAACAGCCGAGCGAGTAAGGGGATGGATCCAGGAGCCAGAAGCCGAGTGGGTGCGTGCGGAGGAGGCCTCCTGCATGGGGACCTCCCTCCGGGCCCTCACCACGGCAGCACTCCCATCCCCACCCAAAAAACACTCCAGCAGCCCAGTGGTGACAGCCACCCTCCAATCCTGGAACCAACTGCGGCAGCAATTTGGCCTGAACAAAATGTCGGACAAGGCTCCCATCTGCAACAACCATAGGTTCAAACCAGCACTGACCGACGCCACCTTCAAAAGGTGGAGGCAGGACGGGGGGACACTGACAGTCAGGGACCTATACACGGACGACAGGATCGCAACACTGGACGAACTGACAGAGAAATTTCAGCTAGCTGGGGGGAACGAGCTACGGTACCTGCAGCTCAAAAACTTCCTACGAAAGGAGACAAGGACGTACCCACAACCGCCACGACAGACACTACTGGAAGACCTACTGGACGCAAGTATCCTAGAGAAAGGGAACTGTAGTGACATGTATGGCCGACTGGTAGATAGGGACGACACCGTACTGGACGCAACAAGAAGGAAATGGGAGGACGACCTGGGGATGGAGATAGGGTGGGGACTCTGGAGCGAAGCACTGCATAGGGTCAACTCCACCTCCACGTGCGCAAGGCTCAGCCTGACGCAACTAAAAGTGGTACATAGAGCCCACTTAACGAGAAACCGTATGAGTAGGTTCTTCCCGGAGGTGGAGGACAGATGTGAGCGGTGCCAAAGAGGCCCGGCCAACCACGCCCACATGTTCTGGTCTTGCCCCAGACTTGTGGAGTACTGGACAGCCTTCTTCGAGGCTATGTCCAAAGTGGTGGGGGTGAGGGTGGAGCCATGCCCGATAGTGGCGGTCTTCGGGGTTTCAGACCAGCCAGATCTATTCCTGGGGAGGAGGGCGGACGCCCTTGCCTTTGCCTCCCTGATCGCCCGCTGTAGAATCCTGTTTGGCTGGCGGTCAGCAGCACCGCCCAGAGCTGCAGACTGGCTGACCGACCTCTCGGATTCTCTCCAAATGGAGAAAATCAAATTCGCCATCCGAGGGTCGGACGACGGCTTCCACAGAACGTGGGAGCCATTCATGCAATTGTTCCGGGACCTGTTTGTGGCCAACGTACAAGAGGAAGAATAGTCGGGGGAAGGTAGCCGGCGGGGAGGGGGGGGGGGGGGCTACGGGCTCGTTACGGGGGTTTGATGGCTAGCTAAGGCCCAAAACCAAACTAAATAAATGCCAATAAACATGTTGGGGAATGTAAAATATGTATGCCGGCAAAGAGGGGGAGGCCACAGTTATTACTACGAAGATGCTCACCTGTAAATATATATGTTAATTTTTGCGTGTTTTTTTTTTCTCTCTCTAGCAATTTGTAATTTGTTCAATATAAAACATGAAAACTGAATAAAAAACATTTATAAAAAAAAAAATGATATTGTCATCAGCAAGCTTGTCGATGGAGTTGGAGCCAAATTTTGCCACACAGTCTTGTGTGTGTATAGGGAGTATAGTAGGGGCTAAGTACGCAGCCTTGTGGGGCCTCGGTATTGAGGACAACTGTGGAGGAGGTGTTGTTCTTTATCCTTACTGATTGTGGTCTAGGGTCAGGAAGTCAAGGATCCAGTTTCAGAGGGAGGAGGCAAGTTCTAGGTTTTGGAGCTTTGATATAAGCTTGGCTGGGATTATGATGTTGAAGGCAGAGCTGGAGTCAATAAATAGGAGTCTGACGTAGGAGTCCTTGTTGTCGAGATGCTCCAGGGATGAGTGTAGGGCCAGGGAGATGCTGTCTGCTGTGGACTAGTTGATCTTTTTGAGGATGATGTTTAAACTTATCCTAATTTATCCTAACGTGGATAGCACGTTTACTGAGTTGGTCACACCACAGATTAGAATTGGTGATGGAGACAGGGAATGGGTGACCAAAAGGCAGAGAAAGAGCAGGAAGGCAGTGCAGGCGTCCCCTGCGGTCATCGCCCTCCAAAACAGGATACCGTTTTGGATACTGTTGGGGGAGGTGACTCACCAGGGGAAGGCAGTAGTAGCCAGGCTCATGTCACCGAGACTGGATCTACTGCACAGAAGGACGGGAAAAAGACTGGCAGGGCTATAGTCATAGGGGATTCAATTGTAAGGGGAGTAGACAGGCGTTTCTTCGGTCGGAAACGAGACTCCCGAATGGTATGTTGCCTCCCGGGTGCTCAGGTCAGGGATGTCTCCGATCGGCTGCAGGACATACTGAAGGGGAGGGTGAACAGCCAGTTGTCGTGGTGCATATAGGCACCAACGATATAGGTAAAAAAAGGGATGAGGTCCTACAATCAGAATTTAGGGAGTTGGGAGATAAGTTAAAAAGTAGGACCTCAAAGGTAGTAATCTCAGGATTGCTACCAGTGCCACGGGACAGTCAGAGTAGAAATTCAAGAATAGTCAGAATGAATACGTGGCTTGAGAGATGGTGCAGGAGGGAGGGGTTCAGATTTTTGGGACATTGGAACCGGTTCTGGGGGCGGTGGGACCTTTACAAACCGGATGCTCTACACCTGGGCAGGACTGGAACCAATATCCTAGGGGGTGCTTTTGCTAATACTGTTGGGGAGGTTTTAAACTAATGTGGCAGGGGGATGGGAACCAGATTAGGAAGTTAGAGGTCAGTAAAGAGGCAGCAACTAAAGCCAGTAAGGTACTAGATAATAAACTCATTGTGACTCAGGGGAAGAGTAGACAGGGAAGAGATGATGAACACAAAGGGACAGGTGGTCTGAGGTGCATTTGTTTTAATGCGAGAAGTGTAGCAGGTAAGGCAGATGAACTTAGGGCTTGGATCAGTACCTGGGAATATGATGTTATTGGTATTACTGAGACTTGGTTGAGGGAAGGGCAGGACTGGCAACTGAATATCCCAGGGTTTAGATGCTTCAGGAGGGATAGAGAGGGAGGTAGAAGGGGTGGAGGAGTTGCATTGCTCATCAGAGATGATATCACAGCTGTGATTAAGGAGGGCATGATGGAGGATTCGAGCACTGAGGCAATATGGGTGGAGCTGAGAAATAGGAAGGGTGCAGTAACATTGTTGGGACTTTACTACAGGCCTCCCAAAAGCGAGCATGAAGTAGAGGTACAAATATGCAGACAGATTATAGAAAAATGTAGGAGCAATAGGGTGGTTGTGATGGGAGATTTTAACTTCCTCAACATTGAATGGGACTCATGTAGTGTTGGAGGCATAGATGGAGCAGAGTTTGTAAGGAGCATCCAGGAGAGTTTTTTAGAGCAGTATGTAAATAGTCCAACTCGGGAAGTAGCCATACTGGACCTGGTATTGGGGAATGATCCCGGCCAGGTGCTTGATGTTTCAGTCGGTGATTACTTTGGGAATAGCGATCACAATTCCGTAAGTTTTAGAATACTCATGGACAAGGACAAGAGGGGTCCGAAAGGAAGAGTACTAAATTGGGGAAAGGCAGAGTATAACAAAATTCGGCAGGAGCTAGGGAATGTAGATTGGGAGCAGCTGTTTAAGGGTAAATCCACATTTGAAATGTGGGAGTCTTTTAAGGAAAGGTTGATTTGAGTGCAGGACAGACCTGTTCCTGTGAAAATGAAAGATAGAAATGGCAAGATTAGGGAACCATGGATGACGGGTGAAATTGTGAGACTAGCTAAGATGAAAAAGGAAGCATACATAGGATCGAGGCAACTCAAAACTGATGAAGCTTTGGCGGAATATCGGGAAAGTAGGACGAATCTCAAACGCGCAATAAAGAGGGCTAAAAGGGGTCATGAAATATCTTTGGCTAACAGGGTTAAGGAAAATCCCAAAGCCTTTTATTCGTATGTAAGGAGTAAGAGGGTAACTAGAGAAAGGATTGGCCCAATCAAAGACAAAAGAGGGAATTTATGCGTGGACTCAGAGGAAATGGGTGAGATTCTTAATGAGTACTTTGCATCGGTATTCACAAAGGAGAGGGACAAGACGGATGTTGAGGCTAGGGATGGATGTTTAAATACTCTAGGTCAAGTTGTCATACGGAAGGGGGAAGTTTTGGGTATTCTAAAAGACATTAAGGTGGACAAGTCCCCATGACCGGATGGGATCTATCCCAGGTTACTGAGGGAAGTGAGGGTCGAAATAGCTGGAGCTTTATCAGATATCTTTGCAACATCCTTGAGCATGGGTGAGGTCCCGGAGGACTGGAGAATTGCTAATGTTGTCCCTTTGTTTAAGAAGGGTAGCAGGGATAATCCAAGGAATTATAGACCTGTGAGCTTGACGTCAGTGGTAGGCAAACTGTTGGAGAAGATACTGAGGGATAGGATCGATTCACATCTGGAAGAAAATAGACTTATCAGTGACAGGCAGCATGGTTTTGTGCAGGGAAGGTCATGTCTTACAAACCTAATAGAATTCTTTGAGGAAGTGACAAAGTTAATTGATGAGGGAAGGGCTGTAGATGTCATATATATGGACTTTAGTAAGGCGTTTGATAAGGTTTCCCATGGCAGATTGATGGAAAAAGTGAAGTCGTATGGGGTTCAGAGTGTACTAGCTAGATGGATAAAGAACTGGCTGGGCAACAGGAGACAGAGAGTAGTGGTGGAAGGGAGTGTCTCAAAATGGAGAAGGGTGACTAGTGGTGTTCCACAGGGATACGTGCTTGGACCACTGTTGTTTGTGATCTACATAAATGACCTGGAGGAAGGTATAGGTGGTCTGATTAGCAAGTTTGCAGATGATACTAAGATTGGTGGAGTTGCAGATAGCGAGGAGGACTGTCAGAGAATACAACAAAATATCGATAGAGTGGAAAGTTGGGCAGAGAAATGGCAGATGGAGTTCAATCCAGGCAAATGCGAGTTGATGCATTTTGGAAGATCAAATTCAAGAGCGGACTATATGGTCAATGGAAGTGTCTTGGGAAAATTGATGTACAGAGAGATCTGGGAGTTCAGGTCCATTGTACCCTGAAGGTGGCAACGCAGGTGGATAGAGTGGTCAAGAAGGCATGCAGCATGCTTGCCTTCATCGGAAGGGGTATTGAGTACAAGAGTTGGCAGGTCATGTTACAGTTGTATAGGACTTTGGTTCGGCCACATTTGGAATACTGCTTGCAGTTCTGGTCGCCACATTACCAGAAAGATGTGGATGCTTTGGAGAGGGTGCAGAGGAGGTTCACCGGGATGTTGCCTGGTATGGAGGGTGCTAGCTATGAAGAAAGGTTGAGTAGATTAGGATTGTTTTTGTTGGAAAGACGGAGGTTGAGGGGGGACCTGATTGAGGTCTACAAAATTATGAGAGGTATGGACAGCAACAAGCTTTTCCCAAGGGTGGGGGTGTCAGTTACAAGGGGTCACGATTTCAAGGTGAGAGGGGAAAAGTTTAAGGGAGATGTGCGTGGAAAGTTTTTTACGCAGAGGGTGGTGGGTGCCTGGAACGCTTTACCAGCGGAGGTGGTAGAGGCGGGCACGATAGCATCATTTAAGATGCATCTGGACAGGTATATGAACGGGCGGGAACAGAGGGAAGTAGACCTTGGAAAATAGGAGACAGGTTTAGATAAAGGATCTGGATCGGCGCAGGCTGGGAGGGCCGAAGGGCCTGTTCCTGTGCTGTAATTTTCTTTGTTCTTTGTTTTTTGTTCTAACCAGGGAATTAAAGTGATTAATGGTGCTTGGTTAGGATCTGGAATATAGAGGTAGGGTCACTGGCAGAGATCATTTAATTAGGCTGGAGGATGCCTATGAGGAACTCACCACCTTCCCTTCACTGCACTGGTATAGTTTGGGCTGTCAAAGGCTCATGAATGTCCTTACCGTCCAGCTGCTAGTTGAGGCCTGGAAGTAATTAGTGAATCCCCACTATCAAGGGCCTCATCCCACAGGTCAGTCGCCATGTGGAAAGCCTGAAGTGGGCTCCCAGGTGGAGAGGAGTCCTTTGTTTAAAGGTATTCAGTGCCTGATAGAGGGAGCTTGCATCAGGAAGGTGGGGGGGGGGGGGGGGGGGCACTCAAACTACCTCTTGCTGCTGAAACCCCACCCTGTGACCCCCAATGCACAACCTCCATCCCACCATCATGAAACTGTGGCTTAGTTCTCTTGATGATCTTGGGCCTTAAGTGGGGTTATTTCCAGTCGCTGCCACGGTTCCTGCTAGCTTGCGGAGCAATGCACCTTTGCCAGCATCTGATTGGCTGACAGATCTTGGGAGTGGGTTATATGTCCCTGGGGTCCTTGATCCAGGGAAGGCCCGCCGCTCCCATGTTAAGTGCCTGATTAGCACTTAATCCAACATGCCTTCCAAAAAAGAGGTGTCACGGGTCTCTCATTGGCTCCCGAGCTGGCAGGCTAGACGCCATCATGTCCATTACATTGTGACCACACTATCTGAAAAGGTGACGGGACCGGATTCAATCATGGTTTTCCAAAGGGTTTTGAATAAGCACCGACAGGGGAAATCTTTGCAGAACTGTGGGAAGATGCAGGACGACGTGAGCAGCACTTGCCAAGAGCTGGCTGGACTTGACACATTGAATGGCCTGCTTCTGTTTTGTAACAACTCTATGAACCAGTGATTTAGTGAAACCTGCTCTGCCTTATTTGTTTCTTTAAATGAAGTTTTATGGCAAAATAAGTCAGTTTAAAAATTCTGGTTTGTATGTATGAATTGAAATGTTAAACTTTGAGACACAAGGAAGAACCGGAAGCCGTTTCCCTTGGGCCCTGACTGTTTTTGCTGATTTGAGTCTATTTAGGTTTGGGCCTGTTTTAATTGAAATTGGGAGGATATGTATGTGTAAACCTACATCCAGATTAGTGGAGTCGACGTCAAGTGCATTTTTGGGAATGCAACTGCAGTCCGTCCAGGTCAACTCTGTCAGGGTCTAACTGCGCAGAGCCTGGAAATTTACAACAAGCTGCAGGCCTCTGAGGCTTGGGGCTACTAGCGGGTTGTTGACTGCTGCTGGACATTGAACTGCAAAGAATTTGGGATGGTATGGGGCGGAGGGAGGTGGGGGGCGAGGGTGGGGGGGGGGGGGGGGGGGCGCGATGCATGGTTAAAAATAGAAATGAGGCCTACCAAAGGAGTTTTGGCTTGCCCCAGTCAATTGGGACTTAGGGCAGTTGGTAGAGCCAGTTTTATCAATGTATCCCTGTATTGAGTTCTGCAATAATCCCCATGAGGCCCGCAGGATATTCTGATTGATCTCCCCATGGGACTTGTGGAATATGAATTCCCCGCTAGTGGGCAGAGACATGCCTATCTGGGGCTCATGAGAACTTAATATAAGAGCCGGCCCGGACAGGGACCGGCATGTGGGTTGTCCCAACGGTACTTTATCTGTATACATAAGTAAGCAGACTTTTCGTGAACGTAAATAAACCGGCGTTCACGCTACTGCTTGGCTTCCTGGCCGACGTTCCAAGGAGGCGGGACCTGGAACACGCCCACCTCTTCCACATTTGGATCACTCCCCTTCACCTGTACTTTCTTCATTTTCTTCATTTCCTTATTTTGCTCACCTGCTAATTCAGGTCAGCTTCTCCTCTCCTTCCTTAACCTCCGAAAGCATGTGCAAGGAAAAATTTTCCTTAAGGAGTGTGGCTGCTTCCTCAAAATATTCAGAGGAAGTTTTTGCTTTTAACCTGGTGTGCCAGAGATTCCATGAACGTCCCGAGTGCCTTTATAAAATTGGTTTGATTAATGTATCAGACACACTGCGAGGGGTCAACACTAAGTACTTGGAGAGGTCAGACTGCATACTGGAGTCAGATGAACACTGAAGTACAGTGATACTGATGTGAAAATTGCTTTGCAACACTACAATACCAGCAGTATAATTGTATGGTTGGCTGTTATTCACACAGCTTCACTGTACAATATGCGCTTGGTTAGACGTATTTCCTCCGGGTGCTCCGGTTTCCTCGCACAAGTCCCGAAAGACGTATTGTTAGGTGAATTGGATAATCTGAATTCTCCCTCCATGTACCCAAACAGATGCCGGAGTGTGGCGACTAGGGGATTTTCACAGTAACCTCAATGTAGTGTTAATATAAACCTACTTTTGACAATAAAGATTATTATTATTTTCTTAGCAGGGGCTCTGTGGTGGTAGCACACTCATCTCAAAGCAGTGGATCATGGATTCAAATCCCGCTCCATGGCCTCGAGCGCATATAGTGTAAGTTTTTCGGGCAACACCAACACCTATAAGGACTGTAAAGCGTACATTGGCCATTTTAAATGGTAGAAGTGGCCATGTTTGGCTGCAGAAACTGGCTGTTTCTCCCAGCAGGCTCAGCCGCAGTCGAATCCACAAACAGTCAGAGCCCAGGCAGGCTGCTGATTAGATTAACAGATTAACACAAAGGAAGCAGATGACATCACCAGACCAGACCCGCATCGAGATTGGAAGATCGATACCAACAATAGACTCGATAATGGGGCTATCAGGCTGCTGATTAGATTAACTGAAACACAAAGGGAGCAGATGACATCACCAGACCAGACCCGCATCGAGATTGGAAGATCAATACCAAGAATAGACTCGATAATGGGGCTATCCAGCAGTAAGGAGAAATCCATTTCCATGATGGGAAAGCAATCTGTAAGCCCCGGTAAAGTGATTAGGAACATCAATGGGGCCCATTCATACTGGACAGGGCAGTCTCAGCCGTTTTGTGATTTCAATAGACTGTGCTATCACTGAGGATGATAGCAATCCAGGACCATTGGGCGCGATTCTCCGCAAATGCGGAGAGTCGTGAAGGCTGCCTTGAAACTGACCGTGTTTCATGGCAGCCTCCGCGCCCCCTCCCGGGACCCGATTCTGCTCCCCGGTCGGGGCTAGCAGCGGGGCCCCATGAACCTCGGCATCGCAGGCTTAGCGAAATTCGCTAAGCCCGTGCGCCAAAGTTAACGGCGGCTGACGCGCACGATGACGTCAGCCGCGCATGCGCGGATTGGACGGCTCCAACCCACGCATGCGCGGATGACGTCATCGCGCATATGCGTGAAACCCGCGCATGCGCGGGCCGGTATGCCCCTCAGCCGCCCCGCGGACTGATCCAGTGGGGCGGTGGAGGAACAAAGAGTGCGCGGGGTTCGGACCCGCTGCCCGCGATCGGTGGGCACCGATCGCGGGCCCATGGCACCCTTGGCACGGCCGTGGTGCGGCCGTGCCAATCGGTGCCATGGTTCCCCAGAATGGCACTTTGCGGCCGTTTTCACGAACAGTGAGAGCAGGTGTGTTGCCGTTCGTGAAAACGGCCGGAAAGGCCTGGGAAATCGGCCCATTGGCTAGGGGAGAATCGCTGCTCGCCGTAAAAAAACGGCGAGCAGCGATTCGTGTCGGGGAGTGGCCGTGGGGGGGGGGGGGGGGGGGGAGAATAGCGGGAGGTCGGGGAAAATGTCGGGAAGGCCCTCCTGCTATTCTCCGACCCGTCGTGGGGAGCAGAGAATCGCGCCCATTGTTGTTGCAATTGCTGGTGGGGGCGGAGCTCATGGGACTTTTTGAAATCTGGACTTTAAAAAGTGTGGCTTGGCAGCCATTCTGGCATCTTCTCTCTTCGAACCCGCATGACAACTCTCTTTTTCTCTTCGGACTCTCCTGAACCAAGTTACAGAGAGCAGTTTTTACAGCATGCAGCCAGCCCAGAAGGTCAAGGTCGACTCAACTGAGTAATTTATAATCCAGGATTGTGAGTATTTCCTAGTAATTCGTGAAGCTCCCGAGGGTAACACAGCAGTTGAGGCTTTGTGGGAATGGTGGGTGCATAAACCTTTCATAGTGTAATATATTGCTAATACTGTTTAAAGTTAGAATTTACGTTGTGTCCGTTTAGTTTTTATTCCCATAGTCATAGTTATAGAGTATAAGATACCTATATGTTGTTTTCTGATGTTGATGAGGTTTAATCTTGGTGTTTAATAAAAGATATATGATTTGAACTCGATTGGAGTCCATCTTGCTCTTTCATTTTCTCATCAGTTATCTCTGGTCGGGTCACAATTTAAATATCCCTTACCATAATTCCGGAGTCGAGAACCAAGGGTACTCTGGGCGATTCGAACCCGTCCACTCAGGAGAGGCTGCCAGGTAGTGGATAGGCAGCAGTTTCCTTTTCTCTCTCTTGGGGGGCGCTACTCTGGTGAAGTAGGCGCAGGGTGGCTGTTGTTCCACCGGCGAGAGAGAGAATCACTCGGGCATTGGTGAGGTTTGGGTAACAGAGAACCAAACCCAAAATAAGCCAGCGAGTGGAGTTAAAAAGAGGGAGCCCGTTACAATAGTCCAGGCTGAGAGTGGACTGAGGGAGAGCTCCACCAGTATTGGATGAGACTCTACAACAAGGCCTCCAGGGGGACACAAAAGATCCCATTTGAAGAGGAACAGGTAAATTTACATAGCCAGCGATAATACTTTTCTTTTAATTTATTCGTTCATGGGATGTAGTTGGCGCTGGCTAGACCTGCATTTATTGTCCATCCCTAATTGCCCTTGTTGAGAGGACAACTAAGAGTCAACTACATTACTGTGGGTCTGGAGTCACATGTAGGTCAGACCAGGTAAGGATGGCAGAATTCCTTCCATGAAGGACATCACCCTACATCGCTGAAACAAATGTGAACTGCTCATTGCTGTTTCTGTTCACATTGGCTGTTACGCTCACCTAAACGACAACAGTGACAACACTTCAAAAGTATTTAATTGACAGTGAATGGATTTAAGATATCCTGAGGTTGTGAGAGCCAGGTTATAAATACTTTACTTTGCGCACAAGTGTTCTGCAAGATCACGATGGCATTATGCAGGAAACACTTGCACTAATTGAGGTTGTGTGGGAGTGTGGGACATCTGCAGTATTGACACGAAAATTGCCTATTTTAGACGTCAATCGAAAAGCAAGTTGCAATACAGATCCCCATCAGAACACCTCAGACCAACAACTTGGGGAGGTAGCACAGGCAATCACAGAAATGTGTAAGCTCTTTACTACAAGAATTAAGCCACAAAGCTGAGCTTGTGGAAGGAACCAAGCCCAATCCTCAGCCACACTTCTGATAACACATTATACAAGAGTCAGCAACCTTATTTTACCTGGAGCGATTTTTAAAAAAAATCCCTAAAACAAGTACATGAGCTTTTATAAAGGAGCAGAAGTCAGCCACTCGGCCCATCGAGTCTGCTCCGCCATTATCTCATTCAATGAGATAATGACTGACCTGAGGCGAAATTCTCCGACCCCACGCAGGGTCGGAGAATCGGCCGGCAGCGGCGTTAATCCCGCTCCCGCAGGGTTTTTTATTCTCTAACCGGCCAAAAACCGGCGTTGTGCAAATCCCGCCGGCAGCCTCTGAAAACAGCTGGCGCCGGCGGGATTTCATTATATTTTTGTTTCAACAAATCTCCGGCCCGGATGGGCCGAAGTCCCGCCGACGTGGCCACGGGTCACGTCGGCGAAAAACAGAGTAGCTTTAAAACGGCGTCAACCATTGATGATGGTTGACGCCGTTCAGTGTCTGAGGGCGAGTGGGGGGGTTGCGGCATTGGGGGGGGGGGGTTATGGCATCGGGGGGGGGGTTGCAGCATCGGGGGGGTTGCGGCATCGGGGGGGGTTGCGGCATCGGGGGGGGGTTGCGGCATCGGGGGGGGGGTTGCGGCATCGGGGGGGTTGCGGCATCGGGGGGGGGTTGCGGCATCGGGGGGGGTTGCGGCATCGGGGAGGTTGCGGCATCGGGGGGGTTGCGGCATCGGGGGGGTTGCGGCATCGGGGGGGTTGCGGCAGTCGGGGGGGGTTGCGGCATAGCGGGGGGTTGGTGCGGCATCGGGGGGTTGCGGCATCGGGGGGGGGGGGCATTGGTGGGGGTTGCGGCATTGGGTGAGGTGCGGCATTGGGGGGGGTGCGGCATTGGGGGGTGTTGCGGCATGGGGGGGGGTTGCGGCATTGGGGGGGGTTGCGGCCTTGGGGGGGGTGCGACATTGGGGGGGGTGCGGCATTGGGGTGGTAGGTGGTGGTGTGGAGGGGGGTAGGGTGGTGGGGAGGGGGGTAGGGGTGGTGGGGAGGGGGGTAGGGGCGTTGGAGGGGGTAGGGGTGGTGGGGGGGTTTGGGGGCAGCGGCGTGCAGAGAGGGGGGGGCGACGGATGCCCGGGGCCAACGCACCGTCGCCCCCCCCCCTGTACGCCGCTGCCCCCTACCCCAACCACCCCCCTCCCACCCTACTCCCTCCAATGCCCCTACCCCCCTCCCCCACACCCCCTACCCCCCTCCCCACCACCCCTACCCCTCTCCAACGCCGCCCCCCCTCTCTCAACGCCGGTACCCCCCCCTCAACGCCGCACCCCCCCCCACTAACGCCGCACCCCCCCCCCCCACTAACGCCGCACCCCCCCCCCCCCCCACTAACGGAGGAAGGAAGGGGGGGGAGGAGGAGAAGGGGGGGGTGTGGGTACCGGCCTTCAGAGGGAGGGGGGGTGTGGGTACCGGCCTTCAGAGGGAGGGGGGGTGTGTGGGTACCGGCGTTGAGGAGGGGGGACCCGGCGTTGAGAGGGGGGGGTTGCGGCGTTGAGGGGGGGTTGCGGCGATGAGGGGGGGGTTGCGGCGTTGAGAGGGTGGGGGGGTGCGGCGTGAGGGGGGGTTGCGGCGTTGAGGGTGGGGGGTTGCGGCGTTACGAGAGATGGGGGGCGGCGTTGGAGGGGGGTAGGGGTGGGGGGGAGGGGGGTAGGGGTGGTGGGGAAAGGGTAGGGGTGGTGAGGGGGGTAGGGGCATTGGAGGGAGGTAGGGGTGGTGAGGGGAGGGGGTTGGGGTAGGGGCAGCTGCGTGCAGAGGGGGGGCGACGGTGCGTTGGCCCCGGGCATCCGTCGCCCCCCTCCTCTGCACGCCGCTGTCCCTACCCCAACCCCCCCTTACCACCCCTACCCCCTTCACCACCCCCACCCCCCTCCAACGCCGCCCCCCCTCCAACGCCGCCCCCCCCTCAACTCAACACCGCAACCCCCCCCTCTCAACTCAACGCCGCAACCCCCCCTCTCAACTCAACGCCGCAGCCCCCCCTCTCAACTCAACGCCGCAGCCCCCCCTCAACTCAACGCCGCAACCCCCCCCCTCTCAACTCAACGCCGCAAACCCCCCCCTCTCCTCTCAACTCAATGCCGCAAACCCCCCCCCCCCTCCTCTCAACTCAACGCCGCAAACCCCCCAACGCCGGGTCTGTCTCTCTCTCCCCCCCCCCCCCCAATTGCCGGTCTGTCTCTCTCCTCCTCCCCCCCCCCCAAATGCCGGTCTGTGTCTCTCTCCTCCTCCCCCCCCCCCAAATGCCGGTCTGTCTCTCTCCTCCTCCCCCCCCCCAAAATGCCGGTCTGTCTCTCTCCTCCTCCCCCCCCAACACAAACGCCGGGTCAGTCTCTCTCCTCCCCCCCCCCCCCAAACGCCGGGTCAGTCTCTCTCCTCCCCCCCCCCCCCCCCCCCCCCCCCAAAATGCCGGTCTGTCTCTCTCCTCCCCCCCCCCCCACCCACAAACGCCGGGTCAGTCTCTCTCCTCCCCCCCCCAAAAATGCCGGTCTGTCTCTCTCCTCCTCTCCCCCCCCCCCCCCCCCAAAACGCCGGGTCTCACCACTTCCGCAGCGGGTGAAACTGACGCGTATCGCGTCAGTCCGCTGTTGGCCCCTCCGGGAACGGAGAATAGCCGCCTAAAAGAAGGCCCCCACGCCGGAATCATCCACACCAATTATGCTCGCCGGAAATCGGCGTTACGACGGTCTGCGGAGAATTTCGCCCCTGGCGTGATAATCCTCAACTCCACTTTTCTGCCTTATCTCCATAACCCTTGATTCCCTTGCTGATTAAAAATCTGTCTATCGCAGCCATGAACAAGCATTCGACAGATTTACTACCCTCTGAGAGAAGAAATTACTCCTCATCTCTGTCTTAAATGGACAATCCCTTACTCTGAGGTTGTGCCCTCTAGTCTCCAATAAAGGGACAGGACCTCTCAGCATCCATTTGGTCAAGCCCCCTGAGAATCCTATATGTCTCAGAAAGCTCATCTCCCATTCTTCTAATCTCCAAAGAGCACAGGTCCAATCTATTCAACCTCTCCTCATAAGAAACTCCCCTCCATACCCGGGGACCAGCCGAGCGAACCTTCTCTGGACTGCCTCCCATGCCAGTTTTTCTTTTTTGAGACAAGGTGATAATATTTACAGTATTCCAGATGTGCTCCAACTAGTGGCTTGTGTAGTTGTAGCAGGACTTCCCTATTTATATATTCCATTCCCTTTGGAATAAAGCCCAAAATTCCATTTGTCTTCCCAATTACCTGCGGAACTTGCACCTAGCCTTTTGTGATTTATCCATAAGGATGCCCAAATCCCTCTGCGTTGCAACTTTCTGCAGTCTTTCTCCATTTAAGTAAGCTCCTTTATTCTTCCTGTCAAAGTGCATAACTTCACATTTTCCTGCACTATAAAATTGAATACAAGTATAAATGGAACCAGAATAGGTCTAACTCCGAGTTACTGCATGGTAAGCTTTTTTTTTAAGACTATCATTTTGTCAGTAAAGTCACCTTTGAAACAGATTTTAAATCAAAATGCTTGGATTAAGACAAATGTTTTTGGCCATTGATTGTCATGAGTGGAACAAAGCTTTTAATCGCATAATCGCAACCATTATTGGATGGAATTCTCCTGTTTTGAGACGAAGTACGGCGGCAGACACCTGTCCCACCGACCAGCATGGTGGGATCCCGCGTCGGATTCAGCACTTGGAACATCATCGATTATGCACAGACCAGTTCCCAGGCTGTCACCTGCCCACGAAGTGCCGTAGAGTGCAGGAAGTGGATAAATGACGTCCTCCACTCCACCAGGGTAAGTCCTCTCTCAGCTCCCTCCATTATCACTCTCTCAGTATAGCATCATTATTCAAACGGCTACTCTCCTCACGGATCTCGCACATTCAGTCGCAGGGGACACATATCAACACTCAAGTCTCTCAACAGGACTTTCACATCAGGACTTTCACAAGTGGCTAGCACTGTGGCTTCACAGCTCCTGGGTCCCAGGTTCGATTCCCCGCTGGGTCACTGTCTGCGCGGAGTCTGCACGTTCTCCCCATGTGTGTGTCCTGGAGCTGAGATGACCTCCAACTACCACAACCACCTTCCTTTGTGCCAGGTATGACTCCAATCAGTGGAGTGTTTTTCCCCGATTCCCATCCTAAACTCCAGTTTAGCTCGGGTTCCTTGATGCCATACTCGGTCAAATGCTGCCTTGATACCAAGGGCAGTCACTCTCACCTCACCTCTGATATGCAGTTCTTTTGTCCATGTTTGAACCAAGACTGTAATGAGGTCATGAGCTGAGTGACCCTGGCAGAACCCAAACTGTGCATCCGTGAGCAGGTTATTGCCGAGTAAGTGCCGCTTGATAGCACTGTTGATCATTCCTTCCATCACTTTGCTGATGATGGAGAATAGACTGATACGGCAACAATTGGCTGGGTTGGGTTTGTCCTGTTTCTTGTATACAGGACATACCTGGGCAATTTTCCACATTGCCGGGTAGATGCCAGCTTGTGCCACACTAACAGACCCCACCCTATAACCTGCAGTCTGTGTGCATTCCCTTCCAGTATTGCATGTGCTGTCCTTTAGACCCCCTTATCTTTCTGCATGTCATACAGCCTTATCGGAGTTTAGCTTCCCTCCCTCAATCTTCCCTCTACCTTCCATTGTTTGTCTTCTTCATCGACCTCCTTTGTCCCTCTGCCTACCATTATGTGCCCTTGCCTTACTCCCCCCTTGCCCAACCCGACTTCCACATTCACTCCAAATGTTTGCCCTTTCCCCACCCCATTCCCTGCACATCTCTCCTTCCACCTTCCCTCCCTTCTCATCTCATCCTGTGCCCACCCTGCCCTCACCTTGCAACCCACCCCCAGTTGGCATTTGGACCTTGGTTGTGACGGCCACATGAGTCCTGTACCAGAGTGTTGTCCCATTAGACACTGGTGTGTGAAACAAAGGCGAAGGAGACCCCTTTACCTCCCAATACCAGGCGCTGTATTGATCTGACCTGGTGACACAGGAGGATCCATGTGTCCAGCAGCACGGTGCTGTTTGTGAAGACCAGCCCGGCATGGAGGGAGAGGACAGTAACCGGTCTTCCCCGGCAGAGTGGTGGACAGAGCATCAGCAGTACTACGGCAGGTAGGCTTTGTATGTTGCACTCAGATGTCATTTTGACAAAGTGATGTCAAAAAAGGACTGAATGTCATATAACACCACGGGCTAGAGGTGGATATATGTGAGTGTAAAATGAATGCGAGTGAACTATGAGCCCGTTTTACATCTCTCCTGATCTTTATCGCCATTGACTTATGACTCAGCTCTTGACATGTCCATTCACTGTAGAACCACAATCGAGAAAGCAAGAACAATATTGAGCTAATTGGCCAAACCAGCCGAGCACAAGTCGGAAGCTGTTATACTTAATCTGTACAATGCTCTGGTTGATCAAATTCAATAACAACATCGGCTCAGTCACAGTGAAGGGTTATCGTCACACAGATAACCATTTGGAGACCTCCAGCCTCTTCAGGACCTGGATAATAAAAACCTCTGCAAGTCCTCAGCTGATTCAGCATCTCGAAAATTTTAAATTCTTTGGGTTTTCCTGCTTCTCCTCCACCTGAATACTTACCTCAGTTATTGATTGCCGCATTCAGTTCTGATTATATGCTGGAAGAGAGGCAAACATTTGGTCCTTTCTGGCACCGTGCAGAGGGAACCACACGACTAGTCCCTGTAGCATCAGAGGCCTGTAATTTGTTTGAAGATTAGACAAACTTGGCCCCCACTCTCCCCCACCAACTGTCTCCTTAAATGATTCTGCACTGACCCCTCCACCCTCAACTTCAGCAAAACATGTGACTGGCTCATGACTCTATATTGTATCACACATTTATAGCATTGAAGCAGACCATTTGGCCCAATCGACTCATGTCAGTGATTTTGCCAAAGTTCATAAGATATAGGAGCAGAATTAGGCCACTTGGCCCAACGAGTCTGCTCCACCTTTCGATCATGGCTGATCTCATCCGGGCCTTAACTCTGTCCGGCCCATTCACCATAACCAATTATAAATCTGTATAACCCCTCCTTAAATTTACTCACTGTCCCAGCATCCACCACAGTCTGGTGTAGCGAATCCCACAGATTCACAATCCTTTGGGAGAAGTAGTTTCTCCTCCTCCATTTTAAATTTGCTATCTCTTGTCATAAGACCTCTCGTTCTGGAATGCGCGATGGGAGGAAGCAACTGTTCTATGTCTACTTTATCCATACCTTTTATCATCTTGTATACTTCAATTTGATCTCACTTCATTCTTCTAAAGTCAAGAGAGGATAGGCCTAAACTGTTCAATGTCTCCGCATGCGACCAACCTCTCGTTGTTGGAATCAACCTAGTGAACCTCCTTGAACTGCCTTCAATGTCATTCCACCTTTCCTCAAACGAGGGGATCAAAATTGTGCACAATACTCCAGGGGCAGTGTCACCAATACCTTGTACAGTTGCAACAACACTTCCTTACCTTTACACTCTTTTCCTTTAGCTAGAAATGCCAACACCCCAGTTCGGAGCTCGTGGATGGGATTCTCCGATTGCCGCCGCCAAAATCGCGTTCGATGATCGGCCGGAGAATCCATTTTTATGCCATAATCGGGGGGGCCGCCATTTTGCGGACAATCCGCCCTCTCAAAAATGGCATACGCAAGGGCGTCACCTGAGGCCCTCTCCTGATGCTCTGCCCTGGTGGGCCGAGTTCCCGGTGGCGTGGGACATGTGTCCTCTCAACTTTACTGAACCTGGCATGGCGGCTGCGGACTGTGTCCAGCACGGCCACAGTCGCGGGGGTGGGGGGAGCCGTTTCGCTGTCGGGGGGCTTTGACAGGGGCTGGGGGGGCAGTTGGGGGTTGGTCCAGTGGTGGTGAGGGAGATTACAGGGGGGCAGTATTTGGCAGGCAGGGTCCGCACACGGCCAGTGCCACGTTGTATGGCGTGGCCGCTACAGGCCTCTGCCATGCGCATGCCCATGGACCCGACCATTCTGCTCCCATATCGGCGGGTAAAGCCGGGGGCTTTACGTGGCGCAGCTGCTATCCCCCCACTGGGCGGAGCATCGGTGCGGGGGCGGCGCTGACATTTTGGTCGAAAGGCCAAACGCTTCCTCCGGACATAGCCGCAGAATCGGAGAATCCAGCCCAGGCTGTCTACTACCTTCAGCCCTTATCTCCAATATTCAATCAATTAAACTTCTCAATTTTTGACCTTCCACTCTTCCTTTTAGAGACAGTTTTAAACACATTTATTTGAGCAAGCTTTGAGCCTCTGTCCTTTTTACAAATTCATTTATAGGATGTGAGCATCGCTGGGTCCAGCATTTATTGCGCATCCCTAGTTACATAGAATTTGCAGTGCAGAAGGAGGCCATTTGGCCCATTGTGTCTGCACCGGCTCCTGGAAAGAACAGACTCAAAAACAGCTTCTTCCCCACTGTCACCAGACTCCTAAACGACCCTTTTATGGACTGTCCTCATTAATACTACACCCTGTCTGCTTCATCCGATGCCAATGCTTATGTAGTTACATTGTATAAGTTGTGTAGCACTATTATGTATTCTCATGTACTTTCTTGCATTCTGTTCAATTCCCTTTCTTCCAATGTACTGAATGATCTGTTGAGCTGCTTGCAGAAAAATACTTTTCACTGTACCTCGGTACACGTGACAATAAACAAATCCAATCCCTACCCAAGGTTAACACCTCCACCCTATCCCCATAATTCAGTAACCCCACCCACCACTAAGGGCAATTTTGGACACTAGGGGCAATTTATCATGGCCAATCCACCTAACCTGCATATCTTTGGACTGTGGGAGGAAACCGGAGCACCCGGAGGAAACCCACGCACACACGGGGAGGATGTGCAGACCCCGCACAGACAGTAACCCAAGCCGGAATCGAATCTGGGACCCTGGAGCTGTGAAGCGATTGTGCTATCCATAATGCTACCTAGTTGCCCTTGATAAGGTGGTAATGAGCTGCTTTCGTGAACCGCTACAGTCCCTGAGGTGTAGTTACACCCTCAGTGCTGTTAGGGAGAGAATTCCAGGACATTGATCCAGTGACAGTGAAGGAACGGCGGTATGTTTCCAAGTCAGGGTGGTGAGTGACTTGGTGGGGAACCTCCAGGTGCTGGTGTTTCCCTATTGCTGGTGTCCTTGACCTTCTAGACGGTAGTGGTCGAAGGAGCCTTAGTGAGTTCCTGCAGTGAATCTTATAGATGGTACACAAGGCTGCTACTGTTCGTTATTGTGGAAGGATTGAGTGTTTGTGGAAATGATAGCAATCAAGTGGTCTGCTTCATCCTGGATAATGTCAAGGTTCTTCAGTGTTGTAGGAACTGCAGCTGCTCTTGTGCTCACATCCCATGAATCCCCCCATGCCACCCTCCGTAAATCACCTTCTTGAACGGCCTTTTGGCTAATTCAGATGCCAGTGAAGAGTTTACACATTGCTGAGGATTTGGTGTCACATGTAGGCAAGGGGAAGATTTCCTTCCCAAAAATTTTGGGAGCGAACCATGTGGGCTTTGATAATAATCCAATACCTTCCTGGTCACCTTGACCGATCCTAGCTTTGCAGTTGAGACTGATTTAATGAATTGAATTTAAATTCTCCAGCCGTTGTGGGATTTGAAGTCATGCCTCTGGAGTGGTTCATGCCCGCTATGGTGCCACACCGTACAGATACTGAAAGGGCCGAGCTGCCTATGGGAATGGGAGCTGGTCATTCACCAAATTTAATGAAATGAAGTTCGGGACCAAATTATGGATATCCCTTGGACCCCATGTTCAGTGCCAAAAAGGGACCCAGAATGAATTCCGCACCGATATCAGTTCTGGAGCACCGTCTCGATGGGCTAGCCAGCATTAAATTTTACCCAGCTGACAATCTGGAGTTCCCCTTTAAATGAACTTAGCTGGTTTTATTCCAGCACTCTAGTTACTGCTCGAACTCTCTTATAAATTCTAGTGAGCACCTAAAGAGGATCGGCGGCTGTTTGCTTCTGAATTAATGGCATTGACCTGAAATTGACAAGTAGGTTACTGGAAAAGTTACACACTGCGGCTTTTTATTGGCATTAAGATTGCATTTCAGAACGAGGGAAGTGAGTCTTAATGGAGATCTAACAGGAACTGAAACCAAACTACTTTAACATAATAGACTGAGGTATTCGACTCGGTGGAGAGAGGCAGCATTTTCAGCTCGTATCTCAGCAACTGAGGAAGAGCTGCATCGTCGGTGTGAGTCGTCGTGGGTAAAATATTAAGTTGAAACAATGGCCGGGCGATTCACTTTTCCGGCCGACAGCGCGCTCCCACCCACGGGTTTCCCGGCAGCGTTGGGTGGTTTCAATGGGAAATCCCATTGACAGGTGGTGGAAAGGTAGAATCTCGCCGCCAGTGAATGCTGCGCAGCCGAGAAACACAGGGGCTGGGGTACTTACTGGAGAATCCAGTCCAATGTCCGACCTCCCAGGTAGCTGGACAAGATCTATTTCAAATAAGAGCAGCTGAATCCCCCCCCCCCCCCCCCCCCCCGGACTATTATCATTACAGTACCACTCCCATTTATTTGGCACAACAACACTTTTGTCATTTAAGATAAAAGCAAATTACTGCCGATGCTGGAATCTGAACAAATGCAGAAAGTACTGGACAATCTCAGCATGTCTGACAGCATCTGTGGAGAGAGAAGGGAGCTAACGTTTCGGGTCTGGAAGCTTTGACAAATAGTCATCCAGGCTCGAAACATTAACCCTGATTCCCTCTCCAAAAGATGTCACCAGGCTGATTCCTGGGATGGCAGGATCGTCGTATGAAGAGCGATTAGGTTGACTGGGCCTATATTCACTGGAATTTAGAAAAATAAGAGGGGGCCTTATTGAAACATGTGAAATTCTGCCCGGGCTGGGCAGATTGAATGCACTGATAATGTTCCCCCCTCGATGGGTGGGTGGGGTGGGGGGCAGAACAAGAGGACACGGTCTCAGGATATGGGGTAGGCTATTTAGTACGGAGAGGAGGAGAGATTTCTTCACTCAGAGAGTGGTGAACTGTGGAATTCTCTGCCAGCTAAGGCTGTGGAAGCCAGTCACTGAATACATTTGAGAAGGATTTTCGATCCCAGACCAGACCCCAACAGTGACTAAGATTCTGGACACAAACCACAATATTTAATTATGTTGTAAGGCTGTGAGGAAAGGATGCCTCGCTCCAGGGGGGATTTCACAAAGAAATAGGGATATGATATATTAAAGTAAACTTTATTACTAACACAGTATTTATACAGTATTAAAATACCTTTAACATCACACAGGAAATAGCTTACAATTAACCGTGAAGTAATGTTAATCAATAGAGTGACACAATAACCCTTCACTCAAACAACAGAACCATCTTAGATCCCAATCCACATTTAAATATAGTTTACACTCAGGAATATTTGCTGCACAGAGATGTCAGGAAACTCCCCTTTGAACAAGAGAGATTTTTTTGAGGCTACTTCAAACAAAGATACCTGACCCTGTCAGAACAATGCAGGATCTTTAGCTAAAGTCTTCAGAAATGCCTTCATAGCTTGACGTCCAGCTCCCAACTAAAACCTCTGAGCTGCTTGGAAAGAAACTGCTAGTTTGTCTACTGACATCTTTAACTGAACTGTATCGAGAACAGATGCTTTACTTCTGTTCACATCCCAATCTAAAACCTAAACTGAAACCTCAACATCTGACTGCTCCAGCCCTTGGCCTCCTCCCATTAACTACACCATCTTATTAGCTGAACACAATGTCTCTAATCAACTAGTCCACAGGGAACACTCTTAATATCAACAAAAATCCATTATCCCAAACGTTTACGATGCTTTAATTGCATCTCTGACTCTCAATCCCAAAAAGCCGAGCTGGCTGGCAAGGCAAGGTTTTTTAAAACACTGCTGCAGTGGTCGCACACACTAATCCAGGCTTTTAACCCTTACTCACCAAATACATATAGTACAATATATCTCATCACAAGGAAATAGATAGATTTCTGGACCCTAAATGTGTCAAGGGATATGGGAAGAGCAAGGGAGTATGGTATTGCGATAGAGGGCCAGCCATGATCATATTGAATGGCGAAGCAGGATTAATAAGACCATAAGACCGTAAGATATAGTAGCAGAATTGGGCCATTTGGCCCATCGAGTCTGCTCCACCATTCAATCATGGCTGAAATGTTCCTCATCCCTAGTCTCCTGCCTTCTCCCCATAACCCCTGATCACCTTGGAATTAGACAGATTAGTTCTTTCCTAGAACATAAAATGTAGGAGCAGGAGAAGGCAATTTAGCTTCTTGAGCCCGATTCACCATTCAATACGATCGCGGTTGATCTCATCATGGCATCAAACCACTGTCCTGCTCATTCTCTGTAACCCTTCAACCCATTGCCACTTAAAAATCTGTCTCACTCCTCCTTAAATTGACTCACTGTCCCAGCATCCAACACACTCAGGGGTAGCGAATTCCACAGATTCGCAACCCTTTGGGAGAGGTAGTTTCCTCAACTCTTGTTTCAAATTTGCTACCCCTTATCCTGAGACTATGACCTCTCGGTCGAGAATGTCCCACAAGAGGAAGCATCCGCTCCACGTACTACTTTATCCATACTTTTTATCATCTTGTATACCTCAACTTGATTTCCCCTCATTCTTCAAAACTCTGGGGAGTATAGGCCTAAACTGTTCAATCTCTCTTCATATGAAAAA
The DNA here is from genome assembly GCF_902713615.1 of Scyliorhinus canicula. Classification (NCBI taxonomy): domain Eukaryota; kingdom Metazoa; phylum Chordata; class Chondrichthyes; order Carcharhiniformes; family Scyliorhinidae; genus Scyliorhinus; species Scyliorhinus canicula. The sequence goes on along the minus strand of NC_052148.1, from coordinate 28,517,565 downwards.
CTTCTCGTCTCTGGAATCAATCCAGTGAACCTTCTCTGAACTGTCTCCAATGCCAGAACATCTTTCCTTAAATTAGTGGACCAAAACTGTGCATAATAGTCCAGTTGCGGTCTCACCAATGCCTTGTACAGTTGCAACAACACTTCCTTACCTTTATACTCTATTCTTTTAGCTATAAATGCCAACATTCCATTTGCTTTCTTTATTGCCTGCTGCACCTGCATGCTAGTTTGGGCCAGATGGCCTACTCCTACTTCTATTTTCTATCTTTCAAGACCTGCTGAGTTTTTCCAGCACTTTCTGTTTTTATTTGAGGTCTCCACGGTGTCCTGACCAATAACTATCTCTCAATCAAGGTCAGAAAAACAAATTATCACCCTGTATGCAGAAATTGGCTGCCGTGTTCCCTATGTTACAATAGTGACTACAGATCAAAAGTATTTTATTGGCTGTGCTGAGAGATGTCCAGGGGCCATGAAAAGTTCTTCATAAATGCAGTTTGTTCCAGGCAGAGCAGGGACAGATGTCTCCATCTTTGCCTCGAGGAGGCAGATCCTATTGGGTTGTGCCTCAATATGGCTGGGAGATTTAATTGAGTTTCTCAGCCTAGAGACGGTTAAATTTAGTGTAAGAGGGAATGATGATGGGTTTCATCAAAGATGGCATCTATTTATATCTCACTTTAAGGAATTCACCTCAGTCAGCAGCTTAAATGGGAGGGGGTTAGTTAGTTAATGAATGAATTGGTTTCAGGTTGAGGAAAGGATTGTTAAATGTTAATTAAATATGTGTAATGTAATTTATGTAAAAGAAACATTTTGAAAAAGTTAATCAAAATATTTACTTTAAAAATTGTTCTTTGTTATAATTAATTTATCTTCACGGAATGAATGAATTACTAAAATGTGTACGTTTTAGTGGACAAAGGCTTTCTTCAAAAGCTATTTCTCTTCATGAATCATATCTCGTCTGAGTACAACTCTGAAGCGATCGAAAGCTTCAAATTGAAGACAATTTAATGATCAATTTCAATTTGTTATCAAAAAATCCAAAAGTGACAGAAGTAGGATTTCACCCCAGATTACGATCATTGACATTATCACATTTTCCTCTCAAAATCATTGCAGAATAAATCACCTTCTTTCTGACATCCCTATTGCTGAAGATTGTTCAGGTTTTACAGAGAGCTGGAAATACTTGTGGCTGGAGGTGATAGAGATTAATAATAATAATGATCTTTATTGTCACAAATAAGCATATATCGACACACAATGAAGTTACTGCGAAAATCCCCCAACAGCTCCATTATTACATCACGTGACTACAAAGATGGCGGACGGTGAATTAGATGGACTTCGATCTTTTTTGTCTTGAATTCCAATATTCTTATGTTCCAGAGGGAGACCATTTGATATCTATAAACTGGGGAGCAGACAAACCCTAGTTGGTTGTTCAATCCTACATTCCGAAACAAAGAGGCAGAGTAACGAGATGCCTTCCCATTGGAGTCTGGGTGGTGTAAGTGCACCCACACTACTATTCAGGAGGGTGGTCCAGGATTTTGACACAGCAACAGTAAAGGAACAACAATGTATTTCCAAGTCAGGTTGGTGAATAGTTTGGAGGGCAACTTGCAGGCGGTGGTGTTCCCATGTGTCTGCTGCCCTTGGCCTTCTAGATGGCAGAGGTTTAGGGTTTGGAAGATGCTGCCTAAGGATCCTTGATGAATTGGGCAGCATCGTTCCAGGGACCCAGGTTCACTTTCGGCCTTTGGTTACTATCTGTGTGGCATGTGGGTTTCCTCCGGATGCTCTGGTTTCCTCCCACAGCACAAAGGTGAGCAGGTTAGGTCGATTGGCCATGCTACGTTGCCCCTTAGTGTCCAAAGATGTGCTGGTTAGGTGGGGTCACTGGGATAGGGCGGGCGAATGGGCCTGGGTAGGGTGCTCTTTCAGAGGGTTGGTGCAAACTTGATGGACCGAATGACCTCCTTCTGCAATGTAGGATTTCAACGGTTCTAATTACTGCACTGTATCTTGTGGTTGATACACACTGCTACAATTGTGCCTCAGTGGTGGAGGGGGTGAATGTTTGTGGAAGGGGTGACAATCAAGTGGGTTGCTTTGTCTTGGATAGTGTCGAGCTTCTTGAATGTTGTTGGAGCTGCACTCATCCAGGCAAGCGGGCAGTATTCCATCACACTCCTGACTTGTGACTTGTAGGTGGGCAGGCTTTGGGGAGTCAGGAGGTGAGTTACTCGCTGCAGGATTCCTAGCCTCTGACCACCTCTTGTAGCCACAGCATTTATATAGCCTGTCCAGTTCAGTTTCTGGTCAGTGGTAACCTCCAGGACGTTGATAGTGGAATGAGACAAAAATTGACACAACTACATCAGGAGACATTCGGATAGGTAAGCCAAAACCTGGTCATAAGATAGTTTCGAGGAGAAGCGGTGGCTTCACGAGGTGGAATGATTTAGGGAGGGAGTTCTGGATCTTTGGGTCCAGATAGGTGAAAGCACAATTGCCAAGGATGTAGCGATGAACTCAGGGATGAGGCAAGAGGAGCAGTGTTAAGAGAATGGTAGAGTGCTCAGAGAAATCTACCAAGATAAGAAGCAGCAAGGCCACGGAGGGATTTGAACTTGCGAATGAGAATTTTAAATTTATGAGGTTTGAGGATTGTGTATCACTGAACGTCAATGAACACAGGAGTGACAGGTACCAGAAAGCAGAGACTTTGCTATTATGAATCAACATTGTATATCGTAGTCAAAACCAATTTCCGAGGCAAGATGGACAATGTCGCTAAAGCAATCTTCAAAACACTGATAAAAAAGCCAAATCTCCCATGAAGTGCGAGACGAATTTAACTTATTTCAGTAAACTAGTGGCCCTGGTCACAATCACTCATTTTGTAGTCATGAAGTTCTTCCAGCTGACTAGAGTTAGGGGAATGTCATTCTGTCACTCGAACATACAGAGAGCACCATTTAATACGTGAAATCATAAAGGTGCAATTCCTCTTTCATTCTCCATTGCCCTTTCTCAACAGTGTTTGCCCTTTACAACACACAAAAACAAAATGACACAAGCCTGGATTTATGAAAGATCAATGCTCCAGATACGCAGTCTTTGAAAGCTTGTAGGAAAAGTCGAGCAATTCTCCTGCGTCCAACACATTGCTGCCTTCCAAGTGTGAGTGCAGTTTTGATCATACTGACAAGGTAAATGGAAAATTCTGCAAGATGGCTACATTCATATACATCCTACTGTCTGTGGTATTATCATAACTATCAGCATTACACGGGTTAATGTAGAGCCATGAATAGCCACTCGAGGGAGCTGCAGATAATACTAGATACAGCAGTGATACTCGACCTTAGGCAAGGAGTGTATGTGGGAGGCAGCTACAGAAGGTCATCAGAGCAGTTAGTGTGAGAAGGGTAGATTATAGTTATAGCAATAAATGACATTAGCAGTAGGTAAGTGTAGCTAGACGTCATTGATCAATTCTGTATTCTTCAGGGCTAAGTGTTGAAACTCAGTTTAGTAGTGTAAATAAAATCATAGCTTTGTTTAAGTAGAAGCTATACTGTGGTATTTGTAGAACGCTACACAAATCATCCAAAATAAGCAACACAAATAACACCACATCAGTCTCTCCATTATTCCTATATTTCAATGAAAGGCACATTCAGTGTAATGCAGCAAATGAGTTGGATTGATTTTCCAGTCCTGTAAGACTTGAGTAAATTGTTATTGTAGTTGGAATCTTAGCATTTCATAGGAAGTAAGAAGGCCATTCAGCCCATCATTCCTTGTTCTCACTGTCTGAAAGAGGTATCCACTCTGTATCTCACTTTTACCCTTTCCTTATATCCAAAAAAGTATTAATTTTTCTAAATATCAAAGTGCTTCCCTTTTACAAGCTAATATGAATTCTGATTCCACCATTTTTCCAGCTGCTAAATTGCTTCTGTTCCTTTGGTGATCAAGTTCAATTTATCCTGTCCAGCCATTCATTTATCGACCAGTGGGAATACGTTTGCTTCCCACACCTTATCAAAAGGTGTGGACTTGCTAACTCACTTGTAAGTCACCTTCTGTACAATTGGTTCAAAGAGCTGGCAAAGACTTTACTCTTGCACCTTTTCAATTCTCAGACTAGGATTCTGCAGATGGTGTTGCTGTCCTGATTAACTTCAGAGATGACCCAGATAATATATTAATAGATTTCAACTAGAAAAGGAAAGCAAAGCAGTTACAAATCTCACAAAGAAGGTTATGCACATCATCCTGACAGCCCTATGCTAAACAACCTTGAGGGTTTAGGAGTGGTTTCCAGAGTTCACTCTTCAATTACCCCCAACGCTCCCTCCCCTGCCCACAGCACCCTGCTATGCAAGTGCACGAGATACAACTTCTGCCCTTAAGTCTCCTCCCTTCCCACGTCCAGGTTTCCAAATGTTCCTTCCAGAATAAACAACAACTTCTTTGTATTTCTTTCAGTTTACTATATTGTATACCCTGTTCATGATGTGGCGTGATCGATTTGCGGATTCAGTCCATAGACTTTACCTGAACATCCAGCTGCGCACTGTTTTAATTGTCCAGCCCTCTCACACGCTGACCTCGATGGCCTCAGCCACCGTTGCTGTGGCAGGGAAGATTAATGATGGCTCAAGAAATAGAACTTCAACTTTTAGTCTGCAGTCTTCCAAACTCAACATCGGGATCAACAATTTCAGATCGTAGCCACTGCTCTCATTTCTCGAGCAGCACGTGTTGGCAATGTTTCTACTGTTGCTGTTTACACCTCCTCGAGAGTATATGAAAATGTAGAATGCGGGGTGTTGGGTCAACTCACTAACATACTTCTGCTCCTGTGGGCTTTTTCCACAGCTGGGATCGCAGTGCCAGTGGCTATGCTCCCAGCATCGGAAGGTAGCCAATGATCATATATTTTAAAATAAATTTAGAGTATCCAATTCCAATTAAGTGTGACCAATACACCTATCCTGCACATCTTTTGGGTTGAGGGGAGAAATTCACGCAAACATGGGGAGATTGTGAAAACTCTACACAGACAGTGACCCAGAGCTGGGATTGAATCTGGGACTTCGCCGCCGTGAAGCAACCGTGCTAACCACTAGCGCCACTGTGCTGCCCTCAATGATCATATTTTAAAGGAGAATTAGTCCCAATTATTGCACTTCAGTGAAATTCTATGCACAGCAGGCAGGATCCCACACTGTGTCAGGAACCACCAGAGGTGGCTCCACAGCATGAGGTTGGAGCGCTATCGTACCATTTTGCACGATTATGTTGAAAGGAGCAGAAAGGTTGTATGTAGGACATCTGCTGCCAAATGCATTAATTTGGAGGCAATTCTCCTGCAGACCTAGGCACCTGACAGTCCTGGCTATTTTCCTTCAAATTTAGACCATTGGGTGAATGGCTCCAACTTGTGGCGCCCTCTCTCTCACTTGCTCCACATGTCTCTAATAATGAGGCTCCCTATGAGACCCCCCTTTGGTACATTTGATTGGCCCTCCCCACATCAGAGGGCCTTCTACCATCCTTAATTTGGAATGCAAACATGGAGGAAGCCTAACAATTGGCCACCTTTCGTAAAATCAATTCGCCATGCACACTACCAAAATGGGCTGGCTAAGGAGACATTGCATTCCCAATGGCCATGGAAAACTTCAATCCACAAACTGTGTATCTCTCTCCAAAGATGCTGCTGGATCTGTAGCGTGTTTCCAGCAGGTTCCCCCTTTTCCCACCCCTCGACTGACCAAAGACAGATGTATCCTTACCAAAAAAGTGTTTTCATTCCTTGAGCACTATGACAATTAAGCATAAACAAATGGCAGGTTTTCTTGCTAATTTAAAAATTTCTTACTCAACATTCATAATGTATTAGCTGCTCTGATTCTTATTCTCACACTATCACACATACCCAATCAAAAATGATGACCACAAAAGAGGTAGCATGCACTTAGGTCTTAAAAGCCCAAACATTTACTGTCACTTGCTTCTTTGAGATAACATCTGTGGCTTCGCGAGGAAATGTACCTTCTTGAACGTTATTTATCAGAGATCCACTTTCTGCGCTGTGACCATTATATTGTTTTTTTAATTGCTTTCACAAATAGTTTCTGATAACTTAGCTATGATACACGATGGGATTCAGGTTTTGTTCCTTTATATCTTATTGTGCTAGAATCAATTTTTTTTCAATCCTGTCCTTGGAATTCCTTTATGAAGCCGAAAGGGCTGCAAGTCCACGGTGAACCAGTTGCTTTAATTATTTGGATGAAGGTAGCCGCACTAATCCACAGGAAATGTCTGTTGTATTTTAATGATATTGCAATGAGATGTCCGAGAAGTTTATTTGCATTTTACTGTGATGTCCAGACACGCAGGCTAGCTCCAAAGTAGTTCCATGTAACATTGACGGAAGGAAGAGGCCTCCACAGCTTCCTGTGGCAAAGAATTCCATAGGTTCACCATCCTCTGAATTCTCCTCATCTCAGTATTAAATGGCCAATCCTGTATCCTGAGGCTGTGACAGCTTGTTCTATACCCTTCAGGTAAAAGGAACAACAGGCTGGATTCTCCGCCCCGCCGCGCCACATTTCTGCCCCGACCAGCCGCCGGGGTTCTCCATCACGTCGGCCAGTCAATGGGGTTTCCCATTGTGGGGCAGCCCCACGCCGTCGGGAAACCCCCAGGCACCGGCAAAATGGAGAATCACGCCGGCGGAGAATCCCGCCCAACATCCCTGCATCCAGTCTGTCAAGCCCTATCTGAATTCGATGTGTTTCAATGAGATTCCCTCTCATTCTTCTAAATTCCAGCGAATACAGGCCCAGTTATCTCTCCTCACATAATAATCCTGCCATCCCAGGAATCAGTCTGGAGAACCTTCGCTGCACTCCATCCGTGGCAAATATGTCTTTTCTTAGATGGAGAGACCAAAGCAGTACGCAATTCTCCAGTTATCATTCTCACTCAGGCCCTGTAAAGCTGCAGTAAGACGTCTTTGCTCCTGTACTCAAGTCCTCTTGCAATGAAGGCCAACATGCCATTTGTCTTCTTAATTGCTTGCCGTAGCTGCATGCTTGCTTTCAGCGTACTCGGACACCCGGGTCCCTTTCCACGTCAACATTTCCCAATCTATCGCCATTTAAATAACATTCTGCCATTCTGTTTCTCTAAGCGAACCCAATTTCTAATTTTAATGAGATAGGCGCAACTCATTCGTCTCACATCAAATTTGGAAAAGCTGCACAGTGGAAGACAGAAATTCAGCTTTGGGGAGTGAAGACTATAGTGATGGAGGACAGCTGCATCAATTCTGCCATTCTATTAGTGAAGGGAGTCACGGGTTGACGATTAATTCCATTCATTAATGGCCAAACGGATTCCATTCATTCACCTCGAGCAAATGAATATTCATAGTTATGTCAAGCCAATCAGTCTAGTTCAGAAACACATTTGTCCAAAAATGTAACTCACAAGTGCTCACCCCCAACAGGGCTCCAGATGTAACTTATGTGGAATGGAATGCTGCTTTATATATGTGTGTGTTAGAGTGCCAGGTGTAAGGTGGCAAGAGGAACAAGGCAATCTATGGTGCCAACACTTCCCCGTCTCAGCTGCCCCAGCTGACCCGTTGACCATTCTGGTGCTTATGTATACCTTTTCAGAGTGGGGGTAAAAGTGAGAATGGATCCAGTGGTCCAGGGAACCTTTCCACGTATCCTCATTCGAGGCAGGAGCTGAAGGAGGGGAAAGTGCCTGTGCATGTAACTCCAGCAGGTGGCACTGCATGGCAGACAGGACCAGGGGGAGTGTGGGCATCAGCAGGTGGTTAAAGAGCAGAGATCCAATCAGCAGAGGAGACTTTTAACACTGAGGGTCTATCATCCACGAGTCTCCTTCCCACAAATGAGTGAGAGGCAGTGCAGGGTAAGGCTCGGATTGTCCACAGATCTCATCCGTCACTTATGCTATTTGTTCCAAGAGTCGGTGCCAGGTGGGTTTGGAGGTTTCCCCCTGCCAGAGACCCTGAAAGGAATGACAGCTCTCAATTTCTCGCCCTCTGGGTCTTTCCAGGGAACAACCCGGCACTTGTGTGCCATTTCTCAATCAGCAACACATTGTTTCATTCAGGAGGTGACCAATGCCCTATACAGGAGGTCCCAACAGTATGTCAACTTTAGTCTAGATGGGGGCAACACGGTGGCACAGTGGTTAGCACTGCTGCCTCACAGCACCAAGGTCCCACGTTCGATCCTGGCCCTGGGTCACTGTCTGTGTGGTGTTTGCACATTCTCCCTGTGTCTGTGTGGGTTTCGCCCCACAACCTAAAGAGGGGCAGATTAGGTGGACTGGCCTTAATTGGAAAAAATGATTTGGGTACTCTAAACTTATAAACAAAAAAATGTTACTCTCGATGAAGGTAGTCAGGCTCAGAGATTCACTGGCTTCTCTGGGTTTCCAAGATTGCATGGAGCAATAGATTGTGCCCATGTGGTGATACCAGTTCCTTGGCAGGAGCCCTTCATGGTTCTGACAAGGGTTCCATTCCGTTACTGTGCAGTTGGTCTGTGACCATCGAAAGCAAATACTGCATGTTTGTGCATGGTTCCCTGGGTGTTGCCATGGTTACTACATCCTCAGTCACTCTCAAGTGCCTGGCATCTTCGAGGGGCCAGAACATCTGCAGGGATGGGCACATAAGTTTACATAATGATGGTTGCTGGAGCATGAGGGGAAACCGCTTCAACAGTGGCAAACGACTCAAGTGCGTTGCCCTCATACTCCAGCCAAGGAAAGTGTTATATTGCTTTGTTGCCACAAAGAGAAAAGTTGTAGAGGTGCCCCACTTTGGATTCTTGTATGACACAATGGGAAATTTCTTAAGGGTTGCTCATACAATCAAGATGGTGATCTGCCCAAAGCCCACACAAACACTCTGCTGATGTCCCTACACATCACTTGATGCAGAACCAGCAGGAACGTATTCCCAGATCCATCACACCCTTCCCTCTTTGCCTCATTAGTGCAACAAAAACAATTAACAATAATGGCTGGTTTGGCTCAGTGGGCTAGACTGCCAGTTTGTAATGCAGAACAAGGTCAGCAGCACGGGTTCAATTCCCAGCTGAGAATTCTGAATTCTCTCTCTGTGTACCCGGACAGGTGCCGGAGTGTGGCATCTAGGGGCGGGGCATTTCACAGTAACTTCATTGCAGTGTTAATGTAAGTCTCCTTGTGACAATAAAAGATTATTATTAATGTATTATTTCTATACATATATACAATTCAACAAGACATTCTCTGTGGAGGATGTCTGTTCCTTTTTGGTGGAATTTGGCTTTCTTACACTTGGCTACTTACCACCTTAGAAGTGTCCTCATTCTTTTCTGTGGATGGTGCTTCTTGAGTAGTGATTTCAGTATCTGTTACCACTGGCATTAAAACGTCCTCAGGAATAGAATCGGAACTCATCATTGTCTCTGGTCTCTGTTCAAAAGTATAGCTCTCTTGATCTTCTAAAGGTAGAACCTCATGAGAAGTTTCTGCAAACTCACTTTATGCAGCAAGTAACTGATCAGCATGACATCGTCAAACTCTTTCCTCATCTGTCTGGACGGTGTATGATATTGAACCTGTTTTTGCTCGGATCAGACCAGGATTTCTTGTTGGAGGTGTAGCTCGTAGCTAACACACTTTCTCCCTGGTTGAATATTTGCCTTTTAGAAATTTCCTCCATCCTGGCAACCTGTAGTTGTTGTTGTCGTTTGATAATCTCTGAAGTATCAGGTGGAGTTGTCAAATCAAATAGTGTTCATTGTTTCCTCTTGAACAACAGCATTGCCAGTGAACTTTACATGGCAGCAAGTACATTGGAAATGTGTTTATTCTCCTTGATACTGGTTCTTCAATGCTTTGATAGAATGTTTTAATGATCGCACAAAATGTTTGGTCAATCCATTCATTACTGGATAATATGGAGCTGATTTGGTAGTGTATACCGTTCCCTTTCTTGTAGTCCTCAAACTCCTTTGAAGTAACCTGCATATGCTTAACACTGACAACCTGTTCCAGTGTTCCAAACCTTGGAAATGCTTCGTCTAGTTTTTCAATGGTCTGCTCAGTCATCGTTGACTTTATTATCGCGACCTCTGGCCATTTTGAGTGCATGCCCACTATCACTAAGAACATGTGACCCTCCAGTTGACCAGCATAATCGATGTGTATTCTCTGTTGTGGCTGCGTTGTTATGATGTAGAAATTATTATATATTGTATTTAATATCTGTTGCAGCAATGTTTTTAAAAGCCTGGGTTAAGGAATATATTTGTTGCCGTAATATTATTAAAGAACCAATGTTAAGGTACCCAGACAGTGTGTCTACTAGAGCTATTATTAAAGAGTTGTAAAGGAGTGAGTTAATTATTGACTTCAACCACTTGTTTGGTGATAGTGATCTCCTGTAGTGGAGATAATTTGAGAGCTATTTATTCCTCGCTAAGCAGGTCATGGAATTTAGTGGGATACAGATGATGTAATTAGTAGGAGGAGCCAGGTTTGTCTGTAGTTTTGCAGGCTGCTAGAATTTGTTGAGGTTAACATCAGTTTGATGTGGGATTTGAGTCTGAGAAGACAGAAGTGTACTGGATCTGCTTTGGAAAGGAACTATCTTCAGAAGTCTCCACACAGCTCAGCAAGTAATTCTGCTTTAACTTTATTTATAAGTGGTATTTGAGCTGTATTGAGTTACTTAATTGGTGTTAATAGCAGGTATAGATTGTTAGTTTAAGTTTTACCTTGTGTTTAAAAACTGTTTAACTGAAAATTGCAAAACTATTTATTTGATGTTAATGTGGCTAATTCTGAGTTTAAATTAAAGTTTTTATTCACATGACGGTGTATTCCGTAGTTTTGCACAGGATTGACATTGCCTAACTCTCTCTTCAATTTGAGCATCTAATCCTGGCCACCAAAAATAACTGTGCCAATTCCTTCATCCTTACCATGCCTGAATATCCCTCATGCAGCAAGGCAAGGACTCTACTACTTAAGCAGGGAGGAATAATCACATGGATTCCCCACTGTGCAACCATGCCGCAGGGCTTGAGGTCTGGATTTTTCCCATGAACATCTGACAGCGTTCCTTTTTGGACCAAGTCCATCGCCTTCCCCATCAATCAATCAGTTCTTGTATATCTTTGAACTTCAGGTGAAGTCATAGGTACGCCACTCATCTGCGGGAAATACAAAATATTGACAAAATGTTCTTCCGGGTCATGCTTGACTTGTAATGGCAATTGTAAAGCATCAGAGCTTGCATGCTGCTCCAACTTACAATATTGGGTAAATGTGTGCCGACAATATTAATGACCATCTTTGCAGTCTACTAGCTGCAAAAGAAGGTATATCTTTATATGGCACATAGACTGTAGTCAAAGGTTGATGATCCATCAAAAGGGTAAAATGATGCCAAGAAAGGCAATTGTGGATCCTACACAAAAAATGCTTTCTTTAGTTGAGCTAGTAACAGTATATGATACAAATGCTATCGGTCATTGCTCTCATGAAGGCATAATGTGCAGGATGACAGAACCAACCCCAAAGGCTGAGGCATTGCAAGCAAGTTGCAAGTTCATCTTTGGATTAGAATGAACTAATAGCTCTAACTTTAGTAAAGCTTCCTTCACTTTATTTTCTGCATTTTTACATATCCTTGTGACCAGTTCCATGCTTATTTGACACCCATCAACATGTGTAAAGGCTTCAATTGCGTTGCTAAATTTGTTGTGTATTTACCATAACAATTGATCAATCCCAAAAATGACCTTAATTGTTGTGTTAATAACCTTAGTTGTGTTATGTTTTGAGGACGCGGTGCATCTAAGATTACTGACATTTTCTTTGGTACATTGTGGAAATCATCTTTGTCGATGATACTAAGATTGGTGGAGTTGCAGATAGCGAGGAGGACTGTCAGAGAATACAGCAAAATATAGATAGATTGGAGAGTTGGGCAGAGAAATGGCAGATGGAGTTCAATCCAGGCAAATGCGAGGTGATGCATTTTGGAAGATCAAATTCAAGAGCGGACTATATGGTCAATGGAAGAGTCCTGGGGAAAATTGATGTACAGAGAGATCTGGGAGTTCAGGTCCATTGTACCTTGAAGGTGGCAATGCAGGTCGATAGAGTGGTCAAGAAGGCATAAAGCATGCTTGCCTTCATTGGACGGGGTATTGAGTACAAGAGTCGGCAGGTCATGTTACAATTGTATAGGACTTTGGTTAGGCCACATTTGGAATACTGCATGCAGTTTTTGTCGCCACATTACCAGAAGGATGTGGATGCTTTAGAGAAGGGTGCAGAGGAGGTTCACCAGGACGTTACCTGGTATGAAGGGTGCTAGCTATGAAGAAAGGTTGAGTATATTAGGATTGTTTTCGTTGGAAAGACGGAGGTTGAGGGGGGACCTGATTGAGGTCTACAAAATTATGAGAGGTATGGACAGGGTGGATAGCACCAAGCTTTGTCCAAGAGTGGGGGTGTCAGTTACAAGGGGTCACGATTTCAAGGTGAGAGGGGAAAAGTTTGAGGGAGATGTGCATGGAAATGTTTTTACGCAGAGGGTGGTCGGTGCCTGGAACATTTTGCCAGCGGAGGTGGTAGAGGAGGCACAATAGCATCATTTAAGATGCATCTAGACAGATATATGAACGGGCGGGGAACAGAAAATATTTATGGAGGACTTGAAAATGTCACACTTTTCCTTCTTAACTTTCAGGTTGTGACTCTTCAGGGTAGTTTCCAAATTCTGCAAGTGTTCCTGTTCACTCGAATCGGCAATGAACGTTTCATCTAAATAACATTGCACTCCATTCAGCCCACTTAGAATTTGATCCATGGATCTTTGAAAAAAAGCACCGACAGATGTTATTCCAAAAGTAAGTATTCTGTAATGAAGCAGACCTTTGTGAGTTACATTGGTGAGTAGAGGCTGTAACTCGATATTTATCTGCAGATACGCCCATGAGAAATCAATTTTACTGAATTTCTGTCATGCACATAGTCTTCAATCAGTAGTGGTGGATAATTAATTGCGCACAAATCTGGGTAAATGTAAGTTTCAAAATCTCCACAAATTGAGCCATCCCATTTTAATACAGGAACAATTGGTGTTGCCCAATCACTTATAACAACAGGTTCAATGACTCCTGTTCTTACTAATCTGTTTGTTCTTTTTCACCTTTATGCCTGATGGCCTATTGTACGGTTCTAGCTTTGAGACATCTGGGTGTGAAGTCTGCCTTGATTTTTACGAGTAGCTCAACTCCAATCATTGAGCCTAATGAATTTTTGAATACCTTCTTGTACTTCTTCAGAAATTGTTGAAAGTTGATCGTTGAATCCACTAATTAATTGACTGTTCCCCAGTTAAGCATAATCTGTCCCAACTTGCCAAATAGAGCAGGAAAGTGTCATGGTCAATGTGAGGCAACTTCACAGCCTGTCCATTTGCATCTACTTTCACCATTATGCATCATTTTAATGGTTCAACCTCTTCCGTGTATGTCCTTCGGATCACATTTGATGGTTTTAAAGGCAGATGTCTCAGCTTTTGATGATAAATTGTTAGATATTATCAATACTGCTGCACCAGTAACTTTCACTTTAATTTTATGACCTTCAAGCTTTGGATATGTCCAAAAATGTTGTTGATTGGCAAAACACTGTAGCTCGATTTTGTGGTTTTTTGAATGATCTTGAGTTTCACAAAAAAAGTGATAGACACGACTAGGTTGTTTGATTGTGTTTTTTCTCTTTCACTTTCTTGGTGTAGAAGAGGTTTTCTAAGCCCAACGTGTCTTGGCAATATAGACCTTCTTGCCACAGTTCTTGCATATATGCAATGTACTCTAGCATTCCCCCACTGAGTGTCCAACCTGTGTACAACGGTGACATGGTTGCACCTTTGCTGCCTTGTTCCTTGTGGTATCTGTTTTGTCGATCTTCACACCAGCCCCTATCTATGAAACTTCTCTTTGTGTTAACTCCATAGATGTGGTGACTTCCACAGCAGCTTTTAGAGTTAAATCACATACAGTACGCAGCTTCTTCTGAATAGCTTCACTGCAGAGTGCACAAACCAGCCTGTCTCAAAAGTGTATCATCAAGTGTTGTAGCAAATTAACAATGTATAGCTAATCTACTTCAAAAAGCTACAAACTGTAAAATGCTTTAGTCTTATTCCTGACCTACGGTGGTGGAACCAAACCCTTTTTGCAATCAATAAGAGTTTCGGACAGAAATGTCTGTCTAAGATTTTCATTCATTCACTGAAGGAATATCTGCTGGTTTCTCTGAGTAAACAAGGTGCTGTAGCAGCATAAACATTTTACGGCCAACTGAGCTGATAAGTGTGACAACCTTTAGGTCCTCCAGGTGTATGATTAGCTATTAAAAGCAGCTAGAATCTTTTCTTTTATGAATTCAATGTTTCATAATCTTCACCATGGTGCACGTTTTTCCTGCCATTTTGGATTCTGGCTCCGAGGGACTACACTTCCTTCCTTCCGACTGTATTGGAAAATATGGCACAAACAATCCCTTAAACAAGCAACAAGGAAATCTTTCCCCTTTTTGCTTGAGTATTTCAACTTTTTGCCCTAATGGTGCCCAGTGCGGAGTCAATTCCCATTCATGAAATATATGTCTCTGCACTGCTGGGGGATGTAGATGAGCGCTGTGATGGATCTTCCTAAGCCCCCCCCCACTCATCCTCAGGTGTGTTTTGGGGCCTAACAGCTGCTGGGTTGATTAGCTGTCTGTGGTCTACTGTTACGTGAAAAACACAAGAAGACATTTGTCGTGGATGATCTGAAGCTTATTCTGAGTACGTGGCACTCAGTGTGAATTGCAGGATTGGGTGCGGCTGATCGCTCCCCGAGGTTGTTGCAAGAGGCCAAGCTCTGCAGCGCCACAAGAGGGATCCCGGTTCTCGCTGACGAGCTCTGCTCCTTCCTCGAACTTGCTGATCTCTGCTGTCCCTCCCCCTGTCTGGGCTCACTTGCACTTATTGTGTGCAATAGGAGGTTGGTTAGCTATGTTAGCGGGGTGGCTGGTTCATGATGACAACAGCGCAGGTTCAATTCCCGTACCAGCTGAGGTTATTCATGCAGGCCCTGTCTTCTCAACCTTGCCCCTTGCCCGTGGTGTGGTGACCCTCCAGTTAAACCACAACCAGTCAGCTCTCTCTCAAAGGGGAAAGCAGCCTATGGTCATCTGGGTCTGTGGGAGCATTGGAAACATAACAATATCACCC
This sequence comes from Scyliorhinus canicula, assembly GCF_902713615.1. Classification (NCBI taxonomy): domain Eukaryota; kingdom Metazoa; phylum Chordata; class Chondrichthyes; order Carcharhiniformes; family Scyliorhinidae; genus Scyliorhinus; species Scyliorhinus canicula. The sequence goes on along the minus strand of NC_052148.1, from coordinate 28,502,193 downwards.
TCTGATTGGCTACAGGGCTCTTCTAAGAAACTATCCTGAAACCATTCAATGAACTCTTCATCTAGACTACCTTTGTCTATTTGAAAATGAAAATAGCTTATTGTCACGAGTAGGCTTCAAATGAAGTTACTGTGAAAAGCCCCTAGTCGCCACATTCCGGCGCCTGTTCGGGGAGACTGGTACGGGAATTTGACTTTTCCAGTCTATTTGTTAAATTAAAGTCTCCCATGACGATCGCTGTGCCTTTCTGACATACTCCCATTATTTCTTCCTTTATACCCCGTTCTACCATATGGTTGGCATTAGGGGTCTCTCTACCATTCCCACACATGGTTTCCTGCCTTAGCCATTTCTCATCTATACCCAAACCATTTCCACATCCTGGTTTCGCTTCCTATTGTGTGAATATCATTATTAACTCACAGAGCCACCCCTCCAACTTTCCCTCACTTCCGAAAGTTTCTGCAGCCTTTAACATCGAGGTCCCAACCCATGTCCTCCTGCAGCCAAGTCTCCGTAATGCCTATTAAATGAAGCACTATAGTCTTGACATTCATTGGGGTTGGGGAGCATGTAACGGTGGGGCTTTTGCATGGAGGCCGGAATTTGGGACAAGGCCCAATTCCCCAGCCATGTGCTCCGGGCTCCCAAATGGCCTGAAGTGAGGGAGGAGAAAGAACACCTGCCCATTTTGGGTCAAATCCCACAAATGGATTTGCCCTTCGCAAATCTTTGCCCTGAACAACATTGTTCCAATGAGGAAAGGTGTACCTGCCAGAGCTCCGTGAGTTCAAGGGGAAAGTGGTTCCTGAAAGGCAAACTGCACACATTATCTGGTAGGAATAGTCAGGAGTAAAACTTTGCTTTCACTTGCAGCTTTCTGAAAAATAACGTTTGGATATTGATGTGAAGACGGCAAAGAAAGAGAATTTTGAAATTGGGAATGTTCCAAAGGCTGACATTTATTTTGAAGGAAGAGGGGAAAAAAGGTACAGGTATCTTCAGAGGAAGCAGGTTCCATACCGTGGAGTGTCAGGAAAGGAAGAGGCTCTCCTTAATGATTTATCATAGATTATCATATAATTTACAGTGCAGAAGGAGGCCACTCGGCCCATCGAGTCTGCACCGGCTCTTGGAAAGAGCACCCTACCCGAGGTCAACACCTCCACCCTATCCCCATAACCCAGTAACCCCACCCAACACTAAGGGCAATTTTGGACACTAAGGGCAATTTAGCATGGCCAATCCACCTAACCTGCACATCTTTGGACTGTGGGAAGAAACCGGAGCACCCGGAGGAAACCCACGCAGACACGGGGAGGATGTGCAGACAGTGACCCAAGCCGGGAATCGAACCTGGGACCCTGGAGCTGTGAAGCAATTGTGCTAGCCACAATGCTACCATGCTGCCCTTTAGGTAAAGGGACTGGCTGTACCCAAAGTGAAATGAGAAATTGTGCAGCTGGAGAGGGATAGAGAGAATATAGAAAAGCAATGTGGCTGATATGGTGGAAGCATGAGGTTTTGCACTTTGGGAAGAAACATTTTTTAAAAGAATATTTTTTGAGCGCTGAGGGACTGGGGAGTGCTTAAATCCAGAGTGACCTGTGTGTCTTCATACATGAAACTCAGAAAGTTAACACTCAGAGACAGCAAGCAATTAAGCCGGCAAATGGTATTTTTGCTTTTGTTACAAAGGGATTAGAGGATAAGAGTAAAAAAAAGTCTTGTAAAAATCACACAGGGTGTTGTTGGGATCACACTTGGAGTACTGTGTATAATTTGGGTCTCCTTACCTAAGGAAGGACATATCTGCCCTCGAGGAAGTGCAACAAGGATTCACTGTACTGCTTCTTGGGATGAGGAAATTGTCCCATGAGGAGGGACTGAGTACACCAGGTCCTTTTTTCCCTGGTGTTTAGAAGGACGAGAGATGATCTAATTGAAACATATAAAATTCTTCAGGGGTTTAACAAGATAGTTGCCGAGAAGCAGTATCCCCTGACAGTTGAATATAGAGCACAGGCCAGAGATTCAAAGTAAGCAGTCACTCTGGAGGATTTAAACGAGTATGTCAGGGGGGTGGGAGCCAGAGCGTTAGCTCAGAAGGTGTAATAATTGAAGGGGAAATAGAGAACAAAAATACGAGAACAACATCACCCTGAGGCAGGGCAAAAAAGGTGACAAGTGTGTAAAGGGAGGTGATTAATGGAGGATTGAGGGTGTTGTACCTAAATGCGCACAGTATACGGAAAAAGGGTAAATGAGCTGGTTGGGCACATTGAAATTGGCCAGTACAATGTTGTGGGCATTGCAGTGACCTGGTTGCAAGGGGATCAGGGCTGGGATCTAAATATCCAAGGATATGTGTCCTATTGAAAGGACAGGCAGGTGGGCAAAGGAGGCGGGGTTGCATTGTTAGTAAGGAATTAAGTTAAATCGACAGCAAGATGCGACATAGGATCAGATGGCATAGAATCTCTGTGGGTAGAGTTGAGGAATCGAAAAAGTAAAAAGACCCTGATGGGATTTATGTACAGGCCTCTGAGCGGTAGTCAGGATGTGGGGCAGAAAATAAATCAGGAGGTAGAAAAGGCATGTTTAAAAGGCAATAATACAATAATCGTGGGGGACTCCAATATGCAGGTGGACTGATAAAATTAGGTTGGTAGTGGATCACAAGAAAAGGAATTTGTGGAATGTCTAAGAGATGTTTTTTTGGAGCAGCTTGTGACAGAACTTACTCGGGAACAAGCAATTCTGGATTTGGTGATGTGTAATGAGGCAGACCTGATGAGGGAACTTAAGGTGAAGGAACCCTGAGGGAGCAGTGACCACAGTATGATAGAATTTACCCTGCAGTTTGAGAGGGAGAAGCTGGAATCAGATGTAACAATATTACAATTAAACAAGGATAACTACAAAGTCTTTAGGGAGGAGCTGGCCAGAGTTGATTGGAAACGGAGCCAAGCAGGGAAGACAGTGGAACAGCAATGGCAGGAGTTTTTGGGGGTTATTCAGGAGGCACAACAGAAATTCATCCCAAGGAGGAGGAAACATGCTAAGGGGAGGACAAGGCATCCATGGCTGACAAGGGAAGTCAAGGACAGCATAAAAGCAAATGAAAAAGCATACAAAGTGGCAAGGATTAGTTGGAAGCCAGAGGATTGGGAAGCTTTTAAAAAGTGAGCAGAGGACAACTAAAAAGCAATAAGGTGGGAGAAGATGGAATATGAGTGCAGGCTAGCTAGTAATATAAAAGGAAACAGGAAGAGTTTTTTTTCAATGTATGAAAGGTAAGAGAGAGGCAAAAATAGACATTGGACTACTGGAAAATGTGGCTGGAGAAGTAATAACAGGAAACAAAGGAATGCAGATGAACTGAATAGTTACTTTGCATCGGTCTTCACGGTGGAAGACACCAGTGGGATGCCCGAGTTCCAGGGGAACCAGGGTGAAGAGGTAAATGCAGTAGCCATCATTAAGGAGAAGGTTATGGCTAAACTGAAAGGTCTGAAGGTGGATAAATAACCTAGACCGGGTGGAGTAAACTGCAGGGTTCTAAAGAGATAGCTGAGGAGATTGCGGAAACATTGGTGGTGATCTTTCAGGAATCACTGGAGGCAGGAAGGGTCCCAGAGGACTGGAAAGTGGCTAATGTAACACCCCTGTTTAAGAAGGGAGGTAGGCGGAAGATGGGAAATTATCGTCCGATTAGCCTGACTTCAGTCATTGGTCAGATTTTAGAGTCCATTATTAGATGAGATCGCAAAGTACTTGTAAGTGCATGGTAAAATAGGACTGAGTCAGCACGGCTTCATCAAGGGGAGGTCATGTCTGACAAATCTGTTAGAGTTCTTTCAGGGGATAGCAAGGAAATTGGACAAAGGAGAACCAGTGGACGTGATTTCTTTAGATTTCCAGAAGGCCTTTGACAAGGTGCCGCATAAGAGTGTGGTGGGGGGCAGCACGGTGGCCTAGTGGTTAGCACAACCGCCTCACGGCGCTGAGGTCCCAGGTTCGATCCCGGCTCTGGGTCACTGTCCGTGTGGAGTTTGCACGTTCTCCCAGTGTCTGCGTGGGTTTCGCCCCCACAACCCAAAAATGTGCAGAGTAGGTGGATTGGCCACGCTAAATTGCCCTTAATTGGAAAAAATAATTGGGTAATCTAAATTTATTTTTAAAAAAAGGAAAAAAAAATAAGAGTGTGGTGATCTCTACCACTGTATATATATGTGTGTGCTTGCATTAGGGGATGTACGACAGTACCTGTATTACAGGTTTTCCGGTAAACCCCTGCCGGCTAGCTCCACCCACCGGGAGCATTATAAATATTCATAAGTTTCCCTGAGATGCCATTCTACAGCTGCAGCCAAAGGAATAGCATCTCACTGTAATAAAGCCTCTCTTGTACCGTATCAAGTCTTTTGTGTGCAATTGTTAGCGCCACAATTTATTCCAGTGAGATTTTCCAACATCATGGACATCAGAATCAAGCCTGATCGCCTGCAGCTGGATCCGCAGCCGCCACATGCCAGGAAATACTTAACCACTGGCTGGCTGTTTTCGAGGCCTGCATCTCCTCAGCGGACCCTGCACCATCGGAGGCTCAGAAGGTACTACTCCTATACTCAAGGCTGAGCTCCAGCATGTTCCCGCTGATTCAGGACGTGCCTACCTACGCCCGGGCCATGGAACTGCTCAAAGAGAATTACGCTCAATCAACGAACACTCTGTTTGCGAGACATGTACTCTCCACTCGCATTCAGCAACTGGGTAAGTCGATTGAGGACTTCTGGTGGGCCCTTATCCCTCTAGTACGGGACTGCAACTGCCAGGCCATCTCGGCCACGGAACATTTGAATCTATTCATGCGGGATGCATTTGTAACGGGAATTGCATCGGACCCCATCCGGCAATGACTGCTGGAAGGGGCCGCTCTCGATCTTGCGGCAACAAAGGCTTTAGCGCTCTCAATGACGGCCATTTCCTGTAATGTGCAATCCTACCCCGCCAGCCGCGCGGCCCACCCATCCTACCCCTCGTGGACCCAGCAACCGATCCCCCGACTGGTGCCGCTCCCGCGCAGAATGCCTGTGCTGCTCGCCGCACCGCACACCCTGGGGGTCCCCGCTACTACTTCTGCGGTCAGCAGAGGCACCCCCGCCAGCGCTGCCTGGCCCGCACCGCGACCTGCAAATCTTGTGGCAAGAAAGGCCACTTTACAGCGGTGTGTCAGGCCCGCGCTGTTGCTGCTACTGCGCCCGAACTCCCCTCCTCGCCGCAGCCGATTGCGCAATGGGCCCTGCCGTCCGCTGCCCCGGGGCCATGTGTGATCAGTGGGCTCCGCCATCTTCCTTCCCTGACTCCACGTGCGATCAGTGGGCGCCGCCATCTTTCGCCGCCCCCGCATTGTGCGCACCATGGGCGCCGCCATCTTCATCTTCCGACTCCATGTGCGTTCCATGGTCGCCGCCATCTTGCCCCACCCCCGCAACCTGCGCTGCATGGGCGCCGCCATCTTGCCCCGACCTCGCACCATGCGCTCCATGGTCGCCGCCATCTTGCCCCACCCCCGCAACCTGCGCTGCATGGGCGCCGCCATCTTCGTCCCACAGGTACTCCAGATGCCGCCGTTTTGTCCTCCCCTCGGAACGGGACCACGGGACCCGGGTCGCTGCCACTACTCATTGGACTCGTCGGACTCTTCGGTCAATCGGCCACTACTCGCCTCCATGACGCTCAACCAATCCTGTCCTCGCAACCTGGCCACCGCTTCTACGACGGTGCTTGTCAACGGTCACGCGACCTCCTGCCTCATCGACTCCGGGAGCACGGACAGTTTCAGGTAAGGCGCTGCTCCCTCGCGGTCCATCCCGCCAACCAGCAGATCTCCCTGGCCTCCGGATCCCACTCTGTCCAGATCTGGGGCTTCTGTCTGGTTAAATTTACCGTACAGGGCATTGAATTCCACCGTTTCCGCCTGTACGTTCTCGCCAACCTCCGTGCGACACTTTTACTGGGCCTAGACTTCCAATGTAACCTCCAGAGCCTCACCCTCAAATTCGGCGGATCCCTACCTCCCCTCACTGTTTGCGGCGTCACGACCCTCAAGTTTGACCCTCCCTCCCTCTTTGCCAATCTGACTGCAGATTGCAAGCCCGTCGCTACCAGGAGCAGACGGTACAGCACCCAGGACAAGACCTTCATCAGGTCCGAGGTCCAGCGGCTGCTTCGGGAGGTATCATCGAGGCCAGCAACAGCCCTTGGAGAGCCCAAGTGGTGGTGGTTAAAACTGGGGAGAAACACAGGGTGGTCGTGGACTACAGCCAGACCATCAACCGGTACACGCAGCTCGACGCATACCCCCTCCCCCGCATATCTGACATGGTCAATCAGATTGCACAGTACCGGGTCTTCTATACAATTGACCTGAAATCCGCCTACCACCAGCTCCCCATCCGTAAATCGGACCGTCCCTAAACTGCCTTTGAGGCGGACGGTCGACTGTATCAATTTCTTAGGGTTCCCTTCGGCGTCACTAACGGGGTCTCGGTATTTCAGCGAGAAATGGAGCAAATGGTTGACCGGTACGGATTGCGGGCCACGTTTCCGTACCTCGACAATGTCACCATCTGCGGCCATGACCAGCAGGACCATGACGCCAAACTTGCTAAATTTCTCCACACCGCATCTCTCCTCAACCTCACTTATAACAAGGAGAAGTGCGTGTTCTGCACAGACCGCTTAGCCATCCTCGGCTACGTAGTCCAAAACGGGGCCCGATCCCAACCGCATGCGCCCCCTCATAGAGCTTCCCCTCCCGCACTGCCCCAAGGTTCTCAAACGCTGCCTGGGGTTCTTTTCTTACTACGCCCAGTGAGTTCCACAATACGCGGACAAGGCCCGCCCACTGATCCAGTCCACACAATTTCCCCTCACGGCTGAGGCACAACAGGCCTTCGCTCGTATTCGCTCAGACATAGCCAAGGCCGGGATGCACGCAGTAGACGAGACACTGCCCTTCCAAGTAGAGAGCGACGCTTCAGATGGTGCCCTTGCCGCCACTCTAAACCAGGCAAGCAGACCCGTGTCATTCTTTTCCCGCACCCTCCATGCCTCCGAAATCCGACACTCCTCTGTTGAGAAGGAGGCCCAGGCTATCGTTGAAGCGGTGCGGCACTGGAGGCATTACCTGGCCGGCAGGAGATTCACTCTCCTCACTGACCAGCGGTCGGTAGCCTTCATGTTCAACAACACGCAGCGGGGCAAGATCAAAAACGACAAAATCTTGCGGCGGAGAATCGAGCTCTCCACCTATAATTACGAGATCTTGTATCGCCCCGGCAAGCTCAATGAACCCCGAGACGCCCTCTCCCGAGGTACATGTGCCAGCGCACAATTGAACCAGCTCCATGCCTTGCACGAGTGCCTTTGCCATCCGGGGGTCACTCGGTTGTACCATCTGGTCAAAGGCCGCAATCTGCCCTACTCCGTCGAGGAAGTACGGACAGTCACCAGAGACTGCCAGGTCTGTGCGGAGTTCAAGCCGCACTTCTACCGGCCAGACCGCGCGCGCCTGGTGAAAGCGTCCAGCCCCTTTGAACGCCTCCGCGTGGATTTCAAAGGACCCCTTCCCTCCACCGACCACAACACCTACAACCTTAGTGTGGTCGATGAATTCTCCAGGTTCCCCTTCGCCATCCCATGCCCGGATATGTCGTCTGCCACCGTTATCAAGGCCCTTGATTCCTTATTCGCTCTGTTCGGTTTCCCTGACTATATCCACAGTGACAGGGGATCCTCGTTCATGAGTGATGAGCTGCGTCAGTTCCTGCTCAGCAGGGGTATCGCCTCCAGCAGGACGACCAGCTACAACCCCCGGGGAAATGGGCAGGTAGAGAGGGATAACGGGACGGTATGGAGGGCCGTCCAGCTGGCCCTACGGTCCAGGAACCTCCCAGCCGCTCGCTTCCAGCAGGTCCTCCCCTGACGTGCTCCATTCCATTCGGTCACTGCTGCGCACCGCAACTAACAATACATCCCACGAACGTGTTTTTGCCTTCCCTAGGAAGTCTACATCCGGGGTGTTGCTCCCGACTTGGCTCGCAGCTCCAGGGCCGGTCCTTCTTCGTAGGCATGTCAGCCTCCACAAGGCGGACCCTCTGGTGGACAAGGTAAGCCTGCTCCACGCGAACCCCCAGTATGCCTACGTGGAGTTTCCTGACGGCCACCAGGATACAGTCTCGCTCAGGGACCTGGCTCCCTCCGGTGCCGATCCCATGCCCACACTCCTCCCTACCGACGCGCCACCCTCCTTTTCCCCGGTGCCCCCGAATTCAGCCCCACCAGGTCCATCCCTCGTTCCCCTACCCACTCTAGAGGACATGGAAGATTTTGGCTCGCTCCCAGAGTCATCCCGCCACTGGCCAGCACCAGCACCGCCATCACCTACGCCGTCGTCGCCGCCACCGCCTGTGCAGACGTCGCCACCACTGCTGCGTCGCTCGCAACGGAACGCCCGACCGCCGGTCCGACTCAACCTGTGATGGGCACAGGGTTGCACAATGGACTCTTGGTTCCTTCTCCCCCCCCCCCCTCTGTAAATAGATCACGTTTATGTATTATAGTTTCACGTCACCCCCGCCGGACTCATGTTTTACAGGGGGTGAATGTGGTGATCTCTACCACTGTATATATGTGTGTGCTTGCATTCGGGGATTTATGACAGTACCTGTACTACAGGTTTTCCGGAAAGCCCCTGCCGGCTAGCTCCGCCCACAGGGAGCAGTATAAATATTCATAAGTTTCCCTGAGATGCCATTTTACAGCTGCAGCCGAAGGAACAGCATCTCACTGTAATAAAGCCTCTCTTGTACCGTATCGAGTCTTTTGTGTGCAATTGTTAGCACCACAAAGAGACTGTTAGTTAAAAGCCCATGGTATTAAGGGTAAGATCCTAGCATGGATAGAGAATTGGTTGACTGGCAGAAGGCAGAGAGTGGGGATAAAGGGGTCTTTTTCAGGATGGAAGCCGGTGACTAGTGGTGTGCCTCAGGGGTCAGTGTTGGGACCACAACTCTTCACAACATACATTAATGATCTGGAAGAAGGAACTGAAGGCACTGTTGCTAAGTTTGCAGATGATACAAAGATCTGTAGAGAGGCAGGTGGTATTGAGGAAGCAGGTGGACTGCAGAAGGACTTGGACAGGCTAGGAGAGTGGACAAAGACATGGCAGATGGAATACAATGTGGGAAAGTGTGAGGTTATGCACTTTGGAAGGGGAAATGGAGGCATAGACTAATTTCTAAATGGGGAAATGCTCAGGAAATCAGAAGCACAAAGGATCTTGGGAGTCCCTCAGTCGGCAGTTATGAAGGCAAATGCAGTGTTAGCATTCATGTCGAGAGGGTTAGAATACAAACCAGGGATATACTTCTGAAGCTGTATAAGTCAGACCTCATTTGGAGTATTGTGAGCAGTTTTGGGCACCCTATCTAAGGAAGGACGTGCTGGCTTTGGAAAGAGTCCAGAGGAGGTTCACAAGAATGATCCCTGGAATGAAAAGTTTGTTGCATGAGGTACAGTTGCGGACTCTTGGTCTGTACTCATTGGAATTTAGAAGGCTGAGAAGGGATCTTATGAAACTTACAGGATACTGCGAGGCCTGGATAGAGTGGATGTGAAGAGGATGTTTCCGCTTGTCGGAAAAACTAAAGTGGCTTCAGTGGGTCGGTGCAGACTCGATTGGCCGAATGGCCTTCTTCTGCACTGTATGTTCTATGTTATGTTCCAGAGGACACAATCTCAGACTAAAAGGACAATCCTTTAAAACAGAGATGAGGAGGAATTTCTTTAGCCAGAGGGTGGTTGTGGAACTCTTTGCCGCAGAAGGCTGTGGAGGCCAAATCACTGAGTGTCTTTAAGGCAGAGATAGATAGGTTCTTGATTAACAAGGGGATTAGGGGTTATGGGGAGAAGGCAGGAGAATGGGGATGAGAAAAATATTAGCCATGATTGAATGGCGGAGCAGACTCGATGGGCCAAGTGGCTTAATGGCTCAATTCTGCTCCTATGTCTATTGGTCTTATAGTTGCCCATTTAGGGGAATTTCTTCACTCATGTCATTGCGATTCATTAGAATTCACTACTCCAGTCGAGTGAATGCTCAGTCATAGAGTAGATTCAAGGTGGAGGTCGGTAGATATTTGGGTGCTCAGGGAACTGGGAGTCAGTAGCTCAGATGGCTAGAGTGTGATTCAGAATTATTCCAATGGCGTGGATTCAACCTCTGTACTGGCCATGTACTTCCTGGAGGCCCTGTCTCCTCACCTTGCCCCATGATCGTTGTATGGCATCCCTCAAGCTCCCATTTGCCAAAACTGTCTCCCATTAATGGGGAGAGACACCTTTGGGATGATGGCTAAGATGATGATGACTGAAGGGAATTATGGGATAGAGGAATGGTGCAGGAAGGTGGAATTGAGGTCAACGATCAGCCATGATCTTGTTGAATCATTTCAAAAACCAAATGACCGAAGTCTGCTTCTATTTCTCATTCTTTATTGTTCTCCTGCAGATATTTTTCGATAGACTATGGGCAGGATCCTCCATCCCGCTGTACCCGTTTCCCGGTGCAGCGCTCCCCCTGCCGGCAGCAGGATTCTCCGTCCCAGCAGCCGGCCAATGGGGTTTCCCATTTTGGGCACCCCCACACTGTTGGGTAATCCGTGGGCATGAGTGCGCTGCCGGCGAAACAGAGGATCCGACCGATGGAGAATCCAGCCCTACAAATTTCCTGAATTTCTCTCATGAGTTATTCCAAAAGAGGCTTTGATTCAATCTTGAAGGCCAGCAGTCCCTGTGGGTAAAGTGACCACAGCCGCAACCTGCCATACCACCGGGTATTTACAAGGTACTATCGGGTCCTTTAATTACATTAGTCAGTTCTCAGCCTCAGTTCCATGAGCACCCAAATATTTACCAACCTCCGCCTTGAATATACTGGGGTCATGAATTCTAATGATTCGCAATGTTTTATCTGCCAGGCCTGAGAGTTTGATCAAGCTTGATACCATACAGAGGCCGAGGTGCTAGGGTTTCCCATGTTTCTGGAAGTCATTGAAAGCATTCATTGTTATGTTTGTCTTACACGTCATCGTTTCATTAAAAGCTCCTAATTTCACTCCCTGAACATTGAACTGCCTTTTAGCCAAATTTCTTCAAGTGATTGTCAAGCGCGCTTGCATTTTTCATGCCGTATCTATAATCAGTCACCTCAACGTGTCTGCTTCCTTCAAATTGAGGGCAAGGAAGGCTTCTGAAGTGTTGGCTAGTGTAGACTTGAGAGATGAACAGACACTTCCAACACTGATGAAGGTTCAACTCAATTTTATTAACTATTTCTAATTAACTAACACACGATGACTGTGGGTCTAAATGATGCTAACTTAAACTAGAGACCTAAGCTTTGTCCGAACCAGTTGATTCTCTCAACACGTGTTGTGAGTCTGTGCTGGGCTGGATGAGTTCCTGTTACACTCAGAGGCAGCACCCAGAATGAGTGGGAACCGTGGTGCCCTCTGCCTTTATAGTGTGTGTATTCTAACTGGTGATTGGCTGCGTGTTTGTACATGTTGATTGGTCCCTGTGTGTGTCCATCAGTGTGTGTCTGCACCATGATATACTGGTGTATATTATGACAGCTTCTTGGAGACGGATACCTTCTGGTTCCATGGCTGATGACGTGTTTGCACAGAATGGTCAATGAAACAGAAGGGAGATACAATGCAACTCGCAACAGGACGGGAATTTGCATTGATCAAGCAATCTGAATGCTTAAATAAGCTTCCAATATGTCCACATCTGCGCGCCATTCCCAAGAGATGTCTGTGGTGCTGCTGTACTACGAAGAAAACTATTTCTTCAGCGTGATTCACAACTAGTCGATTTTAGCTGGGAACAGAATACTGACATAACAATTGATGTGTTGGGTAAGCTGGGTCTGCAAGGACTGCGTTTACTGCAGCAGTGAGAGAGAGAGACAGGCTTCCAACACTTGAAGAAATGCAACTCTATTTTATTGAACTCTTAACTATCATACATACTTTAACTGCTGAGTTGACTGGAGACCTGAGGCTAACCTGACCAGACTATCTTACTACCACATGGTGTATGTTCTAGTTTTAGCTCACGGGCTCTGAGTGTCTCAGAGGCTGGATCCCAAGAGAGCGGGAAAACTGGTGCCCTCTGGCTTTATAGTGGTCGTGTCCTGTCTGGTGATTGGCTGCTGTGTTCTGTGTGTTCATTGGTCATCCCGTGTGTCAATCAATGCCTGTCTGTGCACCATCATATACTTGTGTGTATATTATGACAACAATATTTGTAGAAGAATTGTTTGAATTGGAGCACTAATATTCCACAAGCCTTGAAAGTGAGAGAAAGTATGTACTGGGTATTATCCATGATGTTGTTCAAAGTCCAATAACCATTGTGCACTGCGTGCTCCAAGGTCTGAAAAGCAGTTGCCCGTCTTTCTAGGTGGCGGTCACTGGTTAATCTGGGTGATTTATTCTTCCAGGCGTAAAATTAAGATGTTTCTGGAGCTGTCAATTTCTCTAACATGCCCCACATTGAATGGATTCCCTCTTGAATGGTGACATGGAAGATGACATTGGATGCTGTCACCATGCCAACCACTCACTGCTTATTTACTCAGAGACTGCAAACAATGCACTTACATTGCTCCGATGTTCTGTGAACAGCTCCCGTTTTGTGGCATTTAACATCCTCGTCCACTCACTTGTCAGCCAGCTGCTGAGGTTGCTGAGGCTGTCTTCAGCAACATCAGGCTCCCATTCCACTCATCCTTTTGGCTTCCTTGGGAATCTCTCCTTGACATTTCCTCGCATCCTGTCATGCTTAAATCCAGTGGTTCAGCCTGGATTACTGAGTGGATTACTGATGGTGAAACTGAAGGGAGGGCGAGCTTCGAAGACAGTTGTCCCACGCAGAAAAGGCTTGGAATCTTTTCCTCCACTGCTTGCCTTGCCACCGACTAATTCCCTCCCCCTGAGCCGAGTGCACAGAGACAAGGGGCTGGATTCTCCGCCCTGCCGCACCACATTTCTGTTTCACCCCGCCGGCGGGATGCTCGGTAATGGGGTTTCCCATTGTGGGGCAGCCCCAACGCCGTCAGGAAATCCCCCAGGCTGCCAGCAAAATGGAGAATCCCGCTGGCGGAGAATCCAGCCTAATGTTCCCTGCTCTGTGAAGCCAACCTTTAGAAATGGCTTCCCAAACTCCTGACGAGCAGTCTGGGAGTGGTGAGAGTTCAGAGGTAGGCCCGACATGGACGGGGCGGCTCATACGAACAAATATGAATTAGGGGCAGGAGTAGGCCACTCTGCCCTTCGAGCCTGCTCCGCCATTCAATAAGTCCACGGTCGATCAGATTGTAACCCCAACCCCATATTCCCACCGACCCCGATAACCTTTCACCCCTTGTTTATCAAGAATCTATCTAGCTCTGCCTTCAAAATATTCAAAGACTCTGCTACCACCGCACTGGCGGAAGAGAGTTCCAGAGTCTCACGACCGTTTGAGAAACATTTCTCCTCATTTCTGTCTTAAATGACCAACCCCTTATTTTCAAACAGTGACCCCCTTGTTATAAATTCTCCATATCTGCCCTTTAAAGACCTCTCAGAATCTCTCATATGTTTCAATCAAGTCACCTCTTACTCTTCTAAACTCTAGTGGATAAAAGCCTCATCTCTCCAACCTTTCCTCATAAAAACAATTTGGCCATTCCATGTCCCGGTGCACGTCCCGTATCAGCCTCCCCGGACAGGCGCCGGAATGTGGTGACTAGTGGCTTTTCACAGAAACTTCATTGAAGCCTGCTCGTGACAATAAGCGATTTTTATTTCATTTCAAATACTAATCTCTGAGCGTCTTCGCATACACTTACACCCTTCCTTAACTAAAGTGACCAATACTGCACACAGTACTTCAGATGTGGTCTCATCAGTGTCCTGCACAACTGAAACATAACTTCCCGATTTTTGCATTCAATTCCTTTTGCATTAAATAGCATTCCATTCACTTTCCTAATGACTGGCTGTAGCTGCAGAATAGTCTTTTGTGACTCATGCAGGAGGACACCCAGATTCCTCTGAATCTCAGAGATCCACGTCAATAGATACCAGCCCACACACTGCCAACGCAGAAACCATCCTATCAACCTGTACAGGTTTTGAATTCTAACGTTGTATCACTCTCAGCATTATGGCTATGATACGATTATGGACAATTTGGTGCCATGGGCCTCTCATTTACAGTAATTGAGATTCATGTGAGTGTCAGATTGTACATGACATATTACCATGTGTGTTTGCAATATGTTGGTTATAAGGTTGAGGGTTTCCTTGACATGAAGTCACTGATTCTGACTCTTTGATACTTATTTTATCCTTTGTGGGCGATGGATGTCAGTTGAATAATATACATGATTCTTTAGGTGAGGGCAATAGCAAGATAGGATGAACTTATTGAGAATCTATTTTGCACAAGGACCTGTCTGGCGATGACTCCCTCCTGCACAGAGTCAGCTCTGGCTACATGGCCACGCCTCCCAGCTGCTCTGCCATTGGCGGCCTCCTCATCCTTACCTGTTCCAGAATCTTCCGAATGGACATGGCTTCCTCCCCCTTATCTTTCCCCTCCTCAGAGGTTGGAGTTCTGCCCATGGCATAGAACACACCATTGGTATTCTTGATAATCTCACTGGAGCATATTTTGAGCTTCACCTGAGCGACCAAGGCACCTGAGGAACCTTAAAGTGCCAATGGCAAGCTCAATAGTGCTCCTGATGACAACATGGCTGTTATTGGATTGGGATTCTGCCACTGTTTGTACTTTTCACAGAGGTCATTATACAAGTTCTTATGGGGTAGCCCTTGTCCCCTAGATGCCAATGACAGATTTGCATTGGTGTTACAATAACTGAGGGACTTGGGAACTCATAAGTTTGAAGGAGTTCTGTAAGCTCAATAAAATATCTGGAATTAAATGTCTAATGATGACCATGAAACCATTGTCAATTGTTGTAAAAACCCAACTGGCTCACGAATATCCTTGAGGGAAGGAAATTGGCCATCCTTAACTGGTCTGAAAATGAAATAAAAATGTAAATTGCTTATTGTCACAAGTAGGCTTCAATGAAGTGACTTTGAAAAGCCCCTAGTCGCCACATTCCGGCGCCTATTTGGGGAGGCTGGTATGGGAATTGCTGGCCTGCCTTGGTCTGCTTTAAAAGCCAGTGATTTAGCCCAGTGTGCTAAACCAGCCCCTGGCCTACATGTGATTCCAGACCCTCAGTGTTTGACTCTTAAATTCCCACGTAAATGGCTTAGCAAGCCACACAGTTGTATTCAACCGTTCCCATGACACAAAAAAGGAAATAAACTGGATGGACCACCCGGAATCGACCCAGGCACCCAAAACGAGAAGGGCAAACCCAGCCCTGTTGACCCTGCAAAGTCATACCTTACTAACATCTGGGGGCTTGTGCCAAAGTTGGGAGAGCTGTCTCATAGACTAGCTGAGCAACAGCCTGACATAGTCACACTCACAGAATCATACCTTTCAGACAATGTCCCAGACAGAACTATGACCATTCCTGGGAATGTCCTGTCTCACCGGCAGGGCAGACGCAGCAGAGGTGGCGGCACAATGATATACAATCGGGAGGGAGTTGCCTCGGGAATCATCAGCATCGGCTCTGGACCCCATGAGGTTGCATGGCTTCAGGTTAAACATGGGCAAGGAAATCTCCTGCTGATTACCATGTACCATAGCTGATGAATCAGTACTCCTCCATGTTGAACACCACTTGGGGGAAGCATTGAGGGCAGCAAGGGCGCAGAATCTACTCTGGGTGGGGGACTTCAATGTCCATGGCCAAGAGTGTCTCAGTAGTACCACCACAGACCGAGCTGGCCGGGTCCTAAAGGACATAGCTGCTCGACTGGGACGGCAGCAGATGGTGAATGAACCAACTAGAGGGAAATACATACTCGGTCTGTGGCTGCATCTGGATGGTCTCAGGATCCGATGGGAGATGTCTGAACTTGTGGATGGTAAATGGTTGCATCTGGTGGGGCCCCAGGAGCTGGTTGCAATTTTGTGGTCGCTGGAGCAGACATGTCTGCGATCCGGTTGGGCCCCGGGGTTCCACGGGTGCACGTCTACTTTTCAGCACGTTCGGATCCTCGGGTGGGGCCTCCGCCATTTTGGTGGTGTTTAGTCTGGGTTTGGGTTGCAGGCAGGGCCTTCCTGGGGGTAGATTAGGCCGGGTCCCGTGTTTGGTTCCAGAGTTGGTGCCATTCAATGGCATTACCATCGTTGAATTCCCCACCATCAACATCCTGGGGTTACCGTTGATCAGAAATGAAACTGAACGAGCCATATTAATACTGTGGCTACCATAGCAGGTTAAAGCCAAGTAATCCTACAGTGAGCAATTCACCTCCTGACCCCCCAAAGCCTGGACTGTAATGGAAAAATCTCCACGGGCCTAGAAAGTGCAGCTTCAACACTTAAGAAGCTCAACATCATCCAGGACAAAACAGCCTGCTTGATTGCTCCCCCTTCCACAAATATTCAAACCTTCTACCACCGACGAACAATGGCAGCCTTGTGTACCATCTGCAAGATGCACTGCAGTAACTCACCAAGATTCCTTAGGCAGCATCTTCCAAACCCACAGCCACTATCATCTAGAAGGATAAGGACATCAGATATCTGGGAAGCCCACCACATGGAGGTTCCTCTCCAAGTCACTCACCACCCTGACTTGGAAATATATCGTTGCTCCTTCACTGTTGCTGGGGCAACATCCTGGAACTCCCTCCCGAACACCTCAGAAACCACAGAGGTTCAAGAAGGCAACTCACCACCACCTTCTGCAGGGCAACTAGGGATGGGCAATTAATGTTGGCCTAGCCAGCGACACCCACATCCCGTAAATGTATTAAAACATTGGTTCAGTGCCAACACTTCCAGTGGACAATGGTGTTCATGTTGAACTTACTGCAATATGGGTGCAATAAATAACACACTGCATCTGAGGGAACCTTGCTAACTGAGGAAAGATTGTGGATCTCTCTGCCTGAAACACTGAATCTACAGGGAAATTATTGTGATCTTCCCAAAGAGCAAACAGAGGATTAATTCCAGCTTCATGTAGCTGTGCGTCCGGCTCTCTGGGATAAACCAGATAGCTCTTCTGATGACCCTTGGTAAAATCCTCAGCTGTTGAAGTTGAGACCAGTGGCCACCTTCACAGCTGCATGGGGGTTGATGGATATGTTTGCCATCCGTCGCCTTTGAGGCTGATTCTCGGCTATATTAAGGTAGGATGTCCTTGAACTGTACACCCTTCCTACAGGGTAGTACCTGGTTTTCCTGCCTCTACTCCTCCTCTTTCATGGTGCATAGGCAGCAAATTCTTCCTCCACATCTTGTGCCCCCCCCCCCCCCCGGGCTCCCACTTGCTCACAGCGACTGGCTTCTCGAGCATGTGTGTGTGTCAGTGTGCTCACCTACTATGCTCATTCACGTGAAGCGCTGCGTGCCCTTCTCCATTACAATTTCTTCCTGTCACCTGGGAGCACGAGCCAGCTGGGGTGTAATTGCTCTGCGAGACCAGGAGCTGCACCCTCCTGCTCCCTGAGGATAAAGAAAGATGATTGGAATTTGTTTCATGTCACTTCTGGGGCAGTGAATAAACTTTTCAAGCAAATTCCACAGAGGTACCTGACCTCTCCAAAAAGGTCGACAAGAAGAAATCCACCAAAGTCAGGCTGTACTCTTCACTCCGAGTTTCACACTGCTCGGCTATTAAATTCCAACCAGAGTGAAGGCAGCTGATCACTTACATGGCTCGCAATTTCTGATAAAGACACATGCACAAAACGCAATTTGCCCCTGTTCCTGCTCCCGTAAACATGTGAACTGCTGTGTTGGGGCCGTAACATTTCGGCAGCTCGGCAGTTTTCACCAGAGTGAAGGAGCTTTCACCTGATGGCCTGGTGCTTGTAAGGCGACATGTGTGCCATCTATTATACCCTGAGCTTTGTGCATTCCGGCGATGGCGGGGAATCCTGCTGCCGGGGCATCTTGTTGGGCCTGGTCCACGTCAAATTGTATAGAGGTCACTGCCCGAGCAAACAGGGCATCCGTGACTTCACTGGGCTGCAGCTTGTGGGCTGCAGCTTGTGAGATGCCGCACAAGTCCTTGCTTGAGCCCAGGGGTGATCCTGAGGCATACAATTTCAGGGCTGTGATGACCTTGACATCCACCGGGAGTGGGTCTCCTCCTCCTCCAGGTGGCGCCAAGTCAGCGAGGACACGGCACAGGTGCCGCACCGTCCATTTGTTGAAATGGCGCTTTCTGCTGTACACCATGTCCATCATGTTTGAAAGACCAGGGTCCGCAGGGTGTGGGGTGAGGTCCTGCACATGTGTCACCCTTTCAGTCTCTGTTGATGCTGCTGCCTCTGTCTCCTCTGGGATCTGGCCACCTGGCCTTCCAATGGCACTGCAAGCTCAGCCTCTGCAGGGTCCATGATATCATTTATCTCGTGTAATATCTGTAAGGAATTTGAGAGATTGTGAGATTGACAACTAGCAGTGTCCTCTACCCTTGGACCCTCTATTCCCCCATTGCTCCCCCCTCCTCCCATCCCCCAACAATCCCTGCCATCCAACACACTCTGCCCACACAAGCCCGGCCGCAATGAAGGCCCCTGGTCACCAGACCCTACACCCTGTATCCAAGACACCCGCATGTAATGTTATCTGGACTGGGAACTGGTCCTCAACCCATTGTGCACACCCACTCTCTGGTTGTGGAGATGTCCCCGGTTATCGGGACCCAGCCCCTGGGTGTTCGGATGTTGGCTGCTTTTCCATGATGTTGCTTCCTACAGTGCTCAGGCTCAGTGTCCAGGCATCACGGTCTGATTGGGATGCTGGGTAATAAACCCCACATGGTGCATTGACCCGCAGGAATCCACTTGGGAGCTGTGAGGTGTTGACTTAACTACAATCGCCAATTTCCTATTAGCAGTAGTCTTCAGCCATGCGGCCACAGGCCTCCATGGTCAGTAGGAGTTATGTGTGGTCGGTGGACGGACAGGCTGGGGTTGCCCCTGCAATGGGTACTCATGATCCAGGGGGTGGCATGGTGGACCTATGGGCATTGAGACAACCACATACCCCAAGCCCAGGGTCAATCAATTCCCCCAACCGATGGCGACCCACCCAGACCAATGCTGACCCCCGGGTGTTCCCTTCACCTTTCACACACCTCCCCACCCACCACCCCCCCCCCCCCCCCCCCCCCCCCCCCCCCCCCACCCCGCCGAGCACCAGGGCAGAAACCCCAGTGCCACAAAGCACCAAGCTCATTGCCTGGGAATAAAGATGGTTAATCACCTCCTTGGATCCCCACAGCAGCTATTCCACCAGCTCACGTTTTTAAAAAGGAGTACAACTTGGCACCCGCCGAAGTGACCATTTGCTGGGGAGGCGGTTAGATCATGGGAGGCCGTTGGATTGGGGGTCGGTCCCATTAATTGTATGGAGATTGGCCTTAAGTGGTGATTACTGGTTTCTTGCCACGCTATGGCAGGAGCCTGATTTCGCCAATGGGAGCGGGCAGGTTAGATCGCAAACCAATCGCTGCCCGGGGCGGTGTTCGATTTTGGCCCCTCCCGCCATCTAACAGTCTCATCGCACTCTCATTCAAGCGCTTTGCGGCCATAAAATTGCCATTAAAGCAGAAAAAGAGTCCCTTTAGCCCAGGGGTGGGCAAAGTTTTCCGTGCAAGGGCCACATTCAGAAATTCACAATTCACAAAGGGCCGCATAGTATATTAAGTAAAATAATTACTTCACCCGGTTATGATTCTGGGCGCCTCATATAGAACATAGAACAATACAGCACAGAACAGGCCCTTCGGCCCTCGACGTTGTGCCGAGCAATGATCACCCTACTCAAGTCAACGTATCTACCCTATACCAGTAAGTAACCCAACAGCCCCCCCCCCCCCCCCCCATTAACCTTAAAAAAAATGTAAAAAAAAAAAAAAATTTTGTTTTTAAAAAAATTTTTTTTTTTTTTTTTAATGACTTGGTGGGCCGCAGAAATACCTTTGGCGGGCCGCATGCGGCCCGCGGGCCGTAGTTTGCCCACCCCTGCTTTAGCCCATCGTGCCCGAGCCAACCATCAAGCACCCATCTATTTCAATCCCATTTTCCAGCACTTGCTCCGTAGCCTTGTATTCAATTCTGTTTCAAGTGCTTATCAAAATACTTCTTAAGTGTTGAGAGTTCCCCACTCTATCACACTTTCAGGCAGTGAGTTCCAGATTCCCAACACACTCTGGCTGAAAATGTTTTTCCTCAAATCCCCTCTAAATATCCTACCCCTCAGATTAAATCTATGGTCCCTCTTTATTGACCCCTCTCATATGGGGAATGTTTTTTTCCCTTTCTACCTCATTTATGTACCCCATAGTTTTGTACACCTTGATCGTGTCCCCTCTCAGACTTCTCTACTCCAAGAAAAATAACCCCAGCCTAACCAATCTCTCTTTATAGCTGAAACCCTCCGGCCCAGGCAACATCCTGGTGAATCTCCTCTGCACCCTCTCCAGTGCAATCACATCCTTCCTGTAATGAGGCAACCAGAACTGTAGACAGTAATCTGGCTGTGGCCTAATGAGTGTTTTATACAGCTCCATTATAACCTATCTGATCTTATATTCTATGCCTCTGTTAATAAAGGCAAACATCCCATATGCCTTTTTTTTATAAACTTAGAGTACCCAATTATTTTTTTTCCAATTAAGGGGCAATTTAACAAGGCTAATAACCAAACTCTGCAACCTTGGACTTGACCCCACCCTGTGTAGCTGGATCCTTGATGTACTCACCAACAGACCGCAATCTGTCAGGATTGGCAACACCACCTCCTCCACAATAGTCCTCAACACCGGGGCCCCGCAAGGATGTGTGCTCAGTCTTCTACTGTACTCCCTGTACACACACAACTGTGTGGCGAGATTCAACTCCAATTCAATCTATAAGTTTGCAGATGATACGACTGTGGTGGGTCGTATCTCAAACAATGATGAATCAGACTACAGGAGGGACACAGATCACTTGCTTGCATGGTGTACCGAAAACAACTTCTCTCTAAATGTTGGAAAGACCAAGGAACTGATCATCGACTTCAGGAAGCGTAGCACGACACACACTCCCATCTGCATCAACGCACCGAAGTGGAAATGGTCGATAGCTTTAAGTTCCTAGGGGTCACCATCACCAAAAGTCTGTCCGGGTCCACTCACATTGATGCAACAGTCAAGAAAGCCCAACAATGTCTACTTCCTAAGGAAGCTAAAGAAATTCGGCATGTTTGCATCGACTCCACAAACTTCTACAGATGTGCCATATAGAGCATCCCATCTGACTGCATTACAGCTTGGTATGGCAACTGCTCGGCCCTAGATCGCAAGAAACTGCAGAGTGTGGTGAACTCAGCCCAACGCATCACACAAGCTCCCATTGATTCTGTATACCTCCCACTGCCTCAGGAAGGCAGACAGCATTGTCAGAGACCCCTCACACCCAGGCTTTGCCTTCTTCCAGGCCCGTCCATCAGGCAGAAGAGACAGAAGTCTGAAGACACGTACATTCAGACATAGGAACAGCTTCTACCCCACAGTTACTAGACTCCAACGACTCTCCCTTGAACTGTTCTGTTCCCTGTAAGAACACTATTCACAATGCCCTATGCTGCCCTATACTGTAACCAATCACTATTTGTTGATGCCCCACTGTCAATGTACTCTGTCGATTATTCTTTTGTCTGCTATGTACGTACTGTGTACGTTCCCTTGGCCTCAGAAAAATGTTTTTCACTGTACTTCGGTACATGTGACAATAAATATCAATCAATCAATTTAGTGTGGCCAATCCACCTACCCATGCATCTTTTTGGTTGTGGGGGTGAAACCCATGCAGACACAGGAATAATGTAAAAGCCCTTTATGGACAGTGACCTGGGGTCGGGATTGAACCCGGATCCTCGGTGCAGTGAGGCGCCACAGTGCCGCCCTTCCGTATGCCTTCTTAACCACTTTATCTACCTGTCCTGCTGCCTTCAGGGCTAACTGGACATTCACCTCAAAGTCCCTCTGGTCCTCTGTACTTCCTACCGTTCATTATACATTCCCTTTCCTTGTTAGTCTTCCAAAATGCATCATCTCACACTTTTCATTTGTACTGCTCTGCCCATCAGATTAGCCCATCTAAATCGTCTTTTAGTTTTTAAAAGAGCTCTTGTTACCTGATTTCCACAGAATCACAGGATCATAAAATCCCTACAGTGCAGAAGGAGACCATTCGGACCATTTGCACTGACCCTCCGAAAGAGCTCTCTACCAGGGAGAATCCCCCACCCTTTCCATGTAACCCCACCTCGTCATTTGTGCCAATTCAGCACTTCTTGCTCAGGTGGTAAAAGATTTGTCCATGTGTTAATTTGTGTTATGTGAAAGGTGGTAAATCCAATCAGTCAGCAACATCTCCATAACACCAAGAATGCCCCTGCGATGCAGAAAGAGGTTTAATAACCTTGCCAGAGCAGCAAAGCTAAGTGCCACAACTGTCTGTTATTATCGTCAAATGCTGCAGTTTCAATGACAAGGGGAAGTGAGATAAATACATGACGGAGAAAGAAATAGGAGGATATGCTGATAGGGTTAGGCAAAGAGAGGTGCAAAGAGATTCTTTTTTTCTATATAAATTTAGAGGACCCAATAATTTCTTTTCCAATTAAGGGGCAATTTAGAATGGGCAATCTACCTACCCTGCGCATCCTTGGGTTGTGGGGACGAAACCCACGCGAACACGAAGAGAATGTGCAAACTCCACACGGACAGTGACCCAGAGCCGGAATCGAACCTTGGACCTTGGCAGCATGAGGCAGCAATGCTAACCACTGCGCCACCGTGCTGCCCCATGCGAAGAGATTCCAATAATAATCAATATTAGTATCACAAGTAGGCTTACATTAACACTGCAATGAAGTTACTGTGAAAAAACCCCAGTCGCCACACTCCGGTGTCTGTTCGGGCACACAGAGGGAGAATTCAGAATGTCCAAATTACCTAAGAGCACGTCTTTCGGAACTTATGGGAGGAAACTGAAGTGCCCGGAGGAAACCCACGCAGACACGGGGAGAACTCTGCATGGACAGTGACCTAACTCGGGAATTGAACCTGGGACCCTGGCGCTGTGAAGCAACAGTCTAGTTTCGAGAAGCATAAAAACTGGCATCGATCTGTTGGGCTGAGTGGCCGCCCTTTGCACTGTCGACTCTTTGTAACTCAATGCATGTTCAGTTCATGGACTCTATTTTCAGAATCAAAATCAGTATCCATGTCTGACTTGATCATCGCCAACTGCCTGCAGACCTCTGTCCTCCCACAGGTGGAGATGAGTTCCTCCCTACGATATCCATGGCTTCTTCATCCTGCTGGGCTAATTGCCTGAATCAATCCACTGTGGCTTTCAGCTGCCGTTCTATTTGCCATTTTCTCCTGCAAGAAGGAATTCATCAATATCAGATAACCGCAACGTCCTTGGATCTTTATTTCAATTGACTGCCAGCATTCAAAGAGTGCATTGAAGTAGTCAGAGGTGTTTGAGCATGATAGTTTGTCACAACATGCAGGCAGGTTAAGATATTATGGTATGTTAAGCTGAGTTTTATTTTATTGCCAAGGGATGCTTTTCAGTGCTGAAGTTGAAAGATGTTATTGTCCATGGGTCACTTTGACTGGTGGAAGGTACAATATGTGTTCTGTCAATGCTGAACCTCTACACTTAGGACATGGAATGAGGAATTTTCTCTGCAGCTGTCAGGTTATTTAAGCTGACAGCTCACTTAGCTTTGCAGCCCTGGTGAGGTTATGACATTTCTTCATACACTCTAAGTGGGGGAATGGACACTCGGTGCTATGGATTTCCATGGATAGCCTCTGCCATCTTTCTTTATATGGTGGTATCCACCAGGCTGAGATGCCCTTGTTTCCAAGTCTGAAGTTTGTGGGTTCAAGTCCCACTCCAGGGAGTTGAACCCAAAAAGCTGAATTCCAGCACAGTACTGAGGGGATGTTGCACGATCCTTTAGACATGATGTTAAAGTTCTACCACATCCATCAACTCAGGCTAAAAGATCGCATGATGTGACTTTGAGGAACATGGAAGTTCTTCCCTGGTGTTCTAGCCATTATTAACCAACGGGATGAAAAACAGCTTGTCTTGACATCTACCTCATTTTCAGGGCCTTGCAGTGTGAAAATTGGCTGCTCAGTTTCCTGCAATACAATTGTGATTATGTATCCAAAGTACTTAATTGGCTGTAAAGTGTAATAAGGTCATGAAAGTTGCTATGGAAATACTATGCCTTCTTCCTTTGATCAGTTCACTGCATGGACAGTGTGGTGATATGCCTGTGCACAATGTTGCGTGCACTCAGCGATACGACCTCCGACCAGCAAGTGGCGTCAGACATCAGTCATGTGACATCCGGCTATTGGCATAAGGCTATAAGGCATACAACAGCACATAAGGGTAGTTCCGGGAGAGTTTAATGTAACTCTGATAACTTGGTCCGCATAGCAATTCTGATACGTCAATAAATCATCATTCTAGTTAAGGCACCAGCAGTTCTGTAGATACATTGCAAAGAGAAGATCACAGAACACAACAGACAGTTCCAGTGAATCAAATATTCCATTGCGCTTCATGAAGCAGTACCTGCAGAATCATGGCCTAAAAATAGAGGGTGCTCGTCTACGCTCTATTTAAATTTCCCTGCCATCCCTGGGCAGAACTGGCCCAATTGCTGGCAGTACGGAGCCCCCCCCACCCCCCCCCTCCACCCCCACCCCCGCCGCCCCTACCACCTGGCATTGTCGAACTGAGTTCACCGCCATTGTCCTGCAGGTGACAGTTGGCAGTTCTGACTCACCGTACTCCTTGTTGGCGGAGTGAGGCCACCCGAACTTGAAACACCAGATGATTGTCGAACTGGCTGAGTCATTAACAAAACACATTGATTTACAGGAGCTATCTAACTTTCAACAGAAACAACAGAGCCCGGCTGTCTGCTTGCAATTAGGAAAATAGCCCTCTGGGTTAGAAAATGCTCCTTTCATTCTGGAGCCTGTGTTTGAATGCTGTGATAGGATAAACATCTTTCTTTCTCTCTTTCTGTGCTGGCTGATATCCTAAGTGAGGGAGTCTGGGGAGCCTCAAAAGTGACAGCCATTTCACAACATGGAAATGCCCAGCATTTTAGCATCAAATGATCAGGGATTGGAAATCTCCTTCAGAAAAACTGTGAGAATGATTAATTAAGAGATTAACAG
Source organism: Scyliorhinus canicula (assembly GCF_902713615.1). NCBI lineage: Eukaryota > Metazoa > Chordata > Chondrichthyes > Carcharhiniformes > Scyliorhinidae > Scyliorhinus > Scyliorhinus canicula. Next base: position 28,476,677 of record NC_052148.1, on the reverse strand, counting down.
TCGGTTAGTCGTGGAGAGCTTAAATATTGTTCAAGAGAGAGACCTGCTGCGGAAGTTTCTCATCTTACACTCACCAGGTCAAATACAAGAATGCCACAATGAAATAATTTGTGCTGCAGGAGAAAAGGGTGCTGATTGGTTGGCAAGTCGACTGTGATTGGCCAAGGTGTTGCCATGGTGAAAGCAACGGGAAATTAGAGGCTTGCCAAGCTCCCTGATGGGTTATAGCTACCAATATCCCTATAGCTTATTTATTTGCAGCTTCAACCATTCACTCTGTTAGAAACTGAGGATTTAATAAATTCTCAAAAAAAAATTAAGGCCCAGGGGCTGGATTCTCCACAGCCCCGTTCCGAAATCGCGTTTGGCCCGGGAGCGGAGAATCCACTTTCACGCTGAAATCGGGCTCAGCGCCAGTCCGCTGATACTCCGGGACCCGAGAATTGGCGTGGTCACGGAGTACGGTGCGTGGCGGAGGGCCCATTGACAGAGGCCCTCCCAGCGATCATCTGCTCCCGACCGGCCGAGTTCCCGACAGCGTGGAACTAACCACCTAATGCAGGTCGGGATGCTGGCATGGCGGCTGTGGACTCAGTCCACGGCCGCCATGGTGGTGGGGGGGGGGGGGGGGGGATCATACACCAAGGGGCGGGGCCTGATAGGCGGTCGGGGTTTAGATCCACGCGGTTAGATGCTCGGACGCATGGCCGATCGTGGGGCTCTCATTTTTGCGTCCGTCTACACAGTTCGAGTTTGCCATGGAGCTCGGTGCAGCCGCTGGAGGCCGCTGCCATGAGCATGTGCGGACTCCGAACCAAAAGTGCGGGGGCCTGTATCCGCAGCTAAAACTGCAAGATTTATTCCGGTCCCTGCTAGCCCCCTGCAGGGCTAATAATCAGTTCATCTTTTTTCCAGGAATCTCTGGAGTAAAACTCCAGCGATTCTACTCCGGCGTGGGGTCATAGTCCCATTTTGGGAGAATCCAGCCCCAGACCTTGCAACCTCTGAAAACGGAAGCTCTGACAGGAAGAGGTCCTGCAGCGCTGTGCCTGAGACTAAGTCCTGAGTTAGAATTTCAGGTATCTGCCAGGTGAGGGAGTGGGTAGGGGATGCCTTTGGTGGGGGTGGTCGGATTTCAGTGTCAGGCAGTAGGCTATGGGGGTTGATGGGAAGAAGGTTGGAGCATTCTGGTCCATGAGGGAAGGGCACCACCAGTCCGAAGGGGCCTTTCAATTGTTATAAGAATGCTACGCAGGCTTGGTGGCACCCAGCTCAGTAGGAGGCCAGAGGCATAGCGTGGCAAGGACAGCACTTTACAGTTGAAGGTTCAAAGCCATGTTCTGTGACCTCCAAATATGGAAAGTAGTCCCTCATTGGGTCTGCCTGCCCCAACCCGATGCCAGTATTGGACGTAGGCCACAGAATCTGCAAAAGGGCACGACAGTGGGAAAAGGGGGATAAAAGGGGCAACCTGGAACTCCAGCGCCATCTGCTTTTTGCCACTTCTTCAACGGTGTCTCCAGAGAGCACCTTTGACTGGCAGCCAAGCAGCACAGAATCTCCAGCTCCTTGTACCTCGCGGTGAGCATCATCAGACTGACCAGACTAGGCGACCATCCTGGTGAGCCGAGCCAAAGACTAGAACCAGCCCTAGACAAGAGGGGAAGCCCAAATTGACAACTGCAGATACTGAAACAACCCTCAAAGACCGAGGAACGACCTTTCCCAGCCTTCCTGAAGGGGTATTACCAGTATTTTCAGACAAACAGTTCAGATACAATGAATGGGACCCGATAGAGTGTATCGAATCCTCAGTAATGTGTGCCAGAAGTAGATAACTAGTGCGGATTAGAGATTGTTCACTGAAGAGTGCTGTGTAGAGATTGATAGTGTTCGATAGAGTTTAATTAAAGTGCAATAGTAGAGTCTGATAAACATTCTTTTTCCTTGATAAGGTATTCAATGAAGTTGTGCTGGACCATCACCTGACTCTTATCCCCTTTGTCTATCTCACTGCGTAACGTGCCTGAGTTGAAAAGGGTTCCTATAAACTGGTCAAGACTGGTCGGGGTACATCTGTCCACCTTTCACTTTCCAACAAATGGCAAACAACTGTCGGAAAAGCAACATGAGACAATACATAAGCCAATCCTAAGCCAAGGACCTGCCTTTGGGCAAAGCACACATGAATCATTGAATGAATGAGTTATCAGCTGAATACTCTCCATCTGTTTTCACAGATGGAGAAGGGGATGTTGCCAATGCAGTAGCAAAGTAGGATGCAGTGGAAGTGTTGTAAAAGGATGGAAAAAGATAAAGAGAAAGTACTCAACAGGTTTGCTGTCCTCAAAGTAGCCCCTTGGTTTGGATGGGATGCACCCTAGGTTACAGAAGGAAGCAAGGATGGAAATTAGGGAGGCTCTGACTGGGCTTTTTCCTACTTTCCTTGGTCCGACTGAGGAATCTGTACAACACCTAAGATGACCTGAGGTCCGAAAGTGTTTCACAGCTGATGTAGAATCATAGAATAGAATCTCTGCAATGCAGAAGAAGGCCATTCAGCTCATCGAGTCTGCACCGATCCTTTGAAAGACCACCCTACCTAAGCCCAATCCTCTCCCCTATTCCTGCACCCCCACCCTAAGGGGCAATTTAGCATGGCAAATCCACCTAACCTGCACCTGGGAGGAAAACCAGATATACATGGAGAGAAAGGGCAAACTTCACACAGTCACTGAAAGCCAGAATTAAACCCGGGTCCCTGGCGCTGTGAGGCAGAAGTGCTAACCACCCTGCCACAGTACTTGTCGGAAAATCCACATCAAAGCAGTGGGAGTCATTCAAAAATGAAATAGAGAGAGTACAAAGCCAACATGTTCCTGTAAAGGTAAAGGGTGGGACCACAATGTCCAGAGAGCCTTGGGTGCCAAGGGATGTAAAGAATTGGATGATGAAAAAAAAGAGGCTTATGGCAGATACGGGCGGGTTCAACACAATAGGAGTATAGAAAGTGCAGGGGGATACTTAAAAAATAAATTCGGAGAGCAAAGAGGAGGAACTCTGGCAGAGAAAATAAAGGAAAAACCAAAGATGTTTAATAAGTATATTAAAGGCAAGAGGGTAACGGGGGAAAGAGTGGGGACCATTCGGGACCAAAGTGACATTCTGTGTATGGAGTTGAAAGACGTGGTGAGGTATTAAATTAACATTTTGCATCTGTGTTCACTATGGAGAAGGATAGCCTAAGTATAGAAAACAGGGAGAGGGACTGTGATGATATAGTTGAACAGATTAGCATTGAGAGGGAGCAGATGTTAACAGTTTTAGTGCGCTTAAAAGTGGATAAATCTGCAGGAATTTGGGGTATATGTCTATAGGTTCCTGAAGGTAGCAGGCCGGGTTGATACGGTGGTTAAGAAGGCATACGGGATACTTGCCTTTATTAGCCAGGGTTTATAATATAAATGCAAAAATTGTTCGTCCATTGCGAGAGTGCTATGTGCAGTTTTGGTCACACTGTAGGAAGGATGTGATTTCACTGGAAAGGGTGCAGAGGATATTCCTCCACCAGGATGCTGGGGAATATTCTGTAGTTCATTTACAGGATGTGGGCATCGTTGGCCCATCCCTAACCCCTTCCATTTCAGAGGGTGTTTGGGAGGTAAGATCAGGCAAGGCTGGCAGAACATTAGAGAGCCACATGGGTTTTAAGAACAACGATTTTTGCTTGATTTTTTTATTGAACTAAAATTGCACCATCAGGCATGGTGGGATTTAAATCTGGGTCCTCAGACCTTGCCCAGAGTCTCTGGATTAGAGTCCAGTGACATTACTATTGCCTCTCTGCCTCCCCAGCTACGAAGAGAGGCTGGTTAGGTTGGGGTTGTTTTCCTTTGAGCAGAGAAGGCTCTTTTCCTTTTTATCTCTCTATTCCAACCCCGTCGTTTCAATTTCCAGTAGAAAAGCTTTATTTTTTTTGCTGCATTTCTAATTGTTCCATTGTAACTGAATTTTAGCTAATTCTACATGACCCAGGCTATATTTCTGGCATTTCTTTCAAATTTTAATTCTGAGTAATTGCTTCAATTATCCCTCCCTTCCTAGCTTTAGCTGGCACTTCTATTTTTAATTCACCTTCCAATTTGATTAGCTTCTCTTTATCTGGTTCCTTTAAGTAAACCAAAGACAAGTCGTCCACCTGAAGAAAAGTCTTAGCAGCGTCCAGTTAGACCACTGCAAACCAAATGTCTCTTTTTAATCTATACTGTAACTCAAATGTCGCCACCTACTTTTCCAAACATCACAGACCTGAACCTCCAAATTATGTTATGACTCTAAAGAGACAATTCGTGAAGCCCCTGAATGAAGTGTTTTTGCGCGGCACCTCCTCACTACCCGCCGTCAACGCACCGGGGAATCGCTGGACGAGTATCTAGAGAATCTAGAGTATCTACTCGCCCGCAACTGCAACTACAGGGATGTGAAGGCCGATGAGCACATGAAGCTGATGACCCGGGACACCTACATGGCTGGGGTCCGGTCTAATGCTGGAAAACAGGGCCACTGATCTACAGGACGCGGTAAAACTAGCCACCTCGTTACCAGAGTCCGGCAGACCCAGTGAACCCCTCGTCGGCACCACAGACACGGCCTTCACCAGACCCGATGATGTCCCAGGACGATGTCCCGACGATGATCAGCAGGACCACGACGCCAACCTTCAGAGGTTCCTCCAGACCGCCCAATCCCTCAACCTCACATATAACAAGGAGAAGTGCATTTTCCGCACAACCCGGCTAGCTAACCTCGGCTATGTTGTGAAAAATGGGGTCCTAGGGCCCGACCCTGACCGCATGTGCCCCCTCATGGAACTCTCCCTTCCCCACAGTCTCAAGGCCCTCAAACGCTGCCTGGGGCTATTCCCCTATTACGCCTAGTGGGTCCCCTACTTTGCGGACAAAGCCCACCCACTTATTAAAGCCACTATATTCCACCTGACGGTTGAGACCCGCTCGGCCTTCAGCCGCATCAAGGCCGATATCTCTAAGGCCGTGATGCACATGGTGGACGAGTCCGTCCCCTTCCAGGTAGAGAGCGATACGTCAGATGTCGCCCTGGCAGCTACCCTCAACCAGGCGGGCGGGCAAGTAGCCTTCTTTTCTAGAATCCTCCACGCCTCTGAGATTCGACACTCCTCTGTCGGGAAGGAAACACAAACCATTGTGGAAGCTGTGCGGCATTGGAGGCACTACCTAGCCAGTAGGAGGTTCACCCTTGTCACCGACCAACGGTCAGTAGCCTTTATGTTCGACAACACACAACGGGGCAAAATTAAAAACGACAAAATCTTGAGGTGGAGGATCGAACTCTCCACCTATACATACGATATTAAGCATCGTCCTGGGGAGTTCAATAAGCCCTCAGATGCCCTGTCCTGCGACACATGCGCCAGCACGCAAGATGACCGACTTCGGGCTATCCACAATGACCTCTGTCACCCGGGGGTCACTCAGCTTATCCACTTTATTAAGGCCCGCAATCTGCCCTACTCCACCGAGGGGGTCAGGGCCATGACCAGGGATTGCCAAGTCTGCGCCGAGTGCAAACCGCACTTCTACCGGCCAGACTAGGACCACCTGTTAAAGGCCTCCCGGCCCTTTGAGCACCTCAGTATTGACTTCAAAGGGCCCCTCCCTTCCACCAACCACAATATATACTTCCTGACCGTCATTGACAAGTACTCCCGTTTCCCCTTCGCTATCCCATGTCCCGACATGACCTCGGCCACTGTTATAAAGGCACTGCACAGCATTTTCACCCTATTCGGTTTCCTTGCATACGTCCACAGTGACCGGGGCACCTCTGTCATGAGTGATGAACTGCGTCCGTGGTATGGAAGGCCGTTCTTCTTGCCTTTCGGTCTAGAAGTCTCCAGATTGCCCTCTGGCAGGAGGTCCTCCCCGACGCGCTCCACTCCATTATATCGCTCCTCTGCACAGCCACGAACGAGACTCCTCACGACCGTTTGTTTGTCTTCCCTAGGAAGTCCCTCTCCGGGGTCTTGCTTCCATCCTGGCTGACAACTCCAGGACCTGTCCTTCTCCGGAAGCATACGAGGAGCCATAAGACTGACCCCCTTGTCGAGAGTGTCCAGCTGCTGCACGCCAACCCCCAATATGCCTAAGTTGCGCACCAAAATGGACGGCAAGATACGGTCTCCCTCCGAGACTTGGCACCCGCTGGTTCCCATGTCAACACGCTCCCCTCCCCACCGCCTACCGCCACCCCCGAATCCCTTACGCCCCCCCTGGGACTCCTGTACTGTCCCGCGTCTACACTGCCACCATCCACCACCCCCCTGCCTACCCCCACCCTTCAACCATCACCGACACGCCGGACCGAAGCTCCACACAACACGCTCTCGGAGTCAACAACTACAACGCCCGTACCCACTGCACCGCCAGAGCTGAGGAGGTCCAAAAGAACAATCCGGCCTCCAGAGAGACTGAACGTATGATGACCCCACTTCACCCCCGCTGGACTTCATTTTTAACAGGGGGTGTATGTGATGAATGTATTCACCATAATATAAGTTGTCTGTATAGTACTGTGGCCTATGGCCAAGGAATGGTAATATGATCTCCTTCCATGTATTGTACTGGAACCCTGGTGGGCTCCGCCTCCTGCTCCGCCCCCCTCCCCAGGGCGATTATATAGACCTGCCGCCTGTGGGCAGCGCTCATCGTTACAGCAGTCACAGGCAGGCAAGTTCTTGGATAATAAAGCCTATGTTCACTCGTTCTCATCGTCTTATAGTGAATTGATGGTACATCAACTATCTTGTCCACTTGTGTTGCCATCTTCAAAGATCTGTGGACCTGCACGCCCAGATCTCTCTGACTTTCTATATTCCCAAGAGTTTTGCCATTTACGATATATTTTCCCTCTATGTTAGACCTACCAAAATGCATTACCTCACATTTGTCCAGGTTAAACTCCTTTTGCCATTCTCTGTCCAAGTCTCCAACCTATCTTTGTCCTGCTGTATCTTCTGATAATCCTCAACACTATCTGCCACTCAACCAACCTCGGTGTCATCCGCGAACTTACTAATCAGACCGTCTACATTTTCCTTCAAATCGTTTATGTACACTACAAACAACAGAGGCCCAAACACAGATCCCTATGAAACACCACAACCTTCCATTCAGAAAAACACCCTTCTACTGCTACCCTTTGCCTTCTGTGACCGAACCAGTTCTATGTCCATCTTCCCACATCCCCTCTGATCCCGTGTGACTTCACCTTTTTGTACCAGTCTTCCCTACTGCCATCAGACTTTTGAATGGACCTACCTTGTATTAAGTTGATCTTTTCTCTGCACCTCGCTATAACTAACATTATATGCTACAGTCTCTCCTTCCTTCCCTAGGTACGGTATGCATTGTTTGTACAGCATGCAAGAAACAATCCTTTTCACTTGAATCTAATACATGTGACAATAATAAATCAAATCAAATCAAAATCAAATTAGTCTGCCATGAAGCACCTTGTCAAAGGCTTTACTGAAGTCCATGTAAACAACATCCACCGCCCTCATCATTCATCTTTGTCACCTCCTCAAAAACCCAATCAAGTTATGAGGCACAACCCCATACTCCCTATCGCTTATGGGCCCATTTGTTTCCAAATGGGAACAAATTCTGTCCCTGAGAATTCTCTCCAATAATTTACCCACTACCGATTTGAGGCTCACCAGCCTATAGTTTCCAGGATTATCCCAGCTAACTTTCTTAAACAGCGGTACCACATTAGCTATTCTCCAGTCCTCTGGGATCTCACCTGTAGCCAATGAGGATGCAAAGATGTCAGTCATCTAATTTTTAACCTGTAATCTAACTTTCCCACCACCCCCTATACACACACACAAACACACACAAACACACACACACAAACACACACACACACACACACACAAGACAGATAAACACACACAGAGGGGAGATGAGGGGTGTAAAACAATAAGTAAAAGGGATAAAAGTTTTTTTTTTCAGATGGTTGCCTTATAGCACACCTTCCTTCACTCTAGGCTTTCAGTTAGAAGTTTTTTTTGCAGTCTGTAACGGTTTACTGTAGATTCATTCAGATTCCAGGTACGGCTATGCAACTTTTCTGGAGAAAATACAAGAAAGAGAGAGAGAGAAATAGAGGGAACAGTTTCTTTTCTCTGAACATCCAGAGACTCAACAATCTTTCCTTGGCTCTCTGAGAAATCATCCCACTCGGCAGAATCCAATCACCGCCTGTTACCGGGCAGAATACGGCCTTTTGGCCAATTCATAGGCAAAATCGAGTTCCATCGATCTCTCGGGTGCCGTAAAGTCTGAGTTCTTCCGTCCAACGGCTAGCACAGTATTCTCTTTTGTAACGTTTGGATTCCTCATCCTCCCTCTTCGATTTAAAGGTAATATGTCCATTAAGCACCATGGATCAAAATGATAACAGCAAAAATAAAGAAATGGAAAATAAGGGAATCAACAGGAAGGGTCCTTACTATAGGAAGAAACTTTTCCACTTGGTAGAGGGGTCAATAATTAGGGGGCATAGATTTAAAGTGATGGGCCTGAGATTTCGAGAGGATTTGAGGAAAAACCTTTCACCCAGTGGGTGGTGGGTATCTGTAACTCACTGCCTGAACATGTGATAGAGGTGAGAACCCTCACAATACTGATTCAGTGCCAGTACATCATTTCAGAACATTGTTCATAATACAGTGGACTGATGGCCTAATCATTCAAGTTCAGCAGGTTTCAGATAATTTTAAGCAAACAGTTTTGTTATTTAGGTTTAATATTGCAGGCAGAAAACTACATGTTCTGTGTCTTTATTACACGCAAACGATTCACGAAGATTACTTCACAGGGGGAAGGTTGAATGGATAGGATCGGGGCCAAAAGGGTAATGGTTCCACAGCTAGGCTTTTATTCCCCTGTGTACAGAAGATCAAAGTATGAACTAATTGAGGTGTTTGGGATAATTAAAGGATTTTTATCAGGTAAACGCTCTTCCCCCAGAAAGTTATTGAGGTTGGGGGTCAATTGAAAATTTTGAAACTGAGATTAATGGATTGTTGTTGGGTGAAGACATGAAGGCTCAAGGAATGAAGGCAGAGACATGGAGTTAAGATAAAGATCAACCATGATCTAATTGTATAGCAGTGCAGGCTTGAGGGCCAGAATGACCTACTCTTGTTCATATGTTCACCCATCACAGAGTGTGACGTGAATGCAAACAAATCCAAATCAGTCCAGGAAGACAGCCACCTCCCAGGGTGGGTCAGAGCTCAAAGAGTTCACATGAGAGGCATCAATTTAGCCGCATTCATGCAACAGGGAATTGACTGATGACTCGCAAATCAGATGCTGAATGAAACAAGTGCACATTCAGACAGAGAAAAGGGAAACCCTATATTTTTTTTAACCGTAGATGCTTCAGCAACACTCCCATTGACTAAAGAGTTAGAGGCGTGAACTGCTGTTGCGGGAATATTTCTGTAAATTCTGCAGCATTAAAAAAATTGTCGCCCTTGGGATTACTCACAAAATCCTTCACATTGTCAACCAGATGGCGTGTGATGTTATTGCCTGACAAAAATATTTGTGAAGAATGGAGTTACATTTTCTTATTTTAGAAACACCACTCACCAACAATTAAAGTGAGTCAGGAACATCTTTGCGAAACGTGTTATTAATATTTTATTATCCGAATTTCCGGCAATGCTCCCAATAGATACAGCAGCACCAGTGATACTGAGGAGTGTTTTATGTGCTGGTAATTCAATCACTTTTGCCTCAATGTGATATGTTTTTTTTAAATGCATACAGATGAAAAGATGCGGTAAATAAAAGTGAAGGACGTCTCAGTCTCAACGGTGCAGTGAAAGGTTTTAATGCAAGCAATCGTGGCAGGAATTTTGCGTGCATCATATCTAGCAACACTGAGATGAAGGCCCAATTAATCTGCATCGGAGGCCGTTGGTTGAGGAATGTTCACTGGTTAGGAGACTAAGGTGGAGACTTTTGTCTTTGAGATGAGTTGCTCAAGTCGTGAAATTTCTCGACTCGGCGGAACTGCCTCGGCAGAAAGTGCACCATCAGAAAGACCTTCAACTCCTGGGGAATGGGTGTAGGATGGAGTTGGGCCAACCGCTCTGGAATCAGATTGGAGTCAGTTACAGGGCAGCCTAGTGTCCGGGCAGGATGGTTAAAAGGCCTGTTATCTGGAACTCTGTTCCAGCTGTTTGCTTATATTTTAGCCCCTCTAGCCCTCACCCTTCATGCCCCCTCACACTCCAACCCACTACCTATGCTACCTGCATGCAAAGTCATGCTCTCCCGCCACCCCAGTGGGCCTTCATAATGTCCATGTCAACTCATGCCCCATCCACTCCATTCTTCATACCTTGATAACCTCCATGCCAGCTCATGGGACTTCCATGCCCATTCCCCCAGTGCACACTCTGCACAGAACTAATGAATCTTACAGTAATAATGGTATGTGTGGAACTGCCACAAACAAATGCATTCAAAATATATTTTTCAAATAACTATCGTTGCCACAAATCTATGGAAGTGTCGGTCAACCAGACCTTTAAGATATCAGTAACAGAAGCAGTTAACTTGTGCAAATAAATGGACCAAGTTACATCGTGCCATTGACAAAAGAGATCATAGAAAAGTAGCTTATTATAGAATCTTAAAGTTGTCAACTGGACAAAGGTTTCCCTTCTCAGTTGTGTCAACAAAGCAAAACTTTTTACAGGTAACAGTGAGGTAGTTCAGGAACAAAAACAGAAAATACTGGACAATCTCAGCAGGTCTGGCAGCATCTGTGGAGAGAGAAAGGAGCTAAATTGAGGGCACTGGGAATAACAGTGGAACTTCACAATCAGGTCTCATCCATCATTTTTCCCTCACCCTCTTCTGTTCAGATACCCTGTTGGAAGCACAGAATCAAAGAATAATTGAAGCATAGAATTTGCAGTACAGAAGGAGGCCATTCGGCCCATTGAGTCTGCACCGACCCACTGAAAGAGCACCCTACCTATGCCCACGCCTCCACACTATCCCCATAGTCCAGTAACCCCATCTAACTTTTGGACACTAAGGGGCAATTTAGCATGGCCAATCAAGTAACCTGCACATCTGGGAGGAAACCGGAGTACTCGGAGGAAACCCACAGATACGGGGAGAAAGTGCAATCTCCGCACAGACAGTCACTCGACGCAGGATTTGAACCTGTGACCCTGGAGCTGTGAGGCAGCAGTGCTAACCACTGTGCCACCGTGCCGCCCACATTAAAATCTGAGCCTGAGGATCAATACTTTGGTTATGGCCAAGCCATGAGTTGAACCTATAATGAGGTGCATGCGTTTCTGACCTGAAAATCTGTACTGTGCTCAAAAGGCTTGCGTTCCTCTCGAAGGCCATCCTGCTACCTAGGCCCCCCAAACCTGCCTTGATCAGTTTCAAATACCCTGACAGCAATTGCTGTCGACAACAACAACTACAACATCAACTTGTATTTATATAGCATCACAAATATAATAAAATGTCTCAAGGTGCTCTACACGAGAGCCAACAAACAAAGTGTAAAACTGAGTCAGCGAAGGAGATATTTGCCCGGATCTTTGACACCCGAAGTGAGGAAATGTCCTGGCTCACTGCACCCACCTCAGATGAACCTCTCTGAAAGGTATGGTCACAATTCTGTGGTGGTTGGGTGGGGGCAGAGGTAAAGGGGGAGGGGGGGGGGGGTTGATGGGCAGGTGACGATACAATCAGGCTCACTGCCCTTCGATGCAGGCGCTACTAAATGCCAAGGTGTGTTGTGTAAAAGGCCTGCGTTTGTTGTCTGGAACTTTGTGCTCGTTGTCTTGTCTCACTCTAGCCTGTGCTGCTAATATCCCTTCACCCACCCCCATGCACTCCCAATGGCACTTCCGTATGCCCCATGTTTTTTTTCATGTATGGAAAGATCTGTCTGGACTGTACGCAGAACAAGACTCTTCACTGTACTTCAGCACACGTGACAATAAACAAATCCAATCTAACCCAATCCATGCCATCTATACTAACTCATGTCAGTCACTGACCAACTTAATGCCAACTCATCATTCTTGGCCCTTACATCCTCCATGCCAACCCTATATTTACCATGGGCAGATCTCTGAAACCACGTTGAAATGAGGTGAGATAAAGAACAAAATATCTGTTAAAACCTTCACTATAATAAAAAAAAGCATTCCCATTCAGGCGCCAATGCCTAGTGCCACCCAAACGGATAAAATAGTTGGAACACAGATTAAACATGTTAATCATGGTGGGTGAAATTTAGAGCACCTGTTCGCCACAATCACAAATCCCATTATGGTCACTAAATCTCACGAGCGAGCTGTAACAGGATTCTCCCGGCGAGAAAGCGGTTTGAGATCTTCCCCAGAAATGGCGTGAACCTTATTTCCATGAATTTTAATAAATGTCAATATTCTTAAATAGCGTTACACCGTAACGCCCGCCCACACCCAATTTGTGTCTCTTTGCCCCTCTCTGTTCCCCACTCTCTATGTGGATCTTTGGTGCCACTCCCCTCCAGACAATACTCTCACATCCACATGATGCAGCACAATATACCATGCCCCACGCTCCATGAACTTGGGCTCATCCAAAACTGCTGCCATAATCCTATCTTTGTAACCCCCTCGATCCATACAATCCTCTGAAATCAATCCTCCAATTCTGGCCTCTTTTTGAACTCCAATTTTAATCACAGCTGCACTTTCACCTGCCTAGGCCCTGAGCTGTGGAGTTTCCCCTCTAAATCCTCAACCACTTCACTCCTTTAAGGCGCTTCTGTGATGAGAGATGTATATTTTTATATTTTTGTGATAATGTGTGCGTGGGCTGAGGGTTAATTAAACAGTAGAAAGGTAATGAGAGACAGATTTCTGTGACATCTAAGAGATGAAAGGTTAGATTTGTGCATTTTTAATGAGGAGTCATGGTGAGTCAGAGCTACAAGTAAATAGGTTAGATCTAAAATTTGCATTGTGAGATAAGTCGGGAAATTTGTTTTTTCAAAAGGGAGTTCAGAGGTGGCAAGTAATATTTGCACTTTACAGGAGTTCCATAAGCAAACAGAAGAAAGTATATTAAAATTTATTGACCTCAAAGTAGAGGCAAAATAGAAAATATGAAATATATTTTATTTTTGGAGGAATTGAGTTCAAACAAGGGGTAAGGATAACAGAATCTTAAATGAAAGGTGGAAAATATATTTCAGAAAAGAGATGACGAATTGTACACCACTATAAATAACAATGAGACAGAACACCCGAGTCCTTGTTCATTGTGGCCGGCGACTACAACCGGGCCAACCTCAAGCGTGTACTGCCAAAATTCCACAACATATCTCCTGTCCAACCACGGACGGCAACACTCGACCACTGCTACGCAAAAATCAACGGCGTCTACCGATCCACCCCCCAACCGCATTTCGGAAACTCAGACCATAAGATGGTGGTCCTTCTCCTGGCATACAAACAGAAACTTAAACAGGAGAATCCGGTTAAGAAGGTTGTGCAGTGCTGGTCCGAGGCAGCAGAAGAGCTCCTAAGTGACCAACCTAAACGTGTTTTCTACCAACATCACAGACTTCAATTTGTGTGAAGGGAGTTTCTTCGCAGAACCAGAGAGAGGGATGTTAACTCTAGTAGAAATATAAATGATTAATATGTGTCCCAGTTATGTATTGGGTTATTTTGAATGCAAAGAATAATTAGTTTATGGGCGGGAAGTGAGCACAGTGGTTAGCACTGTTGCTTCATAGCGCCAAGGTCCCAGGTTCGATTCCCAGCTTGGGTCACTGTCTGTGCGGAGTCTGCATGTTCTCCCTGTGTCTGTGTGGGTTTCCTCCGGGTGCTCCGGTTTCCTCCCACAAGTCCTGAAAGACATGCTTGTTAGGTGAATTGGACATTCTGAATTCTCTCTCTGTGTACTCTAACAGGCGCCGGAATGTTGCGACAAGGGGATTTTCACAGTAACTTCATTGCAGTGTTAATGTAAGCCTTGTGACAATAATAGAGATTATTACTGTTACTACAGGTCTGTGTGGAATGACCTGTTATATGCAAGAAGAAAGCTGGCAAGCATTCCACGATATGTCACTAGCTGGGGTCTCATGATTCCCCCACCACGCCATCACCTCAATGCTTCAAAAATCTAGGCACAATTTTTAAAGGTGCACATCGGGCACAGGCAGGAAACGTTCTCCACCCAGACTCACTCACTGGCAGCTCCCCCCCAACGGCACTCTCAGCACCATCCTGGCATTACCCTGGCATCACCATCACACCTGAGCACAAAGCTGCACCATGAGTGCCACACTTATCTCTGAGCTCCTCTTGGAATGATGCCCGCCTAGTGCACACCTTGTGAGACCAGTCATGCATCATGCTGTTATGACACCATGCCGTCATGGGTGCATTTTTTGACATGGGTGTATGATTCCGGCGTGGGGACCCGATAATGATGTGCAAATGTATTACAATGAGGTTCCTGCCGTTGAACGGTGGGAAGTGTGGCCCACCACTGATGGGGGCGGGGGAGGGAAGATTGTCAAGCTGGGGCTGTTTAGCACTGGGCTAAATTGCTGGCTTTGAAAGCAGACCAAGCAGCACGGTTCGATTCCTGTAACAACCTCCCTGAACAGGCGCTGGAATGTGTTGACTAGGGGCTTTTCACAGCAACTTCATTTGAAGCCTACTTGTGACAATAAGCGATTTTCATTTCATTTTTTTCATTTCATTGCTTTTATATCAGTGTGAAATGTGACTTTGGACTTCTCCCAAGTCTATTTTCCATTCTCGTCATCAAATCAGCCTACGCGTCCGGCAACCGGAGAATCCCGCCTGAGGTAAATGGACGTCTCCATTTTCCTCGCTTGGCACGAGAGAAAGAGATTTACAGTAATCCTCAAAGTGATTACAGCTTGAAGAAGGCAGAGAGGGAAAAATCCTTCCAAGAGTTGTTAAGCAGCTGTGGACCAGGAAAGTTCAGCTGTTAGAAACAAGGAGTGATTCCAATTAACTGTTTGAGTTATTGGGCATGAATTGCAAGTGAATCTCAGACTTTGATTGAAAAGTCCCAAATCTCACGAGGAAGCTATGGAAAAGTTTGAAGCTTATAAAAGACAGTGGATAACCGTTAAAAAACTGATTAGTAACTTACGTTGAGGACCACTGAAAAAGAGAAGGTTGAGCTGAAGATTTTAGTCAAAAGCATATGCGGATATATTTTATTGTGCTTTTTGGTGTAAATTGCAAATAAATTCCTCTGACCATGTTTATTCGGCAATGTTTGCTTTACTTGATTCTTGTATAGTAAAAATCAATTTGATTATTACCTACAGAATCTTGTGGCTTCTTTCAGTCAATACTGGGTGTTCAAATTTCTCTTTAAGCATTAATGATTTCTTATAACTGTCTCTATTGTGTGTTATATTCAGGGTTAAGAATATAGTTTTGGTTTCTCTGAAACCCCAAATATCACCACTAAATAGTGCGGGTCCACCTCCTCCTCCACTATCCTAGTTCAGACTGCAAACAATTCCGGCCCAGAATTTTCCCACTTTTTCGCAACCCCAAAACATGTGTGCGTGATTCACTGGTCCCTGCCCACACCTCTCACACTCAACTACTACCCCATCAAACTAGACCTGTTACAAGATTCCTCCGCCATCCTAACCCACTCTACCCCTTCTCCTTCCCACCACCACCGCACCATGTTCACATTCACCGCCCAATAATAATGAAGCAGGTTTGGCAACGCTAACCACCCCCCCCCCTCCCCACTGCTGCCACTGCCTCTGCAGCAGGGTCCTCCCCACCCTCGGGAGTTGATTGGGGGGGGGGGGGGGGTGGCAGACGTGAGGGAGGAGGGGGAGGGTGAAAAAAGGAAAAAATCTGTACAGACTGTATAGTTGATGGCTGGGAAGTATGTTTCCTGGGGTGTTTATTTACTGTAACTTGTTTTGATACATACTTGTCAAAAAATACATTTAAAAAAAAGAATATAGTTTGGTTTTGGGTTCTGGTGAATTGGGGGCTGTGTACTTTACTTGTGTATTTACAAACAATGGCCTCCTTCTGCACTGTATGTTCTATGTTCTATGTAATGCTTGAACTTTTAGTCCAGCTGAAAACCCTGAGGTTGCTAGGGACAGTTGCTGAAGATGGCTCTATGCTCTGAAGGGTTTAATTTCAGGAGAATAAGTAGATAGTAAGGGAGGAGCTGCCCTGGGAGGCTGCAAACATCCAGGCCGCGATTCTCTGAAACTACGATGGGTGGGAGAATAGCGGGAGGTGCGCTCCTGCACCTCCCGCTATTCTCCCACCCCTACCCAAAATGGCGTGTCCGGTTTTCCGACACGCCGCTCGGAGAAACGCGGGCCGCCGTTTTTCACGGCGGCCTGCGATTCTCCGACCCTGATGGGCCAAGTGGCCTGCCGTTCCCGACCTGTTCATGACGGCGGCAACCACACCTGGTCGCTGCCATTGTGAACATGTCGCAGCAGGTAAGTGTGGGGCCTAAGGGGACGGATCGGGGATCGAGCACCACGACCGTTCTCGGGAGGGGACTGGCCCGCGATTGTCGGGCCGGCGTCTCAAGGGGATGCACTCTTTCCCCTCCGCCGCCCTGCAAGATCAAGCCGCCACGTCTTGCGGGGCGGCTGAGGGGAAAGACGGCAACCGCGCATGCGTGGGTTTGAGCTGTCCAACCCACGCATACGCGGCTGACGTCATTAGGAGCTGCCGCGGCGTCATTCTTGGCGCGCCGGGCCTTGAAGCCAGGGACCAGGCCCGGCCGCTGAGTTTCCTGGTACGGCCCGCCTATCCCACCGGGTAGGGGAGAATAGGGGGCCAGGAGTTGGGCCTTGCGGAAAATTCTTCCCCCAGTCTGTTGTATTTAAGCAGAAAGCTGGGTCGGACCAAATCATTCTGTGAAGAGAGGTGAAATCCCACTATGGGACACACACGTGTCTCCATGTGTCTGGTGGATTGTGAGGTGGGATCATCAGTGACACCTCTCCTTGGACCAGGAGGTTGTATTGGGGGATAATGCACCACAGACCCGAGCTGTGACCTATATATAAGACTGTGAAGAAAATAATCTGCCTCCCAGAGTGCAATTATGTTTGAAAGCCTGTCACAGGGAATAGAAAAGTTAAGCTTGGCTAAGTCTGCAGCATTGAGTTGAAGGTCGAGGCTCATATTTTTTAGAATCATTATCATATTTTCTCAGGGTATCGATTTAATCAGTGTTGCTTGCCTTGGTTTTGTTCAAGTTTATATCATAAAGATTCTTTGGGCATTTCAATTTAGTCTTATTTACTTATCCCTGGGTCTTTCACAAATTATATTCTTTGAAAGATCATGGGCCGGGTTTCTCCGATCACGTGGCGAGTCGGAGAATCGCCGCGGGGGGGGGGGGGGGGGGGGGGGGGGGGGGGCGTGAGAGTTGCACCTCGCCGCTCCGACTTCAGGCTGTTGACCAGAGAATTGGCCCCAATCGTGCCCGCACGGTCGCCGCCGCGCCGGTTGGGGGCCGTTGAAAGTGCCCCCCCCCCCACCACCCCCGCCGATTCTCCGCGCTCGACGGGCCGAGTGCCCGCCGAGTTCCGATGAGTCCCACCGGCGTGATCCCATCCGGTGGAACCTTGAAGTCCTGGCTGTGGGGGCCGTCCTGTTGGGGGGGGGGGATCCGCGTCGGGTCCCTGTAGGGCATCGCCATATTGCCCAGGGGCTGGCGCGGAGACGGCAACCCACATGCATGTGCGGACCCGCGCCGCCCGTGGCGCACATGCGCGAACCCGTGGCGGACGTGGTGCACCAGTTTCCGGCGCCGGAGCAGCGGACGCTGTTCTAGCCCCCTCGGAAGGGGTGAATGACTGGGCCTGGAGGCCCGTTGACGCCTGCGTCACGTGCGCCGGTGTCAACACTTGGTCGGGATTTCAGAGAATCCCAGTTCATGGTCTATCAAACCAGATCCTAACAAATGTCTGGCTTGTCCGGTGTTCTTATAAATGGGATCGTAACACTCTACAGACACCCGAACAAAACACCTTCCACAATCTCAGCTATGCCCAGAAACCATTTAGAGTCAAAGATGTATTTTTGAAATGTAGTCACTGTTGTAATGTAAGATACGTGGAAACTAAATTAGGCACAGCAAGCTCCCGCAAGCATCACCAAATATTCTATTTTTTTGTAATGCTGGGAGGATAAATGTTAGCTCGGACACCCTTGTCTAATAGTGCCATGAGAATATTCCTATTCACATTGAGAACTGGTTTAACATCTCCTCTGCAAGGTGACACTTTTGACAGTATTGCACTGAAGTGTCACATCTACAATTTGTTACTCTGTTTAGTGACGGGGATATCACATCTAGCTACGCTGTGGGATTTTTCTCATTCAAAAGGTTGCGGCCTCGTGCAATGGGGGAAATCCAATGGTTATTAAAACCTGTATTTTTAGAGGTCTTTGAAATGGTTTCATGCCAGGACCGGCTCACAGTTCCGCCTCTCCCCTTTTTTAGCAGTTCCCTCTCTATAAACAACATTTACATATGCAATTCATCCACAGGTAAAAGGAGATCAGGGCAAGGAAAAAATGATCGGAGAGGTGAGATTGGGAGTGGAATGTTCCATAATATCTAATGGATCTCCCCCAGCCAATGGACGAGAAAGGCCAGAGAATTACAACTCAGCTATGGGACCCCTCTGGAGTCACTCTGTAAAAGCAATTGCGATAAAGATCACAGCAGCACCAAGTTCAGGGAGCTCCATCTTCTCACACCTTCAGACTGCAACCAGGCATCCTATCAGAAGCTTTTTACGGATCAGTCTCGAGCTGAGTATAGTAATATAATAATCTTTATTGTCAAAAGTAGGCTTACATTAACACTGCAATGAAGTTACTGTGAAAAGCCCCGAGTTGCCACATTCTGACGTCTCTTCGGGTGCACAGAGGGAGAATTTAGAATGTCCAAATTACCTAACAGCACGTCTTTCGGGACTTGTGGGAGGAAACCGGAGCACCCGGAGGAAACCCACACAGACACGGGGAGACTCCGCACAGATAGTGACCCAAGCCGGGGATCGAACCTGGGACCCTGGTGCTATGAAACAACAGTGCTAACCACTATGTCACTGTGCCGCCCAGAGTGAAAGCTCCTCTCACCCAATGGATTATATTTTAATTTATTCTTTCACGGGATGTGGGTATCGTTGGCTAGGCCAGCATTTATGCCCTCCCCAAATTGCTTTTGAGAAGGCAATGGTGAGCTGCACCCTGCGCCCTGGTCAACGTCACAGGGCAAAGATGATGTCCATGTTTTGGCTGGTTTAACTGTGGCGCACTTACGTCCGGTGAATGGGCTGTTGAGGGCACTCCTGGACATTGATTGGCTGAGTAGGTTGACGATGATCAAATTCTGCTCTCTGCACTATGTTCTCCATTGTCACCCTCTTACACATAGCCCACTGACGCCAATTGACAACTGGACCATTGGGCAAACCTCAAGTGACATGGTGCCATATCTGTCACCCCATTCAAAAGCTGCACCTGGAGCAGATCATTCAGAGAATGGCTTTTCCTACGCCTTTGCCTGGTTTTTGCATTTGCTTTGCAAAAAGGTTTCCATTTTCTACCAAGCCCCGTTGCATAAAGTGTTATTTGATTTTAACAGGGGGCAAGTTTAGTTTAGTTCCTTCACTGTTGCTGGGTCAAAATCCTGGAACTCCCTCCCTAACAGCACGGTGGGTGAACCAACGCCGCATGGAATGCAGAAGTTCAAGAAGACAACTGACCACCGCCTTCTCAAGGGCAATTAGGGATGGGCAACAAATGTTAGCCTAGCCAGCAAAGGCCACACTGGTAAAAATGAATGAAATAAGTTGGCTTGACAGCTGGTTTGCAATGCAGACCGAGGCCAACAGCATGGGTTCAATCCTCGTTTCGGCTGAGGTTATTCATGAAGATCCCATCATCTCAACCTTGCCCCTCGCCTGAGGTGTGGTGATCCTCGGGTTAAATCACCACCAGTCAGCCCCTCCCCGTAAAAGGGGAAAGCAGCCTACGGTCATCTGGGACTGTGACGACTTGATTTTATTTGATCAACTCTGCACCTAGTAGCTTTCAGTTTTGTTATTCAATAAATGATGGAGCCAGGCAACACTGGCCAAGGAAGTGAACTGAGCTCACCTCTGGCTGTGATGCTAGTGTTGTGTACATTGCATGTGCGAATAAAACTGGCAACAGAGCTTTCACAAGTTGGACCGCCAGTGTTGGTTATTTATTCCCAATGGGCTGCAGCTATCATAGAACATAGAACATAGAACACTACAGCGCAGTACGGGCCCTTCGGCCCTCGATGTTGCGCCGACCTGTGAAACCATCTGAAGCCTGTCTTCGGAGCAGTTCACCAGGCATGGACCACAATGAATTCTCTGGAAGTCCCCACACATTCTTTGAACATTTGTCCTTTGGTTTTGTGCTGTTTAGAAAAGTTAGGATGTTGTGGGTGGGGACATGGGGTGGGGGGGGGGGGGGGGGTGGCCGAGAGGGGACAGGGGTCATTACGGTATGGGGATCAAGGTTAACTGCATTTGACACTCTACTGTATTCCTACCTCACGTGGTGTCAAACCGAATCAACGTGCGCCGATTCACTCCAAGGATTCTTGTGCAGTCTCACTCTGGAATCTGACCGCCGATTGAGAATTCCGGCTTGGCCTCGGTGCAAAGCTGACATTGATTCACTCCTCGGCTAAACCGGCTGTGTGTACCAACATACAAATACCAATTTCTTTTTATCTGATTTCATCAAAGCACTTGGTCTGTTTGTGTTGTGCTCGGTCAACTATGCAGGATTTATCATCGGCGCGATAAAATTACTAAAACACCGTTCACATTGCATCAGTCAATGGTTATGAATTGGAACAGCCCCATAAATCACAGGCGGCTGGCATGGTGCAGGCTGCATGTGGTGGCTACATGATTGAACATTTGTCCAGCGGTGCAGGTAGATTACACCTCAGTCCCAGCGCCCCTTTATTTACCACACAGCATCATTACAGCAAATTGCTGGTTGCCTCTTCTTTCAGTCAGGCCCGCTCTTTAACAACAGATTTAATTGATGCTATAATCCATTTAGCGTTGCATTTAATTGACCCTTAGTCTGCTTGAAACCTAAACATCTTATTTAGCAGGAAGGCTTGTTGAATTAACTTAAATTCAGGGTTATTAAGCCCTCAGTCGGGTTTAGAGCCAAATAGCCAATCTACCGTTAAAGCTCAAGGAGAATAATAATCAGGATGGATTATTCACTGTTGGTTGGATTCAGCTGAGTCGAGTCTGGGAAATTGGAACCCAGTAGAACCCCAAGGGCATTTCTGGGTTCTCAGAGTTCAGTGTTCCTGCCAGTCACCAACTCATGTGTGCCTCGTTGTACTCCCTGTTGGGCTTTCTTGCCTTCATGTTTCCATCCTCACTTTTTCAGCAGAAGCTCAGTTAAAGTGTGCATGCATCATAATAATGCAGGCATTTAAAAATGGTGCTACTGCAAATATAATCTAACATGAAAAGAAAGCAGCTCATCGCAATTCCAATATTAAGAACTGAGGCAAAGAATTGTGACCGATCTTTTCCTCATTTTGAGGTTTACAGCATGAAAACAAACCCTTCGGCCCAACTTGTCCATGCCATTGTAAGGTTGCCCTCGTCCCAGATGACCATAGACTGCTTTCCCGTTTGAGGGAGAGAGCTGACTGGTGGTGATTTAACCTGAGGATCACCACACCTCAGGTGGGTCAGCCGGTACGGGAATTGAACCCGTGCTGCTGGTGTGTCCTGCATCAAACCAGCTCCAGCTATCTAGCCCACTGAGCTGAACTGACCCCCATTTAGAATGAAATTTAAAATATTTTAAAACTTAAAATTAGAAGATTAAGAGCAGAATCATTGGCCAGGATTCCCCGGTATCCGGCGGGGCGGGCCGGGCCGTAGCCGGTGCCAAAGAGTGGCGTGAACCACTCCAGCGACGGGCCGCCCGGAAGGTGCAGAATCCTTCGCACCTTCGGGGGCTCGGCCGGCGAGTTGGCGCATGCGCAGAAGCGCCAGTGTGTTCCAAGAACCGCTGGCGTGATTCCTGCGCATGCGCAGGGGGTTTGTTCTCCACGCTGGTCATGGCGGAGCTTTACACAGGCCAGCGCAGAGGGAAAGAGTGCCCCGATGGCACAGGCCCACCCGTAGATCGGTAGGCCCCGATCGTGGGCCAGGCCACCGTGGGAGAACCCCCCCCCCCCCCCCGGGGGCCAGATCACCCTGCGCCCCCTCCCCCCCCAGGGCTCTGTAGGCCGCCCTCAGAGACAGGTCCCGCCGGTACAGACCTTGTGTAATTCACAACGGCGGGACTGGCCGCAAACGGGCGCCCGCTCGGCCCATCGGGGCCCGGAGAATCGCCGGGGGGGGGGGGAGGAGCACTGCCACTGGCCCCCGACCGGCGCGGCACGATCCCCGCCCTCGCCAAAAAAAAACGGTGCCAGAGAATTCAGCAGCTGGCGTCGGAGCGGTGAGGTGGGATTCACGCCACCCCACCACCACCCCCCTGCCGATTCTCCGACCCGGCAGGGGGTCGGAGAATCCCACCCATTGTGTTTTTCAAATTAATTTTCTGTACATGGTTGTGGCTGGACTAAATCTATATTGGGTTGCCCCCGGGAAGGTGTTGCTGGGCCTTTTTACTTGTAAAACTGCAGGTTCTTCCATAGTGCTGTTAGATAAGAAATTCTGGGATTAAGAGACAGCAGCGATGAAAAAAGGCGAATTCTGTCCAAGCTGGGATGGTCTGTAACTTGGAGGGGAATTTAGAAATGGTGGTGTTCTTACGTGAAAAATGTCCTCATCCTTCAAGATATGCAGGCTTGCACATTGATGAGACTCTGTTGAAGAGGCCCTGGTGAGTTATTACAGTCCGCCTTGCCAGTGTGCACTGCTGATGGGGGGAATGAATGGTGGTGAATGGAATGTTAATCGAGAGGACTGTGCTGTCTTTGGTGTCAAACATTGGGAGCGTTGTTGCAGCTCCACCAATCAAGACAACTGGGCATTAGTCCACATTCCTGAATTGTCCCTATTCTGCTGCTGTTGGCATTTTCCCTAAAACGGGTGGGCCCTGCACCTTTATTTTACTTGCTGCGGGTTTGGGGTGTAATGCACGAGGAGGGGAGGGTGCTCTTTCACAGGGTCCATGCATGAAGAACTCGAGTTGTTTACAATATACTTCAATGATTTGGATGAAGGAATTCCATGCAATATCTCCAAATTTGCAGACGACACTAAGCTGGGTCGTAGTGTGTGCTGTGAGGAGGATGCAAAGATGCCGGGTGATTTGGACAGGCTGGCTGAGTGGGCAAATACTTGGCAAATTCAATATAATGTGGGTAAATGTGAGGTTATCCACTTCGGTGGCAAAAACAGGAAGGCAGATTATTATCTGAATGGTGGCAGTTTCGGAAAAGGGGGAGTGCAACGAGACCTGGGTATCATGGTGGAACAGTCGCTGAAGGCTGGGATTCAGGTACAGCAGGCAGTGAGGAAAGCTAATGTCATGCTGGAATTCATAGCAAGAGGATTTGAGTATAGGAGTAGGGATGTCTCGCTGCAGTTATGCAGGGCCTTGGTGAGGCCCTTGAGTATTTTGTGCAGTTTTGGTCTCCTAGTTTGAGAAAGGCCAAGTTTGCTGTTGGGGGTGTCAAGCGAAGGTTCACCAGACTAATTCCCGGGATGGTAGGACTAATACATGAAGAAAGACTGGACCGACTGGGCTTGTACTCACTGGGGTTTAGAAGAATGAGACGGGATCTCATAGAAACATATAAAATCCTGATGGGACTGGAGAGGCTAGATGCGGGAAGAATGTTCCCGGTGTTGGGGACATCCAGAACCAGGGGCCGCAACCTAAGAATAAGGGGTAAGCCATTCAGGACTGAGATGAGGAAGAACTTCTTGTCTCAGAGAGTTGTGAACTTGTGGAGTTATCTGCCACAGAAACCTGTTGGGGCCAGTTAGATATGTTCAAGAGGGAGATGGATGTGGCCCTTGCGGCTAAAGGGATCAAGGGGTATGGAGAGAAAGCAGGAGTAGGATTCTGAATTTTCATGATCATATTGAATGGTGGTGAAGGCTTGAAGGGCCGAATAGCCTTCTTCTGCACTGTAGGAATTCTATTCCATTCTGATGCCATTGAGTGTTAAGGGGAGTGTTTTGAGGTGGTCCTTCCATTTGTGGACCCTGGTTGTGATATTTGGATCTTCGACAGACGAGGGTCATATCTGCTTAACACTTGTTCATTTGTACTACATCTGAACAGGTTAGAGGTCAGACATGCTGCTCTTAGGCTGTTCCAACCGCGCTCTCTGGAGACAAACACATGACTGACTGATGTCATCATCATCCGTGCCATACATAAGCATATGCCACCTTTCAATCCGTTATATATACCACAGGAAGGTGTTTAGCTTCTCTCTTTTGATGGAGCTAGTCAATACCTGACAGTTTTAATGACACCAAAGTTAATTTTTTCTCATCAATCCAAGTCAGATGTTGGTGCATCATGGCACTGACTAATTCAGTACCTGAGAAATTACAAAACAAGCTGAACTCTGCTATTATCAGTGACTGCTGCATTTCTAGTGTTATAACAGAGGAAAGTGCGATGAATTTAGGAATTTCTGATATATTGTATTATAGATATTTGGTGCAGTCAAGCTGGGTTAGTGTGTGCTTTTTTTTTAACCAATTTACCGGATGTGGACGTCGCTGGCTAGGCCAGCATTTATTCCCCATCCCTAGATGCCCTTTAGGAGGTGGTGGTGAATTGCCTTCTTGAATCGTTGCAGTCCTTGAGGTGTACGTGCACCCACTGTGCTGTTCCGTAGGGATTTCCAGGATGTTGACCCAGTGACAGTGAAGGAACGGCAATATATTTCCAAGTCAGGGTGGTGAGTGATTTGGAGGGGAACCTCCAGGTTCCCGGTGTTGGGTTCCCAGGTATCTACTGCTCTTGCCCTTATAGATGATAGTGGTCGTGAGTTTGGAAGGTGTTATCTAAGGAACTTTGGTGAATTACTGCTGTGCATCTTGTAGAAGGTACACACGGCTGCCATTGTTCATCAGTGGTGGAGGGCAGAATGTTTGTGGAAGGGGGAGCAATCAAGCGGGCCGTTGTGTCGAGCTTCTTGAGTGTTGTTGGAACTGCACTCATCCAGGCAAATGGAGAGTATTCCATTACACTCCTGTCTTGTGCTTTGTAGATGGTGGATTGCCTTTGGGGGGTCTAGACGTTAGTTACTCGCCGCAGGATTCATAGCCTTTGACCTGCCCTGGTAGCCACAGTATTAGTATGGCGAGGCCAGTTCAGTTTCTGATCAATGGTAACTCCCAGGATATTGATTGTGGGGGACTCACTGATGGTATTGCCATTAAATGTGAAGAGTTGGTGGTTGGGTTTCCTCCGGGTGCTCCGGTTTCCTCCCACAGTCCAAAGATGTGCAGGTTAGGTGGATTGGCCATGATAAATTGCCCTTAGTGTCCAAAATTGCCCTTAGTGTTGGGTGGGGTTACTAGGTTATGGGGATAGGGTGGAGGTGTTGACCTCGGGTAGGGTGCTCTTTCCAAGAGCCGGTGCAGACTCGATGGGCCGAATGGCCTCCTTCTGCACTGTAAATTCTATGACAATCTATGATTAACCTAGGACAAAAGTTCGGCACAACATCGTGGGCCGAAGGGCCTGTTCTGTGCTGTATTTTTCTATGTTCTATGTTAGATCCTCTCTTGTAGGAGGTGGTCATTGCCTGGCACTTGTGTGGTGCAAATGTGACTGTCACTTGTCAGCTCAAGCCTAGAAATTGTCCTGGTCTTGCTGCATTTGGACATGACTGCTTCATTATCTGAGGAGTCACGAATGGTACTGAACATTGTGCAGTCATCCACAAGCATTCCCAGGCAGACACGGGGAGCAGTTGCAAACTCCACACAGACAGTCACCCAAGGTTGGAATTGAACCTGGATCCCTGGCGCTGTGAGGCAGCAGTGCTAACCACCGTGCCACTGTGCCACCCATAACAAACTGACAATTGGGAATTGCTCTTCTTCACGTGTCACTTAATCCGACAAATAAAATGGTGTTGACAGGGTTGGATTTTTCCAGGTGGCAGCCTTGCCAACTGGGCCCCAATCTTGGAATTCTCTCCCCAAACCTTACTACCTCTCTCTTCTCTTTTATGATGCTCACTGAGACCTACCTCTTTGACCAAGCAGTTGGTTCTCCTCGAGCATCAAATTTTGCCCAGTAACTCTTCTGCAAGGTGCCTTCGGACACGTTTAACTGTGCCAAATGTGCTAGGTCCATCCAAGTTGTTGTTGCCAATTGTATGGGAATGAGGTACCCGATCCCTTTCGGGGCCCGTCGGACATTTCTGAAAGCAGAGCCAATTCAGTAAATAGCTCGTCAAAATTTTCTGGGAAAATGGACTCCACAGTAAATTGCCTGATTGATGAGGTGCTGAAGTAATGGACAGTCATACTTGGCATTAGTTACTGTGTCCCCACTTCCACCTGTAATTGCTGTGTTGGAAATGTAATTACAGCAATTAGAAGAGAGCATTTGCAAAACCCTCTTGGCTTTGTGCAGTCTTGGCATTTTATGAATAGTTGGCTAGAGGTTACTGTAAGGGCCTATTAAAATGCACGATTACCATTATCCATTGAAACTCATGCAGGAATGAATGGATGTGGCGCATTAAATGTGTCTCTTCATTTGCAACAAATGGATCTACTGGATGTGTCACAAGTAACAGTCAATCAGTCGAAAAATACACATTTACTTATGAACAAACTGCAACCGTTTGCCATTTTGCCAAGATTTTAAAATATTTGTTTCTGTTTTTAGCTCTGCGTTCAACAGATTATTCTCTAATTCCCCCATGTGGTTGGACTCGCCAAGGCCCAGCAGTTGCCCACTTAATCAAAAGACACTTTGAACAATCTAAACAGGCAGTGAAGCATGGGGCACCTCACCCTCAGTTGCCTGCATCAAATGAAGAAGCCAGAAGCTTGACGCCATTGGAGCCACTGGGATGGAGGGAAACCCCTCTTCAGGACTCTTGATGGATGCCGTTGCCTCTTTTCATCCTTTCTGCGCCTTCACTGGAAC
Source organism: Scyliorhinus canicula (assembly GCF_902713615.1). Lineage (NCBI taxonomy): Eukaryota > Metazoa > Chordata > Chondrichthyes > Carcharhiniformes > Scyliorhinidae > Scyliorhinus > Scyliorhinus canicula. The sequence goes on along the minus strand of NC_052148.1, from coordinate 28,449,343 downwards.
ATGGAGCCTCTCGCTGCCACTGGGAAGCTGCCTCATTTGAGCTGGCAGCTTCCACAAATGTTGGGATTCGCAAAGTGGCTGCTAAGGGGGTCTCTTTAGTTGCCCTAATTGACTGTACGCTTCCATGGTGCAGGCAGCCAACGTGGTTTGGGAACGTCCTGGAAGACAGGAGTGTGACAGTAAGCCATCCTAACATGGCTTCCTCCTATATTCCTTGCGCCTCCACTTCCATTTCCACGTGCCTGGAAAAATCCATCCCGATGCACAATTACCATTTCTGCTAATTTTTTAATACGTAGTTACTTTCAACAGATGTGCAAAAGGTACAGAGCAACTATGAACTTAATTGAGTGGGAGGAATGGGCTTGAGGAACTGAATGGATTCCGACTTTGCCTAATTCCCTATTATAAGCCAATATATTTGTGGAGCAGTGCAGTACTCTTGGAGACAGGAGCACGTGTCAGAGACCACGGGCGGGATTCTCCGACACCCCGCCGGATCGGAGAATCGCCGGGGGCCGGCGTCAATCCCGCCCCCGCCGTGTCCCGAATTCTCCGCCATGGTGGCCTGGTCCGCAATCGGGGCCCACTGATCTGCCGGCGGGCCTGTGCCTTGGGGGCACTCTTTCCTTCCCCGCCGGCCTCTGTAGGGCTCCACCATGGCCAGCATGAAGAAGAAAGCCCCTGCGCATGCGCAGGAAACATGGCGGTGATTCTGCACGTGCGGCAGAACACGCCAGCGGTTCTGCGCATGCGCCAACTTGTGCCGGCCCACGGCGGCCCTTCGGCACCACTTGGTGTGGCGTCAACCCCGCCGCTGCCGGCCTAGCCCCTGGAACTGCGGTGGATTCCGCAACTTCCGGGCGGCCCTACGCCGGAGTGGTTTGTGCCACTCTTGGCGCCGGCGTCATGCCACCCGCCAATTGAGGGAGAATCCCGGCCCAAGAGTCTAGTGAGAAGGAGGAATTGAAGGAAATTAGTCCTGCTAAAATAATAAGGATGGAAAAATTAATGGGACTGAAAGTCAATAAATCCCCCAACGCCTGATATTCTACATCACTGGGTACAGAAGGGGATGGCCAGGGAAATAGTGGATGCATTGGTTGTCATCTTCCAAAATGTTGTAGTTTCTGGAACAGCCCCACAGATTGGAGGATGGCACATATAACCCACACAAGAACACAGGAAATAAAAGCAGGAGTAGGCCACCAGGCCCTTCAAGCCTATCCCCGCCATTTAATACGACCCTGGCTGAGCTTTGCCGGCCTCAACACCTTTTCTGTGCCATTCCCCCTCTAACCCTCGATCTGACAAATATTTATCCACCTCCACTTTAAAAACTTCTAATGATCCAGCCACCAGGGAAGAGTGTTCCAGAGATGCACCACCTCTTTGAGAAGAAATTTCTGCACACCTTGGGCGGCATTCTCCGTCGACCAACGGCAAAAATCGGGAAATGCGATTGGGCGCAGAAACGGTTTTGACACTAAAATCGTGGCTGGCGCCGGGTTCACACCAAATCGCAATTCTCCGGTGCCTCGATAGCGGCGTCAATGTGCTCCATGACGTTTGCAGATAATTTGCGACAACCGGGTAATAACTGGGGCCTCTGTGACTCACTGCCTCCACTGGGGGAATTTCCGCTGGCGAGATTCACTTGTGCTTCACCAATTGAGAAACAGGCGTGTAGCTGATGAGGGAGAGAGAGGGGGTAGGACACGCAGAGATACGACCATGGGCTGACACTGGCCAGGCTGACTGGGGTAGCAGACCCCTGCCAGGGGTGGAGGGGATGGGTGTGGGGTCAAGGTGACCCTCCACGGTACTGGAGCGGTGCCCAGTCACGGACTGTCATTGTCGCAATCTGCAAAGCAGCCAACTTGCTATGCACCCCACTGACCACCCACCTTGGCCCCTGGTTCTGCAGAGTTCTACTGGCCTTATGGGCACCCTACCCCACCACCCCCGCACTTCAGCACTCCGCAGCCCGCCCAAGGGCAACACCCACAGTAGCCCCAATTGGAGGGGGGGGGTGCCAGACCGGGGGGGGGGGGGGGGGGCTGCAGAGGGTATCGCTGGCACAGTTATTGCCAGATGACAGTACTCCTGGCAGCAGGGATGGGTGCCAGGGCCAGAGGTCCACACAGCGCAGGGACACAGAGCCAGGGGTGTGCTGACGGGGGATGTGGGGACATGCAGGGGCAGAGTCTGCAGAGTCAACCGATGCCACTGTGTAGCCCATTGGACCTGATTGGGCGCGGGGATACGCACCATGCTAACATGTCGGCCTTTCACCCCCCTGCACACAATGGATATTAGAATACATCCAGCAATGGTGGCCTTCCTCCCAGTCTCCGCAGCCCTGAGGGATCCCCTGTGGCTGGACCTGCTTGAGGAGGAGGAAGCTGCAGCAGTGGAGCCTGCCTCAGAGGAATGAGAGGCAGCTGCTGAGGCTGGAGAGCCGGCCGCCCAACAGCCCCAGGAGGAGGAGGTGCAAAGGGGGCGCCACATGAGGCCTCATGTGTACTGGCAGCATCTGTCATTCAAGGATCTGCTGGACCGGGTAGGCCGTTGTGACTCCGGCTGAGCAGGGGGACAGTGAAATATGTCTGCTCGACTAAATCGGGGGTACTAGGATTGGTGTCTGAGGAGAGATTGAGTTTACTGGGCCTGTATTCACAGATTAAGAGGGTTACTCATTGAAACGTATACCATTCTGTCAGGGATGGACAAACTGAAGGCAGTGATATTCTTTCCTGTGGCTGGTGGGGGAGGGGGGGGGGGGTTTGTCCAGAACAAGGGGCTACAATCTCAAGATATTGGTGGGCCATTTAGGAAATAAGAATAAGTGAGGAGAATGTTCTTCACTCGGAGGGTGAGGAACCTAACGAATTCTCCATCAGAGATATCTATGGAAGCCAAGTCACTGGATATATTTAAGAAGTAAATAGATAGATTCTGAGACACTCAAGGTGTCAAGGGGAATGGGGAGAGTGCTAGAGTATGGTATTGAGATAGAGGATCAGCCACGTTCACATTGAATGGCGGAGCAGGCTCGAGGGGTTGAATGGCCTCATCCTTTTTCTATGTCTCTACGGGTCCAAAAAGCAGCCATTCTGCCCATTTGAGTCCATGCCAATTTTAACCTGGCCCACTGTACAATAAAGAGTAATAGTTTTAAGAAACTACAGTCTCAAGCAGCTTACTTTGGGAGAAAGATCCCCCCTTAAACCCCGAACACATACACTTGCCAGTCATGAATCTGGTGAGATCAGGTTCAATGCCGCCTTTACATTTTGGCCAGCGTGCTCTGTGTTGAAGTCAGTGGGAAGTAAATCAGATGGGATGAAACTACAGCATTCTAGCCAGTCCTGTTGGTATCTCTACTGCACTGCCTCCTCAGCTAGCCTAACAAGCTAATACTTAGTTCTGATGTTCATATCATTAATGGAGATTGGAAGCAACAAGCACCCAAGCACTGACTCCTGCAGTGCTCAAATCAACATCACCTGCCATTACCCTCTTCTGATTCCTGTCTACTTCCTATTTTTAACCGTCTTCGATATCATTTCCATGTTCCGTCTGGAATTCCTGTGGTTCTGAGTTTAATTAGAGAGCCTTTCAGGCAGTCTTGATCTGCAAGATGTTTTTGTAGCTCTGGTTCATAGGTGGCTCTACACTATTGTGCTAATGATTTTACTTCAATAACGTAACAGACTGATAAGCAGCCATACAGTCGTAGAGGTCTAGAGCACAGAGAAGGCCCTCTGCCCCTTCGTATCTGCGCTGGTAAAAATCTTCCAATCCTATTTTCCAGCACTTGGCCGAGAGCCTTGTCATCGCAAGTGCAAATCTAACTACTTCTTAAATCTTTTCAGGGTCTCTACACCCTCAGTCAGTGAGTTCCAGACTCCCACCATCCTCTGGGTAAAAGGTTTTTCCTCACATCCCCTCGAAACCTCCTGCCCCTTAGCTTCAATCTCTGCCCCCTGGTTAGTGATCCCTCCACCAAGGGGAAAGGTTTATTCCTGTCTACTCTGTCTATGCCCCTCATAATTTTATACATCTCAATCATGTCCCCCGTCCCCCCCCCAACTCAGCCCCCCCCCCCCCCCCCCCCAGGCCCCCCCCCACTTCAAGGAAAACAACCCTAGTCTATCCAATCTGTCTCCGTAACTAAAATTCTCCAGCCCAGGCAACATCCTTGTAAATCTCCTCTTCACCCTTTCCAGTGCTATCACGCCCTTCCTATAATGTGGATTCCTGAACTGCACACAGTACTCAAGCTGTGGCCCAACCAATGTTTTATACAGTTCCAGCAGAACCTCCCAGCTATGCCTCAGCTAATAATGTCAAGTATACCAAATGCATTCTTAACCACTGTATCCACCTACCTTGCAACCTTAACGGACCAATGTACATGAACACCAAGGTCCCCCTGATATTTGGTGCTTCTCAGGGTTCTGCCGTTCCTTGGGTATTCCGTTGTCTTCTGGCCAAGTGCATCACCTCACACTTATCGGGATTAATTTCCATTTGCCACTGCTCAGCCCATCTGACCAACCCGTCTATATGCTCCTGTAATCTAAGGCTATCCTCCTCACTATTTACCACCCCATCAATTTTTGTATCATCCGCGAACTTACTGATCAACCATCCCATACTCAAGTCTAAATCATTTATATAATCCACAAACAGTAAGGGTCGCAACACTGCGGGACTCCACTGTACACAGGCTTCCAGTCAGAAAAACACCCCTCAACTATCACCCTCTGCTTCCTGCCACTCAGCAAATATTAGATCCAATTTGTCAAATTGCCTTAGATCCCATGTGTTCTTGTCTTCATTCCCTCATTTGATATGACTTATTCAAATCACTATCATTCACTACCATTCTCCCATGTGGGACCTGATCAAAAGCTTTGCTGAAGTCCAAGTAGACTATGTTAAATGCATTTCCTCATCTACGCACCTGGTCACCTCTTTGAAAATTTTAACCAAGTTGGTCAGGCATGACCTCCCCTTAGCAAAACTCCGGCACCTCCCCTGTGGTCAGAGAGGAATTGAAAATTATTGCTAGCGCCCCTGCTATCTTCTCCCTTGCCTCACTCAGCAACCTGGGATACATTCCATCCGGCCCTGGAGACTTATCGACTTTCAAGCCTGTCTCCTCTCTGTCTATGTTAATTTCTTTAATTTTATCACAGTCTTTCTCCCTGCTTTCTATACCCATGCTGTCCCTCTCACTGGTGAACATCGACACAAAGTATTCATTTGGAACCCCAACTACATCCTCCGGCTTGTATCAAAGTTGGAGAAAATTAAGTGATTGGATAAAAGTAGATTTTCCTTTAAATGAATCTAGGCCCTGATATCATTGACCATCTACTGAAATTTAAATTCTACACTTGCATTTTCAGCCAAATTGTTTTAATATTGTTCATAACTTGTGGCCCAATTCTCCGGCCTCCCAGCGGTGTGTTTCTCGGCGGGAGGAGACTGTTGGCAGCGGGATTCTCTGTTCCCCCTGCTGTCAATGGACATTCCCACTGAAGCCACCCCATGCTGCTGGGAAATCCATGTGTGGGGTGGGCTGCCAGAGAGAACAGAGAATCCCGCCACCAGCAAACGGCCGTAGAATTGTCCTGATATCTCTCTCCTCCATATAAATCAGAGTAGGTCATTCAGCCCCGTTCCACCATCCAGTTGGATCACGGTTGATCAGTACCTTCATCCAAAATGCACTTGCAGAAATTAGGAAGGCTAATGGAGTATTACTTTTTGTCACAAGAGGTTTTGAGTACAGCATAGTGGAGTCTTGCTTCAGTTACAGAGATGCTTGGTTGGACCGCCCCTGGAGTGCTGAGTGCAGTTCAGGGGCTGATTTAGCACAGTGGGCCAAACAGCCAGCTTGTAATGCAGAACAAGACCAGCAGCGCGGGTTCAATTCCCGTAACAGCCTCCCCGAACAGGCGCCGGAATGTGGCCACGGGGGACTTTTCACAGGAACTTAATTGAAGCCTACCTGTGACAATAAGCTATTATTATTGTTAGTTCTGGTTCCCTTCACTCAGAAGGGATATTATTGTTATCGAGGGAGTGCAATGAAGGTTCACCAAACTGGTCCCACAAATGACGGAACTCTCGTACGAGGAAAGATTGTGTAAACTGGACCTGGATTCTCTCGAGTTTTGAAGAATGAGAGGCGATCTCATTTAAACCTGCAAAATAGTTAAAGGGATATATGCAGGTAAAATGTTTCCCTTGGTTGTTTTAGTAGGCCACAAACAAGTCCGGACTGAGTTAGTGAAAAGGAAAATATGGTTTATTGCAAAACAATTGTATTTACACTTTACATCAGATCCCAGCCGGGTCTGCTCTGTCAGTTCCATACCGGGCTGACTTTATACTGATCTTAATCATGAATGATCTCGAGCTCCCCGCCCCTTTAGCGGGGGAGCTCGTATCCGACGAGACTCAAAGAGACCCGAGGCCTCATGCGGGTGATAACAGTTGGGCGAGTCTAGAGTCAGAGGGCACAATTTCAAAATAAGAGGGAAGCCACTTCGGACAGAAGTAACAGGTAATTTCTTTACACCAAGAGTTGCAAATCTTTGGAATTCCCTGCCCCAGAGGGTTGTGGAAGTTCAGTCATTGTGTATGTTTAAGGCAGAGATTGAGAGATTTCTGATTAACAATAGTATTAAGGGTTACGGGGATAGTGGGTGTAAAGGGCATTGAAGTGTCCATAAGACCATAAGACATAGGAGTGGAAGTAAGGCCATTCGGCCCATCAAGTCCACTCCGCCATTCAATCATGGCTGATGGGCATTTGGCTGGTGTCCAATCAGCCATGCTCGTATTAAATTGCAGAGCAGGCTCAACAGGCTGAATGGCCTACTCCTGTTCCTATCTAGCCAGCTTCGTCCATAATGCCTCAATACCCTTGCCTACCCCAAATCTATCAATCTCAGTTTTGGAAATTTTCAATTGAACTCCCAGGTTCAACACCATTTTGGATGGGAGAGAGGTCCAGATTTCCACAAGCCAAAAGGCTTTCTGACATTACAACTGAATTAAAAATAAATAATCTTTATTGCCACAAATGGGTTACATTAACACTGTAATGAAGTTACTGTGAAAAGCCCCTTGTTGCCACATTCCAGCACTTGATCAGGTACAGAGAGGAAGAATTCAGAATTCTCAGCTGGTACAGGAATTGAACCTGCACTGCTGACCTTGTACTACATCACCAACCAGCTGTCTAGCCCACTGAGCTAAACAGCCTTGCTGTAATGCTGAGTGCATTCTCCTTGGGTTCTGGATTCCCCCTCAGCAATAAATAGCTTCTCTCTAATTAAACTATGAACTCCTTTAATCATTCCACTACCACAATTAGATCACCCCTTAATTTTTCTAGATTAAGGTGAATGTTATTCTGATGCACACAACTTAATTTATCCCTTTTAACTCCAATATCTGCCCTGTGCCTCAACCAAAGCCTTCAATGGTCAGGAATTTGGCAGATGGCGTATAATGTAGGAAAATATGAACTTATACACTTTTGCACAAAGAATAGAAAAGGAGAATATTTATTAAATAGAGAGCGATTGCAGAACTTTGAGGCACAAAGGGTTCTGGCAACCCTGGTACATGCATCATTGAAAAGTTAACAAATGATTTTCAGAAAGCAAATGGAATGTTGTTATGTATTGCAAAAGGAATGGAATAGCAAAGGAAGAATGTTTTGCTACAGCTCTACAGGGAGTTGGTGGTAAGGTTGACAGTTTTGGTCTCATTATTTGAGATAGGATAGTAAGAAGTCTTACAACACCAGGTTAAAGTCCAACATGTTTGTTTCAAACAAACATGTTGGACTTCAACCTGGTATTGTAAGGCTTCTTACTGTGCTCACCCCAGTCCAACGCCTGCATCTCCACATCTTGAGATATGATATAAATGGGTTAGAAGCAGTTCAGAGAAGGTTCACCTGACTAATAGCTGAGATGTGAGTGTTATTTTATGAGGATAGTTGGACAGTTGGACAGGTTGGGGTTGTACATTGGAGTTTCAAAGATTGAGACGTGATCTTATTGAAACATGTAAAGTAGTGAGGGGATTTGACAGGATCAATGCTGAAAGAATGTTTCCCTGTGTGGGAGGGTCTACAATAAGGTGACACAGTTTAAAATAAAGTGTCTTCCATTAAGATGGAGATGAAGAGAGATTTTCTCTGAGGGTCGTCAGTCTTTGGAACTCTCTTCCCCAGTGAGTGATGGAGGCAGGGTTAATGAATATTTTTAAGAACAAGAACAAAGAAAATTAGAGCACAGGAACAGGCCCTTCGGCCCTCCCAGCCTGTGCGATCCAGATCCTTTATCTAAACCTATTGCCTATTTTCCAAGGTCAACTTCTCTCTGTTCCCCACCTGTTCATATATTTGTCCAGATGCATCTTAAATGATGCTATCGTACCCGCCTCTACCACCTCCGCTGGCAAAGCTTTCCAGGCACCCATCAACATCTGCGTAAAAAACTTTCCACGCACATTTCCATTAAACCTTTCCCCTCTCACCTTGAAATCGTGATCCCTTGTAATTGACACCCCCACTCTTGGAAAAAGCTTGTTGCTATCCACCCTGTCCATACCTCTCATAATTTTGTAGACCTCAATCAGGTCTCCCATCAACCTCCGTCTTTCCAACGAAAACAATCCTAAGCTACTCAACCTTTCTTCATAGCTAGCACCCTCCATACCAGGCAACATCCTGGTGAACCTCCTCTGCACCCTCTCTAAAGCATCCACATCCTCTGGTAATGTGGCGACCAGAACTGCACGCAGTATTCCAGAGGTCGATAGATTAATCAGTAACAAGGGAGTCAAAAGCTAAAAGTATCGGCAAAATGAGAATGTAGTTGTAACTGCAATCAGATTTGCCACAATCATATTGAACAAGAGGAAGGGGTGTTATCCATATAACCGCACTAGCCACAAACATATTGTGGGTGCAAAAGAGCAGCTCGGAAGCCGGGAATTCTCTGGGGAATAACTTGCTTTATGACTTCCCAAAGCCTTCCTACCACCTTCAATGCATAAGTCAGGAGAGTGATATTTACACTCCACTCTCCTGGATGGGTATGACTCCAAGAACACTCAAGAAACCCAACATCAAACAGAACAAAGCAGCTTACTTGACTGGTGCCCCATTCACCACTTTACACATTTATCCACTCCATCACTGGAACCCAGTGGCAGCAGTGTGTACTATCTATTAGAGGCGTTGCAGTAACTCACCAAAGTGCCTCCAACAGTGCCGTACAAACCTGCAACCACTGCCACCTAGAAGGACATTGGGAGCAGATGCATTGTGACAACACCACCTGCAAGCACCTCCCAAAAATATACACCATCCTGACGTGGAAATGTATCGATGTTCCTTCACTGTTGCTTGGTGAAAATCCTGGAACTCCTTTCCTAACCGCACTGTGGATGTACCTACGCCACATGGACTGCAGCAGTTCCAGAAGGAGGCTCACGGTCATCACCACCATTGCTTGCCAAGGGCAATTAGAGTTTGGCAAAAACGACTTTTCTTGTCAGTGATCCCCACATCCCAGGTGGGAATCTCACATCCCAGGGCCCAGCCGGAGAGTCGCCGGAACCGGTGCGAATCGCAGCACGCTGCCCCGGCGTCGGTCCGCCGATTCTCCGATGAGCGGAGAATTAGCGCCATTGGTGCTGGTGCAATCTACGAGCGGCCACCCTAAAAAAGCCGAGTCCTGCTAGGGGCGTTCACACCTGCTCTTCCGCGACAGGACCCCGACCTGGCTGCATCTGGGGCCAGTCTGATGTGGGAGGGGAGGGGGTCCTACCCGGGGGGGGGGGGGGGGGGGGGTACCTCTGCTGTGGCCTGGCCCGTGATCGGGGCCCACCAATCGGCGAGCCGGCCTCTCAGGCTGGGGGCCTCCTTTGTTCCGGGCCGGCCCCTGTAGCCTTACGCCATGTTGCGTCGGGGCCGGCGCGGAGAAGGGAGCCACTGCGCTTGCGTGCGTTGGCGCCTTCCCCGCTGCGCATGTGCAGACGCGCTGCACCCGTTTGATGCCGGGGATCGGCAGCTGGAGTGGCGTGGGTTGCTGCAGTGCCAGGCTGGCCCCCGTAGGCGTCAGAATTTCTGCTCCTGAGGGTATGTTGATGCCGTCAAGAAACGTGACGGCGTTTACGACGGCGTCAACACTTAGCCTCAGGATCAGAGAATCCCGCCCCACATGAATGAATAGTAAGAAATACTTGGAATTGTATTTTTGTCATTGAGGCAAGTGGCTCAAGTTTAGAAATTTCCCACCTTGGTGGAAGGTGAACTGCCAGACGCTTGGGGCAGCCGAGTGCCTCGGTTGTCTAGGACTTCTTTCCAGTTGTTTTTTTTTTTAATTCTCACTCTTCACACCCCATAATGTCGCCATCCATGTTCCATGCCAACTCCATGCCCACTTGCCAATTTGACGCCAATCCATGTCAAACTACACAATTTACACCCTGCATTTCAACTCATCCAGTATCCACCATCGGCAGGTTAAAATCAAATAAAATAAAGAGCTATCTTTCGCCGTATTAAAATACATTCTCATTCATAAAAGCCCGTTCAAAACGTTTAAATCTTCTCAAGTGCTCAATCACCTCAAAAAGAAACTTTTATTCATAGAACCACATCAGAGACCGCTGATCCTTGAATAAATCATTTGAGCTCTCAATCAAGCTGTGAATTTAGTACTTGCTGACATAATTGTAAGTTGGGCGGCAAGGCGTCACAGTGGTTAGCACTGCCACCTCACAGCTCCAGAGACCTGGGTACAATTCCAGACTGGGGTGGAGTTTGCACTTTCCCCCCATTCCCGTACCAGCCTCCCCGGACAGGCGCCGGAATGTGGTGACTAGGGGCTTTTCACAGTAACTTCATTGAAGCCTACTCGTGACAATAAGCGATTTTCATTTCATTTTTTCATTTCATGTCTGCGTAGGTTTCCTCTGGATGCTCCAGTTTCCTCCCATAGTCCAAAGATGTGCACATTAGGTGGATTGGCAATGCTAAATTGCCCCTTGTTGTCCAAAAGGTTAGGTAGGGTTACTGGGTTTCAGGTTTATAGGGTGGAGACGTGGGCTGAAGTAGGGTGCTTTTTCCAAGGGCTGGTGCACACCCAATGGGCCAAATGGCCTCTTTCTGCACTGTAAATTCTATAAGTTGTGGAAAGCAGCCAGGCCTTCACAAAGGGCCCTTAGGCAAATGTCAGCAAACAGCTGGAATAGAGTTCTTATAACATCACTGGGAGAGGCAGCCTATTTTGTTACTTTTTAAATGTCTGTGTTTTTAAATAACTTGAGTTTATGACAGTTATACAAACTTTACCCGCCCTTCAAGAGTCTTTACGTCGACTCCATAGATGTGACTCTGCACTGTGGTTTATGGCCCTTGCTAGTGTGACAATGAGGTCAGTTTGAACTTAACCAGCGAAAAAGGGATCTGTCAGAAATGGGGGCGAGACTTCGGATCTGGGACTGACAAATTAATTTTAAAGGTTTGCAAAGTCTCTGTAGTGCTGCAGTAATGCATGCCTTAATCTTTCAATGTCCCTTTAAGACTTTCTGTTCACATCTATTCTATTTATTGTGCTACCTACCAGTGCTCATACTTGAGTGAGAATTGCACTTGCTCAGTTAACCCAATCCTCTTGACTGACTTTTATATAACCTGGGTCACTGTTGTCCAGTTAGCTCTACTACCACGGTTGCATGCGCGATTGTACGTTTCACCCCTGGCTTAGCAGTCAATGCTGATCATTCAATGGCTTAAGTTAGCACTGACAATGAAATAATAGGGAGCCAGGCATTTTCTTGAGAATCTGGCTACCTTGACAGGTTAGATGCTCGAATTGCAAACCAACGCACATGCTCCTCAATCATTTTCCATCCTTTAAAATCAGATGGAAATTCACGAGTAGCTGCTACCCAAAGCTGTGTTTTGTGTTTCTGCCCCTTGGGTGCTGAAGATGAATAGCTGTCTTTATGCATTAGGAGCTGAGAGGTAACTAAATATTCATGCGCTGCTATTGACGATATTCTTAAAAAGTGTACAGATCAGCCATGTCTTTCATTGAGCATGTTTGAAGGGCTGTGTAGCTTAATGTTCTAAAGTTGCTGAAATCATACGAATGCAAGAAGTTTCAGAATTGTGATGTATCACAGCTTGGTTTGGTTCCTGCTCTGCCCAAGACTGCAGAAAAACTACAAAAGATCATGATTGTCGCCCAATCCATCACGCAAACCAGCCTCCCATCCATTGACTGTCTACAATTCCCGCTGCCTCGGAAAGGCAGCCAACATAATTAAGGACCCCACGCACCCCGGACGTACTCTCTTCCACCTTCCTCCGTCAGGAAAAAGATACAAAAGTTTGAGGTCACATACCAACCGACTCAAGAACAGCTTCTTCCCTGCTGCCATCAGACTTTTCAATGGACCTATCGCGTATTAAGTTGATCTTTTCTCTACACCCTAGCATTCAAAGTACCATCTTGCATTATTGACTTTGTCTATATATGTGGCTGTGGAACCCACCTCTTCACTCACCTGAGGAAGGAGCTATGCTCCGAAAGCTAGTGATTCAAAACAAACCTGTTGGACTTTAACCTGGTGTTGTAAGACCCCTTACTGTGCCCACCCCAGTCCAACGCCGGCATCTCCACATCATGGTTAATGATCTAGACCTTGGTATATAGTGCAGAATTTGCAGATGACATGAAACTTGGCAGCATTGATATAACTTTGAGGAAGGTAGTGCAAAACTTCAAAAGGACATAGACAAGTTGGTGGAAAGGTTGGACAAGTGGCAGATGAGTTTCAATGCAGAGAAATGTGAAGAGATTCATTTTGGAAGAACATGGGGAGACAATAAAAAATAGGGGTTACAAATCTAAGGGGGGCGCAGGAGCAAAGGGACCTGGGTTTGCTTGTGCATAAGTTATTGGAAGTGGCAGGACAGGTTGAGAGAGAGGTTAATAAAGTATGCAGTATCCTGGGCTTTATTAGTAGGGGTAAAGAATACAAGGGCAAGGAGGTTATGTTGAACTTGGATGAGCATTATTTCGGCCTCACCTAGAGTATTGTGTCCAGTTCTGTGTGCTACACTTCAGGAAGAATGGGAAGGCAATGGAGTGATAGCAGAAAGCATTCAGGAGAATGGTTCCGGAGATGAGGAACTTCAGTTATGTAGATTGGAGAAGTTAGGACTGCTTTCCTTAGACAAAGGAAGATTGAGAGGACATTTGATCGAGATATTGGATATCATGAAGGGTCTGTACAGATTAGATAGGGAGAAACTGTTCCCACTTGTGGAAGGATCAAGAACAAGAGGGCACAGATTTAATTTGCAAGAGAAGCAAACGGAATGTGAAGAAGAACAGCTACAGACAGCAAGTGGTTAGGGTTTGGAATAAGTACACTGCCTGAGAGGGTGGTGGAGGCAGGCTCAATCGAAGAAAAAGACTAGTGCCTGGAAAGGAGGAATCTACAAGGTTCGGGGAGAAGGCACAAAATAAATTTCTCATTTGGAGAACTGGTGCAGACACGATGGGCCGAATGGGCTCCTTCTGTGCTGTAACAAATCTGTAATTCCGTGAAAGGAAGTGGGAGTCATTGGCTTTCATTTGAGGCTGTAATCATTCCGACATTGTTCATCTCAGGAATGCCTATTATGCCTGGGATGATTGATGTATTTAGCGGCTCCTTTGCAGAAACACTTTCGTTCTGCAGCTTGGAATAAAACCGTGTCCTTATAATTAGAACCCCTTGAAGAGTTGAATGTAATTTTCAGCTAAAGCGGAAAACCTGTTAGATTAGAGTTTTGGAGAGAGAAAGAAAAAACAACTTGTGAAAGTCTTGAATGCCAGCAGCGCAGATGAGTCCAACGTCCACAATATTAAAAGAAAGACTAACAGACAATTGCATTTTGGAGGAAGCCATATGTTGGGGTTCCTCAGCGCCTGGTGTTAAGACCACTGCTTTTCTTAATTTATCTCAATGACCTGGACTTGAGTGTGCAGGGTACAATTCCAAAATTGGCAGATGATGCAAACTTGGAAGAAAAGTTATTGTGAGGAGAACAATGATAGTCTTTAAGAGGATACAGGCATGCTGTGTTTTTGTTACTTATTAGTTTATGGGATATGGGTGTTGCTGGCGAGGCCAGCATTTATTGCCCATGCCTAATTTACCTTGAGAATATTTCATTGGAAGCAGTTCAGAGGATTGTCGAATGAGCAAAGGCTAAACAGGCTGGGACTCTACTCACTGGAATTTAGAAGAATGAGAGGTGATCTCATTCGTATTGGATCCTTAAGGGCCTTGACAGGGTAAATGCTGAGAGAATGTTTTCCCTGATGGGAGAGTCTCGGACCAGAGAGCACAGTCTCAGAATAAAGGGGAGCCAATTTCAGACTGAGGTGAGGAGGAATTTCTTCTCTCAGAGGATTGTGAGTCTTTGGAACTCCTTACTACAGAGAGCTGTGGGAATATAATCCTTGTGCATATTCAAGATTGAGATAGATAGATTCTTGATCAGGAAGGGAATCAGGGGTTACTGGAAAAGGACAGGAAAGTTGACGTGAGGAATGTCGGATCAGCCATTATCCCATTGAACTGTGGAACAAGCTCGAGAAGCTGAACAGCCCACTCCTGTTCCTATTTCTTATGGTTTTATGGCCTTCTTGAACCGCTGTAGTCCATGGGCAGCACGGTAGCACAGTGGTTATCACAGTTGATTCACAGCTCGAAGGTTCCAGGTTCGATTCCCGGCTTGGGTCACTGTCTGTGTGGAGTCTGCACGTTATCCCTGTGTCTGAATGGGTTTTCTCCGGATGCTCCGGTTTCTTCCCACAGTTCGAAAATGTGCAGGTTAGGATTGGCCACGATCAAATGCCCCCACTGTCCAAAAAGTGGGGTTATTGGGTTACAGAGATAGGGTGGAGGCGTGGGCCTAAATAGGGTGCTTTTTCCAAGAGCCAGTGCAGACTCGATTGACCAAATGGTCTCCTTCCGCACTGTGAATTTTATGTTTAGAGTAATTGAATGAGAGGGCAGAATCTTCCATGAGGGGAGCACCTCATTGGTGCCGACATTGGGAGCTCTCACCGAGTATTCAGTCTCTTGAACAAAATGTTTTTCCTCATGTGATGTACATGACACCCGTGACGTCTTGCCTCTGGTAAGCTTGCCACCATGCCATCCCCAGCACTAGTTCCAAATCCAGTCGGGGATGGGGGGTGGGGGGGGGGGGGGGGGGGGGCAGGGGGGGGGGGGGTGGCTGCCAGGAAGGCAGCACCAAGTTTTACAGAGGGATCCTTCACCAGAAATCTCACAGAGTCGGGAAAGTCTCTACCCACAATTGGGCAGGCATCCAGAGAGCAAATGATCAACGCTGTCGGGAAGGCTGGGGCCGCGCTTGTGAGCACCACTTCACTCCAAAGGGGGACGGAGCTGCTGTGTAGTGAGGAGATGAATTACATTCTTCGTGCAGCCAGGGTAAAGATAAAAGTAAAGTCGCCACCAGATGACCATCGGCTGCTTTCCTCTTTGAGGGGCAGAGCTGACTGGTGGTGATTGAACCCGAGGATCACCACACCTTACGCGAGGGACAAGGTTGAGAAAGTGGAGCTTTCAAGAAAACCAGGGGAAATCCACCTCTTCATATCTTCCTCAGCACCCCTGAACCACAGCCCTCACACCTCCATGATGGTCTCACTCCCACCCACCTCGCGAGGCCATGCGCTGCTCCCCCAGACCTATATTCTCCCCAGTAGCTTCAGTGTCCCTCAAATGGTCGCTCTCATTCACCTCCCACTTATGCCAGACTTCATCCCTATCTGTCCCGGCACGACTTCCACCAACACTCTTCCCATCTGCTCATTCCGGAACAAACCTGAGGACAGACGTGAGCGGGCCATTTGAGGAACGAGCCCTTGAACTTGTTGGCGAGGAGCAGGGCTGCTCCTGTGCAGAGGGCGAGGCCGGGACCAAAGACAAAAGTGAGAACCTTCAACAAATCCAACCATGGTGCGACTATTATCTGAATGGCCATAAATTAGGAGAGGGGAATTTACAACGAGAACTAGGTGTCCTCGTACACCAGTCGCTAATGGTAAGCATGCAGGTACAGCAGGAGGTAAAGAAGGCAAATGGTATGTTGGCCTTCACCGCGAGAGGATTTGAGTACAGCAGCAGGAATGTCTTTCTGCAATAATAATAATAATAATCTTTATTAGTGTCACAAGTAGACTTACGTTAACACTGCAATGAAGTTACTGTGAAAAACAGGACCTTGGGAGGCCACACCTAGAATATTGTGTGAAGTTTTGGTCTCCTTATCTTGAGAAAAGATGTTCTTGCTCTAGAGGGAGTGCAGTTCTTTACCAGATTGATTCCTGGGATGGTGGGACTGAAGTATGAGGACAGATTGAACCGGTGAGGATTGTATTCGCTGGAGTTCAGATGAATGAGGGGGGATCTCAGAGAGACCGTTAAAATTCTGATAGGACTAGAAGGATCTTCCACATGTTGGTGGTGTCCAGAACCAGGGGTCTGTGGTGAACGTATTGCTACTGCAATTCACCACTGTGTTGTACTGTACTATGTTGATGCCCCTGTGGGCTCCACCTGTGGCTCCGCCCCCTCGGGGGTGGTATATAAACCTGCAGCCCATAGGCGGCACTCAGTACAGAGCAGTCACAGGCAGGCACAGATCTAGTGTATTAAAACCACTGTTCACTTCTACTAATCATCTCGTGTGAATTGGAGCTCGCATCAATTTAATAAGGTAAGATATCGCAATGGAAGCCGCCCTCAAACCTGATCAACTGGATCAACTGATCGCCTCCTCCTCCTTTCCCGCCGTCACCGAGACACACAAGCTGAATCCCCTCCACGCCTGGGTGAGCCACAGAACCTTTTTACTAATCGAGGACGCGATCACGTACGCAGACGCAGTCACGATCCTGAAAAGACATTACGTGAGGCCGGTGAACAAAGTGTTCGTGCGGCACCTCCTCGCCACACGTCGTCAACACTCTGGGGAATCGCTGGAGGAATATCTCCGTGACCTGAGGGTACTCGCTCGTAACTGTAACTACAAGGACGTCACGGCCTCGCAGCACATGGAACTCGCCATCCGGGACACCTATGTGGCTGGAGTCCGGTCCAGCTATGTCAGACAGCGCCTGCTCGAAAAGGGCGCCCTCGACCAAGACGAGACGGTAAAACTATCCACCTCGTTAGAGGTAGCTTTCCAGAGCCTAAATGCTTTCCCCTCTGACCACGCAATTTCCTCATGGGCACCGGAGGCTTGGCCATCACCTGACCCGAGGGTGTCCCAGGCCTGTGCCGCGCGACTAGCCGCCCAACCCGGGGGCCGTCTTGCTATTTCTGCGGTCAGAGCCAGCACCCCAGGCAGCGTTGCCCAGCTCAGAACCCGGCCTGCAGTGACTGCGGCAAGAAAGGACATTTTGCCAAAGTCTGCTTGGCCCGACTCAAAGTTCCAAAATCGTAGGCCCGACTCACAGGCCCGCAGACCCCGCAGTGTGGCTGCATGCCTGCTGGTACCGCCCCCTTCTGACACATCATCCGCCTCGTGCTATCCGTGGGGGCCACCATCTTTAACTCCGCCCAACACGTGCGTCTCAGGGGCTAGTTTAGCACAGGGCTAAATCGCTGGCTTTGAAAGCAGACCAAGGCAGGTCAGCAGCACGATTCAATTCCCGTACCAGCCTCCCCGAACAGGCGCCGGAATGTGACAACTAGGGGCTTTTCACGGTAACTTCATTTGAAGCCTACTTGTGACAAATAGCGATTTTCATTTCATTTCATTTTCATGGGGGCCGCTATCTTGGCCACCATCTTCAACCCAGCCCGCCATGTGCACTTCATGGGGGTCGCCATCATGGCCACCATCTTCAACGCCGCCCAAGACGTGCGACCGACGGGGGCCTCCATCCTGGCCGCCATCTTGGGATCACTTCGCTACCACCGACCACACCGGCCACCCGCAGCTCGGCGCTGTCACTCTCGACCAGTCACGGCCCAAGCACCTCAAGAACTCCATGATGACCATCCGGGTCAATGGGCACGAAACGCCCTGTCTGTTCGACTCCAGCAGCATGGAGAGCTTCATCCATCCGGACACGGTAAGGCGCTGCTCCCTCCAACTTTCCCCTGCGTCCTAAACAATCTCCCTTGCTTCCGGATCACATTCAGTGCAGATCCGGGGGTACTGTGTCGTGAATCTCGCGATACAGGGCGCAGAGTATGGCAATTTAAAACTCTATGTCCTTCCCCATCTCTGCGCTCCTCTCTTGCTAGGACTGGATTTCCAGTGCAACCTCAGAAGCCTGACCCTGAAGTTCGGCGGACCCCTACCCCCTCTCACCGTATGTAGCCTCACGACCCTTAAGGTTGCACCTCCCTCGCGCTTCGCGAACCTCACCTCCGACTGTTAACCCGTCGCCACCAGGAGCAGGCGGTACAGTGCCCAGGACAGGACTTTTATCAAGTCAGAGGTCCAGCGGCTGTTGAGGGAGGGGATCCTCGAGGCCAGTAACAGCCCCTGGAGAGCCCAAGTGGTGGTCATCAGGACCGGGGAAAAGAACCGGATGGTTGTAGACTACAGCCAGACCATAAATCGGTACATGCAACTTGCTGCGTACCCCCTTCCCCGCATAGCGGATATAGTTAATACGATTGCACACTACCGGGTTTTCTCCACGGTAGATCTGAAATCCGCATACCACCAGCTTCCGATCTGCCCGGAAGATCGCCACTACACTGCCTTTGAGGCAGACAGCTGCCTCTTCCACTTCCTCAGGGTCCCCTTCGGCATCACCAATGGGGTCTCGGTCTTCCAAAGAACGAAGGAGCGAATGTTTGACCAGCACGGGCTGCGGGCCACGTTCCCGTACTTGGATAATGTCACCATCTGCGGCCATGATCAGCAGGACCATGACGCTAACCTTCAGAAGTTCCTCCAAACCGCCCAATCCCTTAATCTCACCTACAACAAGGCGAAAGGTGTTTTCCGCACAACCCAACTAGCCATCCTAGGCTATGTCGTGGAAAATGGAGTCCCAGGGTCCCACCCCGACCGCCTGCGTCCACTCCTGCAACTCCCCCTTCCCCACTGCCCCAAGGCCCTGAAAAGATGCATGGAGTTCTTCACATATTATTCCCAGTGAGTCCCCAACTATGCGGACAAAGCCCGCCCACTTATGAAAACCACCATCTTTCCCCTGACAACTGAGGCCCGCCAGGCCTTCAGCCGCATCAAGGCAGACATTACCAAGGCCGAGATGCACACGGTGGATGAGTCCATCCCCTTCCAGGTGGAGAGCGATGCGTCATACGTTGCCCTGGCTGCTACCCTTAACTAGGCAGGCCTGAGGCCTTTGTTTCCCGTACCCTCAACGCCTCCAAAATTCGACACTCCTCTGTCGAAAAGGAAGCTCAAGCCATTGTGGAAGCTGTGCGGCATTGGAGGCACTGCCTGGCCAGTAAAAGGTTCACCCTCGTCACCGACCAATGGTCGGTAGCCTTTATGTTCAACAGCATACAGCTGGGCAAGATCAAAAATGATAAGATCTTGAGATCTTGGAACAGAGGCTGTTTAGCACACTGGGCTAAATCGCTGGCTTTGAAAGCAGACCAAGCAGGCCAGCAGCACGGTTCGATTCCCGTAACAGCCTCCCCAAACAGGCGCCGGAATGTGGCGACTAGGGGCTTTTCACAGTAACTTCATTGAAGTCTACTCGTGACAATAAGCGATTTTCATTTCATTTAAGGGGCTGGTTTAGCTCACCAAGCTAAATCGCTGGCTTTTAAAGCAGACCAAGCAGGCCAGCAGCACGGTTCGATTCCCGTACCAGCCTCCCCGGACAGGCGCCGGAATGTGGCGACTAGGGGCTTTTCACAGTAACTTCATTGAAGCCTACTCGTTACAATAAGCGATTTTCATTTCATTTTCATTTTCATTTCAGATGGATAATCGAACTCTCCACCTATAATTACGATGTTGTGTATCGTCCTGGTAAGCTCAATGAGCCCCCAGATGCCCTGTCCCGCGGCACATACGCCAGCGCGCAAGATGACTGACTTCGGGCTATCCACAATGACCTCTGTCACCCGGGGGTCACCCGGCTTCGTCACTTCATCAAGGCCCGCAACCTGCCCTACTCCACCAAGGAAGTCAGGGCCATGACCAGGGACTGCCAAATCTGCACGGAGCGTAAGCCGCACTTCTATCGGCCAGACAAGGCCCACCTGGTGAAGGTCTCCCGCCCCTTTGAGTGCCTCAGTATTGATTTCAAAGGGCCCCTCCCCTCCACTGGCTGCAACGTGCACTTTCTCAACATCGGTGACGAGTATTCCCCTTTCCCCTTTGCTGTCCCATGTCCCGACATGACCTCGGCCACTGCCATTAAGGCCCTGCACAGCATCTTCACCCTGTTCGGTTTCCCCACTTACATCAGCAGTGACCGGGGCTCCTCTTTTATGAGCGATGAGCTGCGTCAGTAGCTGCTCGGTAAGGGCATTGCCTCGAGCAGGACTTCCAGTTACAACCCCTGGGGAAATGGTCAGGTGAAGAGGGAGAACGCAACGGTATGGAAGGCTGTCCTTCTGGCCCTCCAGTCAAGAAGTTTCCCAACTCCCGCTGGCAGGAGGTCCTCCCCGATGCACTCCACTCCATTCGGTCGCTCCTCTGCACAGCCATGAACGAGACCCCTCACGACCGTCTATTTGTCTTCCCCAGGAAGTCCATCTCCAGGGTCTCGCTTCCGACAACGGGGCCTGTCCTCCGGAAGCACGTGAGGAGACATAAGTTCGACCCCCTGGTCGAGAGGGTCCAGCTCCTACATGTCAACCCTCAGTATGCCTACGTGGCGCACCATGACAGACGACAGGATACAGTCTCCCTCCGGGATCTGGCACCCGTCCGTTCCCCAGCGACCATCACCAACCCCACCCCCCCTTCACCACCTATCACCACCAACCGAATCCCTCACGGCGGGCTACCAGCTGCCCCCCTGGGGATCCTGAACACCACCTCCGCCCCTACACAGCCTACACCCCCCTTCCTCCATCGCCGACACACCATGATGAAGCTCCAGACGACACGCTCCCGGAGTCAATGAGTCCAACACCCGTGCCCGCATCAAAGCCGGAGCTGAGGCAATCACAGAGAACGATTAAGGCTCTGGACAGACTCGATAGGTGAGCCCACTTCACCCCTGCTGGACTTCAATTTTTAACAGGGGGTGAATGTGGTGAACGTATTGCTACTGCAATTCACCACTGTATTGTACTGTATTATGTTGATGCTCTGTGGACTCCACCTGTGGCTTCGCCCCCTCAGGGGTGGTATATAAACCTGCAGCCTGTAGGTGGCACTCAGTACAGAGCAGTCGCAGGCAGGCACAGATCTAGCTTATTAAAACCACTGTTCAATGCTACTAATAATCTCGTGTGAATTGATGGTCGCGTCATGGTCACAGTCTGAGGATCCAGGGTAGACCATTTAGGATAAAGATGAGAAGTGTCTTCACCCAGAGAGTGGTGAGCCTGTGGAATCATTTACCACAGTAAGCAGTTGAGATCAATACAGATTTCAGGGCAGATTTGATCGAATGGTGCCTGGGATGGGGAGCTTCAGTCATGTGACAGGAGGAGAGAGGCTAATATAGTCCTCCTCAGAATAGAGAAGGTTATGGGAAGACTTAATCGAAATGTTCAAATTCAATAGGGAGTTTCATAGAACAAATAAAGAGCAGAAATAGAAAATGCTAGACAATCCCAGCAGGTCTGACAGCGTCCGTGGAGAGAGAGCAGAGCTAACCTTCTGAGTCTGGATGGCTCCTTGGCTGAGCTGGGGAGAACTGGAAACGGGGTCAGATTTATAGTGGGGGGGGGGGGGGGCGTGGAGCATGGAGCTGGTTTGGGGGTCAGCAATAGGTGGAGATTGGCAAAGGTGTTGTGGGCAGAAAGGCCAAAGGAATGTAAATGGGTTTGTTTAAGGCTAAGAAGGGTGCTGATAGTGGCCCATAAAGACATAAGAATGTGTCAATGGCAGGACAAAGGTGAGCAGTGTGTCAAAGAGCAACTAGGAGCAGGGAACAGATGGCCCAATTGGAGTGGGGGGGAGGGGGAGCTACGGTCAGTGAAAAACAGGTCAATGGAAGAAATGAAAATGAATGGATAGAAATAAAAATGGGGTGAAAGTGGAGGAGAGAGTTCACAGTCTGAAGTTGTTGAACCCAATGTGAAGTCCGGAAGGCAGTATCGTGCCTAACCGGCAGATGAGCTGCTGTTCCTCCAGTTTGCGCTGGGCTTCACTGGAACATTGCAGCAGGCCAAGGACGGACATGTGGACGGGAGAGCAGGCTGGTGAGTTGAAATGGAAGCGACAGGAAGGTTTGAATCCTGCTTGCGGATGGATAATAATAATAATCGTTATTAGTGTCACAAGTAGGCTTAGATTAACACTGCAATGAAGTTACTGTGAAAATCCCCCAGTCGCCACATTCCGGCGCCTGCTCGGGTACAGAGAGAGAGAACTCAGAATGTCCAATTCACCTAACAAGCACGGCTTTCGGGACTTGTGGGAGGGAACCGGAGCGCCCAGAGGAAACGCAGGCAGGCGCAGGGAGAACGTGCAGTCTCCGCACAGACAGCGACCCAAGACGGGAAACGAACCTGGGACCCTGGAGCTGTGAAGCAACAGTGCTACCCACTGTGCTACCGTGCAGCCCTAAAAATTGAAGGTGTTTTGCAAAGTAGTCACCCGGTCTGCATTTAGTCTTTCCAATGTAGAGTAGGCCGCTTTGGAAGCAGCGAATGCAACAGATCAGACTGAAGGAGGTACACGTGCAGCACGGCCTCATTTGAAAAGAGTGTTTAGAGCCTGAGGTGGTGAGCAGGGAGGAGGTAAAGGGGCTGGTGTTACACCTTCTGTGATTGCAGGTGCGGTGGGAAGAGGGTGAGGTGTTGGGGGTGATGGAGGAGTGGACCAGGGTATCCCGGAGGGAATGGTTCCTGCGAAATGCAATGGGGGAGTGAGGGGAAGGTGTTTGGTGGTGGCATCATGCTGGAGGTGGAACTGGCAGGATGATTCCTTCAATGCGGAGGATGGTGGGGTGAAAAGTGAGGACAAGGGGTACCCTATCCTGGTTCTGGGGGGGAGGAGAAGAGGTGAGAGCAGAGGAGATGGGTCAGACACGGTTGAGAGCCCTGTCGACCACAGTGGTTGGGAAACCACGATTAAGGAAGAATGAAGACATGTCAGCAGTACCGGTTTGGAAAGTGGCGTCATCGGAACAGGGGAGCTGAGGCGAAGGAACTGAGAGAATGGGATGGAGTCCTTACAGGATGTGGGGTACGCAGAGCTGTAGTCGAGGTAGCTGTGGGGAGTCAGTGGGTTTGTAATGGGTACTAGTGGACAGTCGATCCCCAGAAACTGAAATCGAAAATTCCGTGGGCCTGTTTGACGTCATCGCTGTGTCGGGGCGGATTCTGTCAGAGACGGTGAGGCCGGCTCCACAGAGATCTCAGCACAGATCTTCCGGTCCCGCCAGTGGCAGCCCCCCCCCCCCCCCCCCCCCCCACCGCTGGTTCCCTGGCGGAGGAGGGTGTGAGCAATGGGAAAAGCTGTTGACAGCGCTGATCAATGGCAGGCCACCCCTCCGACACTGCTTAGGCAGCAGGGGCAATGTGGGGGCGGGGGTGAAAATCCTGCCCCTTTTTTTCGGAATACTGCCGGATTATGAATAAATTTAAAACTCTCTTCTTGCCATTCATTATCTTCTTTATTTTGCATCCAGCTGCGTTGTTATCTCACATTTCTTTATCGTTTAGAAATTTGTTCCTGTTTCCCAAAAACTGGCAAAATATATCAAATCCGCCGACTGGCTGGGACAAAAAAGTCCCACAGACCCGAAGACCATACCTTGCTGGCCTGATCCCCGGCGGGGTCGGGGGAGAAAGACTGGTGAACAGAGGTTCTCACGACTGCATTTTGTAACTTAACTGAAAGGCATTTATACTGTTGTGACTTTTTACCATCTCAGAGGTACTGTGCGGATGTGAGTTGATGGTTTTCCACTGTTCCTCCCTGCGATTGCCTGGGTCTTCTGCTGAAGAGCAGGACAACTTCCACAAACCTTTATTATAAAGATTATTATAGAACATAGAACATAGAACATTACAGCGCAGTACAGGCCCGATGGCCCTCGATGTTGCGCCGTCCTGTGAAACCCATCTAAAGTCCCTCGACACTATTCCCTTATCGTCCAAATGCCTATCCAATGACCATTTGAATGCGTTTAGTGTTGGCGATTCCACTACTGTTGCAGGCAGGGCATTCCACGCCCTTACTACTCTCTGAGTAAAGAACCTATCTCTGACATCTGTCCTATATCTATCTCCCCTCAATTTAAAGCTATGTCCCCTCGTGCTGGACATCACCATCCGAGGAAAAAGGTTCCACCCTATCTAATCCTCTGATCATCTTGTATGCCTCAATTAAGTCACCTCTTAACCTTCTTCTCTCTAACGAAAACAGCCTCAAGTCCCTCAGCCTTTCCTCATAAGATCTTCCCTCCATACCAGGCAACATCCTTGTAAATCTCCTCTGTACCCTTCCCAATGCTTCCACATTCTTCCTATAATGTGGCGACCAGAACTGCATGCAATACTCCAAATGCGGCCGCACCAGAGTTTTGTACAACTGCAACATGACCTCATGGCTCCAAAACTCAATTCCTCTACCAATAAAAGCTAATACACCGGACACCTTCTTAACAACCCTCTCAACCTGGGTGGCAACTTTCAGGGATCTACGTACATGGACATCGAGATCTCTCTGCTTGTCCACACTATCAAGAATCTTACCATTAGCCCAGTACTCTGTCTTCCTGTTATTCCTTCCAAAATGAATCACCTCACACTTTTCTGCATTAAACTCCATTTGCCACCTGTCAGCCCACCTCTGCAGCTTATCTATGTCCCTCTGTACTTGTAACATCCTTCTGCACTGTCCACAACTCCACCGACTTTAGGGTCATCTGCAAATTTACTCACCCATCCTTCTACGCCCTCCTCCAGGTCATTTATAAAAATGACAAACAGCAACGGCCGCAAAACAGATCCTTGTGGTACACCACTAGTAACTGGACACCAGTCAGAACATTTCCCATCAACCACCACCCTTTGTCTTCTATCAGCTAGCCAATTTCTGATCCAAACTGCTAAATCACCCTGAATCCCATGCCTCTGTATTTTCTGCAATAGCCTACCATGGGGAACCTTATCAAATGCTTTACTGAAATCCATATACACCACATCAACTGCTTTACCCTCATCCACCTGTTTGGTCACCTTCTCGAAGAACTCAATGAGGTTTGTGAGGCACGACCTACCCTTAACAAAACCATGTTGACTATCTCTAATCAAGTTATTCCTTTCCAGATGATTATACATCCTATCTCTTATAAACCTTTCCAAGAATTTTCCCACAACAGAAGTAAGGCTCACTGGTCTATAGTTACCGGGGTTATCTCTACTTCCCTTCTTGAACAAGGGGACAACATTTGCTATCCTCCAGTCTTCTGGCACTATTCATAAGATGACTTAAAGATCAAAGCCAAAGGCTCAGCAATCTCCTCCCTAGCTTCCCAGAGAATCCTAGGATAAATCCCATCCGGCCCAGGGGACATCTATTTTCACACTTTCCAGAATCGCTAACACCGCCTCCTTATGAACCTCAAGCCCTTCTAGTCTAGTAGCCTGTATCTCAGTATTTTCCTCGACAACTTTGTCTTTTTTCTGTGTGAATACAGACGAAAAATACTCATTTAGCACCTCTCCTATCTCCTCGGACTCCACGCACAACTTCCCACTACTGTCCTTGACTGGCCCTACTCTTACCTTAGTCATTCTTTTATTCCTGACAAATCTATAGAAAGCTTTAGGGTTATCCTTGATCCTACCTGCCAAAGACTTCTCATGTCCTCGCCGAGCTCTTCTTAGCTCTCTCTTTAGAGCCTTCCTAGCTAACTTGTAACTCTCAAGCGTCCTAATTGAACCATCTCGTCTCATTTTTACATAAGCCTCCTTCTTCCTCTTGACAAGTGTTTCAACTGCTTTAGTAAACCATGGTTCCCTCGCTTGACCACTTCCTCCCTGCCTAACAGGTATATACTTATCAAGGACACGCAGTAGCTCTTCCTTGAACATGCTCCACATTTCCATTGTGCCCATCCCCTGCAGTTTTCCTCTCCAGCCGATGCATCCTATGTCTTGCCTCATCGCATCATAATTGCCTTTCCCCCAGCTATAACTCTTGCCCTGCGGTGTATACCTATCCCTTTCCATCACTAAAGTAAACGTAATCGAATTGTGGTCACTATCACCAAAGTGCTCACCTACCTCCAAATCTAACACCTGTCCTGGTTCATTACCCAGTACCAAATCCAATACGGCCTCGCCTCTCGTTGGCCTATCTACATACTGTGTCAGGAAACCTTCCTGCACACATTGGACCAAAACGGACCCATCTAAAGTACTCGAACTATAGTGTTTCCAGTCAATATTTGGAAAGTTAAAGTCCCCCATAACAACTAAAATTATAAACCTTTATGTTCATCCCCCCCCCCCCCCCCCCCCCCCCCGCCCCCCCCCGGCCCCCCGCATCCCCACCCCCCCCACTCCCTGTGCTGATTTAGTTGACGGGCTGGCATGGTGGCAATTGTGAGTTCACTTGAGTTTGAGGGAGGGAAGAAGTGAAAAAAATCCTTCAGGAATTCCCAGTGACATTTCCAAGGGGGGACGTACAGAATCAAACCTTTATAGAATCATAGAATCCCTACAGTGCAGAAGTAGGCCATTCGGCCCATCGAGTCTGCACCGATGCTCTGAAAGAGCACACTATCTCGGCCCACTCCTCTGCACCCCATAACTCCACCTAACCTTTGGACACTTGGAGGCAATTTTGCATGGGCAATCCACCCAGCCTGCCCGTATTTGGACTGTGAGAGGAAACCGGAGCACCTGGAGGATACCCACGCAGAAACGGGGAGAACGTACAAACTCCACACAGACAGTCACTCAGGCCGGAATTAAACCCAGGTCCCTGGCACTGTGAGGCAGCAGTGCTAACCACTGTGCCACCGTGCTGCTGTAAAAACTCTGCTGGTCCGGAGGATGAATGATGGCCGATGGTAGTGAACTAGGTGGGTTATTTCATAGCAATCGGTGAATTCACAATTCACCATCTGCCATTGTGGGATTTGATCTCTGGTCCAGTGACAATACCACAACACCATTGCCTTCTCTCGGATGGAGCCAGGACGTAATTGATCCAACCCAACCCCCCAACCCGACATCACCACCCCCTCTTCCTTTTTAGAATCATAGAATCCCTATGGCGCAGAAGGAGGCCATTCGGCCCATCGGGTCTGCACCGACCCTTCGAAAGACCACCCTAGCTGGGCCCAATCCTCCGCCCTATTCCTGCAGACCCACCCTAACGGGCAATTTAGCATGGCCAATCCAGCTAACCTGCACCTTTGGACTGTGGGAGGAAACCGGAGCACCCGGAGGAAACCCACGCAGACACGGGGAGAATGTGCAAACTCCACACGGATGGTCACCCGAGGTCAGAGTCGAACCCGGCTCCCTGGCGCTGAGAGGCAGCAGTGCTAACCATTGTGCCAACTTGCCGCCCAGATTTAACATTATGACTTAATATTAATATTCAGTTCATTTAAATTAATGTAATATTGTGAGGAACATCGAGCTGGCAGCTCTCGTGTCATGAACGACGAAGTAAGGTGAGATTAGAGTAAGATATCAAAATAGAAAACCAGCTGGGCTCAGCACCTTTTCAGGAGTGAAAAGGAAAGATACGTGTTAAATAGATATCGGTCAAACCCTGTGGTTCAGAGTGGCAAGGTTGCTGGCTGCAGAAGATTGACTTTGTTTCTTGAGACAAACCCACAGACTATATTTTTGAATCAAATATTTGGAAGACTCATCGGACCAACTGTGTTGTGCGGGCGGAATGCAGCAATAGAACCACACAGTGAGATGTTGTGACAACGTATCGTCCAAATGTTAGTACAGATGCTTACATTTATTTGTAGCTTATTTAGCTGAAGTTGTGTGCTTCACTGGGAGATATGTTGACACTCGATGCTGTTGCTGCTACATGATATTCAGAATGTTCCATTTTGTTTCCCCCAGCACTGACCTCCCCCATCTTGAGGAATGCAATTAAAAAATTGTTTCAGGTAAAGTCACAGCCGTTTTCCTTCTCTCTCTGCAACCGGGCGTCAGGCCAAAAGAAACAGCAAAAGAAATGGTTAACTGCACCTGTTAGAGGTGGTTGAGGTGAGCGTGACACGATCTATGGAAGATGGTGAAGAAGCTTGTGCTGTCCTCATGTCTAACTTCAACTTACATTTATATAGTGCCTTCCATGACCAAAGGTCGCCCAAAGCGCTGTTCCAGCTTTATTTTTGAAAATTAGTCACTGGCATAATGGAGGAAGGTGATAGTCAATTTGAGTACCGCAAGGTCCCACAAACAGTCATGTAAAGGTAAAGCTACACGAGTCCTAGATGGCCATAAGCTGCTTTCTCCTTTGAGGGTGGAGAGCTGACTGGTGGCGATTTAACCTGAGGATCACCACACCTCAGGTGAGGTGCAAGGTTGATACGGCGGGGCCTTCATTCATAACCTCAGGCAGTGCGGGAATTGAACCCACACTGTTTGCCTTGCTCTGCATCACAAACCAGCTGTCCAGCCAACTGAGCTAAACCGGGCCCCACAAACAGCAACTTTGTAATGACCAGATAGTCTGTTTTAGTATTGTCAGTCGAGGGATTAAAACAGGTTGGAGTCACACCTGGTAAATGAACAGTTGCTGTCGTTCCCCCATGTGTTCCTTGAATGTTTACCATTGTCTATCCACTGTTATCCCTTTAAGTAACTCTCCCCAATCTATCAAGGCCAACTCTCGCCTCATATCTTCACAGTTCCCTTTATTAAGAGTCAGCACCCTAGTCTCCGAATCAACTACTTCTCTCTCCATCTTGATAAAAAATTCTATCATGTTATGGTCACTCATCCCCAAGGGGTCTCATACAGCCAAATTGGCAACAATTCCCTTCTCATTACACAGTACCCAGTCTAAGATGGCTTGCTCTCTAGTTGGTTCCTCCGCATATTGGTCAAGGTCCTAAATATTGGTCCTTTAGAGGATGAGAAGGGAGTTTTAATAATGGGAGATGAGGAAATGGCTGAGGAACTGAACAGGTTTTTTGGGTCGGTCTTCACAGTGGAAGACACAAATAACATGCCAGCGACTGATAGAAATGAGGCTATGACAGGCGAGGACCTTGAGAGTCTTGTTATCACTAAGGAGGGAGTGATGGACAAGCTAATGGGGCTAAAGGTAGACAAGTCTCCTGGCCCTGATGGAATGCATCCCAGAGTGCTAAAAGAGATGGCTAGGGAAATTGCAGATGCACTAGTGATAATTTACCGAAATTCACTAGACTCTGGGGTGGTCCCAGTGGATTGGAAATTAGCAAACGTGACGCCACTGTTTAAAAAAGGAGGTAGGCAGAAAGCAGGAAATTATAGGCCAGTGAGTTTAACTTCGGTAATAGGGAAGATGCTGGAATCTATCATCGAGGAAGAAATTGCGAGGCATCTGGATAGAAATTGTCCCATTGGGCAGACGCAGCATGGGTTTGTAAAAGGCAGGTCATGCCTAACTAATTTAGTGGAATTTTTTGAGGCCATTACCAGTGCAGTAGATAACGGGGAGCCGATGGATGTGGTATATCTGGATTTCCAGAAAGCCTTTGACAAGGTGCCACACAAAAGGTTGCTGCATAAGATAAAGATGCTTGGCATTAAGGGTAAAGTAGTAGCATGGATAGAGGATTGGTTAATTAATAGAAAGCAAAGAGTTGGGATAAATGGGTGTTTCTCTGGTTGGCAATCAGTAGCTAGTGGTGTCCCTCAGGGATCCGTGTTGGGCCCACAATTGTTCACAATTTACATAGATGATTTGGAGTTGGGGACCAAGGGCAATGTGTCCAAGTTTGCAGATGACACTAAGATGAGTGGTAAAGCGAAAAGTGCAGAGGATACTGGAAGTCTGCAGAGGGATTTGGATAGGTTAAGTGAATGGGCTCGGGTCTGGCAGATGGAATACAATGTTGACAAATGTGAGGTTATCCATTTTGGTAGGAATAACAGCAAACGGTACTATTATTTAAACGATAAAATATTAAAGCATGCCGCTGTTCAGAGAGACTTGGGTGTGCTAGTGCATGAGTCACAGAAGGTTGGTTTACAAGTGCAACAGGTGATTAAGAAGGCAAATGGAATTTTGTCCTTCATTGCTAGAGGGATGGAGTTTAAGACTAGGGAGGTTATGTTGCAATTGTATAAAGTGTTAGTGCGGCCACACCTGGAGTATTGTGTTCAGTTTTGGTCTCCTTACTTGAGAAAGGACGTACTGGCGCTGGAGGGTGTGCAGAGGAGATTCACTAGGTTAATCCCAGAGCTGAAGGGGTTGGATTATGAGGAGAGGTTGAGTAGACTGGGACTGTACTCGTGGAATTTAGAAGGATGAGGGGGGATCTTATAGAAACATTTAAAATTATGAAGGGAATAGATAGGATAGATGCGGGCAGGTTGTTTCCACTGGCGGGTGACAGCAGAACTAGGGGACATAGCCTCAAAATCAGGGGAAGTAGATTTAGGACTGAGTTTAGGAGGAACTTCTTCACCCAAAGGGTTGTGAATCTATGGAATTCCTTGCCCAGTGAAGCAGTTGAGGCTCCTTCATTACATGTTTTTAAGGTAAAGATAGATAGTTTTTTGAAGAATAAAGGGATTAAGGGTTATGGTGTTCGGGCCGGAAAGTGGAGCTGAGTCCACAAAAGATCAGCCATGATCTAATTGAATGGCGGAGCAGGCTCGAGGGGCCAGATGGCCTACTCCTGCTCCTAGTTCTTATGTTCTTATGTTCTTATGAAACCATCCCGTATACACCCGAGGAATTCCTCCTCTATGGCATTGTGGCTAACTTGATTTGCCCAATCTATGTGAAGATTAAAATCACCCAGGATGGCCGATATTCATCTCTAATTTTGTGTTTTATGCCCTTCTCAATCTCACCACTGCAGTTTGGGGATCTATATATGTCACCCACTAATGTTTTTTGCTCCTTTGCTTTTTCTCAATTCTACTTATACAGATTCCACTTTGTCAGAGCTAATATCCTTTCTCACTACTGTGTTAATTTCCTCTTTAACCAGCAGTGCCACGCCACCACCTTTTCTTTTATGCCTGTCCTTCCTAAATACTGAAAACCTTGGGACATTCAGTTCCCATCCCTGTTCACCCTGCAGCCATGTTTCCGTAATCCCAATTATATCATACCCATTTATATCTTTCTGCGCGATTGGTTCATCCACTTTATTGCAAATGCTCCATGCATTAAGGCACAGGGCCTTTAAGTTTGTCCTTTTCACATTGTTTGTCTTGCTCCCAATATTTTTCTCTATTGCCCTGTTTGAATTTTGCCCTTGGTTTCTCCACCTATCACTTTTTCTTATGCACTTTTCTACCTTTTGCTTTTGTCCTTGCTCCCTCTTTCTCTGACTCCTTGCATAGATTTCCATCCCCCTGGCATATTGGTTTAAACCCTCCCCAACTGCCCGAGCAAATAGCCCCCCGAGGACATCAGTTCCACACCTGCCCAGGTGTAACCTGCCCAGTTTGTACAGGCCCCACCTCCACCAGAACCGGTCCCAATGCCCCAGCAATCTGAAACCCTCCCCGATACCATCTCTTCAGCCATGTACTCATCCTATATATCCTGTCATTTCTTCTCTGACTAGCATGTGGCATTGGTAGTAATCCTGAGATCACTACCTTTGAGGTCTGATTTCTTAACTTCCTTCCTAGCTCCCTGTATTCTGCTTTAAGGACCTCATCCCTTTTTTTACCTATGTCGTTTGTACTGATGTGTACCACGACCACTGGCTGTTCACGCTCCCCCTCCAGAATGTCCTGTACACGCTCCAAGACATCCTTGACCCTAGCTCCAAATGTATTGGAGATTACATTTTTGGCAGCACTCGAGGATTTGTTCGCCATCATCCGGATATGTTCCCTGATGTGAATATCTCGGACACAGTCATCTGCAATCAGAAACTCTGATTGCTGCCTCTGTGAGTCTGGTGGAGACTGGCAATCTGGAGAGATTGAAGAGCTTCCCTGAACAGAATCTCATGCAGATGCCTGAAGGCTTGTCACTAGTAATTTCCTGAAGCACTGCAGAAAAGAGGCGATTGAAGAGTTGGGGAATCAACGAGGTAGATTACTGCAAAGGCTTCAGACATCTCCTCACAGGTGCAAACATGTCCAAGCATGCCATCATAAACGGATGCAGGAGAACTCACACCATCAAAAGCATTAGTTAAGTATATCGATTCTAATGTAACACTTAGCACTTACCTTGTAGTTGTTTTGTTACAAGACCATAGCAAAGAACAAAGTACAAAAAACAAAGAACATTACAGCACAGGAACAGGCCCTTCGGCCCACCAAGCCTGTGCCCATCCAAATTCTTTATTTAGACCTATTACTTATTGCCCAAACAATCTGTATCTCTCCATTCCTCGCCCATTCATGTGTCTATCAAGATACATCTTATTGCGATCGTGCATGCCGCCACCACTTCCACTGGCAACACGTTCCAGGCACCCACCATCCTCTGTATGAAAAACGTTCCCACTCGTCTCCCCTAAACTTTCCCCCTCTCACCTTGAACCTGCGCCCCCTTGCAATTGAGCCCTTCACCCTCGGAAAAAAATTCTGACGCTTCACCCTGTCAATACCTCTTATAATAGGTGCAGGATTCACGCTCTTTTGGGGCTGTCTACCTGCTATGTATATGTAAACGTTGCCACATTCCCAGAGGACTATAGGCTGTTGTCGCCTTTGAGAGAGTGAGCTGACTGGTGGTGATTTAAGATGAGGATCACCTCAGGCAAGGGGCAAGGTTGAGAAGGCAGGGCCTTGATGGCGGTAGTTGGTTTCACCATCAAAAATCAAATGTCAGTCTGATCAAGGCCAAGATGAGGTGCAATGCCTTTACTTGTCAGCTTGGATCTTAGATGTCTCTCTTGCGGAGGTCATGAATTGGATTCAATTTGAATTTGAGTTGTTTTTGGAGCAGGAAATGAGATGGATTAAGGGCTTGCTCCATCCACTCTGAGCATCGGCTTTGTTACTTAAAGAATGGAGTAAAGATTAAACCATCTTGGAAACCTTCCTAAAGGCATCTACGGGTGCCCGATGAGTTTACAACTTCTCCTGCAACTGCGCGGCAGGGGAGGAATGCAACACTAATAAGTCGCGATGCTCTTACAATGACTCACAGCGGCGATACAATGGAAAGACTTTATGATAATCTGGAGCATTTCCTACGATCAATCCCTGAAGATGAGAAAAATTAAATTAAACTTCATGGGCTTTTTTGCTAATGGATTCAAATCCGCAAATGCTACAGGGATCAGCTCGTAATTAGAACTATCACTTCGGAAGTGATGTTCATAAAACTGAAATTTCACAAATAAGTTTTGAAATTCAGATGAGTTATGCTGCTGAAATCTCCATTCTTAAATAATGACCTGTCATTGTGTCCTTTCTTTAACAAGGGCAACAGCGTTCATCCTTATTCAACGGAATGATTCAAATGACCTTCTGAATTCTCTCTCCACATCTTCCTTCTATCCTTTGAGCCTGAATTTACTGAGAAGTGTTATTCAAATCTACATGTGGCATTGGTGGTGTAAAAACATTGCATTCAGTTAGCTTCATTAGCAATATATGAGTGCTAATGATAGTGTAATTACAGAATAATGGGTCATAAATCCATTAATATTCAAGGAGTAAAATAGTGTGGTTGGATCTCGAAACCAGAACAAATAGAATTCACTGCTGCATTGCTTTTAAGAACTCCATTAACCCCTTTCACTGTGCTGTTAAGGCATCAAACTTGGAAAATCACCGGCATAAAGGAGGCCATTTGGCCCATCATGTCTGTGACGGCTGTTGTGTTTGTGGAAAACATATTCTCAAATATAAATTTGGAAAATCACCGGCATGAAAGAGGCCATTTGGCCCATCATGTCTGTGACGGCTGTTGTGTTTGTGGAAAACATATTCTCAAATATAAATTTTACTTTGGATTTTCTTAAACATAAATCAAAGCCAACGTGTGTGCCTATACACGCACAGGCAAATACCCAGATGCACACACACCCAGGCATTTTGGAAAAGACTACTGTCAACGTAACACATTGGATTAGAATAATGAAACATATTCTGGACACATGTAGTGAAATGCAGAGACTCTACAATATCAGGTACATATTATTTTAGCAATGATCCTTTACACTGTGGTACATAATGGAACATAGAGACTAAATAGGGATGCAAACACTGAAGATATACTGAAAGTAAAGCAAAATTCTGCATATGCTGGAATCCTATAGACAACATGAAACACATTGGGCAGAAATCTCCGCAAGGCCCGACGCCGTCGTGAAACCTGGAGAGGTTCACGACAGCGTCGGAAGCCTCTCCCGGCCCCCTATTCTCCCCTACCCAGGGGGATAGGCGGGCCGTACCGGGAAACTCGGCGGCCGGGACTTGTCCCTGGCTTCAAGGCCCGACGCAGCAAGAATGACGCCGCGGCGGAGCATAATGACGTCAGCCGCGCATGCGCGGGTTGGACAGCTCAAACACTTGGCCCCACACTTACCTGGCGCGCCATGTTCACGACGGCAGCAACCAGGTGTGGTTGCCGCCATCGTGAATAGGTCGGGAACGGCAGGCACTCGGCCCATCCGGGTCGGAGAATCGCGGGCCGCCGTGAAAAACGGTGGCCCGCATTTCTCCGAGCGGCGTGTCGGAAAACCGGACACGCCATTTTGGGGGGGGGGGGGGGGGGGGGGGGGGGTTGCGGAGAATAGCGGCCATTGTACCATATAGAGTGAAGAACATGCATTGCATACTCAGGTTAGTACAGGGCAAAGCAGAGATACTTTATTGTATAAGTACAGATATCTAATGGCAGTATATATGCACACATAAATATCCCATAATTCATTCACCATTTAAGTTCTGGTGTCATCTATCGTTTCTTGTCAAGTTCTGTGCTCGATCAGTCAGGATTGTACCAAAGACTGCAAAATTATAATAAGAAACATGGGCAAATGAATGAGCGGCGATCAGGAAGGAAGCTGAAAGTTTCCAGAGTGGGGGGAATGTTGCACCAGGCTATCTGGACTCCATCAGTTTATTGATTACTGCCTCAAGAAAAACTATGGAGCGTTCTCAATCGTCTTCTGGCATAAGCGAGAAATTTCCCAATGATCTTCCTGACACCTCTCATTCCTTCAGGTTTTTACTGTCCCAAAATCAAACATTACTGATGGTTTGAGAGGCAACGTCTTTAAATCTCAATGTCTAATAGATGAGATGAGTTATACTTCTCAAATACTGAGATCAAGTCTATTATGTATGACCAGTACAATCCAACGATATCAGGCACTGTATTGTTCCAAGAGGAGTATATACCCAGCAACCATTGTGTTGGTATTACTTTGAGCTTTACTTGAGAGAGCATTCCATTACGTGTTGGTCATGGTTTCCCTGCTGTGAATCTGAAGGAGCTGGCAGTTCCACTGCCTTGGTGATCCTCCACTTCTACCTGCTGCATGGTTACGGGGGGCGCCATTGTGCAACGTACATCCAACTGCAAGCACTTGAGCATGACATATGGGCTGACACTCCATTGCAATACCGAGGGAGTGCTGCACTGTCAGGGGTGTCATTCTTCAGATCAGACGTTGAACTGTTGCCCGATCTGTACGTGGCACTATTTTGAATAAGAGGAGGGGTGTCCGCCCCAGGTCTTGGCTGATATTCATCCTTCAATCAACACTTGGAAAAGAGATGATCTTCATTTTAGCATGTTGCCGCCTGTGGTACATTGCTGTGTGCAAATGTCTTGCATTATAATAGTGATTTACCTGCAAAAAAAGTAGCAGACTGGATGTAAACTGCTTTGAACTTGTTCTGAGGTTGTGAAGGACACTGTTATTTGAAAAAAATTCTTTATTTCTGATAAGTTTTTGAGATTGTGCAGTAGGACAGTGTCAGAGCTGTCAACGCAGTGGATTTTATTCCCTTTCACATATCTGTGCTTAGCATTGAATTGCGGTTCTGTGGAGACATGTGCCTCATTAGATTCACTTTCAGCCACGCTTCCTGCATTTTGGACAGGTATCCCTGATCATCCTGAATCCATCCGAACAGTCTTGAAATTCCATTAAGTAATCATGGCACGCTAGATTAAGTAGGATTAATGCTTTGTGGCGACTATGGGAGGTACCTAGCGTCCACTTGATTGGGCCCCGACAGTTGTTTGTGACTTGCATGTGAACTGAATGCAACTCCTGCAACTTATAATAATAAAATTGGAGCGAAACCCAATTGTCATGTTGGTTTCATCAATCTGACCCTGCACTTTGGAATTCAACCAGCTTTAAGAAATAGACAAGTTGCAACGGAATTCAGTAAAATAAGGCAGGATCTGGCCAAGATAGACTGGGAATAGCTGCTTGTGGGGAAATCTACAGAAGAACAGTGGGAGCGTTAAAAACGGGAATGGGGAGGATACCTGCCCAACATATTTTCTCTAATAATAATAATCTTTATTTTCACAAGTAGGCTTACATTAACACTGCAATGAAGTTACTGTGAAAAGCTCCTAGTCACCACATTCCAGCGCCTGTTCGGGTACACAGAGGGAGAATTCAGAATGTCCAAATTACCTAGCAGCACGTCTTTCGGGACTTGTGGGAGAAAACCGGAGCACCCGGAGGAAACCCACGCAGACACGGGGAGAACGTGCAGACTCCGCACAGACAGTGACCCAAGCCGGGAATCAAACCTGGGACCCCATGAAGCAACAGTGCTAACCATTGTGCTACTGTGATAGGAAGGCGTAACAATCACAGAGAACCGTGGATGACCAGAGATATTCAGGATACGATGAGAAGGAAAAGAGTGGCTTTTAGCAAGTACAGGGTGAGCAAATCAGCAAAGTGCAGGTGGAACTTCAGAAATCAATTAGGAGATCAAAAAGGGAATTTCAGAAAACTCTGGCTGGTAAGACTGGGGAAATACCAAGCTATTTTGTAAGTATATCAATGGGAAGAGGAGAACCAGGGAAAGAGTAAGGCCCATTAGAGACCAAGTGGGCAATCTGTGGGTGGAGCCAGAGGACATTGGTAGGGTGTTGAACGAATACTTCACATTTGTCTTCACCCCAGAGAATGAGGAGGTGGTTATGGAACTCAGGGAGAGAGATTGTGAGGTTCTTGAGCAAATTGTCATAGGGAGTGACAAGATATTGGAGGTGTTATCAGGCTTAAAAGTGGACAAATCTCCAAGACCGGATGAATTGTGTCTCAGGATGCTGTGGGAGGTGAGGGAGGAGATTGCCTGGGCTCTGACCCAAAGATTTATTTCCTCTCTGGCCACAGGGGAGGTGCCGGATGACCGGGGAACAGCTAATGTGGTTCCACTATTTAAGAAGAGCTGTAGAGATAAGCCAGGGAAGTACAGACCAGTGAGTCTTATGTTAATGTTAGGGAAACAATTGGAGAAAATTCTGAAGGAGAGAATCTATCTCTACTTGGAGAGGCAAGGTTTGATCATGTTTAGTCAGCATGGCTTTGTCAGAGGGAGGTCATGCGGAAAAAATTGAATTGATTTCTTTGAGGAGGTGACCTGGTGTGTAGACAGGGTGGTGCAGTTGATGTAGTTTATATAGATTTCAGCAAACCCTTTCATAAGTTCCCACGGGAGCCTTATAAAGAAGGCAAATGCACATGGGATCCAGAAGCTGAGCTTCTGGAGTGAGAGGTTGAAGACAGGTGGCTGCTTTGGTGTCTGGACGTCAGTGTCCAATGGTGTACATAGGGATCTGTGCTGGGTCCCCTATTATTTGTCATTTATATTAACAAAATAGGTGACTATGTGGGAGGTAGAATCAATAAGTTTGCAGATGGCACAAAGATTAGCCAGTTGGTTAACAGTGAGAGTGACTGTCTTGGGTTACAGGATAGATAGGATGGTCAAATGGGCAGAAAAGTGACTGATGGAATTTAACCCTGAAAAGTGTGAGGAAGTATATTATGAAAGGTCTGACACTGGGAAATTTCGAGGAACAAAGGGACACTTGTCATTATCAACTGAGGCATAGATTATAAAACAAGAGAGAAATTGTATACAACTTTGGTGAGGCCACAGCTGGAGTACTGGTCGTCACATTATTCGGAGGGTGCGATTGCATTGGAATGGTCGCAGAGGGGATTCACCATGATGTTGCCTGGGTGGAACATTTAAGTTATGAATAGGTTGGACAGGCCTAGTTTTCGTTGGAGCAGAGAAGACTGAAGGGACATATGATCGAGGTGTACAAGATTATGAGGGGCATCGATAGGGTGGATAGGGAGTAGCTGTTCCCCTTCGTTGAAGGATCAGTTTAAGGGGACACAATTTCAAGGTGAGGGGCAAGAGGTTAGGGAAGGATGTGAGGAAAAACGTTTTCACAGTGAGGTGATGATCTGGAAATCACTGCCTGGGAGGATGATAGAGGCTGGTTGCCTCACATCTTTTAAGATGTAGCTGGATGAGCATTTGGCACGTCTTAACGTTCAAGGCTATGGCCACGTGCTGGTAATTGGGGGGCAGGATTTTACAGGAAATAAACAGAGCCCTGTTTTAGGCATATTTAGCGGTGTGTTTTTCAGCACCTGCAGCTCTGAGAATGACCCCGCTATCAAACAAGACTGGTTTTTTTTGGCCTCAACGACGAAGAGCCCTGCCGCACACGAATTTACCTTATTTCCTGCATTGAACAGCTCACCTGGTTACGGGGCGGGATTTACTAACCACCCTGCTGCGTGTTTTTCAGCGGGGAAGGTTTTCCACCAGCGTGATTTACCGGTCCCGCGGTTGACATCGGGATTTCCCGTTGACAGCACTCCTCGGGAAACCGGTTAGCCGATGTGATACCGGAATTGCCTCCCGGTGTGAACAACTGGTAAATCCCGCCCGTGGTGTGTGTGGTGTGAGTCTCCTCCAAGCACCTGTTACATCCGGTGTGCATTTATCTCACTGTGTATAATGGAGAAGGGAATCACCTCGTCTTAAACTTCCTGC
Source organism: Scyliorhinus canicula (assembly GCF_902713615.1). Taxonomy (NCBI): domain Eukaryota; kingdom Metazoa; phylum Chordata; class Chondrichthyes; order Carcharhiniformes; family Scyliorhinidae; genus Scyliorhinus; species Scyliorhinus canicula. The sequence continues at coordinate 28,409,932 of NC_052148.1, read as the reverse complement.
TCCCCTGCCTCTGAATATCAGTGCCAAAACTTGCCAATTCACTTCCAGCTATTGATTTTTAAAAAATTTGCTCGTCATCATACATTGTTGTATTAATGCTCTGACTTAGTACTTGTGGGAGCATATGCCATTTGGAACAAAATGAGGTGTGTTTGCTTCTGGTGCAAGAAAGTGCATTTTTATTGATTCAGCTCTGTTGACTCTCCCTCATTTTCACATTCAGTAGATAACACCATTCATTGTGAAGCCATTTATGTCACTACAACTACAGAAGGATTTTTCTTTTGTTAAACCCATTCTAATGATGATTTGACTGTGATTTTACAGGATTTCCAAAGTCCTGGCTTATCACAGATTTTGCTTGTACAAGCCCAGCCTCCCGCCTGTATTAACATTCACCCATCGCCTTTTTGCTCCCTGACCTATATTGCACCTGGTCAAGCAAAATACTGATTTTAAAATTCTCCTCCTCATTTTCAATACCTCCCACCGCCTCTCCCTTCCTTGCCTCTCTAATCTCTACCAGCCCTACAACCCTCCGGGGTACCTGTGCTGGTGCCAACCTCCTGGGCATTCCGAACGTAGTCACTCCACCAACTCAGTCAATCTGAGAATCTTTCCATCCAACTCTCCACCGCCTGTAAGACACCCTCTAAAACCTATTTCTTCAACCAAGCTTTTGATCATGGGACCTTATATCTCCTTGTGTGTCTTAAGTGACACCTCTGTGGCACACGTTGGGGCACATTATCATGTTCAAGGTGTTATATAAATCTTTCTTGTTGTAATGCCGAATGGGCATTTTCATTTCATCACGTTCAATTTTAACAAAAGGAAAATATTAATGGGATCATTGCCACTGATTGATCAATCAAACTGAGTCAGCTTGATTCACACAGTGGCAGCGACTGCAGTGATGGCACAATGCAGGGAGGCACAGTTTATCATTTTTATGCCAAAGCAAGCTGACCTGATAACTCTTGAATAACTAAGTCACAAGCAAACTGTGATTAATGACATCTGTGGTATATAATCACACCTTTCAGCTCTCCCGAGTGCGTGTTGTTTATACTGTACATGAAACATTAATTAGGTGAGATTATTCAAGTAAAAAAGCAATGAAAGGTTTAATGGTGCACATTCATCTGGTACAGCTGGAGGTCTGGATACCAGTCTATTGTGCTGGAATATTTTGGCTTCTCACATCGTGCATTATTCTCATGCCCACCTCCCCCAACTTCTCAAGGTTCTATCTATCTTGCCTTGAGGTCTTGACATATTTTCGTATTGGTAAAGACTTTCTCCTCATCATTTTTAGGCACTGAATGATTTTATGCTTTCACACTCCTATTTCAGTCTGCAGCGGCGATAGATACCCTCATTGAAAGTTCAGCGTGAGACCTGAATTTGCTGCACAAATCCTTTATCGCCCCTCTGCTAGTTGAGGTTGTGGGGCAATGAGGTCCTATTAAATTAAGCTTTGTGCGAACTGTAGGCGAACACTGGGTAGGTGGTGGCATAGTGGTATTGTCGCTGGACTAATAATCCAGGGACCCAGGGTAATACTCTCGGAACCAATGTTCGAATCTCACCACAACAGATAGTGCCATGGGATTGTCCCTTTAAGAAATATTTTTGTCTTATCACATGGCTTCAGTGATGTCATTGTGTGGGTGGAACTGGGCTGTGGCTCTGAGTTTCATTTTTGCTTTGAGTTTGACCTGGTTTTCCATTGCACACGTTGGAAAGAAGTGTCTCTCTATCTTCAGTTTAAAAGTTGTTTCCAGATTATTTGATAACTTAAAAGTGATAACTGTTTTCTGGAAGGAATGTAAACCTGCTGTTTTGGAAAGGAAACTGGTGTATCCAAACCAAGTCTTAAAGATAGTAAGAGTGTTATGTGTTGGGCCATACTTTGAAACGGCATTTCTGGTTTATGGGATTTTGTTGTTAAATTGGAACAGTTAAAGGGGGAAATTTATTCAGGGTGATACAGATTACTGTAGCTGTGTGGTATTTCTGTTTGTAGTTGATAAAAATGCTTACTGTGTGTGTTCATAAAAATGTTAACTAAATTCATAGAATAAAGCTTGTTTTTCATTAAAGTGGCTCAGGCCTTTGTTGAATAATATCTGAAAGGCAGGCCCTTGTGCTCATCGTAACCAAAATAAATAAACAGTTGTAGGTCAGGTGAACTCCATGATATACTTTAGAGTTTTCTAAACCCTGGCCCACAACAATAGTGAAACTCAATTTAACGAATCTGGAATTAAACGTCTTATGAAGTCCATGAAACTATTGTCAATTGTCATAAAAACCCACCTGGTTCATTAATGCCCTTTAGGGAAGGAAATCTGCCTTCCTTACCTGGTCAGGCCTACATGGGGCTGGTTTAGCACAGGACTAAATCGCTGGCTTTGAAAGCAGACCAAGGCAGGCCAGCAACACGGTTCAATTCCTGTACCAGCCTCCCCGAACAGGCGCCGGAACGTGGTGACTAGGGGCTTTTCACAGTAACTACATTTTACAGGGGCTGGTTTTGCACGACAGGGGCTGGTTTAGCACACTGGGCTAAATCACTGGCTTTGAAAGCAGACCAAGGCAGGCCAGCAGCACGGTTCAATTCCCGTACCAGCCTCCCCGAAAAGGCGCCGGAATGTGGTGACTAGGGGCTTTTCACAGTAACTTCATTTGAAGCCTACTTGTGACAATAAGCAATTTTCGTTTTTCATTTTCATTTTCGTGGGACTCCAGAACAATGTGGTTGACTCTTAAATGTCCTCAGGGATGGGCAATAAATGTTGGCACAGCCAGTGATGCTCACACCCTATGAACAAATTTTAAAAACACTGTAGAATGTTTGACACATAGTCTCATTTCTGACCTTAATGGAGGGAAGGTTATGTTGGTTGGGCCCAAGGGTGATACCCTGAGGAATTCTGGAAGTGGGGCGAGATGGTGGTGGAGTGGTAATGTCACCAGACCTGTGTTTTTCAAACTTTTTTCTGGGGACCCATTTTTACCAACCGGCCAACATTCGTGACCCACGCCGGTCGACATTGGCCCAATTAATAAATCCATACCTTAAAAAAATCACCTTGATACTGCTTTGTGCCTATTCTGGCTTCTTCTTAATGGACTGTTCACCAGAGGCCCTGAAGCTCACACCAGCATTGCTTTGTCGCGTTGCGGGCGCTCCTGAAGTTCACACCAGCACTGCTTTGTCCTGTTGTGAATTCTCCTGAGCCACTCTCTCCAGCAGGTTTAGTTGTGAGATCCTGGCCTGTTTGTGTCTCTGGCCCTCTCTTCCTTATAACAAAACGATCCATTTTAAATTTTGTTTGTTTGCTGCTGACAAAATGGAGGAATCGCAATCACGCCCAAAGCACATGACGCAGCGTTCGGGACATGTGACCTGCTCTCTGCCTCGCTTCAGGCAGGAAGATAACATTGAATTTCAAAAATAATCTTCGCCTGCATCAGCGTGCTGACGTCAAGAGGAGGCGGTGCTTCTCGCTGGGTGCTGTGCATGCGCACTGATGAGTGGGCACGCATGCGCAGTGCGACTGCAATTTTTTATGTGGTCGCGGCCGTCATTTCCAAAGCTGCTCACAGCCGGCATTATTAAAAGCCGGCGTGTGAATTCACGTGATTGGGAACGCCGCGAGGGATGGCTGCGCAACCCTCCCGACAGCTGCCCACGACCACCCGCGGGTCCCACCCCCACTTGAAAATGCCTGCACTAGACTAGTACTCCAGATGTCCACACTAATGCTCTGGGGCACCAGATGGTGGAGTTTAAATTCACTGAATAAATCTGGAACATAAATCCAGCCTGGGTGATGATGGCCATGAAACCATTACTGATTGTCAGAAGAAAACCCATCTGGTTCACTAATGTCCTGCAAGGAAGGAAATCTACTGTCCTTACCCTCTGTGTGAATCCAAACACAAAGTAATGTGGTACAGTGATGAGGAGGGATAGGGCATGTGGTAAACCACTGTTACACCTGTATTAGATGATGTAAGGTAGGACCTATGCTACAGGTTTGCCGGTAGCCTCTGCCTGCTGGCTCCGCCCAGTAGGAGGAGTATAAATATGCGTGTCCTCTATTCGGCAGCCATTTCGCCAGCTGCTGTGTGAGGCCACACATCTTACTGCAATAAAGCCGCAGTTGTATCCAACCTTAGTCTTTGTACAATTGATCGTGCATCAGGGCACAAATACCAGTGACGCAGCCCATTAATGAAAAACAAAAGGCCTGAGACTGAACTTAGTTGGCCTTCAGGTGTTTCAGATTCTTCATGCCGCCTTCAATTAATTACTGCCTCGACTTCCACAATAGAGAAGACTTAATTCAGTTAATTAAATTATTTGAAAAAAAAAGATTTGGGGTTGAATTTCCATAAGATCTCCTGCTGTACCATTGGTGGAAACAGAGGCAGACATACAATGAAGCACACCATGCCGAGGCACAGGGCTTTGAACAATGGGGCAGCCACATGCTGGCCGGTGTCTGTGAGCACCAATCAGAGCTTGATCGCCCTGCGTTTGCTCAACAAATAAAATTGAGCCTACCTGCAGGCGATGCAGATTGACATCAGACTCTGATAGGTTAGGTCCCCTTCGAGTGAGAAAACACTGGTGAACATTGAGATGACTAAGAGGGAGAGAGGCAGCAATCAAGGCAAAGATCTCCTGTGTTTACTGCACAAGGTTTTTAGAGAATTGGCGAAAAAAGGCACAGGGGAGGGAAATGGCGAGCGTTCCAGCCAGCCCTTGAGACTCAGAGGCAAGCCATCATCAAGGGGTGCAGCGGTGACTCGACCCCCAGGGCTGAGTTAGGCAAAAATAAAAAGCATGCTCTTTCAGAAAATTCATCTTAATTAAAATCAAGAAAGATCAGTTAATGCAAAGTGAACCTACCAATCTGGCAATCAAAAACACAGAAGAATGAAGGCAAGGCAAGTGGACAATGCTCGGCAAAAAGAAAGTTTGTAATTTTCCTTTCAAAAGTTTGAAGTATTGAATAGTGCACAAGCTGTACATTCATCCGCATCCACCAAAAGTGTTGGTGAATTATCTGATGACTTAGACTTGCTGATTTCCGGAGAATCTGCATTGCTTGAAAAAGTTAAAGCTGAAATGGCAATGGAACTACAAGATATGTCTTCTGTTGAAGTGAGGGAAGAGACCTACCCTGAAGACATTACCTTGTGGCCAAAATCTGTTCCACTGAGTATGACAGAATATTTTGGACTAAATAAACCAGAAAACATAGATAATATGGAAAAGTTGAGGAAAGAGTTTGAGGTTGGAGGCGGAAAGCAGATCATAAGTCTTCAAAAATCCCATTTTCAGACGGTGAAGGGAAATGGGATGCAGGAAATTGAAAATTGGTTATGCTGCAATCATGCAGTCTCCTGATCTGTTTTGAAATTATTCCATGACCCGAGTAAAGGAAACCATATTAGTCAACGGATACTTTAAGTGGAGAAATGTTGGAAGAGATATTGCTGATCATGCAAAACTCATATTAAAGCTACGTATGCGTTCGTTCAAAGACGTACATTATCTCGAAAATTTGATTGTGCTTTATTGGCTCAGTTTGAAAAGGGATGTTCCAATTAGAGGTAATGTTGTTGCCACACTCACACTGCTGTCTTCTTTGAGGCTGCCTCCAATAAGACATGATGAGCCATCATTGCCAACTCAAATTTTTTTTAGCTTACCTTGAATACCTCAGTGAATTTGACAAGATTCTCCAAAAGCATTTGTGTCTTAGGGAAGACCAAATTTTTAACACACAGAAATTGCAATGACTTCATCACTACAATGACAGTACGGCTCAGAAACCAATTCACTAATGAAGTAAAAGTTGCCAAATACTGTTCCATATTAATTGATTCAACACCAGATGTGAATCATGAGGACCAATTAACATTAATTTTAAGATGTGTAACCAGCGATGGTGAAGTTGTAGAGCGATTTCTCAGTTTTGTCCAGCTACAATAGCACATTTCTGAGCGTCTGCAGACAACTGTTTTGGAATTCATTGCAAATTTAGGTTTGGACACCAAAAATTGTCATGGGCACAGCTTCAATAATGCCAAAAAAATTGGCAAGAAAATATTCAAGTCTACAAGCTTGAATAGGGCGGCACGGTAGCATGGTGGTTAGCATAAATGCTTCACAGCTCCAGGGTCCCAGGTTTGGTTCCCGGCTGGGTCACTGTCTGCACGTCCTCCCCGTGTGTGCGTGGGTTTCCTCCGGGTGCTCCGGTTTCCTCCCACAGTCCAAAGATGTGCGGGTTAGGTGGATTGGCCATGCTAAATTGCCCGTAGTGTTCTAAAAAGTAAGGTTAAGGGGGGGGGGGGGGTTGTTGGGTTACGGGTATAGGGTGGATACGTGGGTTTGAGTAGGGTGATCATTGCTCGGCACAACATTGAGGGCTGAAGGACCTGTTCTGTGCTGTACTGTTCTATGTTCTATGTTCTAAGCAAGACTGAACAATGCAAGAAGCCCCTGCATTCCAGTCACCCCTTGAATTTAATCTGCAATACTGCAGCTGAATTCTGTGAGGGTGCTGTGCTCTTTTTTTTTCACTTCATTCAAAACCTGTATGCCTTCTTTTCAGTTTCCATGCATCAGTGAAATATGTCACAATCCTGCTTGGAGAAGGCAAATGGAAAACGTTTACTAGCCAAAAGAATTTATGACATGGGGTGATCTGTTCATGCAGATGTTTTGAAAATTAACTTTGTTCATTTATTTTTTCCAATTGAGGGACAATTTAGTGTGGCCAATCCACCTACCCTGTACATCTTTGGGTTGTGGGGGTGAGGCCCACTCAGACACGGGGAGAATGTACAAACGCCACCTGGACAATGACCCGGGGCCGGGATTGAACCCGGGTCCTTGGCACCGTGAGGCAGCAGTGCTAACCACTGTGCCACCAGACTTTGTTGATATAAATCAGATATAGCCGCAACAAATTCAGAAAAACCTTGTGAAAGCTGAAGCAAAATCCTTCTCAGAGAAGTTTGAAAAGTACTGTATTTCTGTTTTTACTGTTCCCAAAGCCTGGGCAGAGGTTTGAAGCCTTGGGGATGAGGCCTTGAGTGAGAGAGAGGGATCATGAGCCTCAGGAGGGAGCATGTAATGGGAGGCCTCGTAAGGCAGATGAGGGGCCTCACTGCCTCCATTCTCCTCAAAGTCACCACACCAGAAAATCAGGGAGCATGTTTTAAAGGTCTGTGGGTCACTGCCAAGAAAAGTGATTGAAAAAAAATAAAATTACCTCAGTAGCAGCAGAATATGCATCATTTCAGAGTAATCCATTCAATGGTCTTTTATTCTTCCTCAGACACAGAAAAATTGCAGCAGTTCATGAGGCATTGAATTATTATTAGCTAAACATTGGATACTTCTCTATCATGCCAAAAGGATTGATTCCTCGTTTTTTTCAAACTAATTCAACCAGGGCAGGAATCAGTGAAGATTACTGTGTGGGCGGCGGAATTGGTTCGAAATAAATGGAGTATTTGGTCATTTCTTTGCTAAACAAATTGCCCAAACTGATATTAACATCATTTTCTGCCAGCCTAGCGAGCGAGATTGTGAAGTATGTCCGCACATGTTGTTGTGAGTATGCCATCAGCAAGGTCGGAAGCAGCAGAGCTCTGAGACAAACATCCATTTTACAAGCTTTACGATTACCTCTTTTGTGGTTTGAAGTCAATATGCTTAATCATGGGGAGAAAAGAATTGAGAGGATTTTTTTTATTTCTTGAAGAACAGTTAAATTTTCCCTCTTGCCTTTTTTACCTCATAACAATTCCAACACAAAGCAAAATATGTCTCAATTCTATTCTTGAGTGACTACTTAGAGTTTAGGGAATCACTTTGAAGATTTCTTCCAAGTCCTACGTTTTGGAGTACACCCAGCCTTGTGACCATTTTATCATTACTCCTTGGGTGTGTGTGAGGGAGTGAGAGGAATGGGGGAGGTGCGAGTGCACCACCTTGGGCAACGTGCTGAGCGTTAAAGAAGCTGCTGCATTTTTATTCCTCACTGTCATTTTGTTAACTCCTTCCCAACTGCAGAAACCGACCACACGAGAACGCACAGTTGGATGCAAAAAAAACACAGGTTTATTCACAATGCAGTTCTCTCTCCACTCAGCACTCAGGCCGGGGTTTATATGCTTGTTAAGGGGGAAGCCCTACCCGTTAACCGGGATAGTTCGTATTCCCAGGAGGTGACAGGGAACCGGACGGTGGAGACTGTGTGACCTCTGAGGGGGCTATAATACCATCACGGCACTGATTCCTGACCAAAAGGAGTTCCAATTTTACATTTTGCTTGTACAGTCCTGTTCAATGTGCATAGTTTGCACTTAATACTTCTATCATCGGCCTCATATAGTGGGCATAAAACATGTTAATACCAGAGTATTCATTGTAAGAAATGGGGAATGTAACTTTATGTTTAGCTCTGTTGTAATTAAATGTCTTTTTCAGAACCATTATCAAACACAATCCATTCATAGCAAAAGATGACTTGGACCAAAACGGGGAGGTCTCACCCTCCATGTTCTGGGAAGCGCTTAAGGCCGTACTAAGAGGGGAAATCATAGCCTACAAAGCGCAAAGAGATAGGGAGGAAAGGGTGGCTAGGCAGAAGCTGGTCGACTCCATACTGGAGGTAGACCATAAATACTCCGAGGCCCCGACCGTAGAACTCCTGGCGGAGAGGAAAGAATTACAAAGGAACTTTGACCTGCTCTCCACCAGGAAAGCAGTACACCAACTCCGCCAGGCACGCGGGGCCCTATACGAACACGGAGACAAAGCCAGCCGCCTGTTGGCCCACCAGCTGAGAAAGCAGGCAGCCAGCAGAGAAATTGCGCAAATCAGAGATACCAGAGGCACGTTGGAAACAGAACCAGAGAGGATTAACAAACCTTCAAGGCCTTCTACCAAGAGCTGTACACCTCAGAGCCCCCAACGGGGAAGGCTGGGATGAACCGGTTTCTTGACGGACTGGACATACCAGTTGTGGGAGAGGGCAGAAAACGGGATCTGGAAGCACCACTAGCACTGGGAGAGATCATGGACAGCATTAGCTCCATGCAGGCGGGGAAGGCGCCGGGACCGGACGGATTCCCAGCGGACTTCTACAAAAAATTTGCGACAGCGCTGGCCCCGCACCTGCGGGAGATGTTCACAGACTCGCTAGCTAGGGGCACGTTGCCACCCACGTTAGCACAGGCCTCAATCTCGCTGATACCTAAGAAAGACAAAGACCCAACGGAATGTGGGTCATACAGACCCATATCTCTGCTGAATGCAGACGCCAAAATACTGGCCAAAATCCTAGCCAAGAGGCTAGAAGACTGTGTACCTGAGGTGGTCACAGAGGACCAGACGGGCTTTGTCAAAGGTAGACAGCTTACCGCGAACATCAGGCGCCTGCTGAACGTGATAATGACCCCCTCCGGGGAGAGAACACAAGAGGTGATTGTCTCCCTGGACGCAGAAAAGGCCTTCGACAGAGTCGAGTGGAAATACCTCATAGAGGTACTGGAGCGGTTCGGGCTTGGAACAGGGTTCACCGCTTGGGTAAAGCTCCTGTACAACGCTCCCATGGCGAGTGTACAGACCAACAATACCAACTCCCAATACTTCCAGCTGCACAGGGGCACCAGACAAGGATGCCCACTGTCCCCGCTGCTGTTCGCACTAGCAATTGAACCGCTAGCAATCGCGCTCAGGGCAGCAAAAAATTGGAGGGGGATCCGAAGGGGAGGTAGAGAGCACAGAGTCTCACTCTATGCGGATGATCTGCTCCTCTATATCTCGGACCCACAAAGCAGCATGGACGGAATCATCGCGCTCCTGAAAGAGTTTGGAGCCTTCTCGGGCTACAAACTCAACATGAGCAAAAGTGAGATCTTCCCAGTACACCCGCAAGGGGGGGGGGCAGCACTAAAGGGGCTGCCGTTCAATCAAGCCCGACATAAATTCCGCTACCTGGGGATCCAAATAGCCCATGACTGGAAAGGGATCCACAAATGGAACCTCACCAGTCTGACGGAGGAAGTAAAAAAGGACCTGCAAAGATGGAACACACTCCCGCTCTCCCTCGCGGGGAGAGTTCAGACGATCAAAATGAACGTACTGCCCAGGTTCCTCTTCCTGTTTAGATCCATTCCGATCTACATCCCCAAGGCCTTTTTCAAAGCGCTGGACAAACTCATCATGGCGTTTGTATGGGGGGGTAAAAATGCTAGGATCCCAAAGAAGGTCTTACAAAAAACAAAAACCAGGGGAGGGCTAGCCCTCCCGAATCTACAATTCTACCACTGGGCAGCAACAGCCGAGCGAGTAAGGGGATGGATCCAGGAGCCAGAAGCTGAGTGGGTGCGTGCGGAGGAGGCCTCCTGCATGGGAACCTCCCTCCGGGCCCTCGCCACGGCAGCACTCCCATCCCCACCCAAAAAACACTCCAGCAGCCCAGTGGTGACAGCCACCCTCCAATCCTGGAACCAACTGCGGCAGCAACTTGGCCTGACCAAAATGTCGAACAGGGCTCCCATCTGCAACAACCATAGGTTCACACCAGCACTGACTGACGCCACCTTCAAAAGGTGGAGGCAGGACGGGGGGACACTGACAGTCAGGGACCTATACACGGACGACAGGATCGCAACACTGGACGAACTGACAGAGAAATTTCAGCTAGCTGGGGGGAACGAGCTACGGTACCTGCAGCTCAAAAACTTCCTACGAAAGGAGACAAGGACGTACCCACAACCGCCACGACAGACACTACTGGAAGACCTACTGGACGCAAGTATCCTAGAGAAAGGGAACTGTAGTGACATGTATGACCGACTGGTAGATAGGGACGACACCGTACTGGACGCAACAAGAAGGAAATGGGAGGACGACCTGGGGATGGAGATAGGGTGGGGACTCTGGAGCGAAGCACTGCATAGGGTCAACTCCACCTCCACGTGCGCAAGGCTCAGCCTGACGCAACTAAAAGTGGTACATAGAGCCCACTTAACAAGAACCCGTATGAGTAGGTTCTTCCCGGAGGTGGAAGACAGATGTGAACGGTGCCAAAGAGGCCCGGCCAACCACGCCCACATGTTCTGGTCTTGCCCCAGACTCGTGGAGTACTGGACAGCCTTCTTCGAGGTTATGTCCAAAGTGGTGGGAGTGAGGGTGGAGCCATGCCCGATAGTGGCGGTCTTCGGGGTTTCAGAACAGCCAGATCTATTCCTGGGGAGGAGGGCGGACGCCCTTGCCTTTGCCTCCCTGATCGCCCGCCGTAGAATCCTGTTTGGCTGGCGGTCAGCAGCACCGCCCAGAGCTGCGGACTGGCTGTCCGACCTCTCGGAATCTCTCCAAATGGAGAAAATCAAATTTGCCATCCGAGGGTCGGACGACGGCTTCCACAGAACGTGGGAGCCATTCATGCAACTGTTCCGGGACCTATTTGTGGTCAATGTACAAGAGGAAGAATAGTCGGGGGAAGGTAGCGGGAGGGGGGGGGGGGCTACAGGTTCGGTACGGGGGTTCGATGGCTAGCTAAGGCCCAAAACCAAACTAAATAAACATGTTGAGGGGGGGGGGGGGGGGGGGGGGCGGGGCGCAGTTACTACTACGAAGATGCTTACCTGTAAATATGTATGTTAATTTTTGCGTGTTTGTTTGTTTTTTTTGTTCTTTTTCTCTCCTAACAATTTGTAATTTGTTCAATATAAAATATGAAAACTGAATAAAAACATTTATAAAAAAAAAAAAGATGACTTGGCGATGATGCACCAACACCACTCAGAACACAATGGCCCGTTACTGCAATTTGGGCCATTCTGCCAGTTAAATTGCAAAATGGTGGTTATAGCAGTTGTGTGATTTGGTGCTCCAAGATTGAGTTCAACCTGTGAGTCGTTAAAAATATATTAGTGCCAGAAATATCTTTCTGATTAGGATTTTCTACTGTTCCACTTACTGCACCCGAGATTTTAAATTTTTTTTAAGTTTATTTTTTTAATTTAGAGTATCCAATTAGTTTTTTTTCTAATTGAGGGGCAATTTAGCATGACCAATGCACCTATTCTGTACATCTATTGGGTTGTGGAGGTGAGGCCCACTCAGACACGGGGAGAATGTGCAAACGGATAGTGACCCGGGGCAGGGATCGATCCTGGGACTTCAGTGCCATGAGCCAGCATTGCTAAGGGATTTTCAATTTTAATATTTTCACATAATATGTGCGGACCTCATTGAATTTTGAGATTGGTTTCATGATTTTCATGTCCCTCCTCCATCTTCCAACAGTGCTCAACATCACTAAAGCTACTAACAGACCACGCTATTTTTTCATAAATATTTTTATTAGCTCTTTCAAAAAGGTTACATAATTTACATTACACACACTTAACCAACATTTAACAATCCCTCCCCAACCCGAAAACAATTAATCAACCCCTTTTGGTGGCTGAGTGAAGCTAATTCCTTATAGTGAGATATGAACGGACGCCATCTCTTGTGAAACCTTCTCCAGACTCAGAAACTCCATTAAGTCTCCTAGCGTTACTGAGTCACATGGTGGACGTCACACAGTTTCTAATCGTGCTTTAGCTTGCTTCTTAATCACGACTGTTTCAATTAGTTATGAGTACACTGATGTCTATACATCTCACACAGAACGTTCCAAGCCCATCAACTCTGAGGAAAGGCAGTATATCATGGTATCACTTACGGCTGTCCATGAGGATTTACTGCCTCGTTCAAATCAAAATGATTATCAGAACTTTTCAGTGAATTGAGAATTCAGGGCTGGCTTGCTGCCCCTGTGAGTGCACAAATAGATGTCAGTAATTGTTTTATTCCTCAATTATTTAGAATTTACGATGCTGTGAGTTGAGCAGCTTTAATTCATAAAAAAAGACTCTCAGCAATCAAGTTTCGACACTTGAAAGGGGCGACCTAGACCAACTGTATATTAATGCTCATTTGGGAAGTTTTACTGCTGCTTGCTGAAAATCTTCTTGCCGTTCCCCGTGGTGTAAATACCACCAGTTCAGGTCTTAGATCTTCGCTGTGGGCCTGCTTTGTTACCACATACTTGAACATAGAGGGAGGGAGTTTCTGGTGGTGCCTGCCGCAAGATGGAAATTCCCGCCCAAAACTTTCCATCCATGCCCGCGATTTCCGTGCCGGGCAGGAAATGGTGATGGAGCAGCCCCAGCTCCATTATTCAATAAGATCATTGCTGAACTATAAATCAACACCTGGTTTAGCACAGGACTAAATCGCTGGCTTTGAAAGCAGATGAAGGCACAGTTCAATTCCCATACCAGCCTCCCCGAACAGGCGCCGGAATGTGACGATGAGGGGCTTTTCACAGTAACTTCATTTGAAGCCTACTTGTGACAATAAGCAATTTTCACTTTCACTTTCACTTGCCACATCCCCATATCCTGCAATTCCCTTTGTACCCAAACATCTATAGAATTCCAACAGTACAGAAGGAGGCCATTCAGCCCATTGAATCTGCACCGACCCTCTGAAAGAGTGCCCTATCTATGCCCACTACCCCGCCATATACCTGTAACCCCACCTAACCTGCACATCTTTGGACACGAAGGGGCAATTCTTTAGCATAGCCAACCCAATTAACCTGCACATCTTTGGAGCCGGAGCACTCGGAGGAAACCCAGGCAGACACTGGACGAAAGTGCAAACTCCACACAGACAGTCACCCAAGGCCGGTGTCGAACCGGGATCCCCGGCACTGTGAGGCAGCAGTGCTAACCGCTGTGCCACCGTGTCACCCATAAATCAATCTCAATCTTGAATATACTCAAAGACTGAGCATCCAAAATATGCGGAGGTAGAGTATTCCGAATATTCTCAATGCTCTGAGTAAAATAGTTTCTCCTCATCTCAGCCCTGCATGCCTGATCCTTTTTCCTGACTGTGGGTGGAGCGACACCACATTGATGGCAGCAGTTAATGAAGGCAGCTCACCATTACCTTCTCATACATGTCAGGAATGAGTAGTAAATGCTGGCCTTACCAATGTTGCCCACATCCCATGAAAGAATACAAAACGTATAAGAGTATACGGGGAGGCAGTGGTGTAGTGGTATTGTCGCTGGCGGTAATCCAGAGACCCAGGGTAGTGCTCTGGGGACCCAGATTCGAATCCTGCCACGTCAGATGGTGAAATTTGGATTCAATTAAAATCTGGAATTAAAAGTCTAATGCTGACCATGAAACCGTTGGCGATTGTTGTAAAAAGCTCATCTGGTTCACTGATGTTCTTTAGGGAAGGAAATCTGCTGCCTTTACCTGGTCTGGCCTACATTTGACCCCAGATCCACAGCAATGTGGTTGACTCTTAAATACCCTCAGGGATGGGCATTTTATGCTGGCCCCAGTGATGCCAACATTGCATGAACGAATAAAAAAAATGTTACATTCTGAAAGAAATCTCCAGCAGCTGCGTTATTTATACTGTAACGGAAGAGAATTGTTAACCCTACTGGGCCATAGCTTCCTTGGATTGCCACCCTGTATCCAATTATTTGCGCTAAAACTCTTAAGTGCCCGTTTTACCCGACCTTTCTGACTCAGACTGGATGGGATTCAGGCAGCATAGCCTGTCCCCAGCTCCAGCATCAAAGTTCAAAAGGAGCGGAGTGAAGTAGGACACGCTCCTTTTATACAGCTGAAGCAGGTGAGTTTAAAGGTCTTATTGAAAATAACAGGCTGGGGAAAAGATATGTGTCTACGGTAAGTGGGAAAAGAGAGCGGGGTTTGGTCGTGGAGGTGTAGGGTTGGACATCGGTTTGGGGGACGGACGGACATCGGGAGGGGGGTTGGACATCGGCGGGGGATGGGGGGTCAGACATTGGGAGTGGCGGGGTCAGATGTTATGGGGGTTGGGCCGGGCTGGGTTGTTGTGGTTGGGTCAGCTCAGTGAGTGGATGTCGGGTCCGGTTGGGTGGGCGGGGGGGGGGAGGGGGGGAGTTTGGGAGGGTGGGGTTGGGTCCGGCTGAGGTGGAAGGGTATGGGGTGGGGGGGACCTGCGGGTGGTCAGCTGAGTTGGGGGGGGGGGTCAGGTCGTGGGTGGGGGAGTAATCCATGCTGGATCGTGGGTTGGGAGTGGGGTATACCATGGGGAGAGATGACGCTTAGTGGTACCTTGGGGGGGGGGGGGAGGTTGGAGATGCGGGGTGTGTCCCGGGCGGAGCTTGGTCTGGGTGTTTAAAATAGTTACTCTGAAATCAGAAGTGGTTTTATTTCTTCTACTTTCAGACGTACTGTTGGGGTGAAACTGGCACAACGACCGAAGTTAGCGATTTAAGCTGCTTTGCCGAATGGTTCCTCGCCCAGTGTAACCGTCCAGTAGAAGGTAGGCGCGGAATTTCAACAAGGGAATCTCCAGCTAATTTTAGGGATATCCCCCAAATCCAATGCTGGGGAACTAGGAAGTTATGCGCCTTTTAAAAAAATGTGTTTTTGGGATGCTGGGCCAGCATTTGTTGCTAATCCCTAATTGCCCTTGAACTGAGTGGCTTGCCCCGCCATTTCAGAGGGAAGTTAAGAATCAAGCACATTGTTGTGGATCACATGTCACATGTAAGCCAGACCAGGTAAGGACGGCAGATTTCCTTCCCAAAAGGACATTATAGACCAGGTGGGTTTTTCCGACAATTGGCAATGGTTTTGTGGTCATCATTAGACTTTTAATTCCAGATTTTTATTGAATTACCATTTGCCATGGTGGGATTCAAACCCGGATGCATTCCCCTGGGCCTCTGAATCACTAGTCCAGTGACAATGCCACTACCCCACCGCCTCCTCGAGCCTCCCTATGCATAATCAAGCCAGGCTGAACCATTGAATGGCTACAGTACAGAAAGGAGGCCAGGTCTGTGCTCACTCTTTGGAAGAGCAGCTCACTGACTCCCACTCCTGACCTCTGACCTTGCCCTTCTTGCAGATTTCCTGAAGAAAATTCTTCTCTGCAGACAATTATCCAATCTTCTTTTGACGGCCTTGATTAAATCTGCCTCCACACACTCTCAGGCAATGCATTCCAGATTCTAAACACTTGCCGCATAAAGAAAACGATTTTTCTCATTCCACCTCTGGTTCTTTTGCCAATCACCTGAAATCAGTGTCCTCTGATCCTCAACCCTGCCACCAAAAAGGAACAATAACGGACATTGGGTAACTAGAAGTGATTACATGATTCATAGCTTACAGATTGATGACCATTCCATGAATCACGAGATGAGTGCATTTCACTGCAATCACTCAAATTCTTTTTTCTTGATAACGAATACAATTCCGCTGACTGCAACCTTTATTTCTATTTTCAGTCCAGTTGATTATTTCCCTCATCAAGGTGAACTTTAATATCTGGCATCCTTAGTATTCTTGGTGCGTCCTGCCATCTCCACTTTACCATTAATCAACCAACAAAGAAAACAACAGTTAGCATACAAGATAAACTGTTTACGTTGTACACTGGCAGTCAGTTCACATTATCGAGTGGCATTTAACTATTTTTATCCTTCACTGGCCGTTGTGGGCATTGATGAAGAACAGAATTGGGCTCAGTTGTGCTCTCCCTAATTAATAGTACTTGCCAATAATCAATTACTCGGTTCATATGTAGAAATGGACAACTTAAATGCGGTGCATGTAACTGATCCCAGTAAATGGAGCCAAGGAGGGTAAATTGGAGAAAGAAAAGACAGGTAAGTAATGACACGTAAAAGCCATGTAAGTAAGTAAAGGCATGTATTATTCTATATTCGCAATCAGTATGAATATTTATGTAGTGCAGACTGGTTATACAATACCTATTGCAAACAGTGCACTCAATGCATTCTATGCTCATTTCGAGCAGGAAACCATCAAACCATTGTCAACGGCTCCAGCGGCCTCAGACACACTCATACCTACCATCACAACTTCCAAAGTCAGATTAGCCTTCTTGAAAGTGACCCTCGGAAAGAAAAGGGTCTTAACAGGGTCCCTGGCCGTGCACTCAGATCATGCGCAGACCAACTGGCGGGTGTGCTCGCGGACATCTTCAACCTCTCCCGACTCCATTCCGAGGTTCCCACCTGCTTCAAGAAGACCACCAAAATACCACCAAAGAAGAACCAGGCAATGCGCCTCAACGACTATCATCTGGTGGCCTTGACATCGATCATTATAAAGTGCTTTGAGAGGTTGGTCATGAGGCGCATTAACTCCATACTCCCAAAATGCCTTGATCCGCTGCAATTCGCCTACCAACACAACCGCGAAGTATCCTATACACGCCTGTCTGCATCAATGGTGTTGAGGGGGAGATGGTTGACAGCTTCAAATTTCTAGGTGTGCACGTCACCAAAAATCTGTCCTAGTCCACCTACGTCGACGCAACGACCAAGAAAGCACAACAGCGCCTATCCTGCCTCGGGAAAGTAAGGAAATTCAGCATGTCCACATTGACTCTCACCACATTTTACAGATGCACCATAGAAAGCAACCTATCCGGCTGCATCACAGCCTGGTATGGCAACTGCTCAGCCCAAGAACGTAAGAAACTACAGAGAGTCATGAATACCGCCCAGTCCATCATGCGATCCCACCTCCCATCCATTGACCCTGTCCACACCTCCCACTGCCTTGGAAAAGTGGGCAGCATAATCAAAGAACCCTCTGACCTGGGGTATTCACTCTTCCAACTTCTTCCATTGGGTAGGAGATACAGAAGTCTGAGAACATGCATTAATAGGTTCAAAAATAGATTCTTCTCCGCTGTTACTGGACACTTGAATGACCCTCTTATGGACTGAATTGATCTCTTCACACATCTTCTCCACTGCGTAGTACTACACTCCGTATGCTTCACCCGATGCCTGTATCCATGTATTTACATTGTGTACGTCCCATGATTTTTCATGAATGGAACGATCTATCTTGACTGTATGCAGAACAATACTTTTCACTGTACCTCGGTAAATAATCTTTATTTGTGTCACAAGGAGGCTTACATTCGAGGCAGAGAGGAGGTTTTCTCTCCTGAGGAATCTAGAACCAGGGGGTACAGTTCAGAAGTAGGAGATTTGCCATGAAAGACAGAGACCAAGAGGAATTTTGTTTCTGAGTGGACCGTTCATCTGTGGAATTCTCTTCCCCAGAGAGCAGTGGAGGTGGGTCATTGAATATATTCACGGCTGACTTAGATTTTTGATCAACATGTGAGTTCGGGGTTGTTGGTAACAGGCAGGAAAGTGGAGTTAAGGCCACAATCCAAGTAGCCCTAATCTTATTGGATGGCAAAATAAGCTTGATGAGTCAAATGCTTCCTTTCCCTATTTCTTAATAGCTTATCAACTTATTTGTATGAGGTGTTCAAAGTCACAAAGGGTTTTGATAGAGTATTCACAGAATTCCTGCAGTGCAGAAGGAGGCCAGTCGGCCCATCGAGTCTGCACCAACCCCCCTAAAGAACATTTCCCTTAGGCCCACTCCTCCGCCCTATCTCTGCAACCCCGCACATTGATCATGGCCAATCCACCTAACCTGCACATCTTTGGACTGTGGGAGGAAATGGGAGCACCTGGAGGAAACCCACACAGACACCGGGAGAATGTGTAAACTCCACATAGACAGTGACCCAAGGCCAGAATTGAACTCGGGTTTGAATCTAGATTCCTGGCGCTGTGAGACAGCAGTGCCACCCAAATCAAAGTGGAGAACGTGGGCATTGATCTCACTACCTCTCATATGCAAAGCGCGTGCTCAACCACTTGAGCTAATTCCCCCAGGTTAATTGGATAGTTCTATAAAAGAGTCAGTCTGAGCACAGGCACGATGGGCTGAATGGTCTCCACCTGTGCTGTATTAATTCTCTGAGTTATCTTTCAGCTCTCCCTATTTCCTCTGGGTTTCCAATCACTAGTCCCAAAAGATGTGCTGTTAGATAATTTAGACATTCTGAATTCTCCCTCTGTGTACCCGGACAGGCGTCGGAATGTGGCGACCAGGGGCTTTTCACAGTAACTTCATTGCAGTGTAAATGTAAGCCTACCTGTGACAATAAAGATTATTATAATTATTATTCTCTCGTTGTTTTGCAGGGGATATGGAGGAAAGGGGTGGGGGAAGAGCACCAGGAACTTGCTCAATAACTACTGTCGTCTCCACCCCCACTTTCAGGCAGCACTTTGGAAATTATTAATGCAGGCAAACCAAGATATGTGCCTTATGCTATGTGGCACATTGTACGGAATTGCACACTCTCCAGAGAATGCACTTTAATTATGCACTTCATTGAAAAGGCAAGAAGTCATGAGGAGAATCATGTCTGTCTGATATCTGTTCAATCAGTAGGCATTCTTTGAAGCAAACGTGCCAAAAAGTCTTTTTGAAATGAAGTGTAACAGCAATAATGGAAGTGAAGACTCACATATTTTTAATCACTTCCATGCTCTAATTGCAACTCGTGTCAGGACAATCACTGATCTGGTTAAAAAAAAATGTCCCACGAATGTACAGCTCCTGGCTCATTATTAACCAGGTAGAAAATGGTGAACTATCTGTTATAAATCAAGGTAATCTGGAACAAGTCCTGTTAAATTGAGCTAAAATTACAACTGCTATTCAGAGGCATATCGTGCTGTTATAGAGAGGCTCCAGCACAGATGGAAACCATCTTGTGCCCATGCTATCTCTCGGCAGACAGGTTATCTTGATGATGGAGAAAGAAACCATGGATTTGCACACAAAATATTGAACTTTAAATAAGACCTGAGTTTTATTTTGTTTAAATGGACGCAAACCCCAAATTTGCTGGGAATGTACACAAAAGCCACTGGCTGGATAGCTGCAGGGTGATTCTCTGAAGGACAACCGAATTCCTCCAAATTTTCTGACAAGATACTTCTAAAAGGTTCCATAGACGGATTACCATCTCCGAGAAAGGCAAAGGGACGTAATGGCCATCCCATCTCAGGAGATCCTGTGAGTAAGGCCGAGACTGAGTTGTGGATTCGCCATCTGCTTGGGATATACAAGAAAACTTCCGCAGTGTCCGTCTGTCTTTGTGTGCTCTGGGAGGTTAAGCAGCTGGACGTTTTTCCACACTGAAGGTGTGTGACACACTAACAGAGGTAGCCAGCAGTGCCCCTTGTTGCTAAGTGTGTTTTACACTTAATTGCTCTGTTTAATAACCTTTACTCAAGAGTCGCCAGGTATCTTTCTGATACCACCACGAGGTTCAAAGCCAAGTGCTGATCAATAACTCAATACACCAGTTAGTAAGTTTCAAATCAATACACATTTATTATACACAGTCAATCACAACTCATGCATAAAACTCTACTTACTAGATTATAGCTAACACTAAAAGGCCTATACTTAGCTTTGGAAATGGCCCACCAGGTCAGGGGAACAATTGCCTTTCGTTCGATTCTGAGGCTGCAGGCTTCAAGCTGGTATGGACCATAGCTAGGAGCGCCTATCTCGTAGCGTGCGTTGACTGGTGCGTTGGTTGGTGCAGCTGCTAGGCAGGTCTCTCCTTGTTGAGAGTCACGGTGAAGAGTTGTCTCGAGCAGCTGAGAGACCCTGCCAAGAAGAATGAACTGAACTTGGGATTCTGTTTTCTAGTCCCCAGAGGTTTCGCACCCTTTTGGGTGGACCTTGGGGCCTGGTCCCAATCAATTGGACCAAGTCCCAATCGCTTGAATCGATTTCTCCAATACTGGAGCTGTTCCCTGATCGCTGGGCGGTTCCTATGTGTCCGTTGGCCTTCCTTTGTCCTGGCTCCCACTGGCGCCGGGGAGTCTGGTTTGGTCCCGATCGTTTTAATGTTTCCAATTGTTCCTGGGGATAGCTCATTAATATACAGATGGTTGCTGGTTTCAGTTCTGTCTGGGTTTTTGCAAGTTTTAATACACAGGAAACCTTGCACCTGCTTGTTTCCCTGTGCCTGACCATTTTTCCCTGTGTTCTTTGCGGGCCTCCATTTTGGAATCGGGAAGTGGCCAACCCAGGTGGCTACACCCTGAAAAACTGCCATTTGGCAGGTATACATATCTCTCTCTCTAACTATTCCGCATGCTGAAGTCAACACTACTGGAACCTCAATACTGACTATCCGCTTAGCGAAGTCAACAAGCTCGAATTGTAACAGCCGCACTCTTCATCATCTACTCCTTGCGAGTATGCCTTTTAAAAATGTTTTCCCACTTTGGACTCAATTCCCACTTCTCGTCTGTATAAATCTATGTGCAAATGCTTTACCATTTTTCTCCTTGCCTTTGGTGATCAATAAACTCACATTTTCTTAACTCACGAAAGTCTGGTTAAATTGTCTCCTTTTAAAACTTGATTATTTGGGTGTGAGTTAACGGTACAGAAGCAGTTTACATTTGGGCGCATTTATCGGGGCATTTCTTGGCACGACGGCACTTTGCCCTTTTTTGGCCTCTTTGCGGAACACTGCGTCGAAGCCGCGCTCACAATGATTTCCTGCAGTGCTCAGCTCAGCAGTACAGAAGGGTATTCGCGGATCGGGGTGCAAATTCTAAATGCTGCCAAGATTTTTCAAACCCCCTCAACCACCGCAATAATCGTTTATTGTCACAAGTAGGCTTCAGTGAACTTACTGTGAAAAGCCCCTAGTCGCCACATTCCGGCACCTGTTCGCTGGTACGGGAACTGAACCCCGGCTGCTGGCCTTGTTCTGCATTACAAGCCTGCTGTTCAGCCCAGTGTGCTAAACCAGCCCCTGGAAAAGGTGCAAACATATTTAAATGAGTCTAATGGCGAGGACGAGATCCAGATCGTGACGTCACGCGGGTTTTCGCTAAATATCGTGAGGTGCTTCAGGCTTCGCGAATACGCCAAGAGTTCTTTCGGGAGATTCAATGGCCTCCTTGCATCATTAATTCTACCATGACAATGCCATTAAATGGCACCATTTGGATTTGGGATAGGAACACACGGGAACAGGAACCTTGTTAGATTAAACCTTGTTGCTACCAACAAAGGGAGTTGAATAAGGAAAGGGAGCCAGTTATACCTCCTCACCCGGGTTTGTAACAATGTGGGGGCATCCCGGATGGATGGTGACAAGTCGAGGGGTATTGCCTGGGCCAATAACTTTGGGGAACTTCACCTGAAGGGCAGTCAGAAGGGTTGAGGTAAAAAAAAAAAGACATGCTGGAGTACCGCTCCAAAGATCTTGACAATCCTCTCAGTGCCCAGTCAAGATGTCCAGTGGCAGTGAAAGGCGCTATACAAATGCAAGGTCAGAATTTTACATTGCTCGAGTGGAAGCACACGTAATCATGCGAGAACACTTCAGGTGCACATTCTGACATCATTGCCCACTCGCACGATATTTTAGTCAGCCGGCATGTGCGGTAGTCAAAAGCGGTCCCACTGACAATCAAGCAGGTAATTAAAGCTTTAAGGAGTCAATAAAAAGTGATTTCATGCGTCCGACTACTTGTACGGTTGACGGATGTGGCGAGTGGGCAACCTTCACGTTTTAGCGACAACCTTGATCCCAGGGCAGGATGAAATGTCAGAGCTGAAATAAAATTTTTTAATGGTATCTGGGAAGTGAGGTTTTCTATGTTCTGCTGTCAGGTGTTTCTGAATGTGCGGCCTAGAAATAGTTTGCTGCGTTTTTCCATCGGGATTTATTTTGAAGAGGTCTGCGGCTCTCTGCGACTGTTGCACAGTAGCTGTCCGCCTCAAGGGAGCCCATTAGGAGCACCAGCCTGCATCTTCCCTTTTCTTGGCTCCCGCTTCCCTTGGGTGAGCCAGTGGTTTTGCTGATCTATAGCTATCAAGTACCTTCTTTTTATTGAAAAAGAGAAGCAGCAAAGAGATGATCGTGAGTTTTCTATAGATTCAAATAACCCAACTAGCAGAGGACTGGAGGGATTGATTAAAAAAAACACGGTGAGGTTCATATTGTCCACAATTCCAATTGCCTGTATTCAAATAAACACTGGTCGCAACGTTCAGTTCCACAACAAAACAGAAAACTTTATAAAGAAAAATGTATTTCATTGTATTTCTAAATCTGTTCAGTTCAATTAATTCCAGATGCCTGGTTTTCACCCAGGAGGTGGTGATATTGTCTCCAAGGCCCAGTATAGCGCTCTGGGATTACCATCTGGTTCACTCGTGTCCTGAATATTATTTAAATGGGGAAAGGTGAATAAGAGAGGGACTTGGAGGAGTCCTTGTGCCAAGATCACAAGAAGCTAGCATGCAAATTCAGCAGAAAATGACAGTTAATGTTGGTCTTTATTTCAAAAGGAATGGGGCATAAGAATATTGCTAACAATGTACAAGGCACGTGTTGGACCACAGCTGGAGGTAGTCCAGAAGAGGTTCACAAGGTTGATCCCAGGCATGGAGGTATTTTCTTATGGAGAGGGCTTGAGCGAGTTGGGCCTGTTCTCATTGGAGTTTAAAAGAATGAGAGGCGACCTGATTGAGACATATCGGATTCTTAGGGGTCTTGACAGAAGCTGAGAGCTTCTATCCCCTTATAAACTTCTCATCCTTCAGCCTTATTGAAATTGGGGGTTTTGATCTCATGCGATCTCTGAAGTTGTTTTTTTTTATATTCATCCAGGGTTTATTACACCTGAGGGAATTTAAGAGTCAACCACATGGAGTCACATGTGGGCCAGGCCAGGTAAGCACAACAGATTTCCTTCCCGAAAGGACATCAGTGAACCAGTTGGGTTTTTACAACAATGGTTTCATTTTAGTATTTTAATTCCAGATTTTTCAAATTTTACCATTTGCCATGGTGGGGTTCGAACCTGGCTCCCCAGAGCAAGATTCTGGGGGCGGGATTCTCCCAATAGGAGTCTAAGTGCCGACGCCGGAGTAAAAACCGGAGTGTTTTACTCCGGCGTCGGCACCTGTTCCCAGACCCCTATTCTCCCCCCCTCCGTGGGGCTAGTAGGGACGTCGCGTGGTTTTCGGGGGCGGGGCCTCGGCGCAACATCAGAGACCCGGCACCATGTAAAAGACGCGGCGCCTTGGGTACCGTGCATGTGCAGTTGGGCCGACGCCAACTAGCGGATGCGTGGTTACCTCGCGGAGCGCTCCGGCCCCATCCAACATGGCGCCAGGGTTCTGGGGCCGGCTGCGGAAGTAAGTAGGCCCGGGGGGAGAGAGGCCGGCCCGCCGATCGGTGAGCCCCGATCACGGGCCAGACCCCTTTGGAGGCCCCCCAGGGAACAGACCCCCCCCCCCCCCCCACATGCAACCTGGTGTGGACGGCGCCGGCGGGACTCGGCCGTTGACGCGCGGCCGCTCAACCCATCCGGGCCGGAGAATCGCCGCTCGCCGTTTGCTGTACTACGTAGTATTTGGGAATGTTAAAATTCTGTGCTCTCTGAACACAGTGAAGCTTGATGCCGTGTATTCTCTGAGCTTGATGGTATTTCTTTGGGCAGATGTGCAAAAAGTGTTGAAAGTGGAAGGGCTAGGGATGGCACAGTGGGGCGGTGGATTCCACATGGGGCAGCATGGTGGTGCAGTGGTTAGCACTGTATTGCACTGAGGACTCAGGTTTAATCCCAGCCCCGGGCCACTGTCCGTTAGAGTTTGCATATCCTGTGTATACGTGGATCTCACCCCTACAACCCAAAGATGTGCAGGGTAGGTGTATTGGCCACACTAAATTGCCTCTTTTCTTGAATAGAAATTTAGAATACCCAATTCATTTTTTCCAATTAAGGGGCAAGTTAGCGTGGTCAATCCATCTACCCTGCACATCTTTAGGCTGTGAGGCCGAAACCCACGCAAACACGGGGAGACTGTGCAAACTCCACACGGACAGTGACCCAGAGCCGGGATCAAACCTGGGACCTCGATGCCGTGAGGCACCAATGCTAACCACTGCGCCACCGTGCTGCCCTGCTAAATTGCCTCTTAATTGGAAAAAAAAATTGGGTACTTTAAATATATTAAAAAGAAGAAAGTGGAAGGGCGGGTTGAGAAAGTGGTTACAATGGCATTTAGCATCCTTCGCTTTATAAATAGAGGCATTGATTACAAACACAAGCCACCTTTATAAAACACTGGTTTGGCCTCAACCAGATTTTTGTTTTCATTTGGGCAGCACGGTAGCACAAGTGATAGCACTGTGGCTTCACAGCGCCAGGGTCCCAGGTTTGATTCCCGGCTGAGTCACTGTCTGTGCGGAGTCTGCACCTTCTCCCCGTGTCTGCGTGGGTTTCCTCCAGGTGCTCCGGTTTCCTCCCACTGTCCAAAGACGTGAAGGTTAGGTGGATTGGCCATTCTAAAATACCCTTAGTGACCAAAAGGTTAGGAGGGGTTACTGGGTTACGAGTATAGGGTGGAAGTGAGGGCTTAGTGGGTCGGTGCAGACAGGGTGGGTCGCCGTATTTTCTACCGTGGGGAACCTTATCAAACGCTTTACTGAAATCCATATATACCACATCCACTGCTTTACCCTCATCCACCTGATTGGTCACCTTCTCAAAGAACTGAATAAGGTTTGTGAGGCACGACGAATGGCCTCCTTCCGCACTGAATGTTCCATGTTCTATGAAGGAGCTGATTTAGCTCACAGGGCTAAATCGCTGGCTTTTAAAGCAGACCAAGAAGGCCAGTAGCGCGGTTCAATTCCCGTACCACCCTCCCCGGACAGGCGCCGGAATGTGGCGACTAGGGGCTTTTCACAGTAACTTCATTGAAGCCTACTCGTGACAATAAGCGATTTTCATTTCATTTTCATTTCATGTTCTATGTAATTCTGGACATCACACTTTAGGGAGAATGAGAAGGCATTACAGGTGCGGCAGAGACGGAAACAGTTCCAGGAGTGAGGGACTTTGGTTACAACGCCGGATTGGCGAAGCTGGTGTTGTTCTCCTTGGAGAAGATTGAGAAAAGATTTGGTAGAGGTGTTCCAAAACATCGTGCGGTGTTAGATGGAGTCGACGGGGGTCTTGCACGCCAGCTGTGGACAGCCACCGATTGGAAAATCCACTGAACGAAGTGCCACTTTTCTCCTGTTGAGCTCAAGTCTTCCAGTTGTCACCACTGTGAAGGAGTGCACTGAGGACTCGGCACACTCGCAGGTTGGTCTTCTCAGTCCTGTTGCTGCTGTTCTACAATCTCTTACTCAGCATGGATGTAGCAGTTGCAGCTTTTGTATCGTGTGTGTTGATTTCAGCATCCAGTGACAGACGGATTGCACAAGCTGCCCCGTTCTCTGAGCCAGGCATTGTCAAACTCGGGGGCGCGACCCACGGGTGGGTCAGGGTGGGTGTCTGGAGGGTCGCGGAGCGGTCCAGCGTGGCACTCCCGATCGCGCAAATCTGTGTGCAGCAGCCGCAGCAGCCGGCTGTTAATAACGCCAACCAGCCAACCTTCGGGACCCAATAACGATAACATTTTACAGGAATAAAAATGCAGAACTTTGGACAGATGGAGACTCCATACTTTCCGACATCGGAAGGCTTCACCTTCATCCAACAGGTTCCATTGGAGGAGCGTGTATGAGGGCTAAAGGGACCCAAAACCATTTTCTGTTAATAACGCCGGCTGCAAGCGGCCTTCAAAATGGCCACGAACATGTAAAAAAAATGCGGCCGCACTGTGCATGTGTGGCAGAATTATGTGCACGCGCGCTGATGATCGAGCACACATGCGCAGTGCGGCCGCTTTTTAAAAAAGCGGTCGCAGCTTTTTGTTTTACAAGTTCGGGGGGGGGGTTTATTCATTTTATTCATGTATTTTATTCATTTAATTTTCATTTTTTTCATTTATTGTATTCATTTTTTTTTTAACAAGTTCGGGGGGGTTTAATTGATAAAATTTTACAGGAAAAAAATGGATTTTGGATGGATGGAGACTCCATACCTTCCGACACCGGAAGGCTTCACCTTCATCCAACAGGTTCCATTGGAGGAGCGTGTACGAGGGCCAAAGGGACCCAAAACCATTTCCTCCATTTTTGTCAGCAGCAAACAAGGTAAGAGAAAATGGTGGGTCGCGCAGGTCGGCCGGCGTGGGTCGCAAAGTTTGGCCGGCGTGGGTCGCGAAGGTCGGGCGGGTTGGGTCCCGAAGGTTGGCCATTTGGTAAAAATGGGTCTCCGGAAAAAAGGTTTGAAGAACACTGCTCTGAGCCAGTTGAGCTAATCACTCATAGCTGCTCATACTTAACACTCTGCCGTGAAACTGGGCTCCACTCCAGGGTGTAAGTCTGGGAAAAAAATCATGGAGACTTTGAGCTGCCCAAATGTTGGGGTTCCCCTCTCAGCAGGTTGAGTCTGAAGAGTGCTCTGACTGTGAGATGTGGCAGGTCCGGGAGGCTTCCAGCATCCCGGAAGGCTTCATCTGCAGAAAGTGTACCCAACTGGAGCACCTCACAGACCGCATGGTTCGGCTGGAGCAGCAGTTGGAAGCACTGAGGAGCATGCAGGTGGCGGAAAGCGTCATAGATAGCAGTTATATAAATTTGGTCACACCCAAGGTGCAGGCAGAGAAATGGGTGACCACCAGAAAGGGCAGGCAGTCAGTGCAGGAATCCCCAGTGGCTGTCCCCCTCTCGAACAGGTATACCCCTTTGGATACTGTCGGGGGGGATAGCCTATCAGGGGAAAACAGCAGCAGCCAGAGCAGTGGCACCACAGTTGGCCCTGATGTTCAGAAGGGAGGGTCAAAGCGCAGAAGAGCAATAGTCATAGAGGACTCTATAGTCAGGGGCACAGATAGGCGCTTCTGTGGTAGTTAAAGAGACTCTAGGATGGTATGTTGCCTCCCTGGTGCCAGGTCCAGGATGTCTCCGAACAGGTAGCGGGCATCCTGAAGGGGGAGGGCAAAAAGGCAGAGGTCGTTGTACATATTGGTACTAACGACATAGGCAGGAAGGGGGATGAGGTCCTGCAGCAGGATTTCAGGGAGCTCGGCAGAATGTTAAAAGACAGGACCTCTAGGGTTGTAATCTTGGGATTACTCCCTGTGCCACGTGCCAGTGAGGCTAGAAATAGGAAGATAGAGCAGCTAAACACGTGGCTGAACAGCGGGTGGAGGAGGGAGGGTTTCCGTTATCTGGACCACTGTGAGCTCTTCCGGGGCAGGTGTGACCTGTATAAGAAGGACAGTTTGCATCTAAACTGGCGAGGCATAAATATCCTGGCCGCGGGTTTGCTAGTGTCACACTGGAGGGTTTAAACTAGTATGGCAGGGGGGTGGGTACCGGAGCAATAGGTCAGAAGGTGAAAGCATTGAGGGAGAACTAGGGAATAGGGCCAGTATAGCTCTGAGGAAGAGCAGACAGGGAGATGTTGCTGAACACAGAGGGTCTGGTGGCCTGAAGTGTATATGTTTTAATGCAAGATGTATTACGGGTAAGGCAGATTAACTTAGAGCTTGGATTAGTACTTGGAACTATGATATTGTTGCCATTACAGAGACCTGGTTGAGGGAAGGACAGGATTGGCAGATAAACGTTCCAGGATTTAGATGTTTCAAGTGGGATAGAGGGGGATGTAAAAGGGGTGGCGGAGTTGCGCTACTGGTTAGGGAGAATATCACAGCTGTACTACGGGAGGACACCTCAGAGGGCAGCGTGGCTATATGGGTAGAGATCAGGAATAAGAAGGGTGCAGTCACAATGTTGGGGGTTTATTACAGGCCTCCCAACAGCCAGCGGGAGATAGAGAAGCAGATAGGTAGACAGATTTTGGAAACAAGTAAAAACAACAGGGTTGTTGTGATGGGAGACTTCAACTTCCCCAATACTGACGGACTCACTTAGTGCTAGGGGCCTGGACGGTGCAGAGTTTGTAAGGAGCATCCAGGAGGGCTTCTTAAAACAATATATAGACAGTCCAACTTGGGAAGGGGCTGTACTGGACCTGGTATTGGGCAATGAGCCCGGCCAGGTGGTATAAGTTTCGTAGGGGAGCATTTCGGGAACAGTGACCACAATTCATTAAGTTTTAAAGTGCTGGTGGACAAGGATAAGAGTGGTCCTGGGGTGAATGTTCTAAATTGGGGGAAGGCTAATTAAAACAATATTAGGCGGGAACTGAAGAACCTAGATTGGGGCGGATGTTTGAGGGTAAATCAACATCTGACGTGGGAGTCTTTCAAATGTCAGTTGAAAGGAATTAAGGACCAGCATGTTCCTGTGCGGAAGAAGGATAAATACGGCAAATTTCGGGAACCTTGGATAACGAGAGATATTGTAGGCCTCGTCAAAAAGAAAAAGGAGGCATTTGTCAAGGCTAGAAGGCTGGGAACAGACGAAGCCTGTGTGTAATATAAGGAAAGTAGGAAGGAACTTAAGGAAGGAGTCAGGAGGGCGAAAAGAGGTCACGAAAAGTCATTGGCAAATAGAGTTAAGGAAAATCCCACAGCTTTTTACACGTACATAAAAAGCAAGAGGGTAGCCAGGGAAAGGGTTGGCCTACTGAAGGATAGGCAAGGGAATCTATGTTTGGAGCCAGAGGAAATGGGTGAGGTACTAAATGAATACTTTGCAACAGTATTCTCCAAAGAGAAGGAATTGGTGGATGTTGAGTCTGGAGAAGGGTGTGTAGATAACCTGGGTCACATTGAGATCCAAAAAGACGAGGTGTTGGGTGTCTTGAAAAATGGTAAGGTAGATAAGTCCCCAGGGCCGGATGGGATCTATCCCAGAATACTGAAGGAGGCGAGAGAGGAAATTGCTGAGGCCTTGACAGAAGTCTTTGGATGATCACTGTCTTCAGGTGATGATGTCCTGGAGGACTGGAGAATAGCCACTGTGGTTCCTTTGTTTAAGAAGGGTAGCAAGGATAATCCAGGGAACTACAGGCCGGTGAGCCTTATGTCAGTGGTAGGGAAATTACTGGAGAGAATTCTTCGAGACAGGATCTACTCTCATTTGGAAGCAAATGGACGTATTAGTGAGAGGCAGCATGGTTTTGTGAAGGGGAGGTCGTGTCTCACTAACTTGATAGGGTTTTTCGAAGAGGTCACAAAGATGATTGATGCAGGTAGGGCAGTGGATGTTGTCTATATGGACTTCAGTAAGGCCTTTGATAAGGTCCCTTATGGTAGACTGGTACAAAAGATGAAGTCACATGGGATCAGGGGTGAGCTGGCAAGGTTGATACAGAACTGGGTAGGTCATAGAAGGCAGAGGGTAGCAATGGAAGGGTGCTTTTCTAATTGAAGGACTGTGACTAGTAGTGTTCCACAGGGATCAGTGCAGGGACCTTTGCTGTTTGTGGTATATATAAATGATTTGGAGGAAAATGTAACTGGTCTGATTAGTAAGTTAGCAGATGACACAAACGTAGGTGGAATTGCGGATAGCGATGAGGACTGTAAGCTTTAGCAGGATTTAGATAGTTTGGAGACTTGGGCAGAGAGATGGCAGATGGAGTTTAATCCGGACAAATGTGAGGTAATGCATTTTGGAAGGTCTAATGCAGGTAGGGAATATACAATGAATGGGAGAACCCTCAAGAGTATTGAAAGTCAGAGAGATCTAGGTGTACAGGTCCACAGGTCACTGAAAGGGGAAACACAGGTGGAGAAGGTAGTCAAGAAAGCATATGACATGCTTGCCTTCATTGGTCGGGGCATTGAGTATAAGAATTGGCAAGCCATGTTGCAGCTGTATAGAACCATAGTTAGGCCACACTTGGAGTATAGAGTTCAATTCTGGTCGCCACACTACCAGAAGGATGTGGAGGCTTTAGGGAGGGTGTGGAAAAGATTTACCAGGATGGTGCCTGGTATGGAGAACATTAGCTATGAGGAGCGGTTGAATAAACTCAGTTTGTTCTCACTGGAACGACGGAGGTTGAGGGCCGACCTGATAGAGGTCTACAAAATTATGAGGGGCATAGACAGAGTGGATAGTAAGAGGCTTTTCTCCAGGGTAGAGGGGTCAATTACTAGGGGGCATAGGTTTAAGGTGCGAGGGGCAAGGTTTAGAGGAGATGTACGAGGCATGCTTTTTACACCGAGGGTAGTGGGTGCCTAGAACTCGCTGCCGGAGGAGGTGGTGGAAGCAGGGACGATAGTGACATTTAAGTGGCATCTTGACAAATACATGAATAGGATGGGAATAGAGGGATCCGAACCCAGGAAGTGTAGAAGATTTTAGTTGAGACGGGCAGCATGGTCGGCACAGGCTTGGAGCGCTGAAGGTCCTGTTCCTGTGCTGTACTTTTCTTTGTTCTTTGTTCTTTGTTCTAAATGCAAAGCACTACATTTGGCATTGACTTGGTTACAGTAGTTGATGAAAACAATGAGGTATTTTGGATATCAGTCTGCCTTTGGACTCCAGTGCATACTTTTTTATCAGAGTTTAGTCCCTCAGCTTTTAACTCTGCCAAAGTATCCATAAGGCAGTGGAGCTATTTTCCCATGGCGGGCAATTTGTTTTGTGAGTGCTAGGGTGGTTCCAGTAGGCCGACACACTTCATGTCTGGGGGGGTCAGATCTCATCCAAGTTCTTCTGAAGTTCAAGCATGCGTTCACAGTTACACTGTGTCTCCCTGACTCCCCTGAGCAGGGACAACTGAGGACTTGGTGATGGAGAGGCTGTGTACTGACAAGGAGATACTTAGATATCTGCCTCTCCTTTCTGGGCAGCACGGTAGCACAGGGGTTAGCACAGTTGCGTCACAGTTCACATCTGTCCTCCACCTCCGGGAAGAACCTACTCATACGGGTTCTTGCTAAGTGGGCTCTATGTACCACTTTTAGTTGCGTCAGGCTCGCACGTGGAGGTGGAGTTGACCCTATGCAGTGCTTCGCTCCAGAGTCCCCATCCTATTTCGATCCTCAGGTCCTCCTCCCACTTAATTCTTGTTGCGTCCAGTACGGTGTCGGCCCCTTCTCCCAGTCGGTCGTACATGTCGCCACAGTTTCCTTTACCTAGTATGCTTGCATCCAGTAACTCTTCCAGTAGTGTCTGTCGTGGTGGTTGTGGGATGTACTTGTTTTTTAGTTTTTCGTTTTTTCAATCAAGCATTGTTGCTCAGTGTACAAAATTTCTCTTGGTTCCATAAGAGCGAGGTACTTGAGGAGGCTTCACAGCTCAGACTTCGGGAGGGTGCATCCACTTGCGTGCCCCTGAAGTTGTATCGTGATCCGTGTTTGAAAGTAAACTACAACCAAAGAAATAGCGTTTGAAGGAAACTTCTGAAGGGAGGGAGATGGATAGAATTGGAAAGGAAGTTCCTGTATGTATCCATGGTGCTGCGGGCCCCTTCCCAGGAGGTGCAATAGTGAGAAGAGGGGTGTAAAGGAAGCCAAGGTCGGAAGAACTGAGGATGTAATCTGAGGATTTTGAATCGAATAAATTGAGAGATGAAGTCAATGGTGATTCATAGAATCATAGAATTTACAGTGCAGAAGGAGGCCATTCGGCCCATCGAGTCTGCACTGGCTCTCGGAAAGAGCACCCGACCCAAGCCCACACCTCCACCCTATCCCCATTACCCAGTAACCCCACCCAACACTAAAGGCAATTTTGGACACTAAGGACAATTTAGCATGGCCAATCCACCTAACCCGCACATCTTTGGACTGTGAAACCGGAGCACCCGGAGGAAACCCACGCACACACAGGGAGAACGTGCAGACTCCGCACAGACAGTGACCCAAGCCCGGAATCGAACCTGGGATGCTGGAGCTGTGAAGCAATTGTGCTAACCACAACGCTACCGTGCTGCCCTAATCACATTATTAAAGAAATGGACATGCTGCAGGACAGGATGCAGCAGAGGCATTTTGGATGAATTGGCGTTGATATAGGATAGAACGTAAGAGACCAGTGAGGGGAGCATTGGAAAAGTCAAGTCTGGAAGTGGTGAAGAGAAGGTGGAAGATGATTGGTCTGGGTGAGAAGTCAGTGATATTCAGGTTAACAATAAATAGTACTGTGTTAAAAACAACAAGAGTTCCAGAGGGTTGTCTTGGGGACCCTGTAGTATTTTGTATAGGAGGCAT
This sequence comes from Scyliorhinus canicula, assembly GCF_902713615.1. NCBI lineage: Eukaryota > Metazoa > Chordata > Chondrichthyes > Carcharhiniformes > Scyliorhinidae > Scyliorhinus > Scyliorhinus canicula. The sequence goes on along the minus strand of NC_052148.1, from coordinate 28,376,868 downwards.
TATTTTCCGTTCTGCTGGCAAGCCGATAGACTGTGATTTGAAGCATAAAATCAGTCCTTTAATACGACTTACTGCCTGAGTGCACGTTACAAGTTTCAGGTCTGCTCTGGATATTCTCTCTCAGCATCATTGGTTTTTCATGTAAGGTATGTAATCGTTTAAAAGCGTCATCTGAGGGTTATAAGAAAGAAACCATTTGTTAGATGAGTTGGATACTACAATCCTATAAATCCCTACACATATAGTACATAAAAACAGGAGTTGTCCATTCAGATCCCCAAGCCTCTTGTGCCACTCAATTAGATTATGGCTGATATGTATCTCAATCATAGGTTTCAACATCTGACAAAATGGCCATTTGGCCCACCATGACAGCCTAGATGTTATGCACAAGAATGAGACTTTCACACATAAGAGGCGGGGTACTGCGGGAATCGGTGGGGCAGGGAACTCCGTCGCGAAGGAGTGGCGTGAACCACTCTGGCGTCGGGCCACCCCGAATGTGCGGAATCCTCCGCAACTTCAGGGGCTAGGCTGGCGTGGGAGTGGTTTGCGCCGACTGGCGCGGAAGGGGCTTGGCGCCACGCCAACCGGCGCCGAAGGGCCTCTGCTGGCCGGCGTGAGTTGCCGCACGCGCGGGAGCGCCAGCGTGTGCTGGCGTCATCCCAGCGCATGGGCGGGGGGGGGGGGGGGAGGGGGGGGGGGGGTTCATCTCTGCATCGGCCATCGTGGATGTCCACAGCAGCCGATGCGGAGGAATAGAGTGCCCCCACGGCACAGGCCCGCCTGCAGATCGGTGGGCCCGATCGCATGCCAGGCCACCGTGGGGGCACTTCCCGGGGCCAGATCACCCCGTGCCCCCCCGAGGATCCCGGAGGCCGCCGGTAAATACCAACTCTAATTTACGCCAGTGGGACCGGCCTAAAACAGGCGGCCACTCAGACCCATCGCTGGTCAGAGAATCGCCGGGGGGGGACGGGACGCTGCCAGCGGCCGCTGACCAGCGCGGCACAATTCCTGCCCCCGGAGGGTCGGAGAATCCGGCCCAAGAGGGGGTTTGGTTGACAGCATGGCTTTCTTGAGGGTAGAACAAGAAATGAGCGTCACTTCCGCTCTCTCTCTTTTTGCTATTTCCCAGACGATTATGTTAAAATGCAAACCATGGGCACCATGCACGGGAAACACATGTGATTCAGAGGGAGGGGGAAGCTTTTTGGTGGCATAACCTGCCATCAGCTGACTATATTGCAGCTATTAGTGGGCTATAAAAAAGTTTCCTCCCCCCAAAAAAGGGAGGCTCTGCCTGATGTGGCCGCAACTTTGCTTCGGAACGCCAATGCCTGTCTTCTATGATGGCAGTATCATCCCCAGCCTCCCCTCTCTGTGGTGTGGTCTGCCACGGGCATTGCAGCCTCTGTTATTGACTGGCAGAATCCCTCCTATCTCACTCCTGAGGTTGCAGGAACATTGGGCATATGAGACCCATAGATATTCCAGCAATTGAAACTGTGTGATGTAGGCAGACTGATGTGAGAACATGAATGCCCATAGGTTTCACTGATGGAACTGAGGAGCAGTGAGATTTTCAACTTTTTCCACTGTCCACAATCACAGCCTCACCCATTCCACACTGGGCTCCTCCCATGTTGATCTTCAATTGCACGGGAATCAGGCAGCACAGTGGCACAGTGGGTTAGCACTGCTGCCTCATGGCGCCGAGGTCCCAGGTTCAATCCCGGCTCTGGGTCACTGTCCGTGTGGAGTTTGCACATTCTCCCCGTGTCTGCGTGGGTTTCGCCCGCACAACCAAAAGATGTGCAGGGTAGGTGGATTGGCCACGCTAAATTGCTCCGTAATTGTAAAAAATGAATTGGCTATTCTAAATTTATTTTTTAAAATTGCACGCGCATCAGGAGACATTGCAAAAAATGGTGACTGTGAAGTTTGCAGACAATGCTGTTAACCCTCCACCTTCCTCCTGTCACCTTCAAGCCTGTCACCCCAACACCCTTGACCCTCTCCACATCACTTTGTGCATTCCCTCTGTAACTCTTCAGTAAGGCACATACATACAAATGTGTACATTGAATTAGGAGCAGTAGTCGGCCCTCAGGCCCATCGATCCTTCTCTGTCATTTAAATGTTTGAATGTCCTGAATGTATACCATTATACTGCCAACTTTGCTGGGTCCATCCTGCTGGTAGGACAGGACATACCCAGGAATGGTGATGACGGTGTTTGGGACATTGCAAGATATGATTCCATGATAGCTATCATGTCAGGCTGTTGCTCGACTAGTCTGTGAGACAGCGCTCCCAATTTTGACACAAGCCCCTCCTTGTTAGCAAGGAGGACTTTACATGGCTGACAGGGCTTGTTTGCTGTTGTCATTTCCGATGCTTAGGCCAGTGCTGGTTGGTCTTTGTGTTTTCATTCCTTATTGATTTGGTATTGATTTGGTTGCAGCAGTTTGATACATCTGAATGGCTTGCTAGGTCATTTCAGAGGTCATTCAAGGGTCAACCACATTGCTGTGGGTCTGGAGTCGCATGCAGGCCAGACCAGGTAAGGATGGCAGATTTCCTTCTTTAAAGCACACCAGTGAACCTCGTGGGTTTTTAGAACAATGGTTGCATGATCATTGGACTTTTAATTCTTGATCATTATTGGTGATGGTGGAATTCAAACCTGAGTTGCCAGAGCATTACCCTGGGTCTTTGGAATTCTAGTCCAGTGATAATACTACCATGTCACCACTTCCCCTGTAGCCACCATTCTCCAGCTTCCCTCCCTTGTTCAACAAGGACAACTGCAGATCTTGCAGAAAACTGCACAAAACCGACTGGTACACATCAGTTTTAAACAAATATGAACCAAGTGTGACGGGATTCTCCTGCACCGCTGACTGCCATTGCAATGCCAGATATGCAGTCTGTTCATCCCAGCGACTGGCTGATGAATCAAGCAGTATGTTGCTTTGTTTTTTTTTTGTAATAGGTAAAATAAAGACCGTACTCAACCATTAGGCTCTTGTAAAATCCCAACCAAAATATCGACTGTTAGAAGTCTTACAACACCAGGTTAAAATCCAAAAGGTTTGTTTCGAATCACTAGCTTTCAGGGCACAGTTCCTTCCTCAGATGAATGAAGAGGTGGGTTCCAGAAACATATATATAGACAAAGTCAAAGATGCAAAGATACTTTGAATGCGAGTCTTTGCAAAGTATCATCTTGCATCTTTGATTTTGTCTATATATATGTTTCTGGAACCCACCTCTTCATTCATCTGAGGAAGGGGCTGTGCCCTGAAAGCTAGTGATTCGAAACAAACCTGTTGGACTTTAACCTGGTGTTGTAAGACTTCTTACTGTGCTCACCCCAGTCAAACGCCGGCATCTCCACATCACAGTGTCCACTGTTAAATGTGATTCCACAATTGGGCAGCAGTTGCAGAACAATCCTGAGTATGCTAATAGCTACACTAACAACTAATTTAAGATAATAATTTGAGCTCATTTATGCCTGTTGGAGGCAATATACATTCATACATGTGGACCAATTATTTGCAAACAAAAGGAATATGTTCAAGACTTGTTCTTGTTTGGAATTATGAGGAAGCTTAGGGAGCCGATAGATAAATGGCAACATTTTGGTCAATCAGAATCTACTTGCCAAACAATCAGCACTCAAGGGGCGGGATTCTCCCCTACCCGGCGGGGTGTCCCGGCGTAGGGGAGTGGCGCCAACCACTCCGGGGTCGGGCCTCCCCAAAGGTGGGGAATTCTCCCCACCTTTGGGGGCTAACCCCGCGCCGGAGCGGTTGGCACCAGAAGGCTGGCACAAAAAACCGACGCCCACGACAGCGGGGCTGGCCGAAAAGCTTTCGTCGGTCGGCGCATGCGCCGGCGCTGATGTCACCACCGGCGCATGCACGATGTGGGTTTCTCTTCTGCTTCCGCCATGGCGGAGGCCGTGGCGGCCGCGGAAGAGAAAGAGTGCATCCAGGGCACTGGCCCGGAGTCTGAGTGGGGGGCCCCGATCGCGGGCCTGGCCACCGTGGGGGCAGCCCCCGGGGTCCGATCGCCCCCCCCGCCCCCCAGGACCCTGGGGGCCCGCTCACGCCGCCGATCCCGCCACCACCAGAGGTGGTTCAAACCTCGGCGGCGGGAGAGGCCTCCCAGCGACGGGACTTCGGCCCATCGCGGGCCGGAGAATCGCCGCAGGGGCCTCGCCGATCGAAGGGGCATGATTCCCACCGCCGCCACTTCCCGGGTGGCGGAGAATCTCTGCCACGGCGGGGGCCGGATTTTCGGCGGCCCCAGGCGATTCTCCGACCCTGCTGGGGGTCGGAGAATTTCGCCCATGAATTGTGATCATTTGGAATTTGATATTCTTGCATTTGTCCTGAAGAGTGCACGACAGAAAAAAACCTCAGCAACATGCCTGTCTTTTCAGCAGTATTGTTACATGCATGAGCAGGAGGGCATCTTGTAGAAATCCACAAGTTAGTGCCCTCAGACACAGCTTTTTCTATTCTCCTCCTTGGCTATTATTAAATCCTTGTTCCATCCAACCCTATTACTCTGTCAATGGACTAGGCATGATGAATGATTGAGGATTTTGTTTCATTTATCTTCCCAGTACAGAGTAAAGTAGGCAGCCTGGACGCCTCTGTGTGAATAGCCAGCAAAAATAAGCTGGCACAAATGTAAACTGCTGGTTTCACATTGAGAGCAACCTGGTTTGCACATTGTGGTAGTCACCACTGTTGTATTGTATATACTGCATACGAGGGTATTACGGTAAGGCCCCTGTACTATAGGTACGGGGTAGATCCCTGCCTGCTGGCTCCGCCCAGTAGGCGGAGTATAAATGTGTGGGCTCTCCGAGCTGCAGCCAGTTCGGCAGCAGCTGCAGGAGGCAACACATCTCTGCATAATAAAGCCTCGATTACTCTCTACTCTCGTCTCGTCGTAATTGATAGTGCATCAGACATCTAAAAACATTGAGGCCACTGGAAGGGAATCTACAAATACGGGATACCGTTCCCAGACTCATAACTGTGCCGTGGCACTGAGGAACCGATTTGGAAAGTGCACCAGAAAAGTGCGATACCAATGTCTGTGAGGAATACAGCCTCCTTCTTTTCAATGTCTCAGCTGTGGGTCCGGTGACGGGTTGCGTGGTGGGCAGGAGCGAAAAATTCAGAGAGAGCCCAAAAATCGGAATCCTGCTGGCGGGAAATCAGTTTGGAATTTCCCCCTCATCCCTTTGATGATGGGCTGATGGCAGTTTGGGTTTCCTGCTAATCCGTGCCAGGAGCTTCATTTGCATACATTACCATATCATGAATACTCATTAAAAACACAATCTTCCCGTGTCACAATCCCCCTCCCAGTTACATGCCACACCAGTGGGAAATTAGACCGGTCTAAATCACCACTGAGTATAAGTGACAAATAGCTGTCTGCCCTCACTTCGCTCGAGACCTGGAGGTGAGTGAAACATGCAAAGCCTATCCCAAGCAACTCCGCTCAGGGTTCTCAGCAATCCCAATGAAACGCCGCACTGAATAACCTGCACATCATGAAGCTCCAAGACGATTGGGAGGGACCAGAACTGTGATCGAGAGGATGTCGGAGCTGGTCTTAAAGTAAAAATGTCACAGCACCATCTCGAAAGTCTAAAGTTGTTGCACAATGTGACATTAAAACAGGAAAGGAGTCAGCACGGGAGTGATCTGAGGTGGTGTGGGAAGAACCTACGGCTGGACTAAGGGGCCCTTTCAGGGAGAAACCCCAAAACTGGCTCGAGTCACAACATTGAAATAGAGTCAGAGCTGAGCGATAAGAGGAAAATTGTCGGTGACAGCGTGCTATTGAGAGGAGTCACTGGCTTCACAATCCTGTTGCTCCATTTGAGCATTAACAGAGGTGTGTGAGAATGGAAAATGTAGGCAACTTTTAAGGATACACAACTTCTGCATACCTGCCAGATCATCAATGAAAACCTCTCATGTGCTTTCTCCAACTTGCATGGGTAACAGATCAAAGTGCAGGATACCAGGTCAGAAATTGCAAGAGCACCTTTAGTAATGTGGCACATTTCATGAATGCGTCCAAACCTCTTCGAAGCTCTGCAGAATAGAGATGTCACGTATCAGGGTTGGTGACCTCGGTCTGCCAGCCTGTGCCTGAGCTTCATTGCTGTCTCTGTGAAAAGTTAGCAGCACATACGCAGTTCAAGAGCCTGAGAGTAACTTTCATTTGCAAGTGGGAGGTCTATTATATTTGTCCAGTATTCATTAATCCATTTAATCTATCAGTCCACAGGGCGAAGGAGGATTGAATGATGGAGCCTGTGCTCAGTACTGCCTTCTTGATGGCAGTGGTCCGTTTGAAGAGAAGGACCCGGCATCGCTGAGCACAGCTTTGAAAGGAGGCTTGGCTTCCAGTCCATGGTCCAGGAAAGCCCCAGCAACACCCAGAGGATGAGAAGGTTAGGCCCATCCAAAGGAGGCAACTCGCATAACTAACAGCCTACTGAAGAAGACTTTGCTGCCTGGAGATGAGTGAAAGACAATGCTGCACGCATCTGTGCTTTTCAAGAGAACTAGTGGATCATCCCTGCCACGTTCTGCAGGAGGAATGGAGGATATAATGCCCCATGGACTAGGGGGTACATCTCCTGCCAGTATCCTTGAAGCTCACCACTGCACTCAACATTTATTTTGCCTGCATATTGTACTAGGTATCCACAGGGGATCTATACAGCATGTCGTAGTCCTAAGCACAGAAATGTAGCTAGGAGGTGACAGATGATCTTTATAGTAAGGTCTACATTTACGTGGAATTCATACTCAATTAAGCGAGCTTTGGTGTTAGATTTCTGAGTTTGCAGTTATCTCAGACCAAGAGTACACAGTGCAATCTACTGCACACATGTGGCTTTGATAGCCCCATGGCAGCAGCTCCTGATGTTCATAAACAGGAACATTTTCCACTCATGGCACTGAGGTCCCAGGTTCGATCCCGTCTCTGGGTCACTGTCCGTGTGGAGTTTGCACATTCTCCCCGTGTCTGCGTGGGTTTCGCCCCCACAACCCAAAGATGTGCAGGGTAGGTGGATTGGCCACTTAATTGGAAAAAATGAATTGGGTACTCTAACTTTATTTTTAAAAACAGGAACATTTTCCAATCCCTGAATGTTAACCTGGTGTGTGACCATCAGATGCAGATCCTGTACATTTGTGTCAAGTACCCTGGGAGTTCCCATGACACATGACATCTTGAGTCACTCCCACATGCCTCACATATTCAAAGGGCCTTCGTGATTACAGGGATGGCTGCTCGGGAATCTCAAACAATGGCTCAGGACTCCTGTCTGTCATCTTCAGGATGCCATGGTGGAGAGGTACAATGCAGCGCACAGCTTGACACACTTCAGACCATTTGCACCCTGAAGATGTGCCTCCAATACTTGTACCACTCAGGTGGGGTGCTGCAGTACTCTCCCCAGTGGGTGTTCTGCACCATTGCGGTCTGTTGTGCCCTTCACAACCTGGCTGTTTCAAGGGAGTTCCCTTGCCAATGCAAACAAGGCTGTGAGCTCCTCAGATGATGAAGCGCAGGAACCTGAATTTGGAGAAAGTGTCAGCTTCCAAGTGAGGATGCATTTGAAGAAACTTAACGTGGTAGACGTGCCACATTGATAACCACACAATTCCACACAAGTATGGTGCAGACAACGGGACACGGCCTCATTCCTCTGTCCCATAGTGCCATGCCAGTGCACTGAAATTCCAATGACACCAAGAGCAAGTTCAATGGACCGTTAACCTTCATTGGGATAGAGCAGCATGGTGCCGCAGTGGTTAGCACTGCCGCCTCATGGGGTGGGACGTCGATGATTAGACTGGCATTCATTGCCCATGCCTATATGTCCTTGAGAAGGTGGTGATGAGCCTCCTATTTGAACCGTTGCAGTCCATGTGGCGCAGGTACACCCACAGTGCTGTGAGGGAGGAATTTGGCTCACATGAGGGTACAGCCCTGTCCATCAGGCCTTTAGGGCACTGTGAAGGAACATGAGAAAGGGTGACATCTCACCTGTTCGCTCCCAACTGACTCTCCCTGACTGCCTAATCAGGCCGTCGTTCCCGTAAATCTCACTCAATAACATTCCATCTGAACATAGAAAATACAGCACAGAACAGGCCCTTCGGCCCACAATGTTGTGCCGAACTTTGGTCCTAGATTAAGAACAAATCAATCTACACCCCAGCATTCTACCGTAATCCATGTACCTATCCAATAGCTGCTTGAAGGCCCCTAATGTTTCCGACTCAACTACTTCCACAGGCAGTGCATTCCATGCCCCCACTACTCTCTGGGTAAAGAACCTACCTCTGACATCCCCCCCTATATCTTCCACCATTTACCTTAAATTTATGTCCTATTGTAATGGTTTGTTCCACCTGAGTAAAAGGTTTCTGACTGTCTACTCTATTCCCCTGATCATCTTATAAACCTCGATCAAGTCGCCCCTCATCCTTCTCCGTTCTATTGAGAAAAGGCTTAGCACCCTCAACCTTTCCTCTTAAGACCTACTCTCCATTCCAGGCAACATCCTGGTAAATCTCCTTTGCACCTTTTCCAAAGCTTCCACATCCTTCCTAAAATGAGGCGACCAGAACTGCACACAGTACTCCAAATGTGGCCTTACCAAAGTTTTGTACAGGTGCATCATCACCTCACGGCTCTTAAATTCAATCCCTCTGCTAATGAACGCTAGCACACCATAGGCCTTCTGCACAGCTCTATCCACTTGAGTGGCAACTTTCAAAGAGCTATGAGCATAGACCCCAAGATTTCTCTGCTCCTCCACATTCCCAAGAACCCTACCGTTAACCCTGTATTCCACATTGATATTTGTCCTTCCAAAATGGACAACTTCACACTTTTCAAGGTTAAACTCCATCTGACACTTCTCAGCCCAGCTTTGCATCCTATCTATGTCTCTTTGCAGCCGACAACAGCCCTCCTCACGATCCACAACTCCACCAATCTTCCTATCATCTGCACATTTCCTGACACACCCTTCAACTCCCTCATCCAAGTCATTAATGAAAATCACAAACAGCAGAGGACCCAGAACTGATCCCTGCGGTACACCACTGGTAACTGGGTTTCAGGCTGAATATTTGCCATCCACCACCACTCTCTGACTTCTATCGGTTAGGCAGTTCGTTATTCAACTGGCCAAATTCCCCACTATCCGATGCCTCCATACTTTCTGCATAAGCCTACCATGGTGAACCTTATCAAATGCCTTACTAAAAGCCATATACACTGCATCCACTGCTTTACCTTCATCCAGGTGCTTGGTCACCTCCTCAAAGAATTCAATAAGACTTGTGAGGCAATACCTGCCCCTCACAAATCCGTGCTGACTATCCCTAATCAAGCAGTGTCTTTCTAGATGCTCAGAAATCCTATCCCTCAGTACCCTGTCCATTACTTTGTCTATCACCGAAGTAAGACTAACTGGCCTGTAATTCCCAGGGTTATCCCTATTCCCTTTTATGAACAGGGGCACGACATTTGCCACTCTCCAATCCCCTGGTACCATCCCTGTTGACAGTGAGGACGAAAAGATCATTGCCAACGGCTCTGCAATTTCATCTCTTTCTTCCCATAGAATCCTTGTCTGTCCTCAAGATTTTCAAAATGCCCAACACATCTTCCTTCCTAACACGTATCTCCTCGAGCTTACCAATCTGTTTCACACTGCCCTCTCCAATAATATGACCCCTCTCATTCGTAAATTCTGAAGAAAAGTACTCGTTCAAACCTCTCTTATCTCTTCAGACTCAATACACAATCTCCCGCTACTCTCCTTGATTGGACCTACCCTCGCTCTAATCATTCTCATATTTCTCACATATGTGTAAAAGTCCTTGGGGTTTTCCTTGATCCTACCCGCCAACGATTTTTCATGCCCTCTCTTAGCTCTCTTAATCCCTTTCGTCAGTTCCCTCCTGGCTATCTTGTATCCCTCCAGCACCCTGTCTGAACCTTGTTTCTTCAGCCTTACATAAGTATCCTTCTTTCTCTTAACAAGATATTCAACCTCTCTTGTCAACCATGGTTCCCTCACTCGACCATATCTTCCCTGCCTGACAGGGACATACATATCAAGGACACGTAGTATCTGATCCTTGAACAAGTTCCACATTTCAATTGTGTCCTTCCCTGACAGCCTATGTTCCCAATTTATGTACTTCAGTTCTTGTCTGACAGCATTGTATTTATCCTTCCCCCCCATTGTAAACCTTCCCCTGTTGCACGCACCTATCCCTCTCCATTACTAAAGTGAAAGTCACAGAATTGTGGTCACTATCTCCAAAATGCTCCCCCACTAACAAATTTAACACTTGCCCTGGTTCATTACCAAGTACCAAATCAAATATGCCCTCCCCTCTGGTCAGACAATATACATACTGTGCTAGAAAAGCTTCCTGGACACACTGCACAAACACTACCCTATCCAAACTATTTGATCTAAAGAGTTTCCACTCAATATTTGGGTAGTTGTAGTCATCCATGACTACTACCCTGTGACTTCTGCACCTTTCCAAAATCTGTTTCCCAATCTGTTCCTCCACATCTCTGCTGCTATTGGGGGGCCTATAGAAAACTCCCAACTAGATGACTGCTCCTTTCCTATTTCTGACTTCAACCCATGCTACCTCAGTAGGCAGATCCCCCTCAAACTGCCTTTCTGCAGCTGTTATACTATCTCTAATTAGCAATGCCAGCAGCCCCCCCCCCCGCCAGCAGCCCCCCCCCCCCCCCACCTCTTTTACCATCCTCCCTAACCTTATTGAAACATCGATAACCAGGGATCTCCAACAACCATTTCTGCCCCTCTTCTATCCAAGTTTCCGTGATGGCCACCACAGGGGCTGGTTTAGCTCACTCAGCTAAATCGCTGGCTTTTAAAGCAGACCAAGCAAGCCAGCAGCACGGTTCGATTCCCGTACCAGCCTCCCCGGACAGGCGCCAGAATGTGGCGACTAGGGGCTTTTCACAGTAACTTCATTGAAGCCTACTCGTGACAATAAGCGATTTTCATTTTCATTTCATTGTTGTCCCAAGTTCCGATCCATGCCTTAAGTTCACCCACCTTATTCCTGATGCTTCTTGCGTTGAAGTATACACACTTCAACCCATCTCCATGCCTGCAAGTACTCTCCTTTGTCAGTGTTACCTTCCCCACTGCCTCGCTACACGCTTTGGCTTCGTGAACATCGGCTATCTTAGTTGCTGGACTACAAATCCGGTTCCCATTCCCCTGCCAAATTAGTTTAAACCCTCCCGAAGAGTACTAGAAAACCTCCCTCCCAGGATATTGGTGCTCCTCTGGTTCAGATGCAACCCGTCCTGCTTCTACAGGTCCCACCTTCCCCAGAATGCGCTCCAATTATCCAAATACCTGTAGCCCTCCCTCCTACACCATTCCTGCAGCTACGTGTTCAACTGCACTCTCTCCCTATTCCTAGCCTCGCTATCACGTGGCACTGGCAACAAACCAAAGATGACAACTTTGTCCGTCCTGGCTTTTAACTTCTAGCCTAACTCCCGAAACTCGTTTATAACATCCACACCCCTCTTCCTACCTACGTCATTGGTACCAATGTGCACCACGACTTCTGGCTGCTCGCCCTCCCCCTTATGGACCCTGAAGACACGATCCGAGACATCATGGACCCCGGCACCTGGGGGTCAATAAACCATCCGAAAGTCTCGCCCGTGCCCACAGAACCACCTGTCTGCACCTCTAACTATTGAGTCCCCTATAACTAGTGCTCTCCTAATCTCCCCCCTTCCCTTCTGAGCCCCAGAGCCGGACCTCATGCCAGAGACCCGGGCACTGCAGCCTACCCCTGCTAGGTAATCCCCCCAACAGTATCCAAAGCGGTATACTTATTGTTGATAGGAACAACCACAGGGGAACAACAATTCTGACAATGCAAAGTTGAACTATTTACCCTCCTGCAGTCCCTTATGTGCCTATTGTAGGATCCTTACAGTGCAAAAGGAGGTCATTCAGCCCACCAAGTCTGCACCCCCCCATCTGAAAGAGCATTCTACCCAGGTCCACAGCCCCGTCCACTCTGCCCTATCCCCGTAACCCTGTAACCTAACCTGCAGATCATTGGACATTAAGGGGCAATTTAGCATAGCCAATCCACCTAACCTGCACATCTTTGGACTGTGGGAGGAAACCGGGGCAGACACTGGGAGAGCGTGCAAACTCCACACAGTCAGTCACTCGAGGTCGGAATCGAGCCCGGTGCCCCTGGCACTGTGAGGCAGCCGAATGAACCACCGTGCTCCTAAACTGTGTTATTGCAGCAAGGCCGGAGGAAGGCTGTTAACATTCACTGTGAGACATTTGAAGTGGCCTTGCAGGAGGTCCAAAAAGCAGCAAGAAGTTTGTTGGCCCCATTGAACCAAATCAAATTCCTCCCCCTCCAGTCACACAGTGCCCCCCCCCCCCCCCCCCCACCCCTCACACCATCCCTGCCTATTCCTTACATGCCTGTGCTGCCATCAAATACTGAGCTAATCATATCCTGCTGGCAGATTCTGAAAAATCAGCCTAGATTACCCTTACTCCAACGGAAAAACCACACCAACTGCTTTTTAGCTAAATGATTTTATAATGACATCCATCAGCACATCATATCGTTGGACTCAGCAGAACTAGACTGCTCCAGTATGTAACATGAGGTACATTTCACCGATTGATAAATGGAATTATAAAGCAATTTAAAGGCATAAAGCACAATTTAAGTGAAAGCCAATGAATGAGTGTAAAATTAATGGCCTAGAGCAGTTATACAAATGTTGTTTACAAAAGGTGCTGGGCTTTTGAATGCTGAATTTCATTAGGAAGCAACAGACTGCAATAAAAATAAAATTAAGCCAAGCTAAATCTAACATCATTCTTACCATTTGATATTGAGGGTTATATTCTGCAAGATGTGGACGGTATGTGTGCTGACACATTATTCAAGTTCCTGGAGCAACGTTTTACAGCTTTATCACATCGCATTGAAAATAACACCAAGTCTTCGATTTTCAGTCCCAGGTCAGATGAGACAGTGGCATAATGGTAATTTGTTGCCTATCGCTAATCGCTCTTCAACTGAGTAACCTAGAGGCCTGGCCTAATTCTCTGGGGATTGTTATGTTCTGTGTTGTGGCCAGAGTACACATGCACTCAGAACATCTAGTTCCTTGACTTGTAAGATACTTTATTAACAGAATGAACACTTGGGAAGATAACTAATGAACGATGATACAAACGATAACAAGTAAATTAATCCAGTGAATTCTTCTGGAGCTACTTCTAGTGCGACCAGCCTCTAGTACGACTTACTACCATCTGCCGAATATCTTAAGTCACATGGTAGATCTCTATCGCCATGTGCTGGTTGGAACTTGAATCGATAACTATATTCATTCATAGATAATTACGTGCAAAACTGTGCACAATCATATTTCCACAGGGTCAAGAGTTCAGAGGCAGCTAGCGGAATTTGAATTCAATTAATAAATCTGGAATTTAAAGCACAAGTGGAATTCCCGGCTCTTCCACCGGTGGGATTCTCTGGCCCTGCTGTAGACGATTGGCTGAAGTGGGCTCCCCTGCGGCAGGAGGTCGAGCCACACAGAGCATCGTAGGTATCGGCGGGACTGGAAGGTACCTAGAAAGCTGCATTGCCATTCCTGGGTGGGGCAGGTGGTGGGCAAGTCCTCTGTTGTTATGACATGGCAGATGATAACGACCGGACTGCCCAAATCCCAAAGGGAAACTTGGAACAAGCTATCACAATTATTTGCAATTTGTATTTTATGATGAGAAGGTATCGGCGCTATGTGAGGTTATAAATATTAAATTTAATATTAAATATTACATTTAAATTTCAATATTGAAGCATTTATTTTAAAAATAAAAGAAATCTAAAACACACAAGGTTGTGTTTACGCAGTGAGCCTAAACACCTCTTTCTGACAATAGCCCTCATAGGTTTCCTCTGTAATATTTGAGTAAGATTACCACAGACATCCACTCTTGTTACAGGGTCTCTGAGCATGGCTGCAAGCTGCTTTTTTCCCAGTTCTGTTTTTCAGCACACATGCTCTGAAAAGTTTCATGACCACATCTACTTACTAGCCTTCAATCAATCTTTACATATGTTTTACGCATTTCATCTTTAAATCTACTGTTTTTTACAAGTGCTGTAAATTCATAAAATTCCTACAGTGCAGAAGGAGGCCTTTCGGCCCAATGAGTCTGCACCAACCCTTTGAAAGAGCACCCTATCTAGGCCCACTCCCACACTCTATCCCAAAGCTCACATAAACTACACATATTTGGACACTAAGGGATAATTTAGCACGGTCAATCCACCTAACCTGCATTTCTTTGGACTGTGGGAGGAAACTAGAGAGGAAACTCAGGCAGGCACGGGGAGAAAGTGCAAACTCGACACAGACAGTCAGCCAAGGCCAGAATTTTTTTTTTCGTTTTTTAAAATTTAGAGTACCCTTTTCATTTTTCCAATTGAAAATGAACATCACTTTTTGTCACAGTTAGGCTTCAAATGAAGTTACTGTAAAAAGCCCCTAGTCGCCACATTCCGGGGAGGCTTACGGGAATTCAACCTGCGCTGCTGGCCTGCCTTGGTCTGCTTTAAAAGCCAGCTATTTAGCCCTGTGCTAAACCAGCCCTCATTAAGGGGCAATTTAGTGTGGCCAATCCACCTAGCCTGCACATCTTTGGGTTGTTGGGGCGAAACCCACGCAAACACGGGGAGAATGTGCAAACTCCACATGGACAGTGACCCAGAGCCGGAATCGAACCTGGGACCTCGGCGCCGTGAGGCAGCAATGCGAACCACTACGCCACCGTGCTGCCCCTAGCCAAGGCCTGAATGGAACCCAGTCTCTGGTGCTGTGAGGTAGCATTGCTAACCACTGTGCCCCCTGCCCCACAGTTCCTTTTCCCAAAATGTACAAAATCTTTCATGGTTTTTTTTAATGGAACTGTTTTTGGATAAAAATAAGCTCAACACTTCATTTTATTCACTTACAATTTTTATCAATTATACATCTTCCTTTTGGACTAGAACAGTTAGCCTACCTTCCTGATGCACATTTCCATGCATGTTGCTCCTTGGTATTCCATCTTAGCACTATTCATCTCCACTTCAAAATGCCTGCTTTCACACCTAACTTCTTTTGATATATTTAACCTTGCAGTCTAATTTTAATACATAAGTTACACCCATACACGCACACAAGCTGGTTTCACAATATACCGTAATGAATTTGGAACTTGGTAAAAGTATATTTTCATCACATAGTGCACTGGGAATTTGGTGAAATAATTTTTTTAATAATTGAAACAAACAACAGCCCTCCATCCTTTATCCCTCACTCCCTTCACTCCACATGCCTTCCAAGACAACCTATGCCACATCATGTCCCAACCACACCCATGGCCCCTCAAACCCTCGGTACCATCTACCCATGTCCTGTGGCCCCTCATGTCACCTATACCACACATGCCCCTCTGTCCATCCCCTATAATACTTCCCTCTACTCACACCATCAGACCAACCATGGCTCATCTACCGACTGTCCATGGCACTTCATACCCCTTATGCCAACTAATGCACCTACTCAACCACATGTTGCTTTATAGCCCTATGAAAACTCATGCCTACCCATGTCACCCATCAACTCTTTTCCCTCACATACTCCATGGAAACTTCCTCACGTCCATTGTGGGAGAATATCAGGAGCTATCTGTTGATGGTGCCACTATTAAGAAAGCGCTCATTGATGAAAAAAAATCATTACATATAAACTTCTTCAACTAATTTTTTGCGAAAACAAACATTTCACTCATTCCATCTTTTAAGAAAACAAGCCTTTTATTCAAAAACAGTTGGAGCTGTCAATCAAATTTCTCATTTTACAGGCTCCACACTGTGATAAGTTTAGGTTGTAAAATAAGTTAGACGGCACAAATCCTGTAATAATAACCTTTAGACTTACGTCAACAGACAGCATGAAATAGCATAAAATTATTTTCCTTTAATTCCACACATTTTAAGTTAAAATCCCAGCAGAGTTAAATCCCAAATTATCAGTGCCAGCCATCTGCTGCTTCCTGCAATTGTTTTTCGCTTCAGATAATAATGCAATTCTCTTTTGAAAGCAGTGACTGAATCTGACTCCACCACGCTCTCAGGCACTTCACACCAGACTCTAACCATTTGCTGTGTAAAAATATCTTTCCTCATGTTTCCATTGCTCCTTTGGCTAAACACATTAAATGACCAGTTAATCGCCTTTTGGTGGTGTTGCTTGAGAAAGGAAGAACCGCAAGAGCATTGGAATAGATTCCTGCTCTTCATTGAACAGGGAAGGGTCTTTGACATCCACCTAAATCCACAAAGCAGTCATCCTGTAACCACTGGTTTGACCCACTGCTGTGGAATCTTTTACACCCATCTGAACGGCCAGATGCAACCTCAGAGTTAACATCTTGGGCGGCATTCTCCCCTACCCGGCATGACGGAGGGTCCCGAAGTAGGGGAGTGGCACCAACCACTCAGGGGTCGCGCCTCCCCAAAGGTGGGGAATTCTCCCCACCTTTGGGGGCCAGCCCCACGCCGGAGCGGTTGCCACCAGAAGACCGTCGCAAAAAACCGGCGCCCCCGGCAGCGGGGCTGGCCGAAAGGCTTTCGCCGGTCCGCGCATGCGCCGGCAGTGACGTCAGCGGCAGCTGGCCGCTGACGTCACTGCCGGCGCATGCGCGATGTGGGGTTCTCTTCCGCTTCCGCCATGGCGGACGCGGAAGGAACTAGTGCAGCCAGGGCACTGGCCCGGACTCTGAGGAGGGGGCCCCGATCGCGGGCCAGGCCACCGTGGGTGCACCCCCCGGAGTTCGATCGCCCCCGCCCCCCCAGGACCCCGGGGGCCTGCTCGCGCCGCTGAGCCCGCCGTTCCAGAGGTGGTTTAAACCTCGGCGGCGGGAGAGGCTCCCAGCGGCGGGACTTCGGCCCATCCGGGCCGGAGAATCACCGCAGGGGCCTCTCCGATCGGAGTGGTGAGATTCCTGCTCCCGCCACTTCCCGGGTGGCGGAGAATCTCTGCCACGGCGGGGGCGGGATTTTAGGTGCCCCCAGGCGATTCTCCGACCCTGCTGGGGGTCGGAGAATTTTGCCCCAAATCTGAAAGACAGAGGGCAGAATTCTCTGTTTCTACCGCAAAAAACTGCACAACCTCCTCAGGGTGGCCAGGGTGAGTAGGCAGCACTGTGACCCTGCCACCAACCCCCGTCCCACACACCTGTAACCTGACACCCGGAGGGCGGACGAAACCCCACCTTGCACCACATGCCAGCACCCATACCAGCCGCCATGGCCAGGGGACCACTTTGAGGTCCCCACCTGCATCAAGAAGACCGCCATCATACCGATGCCAATGAAGAACCAGGCAATGTGCCTCAATTACTACCGTCCAGTGACCCTGACTTCAGTCGTAACAAAGTGCTTTGAGAGGTTGATCATGAAGCGCATCACCTCCATACTCCCAGAATGCCTTGATCCACTGCAATTCGCATACTGCCACAAACGGTCGACAGCAGACACCATTTCCCTGGCCCTACACTCATCCCGAGAGAATCTCAACAACAAGGACTCCTACATCAGACTCCTATTTATTGACTACAGCTCCGCCTTCAACACCATAATCCCAGCCAAGCTCATATCAAAGCTCCAAAACCTAGGACTTGGCTCCCCACTCTGCAACTGGATAGTCGACTTTCTGACCCACAGACCACAATCAATAAAAACAAACAACAACACCTCCTCCACAATAGTCCTCAATACCAGGGCCCTGCAAGGCTGCGTACTTAGCCCCCTATTCTACTCCCTGTACACACACGACTGCGTGACAAAATTTGGCTCCAACTCCATCTACAAGGTTGCTGATGATACGAACATAGTGGGCCAGATCTCAAATAATGACGAGTCAGAATACAGGAGGGAGATAAAGAAACTAGTGGAGTGGTGCAGCAAGAACAATCTATCCCTCAATGCCAGCAAACTAAAGAGCTGGTCATTGACTTCGGGAAGCACACCTACACACCCCTGCCAGCATCAACAGGGCCGAGGTGGAGATGGTTAGAAGTTTCAAATTCCAAGGGGTAAACATCTCCAAAAATCTGTACTGGTCCACCCAAGTCGACGCTACCACCAAGAAAGCACAACAGCGCCTATACTTCCTCAGAAAGCTCAGGAAATTCGGCATGTCCACATTAACTCTTACCAACTTTTATAGATGCACCATAGAAAGCAGCCTATCTGGCTGCATCACAGCCTGTATGGCAACTGCTTGGCCAAGGACCCAAGAAACTTCAGAGAGCCGTGAACACAGCCCAGTCCTTCACACAAACCTGCCTCCCATCCATGGACTCCATCTACACCTTCCGCTGCCTGGGGAAAGCGGGCAGCATAATCAAAGACCCCTCCCACCTGGCTTACTCACTCTTCCAACTTCTTCCATCAGGCTGGAGATACAGAAATCTGAGAACACACACGAACAGACACAAAAACAGCTTCTTCCCCACTGTTACCAGACTCCTAAATGACCCTCTTATGGACTGACCTCATTAACGCTACACCTCTGCATGCTTCATCTGATGCCGGTGCTTATGTAGTTACATTGTGTACCTTGTGTTGCCCTATTATGTATTTTCTTTTATTCCCTTTTCTTTTCATGCACTTAAAGATCTGTTGAGCTGCTCGCAGAAAAATACTTTTCACTGTACCTTTCATGTGACAATAAACAAATCCAATCCAATCCATATGGTCCATCGAGTATGCACCAGCCCTTGAAAAGAGAACCCTACTGCAGCCCATGCTTCCAGCCTTTACCCGTAACCCAATAGCCTAACCTTACCTTTTGGACATTAAGGGGCAATTTAGCATGGCCAATCCACTTAACCTGCACATCTTTGGACTGTGGGAGGAAACCAGAGCTCCCAGAGGAAACCCACACAGACACGGAGAGAAAGTGCAAACTCCACAAGGACAGTTATTATCTGAGGCTGAAATTGAATCCATGCCCCTGTAGCTGTGAGGCAGCAGTGCTAACCAGTGTGCCACCGCGCTGTCCCATGAGTGATTGCTGCTCCTATTTCTCATTTGCTCATGTTCATAGAATCCCTACAGTGCAAAAAGAGATCATTCGTTCCATCAAGTTTGCACCGACCCTCCGAAAGACCGCCCTACCTAAACCCAATTTCCTGCCCTATGCCCATAACCTCACCTAACCTTTGGATACTAAGGGGCAATATAGCATGGTTAATCCAGGGCAGCATGGTAGCATGGTGGTTAGCATAAATACTTCACAGCTCCAGGGTCCCAGGTTCGGTTCCCGGCTGGGTCACTGTCTGTGCGGAGTCTGCACGTCCTCACCGTGTGTGCGTGGGTTTCCTCCGGGTGCTCCGGTTTCCTCCCACAGTCCAAAGATGTGCGGGATGTGCGAGAACCCGGCGATTCTCCCACCCGCCGTTGGGGGGGGGGGGGGGAGTATTCCGCCCGTTATATTTTGACTGTTTGAGAATCTTGTGGACACAAAATCACCTAGTAACAGCAATTCCTTTCGGCTTATCTTTTTCAAGGGACAATGAACTCCAACTGACATTGAGAAAAGGATTGTTTGGAAACTGTTTGCTTTCCAGTATTGCTGCCTTTTTCATAATGTAATCCTCCAGATGCTACAGCATATGATTGCCCTTCCCAGCAGGTCAACCTTCTGTCAAATACAGTGTCAGTCAAAGTCTTTAACACTTGCTCAAAGTGCCCACAGACCCCAGGCAGAGTCTCACCTCCTGACAGCTGTGGTTCAGTTAATAAAGGCGACAAACATTAGAAGACTGAGTCGGACAGAGCAGAAAGGGCCTCAGGTTCCCTGTGCTGATTCAGCTGTGCTCAAACAAGGCAAGGGGCTGGTTTAGTACACTGGGCTAAATCGCTGGCTTTTAAAGCAGACGAAGGCAGGCCAGCAGTAGAGGTTCAATGCCCATACCAGCCTCCACGAACATGCGCCGGAATGTGGCGATTAGGGGCTTTTCACAGTAACTTCTTTGAAGCCTACTTGTGACTATAAGGAATTGAACCGTGCTGCTGGCCTGCTTGGTCTGCTTTAAAAGCCAGTGATTTAGCCAGTGAGCTAAACCAGCCCCCGAGAAGGTGATGATGAGCCGCCTTCTTCAACTACTGCAGTCTGTGTGGGGTAGGTACACTCACACTGCTGTTACAGTGAGAGTGCCAGGATTTTGCACAGTAAAAGTGAAGAAACAGCAATATAGTTTCACGTCAGGGTGTTATGTGGCCTGAAGGGGAACTTGTAAGTAGTGGTGCTCCCATGCATCTGCTACCCTTGTCCTTCTAGGTGGCAGAAGTTGCACATCTGGAATGTGTTATAAAAGGACCCTTGGCGAGATACTGACTGCATTTGTGACATGGAACACACAGCTACCACTATGCACCGTGAGGGAGGATGTGAATGTTTAAGGCGATGGATGGGATATTGATCAAATGGACTGCTTTGTTTTGGAATGGGTCTTGTTTGCATGTTTCTTGTGTGTTGTTCGAGTTGCAGGCAAGGCAAGAGACAAGGATTTCATTGCATTTCTGTCTTGTGCCTGGCAAATGACAGACAAACTTTGGTAATTAGGAGGCGAGTTACTCACCACAGAATTCCGAGTTTCTGATTTGCCTTTTGTAGTCACATTACTCATATGGCACGTTCAGTAAAGTTTCTGGTCAATGGGCACCACGAATGTTGATAGTGGATAGTTCAGTGATGGCAGAGTTATTAAATGTCAAGGGGAGATGAAATGAAAATCAAAATCGCTTATTGTCACAAGTAGGCTTCAAATGAAGTTACTATGAAAAGCAACTAGTCGCCACATTTCGGTGACTGTTCGGGGAGGCTGGTACGGGAATTGAACCTTGGTCTGCTTTAAAAACCAGCTCTTTAGCCCTGTGCTAAACCAGCCCCCATAGATGGTTTGAGGTTCTGTGCTGTGAGATGATCATTGCTTGGCACTTGCGTGGCCAATTATCAGTCTAAGCCGAAATATTGCCGCGGTTTCGCTTCATGTGGACACGGCCAACTTTAATATCGGAGGAGTTGCAAATGGGCTGGGGCTAAACCAGGGGCTGGTTTAGCTCAGTGGGCTAAATCGCTGGCTTTTAAAGCCGATCAAGCAGGCCAGCAGCACGGTTCAATTCCCGTACCAGCCTCCCTGGACAGGCGCCGGAATGTGGCGACTAGGGGCTTTTCACAGTAACTTCATTGAAGCCTACTCGTGACAATAAGCGATTTTCATTTCATTTCATTTCAAATGGTATCGAACACTGCAATCATAAGCAAACAACCCACTTCTGACCTTATATTATAGAGAAAGTCATTGATGAAGCAGCTAAAATTGATTGGGTCTAGGAGACTAGCCTGAGGAACTTTTGCGGGATTGAGATGATTAGCCTCCAGCAATCACAACTGTCTTCCTTTGTGCTGGGTATGACTCCAGTCAGTGGAGAGTTTATCCCTCTGATTTCCACTGACTTCAATTGTGTTATGGTTCTCTGCTGTCACACTTGGTCAGCTGCTGCTTATGCACCTCTGGAATTCAGCTCTCTTGCCCAGATCTGAGCCAAGGCTGCGATGAAGCCGGGAGCTGAATGATCCCGGTGGAAACCGAACTGAGCGCCAGAGAGACGGTTATTGCTGAGTATGTGCTGCTTGATAGCACTGTCGACAACCTCTTCCATCACTTAACTCATGATCAAGAATTGACCGACGGGACAGTAACTGGCTGAATTACATTTCTTTTGCATTTTGTCGACAATTCACACCAGGACAATAACCCACATTCGGACATCAGCTCTGAAGATGAGTCACAGAGACTCGAAACATTAACTCTCCTTTTCTCAACACAGATGCTGCCAGATCTGCTGCCATTTGCAGCATTTTCTGCTTTTAAATTTTTCACATTGTTGAGTAGATGCCAGTGTTGTAGCTGTACTTGAACAGCTGGGCTAGCGGTGTAGCCAGTTCTGGAGCAAAGGTTTTCAGGACTACACCCAGGATGCTTTTGCATTAACTTTCCTCAGGTACTCTGATAGCAGACACCACCTCTCTTCTCACCATCGCGAGCAGTGCTAAAGATCACTTCAAAACAACATTTTGAATTATTCTGCAAAATAAATCCCTGTCCATTTAAAGTTTCTTTCCATGTGGAACTTTCCTTCACTCCCAATCTGGATGGACAAGTACATTGCTTGTGGTCATCCAGTCATAAATGGGTGGATGGAATGGGATGGCACAATGGTTAGCACTGCTATCTCACTGCGCCAGGGACCCAAGTTGCATTCTGGCCTTGGGTGACAGTGTGGAGTTTGCACGTTCTCCCCGTGTCTGCGTGGGTTTCCTCCGGTTTCTTCCCACGGGCCAAAAATGTGCAGGTTAGATGGATTGGCCCGGCTAAATTACCCCTCAGTGTCTAAAGATGTTAGGTGGGGTTACGGGGACATGACAGAGGAGTGGGTCTGGGGTGTCGGTGCAGACTCAATGGGCCGAATGGCTCTTTCAGTACTGTGGCATTCAAAGGTTCTATGGGTATCACATAGGAAGTTACATCTGTTCAACAAAGTGCTGCTGTGAGAGACTTTAAGAGCTGTTTTTAAAAAGGTTCAAACCCAACAATGTGAATGAATGTGGCGAACTTGATCCCTTTCCCATTGTGCAGCATTTGAATCCCTTGCATCATGATCACGTAAAAGATCTTTCCTCAAGGTTGCCAGTGAGCTAAGAATTTGTGTTTGTACGACACCCCCTATGAATTTGTGAATGATTTGATTGAAAAATAGCCAGCAGCAAAGCTGGTCTTAAGCAGAATAAATGCTAGTTTATTGCAAAAACACTGCTGTGCATTGCTTAAGTTATATTTTATTTGTTCTTGCGATGTGGACATCGCAGGCTGGGACAGCCTTTATTGCCTGTCCCTAATTCCCCTTGAACTGAGTGGCTTGCCAGCCATTTCAGTGGGGGGCAGTTAAGAGTCAACCACAATGCTGTGTGAGCCTGGAGTCACATGTGGGCCAGACCGGGTAAGGATGGCCGATTTCCTTCCCTGCAGGACATTCCTGAACCAGATGGGTTTTCGGACAATAGGCGATGAAATCACTAACTTTAAATCCAGATTTTATTGAATTCAAATTTCACCATCTGCCGTGGTGGGATTTGAACCCAGCACCCCAGAGAATTACCCTGGATTTCTGGATTACGGGTCCAGTGACAATACACCTCTGCCACTGTCTCCTCTGAGTAAAAGTGACAAAGTTAATTAATAAAATATAGATACAAAGATTTAAAATTAAAATGAAGGAAAATAGATACTTAGAACATAGAACAGTACAGCACAGAACAGGCCAGGCCCTTCGGCCCTCAATGTTGTGCCGAGCCATGATCACCCTACTCAAACCCACGTATCCACCCTATACCCGTAACCCAACAACCCCCCCCCTTAACCTTACTTTTATTAGGACACTACGGGCAATTTAGCATGGCCAATCCACCGAACCCGCACATCTTTGGACTGTGGGAGGAAACCGGAGCACCCGGAGGAAACCCACGCACACAGGGGGAGGACGTGCAGACTCCACACAGACAGCGACCCAGCCGGGAACCGAACCTGGGACCCTGGAGCTGTGAAGCATTTATGCTAACCACCATGCTACCCTGCTGCCCCAAAACTTAAATGTGAGATTTCAAATTGGTCTCTGTGTGATATCATTGTGGACGTGAATGTGAGGGGCACAATTGGGAAATTTGCAGATAACCCAAAAATTGGCCGAGTGGTGGACAGTGTAGAGGATAGTTGAAGTTTTCAAAATGATATACATGGATTGGTGGAGTGGGCAATAAAGTGGCAGATGGAATTTAACTCAGAGAAGTGTGAGGTCATGCATTTAGGGGGGGGTCGAACAGTTGTAGGGAGTACATAATAAATGGGAATATACTAAGAGAGGTAGATGAAGTGCGAGATCTTGGCGTACAGGTACACAGATCTCTAAAGGCAGGAGTTCAAGTACACGAGATTGTTAAGAAAGCACATGGAATGCTCTCCTTCATTGGCAGAGGTACAGAATGTAAAAGTAAGGATATGATGTTGGAGTTTTATAAAACACTGGTGAGGCCCCAACAGGATTATTGTGCAGTTCTGGTCGACATATTACAGGTAGGACATAATTGCTCTGGAAAGAGTGCAGAGGAAGTTTCCAAGAATGTTGCCAGGGCGAGAACAGTGTGGCTCCGAGGGAGATTGGCTAGGTTGGGGTTTCTTTCCTTGTAAAAGAAAAAACTGAGGATGACTTAATTGAGGTGTACAAAATTATGAGGAGAAGAGATATAGGATGGACAGGATAAAGTTGTTTCCCTTGGTGGAGAATTCTAGAACCGGGGACATAGGTTCAACTTAAGTAGCAGAAGGTGCAGAGGGGACATGAGGAAGAGCATTTTTATGCAGAGGATAGTGGGAGTCTGGAATTCACTGCCCAAGTTGGAGGCAGAGACCCTAAACTATTTTAAAAGGTACCTGGGCCCGAACCTTAAATGCTCTAAACTACAGGGCTATGGACCTGCTGCAGGAAGGTGGGATTAGAAGGGGCACCTGGGTGTCCTCGGGCTGGCATGGACAAGATGGGCTGAATGGCCTCCTCCTCGTCATAGAATCCCTACAGTGCAGAAGGAGGCCATTCAGCCCATTGGGTCTGCACTGACACTTTGAAAGAGAACACGAACCTCAGCCCACTGCCTGCAGTTTCCCTGCAACCCCACCTAACCTACGGGTCAATATTAACATGGTCAATCCCCCTAGCCTCACATCTTTGGAGAGTATGAGGAAACCGGAGCACCCAGTGGAAACTCACACATATATGGAGAAAGTGCAATCTCCACACAGTCACCCAAGGCCGGAATTTAACTTGGATCTCTGGTGCTGTGAGGCAACAGTGCTGACCACTGTGCTATAACGTTTCTATGATTCTCTGGAATCTTTTTTGATTTGGTAATGTGTAATGATGCAGGTTCAATAAACAATCTCAGAGTAAAAGATCCCTCGGAAACAGTGACCATAACATGGTAGAATATAGCATTTATTTTGAGAGCGAGAGTGAGAAACCTGGGTCAGAAACAACTGTGCTGCACTAAGCAAGGTTGCGCAGTGGTTAGCTGCCTCATGTCGCCGAGGTCCCAGATTCGATCCCAGCTCTTGGTCGCTGTCCCTGTGGAGTTTCCACATTCTCCCCATGTTTGCATGGGTATCGCCTGCACAACCCAAGTAACTGTAGACCAGTTGGTTTAACTTCTGTCATTGGGAAAATGTCAGTGTCCATTATAAAGGATGTAAAAGCAGAGTATTTAGAAATGCAAACTATAATCAAGGAGAGTCAGCAAGGCTTCATCAAGGGGAAATCATGCCTGACAAATGTATTAGAATTCTTTGAGGTGGGAATGAGCAGGGTAGATGAAGGGGGACCAGTAGATGTAGTATATTTGGTTTTCTAAAAGACATTCGATAAGGCAACACGTGAAAAAGCTACTCAATGGGATAAGAGCCCATGGTGTTGGGGGCAGTACATCAGTGTTACCGGGAATGAATCTGAAAGAATCACTCGACACTCAGGTCTGTTCCAATCGGCAAATAGTTTATTGAGGTGAAACTGGTCGGGAGCGAGTCTCTGAGCGACCCAGGCACTTCTCCACTGAACAAAGAGAATCATCGATCTTTATACCATTTCAAACAGTTACTCAGCCCATCCTGGCAGGACACAACCAATCAGAGCGATTATAAATTACAAATATTGACCTTTAGAACCAATGAAAATGGTTACTGGACAGCAGGACAGCATGCTCATCTCATAGACACCTAGGGGGTTACTCGTGGCTTTATGAGATCTTCCAGACCCACTTTATCGACAGTCCTTGGGTCTTTAAGCATATGTAGTTCCTTTATCTTAATCTCATTACAGACTGGTATCATTGTCTGCATTCCTCGAGACCATTTGCCCGAGCACTACTGATTAGGAACATTCTTGCTGAATGTGCCTTGTTATGGCTGTATCTGGTGAAGCAGCCCATATAAGGAATGTTGTCAAGTTAATCTGCTAAATTCCCTAATGTCTTGCAAACATCTCCTAGTTAGTTACAAATACAAATATATTTTGATATGGATATGTTTATTTGGAAGCATATGTGGATTCCATAATACCTATTGCAGGTGCCTTAGCCTTAAGAAACTCACTTCAACAACCAGTATGGATAGAGGATTGGCTAACTGAGTTGGGATGAGGAGGGCATTTTCAAAATGGCAACTTGTAACTAGTGGTGTGCCTCAGGGATCTGTTCTGGGGGCACAATTATTTACAATATATATTAATGATTTGGACGAGGGAAATGAATGCACTATTGCAAAGTTTGGGGATGACACAAAGATAGGTGGGAAGGCAAGTGGCGAGGAGGTCACATTTTATAATAATAATCACTTATTATCACAAGTAGGCTTCACTGAAGTTACTGTGAAAAGCCCCTAGCACCCACATTCCGGCACCTGTTCGGGGAGGTTGGCACAGGAATTGAACCCGCGCTGCTGCCTTGTTCTGCATTACAAGCCAGCTATTTAGCCCATTGTGCTAAACCAGCCCCTGTCATGTAAAAACATGTGAAGTTATGCACTTTAGTTGAAGACTAAAGGAGCTGAATATTATTTAAATGGAGAAAGACTACAAAAACTGCTGCACAGATGAATTTGGTGGTATGAAATGAAAATCGCTTATTGTCACAAGTAGGCTTCAAATGAAGTTACTGTGAAAAGGCCCTAGTCGTCACATTCCAGCACCTGTTCGGAGAGGTTGGTACGGGAATTGAACCGTCTTACTGGCCTGCCATGGTCTGCTTTAAAAGCCAGCGATCTAGCCCTGTGCTAAACCAGCCCAGAGGTTACCTAGAATGGTATCCTCATTCATAAATCACAAAAAACTAGCAGGCAAGTTCAGTAGGTAATCGGGAAGGCAAATGGAATGTTGGCCTTTATTTCAAAGGGAATGGAGTGTAAAAATAGGGAAGTCCTGTTAAAACTACACAAGACATGAGTTAGATCACAACTGGAATGCTGAACAGTTTTGGTCCCCTTATTTAAGGAAACATATACTCGCATTGGAGGCAGTCCAGAGAAGGTTCACAAGATTGACCTTGGGTATAGAGGGATTCTCTTATGAGGAGTAGATTGGGCCTGGACTCATTGGAGTTTAGAAGAATGAGAGGTGACTCTATTGAGACATGTAGGATACTCATGGGACTTGACTGGATACATGCTGAGAGGATGTTTCCCCTTGTGGGAGAGTCTAGGACCAGAGGGCATAATCTCAGAGTAAGAGGTTGCCCATTTTAGACAGAGAAAGGGGGTGCGATTCTCCGCTCCCGCGCGGCATTGGGAATGCCGCCGTGAACTCGGCCGAGTTTCACGACGGCGTCGGAGGCCACTCCTCGCACCCTATTCACCCCCCCCCCCACCCCCCCCCCCCCCCCCCCCCCAGTGGGCTAGGAGCGGCGTTGTGAGAAACTCGGCCGCCGGGCCTTCACGCTTGCGTCAAAGCGGTGCGCCGAGAATGATGCGACGGTGGCGCCTAAGTGACGTCAGCCGCACAGGTTGGCCAGCTCCAACCCTCGTATGCGCGGTTGCCGTCTTCCCCTCCGCTGTCCTGCAAGATGTGGCGGCTTGATCTTGCGGGGCGGCGAAGGTGAAAGAGTGCGTCTCTTGGAGACGCCGGCCCGACGATCGGTGGGCACCGATTGCGGGCTAGTCCCCTCCCGAGCACGGCCGTGGTGCTCAATCCCCTCTCCGCCCCCCCCCCACAGGCCCCAAACTTACCTTTCGCGATATGTTCACGCCGACAGTGACCAGGTATGGTTGCCGCCGGCGTGAACAGGGCGGGAACGCCAGGCCGCTCGGCCCATCCGGGCCGGAGAATCGTCGGTCGCCGTGAAAAACGGCGAGCGGCGTTTCCGCAACACGCCATTTTGGGGGGGGGGGGGTGGGAGAATCGCTGGGGGTGCCAGGCCGGCGTGTCGTGATTCGCCCGGCCCTCCCACGATTCTCCCACCCGGCGTAGGGAGTGGAGAATCGCACCCAGGGAATTTCTTCTCTTAGAGGGTAGCGAATCTATAGATTTCTTTACCACAGAGAGCTGTAGAAGCTGGGTCTTTAAGTCTGTTCGAGGCTGAGGTGGACAGATTTTTAATCAGTAAGGGAATACAGGGTTAAGGGGATAAGGGAGGAAAGAGGAGTTGAGGATTATATCAGATCAGTCATGAATGGCAGAGCAGGCTAGATGGGCCAAGTGGTCTGCTTCTGCTCTTATATCTTATGGTTTAAGCCAGGCGTATGATAATAATAATAACAACCTTTATTTGTGTCACAAGTAGACTTACATTAACACTGCAATGAAGTTAATGTGAAAATCCCCTAGTCGCCACATTCTGACACCTGTTCGGGTACACTGAGGGAGAATTCAGATTGTCCAACTCACCTAACAAGCGTGCCTTTCGGGACTTGTGGGAGGAGCACCCGAAGGAAACCCACACAGACACAGGAAGAACGTGCAGACTCCGGGCAGACAGGGGAGCAACCGTGCTAACCACTCTACTACCGTACTGCCCCATAGAACACTCCCCACTAGCCTGGATAAGTGCAGCTCCAACAACACTCAAGAAGCTCAACGCCATCCAGGACAAAACAGCCCGCTTGCTTGGTGCCCCATCCACAAACATTAACTCCCTCTACCGGGAGCTACGTGTACGCTCCACAAGATGCCCTGCAGGAACTGACAAAAGCTCCATAGGCAGAATATCAAACTCAGGACTAATACAATCTAGGAGGACAAGTCTTATGATCCAACATTTGGTAAGTGCCAAATACCCAAAAATGAAAACTTGTCAAGTGACCACAGCTGTTTTCTATTTGTCTTTTACCTCAAGTAGATACGGGTTCTGAAGTCAGGAGCCATAATTTCCTGGAACCATTGTGGAGATTTTAAATATTAAATTAAAACATTTATTGACAAAAAATAATAAAGCTTAAATGCACAAGATTACATTTACACAGATGAAATTAATCTTTCAGATCATTTCCCGCCCAAAAAAATATCTATTTCTTTCGATTCACAAATAAGCACTCCTTGAGACAATATTTAATTTGTAAAAATTCCAGTAATATTACTGCAAGGCACCCACTGTTGCTTTAGGGAAGATACATCACAGATGTTCTGTCTCCCTCACTTTCTTTGAAATTTACCTTTCCCAGCATATTGAAATCATCTACTTTGCCCTCAGGGCCACTACTTCTGGGTAAAATAAAATTTAATATCTTTGCCTTGCTTATTATGACCTTTTCTTAAGTTACAAACTCCTTCTTACCTTCCTTTAAAAATCACCAGATAAAAATTCAAATCGTCACTTATCTCCAAATGCAAATTTCCACCCATGTGGTGTTTACTTGTGGAACATCCGACTTGGCGCTGTTCATTTTGAGTGCCTACTTTTCACACCAAGCCCCATTGAAGGTCTCAATTCCATAGACATTCAGTCCCCACTTACTTTAATTATTCAATGTGCACACCCCCCCCCCCCCCCCCACACAATCCTGTTTCACAGAATTCCACAGTAGACCCCAGAAATATTTCAAAAGTAAAATTGTCTTCACACAAAGGGCAGCAGACACATGAGAACCATGTTGCCCTCCAAACCACTGACCATCCTGAATTGGAAATATATTATGACTCCTTCGCTGTGACCGTATTAAAAATCCTGGAACTCCCTCGCTAACAACACTGTGGCTGTCCCTGCACTGTATGGACTGTAGCGGATGAAAATGGCAGTTCACCACCACCTTCTCAAGGGCAATTTGGGCTGGGCAATAAATGCTGGCCCAGCCAATGGTGTTCACATCCCATAAATGAATTTTTAAAGACAGGCTCAATGGACTAACACCTGTCCCTATGTTCATATATCCCCATGGACAGTGCTTATTAAAAGATCCATTCACAGGTAGGAATGCAAGCTAGCCAAAACTGTAACAATGCCGGTACTCAAAGTGCTGACTATCGGATTGCTTAATGAGACAGACATCTGCAGAAAAGAAAAGCAGCATGAGGCAAGTAGGCCAACTCATAAATCTTGAATTTAGGCCGACAATTACGAGTCCATTGGTCAGATTTGAATTTTCTTTCCCCACTTCCCCTGGGATGGTAACCTGGCAGGGTGGATTAACCTGCCCTCCAGACTCTCCCTTAATGGCCTGTAAATCTCAAATCTGACCAATGGGCTCGTAATTGAAAATATATCCTGCCACCTTCCTGGAAATAGATTTTTAGTTTGTTTTCGAAGATAGGAAAGATGCAGAACTTTGTATCACTCTTGTCACAAGGAATATATCTGATTCCTCTTGAACACAACGCCCCCTTTCGCAATTGAAATATATTGTGAATGGAATAAAATATGTGTGATGCACGTACATCTTCCCATGTTTAGTGTGAGTCATTTGTTATCTTTTCAGAAACCTGCCTCCTGTAATTTTTATTAAAAACCGATGGGCAGAAAAATAGTGCTACACTCGGTAACTGTAGAAACCTGCAGGATATATCGCTGAATGTCACCTTGCATTAAATCACTTGTGCTATCCATGGCTCAGCAACCAGGTATCAGACGACAAAAAAAGCATGTGTCGATGAGGTTAATAGCAGCCGTGACAGATGTGGGTTAGAAAATAACATTGATCGCACCGATGAGCCCTGATAATATTCCGGCTATAGAACTGAAGAGTTGTGCTCCAGAACTGGCCAGATCCCCTAGCCAAGCTGTTCCAGTACAGCTGTAACACTGGCACCTACCCAGCAATGTGGCAAATTGCCCAGGTATGTCCTGCAGACAGAAAACAGGACAAATGCAGCCCCATCAGCCTACTTTTTATCATCATTAAAGTGATGGAAGGGGTCATCACCAGTGTTATCAAGCAGCACTTGCAAGAACCTGCTCACAGATGTTCAGCTTGGGTTCTGCCAGGGTCACTCAGCTCATGATCCCATTATTCGTTCAAACATGGAGAAAAGAGCTGAAATCCACAGATGAGGGGAGAGTGAGAGCCCTTTAAATCGAGGCCACATTTGACAACAAGAGACAATCTAACCATCGCCCCTTGACATTCTATGGCATTACCATCACTGAATGCCCACTTTCAGCAACCTGAGGGAGGTTACCATTGACCAGAAACTGATCTGGGCCAACCATATAAACACTGTGGCTATAAGAGCAGGTCAGGGGCTAGAAATCCTGCAGTGAGCAACTCACCTCCTGACTCCCCAAAGCCTGGCCACAATCTACAAACCACAAGTCAGGAATGTGATGAAATATTCTCCCTTTGCCTGGGCGAGTGCAGCTTCAATAACACTCAACAATCCAGGGCAAAGCAATCAGTTTGACCGGCATTCCCGTCCACAAACATTCACTCCCTCCAACACTCATGCACAGTGGCAGCCATGGAGATGCAGTGCAGGAACTCACCAAGGCTCCTTCGACAGCACCTTCCAAACCCACAATCACAACCATCTAGAAAGTCAAGGGCAGCAGATATCTGGGAACCCTGTGAGCTGGACGTTCCCCTCCAAACCACTCACCATCCTGACTGGGAAATGTTTTGCCATTCCTCACTGCCACTGGATCAGAATCCTGGAACTCCCTCCCTAACAGCACAGTGGGTGTACCTACACCACATGGACTGCAGCGGTTCAAGAAGCTCACCACCACCTTCAGAAGGGCAACCAGTGTTGGGCAATAAATGCTGTCCTAGCCAGTGAAGTCCATATCCCCTGATTGAATAAAAAAGTGTCTTAACTTCACCTCTTTTAGTGGTAGATTGGTGGTCCACAGACATGAGTTCGAAACCTGCCATAACAAAAGAAATGGACATGGTATTTATTATTTCATGGGATGTGGGTGCCACAGACAAGGCCGGCTTTGGTGCTGATCCCTAATATCCCTTGCGGTAAGTGTCTTGCTGGCCCATTGCAGAGCCACATGTCAGCCACACCAGGCAAGGAGGGCAGATTTCCTTCACTAAAGGGCATTTTTGAACCAGATTGTGTGGTAAGGGTAGTCAGGAGTACAGTTGGGGGTGGGGAGGGAAGGGTCGGGGTGGGAACAAGGTGTAGGGTGAGGGAGTGTGAGCAGAGCTGGGAGGGATGAGTGGGGGCCAGGTTTGCAGAGTGAGGGAAGAGGTCGGGAGCCGAACCTGAGCTGCCAAAGGATGGGGAGTGAGAATGAGCCGGGGTTGCTACAATGAGGGGTGGTGGTGCCGAGCAGGGGGAGCAATGAATGCTAGGGGCTGCTCTGAGGATTTGAGAGGGTGGGGCGGGGGGGGGGGGGGGGGGGGGGGTGGTGCGGTTGGGGAGGGTGCCTGAGGTGTTGGGTTTGTGGTGAAGAGTGCCTGGAGTCTTTTGACATTTCTGCTGGTTTATAGGACTGAGTTTCTAGAGGGCTCTACACCTGCTAGCAGCAGCCCTAAATAAATCATGGAATCCCTACGGCTCAAAAGGGGGCCATTTGGCCCATTGACTCTACACTGGCCCTCTGAAAGAGCACACCACCTAGCACACTTCCCCACCCTATCCCCATAGCACCTTAACCCCAAGATTGGAATTAAAACTGGATCCCTGGTGCTGTGAGGCAACAGTGCTAACCACCATGCCACCGTGCCGCCCAGTAAAAAATGTGTGTAAATACAGTGCAATCAGATGAAGTTTATGGGCTAACACTTCCCAGTGGGGTCATCAGCATGGCTCTCCCACAGCCGTTTCAGGTGAACCACAATTTCCAGGTTTGAGCATAAGTTATGGAAGTTGTTGCAGCCTTCACCAAAAACCAATGTCTTCCCTGTGCACCATGCGATAGTGAGTTCCACATTCCAACCCCAGATTTGGAGTACTTCACAATAGAAATAATCTTCTCGTTCTCCCCGTGTCTGCTCGGGTTTCCTCCAGGTGCTCCGGTTTCCTCCCGCAGTTCGAAGATGTGCAGAATTGAATTGGTCATGCTAAATTGCCCCTTAGTGGCCAAAGATGTGCCGGTTCGGCAGATTGGCCATGCTAAATGCGTAGGGTACAAGGATCGGGTCGGGGAGCGGGCCTAGATAAAGTGCTCTTTCAGATGGTCAGTGCAGACTCGATGGGCCGAATGGCCTCCGTCTGCACTGCAGCGATTTTATGGAGTCTATGGAACTGACCACTGTGACTTTGCTGCAGCTTTAAGCAGTTTTTGACGATGGCAAGGAACATTAATTTGATGAATCAGGCTTTTACATTCTGCCATTCGTGTCATTTCCATGCAATCTCGACAGTCATTGATATTCACTTTAAACTGTCAGAACAGGAGGCTGCTGAAGCGCAGTGGCTAGCACCTTTGCACTTAAGCACCAATAACATGCTCTATATTAATGTTGAATTTGTACCAGCCCAGCGATCTCACTGTGCCGATGCAATAGAAATCAAATCGTATTCTGGATACAGTAATAGGTGCTGTGCACTATGGGAAGAGTGATTAAAGAAGGACTTGCATTTCACTAGCACCTTTCCTGACCGCAGCACATTCCAAAGCACTTTACATCCAATTTGGTTCTTTTGAAGTATGGTGACTGTTCTAATTTTGGAAACGTAGCAGTCAATATGTGCACAGCAAGCTCCCACAGACACTAAGGTGATAATGGCCAGATGCGGTGCTTTAAGGCTGTTGATTGAGGGATAAATATTGGCCAGGACACCAGAAATAACAGCTCTTCCAAATAGTGTCTACCAAATGGGATCTTATATGTCCACCTGACCGCATAGATAAGGCCTCAGTGTCAGACCAAATTTGTGCTCGATCTCTGAAGGGAGTATTGAACCGACAACTTCTTCGCTCAGCAGTGACAGCGTTAGCAAGTGAACATGGCTGACAACCGCATTGGTCAAATGTCTCTTTTCTGGCAACGCGGCCAGTGTCGAGTTGGGTCCAGAATTTCCTCGAAGCTGGTCCAGTCAGAGAGGTGGAAGACATGATTTTGTGCAATAACTCGAGGGATTCCGCTATTCTACGGGGAAAGGCACGGGCAGCGGAATGGATGTGGATCAGAGAAAATGATTGGGCCCCATTCTCATTAATTCCTGAGCCAATTGAACTAACAGCTGCCCGATGTAGGTGAAAAAGTCTTACCCACCTAAAGCTGCGGGACGTTGTGTTCTGCTCACTCAAGGAGTGACACACACAACTCTGTCGCATGGCTCAATTTCGAAACAATGTGATGCCCTCCTGCTTGTGAATCATAGAAAAAGTGGAGCGATAACATTACACTGCACAGAAGGAGGCCATTCATCCATCGGCTGGAACTTTACTAGTCCCTTGGTGAGGGTCTGGGAAGGGAGAAGGATGGTGAATGGCACGAGAAGATGTTGAGGGTTGGCCAAGTCTGATGTTTTCCTGCTGCCATGCCGTTTAGACAGCAATGGGAAAGTTGGCAGATGCGCTACCCACTAGGAGGCCTATTGAGCCATTTGCATAGGCAATTAAGGGCCATTTCCCACTCAGTGAGCATTTTTCCCACATCAAGGCACAATGGCTTCCAAGAAGGCCCTACACAGGGACGCGTTTATGGGCTCTGCATGGTTCACAGAGGCCCATCCCCATTCTAGGGACAATGATCATCCCGGCAGCAATGGGAGCACTCACCCATCAGAACACCCACCCTGGATTGCCCAGGCCTGCCTGCCGCCCATTACCAAACTTGATTACTCCTCTCCGAGGGTACCTTGATCATTGGGACACCCTCTCGTTGCGGCTGAAGTCTTAACAGTAGCAGTGGTGCTGCTGATCCGCTGCTCCTCTGGTTGGACTGACAGCTCCTGGGGGCTGATCACACTCCTTATATTCACGGGCGAGGGAATCAGTTCTAACTACCCACCGAATTAACTAACGGTGGAAATGCCAGTTGCGGGCAGCTTGTTTATCTCTGATAAGACTGAAAGAAATTGCAGGTTAAAATTCACTTTCCCATAACTCCCTAGCTCCATAGCGTCGAATTTGGGGGGAGGCCCAAAGTTATGTTGTGGGAATTCCTCTTGGGAATTCCCAGGTAAGAGTTTACCTGGCATATGCCCAGAAGGGCTAACTCTCCTGGGCAAATGCTCTGGGCTGGGAACCATCGGAAAAAGTGATTTAGATCGTTAACCTTGGTTGGTTCTGTCAGTTTTGCATTCAACATTACTCTGAAAAGGTTAGGAGGAATAAAGCACTTCAGCTTAACTATTTACAACACCCAGACTGGATACTCTCCCACTCCCGACTCCCCCATCCTCTCCTCCCACCGCTCCCCCCCACCCCCCACCCCCACCCCCTCCCCCCCCCCACTGACTAAGCATCCACCTGATGGTATTCCCCACCCCCAACCTCCCCTCCCCAATGGCACTTACTTTTCTTCCAGCTCCTGCCCCAGTACCTCAGGCCACCCTCATGGATCTACCCTTGGCCCCCGTCCGATTTCTCTTCCACATGATGTCTGCCAGGGCCGGCATCCAGACAAATGGAATTATTTTCCAGCTTCCATTGCTGACACTTAGTTTAATCTCACTGCCATGTCTCCTAATCTGTCCACAGTCTCTAAATTGGCACATTTCTAATCCAATGTCCAGTATTGGATGACCCAATTAAATATTGGCAAGACCAAAGCTCATTTTAATGTGGTCCCCACCACAGACGCTGTTCCCTCTGCACCAAATCCATCCATCCCAGGCAATCACCTGAGGCTGAAACAGATTCCTTGCAACCTCGGTGTCACATTCGACATCGAGTTGAGCCGGTGACCACATAGCCGGGACACTATTTAGACTGGCTATTTACATTCTGGCAACATTGCCCAAGTCCATCCCTGCCTCAGTTTATCTGCTACAGAAACCCTAATCTGGGCCTTTGTTACCTCGAGTTGACACTCCCAATGTGCTCCAAGTGGGCTTTTCACATTCTATCCTCTGGAAACATGGGCCTGAACTTCGCGCTTGTACGGAGAGCATGATGGGCAGGACCTAAAGTATTGCATTGTACACTTCTGTCCGAGAATGTTGAAATCATGCTGGATGGCCAATTAAGGCCTGACCAGCATGAAAAATGCTCCCCCCCCCCCGCCCCCTCCACCAACCCAATTGGAGAAGGAAAGGCTGCAAGTGGAGGCGGGAGCACGGTGGGCAATGGGTCCAATGCGGATCAAGCAGGAGGTTTAAATGTGGCTGTGACGGCGGACATCCTGACAATAGGAAGGAGGCGCTGGGAGCTGAGCAAATTGAAAAATGATAGCAGCAGCACGCGGGCAACACACCGGGTGCGAGAGGAATGCCAGTGGGCACCCTGCCCCTTGCTCCTCGGATGAGTGGTTGCGCACTCTCATGGAGGTGGGGAGTGCCAGGCGGGAGACATCCTCATGCGCAGGGTGGGAAGAGGAGGCCATCCCACCAAACAAAGAAGGCCTGAGCAGAGGTGGCAGCTCAGGTCAGCGGGCACGGTCTGGTGCGCCGCACCTGGATACTGTGCTGAGAAAGGTTCAATGATCTTCTGCGCTCAGCATGGTTGAGCATCAGGTTGGCACAGTCCAGTGTGGAGAATTCTGGAAGGGTGGCTGCTCTTGACGGCGCTCAAGGTTGTACGAATCAGAGTTATGAAAGGCACATATACCTGTGCATGATAAGGCTGGGAAATGGGATAGGAAGCCCTGGGTCCATCTAAGGATCAGGTGTGCAATGATTAAGGGAACTTGACCATAATTCTCGGGGTGTGGTGGTGGGGGCTGGGGGAGGCAGTGTGAGAGTGTGGTATAGAATTTGTTGTGAGAATAAAAATGAGGGTATAGTTCATCTCCAGGTCACAAATGAATACCTATTTAACCTCTCAAGGGGCAATAATAAGTTGACTGGTTGCCAGCTCAGGGGATTAACAAACGTATGTAGTATTAATGTTAAATGTATTATGAACAACATGTTAATGGGCATTGTTTTAGTGATACCCATTATAACCATGTCAACACTCGGCAGAGTATTATATAGATTTATTTATTTATTCATTTATTGCGGAGAATATTGTGGTGATTAGAAGTCATTTATTCAGATATACCTGTAGTAATGAAGGATAATACAGTTCGTACAACATTAAAGGTGTATGTGTAGTGTGTGCACATTAATATACAACAATGAAGAAGCAAGATGTGGATTTAATGCTGCACCCAATCGTGCAATGGAAATGTTATGGGCCTAAATAGAATCAACCCACATTGCATACATGTGTAATGGGAGCTATTGTATAACCACAGGGCAATGAGAACTCCAAAGGCAGCACTCAGGTATAACCCCTGTTCAACCATTCGGTGCGTTTACATCCGCAGATGCCAGCAAGAATAGGGAAGGCAAGGGGGTCTGTTGTGGGAAGTCAAATGATTAGGATTTATTAACAATGATCTTTTAGAGCAATTAGCACTTAGATTCTCGAATCTATATAGTGCAGTACAGTATACTAAAGCAATTTTCATAAAGATGTCAGCTAAAAGCTGACGTGGCACAAGCTACTTACAGTCAGTATAGAGGTTACCAAGTATGCTTTTATAAATCAACCTCAGGACCAGACACATCTACTCTGACCAAGTAGGAAGATGAGGGAGGGATCCATAGAAAAATGCGGGTCGATAAGGAGAGATAACACTCACTCTGCCTGGGTGCAAATCCAGAACTTGTTTAATGTAAAACTTAAAACCGACATAATCCATTGTAAACAGTAACTTGTCTACTTGTCTACATTGTAAACTTCTCTACGTAATCAGCGCTGTAAAAATGTTACTTGATTAATTGTGTTGGGCAGAGTCAGCTCTGGAGATCTTTCTCTGAAGCTGGGTCCCCCAACGTGTTGCTGTGCCTGAGACCCCTCCGGTTACTTTGTGGGAGGGAGAAAAAACACAAAGGTATTGCAGGTGGCGGGGGGAGTAATAAATGATCTTCACACTTCTGGGAGAAGAGAAGCCGTAGGTCTGCTGAGCACTCAGCAAATGGTGGTGGTGCAATTAACCTGCTCATCCTGAGTACATCTGAAACAGATGCCCTTGAGCCCGAGTGCAAGCACGCATCAAGGACCCTAGGTCATGGAGAGACAATTGTCTCAGAAGAAGGTAAGAGTTCAGTAGACAGAAGCCAGAAAGATGAAGAGTGAGAACAATGCAGGGTTGTCTCATCTCTCATGAGGACTTACGAACAAGTGTCCACAGTTACTCAGCAATTACAAAGCCAGTGTGATGCTGTTGACATTAGTCTCATCCAGCCATCTAGCCTGGACATTAACCACATAATGAGTGATAATAGTCTTCCTCCCGAGCCAGCCGGGACCCCCGGACCCTCCTTGGACACCTGAGGAGGCGCTGCTAACACATCCATCTGTGTCACACCCTCTCTCGCAGCCAGGCACCAGCCCATCGGTGGGCTGTAGATCAGCGGCTCAAATGGCACTGCACTGGCGCGTGGTCACTGCACACTGACATAAGCTGGCAGAGGCAGACAGTGCCCAGGGTGCCAACCTTTGGAGGACCACTGGAGACCAGGACAAGGTTGAGTCTGAGGCAAATGATGAGCCTCTGGAGCGATCTATCCAGCGGCAGATACTGGGTGTCTATCGAGATGCGCAAGAGTAATGGGGATCCCAGGGGGTTTCTGTGCAATGGTCTCTGACATGGAAAAGTCCATGAGGAGTCTGAGCACTGCATTGACCTTGGGCACGCAGCACACATCCTCATCCATTGGCAGAGTGGCAACTCTCATGGAGAGGCTGCTCCAGGAACCAAATCTGGAGTTTCTGTGGCTGCACCGAGTCTCTCAGCTGGGTGTCCATCCATCAATCGTGAGCAGGGAGGTACAGACATACCTCACGCTGGCAGACGAGCAGCCTGTCATGTCTGTGGGCTCTTCTTCTGGTGCCTTGCCTCTTTGCCACTGACCTTGCCATTTACAGAGGCCATGATGACTGAGGGAGTACATGGCCATGTTGCTGGGCACATCCTCTCCCTGCTCAGACACCACCAAGGTTATCAGGTGGACACGCCAGCAGAGTCAGAAAACTGCCTCAATGCTACTGCAGTGAGGGGGGAGCACCAAGACGTCACATGACTTTCATTTCATCATTTCAATATATAGCTTTTGTGTAACTTTGGCAACCATATTATGTTTTACTCCTTGCTTGCATCTCTGTGAAAAATATAGATCATGATTTTGTTGAAATTACCTGAGTGTCCTTCATGTTTTCCAGAGGCCTCATTCATTCCTTATGATAGGCAGCAGAGGTTGTGAGGCAACATTGGGGTGGTGGCATTGTATTGTCAGAAATGCGTGAAAAGGAGGCAGTGCCCTTGCATTCAGATGGAGGCCGAGCCTTGGCAGCTTTGCTGAGGGAGCATTGAATCAATGTCCTCCCCTGGTGTCCCAGCCTACCTGAAGGTTCCTCATGTCTGGCTCTTCATCCCCACCCTGTGCCTGCCCGAGCTTGACATGAGAGCCTTCTGTAGTGTCTTCCTCTGAGGCTTGTGGAGCTGCCTTGGTATCTACATCCTGTAGTGCCCCCCCCCCCCCCCCCGCCAGTGCCAGGTTGTACAGAGTGCAGCAGTTCACAACAATAAACGACACTCACTCTTGTGGGCGTTGCAGGAATGTCCCCCCTCCCCCAACGTCCGGAGCAGTCCAGGCAACAGAAGCTCATCTTCAGTGGCCCCATTGTCCTCTCATTGTGGAGGCATGACTCCAATTGTATCCCTTCCACCTCTATCTGAGGGTGCTGGAGTGCGGCAGGAGGCGCCTTTTCAATGGAAACCCTTCTGTCACCCAGGAACCAACCATCCAGCAGAGCTGGAGTCACGAATGCCTAGGGTGCTGTGGGTATCACAGAAGGAATGCATCATGGGAGCTGCCTGGACACCTTGCACGGATCGAAGAATCGGGTTCCTGTGATCACATACTTCCTGCATGTTCATTGAGCTGTAACCCTTCCTATTCACAGGGGCACCCTGCTGAACTGCTGGAGCCTCGATGACCATGTGGCACACTGGATATGAGAGAAGCCTGAAATGGCTGCGAAGGCTCTGGCTTGTTCAGCCTGGCTAGCTCGGTGTGTCCGGTAATGTACTTATGTGTGGGCCTGTTTGAACAGAGTGTCACTGATGACCTTAAAGAAACTGTGGATCGCTGATTGGGACACTCCATGAGTCAGAATACAGGAGGCAGATAGAGAACCTTTGGGGCAGCACGGTAGCATTGTGGATAGCACAATCGCTTCACAGCTCCAGGGTCCCAGGTTCGATTTCGGCTTGGGTCACTGTCAGTGCGGAGTCTGCACATCCTCCCCGTGTGTGCGTGGGTTTCCTCCAGGTGCTCCGGTTTCCTCCCACAGTCCAAAGATGTGCAGGTTAGGTGGATTGGCCATGATAAATTCCCCTTAGTGCCCAAAATTGCCCTTAGTGTGGGTAGGGTTGCTGGGTTAGGGAGATAGGTTGGAGATGTTAACCTTGGGTAGGGTGCTCTTTCCGGGAGCCGGTGCAGACTCGATGGGCCGAATGGCCTCCTTTTGCACTGTAAATTCTATATAAGTAAACCTAGTGGAGTGGACAACAATCTCTCCCTCAATGTCAGCAAAACTAAAGAGCTGATCATTGACTTCATGAAGCAATTATTGTACACACCCCTGTCTGCATCAATGGTGCCGAGGTGGAGATGGTTGACAGCTTCAAATTCCTAGATGTGCACATCACCAAAGATCTGTCCTGGTCCGCCCACGTCGACGCTACGACCAAGATAGCACAACAGCGCCTATACTTCCTCAGGAAACGAAGGAAATTTGGCATATTCACATGAACTCTTACCAGCTTTTACAGATGCACCATAGAAAGCATCCTATCTGGCTTCATCACAGCCTGTATGGGAACTGCGTGGCCCAACACCAGAAGAAACCAGGGGCGGGATTCTCTGACCCCCCCGCCAGGTGAATCGCTGGGGGCCGGCGTCAATCCCGCCCTTGCCGCGTCCCGAATTCTCCGGTGCCGGAGATTCGGCGGGGGTGGGAATCGCTCCACGTCGGTCGGCGCCCCCCCCCCCCCCCCCTCCCCAGTGATTCTCCAGCCCGCGATGGGCAGAAGTCCCGCCGCTGTCAAGCCACTCCCGCCAGTGTGGATCAAACCACCTACCTTACTGGCGGGACCAGGCGGCGCGGGCGGGCTCCGGGGTCCTGGGGGG
The DNA here is from genome assembly GCF_902713615.1 of Scyliorhinus canicula. NCBI lineage: Eukaryota > Metazoa > Chordata > Chondrichthyes > Carcharhiniformes > Scyliorhinidae > Scyliorhinus > Scyliorhinus canicula. The sequence goes on along the minus strand of NC_052148.1, from coordinate 28,335,328 downwards.
GCTGCGGGGCGATCTGGTCCCGGGGGGTGCCCCCACTGTGGCCTGGCCCGGGATCGGGGCCCACCGATCGGCAGGCGGGCCTGTGCTGTGGGGGCACTCCTTTCCTTCTACCTTCGCCATAGTCTTCACCATGGCGGAGGTGGAAGTGACCCCCTCCCCTGCGCATGCGCAGGGTTAACGTCAGCCGCCACCGACGCTCCGGCGCATGCACGGACTTCCGCCGGCTGGCGAAGTCCCTTCGGCCCCGGTTAGCGTGACGCCAAAGGCCTTCCACGCCAGCCGGCGGAGCGTCAACCACTCCGGTGCGGGCCTAGCCCCTCAATGTTAGGGCTTGACCCCTAAAGGTGCGGAGACTTCTGCACCTTCGGGGCGGCCCGACACTGGAGTGGTTCACGCCACTCCATCCCGCCGGGGACCCCCGCCTAGCCAAGAATCCCAGCCCAAAGTCGTGAATACCGCCCAGTCCATCACACAAACCCGCTCCCATCCATGGACTCCATCTACACCTCCCGCTGCCGGGGGAAAGCGGGCAGCATAATCAAGGATCCCTCCCACCCGGCTTATTCACTCTTCCAACTTCTTCCATCAGGCAGGAGATACAAAAGTCTGAGAACACGCATGAACAGACTCAAAAACAGCTTCTTTCCCACTGTTACCAGACTCCTAAACGACTCTCTTATGGACTGATCTGCTCTCTTCTTACATCTTCTCTACTGAGTAGTACTGCACTCCTGTATGCTTCACCCAATGCCTGTGCATTTACATTGTGTGTTTTATATTTTCCCTATTATGTATTTTCTTTTCATGTACAGAATGATCTGTCTGAACTGTACGCAGAACAATATTTTTCACTGTACCTTGGTCCACGTGACAATAAACAAACACAATCCAATCCAAACCAATCCAATCCAAGTGGTGACAAAATAATGTTGCCATTGTACTAATAATCCAGAGGCCCAGCTTAATGCTCTCAGAACCCTCAAATCCCACCATGGCAGATGGTGCAATTTGAATTTCATAACATAAAATCTGGAATTAAAAATCTAATGATGACCATGAAACCATTGCCGATTGTTGTAAAAACCCATCTCGTTCACTAATGCCCTTCAGGGAAGGCAATCTGACGTCCTCAGCAGGCCAACCTACATGTGACTCCAGACCAACACACCGATGTGGATGACTCTTAAATGCCTCCTGAAATGGCCGACCAAGCCACTGAGCTCAAGTGCAATTAGGGATGGGCAACCAATGAAGCCCACAATGCCCACTTTCTGTAAATGAATGAAAAGTAAATCTCCCACTGACCCCTGGAATGATCCAGATGCATAAAAATTGAGGGTCACTGGCACTAGGAGCCTGGTCAGATAGTTGGAGGCAATCTCCGTCCCACTCATGTGGCACAATGGTACCATGATTTCCCTTGAGAGGCGGAGCTTCCTGTTTTGTCTGTGGCACCACCCGTCTTTCTCTCCCTGCTGCCTCCACACCCGCTGTTCCTGCACTGCCACTCCCATGGGTCTCTCTTTCTTGATGCTGAGTGTTGGAGACCTCCCCCTTCTGCCCCTCTCTTCCTCCGCAGAGGAGATGCCGCCCCCAGCACAGTGCACAATTCCAATCTGCTGAAATGTAGGTGGCACTGCCCCGTGCACTGAAGGCTGCAATGGAAAAAACGCACCAACAAAGTTGACACAAAAAAAAGAGGCCCCAAAACAAACTTCAACAAAACAGAGGAAAAGGTCTGAAATCTCAAGACGAAAGCAACAGCAAACTCTCACCTGCCGTCGGCGGGATCCTCCACTTCGCCGGCAGCTCACACCGTGGGTGAAATTCTCCGCCCCCCACGACGGGTGGGAGAATAGCGGGAGGGCCTTCCCGACATTTTTGCCGCCCTCCCGCTATTCTCCCTCCCCCCCGCCGAAGTCCCGACCCGAATCGCTGCCGCCGTTTTTTTACGGCCGGCAGCGATTCACAGCTGTTAGATGGGCCGAAGTCCCAGCCCTTTCCGCCGTTTTTACGAACGGCAAACACACCTGGTCTTGCCGTTCGTAAAAACGGCGTCACAAACTCGCTATTAATAACCATGGCACCGATTGGCACGGCCGTACCACGGCCGTGCCAAGGGTGCCATGGGCCCGCGGTCGGTGGGCACCGATCGCGGGCAGCGGGCCCGATGCCCGCGCACTACTTGTCCTTCCGCCGCCCCGCAGTATCCATTCGCGGGGCGGCTGAGGGGCAACCCGGCCCGCGCATGCGCGGGTTTCGCGCAAAAACGCGATGACGTCACCCGCGCATGCGCGGGTTGGAGTCTTCCAAACTGCGCATGCGCGGCTGACGTCATATGACGCGTCAGCCGGCGCTAACTCCGGCAAGCGGGCTTAACGATTTTCGTTAAGCCCGTCTTGCCGGAGCCTACGGCGTCGGGCTGCTAGCCCCGACCGGGGACCAGAATCGGTCCCCCGTCGGGAAGGGGCGCGCTGCCGTAAAACCCGCCCGGGTTTTACGGCAGCTTTACGATTTCTCCCGTTTTGGGAGAATCTCGCCCCGTGGGTTTCCCGCCGGCGCGGAGGTGACCACAATGGGAATCCCCTTTGGCTGGTTGCGGGAGCAGAGAATACCGCCCCGAACTCCTCACAACTCACGCAGCCAATGCTCCAGCCCCCTTTTATCCTGTCCATGAATAAGACAAGTGAAAAATCGAGGTTTCCATCTGCCATGTTAACTCTGCACAAACCTAAAAATTGCATGGGCAAGGTAGAAGTCAATTGCCCTTTTAACTGCCTTGACTAGCTGTCAGTGGTCACCCTCCGACCGAAATATCCCGCAAGTATGCAATGACAACGGGACACATGCCTGACATCTTCTTGTGCAATTTCACATTTTTGGGGGCAGAAGCGCATCCAAAAAAGCATGTTAAACTCAGGCCATGAGCTCATCTGAATCTCTGCTTTCATGTATCCTAACTTGAACCTTGTCCCACTCACTGCTCGCTGCTTTACATCGGCTCCCAGCTAAGCGACGCTTTGAGTTAAAAATGTTCATGCTGGTTTCTAAATTCCTCCATGATCTTGTCCCTTATTATCTCAGCAATCTCCCCCAGCCCCACAAATCTCCATGGTGTCTCTGATCCATCTGAAACATTCACTCCCTACAGCACTGGGTGCATCGTGGCTGCAGTCTGAACCATATGCAAGAAGCAGAAACTTTACGAACACAACTTCCAAACCCGTGAACTCTACCAACTGGAAGAATGTGAACAGCAAGTCCTTTGGAATCCCGCCCCCGGTAAATTCCTCTCCAAACCACACACCATCCTGACTTGGAAATATATCACCGTTCCATCACTGTCTCTGAATCAAAATCCTGGAACTCCCTTCCTTACCACATAGTGGGCGTAGCTGCACCACATGGACTGCAGAAACTCAAGAAGGCAGCTCAAGGGCAATTAGGGAAGGGCAATAAATGTTGACCTTGCCAGTGATGCTCGCATCCCACGAAAGAATAAAAAAGATCTAACTCTGGCCTCCTGAGGATCCTGATTTCATTGCTCACTATTAGCATTCGTACCTACAGCTCCCTAGGCTCTCAGCTCTGGAATGTCTTCCCTAAATCTCTCCTACTCTCTCCCGCCCTCTGCCCTTTTGAGGCAGCCTTTAAAACCTATATCTCCGACCAGGTTTTTAGTCATCTGTCCTAATATATCCTTATGTGGCTCGGATTATTGCACGGGGATCTGGTGGTGCAGTAAGCAGAGTCTCTATCTCTGAGCCACAAGCTCTTGGTTTGAGTCTCACCCCAGGACTTGATGGCCAAGGGAGGTGAGTTCATAATGTGACCAACAGGTATTGACTTGCAAAATCCTTCCGATGCACTAATGGCAGGCAGTAAGATCAGGAAAGGGACCTGGCCAGCTATGTTTGGCGTGCATTGTTGCCCCTCTGAAGCTATAAACTTCTATCATCAGGGTAGCAACCTCTTCCAGGTAAAACACGCCATGGGAACAGATGAAAGCCTGCCTTGTACAGCACTCGGTGTGAGAAGAAAGAGACTCGGTTTATTTGAAGCATTGACTGCCAGTTCTGCTGCGTTGAGACATTGCACGAGGTTAAAAGGTGCCATATAAATGCAAATTGTTGTTGTTTTACTGACCTATAAACTGATAACCCTCTTCAGTTTAATGCTTCAGCTGCTCAGAGGACAAGCTATACTCCTTGTTGAATGAACTATCTGTCGTTGATTTATTTTCATGAGTGGTTCATACAGAAGACATTGCAATGACTCAGAAAGGGGCTGGGTTGATATGATTTATATTCTACTATGGCACTGACTTGCAGTTTCAGGTCACCACATTAACCGGATATATATCTTATCCCATGGATCTTCATAATGTAACCTCTTATGGAGCCTCTAATTCATTAAAACCGGTAAAGTAATCAGATATAAATAGATTCTCAACAACTTGACTGCATTAGCTTAATGGACTATTGGTAACCGCTTAGTCTAGAATAGACGACCAGGAAGATGAAATGGAAACGAGATTGTTGTTAAAATGTCCTTTCGGGAAGAAAATTTGCCATCCTTTTTTTTCTAAAATTTTCCAATTAAGGGGCAATTTAGCGTGGCCAATTCACTTACCCTGCATATCTTTGGGTTGTGGGGGTGAAATCCACGCAAACACGGGGAGAATGTGCAAACTCCACACGGACAGCGACCCAGAGCCAGGATCGAACCTGGGGCCTCGGCGCTGTAAGGCAACAGGGCTAACCCACTGCGCCACGAAAATTTGCCATCCTGACCTAATCTGGTTTATATGTAGCTGCTGATCAACAAAACCTGGTTGATACTTTCCTCTGCTGCTGCTTGGAGCCACTCCTCCCAGGGGATCTGCGGCCAAGGTATGTCATACACGTCTGTCATGCGCTGGAACACATATCCACTGCAGCTCGTCTGCAAGGGCTCTCTGACGTTGGCATCCTAAATAAAATCTCGGCCGATCCCTCTTTCTGCTGCCCTCTCAAAGAGATCTCTGTAGCTTTACCGCTCTGATCACATGGCCAAAATACTGATGCTTTCTTCTTCAATTTCTTTTTTGCTCTTGCGATTTCAAGCAGCTTGTCGTTTGTCTCATAGTCTGCCCATGGAATTATAAGCAGACATCTTCGCATCCACATCTCGAAGGCCTCTGTTTCCTCCCAGCTTTCATTATTGCCCAGCTTTCTGAGGCTCACAGGCAAGTGGACAGAATGCAGCGCCTCATGATTTATTTCTTTGTTGCAAGCTTGAGTGTTGTTAACACATCCTTCATCTTCACGAAATTACTTCTTGTGATCTCCATCCTTCTGATTTCTGCTTCACATCGAACATCTTCTGTTATCATTCGCCCTAAATAGACAAACTGTTCCAGTGTGACACCATCCAGTTCAACCTTCACCCTAGTTTCTTCTGATATATTCCTTCTGACCAACATTGTTTTTGTCTTTTTGGTGTTCATACTCAACCCATATTCTAAACTTCTAGATTGCATTTGATTACTGAGATTTTGTAATGCCTCTTTTCGATTCTAGAATTAGCGCTGTGTTGTCTGGGCACCGCAAGTTTGTTATGTCCTTGCCTCCACTTTTTACCCTTGGAAAACATCCAATTCTCTGACTATTTACTCAGTATACACATTGAATAATTTTGGCCACAGTACGCAGCATTGTCGTACTCCGCTTTGCACTTGAAACGTATCTGATTGTCCATCTCCTAGACAGATGCTCACTATTTGGTTCCAATATAGGTTCTGGATAAATCTCACATCTTTACTGTCACATTTCAGCAACACATCTATTAGCTTTTGGTGCTGATCATGATGATAGACTCTTAATTGCGGTGGCACGGTAGCTCAGTGGTTAGCACTGTTGCTTCACAGCACCAGGGTCCCAGGTTTGATTCCCGGTTTGGGTCACTGTCTGTGCAGAGTCTGCACGTTCTCCCCGTGTCTGCGTGGGTTTCCTCCGGGTGCTCCGGTTTCCTCCCCACATGTCCTGGAAATTCACACTGTCAGGTGAATTGGACATTCTGAATTCTTCCTCAGTGCATCCGAACAGGCGCCGGAATGTGGATTTCCACAGTGACTTCATTGCAGTGTAAGTATGCCTACTTGTGACAATAATTAAGATTATTATTATTGCCCTCTAAAATTATGTGAGCAAGTCACTCGGTTGTGGCTTTGTGAGGTACACAGGAGTGAAAAAGTGCTGAATTACAAAGGATTTTGTGCCATACACAGTTGTGTATATGATGGTGACTCCCCGACTTCCGGTGGTGGCAGTGGAGGAGTAGGGCACACATATGATAGCTCCCGCCTGTGACGGACATTTGGACCTTTTCCCCCCATTCCGGATTTTATGGGATAAATCAATGAAGAGTGAGACAGTAAGGAGAAATCCACCCTCTGGTGTACGGAGAATTGGACCAGAAGTGGCTGTGTGAGAAGACAAAGTCCTATAAGGAAGATGCGAGCAGAGCTGGTAATATGGGACAGCATGGCGGAGAACCAGGGCTGCGGGGAGATGGCACAGTGGTCGACGGAGCAGCTGGTGAAGTTTTTCGAAGATTGCTTCGCCAAGCTGAAGAAAGACACGCTGGACCCGATTAAGGCTTCGATTGATCAAAATGTGCAGGATTAAGAGACTCACAGGACAGCGATCCAGCAGGTGGTGAAAAAGGTGGCCGAGCACGAGCAGTACATAACCGTGCTGGAGACCAAGGTGGAGATGATGAACAACCGACAGAAAAGAATGCAGGAGAAGCTGGAGGACCTGGAGAACAGATCCAGGAGGCAGAATCTTAGAATTGTCGGCCTCCTTGAAGGCAGTGAGGGATCGAATGCGAAGACTTATGTGACGGACAAGCTGGAGAAGCTGATGGGGGCTGAGGCGTTCCCTCGGCCCCTGGAAGTGGATAGAGCGCACAGAGCCCTCGTGAAGAAGCCCCGAGCGAACGAGCCGCCGAGGGCCATGGTGGTATGCTTTCACCATTTCCTGGACAAGGAACAAGGTCTGCGGTGGGCCAAGAAGGAACGGAGCAGCAAATGGGAGAACTGTGAGCTGCGCATTTATCAGGACCTAGGCACGGATTTGGCCAAGTGGCGAGCTGGGTTTAATTGGGCAAAAACGGCTCTCTTTAAGAAGGGGGTGAAGTTTGGGATGCTGTACCCAGCCCGTCTGTGGGTCACACATGAGGAACAGGACTTCTACTTTGAAACACCAGACGAAATATGGACTTTTATTAAAGAAAAGAGGCTGGACGTGAATTAAAAGACACTGAAGCCTTGGAAAAGTACTGTGGTGGTGATTTGTTGTGCTGGGTTATATGAATATAAGTAGTGCTATGTGTAATAAGGGGTGTTTGGATGGCTCAAGGTAACTTTGCCTTGCAGAGAGCTGGTTAGAGGTCGGATGGGCTTTGGGGTTGGTTCTCCTTTTTGGGTGATTATTTTTCTAAAGTGGCTGTTTCTTCACTGTTTTTTTTGATGATTGTTTACAGGAGAATGTGATGCTTTTAAAATGTTTGTCCATGTGGGGGGAGAGTGGAGAGACCAATGGGGAGACAGACTGCTTGGTGCCAGGGGTTGGCGCTATCAAGTCAGCATGGGTCAGCTGACTCTCGGAAGAGCAGTGGGGAGTGAGCAGGTGTTACGTTGGAGCTTGATCTGGGGGGTTGGATTTCTAGTGTTGTTGCTGGGAGGGGGGCAGAGAGGGAGGGGGAGCTGCTTTGTTGACAGGGGAGGAACTGTTACTCGGGGACAAATGGGAGATTGGGAACGACAACTGCCCGAGGGGGGGGGGCTAGAGGAGGCAGAGGGCGCGAGTTAGAGGCTGGCCTAAAATGTGTGATGGCTATTCGGCAGGGAGTGGGGGGGGGGGGGGGGGGGGGGGTTCTGGAAGCCCGCACGACCAGGCTGATTACATGGAACAGCAGAGGACTGAATGGGCCGGTCAAGAGGGCTCGCGTGTTTGAGGGGGCTGAACGAAGACGTGGCAATGCTACAAGAGACACACCTAAAGGTTACAGACCAGACGAGATTGAGAAAGGGGTGGGTCAGCCAAGGATTACACTCAGGGGGCTGGACTCAAAGACCAGGGGGCAGCGATCTTGATCAACAAATGAGTGGCATTTGAGGCAGGGAGAATCGTGTCAGACAAGGGGGGTAGGTACATAATGGTGAGTGGAAAGCTGGAGGGGGTGCAGGTGGTACTCGTGAACATATATGCTCCGAATTTGGACCATGTGGAATTTATGAGGCTGGTTTTAGGTAAGATCCCAGACTTAGAGTCACGCAACCTGATCATGGGAGGAGACTTTAAGACAGGCATTGATCCGGAATAAGACCGGTCAAAATCCAGGACAGGGGAGAGGCCGGCTGTGGCCAAGGAATTGAAGCGGTTTATGGAACAGATGGGGGGAGTAGACCCATGAAGGTTTGCACAGCCAAGGGCGAAGGAGTTTTTGTTTTTCTCACATGACCACAAGGTATACTCTCGCATCGTCTTTTTTTGTTCTGAGCAGGGCGCTAGTACAGGAGGTGGTGGATACTGAGTACTCGGCAATCGCAGTGTCGGATCATGCCCCGCACTGGGTGGATCTACGGGTTAGTATGGAGAGAGGGCAATGCCCGCTGTGGAGACTAGATGTGGGGTTGCCAGCGGATGAAGCGATCTGTGGGCAGGTTAACAAGTCCATCCAGAACTTCCTGGAAACAAATGATACGGGGGAGGTCTCCGTAGCGACGGTTTGGGAAGCTCTGAAGGCAGTGGTCAGAGGGGAATTAATCTCAATACGGGCCCACAGAGAAGAGGCAGAATGGGCTGAGAGGAATAGATTAGTGGAGAAGATACTCCAGGTGGACAGCAGATACTCAGAGGCCCCGGACGCGGGGCTACTGAGGGAGCGGTGGAGGTTACAGGCGGAGTTTGGGCTGTTGACCACAGGGTATGCGGTGGAACAGTTGAGGAAGGCGAGGCGATTTATGAGTATGGGGAAAAGGCAAGTAAAATGTTGGCGCACCAGCTCAGGAAAAGGGAGACGGCCAGGGGATAGGGAAAATAAAGAGTAGAGGCGGGAATGCTGTCCTGGACCCAGCGGGGGTGAACGAGGTGTTTAAGGACTTCTATAGTAAATTATATGAATTGGAATCCTCAGCTGGGGTTGAGGGGTTGAGGCAGTTTTGGGATCAGTTGAGGTTCCCGAGGGTAGATGAGGATCTGGTGGAAGGGCTGGGACCCCCAATTTAGAGTGAGGAAATAATCAAGGGGCTGGAGGCATGCAGTCGGGCAATGCCACAGGGCCTGACGGCTACTCGGTGGAATTCGATGAGACGTTTTCAGAGATCAGGGCCAGGATTCTCCCTTACCCGGCGGGGCGGGGGGTCCCAGTGTAGCGGAGTGGCGCCAAACACTCCGGCGTCGGGCCTCCCCAAAGGTGCAGAGTTCTCTTTGGGGGCTAGGCCCGCGCCAGAGTGGTTGGAGCCACGCCGACTGGCGCCAAAACCGGTGCCAGCGGCCTTTGACGCCCGCCACCCGGCGCCGGGGCTGGTTAGGTTAAAAGAGGGCGTGATTCTCCGACCCCCATGCCGGTTGGGAGAATCGCGGGAGTGCCCGGCGATTCACGCCACCCCGCCCTGGCACCCGCATGTGATTCTCCCACTGCCCCCCCCCCCCCCCACCCCCAAATCGGCATTTCATGTTTTGCGACAGGCCGCTTGGAGAATTGCCGCTCCGGTCGAGCGGCGATTCTCCGGCCCAGCCCAGGTGAACACCGCGCGACCGCTGCGTGTGGGGCCTGTGGGGGGCGGAGGGAGGATCGAGCACCAACGGGGGTGCTCAGGAGGGGTCTGGCCCGCGATCGGTGCCCACCAATCGTCGGGCTGACATCTCTGAAAGACGCACTCTTTCCCCTCCGCCGCCCCGCAAGATCCATGTCTTGCGAGGCGCCCACGGGGAGGACGGCAAACGCGTCATTTAAGCGTCGCCAGCCGCATCATTCAGGCGGCGCCGCTTTGGCGTGGGCGTCAAGGCCCGGCATACGAGATTGGCACGCCGCCGCTCCTAGGCCCCCGGGGGGTGGGAGAATAGGGGGCGAGGAACGGGCTCCGACGCCGGCATCGGCACTTTGTCTCCCTTTGGGAGAATCCCGCCCAGAGTCTCAACCCATAGCAGATTATGTACAGCAATCAACAGGTTCAATAAAACAATGTTGGACCATCTCCTGTGTCGGAAGCCTGTTTCTCATTTTACTGCATCCAACACAGATAACACATCAGTCGGAGTATTTTAAACGACACCAAGGGACGAGGCAAAGGTGCCCCCTCTCCCCGTTGCTGTTGCTCTGGCCATAGAGCCTTTGGCCATATCGTAAAGAGCCTCGAGGAACTGGAAAGGGATGGTTCGTGGGAGGGGGGTGGGGGGTGGCGGAGGGGGTAGCACCGGGTCTCGGTTTACGCAGAAGGCCTGCTCTTGTATATTTCAGCCCCGTTGGAGGGGATGGGGGAAGTAATGCGAATCTTGGGGGAATTTGGCAATTTATTGGGGTATAAATTGAACATGGAGAAAAGCGAGATGTTCGCGATCCAGGCAAGAGGACAGGAGAAGAGACTGGGAGAGCTGCCGCTTAGAATGGTTGGGAAGAGCTTTTGGTATCTGGGAATCCAGGTGACCCGGGAATGGGAAGCACTGTACAAGTTAAACCTATCCTGGTTGGTAGAACAAATGGAAGGGGACTTTAAGAGATGGGACATGCTCCTGCTATCACTGGCGGGGAGGGTACAGACTGTGTAAATGACGGTCCTCCCCAGATTTCTGTTTGTCTTTCAGTACCTCTCCATCTTCATCCCGAGGCCTTTTTCAAGCGGGTGAATAAGGTTATTTTGGGTTTTGTGTGGGCCGGTAAAACCCCGCGAGTGAAGAAAGTGTTGCTGGCGCGCAGACGGGGGGAGGGTGCGTTGGCGCTGCCGAACCTCTGCAATTACTACTGGGCGGCTAATATAACCATGATTAGGAAGTGGGTAGTGGGGAGGGGTTGGTATGTGAGCGGATGGAGGCGGCGTCATGCAAAGACACCAGTTTGAGAACACTGATAACGGCACCTCTTCCATTCCCGCTGGCCCGATACTCCACAACTCCGGTGGTGGTGGCGGATCTGAGAATCTGGGGGCAATGGAGGAGATATAAGAGAATAGAGGGAGCATCGGTTTGGACCCCGATTTATAATATGTACCGGGTAGGCTAGATAGTGGGTTCCGGAGTTGGCAAAGGGCAGGAATTAGAAGGATGGGGGATCTATTTATAGATGGGAGCTTTCCCAGCCTTGGAGGATAAATTTGAATTTCCAGCAGGTTTAGGTATTTGCAGGTGCGCGACTTCCTGAGAAAACAGGTGCCGGCCTTTCCACTGCTGCCGCCATGGGGGATACAGGATAGAGTAGAGTAGAGTAGATAGAGGGGAAGGTTTCAGATATTTACCAGGAGCTTTCAGAGGAAACTCCGGTGGAGGAGCTTAAGGGCAAGTGGGAGGGCGGGCTAGGAGGAGAGATAGAGGCGGGTCTATGGACGGATGCCCTAAGCAGGGTTAATACCTCCTCACCATGTGCCAGGCTCAGCCTGATACAATTTAATGTAGTCTATCGGGCACACATGACAGTGGCTAGGATGAGCAGGTTTTTTGGGGTAGAAGATAGATGTGCGAGGTGCGCGGGAAGCCCAGCAAATCATGGCCACATGTTTTGGGCATGCCCGAAGCTTAGAGGGTTTTGGCAGGGTTTTGCTAAAGCAATGTCCACGGTGCTAAAAACACGGGTGGTGCCGAGTCCGGAGGTAGCGATATTCGGAGTGTCGGAAGAGCCGGGAGTTCAGGGGGTGGAAGAGACTGACGTCTTGGCCTTTGCCTCCCTGGTAGCCCGGATGATGTACCATCAATTGACGACAGACGAGGAGTCGAGAGAAAAACTCTGGCTTTAATCAGCTTAAAGACACCTGCTGGCAGCCGGTCCCAGAATGAGGGCAGGGCTGGAGGTTGGCCACCTTTATACATGAGCCCGAGAGGAGGAGCCACAGGCGGAGCCAGCAGGGACAAGCCCAGACATGTAACAATACAACAGTACAATACAATACTGTGGTTTACCATATTCACCCCCTGTTAAAAAAAAGAGTCCGGCGGGGGTGAAGTGGACGGGTTGATTAATAGACCGAGTCGGTCGGGAGCTTTGACTTAACGCTGTGACCGCCTCAGTCCCGGCTGTGGTGTGGATATTGGTATCGGATGAGGTGTTGAGGCCTGCGTGTCCCGGAGCGTGTCGTCTTCTGCGTCTCGCAGTAGATGAGTAGCAATGGGGGGAGACGGTGTTACATCGGGGGTAGTGGTGATGGTCACTGGGAATCCTGCGGGTGCCAAATCCCGAAGGGAGACTGTGTCCTCCCACCCATCATGGTGTGCCACGTAGGCATCTTGGGGGTCAGCATGAAGGAGAAGGACCTTTTCAACCAGTGGATCCGACTTATGGCTCCTCGTATGCTTCCGGAAGAGGACGGGCCCTGGGACCGTTAGCCAGGACGGGAGCGAGACCCCTGAGGTGGACTTCCTGGGGAAAACAACCATCCTCTCATGAGGGGTCACATTGGTGGTGGTGCACAGGAGCGACCGGATGGAGTGAAGTGCATCGGGAAGGATCTCCTGCCAGCGGGAGACAGGGAGACTACTAGACCATAAGGCAAGACCGTCACATTCTCCATCTCCACCTGTCCGTTTCCCCGGGGGTTGTAGCTGGTAGTCCTGCTTGAGGCGATGCCCTTGCTAAGCAGGAACTGACGCAGCCCGTCACTCATGAAAGAGGAACCACGACCACTATTGATATAGGTGGGGAAACTGAACAAGGTGAAAAGGCCATGCAGGGCCTTGATGACTGTGACAGGGGTCATGTCAGGGCATGGTATGGCGAAAGGGAAACGCGAGTACTCATCAATGATGTTGAGGAAGTACACGTTATAGTCAGTGGAGGGGAGGGGCCCTTTGAAATCGATGCTGAGGCGCTCGAAGGGGCGGGAGGCCTTTACCAGGTGCATCCTGTCCGGCCGATAGAAGTGCGGTTTGCACTCTGCGTAGACCTGGCAGTCCATGGTCATGGTCCTGACCTCCCCGATGGAGTGAGGCAGGTTGCGCCCTTGATGAAGTGGAAGAATCGGGTGACCCCTGGGTCACAGGTCATTGTGGAGGGCCGAAGTCGGTCTACTTGTGCGCTGGCACATGTACCATGGGATATGGCATCTCGGAGCTTCCCAGGTCAATACAAGATATCATAATTATAGATGGAGAGTTCGATCCTCCCTATCTTAGGATCTTGTTATTCTTGATCTTGCCCCGCTGTGTGTTATTGAACATGAAGGCAACTGACCGTTGGTCAGTGAGGAGAGTGAAACGCCTGCCGGCCAGGTAATGCCTCTAATGTCGCACAGCTTCCGCAATGGCTTGGGCTTCCTTTTCGACGGAGGTGTGTCAAATTTCAGAGCCCTGGAGGGTACGGGAGAGCAAAGCCACGGGCCTGCCCGCATTATTGAGGTTAGCGGCCGGGGGAAAGTCCACCTGGAATGGGATGGACTCATCTACTGCGTGCATCGCGGCTTTGGCAATAACTGCTTTGATGCGGTTGAAGGCCAGGCGGGCCTCAGCCGTCAGGAGAAAAATGGTGGATTTAATGAGTGGGCCTTGTCCACATAATTGGGGACCCACTGGGCATATAAGAACATAAGAACATAAGAACTAGGAGCAGGAGTAGGCCATCTGGCCCCTCGAGCCTGCTCCGCCATTCAATTAGATCATGGCTGATCATTTGTGGACTCAGCTCCACTTTCCGGCCCGAACACCATAACCCTTAATCCCTTTATTCTTCAAAAAACTATCTTTCTTTACCTTAGAAACATTTAATGAAGGAGCCTCAACTGCTTCACTGGGCAAGGAATTCCATAGATTCACAACCCTTTGGGTGAAGAAGTTCCTCCTAAACTCAGTCCTAAATCTACTTCCCCTTATTTTGAGGCTATGCCCCCTAGTTCTGCTTTCATTCACCAGTGGAAACAATCTGCCCGCATCTATCCTATCAATCCTATGTATTCCCTTCATAACTTTATATGTTTCTATAAGATCACCCCTCATCCTTCTAAATTCCAACGAGTACAGTCCCAATCTACTCAACCTCTCCTCGTAATCCAAGCCCTTCAGCTCTGGGATTAACCTAGTGAACCTCCTCTGCACACCCTCTAGTGCCAGTACGTCCTTTCTCAAGTGGCCTCACTAACACCTTATACAATTGCAGCATAACCTCCCTAGTCTTAAACTCCATCCCTCTAGCAATGAAGGACAAAATTCCATTTGCCTTCTTAATCACCTGTTGCACCTGTAAACCAACTTTCTGTGACTCATGCACTAGCACACCCAGGTCTCTCTGCACAGCGGCATGCTTTAATATTTTATCGTTTAAATAATAATCCCGTTTGCTGTTATTCCTACCAAAATGGATAACTTCACATTTGTCAACATTGTATTCCATCTGCCAGACCCTAGCCCATTCACTTAACCTATCCAAATCCCTCTGCAGACTTCCAGTATCCTCTGCACTTTTCGCTTTACTACTCATCTTAGTGTCATCTGCAAACTTGGACACATTGCCCTTGGTCCCCAACTCCAAAACATCTATGTAAATTGTGAACAATTGTGGGCCCAACACGGACCCCTGAGAGACACCACTAGCATAGTAGGAGAAGAACCCCAGGCCGCTCTTCAGGGCCTTGAGGCAGTGGGGGAGGGGAAGTTCCAGAAGGGGGGGCAAGCAGTCGGGGTCGGACCCTAGGACTCCGTTTTCCACAACATAGCCAAGGATGGCTAGGCGGGTTGTGTGGAAAACGCATTTCTCCTTATTGTATGTGAGTTTAAGGAGCTTGGTGGTGTGGAGGAATTTTTGGAGGTTGGAGTCATGGTCCTGCTGGTCATGGCAGCAGATGGTGACATTATCTAGATACGGGAACATGGCCCGCAGCCCGTACTGGTCAACCATTTGGTCCATCTCCCGTTGGAAGACCGAAACTCCATCGGTGACGCCGAAGGGGACCCTGAGGAAGTGGTAGAGACGGCCATCTGCCTTGAAGGCAGTGTATTGGCGGTCCTCCAGGAGGATAAGGAGCTGGTGGTACGCGGACTTCAAGTCGATGGTGGAGAAAACTCGGTACTCCGCAATCTGATTGACCATGTCAGATATGCGGGGAAGAGGGTATGCATCGAGCTGCGTGTACTGGTTGATGGTCTGACTGTAGTCGATGACCATCCGTTGCTTCTCCCCAGTTTTGATGACCACCACTTGGGCTCTGCAGGGGCTGTTACTAGCCTCTATGATCGCTTCCCGCAGGAATCGCTGGACCTCCAACCTGATAAAGGCCCTGTCCCGAGCACTGTGTCGTCTGCTCCAAGTGGTGACGGGCTTACAGTCCGGGGTGAGGTTAATGAAGAGAGGGGGTGGGCCGACTAAGGGTCGAGAGGCTACAGACAGTGAGGGGGAAGGGGCCCACCAAACTTCAAGGTAAGGCTTCAGATGTGGCACTGAAAATCAAGACCCAGTAATAGGACAGCGCAGAGGTGAAGGAGGACGTAGAGCTTGAAATTAGATTACTCTACACCCTGTACCGAAAGGGTTGCGACACAGTGCCCACAGACTTCCACGGAATGAGATTAGGAAGCCAGAGAAATTTTCTGGGTTACGGGCAAGATTGGGAGGGAGCAGCGCCGTACCGTATCTGGGTGAATAAAACTCTCTGTGCTCCCGGAGTCGAACAGGCAGGTCGTCTCATGACTATTGATCCGGACTGCCATCATGGATTTGGCGAGGTGATGAGGTCGAGACTGGTCGAGGGTGATGGAGGTGAGCAGGGGTTTCGGGAGGTGGAGGGACGGATCAAAGATGCCGCGGGTCGCACTTGGCGGGTGGCGTCGAAGATGGCGGCCAGGATGGCGGCCCCCACAGGTCGCACGTGGCGGTTGGCGTCGAAGATGGCGGCAAAGATGGCAGCCCCTATGGGTCGCACTGGGCGGGTGGCGTCGAAGATGGCGGCCAAGGTGGCGGCCCCCTCGGGTTGCACGTGGCGGGTGGTGTTGAAGAAGGCGGCCCCCACAAGGAACACGCAGCGCTGCTGGGCTTACAAACAGGTTGGGCCTGGCAGACTTCAGAGAAGTGGCCCTTCTTACCGCCCCCATTGCAGATCACGCTCCTCGCTGAGCAGCGTTGCCTGGGGTGCTTACCCTGGCCATAGAAGTAGCATTTTGGGCCTCCGGGGTTGCTGCGCGGCACAGGCTTGCGGTGCCTCCGGGTCGGGTGATGGCAGTGCCTACAACGTCCATGAGGGCGCCGCGTGGTCGGAGGTGTAGGCATCCAAGTTGCGGAAGGCCACTTCTAATGACTCTGAAATCCGTACTGTTTCTTGGAGGTTGAGTGTACCCCCTTCTTGTAGGCGCTGGCAGATATAATTCAATTTTATGCCTGCGACATAGGCGTCCCGGATCAGCAACTCTGTGTGTTCGGCAGCCGATGCCAGCTTACAACTGCAGTTCCGGCCGAGTACCCGCAATGCGTGTAGAAATTAGGCTTGCGATTCTCTGGGGCACTGTCACCTCGTGGCAAGGAGATGCCTAACGTACACCTCGTTGACTCCCTTAACACACTGTCCTTTCAACAGCGTTATCGCATCCTCATACGAGTCAGCATCCCTGATGATAAGGAATACCTGCAGGCTCACCCGGGAGTTGAGGATTCGCAGCTTGTGGGTGTCGGTGATGGTGATCGCAGAGGACCCGACGTATGATTCGAAGCAGCGTAGCCAGTGTTCAAACGTAATAGTGGCGTTGGCTGCTTGGGGGTCCAGCTCCAGGTGATCAGGTTTTAGCGATGGATCCATCTGAAAATTTTAAGCTGATTAAATTGATGTACCATCAATTGATGACAGATGAGGAGTCGGGAGAAAAACTGTTGTTTTAATCAGCTTAAAGACACCTGCTGGCAGCCGGTCGCAAAATGAGGGCAGGGTTGGAGGTTGGCCACCTTTATATATGAGCCCGAGGGGAGGAGCCAAGCAGCAGGGACAAGCCCAAGCATGTAGCAATACAACAGTACAATACAATACAGTGGTTTACCACACCGGAGACGGATCTTGGGCAAGTGGAGGGACTCAAAGCCCCCGAGTATCGAGACCTGGGCTGGTGACATGGCTGGGTTCTCAGTTTTGAAAAAATAAAGTTCGCCTTCAGAGGGTCAATGGTCGAGTTCACTCGGAGGTGGCAGCCGTTCGTCGACTTTCTCGGGAAAACTTAAAATGTCAGCAGGGGTTGGGGGGGGGGGGGGAGAATGGAGGGCCGGATTGTTGTTTTATGGCTGGAGGGTATGAAGATTGAGATGGTGGGGGGAGGAAGTGCTTATTATACTATGTTGATGTCATTGTCTGTTATTTTTATCAAAATTTTCAAATACCTCAATAAAAAGAATTTTTAAAAAAAGATGGTGACTCCCCGCCATCTTCTTCAGAGCTATTAGGTTTGAGCAATAAATGTTGAATGTCTACTGACACACACTTCCCATGAATGAATTTAAAAATACAAAGAGGCCTTTATAGATTTTTATATACATAAATAAACATCCGTCAAAATTTCTCTCCAGAACCCAGTTCAGAATTTACTCTCTGAACTAAATCAAAATTCATGGTTGTTTTATTTTTCCAGGTCAGCATGTACCTTGTTACCGAATGCTTTACTCCTGAAGGGGATCATTACCTTACACATTCCTACTGGTGTTTGCTGAATAAAGATTTGTTAGTTGGGGCCAGAGGTCTTTCTGCAGTAAAAGTTGCCAGGCCAACACCTCGGTGAATCTGGGAGATAAAGATCCAAAGCACCCTTAAGCTGGAAGGCTTTGGTGTTTCAAACATCCAAGAGGTAATTGTATCTCTTTGGACATTCATGTCTCCCGCATTGCCTTGAAGACAGTACAGGAAGAATTTTCAAGAACTTGATGTTCCATACAGGCGCAGGCCTTCATGTATCACGTGACTTTCAGTTCATTCTTTGTTTGAGGTAAGGTTTCTGCAAATTGACATGCTTACGCTAACAGGGATCCAAAGAGAAGTAAGGGGCTAACAGCATTAGCAGAATAACAAGAGCCCATGTGGTCCATCCCGCCTGCGTTGGCCCTTCCAAAGAGAAATACACTTAGTCACACTCCCTCACTCAGCTTTGGAAATGCTTCCTTTTCAATAACTCACCACCTGTCTCCCCAAAGCCACCATCTACAAGACACAACTCAAGAGTGTGATGGAACACACACCGTTTGTCTGGAGGAGTGCGGCACCAACAGCGCTCAAGAAGCTCAAGCACCCAGGGCAGACACAATGGGCTGATGGGCCTCGTTCTGTGCTGTAAAACTCGATGACTCTATGGCAAAGTAGCCCACTCGATCATTACTGTGATGATATGATCTGCATACTCGTCTGCCATTGGGCCAGAACGTCGGCTTACCATTGGCCCTGGTCGGTCATGTGCCTCTCGACCGATTGGCCGAGAGGCTGAGTTAACCACGCCTCTATCAACGAGATATAAATGCTCAGAAGCCTGACGATCGTCCCTTTCCACTAGACGATCGCCAGGCTGTGTTCTAGTTAATTAAAGCCTGACATTGGTAAATCACTCGCCTCGCGTGCAATCGATGGTGCATCAATTACCTCATCCAGCATTCACTCACTCTACCACACAATGTGTGCCATCTACAAGGTGCACTGCAGCAACCTGCCTAGCTCCTTCGACGGTGTAACTCTCCCTTAATGCTGCATTGGAGTGTCAGCCTAGCTTCTGTGCTCAAGTCTTTGGAGTCGGCAGTGAACCCACGACAGTCTGACTGAGTGGCGAGACTGCTGTCATTCAGCCGCTGTTGATAGTAAAATAAGCTGGGTGTTTAAAAAGTAATAATGTCACTGATACAAATGTTCCTGAAAGCCAGCAGAATGAAACAAGTCAGAAATGAAATGCCACTAAAAGACTTAAAAACACTTATTTTAGTAATATTGGTCCAGATCTTCCTGTTGTACAATCCAAGATGTGTGTCAGGACCCTGAGGAAGTCTCAGTATGCTGACCTCAGTGGAAATTTTTTGGGAAGTTTGAATTTCCAATGGGCCATTCAGCTGCTCCCTTGGAATCTTCCGAAATGTCTCAGGCTCCAGCTTCAAGTCAGAGAATTCAGACAGCTCTGATTTGCTCACCCGAATAGTTACCCAGGAAACATGCGACAGAAAAATCCTGGCCTCAACATTGGATAACCAACCACTGGCCGGCCCTGCACCCAATTACTCACATTGATCCTTGACCCACCTCCCACTCGACCCAACCTGACCACATAACTGACCTCCCAACTCCCCTCCGACCTGCCCACAACACCTGACTAGTTCCCACCAAACCACAGCCCCTCCCAACCCTACACAACGCAATCCGACGACCACCTGACTCACCTACACACTCACCCATCTACCACCCTATCTACCTGCCATGCTTTCACATCACCCACTTGCCACCCTACCAGGCCACCCACCTACCACTCCACCCACTTATCTATTCATCTCAAATACCGTACCGACTTACCCACTCAGCTCACCCAGCTACCCACATTACCACCCTTCCCATTCACCCGCCCATCCCCTCACCTATTCTTGAACATTCATGCTGGATACTTAAACTCACCTTACATCAGATAGTGCCGTAAAAAGGGAGCGTGTCTTCAGCGCTGATTTCCTTTGCTGTTTTCTGCATGGGTTCCTGCACTGAGGGGATTTTTCAACATAGTGGATTGGAAATCTAGCCTTGTCCAATGTGACTAGATAAGTGAGCAATTAACCGTCTGACCTGTATTGGACTCAGTGGTTCTGTCTCCGATTGGAAGGATTGGGCCATTGCGTCAGTGCACCATAATTCCGAAAACAATCAGAGTGTCAAACTCCCATGTCGACTGGCAGATTGCGGATTGCCAAAATTTTCCATGCCTTGTTTGGCACTGAGGAGACATGCCAGCTGTCGGCACTCATGGCAAAAAGGTGCCAATTCGGCAACAATTGTCTGGTGCCTGGTCTGGTGCCTGTTGGACCGTTGTTAAGGATAAGGAGACAGGCAGGCTATACAAATCACCATGAGAGGGTCTGACAAATGGTTCAGTCAACTGTACACCCACAGCTTTAATATTACACTCAATTCCTCTTGCAGTCAAGGCTCACCTACCTGTTGCCTCGTTAATGCAGCATTCACCTACATGTTAGTTCAAAATGACAGATCTCCAAGGATGGCCAATAATCAAATGTGTCTGCTGCAGCTTCCTCCAGATATGTAGATCTGCCTCACTCGCTCAATCCTGAAACTGCATCTACAGTGTTCCTTGCCACTCATGCATCTTGTTTAACTCCCCTTGAGTACTCAAGAGTCCACTTACATCTCAAATCAGGGAAACAGCAGCAAGAGCTGCAATGACTTTAATGATCACATATTCAGAGCTCAGTTCCCAGTGAGCTGTAAGTGAGCTTGCACGATCAGTCACCGGGCTGCATATTCACGACTGATGGCCAGTGCTCAATGATACACACGTGGGATTATTGAGTTAACACTGTGTTGAATATTTAGTTTCCGAGAAAAATAACCAACAGAATCACTGTGTTGATAATGTGAGTGAAGTGAAACTTTAGGAGTTCATTATTGAACTCTAATGGGGGCCCCGGATCCACACCCTCAATACCCGTGACCATTGAAGCAACAATCAGCAAGGTGGAATCCAGGCTGCAACCGTGCATGTGAACATATACTTACAAGTGCCAAAACTTTAATCAATGGTTGTGCACTTGTTCCACAGGTGTGTGCCTTCAGAACTTCTTTATCTTTCTCTTTCTATTACTGTGTCTAGCTGTAGCCCCAACATCTGCAGCTGAGGGGGAGACAGTCTGTTGACTGTGATGAATTTGGCAAACATCCTCTGGTGACCTGATATCTAGAGGGCTCCGGCCTAATAAGGGTCTCCTGCTCAGGTGCAGGTGCACCCTCCTGGGCCTGACCTGCTGGAGACAATGGGGTCACTGGCAGAAGAGAGGTGGAATGTCGGGGCACCCTTGGAGTGTCCAGTGCCAATGCCCTGCGGTGCCTGGCTGGCACACCTCTTCCCTGTGGATGGTCAATGGAACCTCCCTTACTCCTTGAAGAGAAGAGGCACCTGGAGAGGAGTCAAGGTGTCCTGCGCCATTCTCGCCCAGCCACTGATGACTGTACCCATGCCGAGGGGGATGGAGTGTAGGTCCAAGCGCTTATCTGGCATTCTGCTGACCTGGGTCTCCAAGGTGGTCACCACCCTTTTCATGGAGGCAGCCAAGTGCTTGCATGCTGGAGCCACGACAACAGACAGATATGGACACACTCGTCCAGCCCTCAGTCCAGCCTTCACATTATCTTTGGCATCAACAATCTCTGCCTGAACGTTCCCCTGTCTGTCTTTGCATCTTCATCAGGCCTCTTAGGGCCAAGTCCAGAGGTTCATCAGCTATAAGGGGCTTAGGAAGGGCCTGATCTCTAGCAGTTATCAGGAGTGTCATAGACCTCAGCTGTCACTTCCTACACCAGCTGTGGACCCGTATCAGCGATGTGCTCACCAAGAGCCTACTCTGGATCAGGGACCCATCGAGGTGAGTGGAGGGTGCAGATGGTCGCCATGATGATGCACCCTCTGAGGCTTCTGAGGCATCCTCCTCAGAGGTGGGTTTGGACATGGAGCTGTGGCTGGGCTGGGTTGAATTCTTCCCCCTTTTCTTGTTGATATTTGGAAGGGAGAAAAGAAAGATTTAGTAGATGTCTAATCAGGGCTCTTGCATTAAAAACCAATGTGTTAGTCTATGGGTGCAGCTGACAATGGCAAACTGGAGACATCCTCACTAGCTTCCTGGGGGAGCACCATCTCACCGTCAGCTTTGGTATTGCCCTGTTCCTTCCTAACTATCTGCTTCCCATATGGGGTGAGATCTCAAATGTCCGGAATGCCACCTGCAGACGTCGCTCACTCACACTTATTGTGGGTGTTTTTGTCCGGCAGAAATACCGAAGGATTAAGTGTTATGGTGATGGGTGCATGAGTAGTTTAGGAGCATGTATGCCTATAGCAGCTGATGCGCTCTCCCCAGTTAGTGATTAACAAGCTGGAAGTTGTGCGACTGATAGAAGATTGAGAGCATGAAGTGGCTGGCACACATTCAGTGCATAGATCATGTGTTGCTGAGTGCTGTAACGCAAACGCCTGTCTGATATCGCTACATACTTACACTTACACTACTGCCCTGCGGGGGGTGCTCACCTCCGCTACAACTTCCATTCAGTCCACTGCGGTCAGCTGGGATAGATTCCTCCACCTGCGCCCATAGGTGCTGGATGCCGCCCATCGTCCCCTCTTGTAGTTGCTGGGTCTCTGACTGCAACTGCACTGTGGTTGGGACTGGATGTTCCAGATGTCCGGGACCCGTCTGGGTGGAAGCTGGTCCCGTGGGCTGGCCTGCCCTCCGATCGTCCTGTCCCTCACTGCTCCTACCTCTACCTTCTGTATCGGAGGCAATGTGTGGTGCGCACCAGATAGTGTCCCAGGACCCTAAGACCATAAGACCATAAGACATAGGAGTGGAAGTAAGGCCATTCGGCCCATCGAGTCCCTCTTCACTAATGTGGCGGACCGAGGTGATAGTCTCTGGGATGGTGGAGGGTGTAGGAATCAGCTGTGACGGAAAGTCTGTGTCCTCCTCCGAGCCGAGCTCCGGGATGTCCTGAGTCTCAGGCAGATGGCTGGTGTTCTTGCTGCTCAGCCCGTCACCCCGTCACCACCTCCCGGGGTGGGGGGGGGGGGGGGGTTGCAGTTGTGTGCGGGGGGGGTTAGTGCCAGGGGCACAGCGCTGGCTTCTCACCCTGGCCGCCCTGAGGAGGTTGTGCAGTTTCTTCCGCACTGCATGCCAATCCGGGCGACGTTGCCCACGGCGCTGACCGCCTCTGCCACCTGCACCCAGGCACGGTGAACAGTGGCGCCTGGCGGCCTTCCACCCGAACTGGTGTACAGGGCCATTTGCCTCTCCTCTGCGGCATCAATGAGGGTGTCCAGCTCAGCCTCCTTGGACCATGGCACTGCTCTCCTTCCAGCCATCTTGTTGACTGGGACGGTGTGTGTGGGGGGATGGAGGGAATTAAAGGCGAGTTCTGGAAACTGTGCTGAGCTTCAAGGAAAATCTGTATTATTTCACATACATGTGGGAGACACAGAGAGCTCGGCCCTGAACGATGCAGGTTCCCCCGAGTCCGTGTATCTCCCAGATTGTACATTGCAATGGTCAGTTATACTGTTCAATGTCGTAAAGTTCCGTATTGATATGGTAATTGTTACTGAATACAGATAGTTTGAACATATTGACTTGTTTTCCTGAATGCAAGATGGTTCGCATAATTTTGTTAAGTACAGACATTGTTTGAAACAGTTCTGGTAATCGCATCTCCGGACAGACAGTGACCAAAGCCAGTGACAGTGATCGAGCATGGACCCTGGCGATATGAAGCAACAGTGCTAACCACTGTGCTACCGTGCCGCCCACAATATTGCATTTCACTAGCCCATCTCCATCACCTGCTCTGCATTTCTTCCATTTACTTTCTCTCTGAGAGGACGGAGAGGAATGGAAGTCTGATTGGAAGGAAGATGGCATTTTCAGAATGAGTAGGAGAAGAGTTGGTCAGCTAGTTACATCCCTATGTTCCTCAGCACCCTGCTGAAAGTATTGAATTAAACCCAGGGGCGGGAGGGGCCCTCTGATACCTCAACAAAGGGGAGGGGTAGTTTGAGGCGGTTCAGAAGAGGTTCACGAGATTGACATTTTGAATGAGCGGGTTTTCTTGTGAGGGGTGGTATAGTGACACAGTGGTTAGCACTACTGCCTCAGAGTGCCAGGGACCCAGTTCGATTCCGACCTTGGGTGGCTGTCTGTGTGGAGTTTGCACATTCCCTCCATGTTTCCTCCAGGTACTCTGATTTCCTCCCACAGTCCAAAGATGTGCAGATGGATTGTTAGGGGGATTGGCCAGTCTAAATTGCCCCCGAGTGTCCAAAGGCTAGGTGTGGTTACGGGGGTAGGGTGGGGGAGTGGGCCTGGGTAGGGTGCTCTTTCGAAGGGTCAGTGCAGACCTCTTTCTGAACTGCAGGGGTTCTATGAGAATAGGTTGGAAAGGCTGGGGTTATTTCCTATGGAGTTTAAAAGAATGAGGAGTGACTTGATTAAAATATAGAAGATCCCGAACAGTTTTGACAGCGTAGACGTGGAAAGGATGTTTCCTGTTATGGGTGAGCTCAGAACTAGGGGACACTGTCATAAAATTAGGGGTCATCGTTTTAGAACAGAGACGAGGAGAAATTATTTTCTCTCAGAGGCTTGTGCAGCTTGGGAACTCTGCCTCAGAAGGCGGTGGAGGCGGGGTCATTGAATACATTTAAGGCTGAGGAAGATAGATTCTTGTTGGATGGAGAATGTGGAACTCAACCCACATAAATCAGCTACGGTTTTATCGAACGTGGAGCAGGCTCGAGGGGCCAAATGGCCTACTTCTGCTCCTATTTTGCATGTCTGTATGTTTACGACTGATGCTGTTCTCGGACAGCATTCAGTGCTCTCTATGTGTTTTTATCAAGCCTTTGAAGATAAAATAAGGAAATTGTGGGTTTGAATAATGCAGGCTGAAAAATATTCCCCCCAATAGATTTTCTATTACGTTATGAATGCTTATAAATCAACGCACTTACCTGGGGTTACACTACATTCTGTAATAATCAGCACAAACATTCTTGAAGTTTCAAACTCACTGCCTCTCTGACATTTCCAGGGGATGACTCGACATTGTTATTCAGAATTACCCACTAGTTTCGGCAGTTTACGCAGAATTTCACAGCATTTTCAACACAGGAAAAAATATGTTTGGTCCAACTGGTACATGCTGGCATTAATGCTCCATCAGCACACCTCCGACCCAACCTCTTTGTCCAAACCTAGCTGCTTTTTAATGCACTACACTGTTAGACCAGCGTTTATACATTTGGAAGCTCACAAACATCTCAGTGTCGGGTGCCGTCATGTGCATCTCATTGACAATATTGATGGAATCCCTTCAATCCAGCAGCAACAGCAATGGGGGCAGCACAGTAGTGCAAGTGGATAGCACTGTGGCTTCACAGCGCCAGGGTCCCAGGTTCAATTCCCCACTGGGTCACGTTCTCCCCGTGTCTGCATGGGTTTCCTCCGGGTGCTCCGGTTTCCTCCCACAGTCCAAAGACATGCAGGTTAGGTGGATTGGCCATGATAAATTATCCTTGGTGTCCAAAAAACATTAGGCGAATTGGCCGTGCTAAATTGCCCTCAGTGGTTCAGAGGTGTTATTGGGTTACCGGGACAGGGTGGAAGTGAGGGCTTCAGTGGGTCGGTGCAGACTCGATGGGCCGAATGGCCTCCTTCTGCACTGTATGTTCTATGTCTATGTCCAGCAACAATAACTTGCATTTACATAGCATCCTTCACTTGTCAAACAGCCCGAGGTGCTTCACAAGAGTGTATCAGACATAATTTGACACAAAGTCGAGAAGAGGACTTTAGAACGGCTGATCGAAAGCTTGGTCAAAGAGGTAGGACTTATGGAGCAGCTTAAAAGATGAGACAGAGAGAGACAGAAAAGTGGAAATGTTCCAACGAGGGTATTCCAGAATTTAGGCAGCTGAGGGCATGGTCATCTATGGTGGGGTGAGTAAAATTGGGAATTATGATTGGCGTAACACAAAGTTGTTAGTAGGCTTGCGTTGTGTACTTCACCAAATAAAGGCTTATATATGTGGACTCCTTGTAAGTGGTCATGTTGAAGACTTTATATCTCCCCAATAGAGAGGCAGCAGAAAATGCTCAGTTCTTGGCAATATACTACACTCCTTCCCCACTTAAAAAAATCTGATGAACTAAAATGTAAAATAAGAACATAAGAACTAGGAGCAGGAGTAGGCCATCTGGCCCCTCGAGCCTGCTCCACCATTCAATGAGATCATGGCTGATCTTTTGTGGACTCAGCTCCACTTTCCGGCCTGAACACCATAGCCCTTAATCCCTTTATTCTTCAAAAAACTATCTATCTTTACCTTAAAAACATTTAATGAAGGAGCCTCAACTGCTTCACTGGGCAAGGAATTCCATAGATTCACAACCCTTTGGTGAAGAAGTTCCTCCTAAACTCAGTCCTAAATCTACTTCCCCTTATTTTGAGGCTATGCCCCCTAGTTCTGCTTTCACCCGCCAGTGGAAACAACCTGCCCGCATCTATCCTATCTATTCCCTTCATAATGTTATATGTTTCTATAAGATCACCCCTAATCCTTCTAAATTCCAACGAGTACAGTCCCAGTCTACTCAACCTCTCCTCATAATCCAACCCCATCAGCTCTGGGATTAATCTAGTGAATCTCCTCTACACACCCTCCAGTGCCAGTACGTCCTTTCTCAAGTAAGGAGACCAAACACAATACTCCAGGTGTGGCCTCACTAACACCTTATACAATTGCAACATAACCTCCCTAGTCTTAAACTCCATCCCTCTAGCAATGAAGGACAAAATTCCATTTGCCTTCTTAATCACCTGTTGCACCTGTAAACTAACTTTCTGTGACTCATGCACTAGCACACCCAGGTCTCTCTGCACAGCGGCATGCTTTAATATTTTATCGTTTAAATAATAATCCTGTTTGCTGTTATTCCTACCAAAACGGATAACCTCACATTTGTCAACATTGTATTCCATCTGCCAGACCCTAGCCCATTCAGTTAACCTATCCAAATCCCTCTGCAGACTTCCAGTATCCTCTGCACTTTTCGCTTTACCACTCATCTTAGTGTCACCTGCAAACTTGGACACATTGCCCTTGGTCCCCAACTCCAAATCATCTATGTAAATTGTGAACAATTGTGGGCCCAACACGGATCCCTGAGGGACACCACTAGCTACTGATTGCCAACCAGAGAAACACCCATTAATCCCCACTCTTTGCTTTTTATTAATTAACCAATCCTCTATCCATGCTACTACTTTACCCTCAATGCCATGCATCTTTATCTTATGCAGCAACCTTTTTATGTGGCACCTTGTCAAAGGCTTTCTGGAAATCCAGATATACCACATCCATTGGCTCCCCGTTATCTACTGCACTGGTAATGTCCTCAAACAATTCCACTAAATTAGTTAGGCGCGACCTGCCCTTTATGAACCCATGCTGCATCTGCCCAATGGGACAATTTCTATCCAGATGCCTCACTATTTCTTCCTTGATGATAGATTGCAGCATCTTCCCTTCTACCGAAGTTAAGCTCACTGGCCTATAATTTCCCGCTCTCTGCCTACCTCCTTTTTTAAACAGTGGTGTCACATTTGCTAATTTCCAATCCACCGGGACCACCCCAGAGTCTAGTGAATTTTGGTAAATCATCACTAGTGCATCTGCAATTTCCCTAGCCATCTCTTTTAGCACTCTGGGATGCATTCCATCAGGGCCAGGAGACTTGTCTACCTTTAGCCCCATTAGCTTGCCCATCACTACCTGCTTAGTGATAACAATCCTCTCAAGGTCCTCACCTGTCATAGCCTCATTTCTATCAGTCGCTGGCATGTTATTTGTGTCTTCCACTGTGAAGACCGACCCAAAAAACCTGTCCAGTTCCTCAGCCATTTCCTCATCTCCCATTATTAAAACTCCCTTCTCATCCTCTAATGGACCAATATTACCTTTGCCACTCTTTTTTGTTTAATATATTTGTAAAAACCTTTACTGTCTGTTTTTATATTCTGAGTAAGTTTACTCTCATACTCTCTCTTACTCTTCTTTATAGCTTTTTTAGTAGCTTTCTGTTGCCCCCAAAAGATTTCCCAGTCCTCTAGTCTCCCACCAATCTTTGCCACTTTGTATGCTTTTTCCTTCAATTTGATACTCTCCCTTATTTCCTTAGATATCCATGGTCGATTTTCCCTCTTTCTACCGTCCTTCCTTTTTGTTGGTATAAACCTTTGCTGAGCACTATGAAAAATCGCTTGGAAGGTTCCCCACTGTTCCTCAACTGTTCCACCATAAAGTCTTTTCTCCTTGTCTACCTTAGCTAGTTCTTCTCTCATCCCATTGTAATCTCCTTTGTTTAAACACAAAACACTGGTATTTGATTTTAACTTCTCACCCTCCATCTGTATTTTAAATTCCACCATATTATGATCGCTCCTTCCGAGAGGATCCCTAACTATGAGATCATGAATCAATCCTGTCTCATTACACAGGACAAGATCTAGGAACGCTTGTTCCCTCGTAGGGTCATATACATATACATAATTTCTCAGGATATATGACAAAACCAACATCAACAATATTTGAAATTTAACAAGTTGTGTTGCATATCTGTTTCTACTGTAATCATAATTCAACCACATATGACCAATATGGGCAGCACGGTAGCACTGTGGTTAGCACTATGGCTTCACAGCTCCAGGATCCCAGGTTTGATACCCGGCTTGGGTCACTGTCTGTGCAGAGTCAGCACGTTCTCCTCGTTTCTGCATGGGTTTCCTCCAGTTTCCTCCCACAGTCCAAAGATGTGCAGCTTAGGTGGATTGGCCATGCTAAAATGCCCTTAGTGTCCAAAAAAGTGAGGTGGGGTTACTGGGTCACGGGGATAGGGTGGAGGTGTGGGCTGAAGTAGGATGCTCTTTCCAAGAGCTGGTGCAGACT
Organism: Scyliorhinus canicula; assembly: GCF_902713615.1. Lineage (NCBI taxonomy): Eukaryota > Metazoa > Chordata > Chondrichthyes > Carcharhiniformes > Scyliorhinidae > Scyliorhinus > Scyliorhinus canicula. The sequence continues at coordinate 28,306,433 of NC_052148.1, read as the reverse complement.
CGATGGGCCAAATGGCCTCCTTCTGCACTGATTCTATGATTACCAGAATACGATGAAATATTTTTCCTTAAATGTCATCACTTGGCAAAAAAATAATGAAAATAACAACTCCTTTCTTCTTCCTCCATACATACTTTCAATTAATCTGTCTGTTCTTTTCTTTCTGTCTGGGATCCTTCTTCCATTTCTATTAACTTGGCTCTACTCTCTCAACAGTTAATATTGAATGGATGTGATGGAATGTTATCTGTTCGTTGCAGAGCTGGCAAGAGCCCCATGTCCTCCCTTTTATGGAAATTCCATCACATTAATGGCTACTCAGACACTTAACAGGACAGCAACAGGCCTTCCATGGGGTCCAGGGCCCTGGTGGCAGCAGTGCCACCTGCAGAGAGCAGCTGGTCAATTAAAGGCAGTTCAATTGAATGGCAGCATCGCCAGGGAGACAGTGGCTGCTTTCAGTACAGCACCCACCTGAGGTCGAGTACTGTTGCTGGATCTCATGCCATAGGTGGGTGATCGTCGGAGTGGGGATCGTGGGGTGGGGCTCACAGTTTAAGGGGGAGAGGGTGGTCAGCAACAGGGACAGGGTGGTTGCTCTGAACAGGTCCCATTCCCTTCCCGATGTCATGTCCCTCGATCAGGTACTAAATGCCTTTGAACAAGGGCTTCTCCTTTCCCACCCTGGAGCCCACAAGCAACCCTGCAGAGGACATAGACGTTGGTGGAGTGGACAGATTGGTGGCAGATTAAGTTCAATGTGGAGAAGTAGGAGGTGATTCATTTTGGCGGGAAAAGCATTAAGAGAGAATATAAAGTAAGGGGTACAACTCTAAAGATTGTGCAGGAGAAGATGGACTTCTGTGATATGTACATAAATCATTAAATGCAGCAGGAGAGCTATTAATAGGGGTATAGGGTACAAGAGCAAGGAGGTTATGCTGTACATATAGACCAGCAGGAATATTGTGTACAGTTCTGCCGCACTTCAGGAAGGATGTGAACACATTGGAGAATGTTCAGAAGAAGTTTACAAGAATGGTTCCGGGGATGAGAATAGATCGGAGAAGTTGCGACTGTTCTCCTTGAAGAATAGAAGGCTGAGAGAAGATTTGACAAAGATGTTCAAAATCATGAGGGGGCTGGACAGAGTAGAATTGGAGAAACTTTTCTGACCCGTAAAAGGATCAAGAATGAGAGGGCACAGAATAAAAGTGATTTGCAAAAGAAGCAAATGCTATGTGAGTAAAACATTTTCCACAAGCCGGGTGGGTGTCGTACTTGGTGTAGGCCTGGAATGCACTGCCTGGAAGTGTGGTGGAGGCTAGTTCAATTGAGGCATTCAAGAGGGCATTAAATGATTATTTGAATAGAAAAAGTGTGTAGGATTACGGGAAATAGGTAGGAGAAAGGCACTAAATCATCATGTTCATTTGAAGAGCCGCCTTCTGCACCATAGCAATTCTGTGATCATGTGATTTCCCATTTTCAAGGTATTGCTGTCCATTACCTTGGTTGCTTGGTTGTTCTCAGCTGGTTTGAGGGTCTTCTGATGGTCTCTCTCTCTCTCTCTCTGTAGAGCTGATTCTGTTTTAAACATTGGCAACAATCATGGTTGTCTACTCATGTGCCCTGTTGCAGTTCCAATGTCCTTTTCCAAGTAAGGTGGTGGTCAGATTGTTGTGTTCCATGTTCCTTTTGTCTATGATGAATCAGAAAGCTGGAAAACGTAAGTCCTTTTGCTGACGTTCCATCCTTAAACAAAAGGACATGCAAATTTCTTGAGTGGCTGTGAAAGTGCATGCGTAATTAGCTTTTTGCTCGAGTCTCAAGACTGTCTGGAGCCAGTAGTGCCAAAGGTCACATGATTGGCAGTCGCCATTTTAACTGCCTGCTTTTGTTCAACATTTTAAAGTACTGTCTGCAAGTTCATAACAAGGCACTTGGTGTATCATGTCTCATCTTCACTTTGATTTTATGGTGTCTTACTTTGTCACTGACATCAGGCTTAAGCGAACTAAACCTTGTCTTTAGGGCAGTGTTTTTCAAACTTTATTTCCGGGGACCCATTTTTACCTACCACCCAACCTTCGGGACCCACGCCAACAGACCTTCGTGACCCATGCCGGCCGACCTTTGCGGCCCACGCCGGCCGACCTGCGCGACCCACCATTTCCTCTTACCTTGTTTGCTGCTGACAAAAATGAGGGAAATGGTTTTGGGTCCCTTTGGCCCCAATGGTCCCTTGTCCCTCCGAACTTGAAAAAAAAAGGCTGAGACCATATCAAAAAAATGCAGCCGCACTGCGCATGCCTGCACGATCATCGGTGCGTATGTGCAGTGTGGCCGAATTTTAAAAAATCTGTTCCATGCCATTTTGAAGGCCGCTCGCAGCTGGCATTATTAAAAGCTGGCTGCTGCTGATTTGTGCGATCGGGAGCTCCACGACGGATGGCTCCGCGACCCTCCCGACACCCGCCCGCGACCCACGGGTGGGTCGGGCCTCTGGGTTTGACAATGCCTGCCTTAGAGCATGTTCAATCACCAACTTGTACGGTGAACAAACTGTTGTTGACCGCAGGGTTTTTCTGTCAGAGAAGAGGGGCACGATTCTCTGCTCCCCATGCCGCGTGGGAGAATCGCGGGAGGGCCCCCCGACATATTTCATGCCTCCCTCATGCCCCCCGCAATTCTCCCCCCCCCCCCCCACTAACGCTCGGAAAAGAATCGCCGCTCGCCATTTTTCACGGCGACCAGCGATTCTCCGACCCGGATGGGCCGAGTGGCCTCCCGTTCGCGACTGTTTCATGACGGCGGCAACCACACCTGGTCGCTGCCATCGTGAAACGGGTGTGGAGATTCCCGTTTGGGGCTTGTAGGGGGCCTGGTGGGGAATGAGCACCACGCTGTGCTCAGGAGGGGACAGGCCCACGATCGGTGCCCACCAATCGTCGGGCCTACGTCTCAATCAGACGCACTATTTCCCCTCCGCCGCCCCGCAAAATTGAGTTGTGGATTGAGAAAAAAAGGCAAACTGTTCTGCTATCTCTCCCCCTTTTGCAATATCTCACTTAGAGCCACAAAGCCCTCGCCCCCCCCCCCCCCCCCCCCCCCCCCCATCTCCTTCCACTTCTCTCTCTGTTTTATTGGCACAATACTAAATCGTCAGTATTCCTGTGATCCTCCCATGCTGCAAATACTCATCTTCCTCGCTGGATGCTTGCTTTGCTGAAAGTTCGATAGCCTCTCTCTTCGATCCACGCGATCCCTGGACGTCAAAGCGAAGAAATTCCTTGTCGTCCCAAGTTTGTCATTCCACCTGCCAGCTTCTGGCATTTGGCAATCTAATCATTGACATAACCTAACTATTATCTTCTGACCTCACCTTCCCTTTTCCCCTTTCTCGCAGCACTGGTGAGGCCCCACGCTCTTGATCCCGTGCCACCGCTTTGATTTCAATAAAACATTCGTATTTTTTTGCTAGATTTTGGGATCCAACCTACTCAGTGGAAATTGATGATCGTAATCTGTGCTAATGAGGTTCAACCGCGTTAAGTAGATGTTCAATCAGCTCCTCCACCACTGTAATTAAGGTTGATTTGTTCCTTCGCAATGGGTGTCCTTGTAGACCTTTGTCTTTCCCTCCGATAAAGTTTTCTTTCTTATTTTCGCAGCTCGATGTAAAGTACACCAGGCACAGAATAAGATGGTAACTATGATGAAATACGGTCACAGAGGGCCTCGGAAAAACAATTTCCTAATGGAGCATAAAGAGTATTCATTAAAAATAAATTATAGTGTGTAATTAATTCCCCACAAAATACCATTATTGTTGCTCCATTAGGTTTTGAGGTATTTGCACCTATAGTGACGATTACATGTTTAAATTGCTCAAAATAGATCTGGTGTTGGGAAGATAAATAATTTATTGGACCTTCCTCTGAAGAAAATGATTGGCCTTTAACCTTACACTGCCAAAGCAGCCAGGTCGTTAGAGAGTCGCTGTTAAAATAAAGCAGGATTCTTTTATTTACTTAAGTGAGATTTGGAGCATCTGGAGAAAGCATCTGGGGAAAAAAAAACAATCACAGGACATCATTATAAGTCTGTTCCTGGTGGTAAGTTGATTGGCCTTTTCTTGTTCCACGCACACCTCTAATGATATCAAGCCTGAACTGCTCCAACCTTGTCCATTTGATGTCTCTTGTTACAGATTCAAATCTGGCTGCTATTTGAAATTTAAAGGGCCAACATTTCAGTGGTTACAGCGGCCAAGTTTAAATTTCATCAGATAGGATTAGGATCCTTCTCTTTCATAAGGCAGGGCCTATAATTCTTCTTTGAAAATAGAAACAGTTGATGGTTTTACTATTAAAGAATCAAATCGGGGCGCAATTTAGCAACCGCATTATGCCCAGCGTGGGTCAGGGCAACACCGGGTGAATAGCGGGAGAGTACAACATCAAGATTTGCGGTGGGTGCGAACAATTTTGCCATTAACCTGTTCCGTTCACCTGATCCGACAGACAGATGAAGCCTGTCTGTCCAACCAAACTGTTCCAGGACAGAGCCCTGCCGCAGCTCTTCTCCTGAAAGTCAATTTCACTCCCTTTGATCGTGAGTAGCCTCTAGCTTCACAACTGAAGGCTATTTCAAATGAGGAATTAGCCTTGTTAGTTAGGAAAATACTTCACGCTCCTGAACTCTCATCTGCCTCCTCGAAGGCACAGGTGCCATATCTCAGAGGATGATTAGTGCACTACATGTCCTGCAAGCTTTGATGCCTGAACAGTGCGACTGAAATCTAGGAGTGTCAGCACCTTTTGAGGCAGCAGTCAAAAATTAAACACTAAAGAGCAGTACGTCACTACTGAGGACCCTCTCGTGGTCAAAGAGTAAATGTGTGGAAGGCGGCTGAGCATGGTCTTCCGACTGTTCCTGGCAGAAGCTTGGGTCTAGGAGTTCCTGATGTTGCCATGAGTGAGTGTGCTTCCAGCACAGCTGGCTTGCTGGATGGCACTCTGAGAGAAGGCGGGACAGTCATGGGAAGGGTGGGGGAAGCTTGGAGGATTTTAGGCTTCTGGGATGAAAGCCTTAACTGATATTAACTTGACTCCTTCTGTAATTTCTTCCTGATAAAAATGTGTTTGATGGTGTGGATTCCACGGAGGCTGCTCTCACTGTGCTTGTGGTAGCCAAGGCGGGCAGACTCTGGAGAAGGCAACACCAACAACACAGACTGGAGACGACACCATACTTGCAGGGGGCCGCCGCACACCCTGAAGACCTGGCCGCCTGTCAGGCTGCGAAGGGACCCAGAAGGGGAGACCAGCAGCAGCCAAGGGGTACAGATGTTTGCCATTCCATGAGCTGACAGAGGGGTGAGTTTCGGAATTTGAGGTGTAACAGGCGGAACTAATGCCAGGAGAGAGGTGATAAATTACCCTTGCAGCTCAGTGGACATTGTTGATCTTCTTCCGACACTGTACGGTGGTCCTCCTGGTCATGTTGCCTACACTGACAGCCGCTGCCACCCAGGCGGCATTGCTGACCCTGCTTCTGATCCTCCGAACCCCCTTGGTGAAACAGAGGGCCCCCTCTCATCTACAGGTGGAGAGGCCTTGTGAAGTTGCTATCCCCAAAGCAAGGAGCAGGTCAGGGCACTGCCATGCTTTGTGTGTTGACTGGGAGTGAGTGGTGATGGAATGTTTAACAGCAGCTGCCCCTTGTTTGCAGCAAGAAGCTCAGGCTTGAGTTGGACAAATCAAACGGCAAGGGAGCCAATAATGTCGAGGCTCTCATGCGGGCTTGTTTCTGGTACCAAGTGCCTTGAATATAGGCCCGATCTCGCCAACACGGCCATCGGGAAACCCCCCCCCCCGCCAAACATGCCCAAAACTGGATTTTAACTTTGGTTTTGCTGAACCACACCCCAGCTGTACAAACTCGTGGAGGCTCAATGTGCCAAATTCTGTTGCTGTTGTTAGATTTTACTGGTGTGTTGGGGATGTTCTACAATTCTCTTTGTTTCTCCGTGAAAAATCCAAAGCCGAGGGGTATTCTCTTGAAAGATTTACTGCTCACTGTCTTTGCTTTGCAAAATCCTGTGAGAAAGGAATAACGTTGGATACCCGACAAAGTATCCGTTTACCTTAATTTAATTATTCACTTGCAGGATGCGTGATTCGCTGGCTGGGCCAGCATTCATTGCCTCCGCGTCATTGTTCCTGAGAAGGTGGCGGTGAGCTGCCTTCCTGAGACACTGAAGTCCATATGCTGGAGGTATACCTACAGTACTGTTAGAGAGTAAATTCCAGGGTTTTGCCCCAGCGACAGTGAAGGAACAGTGACATATTTCCAAGTCAGAGAAATGAGTGACTTGGACAGGAACTTCCAAGTGGTGGTGTTCCCAGGTATCTGCAGCCCTTGTACTTCTAGATGGTAGCGGTCATGGGTTTGGAAGGTCCTGCCGAAGGAGCATTTGTGAGTTCCTGCAGATGGTGCACATGGCTGCTACTATGTGTCGATGGTGGAGGGAGTGATGATTGTGAAAGGGGTGCCAATCGAGTGCATTACATTGTCCTGGGTGGTGTTGAGCTTCTTGACTGTTGTTGGAGCTGCACCCATCCAGGCAAGTGGAGAATATTCCATTGCACTCCTGCCTTGTAGATGGTGAACATCTGCTAAGTTTGCAGATGATACAAAGATCTGGAGTGGGGCAGGTAGTATTGAGGAATCAGGTGGTCTGCAGAAGGACTTGGACAGGCTAGGAGAATAGGCAAAGAAGTGGCAGATTGAATACAATGTGGAAAAGTGTGAGATTATGCACTTTGGAAGGACAATTGGAGGCAAACACTATTTTCTAAATGGGAAGATGCTTAGGAAATCAGAAGCACAAAGGGACTTGGGAGTCCTTGGTCATGATTCTCTTAAGGTTAACGTGAAGGATCAGTCGGCAGTTAGGAAGGCAAATGCAATGTTGCATTCATGTCAAGAGGGCTAGAATACAAGACCAGGAATGTACTTCTGAGGCTATATAAGGATCTGGTCAGATCCCATTTGGAGTATTGTGAGCAATTTTGTGCCCTGCATCTAAGGAAGGATGTGCTAGCCTTGGAAAGGGTCCGGAGGAGGTTCACAAGAATGATCCCTGGAATGAAGAGCTTGTGATATGAGTACATTTGAGGACTCTGGGTCTGTACTCGTTAGAAGGATGAGTAGGGATCTTATTGAAGCTTACAGGATACTGCGAGGCCTGAAAAGAGTGGCCGTGGAGAGGATGTTTCCACTTGTAGGAAAAACTAGAAACAGAGGACATAATCTCAGACTGAAGGGACGATCCTTTAAAAAAGAGATGAAGAGGAATTTCTTCAGCCAGAGGGTGGTAAATCTGTGGAACTCTTTGCCGCAGAATGCTGTGGAGGCCAAATCACTGAGTGCCTTTAAGACAGAGATAGATAGGTTTTTAATCAATAAGGGGATGAAGGGTTTTGGGGAGAAGGCAGGAGAACGGGGATGAGAAAATATCAGCCATGATTGAATGGCGGAGCAGACCCGATGGTCCGAGTGGCCTAATTCTGCTCCTACATCTTATGGTCTTACGGACAGGCCTTGGGGAGGTGAATTACTCACCGGAGGATTCCTAGTCTCTGATCTACTGTTGTAACCAGAATATGTATGTGGCTAGTCCAGTTCAGCTTCTGGTCAATGGTAATAGTGAATATAGAGAATCTAATTATAGAATATTGAGCAATGGAGGTTTCAAATGTGGCCTGAGTGAAGTCTCGTCAAAAAGGACAGCGCTTTTTATTTTGAGTTATAACCTTGGATAGTCAGGAAAAGAAGATGCTGCCAACTTCAGAAAAATTCAACTGATGGCTCTTTAATGAATTCTCCATTAACATTTAAAATAGTTTGATGATATCACAGTCCACATTTTTCTATCCTTGACTGGAGTCAAGCTGACCAATTCTTTCAGTGAACCAATGGATTCTATCATCAATTAAAATACAATCGTTCATTTCCAAATGAATTCCCTTGGTCATGGCAAAAAACCATTAACCCTCGAAGATCAATCATTGCCAGAACCAAAGTTTAGTTGGATTATTGTATTCCATTCTGAACAAATAATCAATCAATCACCAATCAATTTTTCTTTCTCTTTGACGTCAATGAGTAGCTCTCATCGTAGTAGCAAAATGATTAATTTCCCAGACATCTTGGTGTCAAGGTGAAAAGATCGACCACTGTGCTTTATGTTGCTTGTGGGCTCTTAATGTAGTGGGGCTTCTCCAAAACAAAGGAATTGATGCCCTGTGGGTCGAAATGAAGTGGCAGATGCACTGTAATCCTCTCACAGGAGTGTTCTCTGCATACCGCAGAATAATTTGTTGCATATGAAGCAGACTAATCGTGCAGAATGATGTGATGAAGTGCTGTATATGTGTTACACATGTTAGGTTTTGTATTCCATATATCCTTCAAACTAAATATTAAACGTGAATTTTATTATTACACAAAGCAGCCTCGTTTGACAAATGTGCCCAGTAATATGGCTTTCCAACCTGCGTTTATTTATTTTTTCCAGGTAATCAACATTGACATGTCAGAAATGCTGCAGTCACACTTCACCCAGTCCTCATTATCTCATTACCTGCTCAGTGAGGAAGCAGGAAACAGATGAAATATTGCTTTTTCAGTAGTGCCAAGGGGAGAAAACCAGAGCGGTAGTGAAAGGTTTTGTTGAAAAAGAAGAAATAAAGAAAGGGTAAGAGATACATTTAAAATTTATACAGCGGGCAGAGCATGCCAAGGTAAGGAAAGCGGGGTGTGGCCCGCTAGCTCCTGCTGGCGTTTTCCGTTATATTTTTTGGTAGATAATCAAAACAAATCCTGGAGGCAGGTCTCATGATGTCTCGCTGGCGGGGCAGGCTCTGACCTCTGACCTTGGCTCTAGACAGATCAGGAAAGACCCCACCCCGAATCTCCCCAACGTAAGCCCCTCCTGGCAGTGCCCGGGGGTGCTGGGGAATATGCCAGGGGGCATGAGCTGGTCTCAGTAATGGGGACTATGGAACGATTGTCAACTGTTGTAAAAACTATTTGGTCCCTAATGTCCTTCAGGGGAGGAAATCTGCCATCCTTACCTTGTCTGGCTGACATGTGACTCCAGTAATGTGGTTGACTCTTAAGTTCCCCCTGAAATGGCCAAGCAAACCACTCGGTTCAAGGGCAATTAGGGATGAACAGCAAATTCTGGCCTTGTCAGTGATAGCCACATCCCATGAAAGAATAAGAAATGTACATGCATAAACACAGTTGTACCATCTTCTTCTACGTCAGCAATCACTTCAGCTAATAAGTATGATTGTCCTTTTTCATTTCATTTCAGTAAGGTGGCTAAACAAATGAAACGGCCACCAGGCATATGGGTATTACTGAATCAAACAGAGCTGGTTGGTAGAATTAGTGAAGTGTTTGCATCACCACCAGAGGAGGTATCTGGGATGTATGAGGAGGTAAAAAGATCCATCTGAGGTGCATTTGAACTAGTGTCTGAAGCCTGCAGACAAAGGTTTAGAAATTTAAGAAAAGAACCTGGTCAAACATACATGGAGTTTGAAAGGCTCAGACAGAGTAACTTTGAGTGGTGGATAAGGGCTTTGAAAATAGAGCAAACGTATGAAGCTCTCAGAGGAATTACACTTTTGGAGGAGTTTAAAAATTCAATTCCTGATGTAGTGAGAACAGAGGAAGAGCAGAGGGTAAAAACTGCGAGGTTAGCAGCAGAAATGGCAGATGATTATGAATTAGTTCATGAATCAAAGCTTGGTTTCCAATATCAGTTTCAGCCTCTGAGGGATAGAAACTGGGGAAAAGAGAAATACTCAAATGGTGGAGGTAAAGGAGATCTGAAGGGAGATAATAAGGAGAGTGCACCTCAGATTTAAAAAGATATCCAAGAGGGTGGAAGAGAAATGAAAAGTTTCAAATGTTTTCACTGTAATAAACTAGGCCATGTAAAGTCACAGTGTTCGTGGTTGAAGAAAAGCACTGGGAAGGCTGATGTGGTAAAACAGAATAAAACAGTGGGGTTTGTTCAAGTGGTAAAGGAAAGCCCAAGTGAGGCGAAGGAGGTGCAAAAGATTGTACAGCCTGATAAAGAGGTGATTGATAAGAAGGTGCTATATCTCTTTAAAGAATTTACTTTTGTGGGTAAAGTTTACTCATGTGCATCAGGAGGAGCAGGTAAAGAAGTCACAATTTTAAGAGATACGGGAGCTAGTCAATCCTTAATGGTCAGAGGTGAGGAGTTATGTAGTTTGGGAAAAATATTGCCAGAAAAGGTGGTAATATGTGGAATTCAGGGTGAGAAGAGTAGTGTTCCATTATATAAGATAAGGTTGGAAAGCCCAGCGAAGAGTGGTGAAGTGGTAGTAGGAGTAATAGGTGGGAGTGATGCATACTATGGTTGATAAGCCAGTGGAAAATCAGACACCTGAAGTGTTGAAGGACAAATATCCTGTGATTTGTCCGCACTGTGTAGTAACAAGGTCTCAAAGTCACAGGTTAAGACAAGAGGAGAAATCAAAGAGTGAAGATGAATTTCAATTATCAGAAATTATTTTTGATCTGATGGTTGGAAAAGAACAAGAACAGGTGGAGGATGAGGTGGATATTTTTAATTCAGGAAAATTGGCAGAATTACAACAGAAAGATATAGAAATAAAACTGATGTATCAGAAAGCATTTACGGAAGAGGAACCTGAGTGTATACCAGAGTGTTATTACCGTAAAAGTGATGTCCTGATGAGAAAATGGAGACCTTTACATATGCAGGAGGATGAGAAATGGGCAGAAGTTCATCAAGTGGTATTGCCAGTAGGGTATAGAAAGGAGGTATTGCGAGTAGCACACGAGGTATCAGTGGAAGGCCATTTGGGAGTAAAGAAAACTAAAGCTAAAATCCAAAAACATTTTAATTGGCCTGGACTACATAAAGATGTAGTTAAATTTTGTCAATCATGTTACACATTTCAAGTGATAGGGAAACCTCAAGCAGTTATAAAACCTGCACCCTTAATACTCTTTCCAGCATTTGAGGAACCTTTTACAAGGGTCTTAATTAATTGCGTAGGACCGCTTCCTAAAACGAAAAGTGGGAATCAACATCTTTTAACTATAATGAATGTGTCAACCAGGTTTCCAGAGGCCATTCCTGTATGTAATATTACAACTAAAAAGATTGTGGAGGAGTTACTTCAATTCTTTACTAGATATGAACTACCCACAGAAATATAATAGGATCAAGGATCAAATTTTACCTCAAGGTTATTCAAAGAAGTTATGGATAGCTGAGGAATAAAACAATTTAAATCAACTGTGTACATCCAGAATCGCAGGGAGCGTTAGAAAGGTGGCATTAGACATTAAAAACAATGTTGAGTCCTTATTGTCATGATTATCCAGAGGATTGGGATAAAGAAATTCCATTCGGACTGTTTGCAATTAGGGGTGCACCTGATGAGTCAATCAAATTCAATACTTTTGAACTAATTTTTGGTCATGAGGTAAGAGGACCACTTAAATTGATTAAGGAAAAATTGGTGAGTGAGCAGTCTGAACTTACATTATTGGATTATGTGTCAAATTATAAGGAACGATTAAATAGAGCAGGGGAATTGGCGAGATAACATTTAAAAGTTACACAAAATGTGATGAAACGGGTAGTGGACAAGAAAGCAAAGTTCCAGGGGAGATAAAGTTTTAGTGTTGTTACCAGTGGTAGGCGAACCTTTAAAAGCAAGTTTTTGTGGACCTTATCGGATTGAAAGGAAATTAAGTGACATGAATTATGTGATAAGAATGCCAGATAGAAGGAAAACTCACAGAGTGTGTCCTGTGGATATGCTTAAAAGCTACTTTGAAAGGGAAGGAGAGCAAAAGGAGGAGGTTTTAATGATTCTAACTCAAAGTGAAGAACCAAATCCAGATGACTTTGAATTTGACAACCCGCAAATTAATTTGGAAAATGAGGATGTTCTTCAAAATTGGGATAAATTGTTGAGTTATCTTCCAGAGGAAACACAAGCTGACCTGAAAGAATTATCAATATCACATGAGCAAGTTTGTGGAGATAAGTTGGGAAGCACTAAAATGGCTACACATGATGTAGATGTGGGAAATGCTGGTCCAATTAAACAACCTCCATATTGGCACAGGTTAACAAGGAAATTGAAAATATGCTTAAAAATGGCACAATTGAAGTGGGTTGCAGCCAATGGAGCTCACCCTTAGTGATGGTACTGAACCAGACGGTATCCAACGGCTGTGTGTGGACTATGGAAAGTTTAATGCAGTCACAAGAATGGACTCTTATCCTATCCCACGTTTGGAGGATTGCATTGAAAAGGTGGGACAATCAGTTTTATTTCCGAACTGGATTTACTTAAAGGTTACTGGTAGGTACCTTTATCTGAAAAGACGAAGGGAAATAATGCAATTTCTTGGCATTAGTGGACTTTTCCGGAAATTTGTTCCGAACTTTAGCAGTGTGGTTGCTCCACTGATGGACTTGCTAAAGAAGTGTAGCAAATTTAAGTGGACAGCGGAGTGTCAACAGGCATTTGACTGCCTGAAGTCCGTGTTAACCACTGCTCCTGTGTCAGCCATCCCAAATTATACAAAACCATTCAAAGTGGCGGTTGATGCGAGTGATGTGGGCGTAGGTGCGGTGCTTTTAGAAGACGGCGAAGAAGGACTAGAGCGGCCTATTGGTTATTTTTCGAAGAAATTAAATATGCACCAGAAGAAGTATTCAATGATTGAGAAGGAGACTTTGAGTTTGGTGCTGGCTTTGCAGCATTTTCACATACTGTGACCCGCAATCCGTCTGACACAATTATATATACTGATCATAATCCATTGACGTTTTAGGAGCGATTTCGGACTAACAATGCAAGGCTGTTTGATGGAGTTTATTGTTACGACCATTTCATTTAAAAATAATACATGTGGCAGGAAGAGAAAGCGTGATAGCAGATGCTTTGTCACGAATGTGATGAAAAGAAGCAGGTTCAGTGGAGGAAAAAGAACTAAATTCGACGATGTTATTATAAATGTTTGCGTGTTTTGTTTTGTTAATAAAAAACGTATATTCACTGTCAATACTTCCAAAAGAAAAGAGAAAAGGTGAAAAATGAAACGATCTAGAAGTTGATGGTTTATTGTTTTTTCTTGGTGGGAGCTTCCATGTGAGAGTAACCTTAAGAAATGGGTATTTGTCAAAAATCTGTAGTGGATGTAACTTTAAGAAATGGGTGTTTATCAAATAGCTGCAGTGATATCAGAGTGTGGGTGAATAGATAGATAGAGATAGAGAAATACAGTACAGAACAGGCCCTTTGACCCACGATGTTGTGCCGAACTTTTGTCCTAGGTTAATCATAGAATTCTGGACACTAAGGGCAATTTATCATGACCAATCCACCCAACCCGCACACCTTTGGACTGTGGGAGGAAACAGGAGCACCCGGAGGAAACCCACGCACACACGGGGAGGATGTGCAGACTCCACACAGACAGTGACCCAAGTCAAAATCGAACTTGGGACCCTGGAGCTGTGAAGCAATTGTGCTATCCACAATGCTACCGTGAAGAAGAAATTAATCTACACTCCAGTATTCTACCGTAAAAGCTGGGCTGTCTGTTTTTACTTTCGTTTTTGAGCTAGGAGCTACAGTGTGTGTTTAGTTTCGTTTTCAGAGTTGGAGCTGCATCCAACCAAACAAGGTATAATTTTGATCTCTCTCTGCATGAAAAGAATGTCTTCAGATCACTTGCTAATTTTAAAATGATAACTGCTCTCAGTAGAGAATTTAAACCTAGGGCAGGATTCTCCGACCCCCCGGGCGGTCTGGCGGGCCGTGTCCTAAATTCTCCGCCCCCCCGAGATTCGGCGGGGGAGGGAATCACGCCGCGCCGGTCGGCGGGCCCCCCGCGGCGATTCTCCGGCCCGCGATGGGCTGAAGTCCCGCCGCTGACAGGCCTCTCCCACCGGCGTGGTTTAAACCATCTCTCTTACCGGTGGGATTGGCGACGCGGGCGGTCTCATGGGTCCTGGGGGGGGGGGGGGGGGGGGCACGGGCCGATCTGACCCCGGAGGGTGCCCCCACGGTGGCCTGGCCTACGTCGGGGCGCACAGATCGGCGGGCGGGCCCGCGCCGTGGGGGCACTCTTTTTCTTCCGCCTCCGCCATGGCCTTCACCATAGCGGAGGCGGAAGAGAACCCCTCCCCTGGGCATGCGCCGGTATGACGTCAGCTGACGCTCCGGTACATGCGCGGACCTACGCCGGCCGGCAAAGTCCTTTCGGCCCCGGCTGCCGTGGCACCAAAGGCCGTTCACGGCAGCCGGTGGAGTGGGAACCACTCCGGCGCGGGCCTAGCCCCTCAATGTGAGGGCTTGGCGCCTAAAGGTGCGGAGAATTCCGCACCTTTGGGGCGGCCTGACGCCGGAATGGTTCACACCACTCTGACATGCCGGGACCCCCCGCCCCGCCGGGTAGGGGAGAATCCCGGCCCTGTTGTCTTTGTTAAAGAGGGTATCTGTCTTGTAGATGTTGCTAGGAAAGATTAAAGGTTACTTACTGTATTCTTTGGGGGAAATATTTGAGTTGATTATTGCTGAGATGTTTATTGTCTTTTTATAAAATGTTAACTGGATTCATATAATAAACATTGTTTTGTTATAAAAGTACTTTAGATCTCTCTTGCATCACACCTGTAGAGTGGCCCTTGTGCTCCCCATAACCAAAATCTGTTAAAAGTTGTGGGTCAGGTGAACTCCATGATACACTTTGGGGTTCTCTAAACCCTGGCCTGTAATAAATGTAACATGAACCTTCACAAAAGGAAGCAGCATATGATTCTGTTTTTGACAGGAGTGCTGAAAAGCTACTGAAGATATCACACAAAACAGACCCAACATTTTCCAGCAAGCAACAAAAGAGCAAATGTGAAGAGAAACGTCTTTCTTCTGAGCTGGCAGGAATGCGGAACTCTTTATCACAAGTTGTTGAGACGAATCGCACAGATATAATGAAGTAGAAATACATATGAAAAAGAAGGAAAAAATGTTATAATAAGGTTGTGCACTTTCATTTTAATGGCAATTCTATTTTTCATTTTTCATTTCATTTCATTTTGAACTGCAGATAGCCATGTTTCCTGAACCCGGATAGCTTAAAGAAGGTGAAAGTGGCTGAATCTATGATGTAAGTGCCTTTTCAGCACTGCTTGTGGGTCAAGAGGAGCATCAGAGCTTTCTCCAAGCTCAATAGCTTTATTAACAATCCCCTCACTCCACCCTCGCTCTATCAGCTTCTCCACCCCAGTCTTCATTAGACCCCTCCATCGTGATGGGTATCACATAGACCATCATCGTACACCTCCACCTTTGCAATCAGGAAACCCCTGAACACTATCGGACCCCTCACAATGATGAGGATGCCCCACGATTGGTGGCCTCTTTGCAATCTCGGCCCACCCCACCGCCCTAGCAACCCCTTCCCCATGATTTTGAAACCCCCCCCCTCCTAGTGCAGTCCCCTCGCCATCTCTCCCATGCTCCCAAATTCCTTTCCCTCGACTCCAGCCTTGTGAAGCAGGCCCCTCATCCGATTGGTCTCAAACCAGTTAATGAGACGGTCATAAATCTCACTCAGAGAAGCAACGCAATTTAATTCAGCTTGACTCAGGAAATGGTTTCCCCATGTCACAACAGCTCCTGATGAACTCAACCTCCAGGCTAAAACACCAGGCCCATGTAAGCATCAAACGTGAATTTATGAGTTTGCAATAGCTAAAACAATTTTAGATTCTTATGATTAATGAACTGATTACGTTTTATAATGGTGCGACCCACAGCCCCCACTAAAGTTGTAATTCTGGTATTGATTTCAAACACTAGGCTATCTGCTCTGGTGCCTGGCAATGCTGCTGTGCAAATTGAACAGGACAGCCTCGTGAGAAACGAGTGGCCTTGTCCGAAAGCTAATTTCCATGAAAAATGCAATAATTATAAGGTGCAGATGCACAATCTTCCCTAAGCGCAGAATGCAGCTTTTATTAAAATTGAAATAGAAACGTAGGAGCAAATCAAGATCAATTTTTGTTGGTGACAAGGTCAATGAAACTTTTCCCACTGAAAGCATATTAATCTTCTTGCTCTGCATGTGTGAACAGACTGAGCCACCAAAGAAATGGTTGAGTTTCAACGATTCAAAAAGTAATTGAGCTGCTGGGACTGGAAAAATAAAAATGGAAAAGGTTTCATTATGCTTCGATTTACAAACGATATTGTGTCCCCCCCAATGGTTTGTTGCAACCTATACTAGTGTGTACCCAAACTGTATGGATTCAATGCCTGAAGTTCCATTGATTTAGTTTAGGCTGGTCATTAATGGGTGCTATAACTTATCTTATTGCTTGATGGGCTGGAAAATCAGCTCTGGCCCCTTATTCCAATTGTTTATTCATAGGCGACTGTTAGAAACATGTGTACAGGAGAGGCACAGTGCTGATGCCCCCATGATTATGCAGAACTGCCCAGTAACACTCATAGCTTAATTTGGCCTTACTGGTCGAGCTGGGGGAGGAACTTATCTCCTGCTCACCTAGAGGCGGACTTACACTTTTAGGGTTCGCCACTCTCCCTCTTTGCGGTGTCCCACATCACGCCCCGCCCCCTGCCGATGTGATGGCCCGTCCCCAATGAAGTCGAGCCCCACCCCCAATGATTGCTCAGGTGACCGGGCCTTGAGCCTCAATCCTCGATGACCGTGTGTGCTCCTGGTTGGCTGCCTGGCTGCTGCTGCTGGCTCTTTGACCTGGCCTCTACCCTCTCTCAACTTTGTCCGCCAGCCCAGCCCTCTGACTCTCACTCTCTGCCCTGCTGCCTGGCTGACGTCTGGCTCTAGTTGAGTCGTCCCGCATGCGCTGGTTGCTGTTCCCCTATTCTCCGAAGCACGCCGTGGGCCCTTGCTTGCCCTTTTTCGCATCTTCCGACTCTGTTCTGCTCACGTCTCAGTTCCAGCTCGGGTAGCCAGCCCTCGCCCCTTGACCACCGTGCATGCTCCTGGCATGCCGCCTGGCTGCGGCTGCTGGTTACCTGGCCTGGCCTCTGCTCTCTTTTGCCCTTGCCACCCAATCTGATTGCTGCCCTGTGCACCAATCAGAGTCTGATGTTGTTCTGTATTGCCTGCTGATAGGCTCACAAATGAGCCTACCAGCAAATTTAGAGCTACCAAGGCTCTGATTGGAGTTCCCATTGTGCTGCCACCACAAGTCACCTCTCCGTAGGGGGCTCCCCCATTGGCTTGGCCCCCGTGCTGCAGCGCTCTCTGCTTCATTGAAAGTCCACCTCTGTCCCACTGCCCGCTCAAACTCTTTGTTCCTGGGTCATGCATGGTGGACTTCCGAGTGGTGCTGCAGGAGGCTCACCATGGCCAGGTTAAACATTTGGGGTCTTCAAAAGGTCTGTTGCGTATTGTCGGTCAAAAGATTGAGTAAATAAAGAAAGAGGGAAAAAAGGCCTCTTCCTCCATCTGGTCTACTTGCTCTGATCCAGAGTTGATCCAAAAGGCTTCAACTTGGGGGCTTGAGGGGTAGGCAGCTGTAAACATTGACTGGGTCCTACTTTCCCGGTATTTCCTGGTGACTGGCAGGGAAAAGGTGGCCAGTAATAAGTCCCGATGGGCGTTGTGCAGAGGGAGCGAAAAAAATGTTGAGGTTTGAAGAGCATCAGTCATCATTTGCTGCTAGGCCTTCTCTGCTGCTTCTCCTCTGATCCTGTCAATGGTGCTTGTTAATGATCCCCATCCCCCATCTTGGAGGCATCAGGTGCTCCCTCCACCCCACAATCCTTGCTGGAATTCCGCACTTTTCCCCCATCAAACCACCGCTGGCAGTGAACCAGCAACCCCCCCCCAGCAGCACCATGGAAATATAGCCAGCATTCCCCCTGAGCTACACATACCCCATACACAGCTCCCCCACCCCCATATGGATCCCACAAGGGTCCTCCCCTGGCACTGCACCCTGGCACATGTTGGCACTGCCAGGTTGGCACTGCCAGTTGTCACTGGCAGGTTGGCACTTCCAGGTTGGCACTGTGCCAGGAATGTCCTCTCTAGGAACGACGCTTTCCTGTGCACCCCCAAGGGATCCCCTCGACTGTCTCCCCTCTGACCCAACTTGTTTTAAACCGCGCCGTGGTGACATCATGCTGGCGAGGTCTAAATATTTAGTGAGGGGGTTAGTCAGCTAGTCCAAGATTTTTGACTTTAATTAGTATTGGGTTGAAGGATTATGGAGAATGGGCAGGACACCGGAGTTGAGGCCAGAATTAGATCAGCGACGATCGTATTGAGTGGTGAAGTAGGCGCAAGAGGGTAATAACATGTAAATTTATTGAAATGCATTATTGGGAAGTTCACACCTTTTGTGGGCCTCCATGTTGTGATGTTGGCGGCAGGGGGTGGGGAAGAAATCGGGAAACGCAATCACAATTGCGTTTCCCGTTTCTCGCAGGACATTCCGTCAACGCCTCCAATTCCCCACTTGGCGAGTATGGGCTCAAAATTGCTACCACAAACTTAACTTCATCTCATCTCCTTTGGTCCATAACCATAACTCCAGTGTCTAATGTTTTGACAATGTTCAACTATGTTAAGGCACCAGACAGATACACGTTGCTAATGCCCTTTTCCAACGGAAAAACCCATGGATATTAAAACATAAGAACTAGGAGCAAGAGTTGGCAATTCAGCCCTCGACCCCACTCTGCCATTCAATACAATCTATTTAGATTCTATTTAGCATCTCCACCTCATCTCCACCTTCCTGCCCACTCCCCATAACCCTTCAGCCCGCTACTAATTAAAAACCGATTGATCGTCTCCTTAAATTTGTTTAACTTTCTTGCGTCCACTGCCCTCTTGGGTGGAGAATTCCACAGATTGACGACCATATGAATGAAGTAATTCCTCCTCATTTCTGTTTTAGGTGAAGCAGAACGGTCTGTGGAAGTACACCCCACTCTGAGGTGGGCGAGAACAGAAGGATGAATCTAAATAGAATTTTTACCTTGACAACCGTGTTTAGTGACAGAAAATCTTCGAGTGGTGCCACATGAATGTACTCAGCATATTTCAGGAGAGTGATGAAGGAAATGAGCCGTATGTCTCTCTCTCTTCACAACGGCAGCCTTTTACCTTGCTTCAACTTGACAGGACCCTTATTACCCGCTTTTATCATAAATCAGAGGTGAAGAGACACAACAGAGTGATATAATGTACACTGGCAGCCAGTCAAGAGGCATTAGGAAGAACAGGTGATGCTCTTACCCTCCTACTCAATCTGGCACTATGTTACAAACCTGTTTCGCACAGTTGACTCTGGTTAAATTGCAGTTCGGAACACTTGGAGCAAGAATTGCAGATGTTCTTTTGATAGTTGCGGACAAGTGCAAATAGCAGCCAGGTTACATGAAGAGGCATTTACCGGCTGCCTTGGCAGAACAGGATCACTGACAGAGCCGTTTGAAGACTTCTATCCGGGGGGGAATTAAAAAAAATAGACAATGCTGTTAATTTTGTCACTTACCAAGTGAAAGGGAAAACATGAAATAAAATTTGGACCCTTCGTTTGATTGAGTGAAGGAAATAAAGGCTCCATTATACTGATTAGTAGAGGTGAAGACGGAGAGAGAAAACAAGAAAGTCAAGCAGTTATGGCAGGCTAGGTATCCATCCTACTTTAGACGCCCCCCGCACCCCAACCCCTTGCCGTAAACGCGCCCGATTGTGGCACGTAAAATGTAGCCCATTGTTCCTTGATGTATCTCCCTCCCCAAGGATTAGCATTTGGTGAAAGGTGGTCGTAGGGAGAGATGAATGTGTGGATCGTTTTGTGGGGCAGTCTGTGTTAGAGATAAATTTCAGTGAGAAGGAAAAACAAAAATGCAAGATGGCCGAACTTCCACAGAACCGCTCCCCCAGCCTTGGGAAATGCCATCTCAAGATAGACCATAAGATATAAGAGCAAAATTAGACCATTTGGCCCATCGAAGTCTGGTCTGCCATTCGATCATGGCTGATATGTTCCTCATCCCCATTCTTCGCATAACCCTGATCTCCATATTAATCAAGGAATCCGCTCATTAATCAAGAACACCAGATTTGTGCTTGAGGTGCTGTTACCTACAGACCAAGAGCTGGAAGGTGAAATCAGACAGAATAGTTCTTTCTCAGCACATCACAACTAGGAGCAGGAGTAGGTAATTCAGCCTCTTGCACCTACTTCACCACTCAATACGATCATGGCTGATCTCATTATGGCCTCAACTGCACTGTCCTGCCCGTTCTCCATAATCCTTCAACTCAATACTAATTAAAGTAAAAAGTCTTGGACAAGCTGACTAACTGGCTTGGTGTCATCATGCAACTCTGCCATGAGGCTGTCATTTCCAGTGAGTTCAATGAAGGCTGTCTCTGAGCCTAAGTACAGCCGGCTTATACATGAAACACAGTGCGTGCACCAAATTATAGATATTTGAATGCTGGAAAAAGACACGGCGAAGACGCTGAGAACCCAAGAAGGTTCAAATCTTCCACAAAAAGCTGCTGAAAAGAACAAAGCAAACCAGGGAAAGGTTGCAAGTGCGATACAGCTCAGAAAAGCACACAGGAAAGTCCAAATCTGGAAAAAAATCTACTTAGAAAGAGGCAAAAGGAAAGCACCCAGGCTGCAGGGGAATTTACTGGCTGCTGAGAAATGGACAATGGAAAAGCAGATACAAAATAACAATAGAAATGCAAACAAGGCCGGAAGAAAATTACTGAATAATAAAAAAAAATTTACTGAGTGAATAAAAAATAAAATTACTGAATGATGAAAAAATAAAATTACTCAGTGAATAAAAAAATAAAATTGCTGAGTGAATAAAAATGGCGGCAGCAAATATTCCAGCAAATGTTCCAATCCCATCTCCAGCATCATTGGATGGTGATACATGGCAAAAGTAGAAGCTTTTCCACTTTTAATGACAAAACTATAATATTTCAACAGATTTAATGACTGCAACATCCATGCCAGCCCCATCCAATGGATGAATTGCCACCTTCTCCCCAGTTGCTCCTGCTCACTATTACTATCTTTGTGAAACAGGGCACAGGCATACGGAATTGAATGGTTACGAGAGCAACCATGAAACTGGTAGCACATGCAGAGTGTAATAGCAGCAGAAGAAAGTTGAGAGGGGAGTTCAGTTTTGTTGTTGGATACTGTTAGTAAGAAATAGGGCAGGTAGGCTTGTGTGTGCTGGGGCTATCATAATATACACCAGTATATCATGGTGCAGACACACACTGATGGACACACACAGGGACCAATCAACACGTACAAACACCGCAGCCAATCACCAGTTAGAATACACACACTATAAAGGCAGAGGGCACCACGATTCCCACTCATTCTGGGTGCTGCCTCTGAGTTTAACAGGAACTCATCCAGCCCAGCACAGACTCACAACACGTGCTGAGAGAATCAACTGGTTCGGACAAGGCTTAGGTCTCTAGTTTAAGTTAGCATCATTTAGACCCACAGGCATCGTGTGTTAGTTAGTTAGAAGTAGTTAATAAAATTGAGTTGAACCTTCATCAGTGTTGGAAGTGTCTGTTCATCTCTCCAATCTACACTAGCCAAAACCTCATGATACCAGGAGTTGAGGAATGCTGCACTTCTGAGACCTACCTTTCAGTGATCTGCCTTCCACCAGTCTCGTGCCATCCTACAGAATGGATTCCGTTCGCCCGCTGCCGCCTCTCCGCATTGCAGGGAATCTGGGCTCCAACTGGAAACTTTACAAACAGCGCTTCAAGCTGTACCTCGAAGCCAGGGACCTGGAAGCTGCCTCGGACGCACGTAAGATTGCTCTCTTCCTCTTCACAGCCGGTGACCATGCTCTGCACATTTACAACTCGCCCACCTCAGAGACTGAACTTATGAACTCTGTACACATGTGGACTCTCTGAAATGTTCCTTTTCCTATATCCTTTATTGTCGCATTCGTTATCCAGTGATTTGTAAATAGATTTGTTGGTTGTTCCAGTTCATGGTAGTCATCTGCACCAGGCACCTTCCTCTGTAAATAGTCTTGTTCCCTGTATATAGCCTTGTACATATGTCTTTGCACCTCACACATAGCTTGGTACATTCTCCACACACCCACACTATTTATTATCACATGCCTAGATCAACATTCTTTTATAAAAGGGGGATGTCATAATATACACCAGTGCAGACACACACTGATGGACACACACAGGGACCAATCAACACGTACAAACACCACAGCCAATCACCAGTTAGAATACACACACTATAAAAGCAGAGGGTACCACGGTTCCCGCTCATTCTGGGTGCTGCCTCTGAGTGTAACAGGAACTCATCCAGCCCAGCACGGACTCACAACACGTGCCGAGAGAATCAACTGGTTCGGACAAGGCTTAGGTCTCTAGTTTAAGTTAGCATCATTTAGACCCACAGTCATCGTGTGTTAGTTAGTTAGAAGTAGTTAATAAAATTGAGTTGAACCTTCATCAGTGTTGGAAGTGTCTGTTCATCTCTCCAGCCTACACTAGCCAACACCTCAGGGGCTACAGCTGATGTGGGGCTATGAAAGAGAAAGGTCCACTTGCATTTATATATGCCTTAAATATCAGTCTGGGCACTGGGGTGACTCTGTATAAAAGCAAATTACTGCGGATGCTGGAATCTGAAACCAAAGAGAAAATGCTGGAAAATCTCAGCAGGTCTGGCAGCATCTGTATTGAGAGAAAAGAGCTAACGTTTCGAGTCCAGATGACCCTTTTCTTTGGGGAGGTGCCTCTGTTGTTTTTCAAAATAGTATGATGGCGTCTTTTAGTCATATAATGATTATGACACATAAGCCTTTCGGCCCATCAAGTCTATGCCATCCATCTGACAGGGTAGCGAGTCAGTTCAAGATTGCACTCCTCACAAAACAGCACCCCTCAACAGCACACAGGAATGATGTCAGTAGCCTCTTACCTTAACATCATTATTGAGATCAGTGAATTTCTTCCGCCACTGTCACCAGTTCCAGGGATCAATGCTTTCACCAGTTCTGACCACTATTGCCCTTCAACGTGCCCAAGCGCAATTCTGTCACTGCAATTCTGCTGCTACCTGCCCTCGGTGGGACTTCTTGTACCAACGCAGCAGCAGATGTTCAGATTATGCGATATTCAGCTTCGCAGCCTGCCATTTTTCATTGTTCAAAGTTAAACCAGCCGACAGCAGTCAAAAGTCGCCTGCCGTTTAAGAGATGCAAGTTGCCTTACTGACGGCTAATTTTCTCTAAGTGCACAAATGGCAAATTAAAAGGAACTCAGGCTTTTCACGTGAAAATGAGACCCATGCCCCAAATTCATCGACCACGTCACTGAATGAGATTTTTCAACCCATCACAGATTTCTCCTTGTTTTCAGGCGATCACCAAATTTTGAAGCCCTGTAGAATCCGGTCAAGCTGGTGAAGGAGGTGTGCGGGATTGGAAATGGCTAAGACAGTGACAACTGTAGTTGCCATATTCACCCTGACTCTCCCCCACTGTGGAATCTCACGCTCTCTGAAATATTTTAACACATGCCCCAGTTCTCATTGGGATCCTCACTGTTTAAACTTGTGGAAGTTTGAGCTACATCAGCTGCCACCTATCCGGCTGCAAATGAAAGCAGTATTGCATGAGCAATCCTATTATTCAAATGAAACATCGGCGTATCCAACACTGTAATAAGGTCAATCCTTGTCAAGGAACGAAGTTGTGATTATAAGATAATAATGCATTAGATATTGCGTGCTGTTGAAGGGTAATGATGCCCTATGGTTATCTGCCTAACAGTAAATTAATATTTATGTGAAAATAAGAGAAGAATTACAGCAAGTGAGCAATAGTAAATCCTATTTTGATGGCATACATTTAGCACATCGTTGCTCCAGACCGTGAAATTCTGTGCCATTTGCATTGAAAAGACATGAGTGTTACGCTTCTAAAATAAGGCTCGAATCAGGGCATTTGCTTCCCTACTTCAAAGAGATTAGTTGCCTTTGTTCTTGTGAAACTAGATTAATTAATGAGGTTGATGTCCTAAGTGTAAGTGCCACGTCCTGCCTTCTGCAGCGGGTGAAATTCTTCACTCATAGCATGAGGATTTTAAGCTTAAAGTGCGACCAAAGAACAACAACAAAGATTTGCATTTATACTGTGCCCGGAACGAAAAATATCCCAGGACAGATAAGCAGACATTAGATCAGGAGACCTGGAAATTTGGTCAAAGAAGCACTAAGAAGCATTTTAAAGAACATGAATGAGGTAAAGAGGTTTAGGGCCCTGGCAATTAAGGACATGTTTGCCTTCAATTGACATTGAAGGCAATTGGATACGAATGCAGGTCCCTTCCAGTCAGAATCCGGGGGAAATTATAACGGGGAACAAAGAGATGGCAGAAGAATTGAACACATACATTGGTGATGTCATCACAAAAAAGAGCACAAATAAACTCCCAGAAATGTGAGGGTACAAAGAGTCAAGTGAAAGGGTGGATTTGAAGCAAATCAGCATTAGTAAGAAAATGGTGCTGGGAAAAATAAAGGGGTTAAAGGCTAATAAATCATGATGGCCTGATAATCCACATCCCAGAGTATTAAAGGATGTGGCTCTGGAAATATTGGATGCATTGGTGAACATCTTCCTAAATTCTCTAGACCCGGGAGCAGTTCCTACAGATTGGAGTGTGGCAAATGTCACCTCAGTATTTAAAAAGAGAGGGAGAGAAAAAAGGCAGAATTACAGACCAGTTAGTGAGGAAGATACTATGATAACGTGGGAAGAGTCTATTATAAAGCACAATACAGAACATTTCATAGAATCGTAGAATTTACAGTGCAGATGGAGGCCATTCGGCCCATCGAGTCTGCACCGGCTCTTGGGAAGGTCACCCTACTTAAGCCTGCGCTTCCACCTTATCCCCATAACTCAGTAAACCAGCATGACAGGCAAATTATGTTTAACAAATCTACTGGTGTTTTTTGAGGAGGTAATTAATAGAAAAGATAAGAGAGAATTAGTCAATGTAATCCATTTGGGCTTTCAGAAGGCTTTTGATGAGGTCCTTCATAAGATTAGTGAGATTAGTGAGAAAAATTAAAGTACAAGGGATAGGGCTAATGTGTTGGCGTGGATGGAGAATTGGTTGACAGGAAACAGAATGGGAATAAATAGGTCTTTTTTCTGAGCAGGCAGTGACTCGTGGGGTACTGCAAAGGGATCTGGGTGTCCTTGTACACCAGTCATTGAAAATGGAGAGGCAAATGTCACAAGCAATTAGGAAGATATGTGGCCTTCATTGCAAGAGAATTTGATTTCAAAAGTAGAGAAGTCTTACCGGGCATTGGTGAGACCATACCTGGGGTATTGAGTGGAGCTTTGGTCTCCTGACCTGAGAAAGGATATACTTGCCAAAGAGGGAGTGGAGCAGAGGTTCACTAGGCTGATACTGGGGTTACAGGGACTGCCCTATGAGGAGAGACTGAGTAAACTGGGCCTGTATTCATGAGAATTTAGAAGGATGAGACGAGATCTGATTGAAACATGTAAAATTCTAACGGGGCTAGGCAGTCTAGACACAGGGAGGATGTTTTCCCTGGTTGGCGAATATAGAACCATGGGACACAGATATGGGGTAGGCCATTTAGGTCTAAGGTTAGGAAAGATTTCTTCACTCAAAGGCTATGTACGTGTGGAATTCTCAAATAATAGGAATTTTTATTGGTGTTACAAGTAAGTTTACATCAACAGTGCAATGAAGTTAATGTGAAAATCCCCTAGTCGCCACAATCTGGCACCTGTTTGGGTAGAAGAGGGAGAATTCAGAATGTCCAAATCACGTAACAAGCACATCTTTCGGGAGGAAACCAGAGTGTCCGGGGGGTAAGCCACACAGAGAATGTGCAGACTCCACACAGACAATGATCCAAACCGGGAATGGAACCCGGTTCCCTGGCGCTGTGAAGCAACAGTGCTAACCACTGTGCTACAGTACCACAAAAGGCGGTGCAGGCCAAACCACTGAATGATATTCAAGAAAGAGATAGATAATTTTTAAATATTTAATGGCGTCAAGGGGCTTGGGGAGAAAGCAGGGACGGGATTCTCCCTTTTCTGGACTAAGTCCCCACGCCCGCCGGAAATGGGCTGGAATCACTCCGGACTTTCTCCTTAAAAGTCCGGAGTGATTCTCCATTCTCCATGGAGCTAGCACAGCCCCGGTTTGCGTCCCGCAGCTCTGGCTGCCGACGGGGCCTGCTGCCCAGGCTGCGCAAGCAACCGACGTCCGCAAGCGGGTCTGCGCATGCGCGCGGTTTCCCACTTCGACGCGGGCAGCGCTGACATGGAGGATGGAGACGGTGGGCCGCGTGGAGGAAGGTAGTTCCAGCTCCGATCGCGAAAACCCGCCGATCGGTGGCCCCCGATCGCGGGCCTGCCCACTGCTGAGCCCCCCCCCCCCCCCCCCCCCCAGATTCCGGTTTCCCCCCAGGACCGCCACCATTGTCGCAAGTCCGAGCTCCCGCTGGTGGTATCAGATTAGAACCATGCCGGCGGGACTGATCGGAGTTTGGCCCATCGTGCACCGGAGAATCGCCGCTGGGGACTTTTTCAGCGGCCCCCAACCGGCGCCACGTGAACTGCGGCGCACGGCTGGCGGGCGAATCTCCGGTCTGCAGAGAATCGTGACCCGGCGTCGGAGCGGCGTGGCCGGATTCTCGCGCCGCCCCGGCAATTCTCCGACCCGGCGCGGGCTTGGAGAATTCCGGCCCAGGAATATGGCATTGAGATGGAGGATCTGCCATTGTCATATTGAATGGCAAAGCAGGGTCAAAGGGAGAAAAATTTATTGAGGAGAGACATGAGGCCTGAATTGTCGCTATGCAGAGATATTGGAGGACTGCAGAGCTGGAGGAGGTTACAGGTATCGGAAGGGTCAGGCCTTGGTGGCACTTAAACATTAGGGTGAACATTTTCTAATCGAGGCATTGCTAGATCAGGAGCCCATGTACATCAATGAATATGTGCATAATGGACAATGAGACTTGGTATGAATTAGGATGTAGGGAGTAGAATTTTTGATAAGGTCGGTTTTGCTGGTGGGGGTGTTGAGGAGGTATAAGGAGACAAGGGGCTGGAAATCACTGGCTTTTAAAGCAGGCCAGCAGCACGGTTCGATTCCCGTACCAGCCTCCCCGGACAGGCGCCGGAATGTGGCGACTAGGGGCTTTTCACGGTAACTTCATTGAAGCCTACTCGTGACAATAAGCGATTTTCATTTTCATTTCATTTCATTTTTTCACATTTGGAACAGCTAAGTCGAGACGTAACAAAAGATGGATGTGGGTTACAACAGCAGATCAGTTGATATTGGCAATATAAGGGAGTTGGAAGCTCAGTGAAGGAAAGGGTATGGCGTCTGTAGCTTGACTCAGTCTATGGATGATGAAGGCAGCAATTGCGACTCAGTATTCTAAAAACAATCCCACTGGCCCAATCCCGCTTCATGGAGTGGACCTTCCTCTGCTTCAATTAATTCTCTGATTTCCTCTTTAAAAGATGCAATATACTCTGGCTCAATGAGTTCAAAAATATGCAAAGCTTTAATAGTTCTGTACAGAAATAAACTTTGCCGAATAACTTCTCTCATTTTAATGCTGACAACTCATGCTTGCTGATATGATCTTTATCCCCTCCCATGCAAAATACCCACTTTCGACCCATCGGTGTGAGAAATGTCACAAGGCCTTAGTTTCTTGAAAGTCTGGTCATTCTGGAACTGAATCCATGACAGTGCAGATCATATGTGGTCATTTGAATGGCTTGATAAGACTGAACGAACTTTCCTCAAATCACCTTCCATACCAATTCAAGCCTTTACAGAACTGCATGTTGATGAATCCAATATTCAAATGGCTCTCTTGTGTTACCTGGACAATGCCAAATAATAGCAATATTCTTGTTAGCAAATCAAATTTTTGATTGAACATTTTACTCTGCACATGGTTAGGCTCAACTACAAAACACTGAAGAATTTTACCACGGGATTCAGCCCCTGCACCACCAGCACACAATGGCAGGAGTATGTAAGAGGCCTGAGGATGGACTGCAGCAGCTTGCCAAATTACTTCAGCGGCAGCTCTCAGCACCAAGGGTGCCAAACCCACTGAAGAGGAGCAAAATCATGGGAATGGGAACGGCAGTGCAGTAGTTAGCATTGCTGCCTCACACCGCCGCTGAGGACCCGGATTCGATGCTGGCTCTGGGTCACTGTCTGTGTGGAGTTTACACATTCTCCCCGTGTCTGCGTGGGTTTCACCCCCACGACCCAAAAAGATGTGCAGGGAAGGTGGATTGGCTTTGCTGAAATTGCCCCTTCTTTGGAAAAAAGAAAGAATTGGACACTAAATTTATTTCAGAAATAATCACAGGAATGTCATGATAATGAAATTCTCCTGATTTACACCAATCTGAGGTCAACATTCTAAAAAATAAATTTAAAGTACTCAATTTTTTTTTCCAATTAAGGGCCAATTTAGCATGGCCAATCCATCTACACTGCACATCTTTTGGGTTGTGGGGTGAGACCCACGCAGACACGGGAGAATGTGCAAACTCCACACGGACAGTAACCCGGGGTCGACATCGAACCTGGGTCCTCAGCGCTGTGAGGCAGCAGCGCTAACCACGTGCTACCATGCCGCCCCATTCTGATGAGGGCAGCACGGTAGCACTAGTGGCTAGCACTATTGCTTCACAGCGCCAGGGTCCCAGGTTCGATTCCCCGCTGGGTCACTATCTGTGCGGAGTCTGCATGTTCTCCCCGTGTCTGTGTTGGTTTCCTCCGGGTGCTCCGGTTTCCTCCCACAGTCCAAAGACATGCAGGTTAGGTGGATTTGCCATGCTAAATTGCCCTTAGTGTCCAAAACGGTTCAGAGGGGTTATTGGGTTACGGGGATAGGGTGGACGTGACGGCATAAGTGGGTCGGTGCAGACTCGATGGGCCGAATGGCCTCCTTCTGCACTGTATGTTCTATGATGTAAACATATTTCACCATTCTTTCATTGGTGCTGGCTACGTCCTACCCAATAGTGGCACGAGAGCATCGTCACAACCAGGACATAACTACTACATGTGTTCCAGCACCACATTGTCGGGGCAATTAGGAGATGCGCAATAAGCAGGACTTTGCCAACATCAGCCGTAACTGAAGATCAAATGGAGAACAAAAAATCATTTTAGCTCCTTACAACAGTGGCTGCATTTCAAAGGTACTTAATTGGCTACGAAGATCTTTGGGATGTCTTGAGGTCATGAGAGGTATAAGCATCCCTGATTTTAATCACTTCACCATTGGTGAAGTGCTGTACCTTCAGCTGTCTCGGCCCAGGTACTGGAATTACCTCTCTCAATTTCTCCATTCACAACCTCACATTCTTCCTTCAAAACACTCCTTAAAACTTACCTCTTGGACCAAATCTTTGGCCATTTGTCCTGACATCTCCTTGTGCCACTCAAGTGTCCAATTTTGCCTAATAATACTCCTGTGAAGAGCTTTGGGATGTTTTATTGTCTCAAAGATAATATATATGTACAAAGTGTTGTTGTTTTGCGATATAAATGAATTATTTTTATTTTGTATGTGGCAATGTACGTAGAGATTCCAGTAACATGAAGATTGGGATACTTGGTGTAAAGTGATATGTCTGATCAGCCATGATTGTATTAAATTCCAGAACAGACTCGATGGGCTGAATGGCCGACTCCTACTCCTATCAAATCTGTTCCTATCAAACTATGTTCCTATCAAATCTGTTCCTTCCACTGATTTGGACTGAGGAGGTTACGAATTATTATCTGAATGGTCAGAAATTAGGAGGGGGGAATGTGCAGTGAGATCTGGGTGTCCTCGTACACCAGTCATTGAAGGTGAGCATTCAGGTTCAGTGGGCAGTAAAGAAGGCAAATGGTATGTTGGCCTTCATAGCGACAGGATTCGAGTATAGGAGCACGGATGTCTGATATACCATCAATAATCACGCGACGAGTGATGAACGTAACTGAGGCTTTAATACACTAAACAGCAGGCCTCCTGGTCTCTGGACCCGAACTAGGTCGGAGGCGGAGACTTGCCACCTTTATACATGAGCCCGAGGGGAGGAGCCAGAGGCGGAGCCAGCCTGGACAAGCCTAGGCATGTACAACACAACACAATGCAATACAATGCAATACTGTGGTTTACCACATTCACCCTTGTTTAAAAAAAAAGAGTCCGGCAGGGTGAAGTGGTCTTAAAGGTCAAGTCTGTCGGGGGCCTTGACCTTCCGTTGTGATCACCTCAGTCCCGGCTGTGGTGTGGGCACCGGTGTCAAGATCTGCCCGTCCGGGAACATTTTGTCCTCTTCTTCACCCAGATGTTGAGTCGGTGAAGGGGGTGTTTTGTTATGCTCTTGACGTAGCATAAGTTGCTTCCTTGATGTGCACTCTGACAAAGGAAGGTTCAGACTTGGAGATAGCTTTAACACATTTATTGAACTGTTAACGATTCTCCTACTTTGATTCGACTCTCCTGTTAATCCTGCTATAGCTACTGAGACTGACAAACCAGTCTGCTACAATCCAGGTGATGGGTGTGATGTGTTTCAAATCAACCCTGTGTACTCACTGAGTATCTCCATTGGAAAGAGAAAGATCATGTGTGCTATTCATATATATGGGTTGGTGTAATGCCCTCCTGTGGTAGTGTCACCTCTGTGTGTATCGTGAATGCCCATTGGTCATGTCCTATCTTACTGGCCTATTGGTTGAATGTCTGTGTGTCATGTCTCTGATGCTCCCTCTAGTGTCTAGCTAGGTGTAGTGTGTTCACACTAACCCCTTGTGTATTTACAGTGATGCATATCACCACAGGGGCTGGGGGGGAGGCGGTGTATGGGCGGAGGTGGTGGTGATTGTCGCCGGTGGGCCTGCGGGTGCTAGTTCATGAGGTAGGTGGGTCGGGGTGGGGCAAGATGGTGTAGGGTCAGGGGTGGTGGTGATGGTCGCTGGGGAACCTGCAGGTGCCAGATCCCGAAGGGAGACTGTGTCCTGTCGCCCGTCATGATGTGCCACATAGGCATATTGTGGATTTGCATGGAGGAGCCATAGCCACCTGGGGTGGCCACTGCCCAACACAAAATGGACGATTACAAAGAATGCAGGGAAAATGGACATGTTGCAAAAGGAAGCAGCTTGCAAAAGCGCTGTGTATTCTGACTGCTACAGAAACCAGACAGCACTGTGAAAAAAACAAGTTAGCATACTAATGAGGCAATACCCGGTGATTCGCAGGTACAATGGAAACAAGTTAACTCAAATCGCTACATTGAATAGAAGGCCAGACGTCTCGGCTCCAAGAGAAGTCCAAAACAATAAGCCCCAAGAACCGTCCAATGATCGAGGGACTGCCCCGTTATTGGGGAAATTCAAATCAATTGATTGGGAAGAGACCCAATCGATTTCAAGTGTATAGAGGGTCTGCCCAGGTGGGCGCGAGACCTTGGGAGAGGTATAAGACAGAGACCCCGACCCCAGCTCTCTGTCTCAGCCGGCCCTCCCAACAAGAACACCTTTGTAGCAGCTCTCGAACTTGACCACGGAGAGGAGAGGCCTGGCCAGCAGCCACCATCAAGTAAGTGTCATACAACGCATGCTATGAGAGTAGACACTCCTGACCCCTTTAGCCCACACCGACTGGAAGCCTGCGGATCCAGGACAAAGCAAGAGGCCATTGTTCCCTGATCCGGCAGTTCCCTTATCCAGATAAGTATTGGCCTGTTAGTGGTAGGGTTAGCCTAGTCTTGTAGTTTTATATGCATAATTAGTAGATAACTATTATAATAAACGTGTCTTGTTTGAACTTACTAACTGGTGTGTGGAGTTATTGGTCTGAACTTGAACTTGAAACTTGTGGCGGTATCTTAACGATACCTGGCGACTCTAGAGCTAAGGAACGAAACAGAGCCAAATTGAGTGTAAAGCACACTCACCCAGAATGAACAACAGAGCAGGACCTTCTCGATGAGGGGGTCGGATTTATGGCTCGTTGCATGCTTCTGGAGAATGATGGGCCCTGGGGCTGGCAGCCAGGATGGGAGCGAGGCTCCGGAGGTGAATTTCCGGGGGAAAGCAAACATGCGCTTGTGAGGAGTCTCGTTGGTGGCTGTACACAAGAGCGACAGGATGGAGTGGAGCGCGTCAGAGAGAACCTCCTGCCAGCAGGAGACTGGGAGACTTCTAGACCGTAGGGCCAGGAGGACGGCTTGCCAGACCATCGCGTTCCCCCTCTCTACCTGTCCGTTTCCCCGGGGGTTACAGCTGGTCGTCCTGCTGGAGGCGATGCCCTTGCTGAGCAGGAACTGACGCAACTCGTCGCTTATGAAGGAGGAACCCCGATCGCTATGGATGTAGGTGGGGAACCCAAACAAGGTGAAAAGACTGTGCAGGGCCTTGATGACGGAGGCAGAGGTCATGTCAGGGCACGGGATAGCAAAGAGGAATCTTGAGTACGCGTCAATGATGTTGAGGAAGTACACGTTATGCTTAGTGGAGGGGACGGGCCCTTTAAAATCAATGCTGAGGCGCTCAAAGGGGTGAGAGGCCTTTACCAGGTGTGTTCTGCCTGGCCGATAGAAGTGTGCCTTGCACTCCGCGCATACCTGGCAGTCCCTGGTCACGGTCCTGACCTCCTCGATGGAGTAAGGCAGGTTGCTAGCCTTGATGAAGTGAAAAAAACAGGTGACCCCTGGGTGACAGAGGTCATTGAGGAGGGCCCGGAGTCGGTCTACCTGTGCGCTGGCACAGGGACCGCGGGATAGGGCATCTGAAGGCTTATTGAGCTTCCCAGGTTGATACAAGATATAATAGCTGTAGGTGGAGAGCTCGAGCCTCCACCTCATAATTTTGTCATTCTTTATCTTGCCCCGCTGTGTGTTATTGAACATGAAGGCAACCGACAGTTGGTCAGTGAGGAGAGTGAATCGCCTGCTGGCCAGGTAATGGCTCCAATGTCGCACAGCTTCTACGATGGCTTGGTCATCCTTTTTGACGGAGGAGTGTCGAATTCCAGAGGCATGGAGGGTACGGTAGAAGAAAGTCATGGGCCTGCCCGCCTGGTTGAAGGTAGCGGCCAGGGCAAAGTCCAATGCATCGCTCTCCACATGGAATGGGATGGACCCATCCACTGCGTGCATCGCGGCTTTGGCAATATCTGCCTTGATGCGATTGAAGGCCAGTCGGGCCTCAGCCGTCAGGGAAAAATAGTGGATTTGATCAGTGGACAGGCCTTGTCCGTATAATTTGGGGCCCACTGGGCATAGTAAGAGAAGAACCCCAGGTATCTCTTCAGGGTCTTGGGACAGTGGGGAAGGGGAGTTCCAGGAGGGGGTGCATGTGGTCGGGATCGGGCCCTAGGACTCTGTGCTCCACGACGTGGCCGAGGATGGCTAGGTGGGTTGTGCGGAAGATGCATTTTTCTCTATTATAGGTGAGGTTCCAGAGTTTAGCGGTGTGGAGGAAGTGCCGAAGGTTCTCGTCATAGTCCTGCTGGCCATGGCCGCAGATGGTGACATTGTCTAAGTACAGGAACGTGGCCTGCATCGCGTACTGGTCAACCATTTGGTCCATTTCTCTTTGGAAGACCGAGACCCTATTAGTGATCCCAAAGGGGACCCTGAGGAAGTGGTAGAGGTGGCCATCTGCCTTGAAGGCAGTGTATTGGCGGTCCTCCAGGAGGATAGGGAGCTGGTGGTACACGGACTTCAAGTCAACTGTGGAGAAGACTCGATACTGCGCAATCTGATATGCGGGGGAGGGGGTATGCATCGAGCTGCATGAACCGGTTGATGGTCTGGCTGTAATCGACGACCATCAGGTGCTTCTCCCTAGTCTTGACGACCACCACTTGGGCTCTCCAGGTGCTGTTGCTAGCCTCAATGATCCCCTCTCGCAGGAGTCGCTGGACCTCCGACCTGATAAAGGGCCTGTCCCGGGCACTGTATCGTCTGCTCCTGGTAGCGACGGGCTTACAATCCAGGGTGAGATATGTGAAGAGCGAGGGTGGGACGACCTTAAGGGTTGCGAGGCTACAGACGGTGGGGGGGGGGGCAGAGGTCTACCGAATTTTAAAGTAAGGCTCTGTAGGTGGCACTGGAAGTCGAGCCCCAGTAACAGGGCAGAGCAGAGATGGGGGAAGGACGTCGAGTTTGAAGTTAGTGTACACTACGCCTTGTACAGTTCGGGACCAGAGGCCAGGAGGCTTGCTGTTTAGTGTATTAAATTGATATGCCATCAATAACACACGACGAGTGATGAACGTAACTGAGGCTTTAATACACTAAACAGCAAGCCTCCTGGCCTCTGGACCCGAACTGGATCGGAGGCAGAGACTAGCCACCTTGAACATGAGCCCAAGGGGAGGAGCCACAGGCGGAGCCAGCCTAGACAAGCCCAGGCATGTATAACACAACACAATGTAATACACTGCAATACAATGCAATACAGTGGTTTACCACAATGTCTTGCCACAATTATACAGGGTCTTGGTGAGGCAACACATAGAATATCGTGTGCAGTTTTGCTGAGGAATCAAACTTATCTGAGGAAGGGTGTTCTAGATATAGAGGGAGGGCAGCAAAGGTTTACCCGATTGATTCCTGAGATGGCAGTCCTGACATACGAGGAGAGATTAAATCTGTTAGGATTGGATTCGCAGGAGTTCAGAAGAATGAGGGGGCAATCTCATGGAAATCTATAAAGATCTAATGGGACTGGACAGGGTAGATGGAGGAAGGATGTTCACTATGGTGGCTGTGTCTAGAAACAAGGTCACAGTCTGAGGATAGAGGGTCGACCATTTAGGACAAATAAGAGGACAAATTTCTTCACCCAGAGAGTGGTGAGCCTGCGGAATGTGTTGCCACAGGAAGTAGTTGTGTCCAAAACATTGGCAGCATGATAGCATGGTGGTTAGCACAGTTGCTTCACAGCTCCAGGATCCCAAGTTTGATTCCCAGCTTGAGTCACTGTCTGTACAGAGTCTGCACGTTCTCCCCGTGCTTGCGCGGGTTTCCTCCGGGTGCTCCTGTTTCCTCCCACAGGCCAAAGATGTACAGGTTCAGTGGATTGGCCATTCTAAATTGCCCTTAGTGTCCAAAAAGGTTGGGTGGGGTTACTGGGTTACGGGGATAAAGGGGATGGGAGGCATGGAGATTTCGCAGGGTGCTTTTTCCAAGGGCCGGTGCAGACTCGCTGGGCCGAATGGCCTACTTCTGCACTGTAAATTCTATGATTGTATGGGTTCAAGAAGGAGTTTAATATATCACTTAGGGTGAAGGAGATCAAAGGATATGGGGGAAAACGGGATTCGGCTGTTGAGTTGGTTGATCAGCCATGATCATAATGAATGGCAGAGTGGGCTTGAAGGGCCAAATGGCCTCCTCCTGCTCCTATTTTTTCTATGTTTCTATAATACGGCGGTATAACTGAGGGTGGACACACATGTCGGATGCCGCAACATTCAAGAAATGAGCAACATCTGTTACACAGACAAGTCCCTCAGAAGGACATCAGGTTTTATTGTTACATATGTCTCAGTCGCATATTTAAAATCTTCAGAATAATTTCCAGATTTAAACCCTGAGCCAGGATTTAAACCCATTGTCTATTGTCCCGAGGTCGCAGGCTCCTGTCGGGAGAGATAAGATGACACGCTGCACAGCCACTTTCCACTCACTCTACCAGAGGCTGGAGTACGTGCATTTTAAATGGATCTGTGACCAGCTGGTAGTTAATGCATTGGCTGGTTGTTATTATTATAGTCCAGCTGAGTTTACACAACAATGACCGTGAACAGCTGTGAGTTTCATTTCAAAGAGGATCCTCACATTGAATTGACTAAATAGAGACAGGAGGGTTTGACGTTTCATTGTTTTGGAAACGGTAATGATTTCAGCCAAGTTGAAGCTGAGATACCAAAAATGAGTACGCTTTATTATCCATCACTTGACTTGATGCTGTTGTGTTAAACATCTGGACTGAATATCAAATTTGATTATGCATTTGCATAAAACACCCATTGAGGCGGGATGTAACTATTTCATTCCTGAATGCTTATTGTACAGATGGACAGCGCGAGACTGAGGGCTTTGAAATGAAATGAAAATTGCTTATTGTCACGAGTAGGCTTCAAATGAAGTTACTGTGAAAAGCCCCTGGTCGCCACATTCCGGCGCCTGTCCGGGGAGGCTGGTACGGGAATTGAACCGTGCTGCTGGCCTGCCTAGATCTGCTTTAAAAGCTAGCTCTTCAGCCCTGTACTAAACGAGCCCCAGGCTTTGTTCAATAAACCCTGTTGGGGAAAATTAACCGCAACTGTTTGGAAGTCAGCAGTAGACATTATGCACGGCAGTTCAGCTAGTATCTGGAAAAGAAAGATGGGCCAATGTTTCTGTCACAACTCATGCTTATCTAGCATTCCCCTTCACCCGCCCGTCAACATAACATTCCCAGAATTGTTAGGGTGCAGAAGGAGGCCATTCGGCCCACCATGTCTGCACTCACTCTCCAAACGATCTTCCTGACTTGATGCCATTCCCCTGCCTTTTCCCTGCACCTGTACCCTTGTTTCGATTCAAATAATCATCTAATGCCCTCTTGAATGTCTCGATGGAACATGCCTCCCCCACACTACCAGGCGTGCATTCCAGACCTGAACAACTCGTTGTGTGAAAAAAAATTCTCACATCACATTTTCGTCTTTTGCAAATCTCTTTAAATCTGTGCCCTCTCTTCTCAATCCTTTTTTGATAGGGAACAGTTTCTCCCGATCTGCTCTGTCCATCCCCCTCACGACTTTGACTATCTCTATCAAATCTCCTCTTAGCCTTCTTCTCTCCAAGGAGATCAGTCCCAACCTCCCCAATCTGTCTTCATAACTGAAGTTTCTCATCCCTGGAACCATTATTGTAAACCTCTTCAGAACTTTCTCCAATGCCTTCACATCCTTGCTATAGGGGCTGGTTTAGCTCACTCAGCTAAATTGTTGGCTTTTAAAGCAGACCAAGCAGGCCAGCAGCACGGTTTGATTCCTGTACCAGCCTCCCCGGACAGGCGCCGGAATGTGGCGACTAGGGGCTTTTCACAGTAACTTCATTGAAGCCTACTCGTGACAATAAGCGATTTTCACTTTCACTTTCACTACAGAGTGACACCCAGGACTGCACATAAAATAGAGCTGGTTCAGCACAGGGCTAAAGAGCTGGCTTTTAAAGCAGACCAAGGCAGGCCAGCAACACTGTTCAATTCCCGTACCAACCTCCCCAAACAGGCGCCAGAATGTGGCGACTAGGGTCTTTTCACAGTAACTTAATTTGAAGCCTACTTGTCTCAATAAGCGATTTTCAATATGTCAGCTGACATTTAACTGCAGTCTTATGTAAGTTCACCATTAACTCCTTTAGCCCTTACAAGAGGCAACATGCATACCATAGGCCAATTCGATATCAATGCAGCTTACATTCCCCTTCAGGTACAGGTTAAACTGCTGTGCACTTCCAACACTTCACATCTTCATTGGAAACCAGAAATTCCGACAGGGGTGTCATCTTTCTCATCGTTGGTGACATTGGCACTTATGTGCTTGCTGTCCTTTCCCAGATGCCCTGGTAATGTAGTGATGAGACTCCTATTTAAACTGCTGTCAACCTGGTGCTGATGGTGCTCGAGAATGATCCTCCAACATAGGTTCAGAAAATACTGGATGATCTCAGCAGGTCTGACTGCATCAGTGGAGAGAGAAGGGAGCCAACATTTCGAGTCGGGATGAGCCTTTGTCAAAGCTTCTAGACTCGAAACGTTAGCTCCCTATCTCTCCACAGATGCTGTCAGACCTGCTGAGGTTGTCCAGCATTTTCTGTTTTTGCTTCAGATTCCAGCACCTGCAGTAATTTGCTTTTCTCGAACATAGATTGTTGTGTTTGAAGAAATGTAGGGGAAAAGTAGGCTAAGTAACTTTCAAAACTTAAAACGATGAAATTTAATTGGACTATTTTACATTTGTCGTGTTAGATTCCATGGTGGTAGTGACTGAGAATCAATTAAATCACTGAAAAGGGTGACATGTTTATCTGAGGCAAAACGTTTGGAATATTCCAATTATAACTGGATGCTCGAATAGGAGAAGATGTACTTTGATGGACTAATTGAGCCTTTCTGATCTTTGATGTAACTTCTTCATATAAGCAGAATGACAGAAAAGGTTTCATGTTTCGGGAGAGAGAACCTTCATCAGAATTGGAAGTTGAAAAGAAACAAAGCCTGTTCTGTGCTGTACTGTTCTATGTTCTAAAGCCCTTTACAAGACTGAACTAGGTAAAGAGAAAAGGGAACAGAAAGTAAGATTAAATGATCCATTTACTAGTTTGTGTCAGAGAGGCAGTTAATGAGTCTAAAGTCCACTAATATATATATATTTTTGAAAAACAGCACTAACTAATGTGCGAAGATTTCAGTCTAATCCCAGAAGATTATTAGATGGAATATGGTGTGAAAATAGCCAAATGGGAATCCGATTGGTGAGCATGCTTTTAGTTACCTAGGCCTTAGGCTCAGGAATTACTTCCATAAAACCTGCTTCCTCGTCATCTCTCTCTGACTTTAAGGCCCCCCCTCAAAATCTATCGTTTCGACCAAGCTTTTAATCATGTATCCTACAATCTCCTTATGTTGTTTGGTGTTAGGTTGTTGTATGTTTACACTCCTCTGGAGCAACATATCCTTAAAGTCACCATACAAATGCAATCCCAATAAATACAATCTCCACAATCTCCATGAATATCGTCACTTGGAATTTCCCCTCCATGTCACTCACCATCCTGACTTGGAAAAATATTGGCGTTCCTTCACTGGCGCTGGGTCAAAATCCTGGAACTCCCTCCCTAACAGCACAGTGGATGTACCTACATCTCAGGCACTGCAGTGGTTCAAGAAGGCAGCTCACCACCACCTTCTGAAGGGCAATTAGGGATGGGCAATAAATGCTGGCACAGCCAGTGACGCCCACTTATCGTAACAAAAGGAAGGGACTGCAGCCAATATTCTGACCAGAAGACTGAAGCGTTCTGACGAAAAAGATAAGATATTGCTCACTTTGAGATTGATTAGTGTAGGGTAGGCGGCTAAAGCTGTCATGATCAGGCCGGCAATGGGAAGGTGAATTGAACTGTAAACTATGGGGATGTGATGCTCAACAATCTGATCAGCCAAACCTGGGTTTAGTCTTGCCAACATAAAGATGGCTCTATGAACAGTGAATGTAATATGCCAGACTATTGGACCACGGGGGGAAAGCGGGATTAGGCTATTGAGTGAATGATCAGCCATGATCATAATGAAACAAAGCTAGCTCGAAGGGCCAAATGGCCTCCTCCTGCTGCTATATTCTATGTTTCTATGTTTGCCGTAATAGTGCACCTTTCATTCTGTCACTCAGCAGTTTGCAGCCAATAATCATTTATGTAGTCATTTGTGTCGCATAGGTAATTTGGCAGCATATTTTCTCACAGTTGAGTTCCACAAACAGCGATGCGGGAGAGACCAGGGTCGGGGTTACCGTTCCAGTTTAAGCCCTGTGGCAGGGGCAGTGTTATAACCTGCCTGCTTACCACTGGCTGGGGACTAATGACAATCCCACAATCCTTTGGGGGGATGAGCTTCCCCAATGAGGGGGCGGAGAAATCATTATCAGATTCCCTGCATAAATTGAGCTGGCCAGTTTGGAACCAGCAGAGAGAGAGAGGAGTGAGCAGCAAGGGAAGTTGCTGCTGCTGTTGTATATATATATGTTATTGTAAATAAATGTTATTTCTTTGTATCCTGAAGACTCGTGCTGGATTCTTCGTGGCCCTCACAAAACTGGCGACGAGGGTTAAAGTGAATAGCTGTCAACACCGCTGAAGCCACCTCCCTGGATTTTTGTTGGAAACAGGTTGGACGTTGTTTTCTATTGCACCATGCCTCTGTATGGACGTTTGGATGTTTTTGATGCTGCGCTGGAAAGCTGGAGCCAGTACGCACAACGGATGCGTTACTATTTCCGGGCAAACAACATCACCAAAAGCGAGCACCAGGTGGTCATATTGCTCACCGCCTGTGGCCCGCATTCGTTTGGGGTGATTAGGAGCCTTACGTACCCAGCTGCGCTGGACACCAAAACATTTGATGAACTTATAAACTTAGTGGGGCAACATTTTAACCCAACCCCATCCACGATAGTCCAACCTTACCGGTTTAATACTGCTGAGAGGACCCCAGAAGAATCCCTTGCCGACTTTCTATCCAGGCTACGCAGGATTGCGGGGTACTGTGACTATGGTGAGACCTTGTCAGAAATGTTACGTGACCGTTTGGTTTGCGGTATTACCAATGCGGCCACCCAGGGAAAGTTGTTAGCCGAGCCAACATTCACTATTCAACAGGCCATTCAAATAGTATTGTCCCGAGAGAGTGCAGAACGAGGAGTGCAGGAGCTACAGGGAATGGAGGTGCATGCCTTAGGGCGCAACCCCTTCAGTCCGAAAGAGTCCCCCTGTACCCCTGCGGTACCTTGGGCAAGGCGATGTCCGGATCGACGCCAGTGGCCGTTGGACATTCCTCCCCAAAGGGAGCCTTCTCCAGAACCAATGGATGAGGAGCCTTGTCCGTGTCAGCCCAGGGGCCGTACCTTTCATTTGGATGAACCTGCGGCAACTACTCCCGAGGACGTGAAGACGGAGGATGCCTGCAGCTGCATTGTGTGGCAGCTCCCCGTGTGGCCCCCATTAAAGTGACAGTACGGGTCAATGGTCACCCGCTTGAGATGGAGTTGGACACTGATGCAGCGGTCTCCGTGATCGCCCAGAGGACATTCAACTGCATCAAGACCCTTACATTAACTGACACACAGGCCAGGTTGGCCACCTATACGGGGGAACCATTGGACATTGCAGGAACTACGATGACCCCTGTTGTTTATGGATGCCAGGAGGGGCGTTTCCCACTTACTGTGGTGCGCGGCCATGGGCCCAGCCTGTTGGGTCGTGACTGGTTGCGCCATTTGCGGTTGCAGTGGCAGCACATCCTCCAAACAGTTTCTGGAGGGTTGACAGGTGCTAGGACAATACCCAGATGTATTCCAGCCCGATTTGAGGAAAATAAAAGGGGCAGTAGCCCGTATCCAAGTCGAACCAGGAGCCACGCCGCGCTAATTCCGGGCGCGCGCAGTGCCTTACGCCTTGCTCGAGAAGGTAGAGGGGAGCTCACTCATTGGGAGACTTTGGGTATCATCAGGCCTGTCCGTTTCGCTGACTGGGCAGCACCAATTGTACCTGTAATGAAGCCAGATGCCACAGTTCGCTTTTGCGGCGACTATAAACTTACAGTGAATACGGCTTCCCGACTCGACCGATACCCAATGCCTCGCATAGAGGATCTCTACGCGAAGCTTGCAGGCGGACTCTCGTTCACAAAATTAGATATAAGTCACGCCTACCTACAGTTGGAGCTAGACCCTGCCTCCCGGCCATATGTAACGATTAATACACACCGGGGCCTGTATGAATATACATGGTTGCTCTTAGGAGTATCCTCTGCCTGCGCTATTTTTCAACGTGTTATGGAGCGCATTTTGAGAGGTTTACCATGTGTTGCTGTCCACTTAAATGACGTTTTGATCACAGGGACGTCGGAGCAGGAACATTTGGAAAATTTGGAGGCTGGCCTTCGATGCTTTTCGGAGGCTGGAGTCCGTTTACGTTGCACAAAGTGTGTCTTGCAGGCAAAGGAAGTAGCCTACCTGGGTTATCGGGTGGACCGCGAAGGTTTGCATCCCATCGCAGAGAAGGTGCGCGCGATTCAACAGGCCCCTGCCCCGACTGACACTTTGCACCTTCGTTCGTTTTTCAGCCTCGTAAACTATTACGGAAAGTCCCTCCCCAATCTGGCAACTATGCTGGCACCTTCTGCTAAAGAAGAATCTCACCTGAGTTGGGGTCAGCCACAAGAAACCGCTTTCCGGCGGGTAAAACAACAATTGTCGTCGTCTGGGTTACTAACCCACTATGATCCTGGAAAGCCTTTGCTCGTCACATGTGATGTATCCCCGTATGGTATTGGGGCCGTCCTGTCCCACAAGATGGAGAACGGGGCCGAGCGGCCGATAGCTTTGGCCTTCTGCACATTGACTGCAGCGGAAAAAATGTATGCGCAGATCGAGAAGGATGGCCTGGCAGTGGTCTTTGCGGTGAAACGTTTCCACCAGTCTGTGTATGGCCGCCACTTCACTATCGTGACTGATCATTAGCCTCTGCTGGTGTGAATTGCGCTTTCACGTATCTGATCGTCAGTCCAGAAGTAAAACACTCGAACACGTCAGTAACGAATATTCGTTTATTTACGGCCGGGACAAATCTCTAAGCAGTCGGGTAACCACCTTCGAGAAGTGCCAAAATCCCAGAATAAGGACGGTATCTTTATACATCTTACAGCTTAGGGGTGGACCCCTTAAATTCCTAGATACACCTATGATTTGGCAAGGATCCAAAACATGTACATATATGGAATTATTCTTCGAGGTTGGGAGGTTATTTTTGACATAATCATTAGCACAAGTCACTATTAATGCTGTTCACAAAGGTCTTTCTTATCCCATGGCCATATGGCTCAACTCACTCCAAAGACAGTCCCTCTTACATTTCAATGTTTATTTGTTCCAACTGGTCAAACGAGCTTAATTACGTTATCTCTGCAATAAAGTAACGGTTCCCATTCATTCCATTCTTTGCCTTTTTGACCTCTCTGCTTTTACAGATGCGGGTCAGAACATTAATTAGTACCAAAGTCACACTCCCTATATTCCATCCCATAACCTTCTGACATC
Source organism: Scyliorhinus canicula (assembly GCF_902713615.1). Taxonomy (NCBI): domain Eukaryota; kingdom Metazoa; phylum Chordata; class Chondrichthyes; order Carcharhiniformes; family Scyliorhinidae; genus Scyliorhinus; species Scyliorhinus canicula. The sequence continues at coordinate 28,263,295 of NC_052148.1, read as the reverse complement.
TTTGCTTTCACAGATGCCGGTCAGACACACTCCCTTTATTTCATCCCTTGACCTGTTGACATCTCTTTCACAGAGCTTTTCAGAACTGTTATATTAACCCTATCAGCGAAGTTCCAAATGAAATCCACTTCTACACTGGGACTTTTCAGAGAGGATAAGCCAATACCGCCCATTGCTTCTGCACGGATCCAGCGCTGGGCTTTGTTGCTCGCTGCCTACGAGTATTCTCTGGAGCACAAACCAGGAACCCAGATAGGGAATGCCGACGCACTGAGCCTATTGCCTTTATCGACCGGCCCATGTCGACCCCCACAACCGATGAGGTGGTTTCGACCCTAAATTTTATGGACACCTTGCCTGTCACGGTATCACAGATCCATGAGTGGACCCAGACGGAGCCAGTCCTGTCAAAGGTTTGGCATATAGTCTTGTATGGTGGGCAGCATGGACAGCTCCCAGGCGAGTTGCGGGCATTTTCCTCCAAGCTGTCCAAATTCAGTGTGGAAGACGGCATCCTTTTGTGGGGGACGCGTGTGATTGTCCCGGCAAAAGGACAGGAGCTGATACTGAGAGACTTGCACAATGGGCATCCAAGTGTAACCAAAATGAAAATGTTGGCCCGGAGTTATGTCTGGTGGCCAGGCCTTGTCACCGACTGCTCCATTTACCAGGAGCATCAGAAGCTTCCGCCGGCCGCGTCGCTACATCACTGGGAATGGCCAGGGCGGCCTTGGGCGCGCTTGCATGCAGATTTCGCTGGCCCTTTTCAAGGATCCATGTTCCTTCTATTAATCGACGTCCAGTCTAAATGGCTAGAGGTGCATAAGATGGTAGGCACAACGTCCTGCGCAACAATCGAGAAGATGTGTTTGTCTTTCAGTACGCATGGCCTCCCCGAGGTGCTGGTCACGGACAATGGCACTCCGTTCACAAGTGAAGATTTTGCGAAGTTCATGAAGATGAACGGCATACGCCATATCCGCACTGCCCTTTACCACCCGGCTTCAAATTGGTTGGCGGAGCGCGCAGTGCAGACATTCAAACGAGGCCTCAAGAAGCAGTCTTCCGGGTCGATGGAAACGAGATTGGCTCGTTTTTTGTTTTCATATAGGACCACCCCCATGTGGTGACTGGGGTAGCTCCCGCAGAATTCCTAATGGGCCGGAGACTTCGCACCCGCCTTAGCATGGTTTTCCGGGACATTGGCGCATAAGTATGCCGCACACAAGAACGGCAGGGACATGGTTTTTCGCGGCATCGGCCGATTCGGCAGTTTACGCCCGATGACCCAGTGTTCGTTCGGAATTTTGCTGGTGGTGCCCAGTGGGTCCCTGGCGTAACCTTTCGCCAAACGGGCCCTATCTCTTACCAGGTACAAGCCCAGGAGTGTCTCCAGCGCAAACATGTAAACTACGTTCGGTCCAGAAGACTATCCCTTCCAAAGATTCACCACCCCAGGAGCTCATTTCTGCAGCCACAGAGACCAGACACAATGGAAAGTATTCCTCACAATCTTCCTCTGGTGCCTCACTCAAAGCCTGCGCAGGTCGTGACAGAACCGTGTGGAGATAGAGACGTCGAGATGACGGAGGCAACAGACTCTGACTCCGAGATGGAAACACAAGACACCTCAGAAGGGGAATCCTCGGGCCCACGGGCCGTGGATGTACAACCATTACGCCGTTCATCACGGAAGCGCCGGTCTCCGTCTCGTTACACGCAACCCGATCCAGCACCTCGTGCAAATGGTGTCCGGTCTATGGCAAAACAAGTCCGCCCTCCTTCGCCAGGATTCCTTGGACTTTGGGGGGGAAGGATGTTATAACCTGCCTGCTTACCACTGGCTGGGGACTAATGGCAATCCCACAATCCTATGGGAGTATGCGCTTCCCCAATGAGGGAGGCGGAGAAAACATTAGCAGATTCCCTGCATAAATAAAGCTGACCAGTTTGGAACCAGCAGAGAGAGAGGAGTGAGCAGCAAGGGAAGTTGCTGCTGCTGTTGTATATATATGTTATTGTAAATAAATGTTATTTCTTTGTATCCTGAAGACTCGTGCTGGATTCTTCGTGGCTCTCACGAAAGGCGGGAACCCAGAGTGTTGAACGGCGCAAAGTCCAGTGGGAAATGGTGCCAAATCGCATAATGATAGGCTAATTAATTATGCAGCCCGAGGTTTCCCAACATTATTAACGAGACGGGGGGGGGGGGGGGGGGGGGTGCAGAAAATAATGGGCTCTGCCGTCATATCTGCGTGCCTTATAAAAAAGTCACCCGGACAGATACAGCTTTATTACACTTTTCACTACAGATCAGGAAATGGAGTGTAGAACCCAAGGAACACCAGCACTCAAATTCAATTATGCTTTGCTGGAAGTACTGCTGAATGTAGTGGAGGAGAGGAGGGATAGAAACATAGAAATTAGGAGCAGGTGGAGGCCATTTGGCCCTTCGAACTTTGCCATTTATTCTGATCAATAGCTGAACATCCAACTCAATAGCCTAATCCCACTTCACCCCATATCCTTTGATCCCCTTCTCCCTAAATGCTATTTCTAACTGCTTCTTGAACATGTGCAATGGCCTCAACTGCTTCCTGTGGTAATGAATTCCACAGGCTCACCGCTCTCTGAATGAAGAAATTTCCCCTAATCTCTGTCCGAAATGGTCGACCTCATATCCTCAGATTGTAACCCCTGGTTCTGGACACATCCACCATCGGGAACATCCTTCCTGCATCTACCCTGTTAGAATTTTATAACTTTCTACGAGATCCCCCCTCATTCTTCTGAACTCCAGCGAATACAATCCTAACCAATTTATTTTGTGGGCGGCACAGTAGCACAATGGTCAGCATTGTTGCTTCACAGCGCCAGGGTCTCAGGTTCGATTCCCGGCTTGGGTCACTGTCTGTGCAGAGTTTGCACGTTCTTCGAGTGTCTGCGTGGGTTTCCTCCGGGTTCTCCGGTTTCCTCCCACAGACGAAAGATGTGCAGGTTATGTGGATTGGCCATGTAAAATTGCCCTTAATATACAAAAAGGTTAGATAGAGTTACTGGATTATGGGATAGGGTAGAGGTGTGGGCTTAAGTGGGGCGCTCTTTCCAAGGGCCGGTGCAGACTCAATGGGCCGAATGACCTCCTTCTGCACTGTAAATTCTCTGATTTTATGATTCTCTCCTCGTACGTCAGTCCTGCCATCCCAGGAATCAGCCTGGTCAACCTTTGCTGCACTCCCTCCAGAGCATGAACATCCTTCCTCAGATAAGTAGACCAAAACTATGCACAATAGTTCAGATGTGGCCTCACCAAGGCCATGTATAATTCCAGCAAGACATCCATGTTCCTGTATTAGAAATGTGTCTTCTACCCAATGCCTTCTACCCAAGGGATGGAAGGAGGAGGCTGGCCTGACTCACCAACTCTGTGCGGGAGGTAGTTACCCGGTTGGAGAGCGCCAACTGCATTCTTAAGAGGACAGCCCTGAAGAGCAGGAAAAGATGAATGACCCTCATCCATGCTGCCAAGTCAAATAAACCCTCTACTCCAAAGTTGCTCACGGAATGGCAACTGTGACACGGGCCTCAGAGGCAAGGCTCCACCTGTGCAGCCCGTGCAGAAAATTACATCTCAATATGATGCAGTGATGCCTCGTAGCCCCACTGCAGTCCATGCAGTTTGCAGACAGAGAGGTGACTGGATCTTGGTCTATGCCACGCTGAGAGTTCATATTGTGTGGAGGGAGTTGGCATGGTGGGCAGCAGCATTTGCTGGGGCTGCCATACATATAGAACATAGAACAGTACAGCACAGAACAGGCCCTTCGGCCCTCGATGTTGTGCCGAGCCATGATCACCCTACTCAAACCCACGTATCCACCCTATGCCCGTAACCCAACAACCCCCCCCCCCCCCCCAACCTTACATTTTAGGACACTACGGGCAATTTAGCATGGCCAATCCACCTAACCCGCACATCTTTGGACTGTGGGAGGAAACCGGAGCACCCGGAGGAAACCCACGCACACACGGGGAGGACGTCCAGACTGCACACAGACAGTGACCCAGCCGGGAATCGAACCTGGGACCCTGGAGCTGTGAAGCATTTATGCTAACCACCATGCTACCCTGCTGCCCACTGCTACTGTGCTGCCCACATATGCCAGCCTTATTCTGCTATCTGCATGAGCTCACCGCTCTGGAGCATATTGCTGGAGAACCCTTAAGGACAAACTGTAGTGAATCAGTTGGCACACAGGAGCCAGCGGTGAAGACTGCCATCATGCGAACGCTACCCATAATCCAATTACTATCATACCATCTTCTCTTCTTGCACAGGACAAGTTAATACACAACAAAAAGTAGAGAGAGACAGGGAACGGGAAGGGGCAAAACTAAACTCCAGCCCCTCACACTGGGCTGGCGAGCTGGCAGGGCAGATTCTGGACTGTTCATGTGCAGATGGTGAGGTCGACATCCAGCAGGGAACCATGCTTATTGCCAGTGACATAGAAATCTAAGGGCGATGCCCAGCCCATGCAGTCATTCACCATCTCCTGTTTTAATTACAGGTACCAGCAAGAAGAGGGTGAGGCCCGACCCGGAACCAGCGTTCAGCACCAACTCCAACCGGCAGACGGGTGAGGAGGGTCAGGGCGATGAGGACAGTGCAACTGTAGAGCCATCACTGTCCCCTCCACAAGCCCAGACACACACCTCATTGTGCTCTAGCTCTAGTTCAGGCAGGGTCTCACACTTTGGTGGTCACCTCACTGACACGTGTCCACAGTAGGGGGTGGCAGTGACAGCCTCAGATGATGAGCCGCTAGGCCAAGATGCTGGACATACAGTGAGAGACAGAGAAACATCAGGCAGAGGTGTCGGAGACCCTCAACAGGGAGGCATGCAAGGTGGAGAAGTCCATTCATCTGCATTCTAATCAAATGGCAATGACATGTGTGTGATCGAGGCCTGTATGAGGAGGATGACAAACGTTATGGAGAACCTGATCAAACATAATGTCCAGTTTTTCTCGAACATGTGCGCAGACCTGCATTCCATCGCGGTACAACATAGATCATAGACTTTACAGTGTAGAAGGAGGCCATTCAGCCCATCGAGTCTGCACCGGCCCTTGGAAAGAGCACCCTACCCAAGCCCACACCTCCACCCTATCCCGTAACCCCACCTAACCTTTTTTGGACACTAAGGACAATTTAGCATGGCCAATCCATCGAACCTGCACATCTTTGGACTGTGGGAGGAAACCGGAGCACCCGGAGGAAACCCACGCAGAAACAGGGAGAACGTGCAGACACCGCACAGACAGTGACCCAAGCCGGGAATCGACTGGGATCCTGGAACTGTGAAGCAACTGTGCTAGCCACTGTGCTGCCCTTAGGAACATAGGAATTAGGAGCAGAAATGGAGCTTTTTCCACCGTTCAATCATTTTATGGCTGATCTCTTCCTGGTCTTCATTCCACCTACGTACATATTCCCCATATCTCTTTAACCCATTCTTAAGATCAGAAATATATCTATGTCATTCTTGAAACCATTTAGCCATATGTAAGCTTTTGCAGTGACTTCCCAAGAGGTGTTGGGGCATCTCGACCTCCCAGCAAGTGCCGCTACCCTCAAGGTGTCAGGGATGGGTGCTTTGGCAACCAAAGGGAGGAGGAGTATCAGGCGGACAAGCTTGCACCTCCAGTCAGGACTCTTTGAGGGTGTGTGGCTGTTCTCATTCCCCTTTGTCTGGGATCCCACAGGTCCCCGGCTCTGGAACCAGAGACGATGCACCTGACCCAGAAACACAGACCCAAACTAAGCTGGGGCACTTTAGGCCTCGAAATCCAAAGGACGCCCACCAGAGACATCAAAGAGAACAGGACATAGGCTGCCTCCAGCACTGCTGAAGGTGCCTGGTGAGAACAGTGGCAGCAAATGTACAATGAAGAAGCATTGATCATGATGGTGGCACGTGGCACTAACGTTGCTGATTGCTGATGTACACTTGTTAACATATGTACAGATGCATGTTAAGGAGGTCTGCTGCCTTTCCATTGCATCTGTTCACTTTAATGCCTGTGCGCAATCCCTATATTGCAGAGGACAACCGTGCCTGCGTCTGTGTCCTCTGGAATCACAAGTGCACAGGGAGACATCGATCTGTGTCAAGGCCCTCTGAACCATGTGCGGGAAGTCTTCCACACACGCTGCTCTTTTGTTCTTCACAGACTGTTCGATACAATTGCCTTTGCTGAGTCAGAGCGGCATGTTGGGATTCGTCTTCAAGTTGTCCAGTTGATCTGACCTGCAGCTTCATCCACCCAAAGACCTTTCACCCAGTCACGCGAAAGCCTATCCCTGTAACTACTCCAATGCCCATCATTGTCCTTTCCACCCAAAGGATTCACATTTCATTTTGTACCCCCTTTCAAAGTCCTTAACTTCCCCATCACCCATCATTGCAGGATCCTCACCCTATCACACTACTGCATACCATTGCCCTCTTCAACTGTAAATATTCAATCAGAACATAAGGCCACTTGCTTTGACCCCAGGACAATTTAATTCGCACCAAAGAACTCTTCATCTGAACCACCCGAATCGTACCCACCGCAACCCTCTGCTGTCTGCCAATCAGTTTGCACTTGTCCACCAGCACCAACCCAACTCACGGTCCCATTCTTCCCCACTGCCGTTCCATTTCCCAATCAAACCTGCAGCATAACCTCAACCGTCTATCTTCCCACCTTACCTCCAATTTAGCTCTCAAACCGACACTACTTCTTTGTCTCTCTCTTCCCATCATTCCCCCACCATGCCAGAAGTTGTAAACCAGTAGCAGAAGGTGTCGCCAGATCGAGGCAACATGGGGTGTGCAAGGGGCTCCCGCAGCTCGTGCTACAACACTGAAAGGTACCACCTCAAACTCCTGCTCCAACACTGAGAGACTCCACTTGCAGCAGCTGCGAAAACACTGAGAGACTCCACCTGCAGCTTCATGTGACATTACACAAATGTACAGCATGTGAAGAGTACAGCATGCGAGGAGAGTGGATTAGAACTGAAGCAGACAAGGTGTAAAGTGTATTGCGGAGTCTGCACGTATTCCCCATATCTGCATGGGTTTCCTCCGGGTGCTCCGGTTTCCTCCCACAAGCCCCGAAAGACGTGCTTATTAGGTAATTTGGAAATTCTGAATTCTCCCCCAGTGTACCTGAACAGGCGCCGGAATGTGGCGACCAGGAGCTTTTCACAGTAACTTCATTGCAGTATTAATGTACGCCTATTGGTGAAAAGGATAATTCCGTACCAGCCTCCCCAGACAGGCGCCGGAATGTGGCGACTAGGGGCTTTTCACAGTAACTTCATTGAAGCCTACTCGTGACAATAAGCGATTTACATTTTCATTTTTCAATTAAAATAAGTGTTGAACTCTGCCCAGAGCCTGACGACCCGGGGGCCTCTTATGGTCTGGGAGACCCCTCAGGTTCTGTAACGTCTTTATGTTTGTGTGGACCAGTGCAAAACGGTGCCATGATGACGGCTCCCGGGCATGGGCATTCATTTCAGAGCCTTGGGAGAATCAGGTGTCGACATATTTAAATGAGCTCATGAGAGAGAGTCTCTTGCAAGATTTATGGCTTTGTCGCATCACCGAACTGGGCAAGACAAGGATGTTGTGGCCTCTGATTTGTAAGTTTGTGGACGACACAAAGGTTGGTGGAATTGCGGATAGCGATGAGGACTGTCAGAGGATACAGCAGGATTTAGATCATTTGGAGTCTTGGGTGGAGAGTTGGCAGATGGAGCTAAATCCACACAAATGTTAGGTAATGCATTTTGGAAGGTCTAATACAGGTAGGGAACATACAGCGAATGGTAGAACCCTCAAGAGTATTGACAGTCGGAGAGATCTAGGTGTACAGGTCCACAGGTCACTGAAAGTGACAACACAGATGGAGAATGTAGTCAAGAAGGCATATGGCATGCTTGCCTTCATTGGCCGGGGCATTGAGTATAAAAATTGGTGAGTCATTGTCATGTGAGAGTACCTTTAAGAAATGGGTATTTACTACTGCGGTGATGTCAGAGAGTGGGTGGAGCTGGGCTGTCTGTCAGCTTTTTACTTTCATTTTAGGCTGTTTGCTGCAGGGTGTGTTTTAGTTTTGTTTTCAGTGTTGGAGCTACAGCCAGACCAAGCACTTATACTGCTGTTCTCTCCGCCATGAAAAGACTATCTCTTGATCATTTGGTGAATTCAGAATTATAAATGTTCTCAGTAGTGAAAGTAAACCTAATGTGCTTCTGTTAAAAGGTGTTTCTGTCTTCTGGATGTTGTTTGAGAAGTTATTAAGGATTACTTAGTGTTGTACACTTTAGGGGTTGTATTTGAATTGATGATTGCTAAGATGTTCACTGTATGTTTTAAAAAGGTTAACTTGAGTTCATAGAATAAACATTGTTTTGCTTTAAAAAATACTTTAGCATTTCTACTGTACCACACCTGTAGAGTGGGTCGTGTGCTCCCCATACCACAATCTATTAAACGTTGTGGGTCAGGTGAACTCCATGATACACTTTGGGGTTCTCTAAGCCCTGGCCCATAACATTATGTTGCACCTTTAGTTTGGCCACACTTGGAGTATAGTGTTCAATTTTGGTTGCCACACTACCAGAAGGATGTGGAGGATTTGGAGAGGGTGCAGAAGGGATTTAACAGTATGTTGCCTGTATGGAGGGCATTAGCTGTGAGGAGAGGTTGAATAAACTCGGTTTGTTCTCACTGGAATGACGGAGGTTGAGGGGCGGCCTGACAGAGGTCAACAAAATTATGAGGGGCATAGACAGAGTGGATAGTCAGAGGCTTTTTCTTATGGTAGAGGGGTCAATTACTAGAGGGCATAGTTTAAGGTGCGAGGGGCAAGGTCTCGAGGAGATGTATGAGGCATTTCTTTTACACAGAAGGTAGTGGGTGCCTGGAACTCGCTGCTGGAGGAGGTGGTGGAAACAGGGACGATAGTGACGTTTAAGGGTGTCTTGACAAATCCATGAATAGGATGGGAATAGAGGGATACGGACCCCAGAAGTGTCGAAGATTTTAGGTTAGGTGGGCAGTATGGTCAGCGCAGGCTTGGAAAGCCGAAGGGTCTGTTCCTGTGCTGTACTTTTCTTTGTTCAACAGCTTTCTGTGGTAATGAAATTCACAGGTCCACCACTCTCTGCTTAGGCGGATTTGCCATCCTAAATTGCCCCTAAGTATTCAAAGATGTGCAGTTTAGCTGGATTAGCTATAATCAATGTACAGGGTTAGAATCATAGAATCCCTACAGTGCAGAAGGAGGCCATTCGGCCCATCGGGTCTGCACCGCCCCTTGCTCCGATAGAGCAGCCTACCTCGGCCCAATCCCCCGCCCTTGCCCCATAACCCCACCTAGCCTTTTGAGCAATTTTATCATGGCCAATCCACCTAACATACACATCTTTGGCCTGTGGGAGGAAACCATAGCACCCGGAGGAAACCCAGACAGACAAGAAGAGAAAGTACAAACTCCACACAGACAGTCACCCGACATCGGAATTGAACCCAGGTCCCTGGAGCTGTGAAGCAGTAGTGCTAACCACTGTGCCACCCTTTAGGGGTAAGGACGGGGAAATGAGCCGAGGTAGGGTGCTCTTTCAGAGGGTTGGTGTTGACTTGATGGGTCAAATTGCCTCCTCTTGCACTGTAGGGATTTTCTGGTTCTATGAATTCTGGGTGAAGAAATCTTCCCTGCCCCATATCTTCGGACAGTGATTCCTGGTTCTGGACGCACCCGCCATCGGAAATATCCTTCCTGTGTCGAGTTATTTTTGAATTTCATAGGTTTCTTTCAGATCCCCCCCCGCATTTTTCTAATCTCCTGCGAATATAATCCTAACTATCTCAATCTCTCCTCCTAAATCTGTCCTGCCATCCCAGGAATGAATCTGTTGAAACTTTGTTGCACTTGCTCCATAGCAACAACTCCGTGCTCAGATAAGAAGACCAGAACTGCTCACAATGTTCCAGGTGTTGCCTCACCAAGGCGCTGTACAACTGCAGCAAGACATTCCTGCTCTGCACACGAATCCTTTCGTGATGAAGGTCAGCACACCATTTGCCTTCTTTACCTCCTGCAGCACCTGAAAGCTTACCTTCAGCGACTGGTGTATGTGGACACCCAGGTCTCGTTGCACATTCCCTTCTCTCAATCTATAGCCGCTCAGATAATAATCTATCTTCCTGTTTTTGTAACCAAAATGGATAACCTTACATTTACCCACATTATGCTGCATCTGCCACGCATGTGCCCACTCACTCAACTTCAGATATGATGGGCTGAAGGGCCTCTGTCTGTGCTGTAAAACTCTATGACTCTGCAAAAGCCGTGGGCTAAGACGTAGAGATTGACATTTACTGCTTTGTTTCTTTATTCTACTGGTTGCACTGCAAATAAGGCAACTTTGTTTTGTGAGGTGTAAGGAGTAAGATTTTAAATGAAGGCTTGCATTTTTATAGAGCTGTTTACACAGTAAAGCACTTCAAGGCCAATTAATTAGCTTTTGAAGTTGAATTACTATTGCTTGGTCTTAAACACAACAACCAATTTGTGCACAGCTGTGTCCCATAAACAGCAAATGAACAATGAATTTGCCTTTCCTTCACAAGATAATTGCCTGGGAGCTTTTAATCAGGTAAGTGATTGGCTGATGAGTATTTCTTTATCATTTACTTTGCAAAACTCAATAATTTATGAGTAAATGTAAAGTTTTGTTAGCGGCCGTCAGCTTTCCCAATGGTGGTAAAGCTACTAGCTGTAGTTGGTTTTATTAATTAGAATTAATTTAGAAAAATAAATGAATTAACAGGTAATAAATATGGCAGGGCAGGTGATGTGTTGCGACTGTAGAATGTGGGAGCTCCTGGCCATCAGTGTGATCCAAGGCAAACATGTCAGCAGTGTGTTTGTGAATAGAGAAACTTTGGATCAGAGTCACTGAGCTGCAGGTTGAGCTGCAGACAGCATGATCCATCAGGCAGCAGGAAAGCGACCTGGACATTTTATTCCAGGAGGCAGTCACACCTCTTATGACAGGTCTTTGGTCTGTGGCCCGGAGCAGGAGAGTGCAATTTCACATGAGGCAGTTAAGGCTGAATTAAAAAGCAGAACCTGAAAGTTAAAAATCTCTGGATTATTACTTGAACCATGAGTGAATTGGCGTCTGATTAAAGAGATGAACATGTGGCTTTACTCTTTCATGGCATTTGGATGTCGCTGGCAAAGCCAGCAACTGTTATTTATCCCTAATTCTTCTTGGAACTGAACATTTTAGGGGGCAGACTCCCATTTCAGTGAGTCTGGAGTCAAATGTAGGCCAGGCCGGGAATGGATGGCAGATTTCCTTCCCTTGTTATGGGCAAGGTTGAGAGAACTCCAAAGTGTGGCATGGAGTTCACCTGATCCACAACTTTTAATAGATTGTGGTATGGGGAGCACACGGCCCACTCTACAGGTGTGGTACAGCAGAAATGGAAAAGTATTTTTTAAAGCAAAACAATGTTTATTCTAAGAACTCAAGTTAATCTTTTTAAAACATACAGTGAACATCTTAGCAACCATCAATTCAGATACAACCCCCCAAAGAATACAACACTAAGTAATCCTTACGCTTTCCTTTTAACATCCATAAGACTTAAAAACACCTTTTAACAGAAAGACATCAGGCTTAACTTCACTATTGAGAACAGTTACCACGTTGGAATCAGCAAATTGACATTCATAAGCGTGCAGAGATTCACACACATCCTGCTGTGATTGCAGCTTCTCCAAAACTAAAATGAAACCAGGCCCACCCTGCAGCAAAAAGCCTAAAGTGAAAGTAAAAAGCTGACAGACAGCTCAGCTCCACCCACTCTCTGACAACACTGCAGTAATAAACACCCATTTCCTAAAGGTACTCTCACTACAGATATTTATGTATCTGTCCATTCTCTGATATGAGCTGCCATATCAGCTCTATACCCATTATATGCTACACCCATTTAGAAACACCTATTTCTTAAGGTACTCTCATATGACACCCTAAAGGACATTAGTGAACCAGATTTGTGGTTACAACAATTGATAGTTTCATGGTCACTGTTACTGAGACTAGCTTTGTGTTCCAGATTTATTAATTAAATTTAATATGCCCAGCGGATTAGCCTGGGCTTCTGTATTATTAATCAAGTGACATTACCACAACACCATCAACTCCCCACTGGTATAGCAGTAATAAGTTTTGATTCATGGGGAACTGCGGAAAGTGCCATTGGGATGGTCTTTACCTGAACCCTGCTGGGACCAGTGCTCTGGTGAGTTGTAGTAACTAGAAAGGTGGAGAGTTTTAATTAAAAAGCAGGCGAAGGGATCATGTGAGAGGAGATGTAGTGAATCCAAGGTAACTGCAAGGTAATAAAGCAGTGCAGTGATTTGGGCAATGATCAAAATGTGGCAGGGAGGGTTAGAGAGAAAATAATTTAAGGCCTGTATCTGAATGCACACAGCCTTCGTAACAAAATGCATGAATTGCTAGCACAGATAGAAAGAAATATCGATGAGCTGATAGCCATTACAGAGACATGGAGACATGGGGCTGGATTCTCTGATTCTGGGGTTATGCCCCCAAATTTGCGTAGGAACGGTGGCATTTTACGGCAGAAATAATGGCGTAAAGTGGCCACCGATTCCCCGTTTTGCTGGGGCTAGCGTGCCGACAGGGTAGAGCACCCGGCTCTAGCTGCCGATACGCCCCGGAGAATTTCTGGGTCTGTGTCGGGCATGAGGGCGGCCTGCAGCGGCTGTGCCGTGCTGCATGGCGGAGGCCACTCGCGAACCCGGCCCCCCGAAATAGTCCCCCCCCCTCCCTTTGGCGGGCTTGGGATCCCCGGACCACCCCCTGGGCGAACAATGCCCACCCCCCCCCCTGCTGTTGGATCAACCGTCTCCCGACTGTGGCAGCGCTGGACTGAATCCGCAGCCTCCGTGCCGAGTTACAGGCGGATGAGACCAGGCGAGTCGGGGCGGAGCATCGGGGGGGGGGGGGGGGGGGGGGCGGGGGCTCAGGCAATGTCCTGAGGCCGTTGATATGTGGCGTGCCGTACTCCTAGAGTATGCTGTATTGGAGGGGGGCGGAGCATCGGGGGTGGGGGGGGTGGGGGTGGGGGGCTCAGGCAATGTCCTGAGGCCATTGATATGTGGCGTGCCGTACTCCTAGAGTATGCTGTCTTGGAGGGGGGCGGAGCATCGGGGGGGGGGGGTGGGCGAGGGCGGGTGCTCAGGCAAATGTCCTGAGGCCGTTGATGTGTGGCGTGCCGTACTCCTAGAGTATGCTGTATTGGAGGGGGGCGGAGCATCGGGGGGGGTGGGGGTGGGGGGCTCAGGCAATGTCCTGAGGCCGTTGATATGTGGCGTGCCGTACTCCTAGAGTACGCTGTATTGGAGGGGGGTGGAGCATCGCGGGGGGTGGGGGTGGGGGGCTCAGGCAATGTCCTGAGGCCGTTGATATGTGGCGTGCCGTACTCCTAGAGTACGCTGTATTGGAGGGGGGGGGAGCATCGGGGGGGTGGGGGTGGGGGGCTCAGGCAATGTCCTGAGGCCGTTGATATGTGGCGTGCCGTACTCCTAGAGTACGCTGTATTGGAGGGGGGCGGAGCATCGGGGGGGTGGGGGTGGGGGGCTCAGGCAATGTCCTGAGGCCGTTGATATGTGGCGTGCCGTACTCCTAGAGTACGCTGTATTGGAGGGGGGGGGGGGGGGGGCGGAGCATCGCGAAAGCGGTGCCGCCAACGATTTGTTCGGAATCGGGTATTCTCCAGCTGATGGCCGAACGTGATTTGGGCATCGCTGACCGGCGAACCCCGCCCACGGTTTCAGGGTCAACAAGGCTGGAGCCTGAATATTGAAGGGCATTTGACATTTTGAAAAGATACTAAGATAGAAAGGGTTGTTGCGGTAGCTCTGTTAATTAAATAATTCATAGTACAGTAATTAGAGATGACCTTGGCTCAAAGGGGTAAGATATGGATTCAGTTTGGGTAGAGACAAGAAATAGGTGGCGGTACTGGCACACCGCATGCCCACCAGCTCGGAGCAATCTAAAGCTTTTGCGTTCCACATGCTGGCAGACCATCGAGCGGAGCTACACCCAGACAGAGAAGAAAGGCTTGGCAGTGGTATTTGCAGTGTAGAAATTCCACCAGCACGTTTATGTGTGACAGTTCACAGTTTACACTGACCATAAGCTCCTGCTGGGGTTATTTAAAAAAGATTGGGCGATTCGGCCGATAATATTCCCCGTGCACAATAATTCCCGTGCACAATAATTCCGGACACTTTGGGCCGCCTACCTCTACCCACAAAGCCGCCAGCTCCCGCCCCAGCCACGGAGGTGATAGCTGCTCTCCATTTCATGGACACTTTGCCAGTAATGGCAGCTCATATCAGAGAATGGACGCGGACCGACCCCGTGTTGCCGAGGGTCAGACTTATGGTTGAATACGGCACCCGGCATAGGGCGATACCAGATGGACTGAGGGCCAAACTACACGAAATGAGCGGCAAAGAAGCTGTTCTCCTGTGGGAACATGGGTAGGCATCCCCAAATGCGCCCCTGCTGAGAAACCTCCACAACGGGCACCCCGGGGAGGCCAAGGTGAAAATGTAGGCGCACAGCTACGTTTAGTGGCCCGGACTGAATGCTGAGATCGAGCGGGTGGCCCAAAATTGCGCCCTGTGCCAGGAACACTAGAAGGACCCACCGGGGGCCGGGATATACCCCTGGGAGTAGCCTGGGAAGCCTTGGTCCCGTGTACATACTGACATTGCCGGCCCGTTTCAGGGGATCACATTCCTTATATAGTGGACACCTGTGCTGATGTACATCACTGTAAATACACAAGGGGATAATGTAAATACACGTAGACTAGCTAGACACTAGAGGGAGCACCAGAGACATAACACACAGACACTCAACCAATAGATCAGTTAGATAGGACACGACCAATGGGCATTCACGAAACACACTGAGGTGACACCACCACAGGAGGGCATTATACCAACCCATATATAAAGGACACAACACACATGATCATCCTCTTTCCAGTGGAGACACTCAGTGAGTAGAGGCACAGGGTTGATTCAATATCACTCCCACCACATGGATTGTAGCAGACTGGTTAGTCAGCCTGAGTAGCTATAGAAGGATTAACAGTAGTGGTGAACCCGAGTAGGAGAATTGTAAATAGTTTAATAAACGTGTTGAAGTTATCTCCACATCTGAACCGTCCTTTGTCAAGTGCATATCAAGGAAGCTGCTTATGCTACGCTAAGAGCATAACAAGACATTGTACCAGAGTGAACTGTTTCACTCCATATAGTTACGACTCAGCAAACAGTGACAACCAGCAACAATACCCAGGCAAGATGTTCGAGATCCCGGTTCCGCAGTGGCTCCAGTGCCACGGCAATCTCCGTGAAAACTGGCGGGCATACCGGCAAAGGTTTGAGATCTTCCTGGTAGCAGCCGACCTACAAGATGTGGCCGATGCTGAAAAGACAGAGCTTCTGCTCACCATCGCTGGTGCCAGAGCAGAAGAAATCTTTAAAAAATTCAAGTTCTCCAAAGGGCGAAACAGGAGCGACTTCCAGGCAGTCCTGGACAAATTCGGTAAATACTGTGAGGAAAACACACTCCAACCAGCAGAAAACGGTAAGAGAAGCGCCAGTACTTACCACGAGGCCGAGATCCCGGAGCAGACAACGACAATTTTGATCGGCGGCCATCTTGGTAAAGGTACTGCACATGCGCAGTTGCGCAGAGAAGTGCAGAGAGCGGGAAGGTCCACATGCGCAATTGCGAAAACGGGCCCCAGTACCGGAACAGCGATATGCGCATGAGCAAACGCTTCCTACCACTGACGTCACCTGCGTCAGGACGTCAGAGGCCCCGGACCATGCCCACTTAAAGGAAAAATGTCCCAAATCACGATTAAAAATCTCTTAAAGCCGTAAAACAAGCTTCTTTCACCTGGAATGACAGCACAATGCCTGAAATTCAACCAGGAACTGAAAGTAACCTCCGCAGAACCCTGCAGCAAACAGTTAGCACTGCCCAAAGAGATGATTCAGCCCTTGAATACTACGACACCGACCTTTATTTCTTCTCTGGACATCACGAGCCCAATGCCGGGTCCGACACAAACAGTGATGATATGGTCCTCGAAGGCTACGACTCAGACAAAGGTTTTTTCATTAGAAATGGCGACCCCAGTACTGAATCCGACACAGACGCGGATGTGTTCTTCGGATTTGAGGATCTTCAGCCTAGCATATACGACATCCCGACTCGTGAGTGCAGGATTATGCTGCGGCCTGACACCAAGGGACAGAGAGCGGTACAAGCCCACAGAGAGCGGCCTGCTGCCACACAGAGAGTGGTCCACGTGCCACGAAGGGTCCCAGCCTCTACACAGAAATCGATGAAACACTCAACAGCGAGACCATAGGGGCAGCAGGGTAGCATGGTGGTTAGCATAAATGCTTCACAGCTCCAGGGTCCCAGGTTCGATTCCCAGCTGGGTCACTGTCTGTGTGGAGTCTGCACGTCCTCCCCGTGTGTGCGTGGGTTTCCTCCGGGTGCTCCGGTTTCCTCCCACAGTCCAAAGATGTGCGGGTTAGGTGGATTGGCCATGCTAAATTGCCCGTAGTGTCCTAATAAAAGTAAGGTTAAGGGGGGGGGGGGTTGTTGGGTTATGGGTATAGGGTGGATATGTGGATTTGAGTAGGGTGATCATGGCTCGGCACAACATTGAGGGCCGAAGGGCCTGTTCTGTGCTGTACTGTTCTATGTTCTATGAGACAACTGCACATCTCCACACAAGAAGTGACTCGAGTGACACAAGTCTCCACAGCGAGCTCGCAGGCAGCCTCCACGATGGAAGGAAAGCAAGACTCCAAAGTGCAGTGCTTGCCTGAACAAGACCATGAGGGTCTAGCAACCTCCTCTGAGCAACTAGCAGCAGACAATGCAAGTCTGCCATGCTCAAGTGAACAACAGCAAGACTATGACAGTCCACCCACATTGTTTGAGCCACCAGAAGAAGACTCTGACAGTCTACCCAGCTCAAGTGAACAACAAAAAGCTACTGAGGGTCTACCCACTATATGTGAGACAAGTGACGACACATCCCACTTCCCAGACAAGTTATGCAATGTGACAGACCTCAGCGAGTGTGTACAGAGGCACTCGATGATCACAGTGAGACCACTGTGACACCACGTTACTTCAAACCTCACTCACTCAAGCCTCTCCACAAGCAAATGTATTCCTGAATGTTTTGACTCCAGACATGGAGCATCAAGAAATCTCATCCGACTCCAGTGAATCTGCTAAGACTCCGGACGGGGAGCATCGACAAACCAACAGTGACTCAGGTGAAACAGACCAGACTCCAGATGGGGAGCAACCAAACGCCAAAGCTGATTCACGTAAGCTGGACTTTACTCCAGACAGGGAGTGCTGCAAACTCAGTGACGGCATGCTCAGGGCGACAGCAGATGCCACGGTGCACACTGACATGAGTAACTATGTGAAGGACTTGTATAATCCACAGCGTGTGGTCCTTCAGCGCAAACACAACATCACAACCTATAAACACCATCTCAAAGACAACGACACAACGCGTGCCAACGACAAAGACTACACCAATGGAACTATGACTGGTACGACATGGTACGACTCTGCCCATGAGGAACACTGTTACTGCTCAGCTCAGTACATACCATGGCAGGACAATGCATTTTCCCAACTCACGTGTGCTGCACTATCAAGAGGCAACCTGGCATTCAGGACAGATGCCATCCAGCATCACTATCACAAACAGCGAAAAAAAAAGACTCCAAATCAGACAGCGAAGTGATTTGACCACTTCTTGGTTCCTGATGCACAGGGACACCGATTGCGTTCACAAGGACATGCCACCATCAAACTCACCAACCCACCAAGAAAGACATTTGACCATGATGATTGGTGGGTTTTGGACTCACACATATGATTTGGACTTATTGTTTAATCACTGTTCTCATGATTTGTACATACCATAACTTATCTCCCTTTTTTTTTCAATTTTCTTTAAGTGTACAGGAAATATGTAACATGTAAAAAGGGGGATGTGGTGATATGCATCACTGTAAATACACAAAGGGATAATGTAAATACATGTAGACTAGCTAGACACTAGAGGGAGCACCAGAGACATAACACACAGACACTCAACCAATAGATCAGTTAGATAGGACACGGCCAATGGGCATTCACGATACACACTGAGGTGACACCACTACTGGAGGGTACTACACCAACCCATATATAAAGGACACAACACACATGATCTTCCTCTTTCTAGTGGAGACAGTCAGTGAGTAGAGACACAGGGTTGATTCAACATCACACCCACCACGTGGATTGTAGCAGACTGGTTAGTCAGCCTGAGTAGCCATAGAAGGATTAACAGTAGTGGCTGACCCAAGTCGGAGAATTGTAAATAGTTTAATAAACGTGTTGAAGTTATCTCCATGTCTGAACCTTCCTTTGTCAAGTGCACATCAAGGAAACCGCTTATGCTGCGCTGAGAGCATAACAAGACAAACGGGCACCCCGGGGAGGCCAAGATGAAAATGTAGGCGCACAGCTACATTTAGTGGCCCAGACTGAATGCTGAGATCGAGTGGGTGGCCCAAAATTACGCCCTGTGCCAGGAACACTACAAGGCCCCACTGGGGGCCTGGATATACCCATGGGAGTGGCCTGGGAAGCCTTGGTCCCGTATAGATACTGACTTTGCCGGCCCGTTTCAGGGGATCACATTCCTTATATAGTGGACACCCACTCGAAGTAGCTGGAAGTACACCGGGTGCCCACAGTGATCACTCGAGTAACAACGGACAGACTGAGGGCTATTTTTAGCACACATGAACTGCCCGAGGTCCTGGTGCCGACCATGGGTGTCCTGCTGTCTGACAATGGGGTGGCGTTCCCAAGCCAGAAGCTTGCTTCGTTCATGGTCACAAATGGTATCAGACATGTGCGGACGGTCCCGTATCACCCAGCAGGCCGAGCAGTACAAACGTTCAGGAGAGCCATGAGAAAGATGACCTAGAGTCGTGGGAAACGCAGTTGGTGAGGTTTCTTTCCAGTTATTGGATGAAGTCTCATGCCACAACCGGCATCGCACCGGCAGAGTTACTCATGGGCCTCGCCCTCCCCAACGTCGGGACATGGGTCTGTCAGCGGCAGGACCGCATAGAGATGTGCTCTCCCCGTGCCCATGGGCGCGCACCCTCATGACGGGTGACGCTAACTATGTGAAGAACTTCAGGACCTCGATTGTCTCCTGCACGGTCCAGGTGCAGGGGGTAGAGACACACCGCCAGCTGGAACACTTACGCTAACCCCCTACAGGGACAGAACTGTGTTAACATTCGCTTCCCTACCAACACACCTGTCAATGAGCTACTCGGGTGGCTCGGGAGTCGAACTCCCCACAGAATATAAACCCCGACCTGGAAGCAGTTTGTGGAAGGAGACCCTGCGAGGAGTGGAGATGAGTGATTATTGTGACTAGTGTGGAATAAAGTGAGTTGTGCCCTGTAAGCTTGGCCTCTTGTGCAGTCTTTGCCTCCGGTTACAATATTCTCTGGAATGTTACTTCCTCTGTGTGACTGTTTGCTTTTAGTTTTGTTTTGATCAGACACTGGAGGGTCACAGCGCTGATCTCTCTCTCTCTCGCTCTCTCTCTCTCTCTCGTCTAATGCATTCATTCTGAAAATCAGTCCAGCCTGAAGGCAGGGTCAGTAAAGCCATTTTTAAAAATCTCATGTGGGGAATTCTGTCCTTACCTCAGTAATATGAGCTACCATTACTGTTGGCCATTCTGGAAACAACTAAGAATTACCTGAGGCTATTCCTCTCCAGAGGTAAACCTATTGTCTGAACATACTGATCGAATGGTACTGCTGGAACATCATCTCGAACCATATACCGGTGGCTTCTATCCTTAAACAGAGGACAGCCTGTTGCAACAACCTGGATATTGGAAGCATGGACGCTCATCTTTCATTTCAATTTAAATTCATAGATTTTTTTTACAGCACTTTGTGTGTGTGTGTGTAGAGGGTAAAAGGGAAGTAGTATTCTATTGGAGTTATTGCATATTGTGTTATAATAAACAGTCATTGTGTTTATTGAGCAGTCAAGGGGCCAAATATTCTGCAAACTTTGTATGGGGACTCTGGGACTGGAACCAACTACGCCCTACACTCCGGGGTCTGTGGGACTGGAATCAACTGCGCCCTACACTCCGGGGTCTATGGGAGTGGAATCGACTCCGCACACAACTCTCCGGGGTCTGTGGGACTGGAATCGACTCCGCACTACACTCCGAGGTCTGTGGGACTGGAATCGACTCCGCCCTACACTCCGGGGTCTGTGGGACTGGAATCGACTCCGCACTACACTCCGAGGTCTGTGGGACTGGAATCGAATCCGCCCTACACTCCGGGGTCTGTGGGACTGGAATCGACTCCACACTACACTCCGGGGTCTGTGGGACTGGAATCGACTCCGCACTACACTCCGAGGTCTGTGGGACTGGAATCGACTCTGCCCTACACTCCGGGGTCTGTGGGACTGGAATCGACTCCACACTACACTCCGGGGTCTGTGGAACTGGAATCGACTCCGCACTACACTCCGGGGTCTGTGGGACTGGAATCGACCGCGAACTACTCTCCGGGATCTGTGGGACTGGAATCAACTGTGCACTACACTCCGGGATCAATGGGACTTGAATTGACCTTGCACTACACTCCGGATCTGTGGGATTGAAATCGACGTGCACTACACTCCAAGGTCTGTGGGACTGGAATCGTTGTGCACTCCACTCCGGGATTGGTGGGACTGGAATCAACTCCGCACTACACTCCGGGGTCTGTGGGACTGGAATCGACTCCGCACTACACTCCAGGATCTGTGGACTGGAATCGACCGTACACTACACTCCGGGGTCTGTGAGACTGGAATCGACTCCGCACTACACTCCAGGGTCTGTGGGACTGGAATCGACGTGCACTACCCTCCGGGATCTGTGGGACTGGAATCGACCGTACACTACACTCCGGATCTGTGGGATTGAAATCGACGTGCACTACACTCCAAGGTCTGTGGGACTGGAATCGATGTGCACTACACTCCGGGATCTGTGGGACTGGAATCGACCGTACACTACACTCCGGTTCTGTGGGACTAGAATCGACCGTACACTACACTCCGAGGTCTGTGGGACTGGAATCGACCGTACACTACACTCCGGTTCTGTGGGACTGGAATCGACCGCACACTACACTCCGAGGTTTGTGGAACTGGAATCGATGTGCACTACACTCCGGGATCTGTGGATCTGGAATCGATCGTGCACTACACTCCGGGATCTGTGGATCTGTAATCGACAACGCACTACACTCCGGGGTCTGTGGAACTGGAATCGACAATGCACTACACTCCGGGGTCTGTGGAACTGGAATAGACTTCACACTACACTCCGGGGTCTGTGGGACTGGAATCGACCTTGCACTACACTCCGGGGTCTGTGGGACTGGAATAGACTCCACACTACACTCCGGAGTCTGTGGAACTGGAATAGACTCCACACTACACTCCGGGGTCTGTGGGACTGGAATCGACCTTGCACTACACTCCGGAATCTGTGGGACTAGAATCGAGTCCGCACTACACTCCGGAATCTGTGGGATTAGAATCGACCTTGCACTACACTCGGGACTCTGTGGGACTGGAATCAACTCCGCACTACACTCCGGGGTCTGTGGGACTGGAATCGACTCCGCACTACTCTCCGGGATCTGTGGGACTGGAATTGACTCCGCACTACTCTCCGGGATCTGTGGGACTGGAATAGACTCTACACTACACTTCGGAGTCTATGGGACTGGAATAGACTCTACACTACACTTTGGAGTCTATGGGACTGGAATAAACTGTGCACTACACTCCGGGGTCTGTGGGACTGGAATCGACTCCGCACTACTCTCCGGGATCTGTGGGACTGGAATTGACTCCGCACTACTCTCCGGGATCTGTGGGACTGGAATAGACTCTACACTACACTTCGGAGTCTATGGGACTGGAATAGACTCTACACTACACTTTGGAGTCTATGGGACTGGAATAAACTGTGCACTACACTCCGGGGTCTGTGGAACTGGAATCGACAACGCACTACACTCCGGGGTCTGTGGAACTGGAATCGACAACGCACTACACTCCGGGGTCTGTGGGACTAGAATCGATCGCGCCCTACACTGTGGGGTCTGTGGGACTGGAATTGACTCCGCACTACACTCTGGGGTCTGTGGGACTGTAATTGACTGCGCACTCCTCTCCGGGTCTGTGGGACTGGAATTGACTCCGCACTACACTCTGGGGTCTGTGGGACTGTAATTGACTGCGCACTCCTCTCCGGGTCTGTGGGACTGGAATTGACTCCGCACTACACTCTGGGGTCTGTGGGACTGTAATTGACTGCGCACTCCTCTCCGGGTCTTTAGAACTGCAATCTACTGTGCACTAGCCCAGGGTATCATAACAGAAGGGTAGATTATACGGAAAAAACTAATTGGTCTGTAAGATAGGTATTGTTATAATCACTCGTGAGTTTGGCGAATCAGGTTGGCCGAGGTAGCCTGGAAAATGAGTTCATTGAGTGCATTTGTGACATTTTCTTCGAACTTCACATTCGAGAATGAACCAGCAAGCAGGCTAGAAGAGAAAATGCTGGAAAATCTCAGCAGGTCTGGCATCATCTGTAAGGAGAGAAAAGAGCTAACGTTTCGAGCCCTGATGACCCTTTGTCAAAGCTAAAAGACATTGAAAGTGGGAAATATTTATACTGCAGGGTAGGGGACTGAAAGATGAGACACAGAAACCAAGGGAAGAGAATGCTAATGGCAGTCCCTAGAGACAATAAAAGGTGTGAAATGTCAAACAGCAGAGAAACTAACATCAGAGGGTAAGCTGGGACAGATGGAGATGTGGAGGAAGGGGTGACATGGGTGGGAGAGAGGTAAAATGAGAAAAGGGCGGGGGGGGGGGAGACGGGGAAGCATAGAGGAGAAAAGGTAAGGAAAGGGGGATAAGGTAGGGGGAAAATATATGGAAAGAAAGAAAAGAAAGAAATAAAAGGTAAAAGACAGTTAAGATGAAAGGATTGAAAAGAAATGGGTCGAGCTGGGGCGTGTTGTATTTTATATTTTCCCCGCGTCTTGACTGTGATAGAGAAATTCAAACAGCATTCATTAGGTAAGAAAAACTGAACTTTATTCACTCATTAGAACTGACTGCTAGCAGTAAATGGCTGATACTTGGAGTCGGAAAGCAGTCAATTACAAACTGCTGAGTCCGTCCCAAGTCTGCGATATTACAGGAAAAGAAGGCGATTCTTATACATTATAGGATCAAGATAACATGAATACAACTCGGTTAGGAATTTGATCAAAAGTAAAACATAAGTAATAATCGTTACAATGGCGTCACCTTGCTGACCTCCAGGGGACTTGAATTTCATATCATTATCTTGTCTTTGTTTTAAGAAAGGGAAGAAGTTGTTTAGGAACAGGAAGAAATAGTTGTTCAGCTTGTTATGTATTAAGACTACTTCTAGCTCCAAGCCTTATCTAGACTCTCAGAGTCACCCAGTTCCCAAGACATGCTGTCTCTGTGTATTCTGTGCCTTAGGTTATATGAAATCAGTTTAAATTCACTTGTACCAAGAAAACTTGACTACTTTTCCCATCATGCCATTATTTGCTTCACACAATACCGCACTCCCCCCTTTTGTCACATCATGACAACCAGCTAAATAGGTATATCCATGATTCGTTTGAAAATGCATTTACACAAGCAGGCAAGCAATCCTATCCCTAGTAGTATTAGTAGCAGTAGAAGAAAGGCCTTAAAGATCCAGTCAAATAATCCATGACCCAACCATCCTAGCCAACCCGGCGGGTTATAGTCGTGAAATTCACTGCCAATTTCTTGAATTTGAGCAGCCTGTCTCTTAATATGGTCGGCCAGGTTAGTGATATTTTCAGAGCCATCTGGAATCAGACTCCCCCTTCTGATCCCATTACCAATGAAACTCCTGCTAACGTATCCCCCTTAGCGACACGCACTCGGTCACAGACGCAAACTTTTCCCATCATGCCATTATTTGCTTCACACTGAAGTTAAAACTCACCACTATTCTTAGAATTCCCCCTATACAAAAAAAAAGGTTGATATTCTAAATGGTGAACAGGGATTCTCACTCCCTGACTCCAGTGCAGGCTTCTGTGGATGCTATTCAGGTCAAACTATCTTTTCAAGTTATCCCCCGGTATAACCCATACCTTCACCGAAGAATTTTACCTACTTACCCCTTAATAGCATTGATGTCCTGGGTCCTGCGTTATTAAGGAAGTGAAGTAAGCTAATAACCACTTTTTCAGGTTAAGTTATTTTTATTATTATATTTTTTCTTTTAAAAGCTGCAAACACTTTCTTTACAGAAAGGAAAAAAGATCTTGCTTCTGGCTGCTGCTGATTGCTTCAGGCCCACCTTGGCAATCGATCTTCTTAAAATCTGGTCTTCTTGAGTTGTATTCGCTGGTGAACTCGGTTGCTGTGTCCTGTTCTTCCCATGCACCGAGCTGTGAGAGCTGGCTCTGCTAGCTATCTCTAAGCTGACTCTGACTCCTGTTTAAATTCTAGTCTTCCTTAGATGTATAACTGTTTAAACTCGGCTGCTTGCCTTGTCTTTCCCATGACCGAGCTTTCTCTCTCTCTCTCTCTCTCTCTGAGTTCTCCTCCCCTTCTCTCCTGTTGCTGGTTTCCTCTGTCCTGTGTGCTCTGTTCCTTGGGTTTATATTCTCTTTCTGAGAGTTATTAAGTTTTAACGACTTTTGTAAATGGGCTTGTTTCACTTTGATAGTTTAAAATTATCTTTGATGTAAACATCTTACTACAACTAATTATTCATTTTGGGCATATCGTCTCCTCTCAGATCTGATTAAACAATGCTTTGGTTTCAATAGGTGTTACTTTTAATTCTGTGATTTCAAATCGTTTAATTTTCCAATTGTCCCCAGCTCATAACTTTGCCTTTGATTTTGACTTACATGATGTTTCTCGTAGACAGGTCGTCTCCAATTTTCTTTTAATTGTTTGATGTTCATAGAATTTTACACTTTAAATTTGACACCAAATTTGACTGAGTATCTTCCATCCTTTCCAGCTGTTTACTAAGAGAGTTTATTTCAATTAAGGTGTGAAACTTTGCTTTTAGCTGTATGCTAAAATTTAACTTGGTTATGACTTGAAAGACTTGCCTGTTTTAAACATTCGTCACTTAATGCAATTGAAACTCTCATCCATGCTTTTCCAGATGCTCCCTGAGATAGTTACATTCCATGAAGGTGTGAGCCATTGTTTTAGCTTACCACATGAGACTGGTGTGTTTGATTAGCCTGCTTGTGAGCAAGAATCTGCATTTTACAACCCTGCTCTTTGAAGCTGCTATGAAACTTTTGTGGGATCTTTCCCTGTACCCTCTCAAACCAGATATTGCCAGACTTCCATGTTTCAAATGACACATTTTTCTGTATTTTCAAGAACAACACAATACCGCAGGCGGAGCTAATCATCTGAAGTTGTTAAATTCGATGTTGAGACCGGAAGGCTGTAGCGTGCCTAACCTGCAGATGTGATGTTGTTCCTCCAGTTTGCGTTGAGCTTCACTGGAACATTGCAGCAGGCCAAGGACAGACATGTGGGCATGGGACCAGGGTCTTGTGTTAAAATGGCGAGCAATGGGAAGGTCAGAGTCCTGAATGCGCACAGACCAAAGGTGCTCAGCAAAGCGATTACCCAATCTACATTTGGTCTCTCCAATATAGAGGAGACCACATTGGGAGCGGCGAATGCAATAGACCAGATTGAAAGAGGTTCAGATGAAACACTGCTTAACCTGGAATGAGTGTTTTGGGCCTGGAATGTTAAGCATGGAAGAGGAACATTCCATGTTCCAGGCCTACCCGGGTCCCCTCCGACAACTTCTTTACCGTTACATTGATGACTATTTTGGTGCCACTTTATGCTCTCGTCCGGACCTGGAAAAATTAATCAACTTCGCTTCCAGTTTCCACCCCTCCATCACTTCCACCTGATCCATCACAGGCACTTCCCTTCTCTTCCTTGACCTTTCTGTCTCCATTTCCGGCAATAGACTATCTACTCATATTATTACAAGTCCACTGACTCTCACAGCTGGCCTTTCACACCTTTTGTTCTCTCTGGGGACTGCCATTAGCACTCTATTCCCTTGGGTTCTGAGGCTATGACTCATCTTTTGGTCCCTTACCCTGCAGTATAAATATCATTCATTTTCTATGTCTGTTAGCTTTGACAAAGGGTCATCTGGACTCAAAACGTTAGCTCTTTTCTCTGCTTACAGATGCTGCCAGACCTGCTGAGATATTCCAGCATTTCCTCTTTTGGTTTCAGATTCCATCATCTGCAGTAAATTGATTTTAACCTGGGAGCAGGCTAGGTCTGGATCTGGTAATGAACGATAGGAGTAGGAGTAAGCCGTTCAACCCATCAAGCCTGCCCCACCATTCAATACGATCATGGCTGATTGGACACTTCAATGCTTTCTACACCCACTATCCCCATAAACCTTTATATTGTTAATCTGAAATCTATCAATCTCTGCCTTAAACCTACACAATGACTGAGCTTCCACAGCCCTCTGGGGTGGAGAATTCCAAAGATTCACAACCTTCTGTGTAAATAAATTACTCCTCATCTCAGTCTGCAGTGGCTTCCCTGTTATTTTGAAATTGTGCTCCCTGGGTTCAGACTCCCCAACCAAGGGAAACATCTTACCTACATCTACTCTGTCTATTCCTTTTAAGTATGTTGTAGTTTTCAATGAGTTTGCCTCTCATTCTTTCACACCCGAGAGAATACAGGCCCAGTGTGTCCAATGTCTCTCCATAAGAGAGTATCGCCATCCGTGGAATAGCTCTCTGAACTCTCTTTATGGCAATAGGTTCGTTTCTAAGGTAAGGGGACCAAAACTGCACAGTACACCAGGTTTGGGCTAACCAAGTTCCTACACAATTGAAGCAGGACCTCACAGCACATCTTTTGGGACTTGTGGGAGGAAACCGGAGCACCCGGAGGAAACCCACGCAGACACGGGGAGAACGTGCAGACTCTGCACAGACAGTGACCCAAGTGGGAATCGATCCCAGGACCCTGGTTTTAAACCTGAATACAGGTAATTACAAGTGTATGTAGGCTAAATTGAACTGGGTAGCTAGGATAAAAGGTAGGACGGTAGAGGTGCAGTGACAGAATTTGAATGTTATCCATTGAATCCCGAAAATGCAGAAGGAGGCCATTCGGCCCATCAAGTGGCCACTGACCCTCTGAAGGAGCACCCTATGCATGCCCACTGCCCCCAGCCTATCCCCATAACTCTACCTAACCTGCACATCATTGGACTGTGGGAACGAAACTCCAGCACCCGGAGGAAACCCATGCTGACACGGGGAGAACATGCGAACTCCACACAGATACCCAAAGCTGGAATTGAACCCTGATCCCTGGCACTGTGAGGCAGCAGCACTAGCCATTGTGCCACCATCGATGGATTGCTAATTCTCTGAAAATATTTATCCCAGCGTGTCAAAGAATAACCTGTAGCAGGGATCATATAACCCAAGTGTGGTGGAGTGGGGAAGGGGGGTGCAATGGAGAGGGATACGGATCAGTGGAAGAAATTAAAATGAATCAATAGAAATTTAAAAATGGGGTAAAAGTGGGAGGGGGGAGAGTTCATAGTCAGAAGTTGTTGAACCCAATGTTAAGTCCAGAAGGCTGTATCGTGCCGAATGTGTGGAGTCTGCACGTCCTCCCCGTGTGTGCGCGGGTTTCCTCCGGGTGCTCCGGTTTCCTCCCACAGTCCAAAGATGTGCGGGTTAGGTGGATTGGCCGTGCTAAATTGCCCGTAGTGTCCTAAAAAAGTAAGGTTAAGGGGGGTTGTTGGGTTACAGGTATAGGGTGGATGCGTGGGTTTGAGTAGGGTGATCATTGCTCGGCACAACATCGAGGGCCGAAGGGCCTGTTCTGTGCTGTACTCTTCTATGTTCTATGAAGTGCTGTTATATTTCTTCCATTCTACACACTGCTCACCTTTGTTCTGTCATTCACACGTTCTAATCTCTTTATGTGCCACTAGCAGCAACTTTCTTCATCAGTATCTGCAGCATTTACATTTCCTTTGTCAATCACCACCTATCGCTGGCCTTGGATCCAGCCCCACTGCTCCTCCTAGCCCCCCCCCCCCCACTACCCCCGCCATGCTTCAGTATAAATCTGATCCTATTCCCAGTTCACTCCCGCTTTGACAAAGAATCATCCAGACTCGAAACGTTAGCTCCCTTCTCTCCTCAGACCTGCTGAGATTGTCTGGTGTTTTCTGTTTTTGTTTCAGATTGCAGCATCCACAGTACTTTGCTTTGATCTGACATAGATTGTTGTGTTTGAAGAAACGTAGGGGAAAAGTAGGCTTTGAAAACTTGAAACAATGAAATTTAATTGGAGTATTTTATATTTGGAGTGTTCAATCCCCATGGGGGTATTGACTGGGAATCAATTAAATCATGGATTTGACAGAGATATGAGGTCGAATTTCTGCACTGAAGAGGGTGATATGTTTATCTGAGGCAAAACATTTGGAATAGTGTTTGAATCAACAATCCAAGAGTTTTTGCTGCTAAGCCGAACAGACACTTTCTCCGAGTGTTACTAATGCGCACTCTGATAGCAACATTAAACAGTTTCATTCTAATCGACATCATTATTCTTTTTTCCTTCATTCATTTCTACGTGGAAGATAAAACTGGTTGGACTCAGTGTTGTCATGGCAATGTGGTATGAAGAGTCCTTGCCGTTTATTCTCTTATTTTCCCTTCCTTTTATTTTTTCTGGTAGTTTTGATACACGGATATTTAATGGAGCTGTCACTTTAAGGCAAAGCAGCCTGTAAGTAGCATTTAATTCAAACAAGCAGATCCCAGAAGGCTGTGCTGTTTTAGACTGATGATTGGAGATTGGCTGACCCCAGTGATGACTGGGTTTTATTGATGTGGCTGGTAGACAATGAATTGACCAAAAAGACTGAGCTCTGCCCTGTAACAGGTGGTGATTGGATCTGATCCCATTGGAATGTCCTCAGAGCCACGAGGTGCCATTTTAGTTACACTTTTGATTTTGAAGTTTGGGTGGAGGATTCCAACTATTTCCCTCCCAAAAGATCCAGCTAAACTCTCTCCATACAGCCACTGTGAGGATTCTCCCTCTCTAGTATGTCTGGGCGTCATTCTCTTGGAACTGGAAAGGCTTGAAATCAAACCAAAAGTTGAAGGCAAGGTCTGATATGATTCTCAAGAAAGAAAGAGGCCTGGAAATAAACCATGGACTGAAAGCAGAGTCAGATGTGAAGCCAAAATGCCTCTCCAGAAAAGCTGTGAGAAATACATTCTCTAAACTGCAGCAAAGATCATTACAGACTGCAACTCAAGGATCTAAATCCACAAGCATATTGTGAAGAAAGCATGCTGTGAACCACAATTTAAATTAAAGACTTTCCCCCTTTTTAAAAAATAATTTTAGATTAGCCAATTATTTTTCTTTCCCAATTAAGGGGCAATTCAGCGTGGCCAATCCACCTAACCTGCACATCTTTGGATTGTGGGGGGGTGAAACCCACGCAGACATGGGGAGAACGTGTCAACTCCACAAAGACAGTGACCCAGGGCCAGGATTCGAACCCGGGTCCTCAGCGCCGCAGACCCAGTGCTAACCACTGCTCTACATGCCGCCCCCCCCCCCCCCGCCCCCCCACTTCTTATTTTCACCCATTTTACCCTCTCTGTGTTTGTCTGCCTTGTGTGTTTGGACAGAGGATGGGACAGTTAAAGCGGGTAGTGGATATTAGCTTGTTATTACTCAGTTACATTTACTGCATATTTCCTCATTATCCTCATTATTAATAAACAGTAATTATGTTTCAACTTACAAACATGGCGACTAATTATCGGACAGCCAAGGGACAAAGGTTTCAGGGAGTTTTACGAAAATTATTGGTTAATTCGCTTGTGTTGTTGGTTAGCACTGCTGCCTCATGGCGCAAAGGACTTGGGTTTGATCCTGGCCCTGAGTCACTGTCCGTGCGGAGTTTGCACATTCTACCTGTGTCTGCCTGGGCCTCACCTCACAGATTTGTAGGGTAGGTGGGTTAGTGATACTAAATTGCCCCTTAATTGGAAAAAAAAAGAATTGGGTACTCTAAAATTTTAAATTTTAAAATAAATTCACTTGTGTTGTGACTCCAGAGTACGTGGGGCTGGAATTGACTGTGCATTAGCCCAGGGTGGTATAACAGGTGGGATGAAGCATATTTGCCTTTATTTCCAGTCATTGGTTTGAAAAGTACTCCGAATCAGGACCTACAAAGAAGGTGAAGGCAGGTGTGCCCGCCAATTCCTCACACTTGAAGGTCCGAGGATAACAGGTGAGGTTTCTTTATCTCCTATGCCCATGTGAAAAGTGCCACCTTACTTAGTTTAATTGGATCTATGTAATCAGGCCACCTCGTTGAATTCAAAGTTAATTGGGACCCATTCAAATATCTGTTATCAAAGCTTCGTCAAAGGCCTGATGTCATTTTAGGAAGGATGTGGAAGCTTTGGAAAAGGTGCAAAGGAAATTTACCAGGATGTTGCATAGAATGGAGAGTAGGTCTTACGAGAAAAGGTTGAGGGTGCTAGGCCTTTTCTCATCAGAACAGAGAAGGATGAGGGGCGACTTGATAGTGGTTTATAAGATGATCAGGGGAATAGATAGAGTAGACAGTCAGAGACTTTTTCCCCGGGTGGAACAAACCATTACAAGGGGACATAAATTTAAGGTGAATGGTGGAAGATATAGAGGGGATGTCAGAGGTAGGTTCTTTACCCAAAGAGTAGTGGGGGCATGGAATGCACTGCCTGTGGAAGTAGTTGAGTCGGAAACATTAGGGACATTCAAGCGGCTATTGGATAGGTACATGGATTATGGTAGAATAATGGAGTGTAGATAAATTTGTTCTTAAGGGCAGCACAGTAGCATTGTGGACAGCAGAATTCCTTCACAGCTCCAGGGTCCCAGGTTCGATTCCCAGCTTGGGTCACTGTCTGTGCGGAGTCTGCACATCCTCCCCGTGTGTGCGTGGGTTTCCTCCGGGTGCTCCGGTTTCCTCCCACAGTCCAAAGATGTGCAGGTTAGGTGGATTGGCCATGATAAATTGCCCTTAGTGTCCAAAATTGCCCTTAGTGTTGGGTGGGGTTACTGGGTTATGGGGATAGGGTGGAGGTGTTGACCTTGGGTAGGGTGCTCTTTCCAAGAGCCGGTGCAGACTCGATGGGCCGAATGGTCTCCTTCTGCACTGTAAATTCTATGATAATCTAAGGTTTGGCACAACATCGTGGGCCGAAGGGCCTGTTTTGTGCTGTATTTTTCTATGTTCTATGTTATGTGTGTTGAGATGAAAAGGGTCAAACACGGGGTCAAGTTCTTCTCTTCATACTTTAGCAAGCGCCACTCCCGAATCCCTCTCCCAGCTGTGGGCAGGGAAGGGGCATAGAGGGGGAGCTGAGGGAGAGGATAAAAATCAAGAACCCTATTTCAGATCACTTTAAGTATCGTTTTCTGATAAAGCAAGTCAAAGTAGACAATGACTGAATTTTTTCTTCACTGTTGAGAAGCATAACACAGTGAGAATTTAATGCTGAAAAGTTGAATTTGTAGCTAATTCAAACAAAGCAATTTTGAATTAAGAGCAATAGATACTCAGCAGGAAGAGTTTGACGACCTCAGAGCCATATGTTCTGCGTCTGTTCTGCTTGATGGTCACAGAAGGTGCATTCACGGCGTGGGCAAGTAGATTGAGTACCAACCTGTGAATCCTTCTGATGTAGCAATGATGAAGAGTGATAGCATTTCCTGGTTAGACATCCGCAGAAGGGGATGGAAAACCACTGCTAGAGTGTGTCAGGCATCACCATGGACCAGCACAGAAGTCCATGTTTCCAGTGTCTTTCAGGGCATGGTACCTGAAGAGAGAGAGAGAAAGAGGGAGATAGTCAGCGTTTGGAGGGGTGGGACAAAATAAAATGGACAGTCGCAACCAAGAGGTCAAAAGGTCAGAAGGCATGCATCACGCCACGCCTGAAGGGTCCAAACAAAATTAGAACTTTTCCTTCTGCTTTTGGTGAATACTGTGCACGTCAACATTTTCTGCTTTGATTGAATATTCAAGAAGCTTTTCAGCTCTGCTGATTGAAGAGAATCCCCATTAAAATATCAGTGAACATCTTGATTTACTTTAATTATATTGAAAGCCTTCCTAACATTGCTGCACACAGGAAGATGCAAGTGAAAGCTGTTAATCCGAATTCCATTAGCGATCCTTGATACTGTATCTCCTGTTTTAATGTAGTCTGTATGAATATAAAATAGGAATAAATATTAATTCAACCCAAGGGAACTAGGCACTAGCCATTGACCCGATATGTGACTGACAGACAATAAAGCCTTTGCCAACACTTTTTCTGTTTTCCCCTCTCTACCAGAGCCCACGGGCAGGATTCTCCCCTACCCGGTGGGGCGGGGGATCCCGGCGGGACGGAGTGGCGTGAACCACTCCGGCATCGGGCCGCCCCAAAGGTACGGAATCCTCTGCACCTGCAGGAGCAAGGCCGGCACCGGAGTGGTTTGTGCCCCGCCGTCAGGCGTGGAAAGCCTTTGTCACCGTGCCACCCGGGGCCGAAGGGACTCCGCCGGCCGGCGCAGATCCGCACATGCGCGGGAGCTTCAGCGGCTGCTGACGTCATCCCCGCGCATGCGCAAGGGGTGGGGGGGGGGTTCACCTTTGCGCCGGCCATCACAGAGGCTGACACGCCCGGCACGCAGGAAAAGAGTGCCCTCACGGCACAGGCCCGCCCGCGGATCGGTGGGCCCCGATCGCGGGCCAGGCAACAGTGGGGGTACCCCCGGGGCCAGATCGCCCCATGCCCCCCCCCCCCCCCAGAATGTCAGACACATTAGGTGCAATTCAGCGACCGCGTTCCATCCAGCATTCCGAGTGTGCTGGGTGAATTGTGGGAGAGGCAAAATCGAGATACGCACCAGGCGTGAACCATTTTGCAATTCATCCAGCCTGTCCCAAATGGTGACCCAAAAAATGGCGAGAATATCATTGACCCAAATTTTCATTCATTTCAATCTCATTAATGAGAATGTAGTCAAATGCAACGGTCTCTTTGGAATTACCCAACTCCCCAGCGGGAAGTCATGCGGGAGTTGTTTAATACTCCATTTCAAAAAGGTGAAAGCTGGCGCAATGGCTATTCAGGGGAAGTGAGGGGGTGAGTAGCCCTTTCCATTTTCGCCCCTGGGCCGGGGATGAGGGGCTTTGCATCTGTGAGGTCTTCAAGCCCTTTTAAAATATTGTGGAGACCAATAATAGGGACAACCACAGCTGTCTTACCCATCTCTTTCAGGACAGAACCCTGCTCTC
This sequence comes from Scyliorhinus canicula, assembly GCF_902713615.1. Lineage (NCBI taxonomy): Eukaryota > Metazoa > Chordata > Chondrichthyes > Carcharhiniformes > Scyliorhinidae > Scyliorhinus > Scyliorhinus canicula. Next base: position 28,229,488 of record NC_052148.1, on the reverse strand, counting down.
ATGAATGTCAATTTCATCCCTTTTGATTGTGAGCAGCCTCTAGTTTCACAGCTGAAGGCTGTCATAATATACACACCAGTATATCATGGTGCAGACACACACGCTGATTGACACACAGCAAGACCAATCAACACACACAACACCGCAGCCAATCACCAGTTAGAGCACACTCGCCATAAAGACAGAGGGCATCAGTTTTCCCGCTCACTTGGGAAGCAGCCTCTCAGAAGGATGGACCTCACAGCTTTCAGCACAGATCTTCACCATGTGCTGAGAGTATAGACTGGTTAGGATAGGCATAGGTCTTCAGTTTAATCTAACATAGTGTCGGCCCACAGTGAAAGTATGTTCAACAGTTCCTAGCTCCATAAAATAGTGTTGTACTATTTCAAGTGTTGGTCGCCTGTATGTGTTACTGCTGAGGTAAACGCAGTCTCCACGGATCCAGAGTACCCAACACATCAAAGACTATTTCAAATGAGGAATTAGTCTTGCTATTTGTCTAAGCGCCTCACACTCCTCAACTCTCAAATGCCCCTTCGAAGGTATCGGTGCCATGTCTCAGAGGATGATTAGTGCACTGCATGTCCAGCAAATGTTGATGTCTGAACAGTGTGCCTGAAATCTAGGAGCACCATAGAGGCAGCTGCCAACAACAAACTATAAAGAGCAGGGCTTCATCACTGAGGGTCCTCTCGTGGCCAAAGGGTAAGTGTGTGGATGAGCGGAGGGCAGTTGAGCGCGGTCCTCCTAATATTGCTGGCAGAGGTCTGGGATCTAGGGTATCCAGTTGTGGCCGGGGGTGAGTGTGCACGACACGGTTTCCCAGCCCAACTAGCTTGCTGGATTGTCGGTCTCTCCTCTTCTCCAATTGCTTCCAGATAAAACAATTGGTTTGTTGGTGTGGATTTCACGGAGGCTGCCTTGATGTGCTTGTGGTAGCCAAGGTGGGCACATATCATAGAAGACAACAATGCTAACTCAGCTGGCGGCAGCACCACACGTACAGGGGGCCCACCGTACACCCTGCAGACCCAGTCACCCATCAGGCTGTGGACGGAGCCAGAAGGGGAAGCCAGCAATGGCCCAAGGTGTATACGCGTCATTGGTGCTTCCATGGCGGACAGCATAGGATGCAGAAGACTGCACATCAGCAGGGGGATAGCGCAGCACCTGTGCCACATCCTCGCGGACATGGCACCCCATGGAGGAGGAGGAAACCTGCTTCCAGTAGCCGTAAAAGTCACTGTAGCCCTAAACCTTTCTGCCACCAGGTCATTCCAGGGCTCAAATAGGCATTTCTCAATCTTCAGTGCACAGGTGCATTCCAGAGGCGGCGGATGCTCTGTATGCCCTGGCATCTGACTAGATCACCTTTGAGTAAGGACACACGCACTAAGTTGCTGTTGTGCCATCTGCTCTTGAGATACACTGGTATCAGGAAGGGGGATTCAGAAGAACTGGAAACCGCCATAATCTCCTTGATGGCAGGCCCTGAGTTGGCCTCCAAAGTTCCCTCCTCCCTGACGATACCTCTAGGAACCTGGGGTGTTCTAGCAGATGAAGAGGCAGCTGCAGTGAGCTCCAGAAGCCTCTTAGTCATGTGGCTCTGCCAGTCCTGGCGGCTCCCTATTGTCTGCCCAGTACTATCAAAACCCCCAGTGATGGTTCTCAGTCACTGAGCCATGCTCTGCCATACCTCGGCAATGTCCACCTGTATTTGGGACACATCCTTCACTGACTGAGAGATGATGTCAAAGCCACGATCATCATGGACTGAGCCATGTCTTGGACACCACCACTCTAGCCATGGACATCCTGTTTTTCACTGTGATTGCCAGTCTAGCAGTGTTGGCCTTGGTGCCACGTATTGACGGCATCATCTCCTGCACCTGAAGGCTTTGGGACTCCTCCAAATGTCCTTGCAGTCACTCCATTGTCGCTGACACCCTCTCCTGACTGTCACAGCTGTGTCCTATCATCCGCACCAGCTGAGGGAGAACCTTGGCCAAAGTCTCCCATCTGAGTCCTGGGATCCAGAAGACCTCCAACTACTGTCTCCCTTGGATGTTCTTGCCTGATGTGCATCAGCAGCCGGGTGGTGGTCATCCGATTGTCCTGCTGAAGCCTGCCCACTAATATCACCCACCGAGGTGTGTGTCTCTGTTGGTGGAGAGTGTGGATGATAGCTGTGACGCATTGCTGGTGGTCTCCTTGGATATCTCCTCCGAGGTGTTCTCTTGGGTGACTGGGTGGGAAGGGACGACTTTGATGGCCCGGCCCCATCAGATGGAGATCCTGCAAGACAATTGGCCTGTGCTCAGTGAAAGGCAAAGGTTATTTTTGGACATCAGCAACTCACTTGAGACAGGTGACCTGGGTGAAGGGGTAGTAGATCCTCACCTCCCTGGTGCAGGTTAACCTCACTTTCGGTGACTGTTCTCTCCTCGCCCGTGCTCTCCAGGTCCCATTCCTCATAGGGGCTGAAGACGCGGATCTCTGGCTCCTCTCCCTGTCTTCTCCCTTTACCATTTATTATGGGCTGTCTTCTCCTGTGGTGACAAGAGATGACATTGTGAGCTGCACAATTGATTGACCAGGGGATCTGTGAAAACAGGTGGCATGTGTGGGCACCACACCTCGACATGAAGGGGTTGTGCTGGTAGGTGCCAGGAGTTTCTGAGGAACAAGCTTGAAGAATGGATGTGGGAACAGTGTGAGGCGTCAGCCAGTAATTTGGGAGGGGGGGGGGGGGTGGAATTTGAGGGGTGGCAGGTGGAACTTATACCAGCAGAGGGATGGTAACTTACCCTTGCAGCTCGTGGGAGGTTATTTGTCTTCTTCTGACTTTGGACAGAGGTCCTCCTGGTCATGCTGCCCACACTGACTGCAGCTGCGACTGCCTCTTAGGCAGCATTACTGACCCTGCTGTTGGTTCTCTGACCCCATCGGGGGACTATGGTGCCCCATCTCTCATCCTCACGTCGAGAAGCCTGGTCAGGTTGGCATTGCGAGATCGAGGATCGGGTCTGCGCGCTGCCATGCTTGCGTGTTCACAGGGAGCGAGTGGTGAGGGAGCATTTATTAGCAGCTCCCTCTTGTTAGCGGTGAGACGCTGAGGCACGAGGCAGGCAAAACAGATGGCGAAAGAGCCAGGAATGGCACGATTAATTTGGGGTCTAATTTTTGGCACTATAAATTCCATTAATCTCGCCAATGAGCCCTTCGAGAACCAGAGACCAAAAGCGGACTGTAACTTTTCGCTGAATCGCGCACATTATCCTTCTATCATCTGCCGTGTAAAGAGGACATAAGGAGGCTACAATGGGCCACAGATTGCGTGAATGGGCAAAACTCTGGCAATGAGCGTACAGTGTGGAAAAATGTGAAATTGCCAATTAAGGCAGGAAGAATAGAAAAGAAGCTTATTATGTAAATGCTGAAAGATTACAGAGCTCTGAGATTCAGAGGGATCTGGGTGTTCTAGTGCATGAATCACAAAGTTAGTATGCAGATACAGTAAGTCTTTTAGGAAAGTTAATAGGATGTTATTGTTTATTGTGAGAGGAATTGAATATAAATGTAGAGAAACATATAAGATCCTGAGGGGTCTTTACTGGACGGATGTGGAGAGGATGTTCCCTCTTATGGGAGCATTGGACCTGGAGGCACTGGACCCCACACATCTGGAGGTAGGAAGTTCTACTGTGGCAAACCAATGGTTTGTAGTGTTTCCTCCAAGGCTCTGCCATCTCTGCCAATGTGGCGACTAGGGGCTTTTCACAGTAACTTCATTGAAGCCTACTTCAATGTGACAATAAGCGATTATTATTATTACCTGTTTCCCTGCTCCCGGTAGATCAACAGGTCTTGCCTCCCCCTGCTCTGCAAGCCGCTGTTCCTGGCCGCGTGCACCATGTCGCTGATCGAGAGAAGTCCAAAGAATTGTCGGCTCGACTGGCTCCGTGATTCTCTCGAATCAAGAACTGAAAGGAAGGGAAGATCCAAGTGAGCAGTGAAGAGTCCTCATGATGCCCTGACCCTCGGGATCTGGGACATTCAGCCATGTGCAGCCACCTATGTGAAGACCTTTCCAGAGTCTCACTCCCTCCCTTGTCGAACAATAGCCACTTGTCTACAGTTGTCCCTCTCACTTCCACCTGAATGAACCGCTTCAATGCTTGAAAGCCTCAGCAAGTTGCGTCACTCCCGCATGGGTGAGGAGTAAGGGCAGTTGAGTGCATTCAGTGGAGATACCTTCTCGCCTCATGGGGAACAAGATGCTGCCCCGTCATTTCCTGAACAGAGTGACTGATGAGCGACGCCATCATAACGCCTTGTATCGGGAACTACATCTGTAGCACCTCTCTACTATGTAGACATGAGTATGAGCCCTGGAATTCAATGCTTGGGGGAAAGGCTTCCAACTATTTTGTATCAAACTAAATCAAACAAGCTGAGGGACAAAATGAAAGGGGCAGCCCCTTAATGGGACACAGCCTTAAACTAAAACGAATCACAAATGAAACTTAAAACATCAAATTAAACGTGATTAAAGATGTCGACAAAGCACCCCGGCCCCTGCAATGCAGTACCCGTGGACACTGCATGCTCCCACCCAAGGGACACCCGGCCATGAATACAGCCATGGTGGTGGAGCAGACAGTCGGGTCAGACAACCCCTTGGATTGCCCATTGCATGTACCTGTAGATGGCAAGTTTGGCAGGGTCCTGGAACAGGTTCATGAGGAGGTCTTCCTCCTTCCTCCTCCGCACTGAGTGCCCATAGACCAGGAGCATGGGGCTGAAGGGAAAACTGTGACAGGAGGTTTTCTAAATTACTAAAATGGGAGTGCAGTCTGAAGCAAGGTACACGGACTCCACAAGGCCACAAAAAGGGCAGATATCTTGAACGTCCGTAAACTGATGCATTCTAATGTTCTTTGGGACTGCTGCATGCAACCACTTCCACCTCAGGTCCCCGATGTTAAGGGGAAGGACTCCTCTATAGAGGGACTTCCACGGGACACCTCCGCCCTCGGACAGCAACAAGGCACGCCAAGGCGTGTCTGGATGACGGATGGGCGCTAGGCTTCCAACCTCTTTGATCAACACAAATAACCACGTAAACTAAATAAAATAAACCGAGGGGCAAATTAAAGGGACAGTCCCTTAACGGGAAACTACTTAAAGCATCAAACCAAAATGTGATTAGAGGGGTCAATATGGAATTTGGACTATGTGCAAGCGTCATGTCATGAAGCTCAAACACTTTCATCTGAGTTGCCTTCAGAAGCTTCTGAAGATCAGATAGTAGGACAAAATAGGAGAGACTGAGGTGCTCACCCGAGCTGGGATGCCAAGAATCCACATTGAGACAGTTAGGACTGAGTCGGGCCGGGTCACGTAGCCAGAATCCCTGGCACTTGCTTATCAAAGTGCATTTCTTATTGACTTTGAGTCCTGGGAGAAGCTCGAGCAGGAATTTAGCATCTCGCTCAACCAAATCAAAAATGACGGGGCCTCCTCCTGAAAGTTTTCCGAGGTGGAGAGAAAGAAAAAGGAGAGGAAATCCCGATGCAGCAATTCATCCAAACTTCACTTCATTCTTCATGTTTTCATTACTGTATGTGGTCCAGATCGTCTACTGTTTTTGCAATTTAAAAACAAAAACATCACATTGATTCTATCCATCTATTATTTTCTGCATTTAAGATGTGACAATTGACCTAGGTAACTGGGAAATTCATACTCACTGGTATAAGAAACAAGGCTGAATTCTCTGCAAGAATTTTCAGCTGAAACTTAAATGGGACTAGAAAGCAGAATGGGACTAGAATTGAATTTCAGTGCAGTGAACTATGAGGTGGTGCATTTTTATAGTGAGACTAGGAAGGCACCTAGTCCTTGGAAAATAGTAATTTAATTGGTGTCGGGTCACAAGGGGGATCGTTAAAAATCATCACATATCATTAAAGGTAACAACGTGTTGGAGTTAATTACGAGAGCAATAGAATTCAAATTGCGGAAAGCTATGCTAACTTTTGTTGAGCCTTGGTTAGGCCACACTCAGAGGACATGTTACGTCCTAGTCTCCATGTTACAAAAGGCTATGCAATCAGCGCATAAAAAGTGCGAAGGAGGTTCACAAGTATAATACCAGAACCGAGAGGTTATGAATGTTTAGAAAGACTGAACTGACTGGGGATACTTTCTTTAGAAATCAGAAGAAAAAGTGGTGACCCAATAGAGGTGTTTAAAATTCTGAAAGTGTTTGATGGGGTAGTCATGGAGACGATGTTTCTATTTGAGGGGGAACAAAAAACCAAGTGCTATAAATATAAGATCGGCAAAAAATAAATTCAATAAGGAATTTAGATAAACGTTCTTTATTGAGGGACTGGTGCGAATGTGGAACTTGCTATCAAATACATGGCAGGATTTTCCTGCAGGCTTCTGTTGCCTGCCGTCAGGCTTTATTGGGGCTCAGAAGTCAGTCACTCAATGTGATTCTCCCCGAATTGGCCCAATTATCGGCCAGTGGATGGACTTGCTGCCCAATTAAGGACTAATCAAAGCCCTTCCAGCTTGAAAGAAACAGCAAGGCGCAATGGCGTGTGTTGTCTGTTCAGTAGGTCTCACAAAGAAGTTCTGAGTCTTGTCTGGTTGAACATTAAGTGTTGGCTGGTAACACTTAACTCTGTACATATATCCAGGGTATAGCCCAAGTTATGAGTTAACTCCATGCTTGCTTCTACACAGGTCTCTTCCCAGGCCACAACTGATCCTGATCTCAGGTCATGTGCCTCATTACATCACACTTTTTCCCAGTCCTACATTAACCTTTGCTATGCCAGATACCCTGATACTACTGGATAAAAGCAAATTACTGCGGATGCTGGAATCTGAAACAAAAGAGAAAATGCTGGAAAATCACAGCAGCTCTGGCAGATTCTGTAGGGAGAGAAAAGAGCTAACGTTTCGAGTCCAGGTGACCCTTTGTCAAAGCAAAAGACAGAGAAAGTGAAAATATTTATACTGTGGAGTGAGAATGGAAGATGAGTCACAGCCACAGAAACCCAGGGAAACCGGGTGCTAATAGCCACAAAAAACAAGGGGAATGAGTGCTAATGGCAGTCCTCAGAGAGAACAAAAGATGTGAAAGACCAAACTGCAGAGAAACTAACAATTCAGAGGGTCAATTGTGACAGATGTAGATGTAGGGGGAGGGGAAGGGGGAAGCAAAGGGGAGAAAGGGTAATGAAAGGTGGATAAGATGGGGGGGGGGGTGAATATATATAAAGAAAGACAAGAGAGAAAGAAATGGTAAAAAACAGTTAAAATGAAATGGGATGAAAACAAATGTGTCGAGATGGGGTGGAGCTAATCATCTGAATTCGATATTGAGACCGGAAGGCAATAGCATGCCTAACCGGAAGATAAGATGTTGTCCCTCCAGTTTGCGTTGAGCTTCACTGGAACATTGCAGCAGGCCAAGGACAGACATGTGGGCATGGGAGCAGGGTCTTGTGTTAAAATGGCGAGCAATGGGAAGGTCAGGATCCTGAATGCGCACAGACCGCAGGTCCTCAGCAAAGCGATCACCCAGTCTGCATTTGGTCTCTCCAATATAGAGGAGACCACAATGGGAGCAGCGAATGCAATGGACCAAATTGGAAGAGATGCAAGTGAAACGCTGCTTAACCTGGAATGAGTGTTTTGGGCCTGGGATGTTCAGCATGGAAGAGGCAAAGGGGCAGGTGTTACACCTTCTGCGATTGCATGGGAAGGTCCCATGGGTGATGGGAGAGGTGTTGAGTATGGTGGAGGAGTGGGCTAGATTATCTCAGAGGGAACGGTCTCTGCAATATTCCAGCGAAGCTCAACGCAAACTGGAGGAACAAAATCTTGGGCGCGATTCTCCGCACCCCATGCTGGGTGGGAGAATCGCAGGAGGGCCGGGCGAATCACGCCATGCCACCCTGGCACCCCCCCGACATTCTCCCATCCCCCCAAAAATGGGGTGTCGTGTTTTTCGACAAGCCGCTTGGAGAATCGGCGCTCGCCGTTTCTCACGGCGACCGGCAATTCTCCGGCCCGGATGGGCCGAGTGGCCTGTCGAACCCGACCGGTTCCCGCCGGCGCCAACACACCTGGTCGCTGCCGGCGTGAACAGCGCGCGACCGGTGAGTGTAGGGCCTGTGGGGGGCGGAGCGAGGATCGGGCACCACGGGCGTGCTCAGCAGATGTCTGGCCTGCAATCGGTGCCCACCGATCGTCAGGCCGGCGTCTCTAAAAGACGCACTCTTTTCCCTCCGCCGCCCCGCAAGATCAAGCCGCCATGTCTTGCGGGGCAGCGGAGGGGAAGACGGCAACCGCGCATGCGTGGGTTGCCGCTGGCCAACCTGCGCATGCGCGGCTGACGTCACTTCGGCGCCGCCAGCTGCGTCATTCCTGGCGCGGCGCTTTGACGCAAGCTTCAAAGGTCGGGCGCTCGGAATTCACACGCCGCTGCTCCTAGCCCCCTGGGGGGGGGGGGGGAATAGGGGGCGAGTAGCGGCCTCCGACGCCGGAGTGAAACACTCCGGGTTTCACTCCGGCGTCGGCACTTAGTCTCCCATTGGGAGAATCGTGCCCCTCATCTTCCTTTTTTTTTGTATTCTGAAAATGCGGAAAAACTCCCAGGTCTCAGCAGCACAGGATTCCAGCACAAGAGGAAGGGAGGACCGAAACATGCAAGATTACAATTACACAGTTAAATTTGTCGTACAGAACATTCTCCCCCAAAAAACTATTTGGGAATACCCACAATTAAACACCTTCCAGGTAACACTCCCTTTTAGATATTTAACGATAAAAATCCAGTAATATGTCATTGTAGTAAAGGTACACCACACAAACCTCTCAGACCCTTCCACTTTGTGGTAGAAATCTGAGAATACGGAGAAACAAAATCCAAGCCTTTCTGGCTTGACTTGATGGTAATTCAGATTTCATACCGTCTCCCAGCAGATAATTGTTCCCAGCAGTTTTTCCCCACACAACCGATCCAATTTAGCTCAACATTGTTCTTCAAGTATTTGTTTCCCCTTTTATCTTCAATTCCATTTTTCTCATGCCTCTTTGAAATCAGCTTTGCCAAAATATAAAAATGTTTCAGATTTTCCGACGACCTCTCCTTTTGAGTCAATTAGAATGTAATAACCTTTCCTTGTTTAAAATCACAAAGGACAATACAGCCTGGAGTATGGTGGAGGAGTGAACTTGATTATCTCGGAGGGAACGGTCTCTGCAATGTTCCAGTGAAGCTCAATGCAAACTGGAGGAACCAGATCTCATCTTCCGTTTTCTTTTTGTATTCTGGAATATGCCTTTCGGCCAAAACTGGATGCACTTACGGAGACCATATCCTTCCATTCCCACACTATTCATATATTTGTTGATATGCCCCTTAAATGCCGCTATCGTACCCGCTCCCACCACCTCCCCAGGCAGTGCATTCCATATATTTACCACCCTCTGTGTAAAGAACCTGCCTCGCACATCTGTTCTAAACTTTCCCCCACGCACTTTAAACCTATGGCCCCTATTACTTGACTCTCCTACCCGAGGAAAGAGCATCTGACTATCCACCATGTCCATGCCACTCATGATCTTATAGACCCTATCAGGTCGCCTCTCAACCTCCGTCGTTCCAGTGAGAACAGACGGAGTTTATCTAACCTCTTCTCAGAGCTAATGCCCTCCATACCAGGCAACATCCTAGTAAACCGCTTCTGTAACCTCCCCAAAGCATCTGCATCCTTCTGGTAGCGTGCCAACCAGAATTGTACACAATATTCTCACCCTCTCTAATTCCTTCCAGATGTCACATTATGCATGATATTGTAGACCGTGCAGCAGCTGCCCTCGCAGTGCTGGTGGCAGTCCAGGCAGCCAGACGCTGGAGAAGGCGGCGGCAGCAGGGTTGATGGAGGCTCAAGGCAGCAGCCAGTGTGTAGGAACCCACCACAAACCTTGAGGATCCGGCCGCCCATCAGGCCAGGGAGGGACCCAGAGCAGGAGGCCGGTATGGCCCAATGTGTACAGGCGTTGCTGGTCATTAGAAGAGATGTCGGACAGCATGTGCCGCAGGGGGCTCTGCCTCAACATGGGGACGGTGTGACACTTGTCCTTGCGGAGTCCAAGGGTACCCACTCCCAATATCCAGCACAGCAGGCCTGAACTTATGCACTTCAGGTTCATTCCAGGGCTCGAGCGGGGGCTTGTATGGCATTTCCCAACCTACAGCCCACAAGTGCATTCGTAAAGTCATAGATGCCCTGTTTGCCCGGGCAGCTGACTATATCAACTTTGATCTGGACCAAGTTCCTCAAAGTGCCCAGGCAGCAGGATTCTCCGCCATCGCCAGGATGCCGTTTGTCCAGGGGATAATAGATGTCAAGCAAGTCGCCTTGCACCCACCGGGCAGTCCGGGAGCAGCCTTCCACTCCATGAACTTCCAACTTGTGTGCGACCACTAACTCCGGATCATGCGGGAGTGTGCACGACAGCTACATCCTGGGGCAGTCGGAGATTCCCGCTATCTTCTAGGGACACCCCAGGATGAAGGTTTGGGTCTTGGGGGGAGTAAAGGGAACACGCTTAAGTCCAGGTTAATGACGCCAGTACAGAGGCCGGAGACTGATACGGAGACCCGATATAACGAGGCCCATATGGCCACCCATGCTGTCATTGAGTGGTGTATTGGACTGCTGAAGATGTAGTTCCAATGCCTCGACCACTTGGTGGTGCACTGAAGTACACCCCACAGAGAGTTGCCCACTTCATGGTGGTCTACTGTGCCCTCCACAACCTGGCATAGCAGCAAGGTGATGTGCTTGAGGTGGGGGAAGTATATGCGCCCTCATCTGAGGAAGAGGGCAAGGAGTCAGACCAGGAGGGGCTGAACAATGAGCCCGGGGAGGACCCAGAGGATCACCCGGAGGATGGAGGGCAGGCGGCGGCGAGTGTCCAGCATATCAGAGGACTAGGAGGCCCTTATCCTTGTCCGCTTCTCATAGCGCATGGCTTTGTCAGTCATCTCTCCCCCTCTCCCCATTCCATCCACCGACACCCCCACCAGCAACCCGCCTCTCCCTCCCTCGCAACCAACCCAACACCCACCCATTCTGTCCTACCGCCCCCCCCCCCCCCCCCCCCCCCCACCTCAATCTTCCTGTCTCCCTCTCCCAGGGTCTGTGTAAGATTACTCCAGGGTGATGGGCCTGTGTCGGCATTGTCAGCGGGTCAATATGCAAGGCAGGAGCGTGATGATAGCCCGCTGTGAGCTGAGCTCTGGTGTTCCTCAAGAGCTGCTCCCCATTGTTAGCGGAGAGTTGCTGGTCCAGGTGAATAAGCTGGTGGGACAGCCATTTCTGTCGTGAAGCCTTTGTTACCAGCCCTAATTGTTGTTAGATACTGGTCGCCGACTCGCCAGCTCAGCCGTCGGGAAGCACCTGACAATTCCTGCTCACTACCGCACTTCGTGCTTCCCCTGTTAGATTGCGTCCAATATTCCCCCACAGTGTTTCTAAAAATAACATCCAGCCTCACATTGGTCACTGTTAACTTCACTGCATTCACCTGTATTCGCAATTCTTCAGGTGATGAAGTGAACTTGAAATCCAGAGCAGAACCTGGACAGCATCCTGACTGGGCTGACAGCGGGGAGGTAACATTAGCAGCCCATAAATACCAGGTAATTTTCATCTCAAACAAGAAAGTCCTCCAGCGACACCTCAATTGCTAGGTTTCCCACTATCACTGACTGGAAGCTGAACTCAAATAGCCGAACAAAAGCATGAGCATGGACTTCCGATGATGGCATAGAGAGAACAGTTGCACATGGTGAGTAATTTGATTGTGGCTCTTTTTGCCTGGTTTTTGGGGGGTGGTTTCTGGGTAAACTTTAATTGGTTCGATTGGATAAAGTTCCCACGTAAAAGGAATGCCCAACAAGTAGAAAACCAGGCAGCAGACAAGTAAAGAATCATCGTCAGACTCTGAAGTCTCTCGAGCCTCGTTTGTTCCTGCTGCGAATCTGGCTACGCTACTGATGGCCGAGATGCTCACAGGCATAATTGCTGCCTAATCTTTGTTTTCTTTTCCAATTAAGGGGCAATTTAGCGTGGCCGATCCATCTACCCTGCACATCTTTGGGTTGTGGGGGCGAAACCCACGCAAACACGGGGAGAATGTGAAAACTCCACACGGATAGTGACTCAGAGCTGGGATCGAACCTGGGTTCTCGGCATTGAGGCAACAGTGCTAACCACTGCACCGCGTGCCACCCCCTAATCTATTACATTATTACTGGGCTGTGAACATTGAAAAGGATGGGGGTGAATTAAGGATCTGGACTCCATGTGGGGGAGGATGGAATTGAGCTCTTATCATAGAATTTACAGTGCAGAAGGAGGCCATTCGGCCCATTGAGTCTGCACCGGCTCTTGGAAAGAGCACCCTACCCAAGGTCAACACCTCCACCCTATCCCCATAACCCCACCCAACACTAAGGGCAATTTAGCACGGCCAATCCACCTAACCTGCACATCTTTGGACTGTGGGTGGAAACCGGAGCACCCGGAGGAAACCCACGCACACACGGGGAGAACGTGCAGACTCCGCACAGACAGTGAGCCAAGCTGGAATCAAACCTGGGACCCTGGAGCTGTGAAGCAATTATGCTATCCACTATGCTACCGTGCTGCTCTTGTGGAGGGATTACTTTGAGAGCCTGGGCTATGGCTCCACTTCCGTTTTTCGCACAAAATTTGCTTTGAGCCCAGTAGTGATGGCCACTCTGAGGACTTGGAGGCAGTTCAGGCAACATTCTGAGCTGGGCTCTGTAGTGATCCTCGCCTGAATGTGTACAGAAGGGGCTGATGGGAAATGGAAGCACCACCAGGGGGCAGCACGGGGACATATAAGAGTGACGCCGAAGGCCCGCCCTCGCTCACTTTGGCTGGAGAGACAGGGGAGCAGGACAGGTCGGAAGTTGAGCTCAGGGCTGCAAGTGTGGTTAGGCCTAGTTGCAGAGCATAGAAAAGCAGTATCTTTACAAGTGCCATTCTGTAAGTAAAAGCTAACTAAGTCATTTATTGTGGAGCACAATAAACCAATCTTCAACTGCTGAACAACTTCTAGCATTCATTTAAGAAACATTACAGGCTCCATGTCGATATTAGCCCCAATTTGCAGAAATCACCTCTTTGTGCCGGTGGGTTTGGACTCATCATTCGGGTCATGGGGAAGGGAGGGGCTGGAGAGCTTTATAGAGAGGCGGTTCACCAGTTTTGAGGAGCTGTTGCATAAATTCCAACTCCCAAAGAATAACCTATTTAGGTTTTTTCAGGTTTGCAACCTTTTGCACAAGAAGATTCCTTCCTTTTCCCTGACACCCTCATCCTCTCTCTTGGATAGGGTCCTTTTGATGACCAAGTTAAAGGAGCGTAAGGTCTTGTATATTTATGCTTGGACCTTGTCAATGGATCAGTCTCCATTAGATGAGGTAAAAAGGAAGTGGGAGGGGGAACAGGGTCCGGTTTTCGATGGTGTGGACTGAGGCTCTTCACAGGGTTAACTCTACCTCCTCATCTGTGAGACTCAGCTTGGTTCAGTTCAAGGTGGTGCATACGACACATCTGACTGGTGGATGAGTGGGTTTTTATTCCCATGGGGTGGAGGACCAGTGTGAGCGACATTTCCGGAGGCCGATGAATCATACACACATCTTCTGGTCACGTCCTAAACTTGTACACTTCTGGGTCTCCTTCTTCAACACCATGTTCGGGATTTTTGGGGTTGAGGTGGAGCCTTGTCCGCTGGCGACCATTTTCAGGGTCTCGGACTCGCTGGAGCTGCAGACGGGGGTGAAGGCGGATCCCCTTGCCTTCACTTTGCTGATAGCCCAGAGGCAAATTCCGCTTGTACGGAGGACTCTGGTTCCACCCAGTGCTTCATCCTGGCTGAGTGACCGTATGGAGTTTTTGTACCTGGAGAAGGTCAAGTGCATCATGAGGGGGTCGGGAGAAGGGTTCGACTCGGGATGGCAGCCATTAATTTTCTATTTCCAGAAGTTAGTCACCGTCAACTGCTAAAGGGTGGGGTTTTTAAGTTCTGTTTTTGTTTTGGTGTTGGGAGGATGGGTAAGTTTGAAGTCGTATTGGTTATGTGTTGTGGGTTTACTGTGTTATAATGAAAAAGTTTCTGAATAAAAATATTTTAAAAAACAAAAGCTGGATGACAAGAGCTGGACATCACCCTGTGATGACTGGTTCACTCTTGGCCATTGTTCCCATTTAATATTTAGTTACTGCGGGCAACCTGAGTTTTCTATCATGCGCAGTTCCTTTAGTTTTTGTGTTGTGCTGTCACGCATGCGTTATTCATCACAAGAAGAGCCCCAGTCCACACCTCCACAAGGCTACTGTATCTGATCGGGAACGGTTATAACCTGACAAGACCTACGGAGAGGGAGCGATCAACCTTCCCATAAACCTTGTGGATTATGCGCCCTTCGTGATGTGGGGCGGGGCCCATCAGCGAGATAATTGTGCAGGGATATAAAAGCTGGCCCAGAGAGAAGCCTTGGAAGAGAAGTCCCAGCTGAGACCTGGATTGCGACCTGTAAATAGTTTTCTTCAACAATAAAACGTTTCCTTTATCCTCTCGGGTACAACGGTTGTGTCTGCGGGACACAGAAGCGAAATTGGCGACCTTTAAAGGCCAGGGGCAAAGATGATCCCGGTGACATATTGGCAACAATCCATTCAGCTGCCGTTGATCATAGTGAAGGGCCCTGTGCTGAACCGACTGGGCCACGATTGGCTGCAACGCCTCCACCTGGACTGGCAACAGACCTTTAAGATGTGCACCGGAGGTCTATACGAGGTGCTGTGTGTGGTTTCTCAAGATCAAGGGAGTCATGGTGAAAATGGATTCTGAAGAACAGCCTAAATACTTCCAACCCACCTGGTCCCCTATGCACTGCTGGCAAAGGTCAAAACGGAACCCAACTGACTAGAGGGCTTCGGGATCATCCATCCGGTATGATTCACTGATTGGGCAACTCTGGTAGTCCCCGTACTTACGCCAGACAAAACAGTTTGATTGTTAACCGTGAATTAGGCCTCCCATTTGGACAGGTACCCAACGTCAATAATTGAAGACCTGTACGCAAAATTGGCTGGGGGGTCATTCCTTTACTGAGCTCGACATGAGCGACGCATATCTCCAGCTGGAGCTGGACCCAGTATGACTATTGACACACACAGGGGCCTTTAGCAGTATCCAAGGCTGTCATTTGGAGTATCGTCGCATTATGCCATTTTCCAACGGGTCATGGCAAACATCCTGCGAGGGCTGCCACGTGGCAGTTAATTTGGACAATGTCTTGGTCACGGAGCCACTGAGCGACAGCATCTGAGCAACCGAGAAGAGACCCTCCACTTATTTTCTGAAGAGGACGTCCGCCTCAAGAGGGAGAAGTGTGTTTTCCACGCCAGAGAGTTTGTCTATTTGGGATACCGTGTGGACCAGGATGGACTACACTCAGTAGAGGAGAAGGTGTGAGCGATTCAATGAGCTCCCATTCGGCAAAAAGCAACTAAACTGTGCTCCTTTTTAGCACTCATAAATTTATTATGGGAACTTTATTCCTGGCCTGGCGACCATACTCCCCCCCACCCAATCCCTCCCACCCAATCCCCCCCCCCCCCCCCCCCCCCCCCCCCCCCCCCCACATGCTTTGCTGAATAAAGAACCAGGTGTGGGTATGGAGAGCTCCTAAGGAGGAAAATTTTGACCGGGTATAAAGACAGTTTACGTCGCCGGCCTGTTGATGCCTCACCATATGGCATTGGTATTATGTTGTCACAACACGTGGACGTTCGTAGAGACCGACCGATCTGATTCATGTCGAGGACACTGGACACAGCGTAATTACGCTCAAATTGAAAAGAAGGGTTTGGTGGTAATGTTCGCGGTGAAAAAGTTCCACCAGTACGTACACAGATGTCATTTCACTATCGTGACCACAAGTTGTTACCGGGTCCCTTTAAGGAAGTCAAGGCCATTCCACTAATAGCGTCCACCAGGACCCAAAGGTGGACCCTGTAATTAGAGGTGGACGAATATACATTCGAGCAACGGCCAGGGACGCAGACTGCTAATGCAGATGTGTTGAGCAGGCTCCCGCTGCCGACACGGCCCCCATCAGCTCCCAGAACTGATAAAGTCATCGCCATATTGAATTTCATGGGTACCTTGACAATCACCGCTGTCTAGATCTGCGATTGGACGCAAAAAGACCCCATATTGTCAAAAGTCTGCCACATAGTTGCAGGATGGTCAGGACTGGGAACTAAATATACTTGGTTATAAAGTTTATAGGATGGACAGAGAATATGGCAGAGGGGGTGGAGTAGCCTTACTGATCAGAAATACCATTAACTCAATGGTGAGGGAGGATATAATAAGTGAAAAGCATCCAGTGGAGGCCATATGGGTGGAACCTAGGAACAAAAAAGGATCTAAAACTAATGGGCGTTGTGTATCGACCCTTTGGTAACAGTTCTGAGATATTAGATTGTATAAATGCAGAAATAAAAATGTAGCAAAATCAGAGTCGTTTTCTATTTCACTTACACATAGATTTTAACTTACACTTACATGGGGGCAGCACACAAGCACCTATCAGGAAGGT
The DNA here is from genome assembly GCF_902713615.1 of Scyliorhinus canicula. NCBI lineage: Eukaryota > Metazoa > Chordata > Chondrichthyes > Carcharhiniformes > Scyliorhinidae > Scyliorhinus > Scyliorhinus canicula. Next base: position 28,212,741 of record NC_052148.1, on the reverse strand, counting down.
AGTGAATTTCGGGAATGTGTTTGGGATAGTTTCCGACAGCAATATGTTGCAGATGCAAGAAGGGGACAGGCAATATTAGATTTAGTTCTGAGTAATGAGCCCAATTTAAGTAGTCTTACTGTAGGCGAACATTTATGAAATAGTGATCACAACATGATGGAATTCGGCGTAGCGTTTGAAAGTGAAAGGCACATTTCAGATATTAGAATTTTAGACTTGAGTAAGGCTGACGTTAACGGGATGAGGCAGAGACTGTCCACGGTAAACTGGAAACATCTGTTCATGGGTGAAACTGCTGAAGATCAGTGGTGAATATTTAAAGAAACATTTAACAAGATACAGAATGGGTATAAAGCCCTGAGAGGAAAAGGCTCCACTTCACACAAAAACACAGCCATGGATAACTAAAGAGGTTAGGGACAGCATAAAACTAAAGAAAGGGCTTACAAAAATGCAAAACATAGAAAAGATCCGGACGAATGTGATACAAAGGGTCACAAAGCAGCTTAAAAGAGCTACTAAAAGGGATTATGAAAGGAAACTTGCAAGGAACTTCAAAAGCAGTCAGAAGAAATGTTATAGTTACACAAAGGGAAAGCAATGTCGGCCACTAAAAGCTGACAATGGAGAGATTATCAGTGATAACGGGGAAATGGCAGCCATATTGAACAATTACTTTGCCTCTGTATTTACAGTTGAAAAGGAGGATAACTTGCCAAAGTCTTGAAAAAATTAATAGTCGATAGAGGACATGGACTTAATAAAATTAATGTAAGTACAGCATAATTAATGAGAACTAAAGTGTGACAAATGCCCAGGACCTGCTGGTTTCAATTGAGGATGTTTAAGGAAGTAGGGGAGCACATTGTAGATGCCCCAATCATAAACTTTCAGAGTTCCCTAGATTCAGGAGTAGTCCTCTGGATTGGAAAATTGAACCTCACTCCATTTTTTAAGAATTTGATAAATCCCACACAAGAGACTGTTAACTAAGGTGGATGCCCGCAGAGTTGAGGGCAAATTATTGACATGATTAGGAAATCGGTTGAGTGGCAGCCAACAGCGAGTGGGGATAATGGGTAATTACTCTAATTGGCAGGAGTGACTGGTGGTGTACCACAGGGATCTGTGTTGGGGCCTCAATTATTCACATTATTCATTAATGACGTGGATGACGGCTCAGACAGTCATATATCTAGATTTGTGGATGATACAAGTTAGGTGACATTGTAGACAGCCTAGATGATAGAATAAAATTGCAAGGAGATATTGGCAGACTAGGTGAATGGGCAAAATTGTGGCAGATGAGACTTAATGTTAGCAAGTGTGAGGTTGTCCACTTTGGACCAAAAAAGGATAGAACAGAATACTTTCTAAATGGAACGAGGTTAGGTGCAGTTGATACCCAAATAGAATTGGGGATTCAGATGCATAGATCCTTAAAGTGCCACGAACAAGTGCAAAAAATAAACGATCGAGAAGCTCTGGCTCTCTTTTATCACACATGGCATTCTGGAGATGCTGGTCATGGATAATGGCGCCCCCTTTAACAGCGGAGCATTTGGGGGTTTTATGAGGGCGAACAGGGTGCGCCACATGCGGAGCCCTTTGACACACGGCTGGCTAGATTTCTACCTAGATGCGACTAGCGTAGCACCGGCAGACCTGTTAAGGAACCGACGGCTCAGGACCCGCCTCAGCCTCACGTTCCCTGATACTGGTGGGAAAGTGCGCGGAATCAGGAACGGCAGGGTAGTGGTCTAGATGGGCGAACACGGACCCGGCAGCTCAGACCAAGTGACACGGTTTACATTCAGAACTTCGATGACAGCGCCAAGTGGGTTCCTGGGTCGGTAACGTGGCCGGTAGGAATGGTTATGTGCCAAGTGCAGATGCAAGAATGGACAATGAAGAAACGTTTGGACTATTTGAGGGGCAGGAGGCCAGCCTTGTGCCATGCCGCTCCGGAGAAACCAGCTTCTCAAGACCTCGCCCCAACCCAAACAAGCTTTTGGGGCGTCGACCCTTGGAGCCTCAGTGGGATAAATTATACGGACATAAAAGCCAGCCCACTTGGGAGTCTCGGCAGAGATGTCCCGGTGGGGACTTGAATTGTGACCTGTAAATAGGTTGCTTTAACAATAAATCTTTTTCGTTATCCTCTCGTACCTGACTCCTCTGTCACCATAAACAGACCATTGCTTCTCACCCCTCAATGTCTTTCCACAATCTACAAAGATCAAATCAGGAGTTCTGAAGGAAAGGTCATCATTTACCAAGATGGATGCAATGGCAACAACACTCAAGAATCATGGATCCAGGGAAGAGCATTTATCTTCATTAGTGCCCCAACCAGCAGGTCCGGTGCCTATGCTCCGTTGCTGACACAATGTTGCTACAGCTCGAGTGATTAATGTAGCATTTGTCCAAATGTACTCTTGACAGGCCCTTCCGCACTCACATTTCCATGCTAAGAAGGACCAGAGCAGCAGTGAATTGCAAAAGCCATCACCTGAAGTTACACACCGCCCTGACTGTGACCTGTCTTGCCCTTCTTTCATATCAGACGAACATGCTCATGAGTGTATGAACAAGGAGCAGGAGGGGGCCATTCAGCCCCTCCAACATGCTCCGCCATTTCCGACAATCATGGCTGATCTGAGAGTAACCTCAAATCTGCCCTCTGCCTACTCCTGCTGACCTTTCACCCCCCTCCCTTCCCCTTGCTTACCAAGAATTGATACACCTCTGCCTTAAAAAATATTTAAAGGTTTTGCTTCCACTGCCTTCTCATGAAGAGAGTTTCAAAGACTCACAACACTCCTATGTGAAAAAAAACCTGCCCAAACAACTATCTAATGTGAGCAGATTGGCACAGGGTCAGCAGGGCTTCAAGAAGAAGGACCTTCACCTCCTGATGGTAACTTGGAATGGGCAATAAATGGTGCCATACAGGCATCATGTGAACAATTGAGGAGACAGGCTGCAATCCACACTCACTTGCCTATGAAATGAATTGCCTCATGAAAATATACTGGGCATTGTGTTAGGATGACAGGACTAACAGGACTAGACAGGGTGGATGCAGGGAAGATGTTCCCAATGGTGGGTGTGTCCAGAACCAGGGGTCACAGTCTGAGGATTCAGGGTAAACCATTTCAGACAGAGATGAGGAGACATTTCTTCACACAAAGAGTGGTGAGCCTGTGGAATTCATTACCACAGGAAGTAGTTGATGTTAAAACATTGAATATATTCAAGAGGCGGCTGGATGTAGCACTTGGGGAGAATGGGATCAAAGGTTATGGGAAGAAAGCAGGGTTAGGCTATTGAGTTGGATGATCAGCCATGATCGTGATGAATGGCGGAGCAGGCTCGAAGGGCCAAAAGGCCTCCTCCTGTTCCTATCATCTATGTATGTATCTATGGTGACTTCAGCTGTAATAGTCTGAGAGTGCGTGGGATTTTCTGCCTCCATCGCAGCATGTTTTCCAGCAGCCAATTTCAATGGAGTTCTGTGTTGGTCAGCGGCCATGACACTGAAGAATCTGCCCCGGGGGGTTGCCATCAGCAGGACCGGACCACCCAAATGAAAGAGCTGGAAAATTCAGCCAATAGAATCATACAACTAATAGAACGGGCGGGGGACGCACAGGACAGGGAAGAGGGGGCAAGGGTGGCGGTGGGGATGGCTGTTGGGAAAAGGGAGGTTGGAGGCGAGAAAGCCTAGAACATTAGCACAAGGAAAGGAACTCCGCAAGGGAAGGCCGAAAACAGGGGGGTGGGGGGGAGGGGGCACTGCCCAATTGTAAATAGCGGATAACTACCCATTATACAGTGAAGGGCCTAGGAAAGGAACCTGAAACAATGAGTGAAGGGGGCTGGGGCAGGGGCCGGGGGTGGGGGGGGGAGGGGGGGTTACCAAGGGAGGGGGAGAGGGAAGGGGGGCCAGCACAAAGGAAATGGACATGTACCTTGTAAGAGGCACAGTTATCCTTACTGCTTGTATAATGTATAATATGTAAAAACTTCAAAAAAGATATAAGACCATAAGACATAGGAGCAGAATTAGGCCACTTGGCCTATCGAGTCTGCTCCGCCATTCAATCATGGCTGATATTTTTCTCATCCCCATTCTCCTGCCTTCTCCCCATAACCCCTGATCCCTTTATTAATCAAGAACCTATCTATCTCTGTCTTAAAGATACTCAGTGATTTGGCCTCCACAGCCTTCTGCGGCAAAGAGTTCCACAGATTCACCATCCTCTGGCTGAAGAAATTCCTCCTCATCTCTGTTTTAAAGGATCGTCCCTTTAGTCTGAGATTGTGTCCTCTGGTTCTAGTTTTTCCTACAAGTGGAAACATCCTCTCCACGTCCACTCTGTCCAGACCTCTCAGTATCCTGTAAGTTTCAACCACCTCATCCTTCTAAACTCCAATGAGTACAGACCCAGAGTCCACAACTTTTCCTCATCCAACAAGCTCTTCATTTCAAGTATCATTCTTGTGAACCTCCTCTGGACCCTCTCAAAGACCAAAAGAATAGAATCATACAGTGCTGAAGGAGGCCACTTAGCCCATCAAGCATGCTTTCAAAAATCGACTCACTTTTCCCACAGCACTGCAATCTGATGATCTGAACACCTGCTTCCTCTGAGCACTCAGGAGCTGCAACCAATATGCAAGCTGTTGAGGCAACGTATGTCATGAGTTAAGTGGGAGATTCAAAAGTAAAAGTTGATTTGCGTAAAAATAAACAAAACATTCTGCGTGTGCAGGTGTGTGTGGGTGGGAAGGCAATGATGAAAATCCACAACCTGCATTGGCCTGAAGGGCACATTTAATGCAGCGACTTTGTGAATGTTGGAATATATTATGAAGGATTTTGAAAAGGTTTGCTCCGGTACCTTTGACATACAACATCAAGACAAGCAGATTAAAGGAATGCCACCTGTAACCCAAGTTAATTTGAAATGCATTGATGTCTTATAACACAAATGCCATATGTGCACACCAGATATCCTTGTTCAACATGACTTGGTCGCATTGGGTATTCATGTAAATGTAACATTTCCACATTGCTTTGATGCTTTATTAGATTAAGCACGTCAATGAAAAATGTCAATATTTGAGAGTAAAATAATATTTTTTTTTAAAAACCTCAATGCCCTTTAATATTCACAAGCAAACTTCTGGTTCTCTCCACTTAGCACTGACGAATGTAAACAGACAGAACTGTTGTCGGCAAGGCCTGACCATTTGCAGGAAGATTCAAATGAGATTTGACGATGATAAATGTAAAATCATATTTTTAAACCACTTTGGAGCATAATGCTGTGAGATGGGAAGCGACAAGAATTGTGTTCATCCTCTACTATTTAGCATCTTATTAATGTGACAGGGTAAATGAGAATCTTGGAAAGGTATAACAGCGTTACATTGTTCAACACTTAAAAAAATACGATCTTCTGTCGATTTTAAGAGGGTCTGGAACATTTTAAAGAGGATGCTGTCATAATGGAACACAGGCATTCCATTTTATTTAGATATACAAACTACGAAGGATAAAAAGGCACAATTACATTGTTTTCATTTACATTGCGTTACACTCCACCAGCTGAACATTGCACAGCTTGAGAGTGAACTCCGCCCTGCCCTCAGCATTCAAGAGGGAGACGATCTCCTGGGGTAGATGCACGAGGGTGATCATCCAAAGGTCGCTAAGACTAAAGAAGCTGCTAAGGGAGGATAGGTGCACCATTGGAAGGCACGGAAGGATGTGAAGACAGAAGGTCATCTACAGAGTTAGGTTTTCCTAATGGGTGCACCCATTTAAGTATCGTGTGTGTGTGTGTGTTACCCAGGGCCGGTTTTAAGCCTATTTGACCAATTTCATCAAATTGGGCCCCGCACCTTAAGGGGGCCCCGCGCCAGCGGCGACAGAGTTACCGTTTGAAGCCTTTTCTGTATTCTAAGAGGAACTATAGGGTAGTTTTTACTTTTGGGGAACGCACCGCATTACCGTCGACAAATCCTTCAGCCCTGCGCCGTCAAATCCTTCCGCCCGGGTAAGTAAGTTTCAAAATTTTAGTATATCAAGCATTTAATGTTTTTTTTGGTTAAAGACGAGCATACTACACGAAATATAAACATACATAAATTTTTACTTTTGTAGAGTAGGGGCCCCGCCATCACTTTTCTAATTGGACCCGCAATTCCTAGCACCGGCCCTGGTGTTACCGCTTACTCAGGGAGTCCAGGTTGCTGCGGCAACATGCACTTTTACATGCATGTTGTAATCTGGAGCTCTGGATAGTGATGGTAGAATCCCCAACTTTCTTTCCGTCGCAGAATTGACCAGGAATCAACAGAGGACCATCTAACCTCTGGACGGAAGACTCCACAAGCAGCCAAATCTATATCTCCATTTAAAAGGCGGCAGCGGCTACAATTCTCCATGTAATAACCAATAGCAGCAGATCGACGCTTCTTCCGGGGCCACGGTGGGAATGGCGGGACCGATTGTTCTGTGACCCTCCTGACACCCGCTTACCCCCCCCACCTGAGCCGTCGCGCCCTTGAGTTTGAAAAATCCTGAGCTGCATAAATCTGGACCACTTCCCCTAAAAGCTGTGGATGCTGAATCGATTGAAAATTCCAAGACAGCCGGAGAGATCGTTGCTGGGTAAAAGTATCAAATGATGTGGAACAAAAGGAATTAAATGGAGTTGAAGTACAAATGAGGCAGGATCTAATTGAATTGCAGAAAAGGCTTGAGGCCTGAATGGCCTACCACTGCGCCTATGCTTGCATGCTATTGTGACCAAGATGAGACAGACCGTTTTAACTTTGCCTTCAAAAGCTCAGTGGGGAACAAAGGCGTACAGATCAAGCGGATGTGACCTCCGAGCGTGTTGTATTTGCTGATCTCAGTAGGTCAGTATTAAAGCACCACAAATGGGTTCTACACTCCTGGGGTTGATCAAAAAAGATAGGGAAACAATGAGGATTCCAGTTCCAGCTCTCCATTCAGTGAGTGGAACTGTTAGGTCCGTCTTCGCCGACATTGGGTGAGTTACAGGATTAAGATCAGCTATGATCCCTCTCTCACTGTCTGTTATCGGATCACCAACAATGAAAAATTACTTGTATATGATGCAAGAGAGCTGCTGGAACCAGTAAGAAGTAACAACCCAAACCAGACTATGTGTGGATTGTGTAAATCCAAAATGTCCTTTGTTCAAGTCATCATTGAATCACAAAAGATATTGCTGTTGTAGGAGTCACAAGGTGAACTGTGCAACATATTTCAAATGTGTAATTATGATATTGCAGATGTAAAGGACAACTATTTTAAAGGTACGCTTTTGTTTTCAAACCTAAATTGAGTAAATAAAGAAATAAAGAAATAAATTGAGTTCAAAAGACTTTCTTTTAAAAATGGAAGTATGGACAGACATCCTGGCATCTTACTGTGCTTGTTCAAACCTTGTTAGACTCTGATCTCTACGGCTGGCTATGAAGTCATCAAAGAGTCATCAAGAGTCCTCCAGGGATATTCATTGAATCTTCCAAAAGGTGCAAAAATGTCTTTGGCTTCTAAGGGAAAGGAGACAGGAAAGGAATTTATAGCCCCCCAACTTGGGCGGCATGGTGGCACAGTGGTTAGCACTGCTGCCTCACAGCTCCGGGTTCAATTCCAGCCTCGGATTATTGTCTTTCTGGGTTTCCTCCGGGTGCTCCGGTTTCCTCCCACAGTCCAAAGATGTGCAGGTTAGGTGGATTGGCCATGCTAAATTGCCCCTTAGTGCTAAAGGTTACTTTGGGTGACTGGGTTATGGGGACAGGGTGGAGGCGTGGGCTTAAGTAGGGTGCTCTTTCGAGGGCTGGTGTCAACTTCAATTGGCCGAATAGCCTCCTCCTGCATTGTAAATTCTATGATAATCTAACTTCTTTGCTTATTTGAAACAATGGCGTATTGAGAATTAACAGAGCAACATTTTTTTTGAATTGCATAAAGGAGGCTGTATGACGCTATATGAAAATGTTGGATAAACTCATTCATAAAAGAATTCATGGAATCCCTACATTGCATAAGGAGGCCATCGGCTCATCGAGTCTGCACTGACACTGCAAAATAGCACTCCACCTGAGCCCACTCCCCTGCTCCATTCTCATAACCTCTTAACACCACCTCACCTTTGGATAGGGCCAACAACCTTCATGAGGGAGACTTGGAGGAGCGTCACAAGTCCTCAGATGAGGAGGAAATTTAGGAGGGAGTTGAGGAAGATGCCGCTGAGGATCTGGAGGATCGAGGCCAGGCGAGGGGTGAATGCCACAGATGGGCAGGAGGTCCTCATCCCTTCCAGCTTCATGGATTATCACCAGCATGTTGTCTTGTCAGCTCAACACCGCCAACCAGCTCCCCAACCCTTCCAGGACATCGTGAGCACTCTATGACGAGAGGTTGAATGTTGCAGATACCTAACTCATCAGGGTGTTGGGGCTGGGGAGTTCTTGAGTGCCTGCTGGCCGGTCAGTGCAGGAGGGTGACGTTGACTTGCAGTGAGGAAAGGTCTTTGATGTTCCTCAGATATTCCTGTCTTTCTGCTGCCAGTACACTGACTCCCTGACTCTGATCTGAGTGAGGTTCGACCCTACATTTCTTTGTCCCTTAGGTCTAGAGTGGGATTAGGGACGAGGGTCTAGGGTTCATTGAGTCATGTCTGAGTCCTATCACTGCAAATGAAACAATAGAAATGAATGGCCAAGACTGTCTGGCTGACATTGCGGGTCCATGAGAACAATTGTGTCCAGATGGGAAGTGCTATGCCACTGGGAGGACGAATGTGAGGCACTAAGGTTGTAAAGAACGATAATATTTGATTAAATGACAAGTGCAGGTGACACAGGTGAGAATGACCCTCAACCAGCTGTGCCTAACTTCACCCGGGACCACTTTGAACCCCTATAACTTTTTAGCCCTGTGAAGCCTCCCACTACTTTGGGAGGCACGGTGCCACAGTGTTTAGCACTCCTGCCTCATAGTGTCAGGGACCCGAGTTCAATTCCGACTTCAGGTGACTGAGTGGAGTTTCTCCCCTTGGCTGCGTGGGTTTCCTCCGGGTGTTCCGGTTCCCTCCCACCATCCAAAGATGTGCAGGTTAGGGGGATTGGCCATGCTAAATTGCCCCGTCATGTCCAAGGATTAGGTTATAGGGTTACCGGGATCGGGTGGGGAATGGGCCTGGGTAAGATGCTCTTTCAGAGGGTCAGTGCAGACTCAGTGGGCCGAATGGCCTCCTTCTGAAGTGTAGGTTTCTATGATTCCATGACTACGTCTAGATGTATTTTCGAGATACACATCAAAGGTGGAGGTGGTCTGCTGCCTTCCCCCTATTGCCTGAGATGCTCTTGGCTCGCATCTTCTGAAGGGACGGGACCTTGCGGTCCCAGCCTATTTTCGGGGGGCACTGTTGTTGCAGCGTCACCTTGTTCTGCCCGCTGTGCCTCAGGATGTGGCTTTCAGATTGGCTGTGCTCTCCCGGGATCTCCTGGGTGGAACACTCCGGGCTGTGCTCCAGTGGATCTTGCTCCCTCCGAGTGCTCATGGCCTCTGAGTTACTCCATGGGATGGTGGAGCAGCAGGTGTAAGCTTAAGATGCCGCAACATCATCTGATGCTTCCATTCTTGGAGGCCAGCCATTATCTGAACCATGCAGTCGAACCCCTCAGCCATGGTCCTCCAGGATTAAGCCATGCGTTGGAGTTCTCCCGCCATAGTTCTTTCTCCAGGCTTTCCACTGTGGACGCAGTCCTTGCAGTGCTGTCCTGGGTACCTCCCGTTGCTGGCAACATCCCATAGAATCATAGAATTTACAGTTCAGAAATGGGCCATTCGGCCGATCGAGTCTGCACAGGCCCTTAGAAAGGCACCCTACCTAAGCCCTAAGGTAGGGTCCCTTGCGATAGAAGGCTTTGGGACTCCTCCATTCAGCCTTGCTATATAATAATATAATATAATTTACAGTACAGAAGGAGGCCGTTTGGCCCATTGCGTCTGCACCAGCCCTGAGGAAAGAGCGCCCCACTTAAGCCCACGCCTCCACCCTATCCCCGTAACCCCATTTGGACACTAAGGGCAATTTAGCATGGCCAATCCACCTAACCTGTACATCTTTGGACTGTGGGAGGAAACCAGAGCACCCGGAGGAAACCCACGCACACACGGGGAGAACATACAGTTTCCGCACAGACAGTGACCCAAGCCGGGAATCTAACCTGGAAACCTGGATCTGTGAAGCAACTGTGGTAACCACTGTGCTACCATGCTGTCATAGGAATGCAGCTCACAACCCCTCCTGGTATTGCCAGCTCTGTCTTTGCATCTCCAGCAACTGACGGATGAGATTCAGCAGGTTCTGACTGTCCGATTCCTGCATCCGCCTGATGTGCATCGGAAGCTGTGTGGTGTTCATCAAGTAGCGACTCAGAAGCCTTCGTGCTGGGTCCACTGAGGTGCGTGTCTCTGCTTTGCTGGATGATGCTGGTGATAGCTGTCATGCCTCTGCCGTGTCCCCCTCCAACATCTCCTCTGAGGTGGTGCCATGGATGGGTGGTTGGGCCCTGCTGGTGGAGGGTCCAAGCTCTTCGGTTGATGTTCCTGCAAAGCAAGGGATACGGTTTTAGTACGTGGCCTGGTCAAGGGTTTGGACAACACAGAATTCACTTGAAACAGTTCATCTGGATGAAGGTGAGTGGCTCCTCACTATTCTGTTGCAGGCCCACCTTGGTTATCTGCACAGGCCCGCTAATGTCCCTCCCCTACTCCATGGCTCTCTCCTCATATTGAGTGAGGATCCTCAGTTCGGGCATCCCATCACCCGTCTTGTGTCGCTGGCGACGGTTGTGGGCTAGCCTCTCCAGAATGACCATAAATGGAGACATTGAGAGCTGGATGCATGGCAGACAGATGTTGATGACACCTGGCATGTGTGGGTACTGCACCAAGGCAGGGAAGGGTTCTGATGAGGACTACTGGGGGGGGAGGAGTTGTGGATGCTTGTGGGAGGGCGGGTGCTGGGGCCCTGCGAGGTGGCAGGATGTGGGATTGAGGTGACATTCCGGGGGTTGATGGGAGGCTGGAGTGCAGAGAGGACACAGGGAGCACTTAACACGTCTGATCTACATTGCATACCCCTCCTCTTGGTCAGGCTGCTGGCACTGGCGAGCGCTGCCACCGTCTCCCAGGCGTGATTTGTCACCTTGCTGGGGGGGGGGGCTCCTGCAAAGAGTGATAATTAGGGGTCTTTCTCAGGTTGGAGGGCAGTAACCAGTGGAGTGCCACAAGATCCGGAGTGGGACCACAGGTCTTCACTATATGTATATTAACGATTTGGTGGAAGGAGCAGAGTGCACTGTAGTTAAATTTGCAGAGGATAATCTTTAATAATCTTTTATTATTAGTGTCACAAGTAGACTTACATTAACAGTGCAATGAAGTTACTGTGAAAACCACCTCGTCGCCACACTCCGGCGCCTGTTCGGGTATACTGACGGGGAATTCAGAATGTCCAATTCACCGAACAAGCACGTCTTTCGGGACTTGTGGGAGAAAACCGGAGCACCCGGAGGGCAAAATGTGCAGACTCCGCACAGACAGTGACCCAAGCCAGGAATCAAACCTGGGTCTCTGGCGCTGTGCAGCAACAGTGCTAACCACTGTGCTACCGATACAAAGGTGGGAAGGCAGGCAGGTTGTAAGGAATCTATAAATAGGTTGCAGGGAGATAATGGCAGAAATTTGGCAAATGGAAATCAATGTGGGAAAATGTGATATTGTTAAATTGGAAAAAAGAAACACTTTACTTCTCGGGGGCTGAAGTATAAAAGTACAGAGATGTTGCTGCAACTAAATGTGTGGCCACATTTTGAATACTGTGAACAGTTTTGGTCTCCTTCTTTAAGGGAAGATACATTAGTTGGAGGGAAGAAAAACCTCAAAGTCTATTCTCAACTGCAGTGCGTTGGTAAAACTTTGTTTAATTCGGAAAAACTGTGTGCACACAGGAGAGGCAAGTTCTGCTGCTAGCGTTAGCTCGCAAAAGTTAGCTCTGCCTGTCCTCAGAATTACATGATCTATATTTAAAGTTCCTTGGAGTCACAAGCAGGTATTGATGTCACTGAATCATTCAGAACAATGCAAAGTGATCAGTGTGCATATTTTCTGATCCCCGTAATGGGAAAATGATTAAAGAATACAGTACACTGTTTCCTTACAATCTCATGAGTTTGTGCTTAACATATTTAACTTCTAGAAGAGGTTCGAATGTGTTGGACAATGGATCCCTTAGACTTACTGGGGCCTCCTGTGTTTCCCTTTTCATATTCTCTGTGAGGTGATTAAATCATTTCCAATGTGGGTGACTTTAACCCCTTGCTTGCTGGTTTTCCTTTGGGGCAGCAGGGTAGCATGGTGGTTAGCATAAATGCTTCACAGCTCCAGGGTCCCAGGTTCGATTCCCGGCTGGGTCACTGTCTGTGTGGAGTCTGCACGTCCTCCCCCTGTGTGCGTGGGTTTCCTCCGGGTGCTCCGGTTTCCTCCCACAGTCCAAAGATGTGCGGGTTAGGTGGATTGGCCATGCTAAATTGCCCGTAGTGTCCTAATAAAAGTAAGGTTAAGGGGGGGGGGGTTGTTGGGTTACGTGTATAGGGTGGATACGTGGGTTTGAGTAGGGTGATCATGGCTCGGCACAACATTGAGGGCCGAAGGGCCTGTTCTGTACTGTTCTATATGTTTAACCCCTTGCCTGCTGGTTTGCCCTTGACCTGTGCTATTACAATACTTTGAGACATCTTTATTATACCAATCCTGACACATATAGCAATTTCCTCCGCTAACATATTATTATTGGAGGATGTACAGAGGAAATTTACCAGGATGATCCTGGGTATGGAGGGACTGCCATATAAGGAAAGATTGGACAGCTTGGGTCTCTAGTCCTTGGAGTTCAGAAGAATGAGAGGTGATATGATTCAAACATAAAAGATTCTTTGGGGTTATGCAGGATAAATGCTGGGAGGATGTTTCCACTCATGGTGGGGTGTAGGACCAGAGGACATAGTCGCAGAATAATGGGGAGTTCATTTAAGATGGATTTGAGGAAGAATTTCTTTTCTCAAAGTATGGTGAATCTTTGGAATTCTTTACCCCAGGAAGCTGTGGAGGCTGAGTCCTTCAACACTTTCAAGGCTGAGACCAATTGATATTAAATCAATAGAAGAATTAAAGGTTATGGAGATAAGGCAGGAACGTAGATGTAATGAGTGTCTGATCAGCAATGAACTCATTAAATGATGGAGCAGGCTTGAAGGGCTGAATGGCCTAATCCTGTTCCTATTTCTTATGGTTTTACGGTCAATCAAGGCATTCAAGGGGAATTAGATGATTATTTGAATAGAAACAATATGCAAGTTTACAGGGAAAAGGGATGGAATGGCACAATGCCTGTTTGGAGTACCATTGGAGATGTGATGGGCCAAATAGCCTCCTTCTGCGTCGTAACGATTCTGGGATTCTTTGATTCAGTTAACTGGAGAGACTAGAGCCGCTGGGATTGTTCTCAAAACAGGGAAGGTTCCGGGGAGGTTTAGAAGTGGTGTTCAAAATTTATGAAGGTTTTTTTCCACTAGCAAAAAGGTCAGGAACCATTGGACGCAGATTGACAATAATTGGTAAAACAGCCAGGGTAGTGATGCGGAGATATTTTTCCTTCTCAACAAAAGTTTTATGATCTGGAATGCACTGCCTGAAGGGGTGATGGAAGCAGATTGAACAACTATATGAAGAGAATTGGATGAATATTTGAAAAGCAAACATTTATCTGGCTATGGGGAAAATGTTTGGAAGTGGGAGCAATTTGATAGTTCTTTTCCAAAAACTGACGAAGCATTAATGGACCATAGGGCAAGCTTCTGCGCTGCGCTATTGTATGAGTCACTGGCTTCCAATGCATTATTCATCCCTTAATTAAATAGATATATTCTGCACTTTGGTTCATTCAGGACTGATATTTGGGGTACAGCTCTACATGGTGCAGTGCAATACCATCTGTCAGCTGTTGAGTGATCATGTAAACTTTGCTGGTATTTGTCCTCTTTTCAATTAATACCTACCACGCCTAGTACCATCAGGAGTTCAGGTTGCCCCTCGTGATCAAAGAACATTTGATGGACTGTAACTACCTAATGAAGGCTTGCATAATGCAAGCTGTTCTGAAGGGTTTGCTTCATCAGTTCTAATGCCCAGGAACAATCTGAATTTTATCTCTCCAGATGTTTTGCTCGTGGCTGTTCCATTTCCTTGGAAGTTCACATGTGTTTACATGTATACAAAATTGCAAAGGCTCAATTGGAAAAGGATCCTTGGGCAGGATTCTCTGATCTATGTGTTGACGCCATCGTAAAAGGCGGAGCATTTTACGACGGTGTCAACAGGCCCCGAGGAGCAGCGATCCTGCGCGGAGGAACATAGGCCCCCACCAGGATAAGCCCACCCATCAATTAGTAGGCTGCGATCGTGGGCCAGGCCACCATGGAGGCCTCCCCCGGGATTGGATTTCCCTTCCCCCCACCAGGCGCGCCCTGCAACATGAACGCCGAGGTCCCGCCAGGTAGGACCATACGGGAACGGCGCCGATGGGACTCGACCTAACTCGGCATGCACTCGGCCCATCACGCTGGATGAATCGCCGGGAGGGACCGCGTTGAGCAGCCCCCAACCGGCGCCGCACCAACCCCATCGGTGCCAATGGTACCGATTCTCCAGTGACCGGTGACCGGAGAATTGGCAGACCGGCATTGGAGCGGCATCACGTAAATCGTGCCCCCTCTGGCGATTCTCCGACCTGGCGCGGGGTCGGAGAATCCCGTCTCTTATTTTTGTTGGGGATCGCAAAATAGCCACTCGGTTCAATGTACTCTGGGTTGAATTGTCCAACGTCGGGATGCTCCATTTTGCCGGCAGCCTGGGCGTTTCCCGATGGTGTGGGGCTTCCCCACAATGGGAATCCCCATTGACGAGCCATCAAAAAAGAGAATCCTGACGGTGAATGCAGTAGGACAGAGAAACCCTCCCCTTATTTCTCAGCCTAGCCTCCTAAAAAACGGCACCTCCCTTGACTCCCGTATGGTAAAGTCACCAAAGTCCCAGATGATCAGAGGCTGCTTTCCCCTCTGACAGGGAGAGCAGACTGGTAGTGATTTAACCTGAGAATCACCACACCTCAGGCCAGGGGCAAGGTTGAGAAGGCAGGGCCTTCATGAATAATATGAGCCGACGGCGGAATTGAACCCACGCTGCTGGTCTTGTTCTGCATCACGAACCAGCTGTCACGCCTATGTTATTCTCTATGTCTGAATAAAGATTGTAGACTTCCAGTTAACTCAAATACTTTATTCAATGGGTTGGTTCTGTTTCCAGAGCTTAACTAGATATAATACGAACAAGAGGTATGACCAGTGAAGCTAAGCTAAACTGCCTATGCTGAGCTGTCTCTGTCTGCTGCTGCTCACTAGCCTTGTGCTTCTGAAAAAGGCAGATCCTCCCTTGGGCTGGACCCTTCATACCCATCTCTGATGCTGCCCCCTAGTGATGCTGTGGCTGTTACATCTGTCTGTAGTCCCTGGTGTATTTGCAGATGTATGTACAGATGTACAGATCACTACAATGTCAACTGCGCTAAACCGGCCCCCATCTACAAGGCACATGTCAGGAGTGTGATGACAGATTCTCCACTTCCTGGGTGAGTGCAGCGCACTTGATTGGCGCATTTCCACCACTGATGCACAGTGACAGCAGTGCATTCCATCTACAAGATGCATTGCAAAAACTCACCAATGCTCCTTCGACAGCACCTTCCAAACCAATGAACTCTCCCAGCTATAAGGAGGTAGCAGATGCATGGAAACACCACATTCTTCTCCAAGTTTTTTCCCTTATTCTTTCATGGGATGTGTGTACTATTGGCAAATCCAGCATTGGTTGCCCATTCCTATTTGTCCTTGGACTGAGTGACATGCTGGACAATACACAGATAGTTAAGATTCAAAAACATTAATATGGGTCTTGAGTCACATGTAGACCAGACCAGATCAAGGTGGCAGATTTCCTTGCCAGGAGGGTATTAATGAACCAGGTGCGTTTTATGACAAGGGTCTCATAGTCATCATTCGGCACTTAATCCCAGATTTATTTTTGTTAAATTAAAATTCCACCATCTGCCATGGTGGGATTCAAACCAAGGCCCCAGAACATTACCCTGAGTCTCTGGATTACTAATTGAATGATAATAACACTGCAGCATCACTTCCCCACATACCTTTCTGACTTAACTCACAGTCGCTGGATCAAAAGCCTTGAACTCTCTCACTGACAGCAATGTCCAGGTACCTGCATCACTTAGATTGCCGTAGTTCAAGAAGGCAGCTCACCATCACCTTCGCAAGGGCAATTCGGAATGGGGGAAAAAAGCTGGTCTTATCAGCGACGCGAAAGAATGAAAGAAAATAGAGCGGATTATGATTTTAAATTGCAGAGGGCAACAACACCTGCCTCAAGCCTTTCTTTAAAGTCTTTCTTTATAGACAGGGCTCCAATAAAGCCCTCTGGGACTTGTCTCCCAGAGTAGCTAGTGGACTGAGCGTGACAGCGCAGGTGACGACTCATCCAGATCAATGGCGTCAGGAGGTGGAAGCAGCAAAAACCACTCCTTCACTCAAAGGGTGGAAGTCTCCTTTTTTAAGACTAAGTGCGGTGATGCATGGCTCCGGCAGTGTTTTTCCTGCAGGCCAGAATGGGGATCCCAGACACCTGGAGTGACTGAGGATGTAGGAGTCATGGGAACTCACAGGAAACCGTGCACACAAGTGCAGGATATGATTGCAGTGGTCACACACCAACTGCACATTGATGGAATGGAAGCCCTTGCGGTTGCAGAGCAACAAGCGTTGTTGCCAGTGAGCTCGTGATGTACCATCAATTGGACGCGAGACACGATGAAGATCTAAACTGTGGCTTTAATCAGCTAGTTGTTAGCCCGGTGGTCGACTACAGAGTAAGGCCGACCGCCGGGAAACCTGGGTACTTATACCCCACCTCGGAGGCGGGGTCTACTTGTCTCTCGACCAATTGGTGAGCAGTCACATGACTAGTCCCAGCCAATCAAACGAGAGGCACATGACCAGACAGAGCCAATGGGAAACCAATGCTCTGCACCAATGGTAGTGCTCCCACTCATATCACCACAGCCCGGATAGCGTCATGGATACAGTCTATTGTTGCTAAACCCTAGGGAACGCAGATATAGCTGTGAAGCCTGTGGATCTCTGAGCCTGGCTAACCTCACCCAGAGAAAAGTTTACATAATGATGGGTCCTCCTGTAAAGGTCATTGGTCACCTCCTGATTGCAGCGATGTATTGCTGACTATGAAATGGTGCCCAGGTCCCCAGTACCTCTCTGGAAAGACCCAGAGTCAAAAATTGAGAGCTGCCATCACCTTCAGGGCTACTGGCAGGGGGAAATCTCCAAACCTACGTGGCGTCAGGTCTTCACGGAGCAAGTGGCATAAATGGCAGACGCGATCTGTGCACATTTTTAGCCTTGCCCTGCACTGCCTCTCACTCATTTGTAGGCAGGACACAAGTCGATGATAGACCCTCGGTGTTGCCAGTCATCTCCACAATCGGGGTCTCTGCTCCTCAGCCTCCTGTTGATGCTGACACTCCCCCTGGCCTTGTCTCCCATGCAGTGTCACCTGTTGGAGTTGTGCGCACAGATGCCTTTCCATCCTTCATCTCCTGCCTCGAATGAGGCTTCACAAAATAAAGCTCCCTCCCTGGATCACTTTTGCCTCCTATCTGAAAAGATAATTTGAAGACCAGAATGGTAAGCGGGTGCTTAATACAAAGATGTGAATGAGGGAGCTCTGGAAGAAGTCAGGCAACTAAATTTGACAGCTTAGATTGTCTTCTCTTCATGCTCCCCTACCCCTTGGACTCTAGGGATAGGGGTGAAATGGTTCCATTCCATAGATGTTACACCTGGAACCCTGTGGAGGGGGTGCGGTTTTGTGAATTACCAGCGTGGCTCTGAACTCCATAACTTGGGATAACTGTGGGCCGAGATTCTCCAATCTCGCGGCCAAGTTCTGACACAGGCATGAAAAGCGGCACCAACCACTCCGGCGTCAACGGTCCCCGATAATGAGGAATGCGCCTCTACCTAGGGGGTTACGTCAGCAGCTCCAGCCGGCGCAGAAAGACCGGCGTGGGTTCGTGCAAGTGCGTGTGTTCCAGTCTCCGTGCCAGCCCCCGGGCAGTATGGCTGAGCCCTACAGGGGCCCGGCGCGAAGGAACATAGGCCCCCATGGAACCAGCCATCCCACCGGTCGGTAGGCCCCGATCGCGGGCCAGGCCACCATGGAGGCCCCCCCTCCGGGGTCGGATCCTCGCGCCCCTTTCCAGGACGGCCCCCGCAGACACACCTTCCAGGTCCCGCCTTGTGGAACCGGAGTAACCCACGATGGCGGGACTGGGCCGAACTCGGCGGCCACTCGGCCCATCGGGGCCGAGAGAATCGCCGGGGGGGGGGGCGCTTTGAACGGCACCCGACCGGCGCGGTGGCGGACCCGCGGGTGCCAGAAAGTGGGCACTGGAAAATCGGTAAGCCGGCGTCAGGGCGGCGGAGTGCGATTCTCGCGTCCCCTCGGGGATTCTCCGACCCGGCACGCGGTTGGAGAATCCCGGCCGTGATCTTTCAGTTGTTCATGGTGATTGAATAGAATCCGTTTGGCAATCAATGAGTCACATTAATTGTTAACCCGTGACTTTCCTTCACTAATGGGAAGGCAGAATTGATGCAACTGTGCCCCCTTCATTTTAGCATTCACTCTCCAAGGCTGCATTACTGTCTTCTACTCTGTAACTTTTTAAAGTTGGACTTGAGCCTCTTGAGTTGTAACGATCCCTTTCAAAGTGCGAAATTAGAAATCTGCATTGCTCTTGCTTCCTGGGCAATGGACATTGAGTCCTGTGTCATTGACTCTGTCCATTGCAGTGGCCTCAAATAGTGTACGAGTCCCAAGAAGGAGCTCGAGAGCCCAGTTTAGCGGTCCTCCCAGACTTCATCTTACTGCTCCCAGAAATAACCAATCTTACTTTCGATTTTGGAAGACTCCACTTTACCTGTTAGTTGAGATGGTGGTGCTGGACCTCTCTTCCAGATCTGAGTTCGACCTTCCCTCCTTTACTGCCTCCAGTTTACCTGGGGCCTTACAATGTGGAAGTGCTTGCTGTTCTACACCTCCCCCACTAATATTGTATCCTGTCATCGTGATGATGGGCATTGACACTCCCCCCCCCCCTCCCACCCCCCTCCCTCCCCGCCACCTCCGAGTCCATCACCTCCAAGGTGCCAATGCCTTATGTGGACCTGCACGCACTCCTTCTGGAGGCTGTGTACACCATCACTTACAGGGGTTCCCCACCCCATGCCAGCTTCACATACAGTGCCCCCGCCTCCAATCCCTGGTATAATATATTCTCTATATACAAGCTAAGGATGCTCCCTGTTCCCAAACCCTCTGCAGCCCAATGCAGTGCCCACCACACCCAGGGACATCTATTGAAGGACTGCCATGCACTCCAAATTGCACATTTTTTTTTTTGAAACACACACCTTCCAAAGGTCCTGAAGTACAGGAATTATCAGGCAATTAAACCCAGACGATAATAAGATGGGTTAACAGTTCCTTCAAAAGCTGCATCCATTCTATCTTCATAGAGGCTCTTGAAGAATATTTTCCCATACATTGTGATGGGGTCAATGAGGGTCTTCATGCATAGCTGGAAATTCTGCCTTCTGGAATTTTAGTCTCATGCTCTGCAATAACAATATTATTTGGTTTGGGCAGTGAACCAGGCATTTCTGCATGATGGTGCCAATATTTTTAAGGCATTTCCCCACACAAACCTTTTTTTCCTCCTTGCAAACACACAAAGTGGGAGTAGCATGGGGGAAAAAATCATCAGGCTCCCCTCCTGGAGTTTGAGCACGTATTATTTCTCTGAAACCACATTGTGGTGCTGTATTGAAGGAGTTGGCACAATGACAAAGTTGCCATCTTTCAGATCAGTTGGTCAACTGAGGAGCCATCTGCTTTTTCTGGTGGACGGTCCAATGGTCACTATTGAAAAATAGCCGGGCAGTGCTGCCAGTGTCCTGGTAAACATTTAGTCCATAACCAACTACAGATATTCTGCTGCCGTGTTTCCCTATAACAGTGATGACCTTCAAGTTACTTTACTGGCTGAAAAACACTTTGAAATATTTTTTGATTTAATGAAAGCTGTTCTATCCACGCAAATGCTTCTTCTTTATCTAGACATGGTGGCCCAGTGGTTAGCATTGTTGCCTCACACTGCTAATGGCCCATGTTCAATTCCGACCTTAAGTGACTGTCTGTGCGGAGTCTGCACGTCCTCCCTGTATCTGAGTGGGTTTCCTCCGGGTTCTCCGGTTTCCTCCTACAGTTGTGCACGTTGGGTGGATTGGCCATGCAAAATTCCTCCTTAGTGTCCAAAATGTTAAGTGGGGTTACTGGCTTACGGGGATAGGGTCGGGGTGTGGGCTCAGGTAAGGTACTTTTTCCAAGGGCGGGTGCAGATTTGTTGGGCTGAATGGCCTCGTTCTGCACTGTAGAGATTCTATCACCATGCCAGCCTTTCTACCATTTGGAACAAAGATGATAAGCGACCCTTCTGGGTCTTCTTCCTCTCAGAATAAAAATTGAAATTAAAAATAAATCCCTGCTTGAATTCCTACTTTGAAAATTGTAAACTGAGAACAAATTTCATCTTTGGCATCTTGGCATTTTTATCTTCTGAATCCGCAAGACAAAGCTAGGGGGCAGCTTCACATGTGCAACTGGGAATATTGGATCAACCAGGGTGAGCAAATTAAAATATGGGAGGAGGAATTAATACCTTAACAGAGCTCACTCAATGTTCTGTGTCTCGGAAGTAGAGAATTGTGCCCCCTCCCCCGAAGGCCATTTGCCGATCGAACAATGGTCCTCATACCGATCCAGAGAGGAATACGCCATCATTCGTGGGGGTGGTATACAGACCACCAAATTGTCGTGGTAATGTTAGAAATAGCATTGAACAGGAATACATATACGTGTGATGAAGCTACATCTGTGATTATAGGTGATTTTAATCTGCATATAGGTTGGGTGAGTCAAATTAGTCACAGCACAATAGAGTAGGGATTTCTGGAGTGTATGCGGGATGGTTTTATGGACCAATACATTGAGGAACCAACAAGGGAACAGTCCATCTTGAATTGGGTGTTGTGCAATGATAAAGCATCAGTTGGCAATCTAGTTGGGAGAACTAGTTGGGGAAGTGTGACCATAATATCAAGGTGGATACTGAGGTAATTGTCTCTGAGACGAGGGTGCTGAATATTAATAAAGTTAACTATGATGGCATGAGGCACGAGTTGGCTATGATGGACTGGGAAACATTACTGAAAGGAAGGAGAGCAGACAGGTAATGGCAGGCATTGAAAGAATGAATAGGTGAACTCCAAAAGTTGTTTATTCCTATTTGATGCAAGGCTGAAAAGGGAATCATGGCCAAACCATGGCTTACAAGGGAAATTAGAGATAGTATTAGGTTCAAAGAAGTGACATACAAATTAGCAAGAAGAAGAAATCAACCTCAGGACTTGGAACAGTTTAAAATTCAGCAAAGGCAAACCAAAGGATTGATTAAGAAGGGGGAAATAGAATATAAAAGTAAGCAGGCAACATAAACATTGATTGTATGGGTTTCTATATGTATGTAAAGAGAAAAAGATCGACAAAAACAAATGTAGGCCCCTTACAGTCAGAAATGGGAGAATTCATAACAAGGAACAAAGAAATGGCTGAGGAACTAAATTTGTACTTTGCTGCTGTCTTCACAAAGGAAGACATGAATAATGTAGCAGAAATTTTGAGAAGCACAAGTTTTCGTGAGGAGCTGAAGGAAATTAGTATTAGTGAAAAAATGGTTTTCGGGAAATTATTGGGATTGGAGGCAGAAAAATCTCCAGGGGCCTGATAATCTTCATCCCAGAGTATTGAAGGAAGTAGCCCGAGAAATACTAGATCCATTAGTGGTGATTTTCCAAAATTCTTTGGACTCTGGAATGGTTCTTACAGATTGGATGTTAGCTAATGCAACCCGGCTATTCAAAAAGGGAGGTAGAGAGAAAACAGGGATTAATGGACCAGTGAGCCTAACGTCAGTAGTGGGGAAGTTGCTGGAGTCCATTATCAAGGATTCCATAGAACCGCATTTGGAAAGCAGCGCTTAAATCAGGCAAAGTCAGCATGGATTTATGAATGGGAAATCATGCTTGACCAATCTACTGGAATTCTTTGAGGATGTAACCAGGGAAAATCAGTGGATGTGGCATTACGATTCCAGACCAGATCCTATCAGTGTCTAGGATACTGGACCGAAACCTCAATACTTTAGTTTATTTGTAAGACTGTGTGGAAGGAATGATTCGCTCCAGGAGTGATTGCATGAAGAAAAGGGCTTTGGTATTTCTAAAACGAAACTTTATTAAGAACACAATATCAACCATTTTAACTTCCCACCCGAGAAGAACAGCTCACAATTACCCTTTAATGTCACTGCTCAGTTTCCCATTAAACAACAAGAAAATAAACATACAACTCTCAATCTATCTTGAAATTAGCATGGCATAGAGTAATACTTGCTTTATAAAACAGATTTGGCTTCTGCTAGAATCCCTTCAGACTCTGGCTCAATATCTTCAAAAAGCTGGTTCGTCTGCCGTATTTCAGCTTCTTCGTTGTCCCCATAAAGATTGCTCTGCTTTACATAGTATTACGCTTTTTTAACTACCCTACATTGAGAGAATTATGGACTCAGCTTCAGGCAGATCAAAATTCTCTCTCTCAAAGCTTCTCCAAAAATGATCTCTCTGAATTCTTGGGCTCCACCAGACAATGGCCTTCTCTCCCTAGTCTGTAAAACAAATTATCTCTGCAGGTTGAGAAGCACATTAGTACCCCAGGAACTTCCCCAGTCAAACTATATTCCTCTGGGCAATTTCACCTGCTAAAACACCAATTCCTCGAAGTTCAGAGGCCTTCACAAAACAAAATCCCTTTTGAGCACATGACCACTGCAGTCAAACAGACTATAACCCAGTCTTTAAAACCTTATATTATCCCAATATTTAATAGCCAATATTCCTAAAATCCTCCATTCATCACAGTAGTTTATTTAGACTTTCAGACG
Source organism: Scyliorhinus canicula (assembly GCF_902713615.1). Taxonomy (NCBI): domain Eukaryota; kingdom Metazoa; phylum Chordata; class Chondrichthyes; order Carcharhiniformes; family Scyliorhinidae; genus Scyliorhinus; species Scyliorhinus canicula. Next base: position 28,189,354 of record NC_052148.1, on the reverse strand, counting down.
GCCTTCAAAAAGGTCTCACATAGCAGATTACTATGTAAAGATAAAGCATATGGGATTGCGGGTAGTGTCTTGAGATGGATAGAAAGCTGGTTAGCAGATAGGGAGCAAAAAGTTGAAATAAATGGGTCTTTTTCCGAATGGCAGGCAGACTAGTGGAGTACCGCAGGGATCTGTGCTAGTACCCCAGTTGTTACATTATATATTCATAATTTTGACAAATGGAACTAAATGTATTGTCTCCAAATGTGCAGTTGAGCTGTGAGGAGGATGTAGAGATGCTTCAGCATGATTTGGACAGGCTGAGTGAGTGGGCACATGCATGGAATATATAGCATCATGTGGATAAATGTGAGGTTATCCGCTTCGGTAGAAAAAATAGGAAGGCAGATTATAATTGGAAGGGTGTAAATTGAGAGAGGTAGATACTCAGCGAGACCTTGGTGTCCTCATGCATCAGTCGTTGAAAGTAAACACGCAGGTACAGCAGGCAGCAAAGAAGGAAAATGATATGTTGGGCTTCATAGCAAGAGGATTAGAGTATATGAATAGGGATGTTCCACTGCAATTGTACAACGCGTTTGTAAGGCCACACCTGGAATACTATGTGCAATATTGGTGTCCTTATCTGAGGAAGAGTGTTCTTGCTATAGAGAGAGTGCAGAAAGGTTTACCAGGCTAATTCCTGGGATGGTGGGACTGTTAAAAGAGGAGAGATTAAGTTGGTTAGGTTTATATTAATTGGAATTTAGAAGAATGCGAGGGGATCTCATTGAAACCTCTAAATTTCTAACAGGATTAGACAGGGTAGAATCATAGAATTTACAGTGCAGAAGGGGGCCATTCAGCCCATCAAGTCTGCATCGGATCTTGGAAAGAGTACCCCACTTAAGCCTTCCACCCTATCCCTGTAACCCTGTAACCCAGTAACCCCACCCAACTTTTTTGGACACTAAGGACAATTTATCATGGCCAATCCACCTAACCTGTACATCTTTGCACTGTGGAAGGAAACCGGAGTACCCAATGTTAATTAATGGGTTAAGAGACAGTCCAATTAGTTGTCTCATTTATGTTAAGTATCCAATAATTGACACTGATTATGTAAAGGGGCTTCAGGTGGCCTTTGTGTCAGGTGATGTGATGTTTGTGCAGAGTCTGTTGAAGTAAATTAAAAGTGTTTGTGGAAAAGGAGCGGAACTTTTGACTCTTTATACAACAGCAGCTAAACGTATAACAAATGGTAGCAGAGGATGGTTGCTGGGTAAATATGAAGGGTTGAAAGATACAACATTTCCAGACCAAACCAAGGAGTGAGTGAGAAGAAAAAAACCCCAAAGATATATGGCTGAACCTAGGATAAAGATGGCCGGATATGACTACCCCCACCCCCTTATTTTCTGAAAGGGAATCATACAACCAATGGAGAAGTGCAGTAGTTACATGGACTAAGGTAACTGCCTTGGAAAAGAGAAAACAAGGCATGGAATTGGCTCTTTCTCTACCTTATGACAGTAAAATCCAGAGCAAAGTGTTTTCTGAGCTGGAATTCGAAAAGTTAGACTCAGAAGAAGGTCTGCAGACTCCATTATGTTATATGGATAAGATTTATCAGAAGGATGACTTGTTAAGTGCGTATGAAGCATGGTCAGATTTGATAGGTTCCGGAAGACTATATAATGGAATTTGGCAGTCTATATAAGAGGCTGCAGAAACACAACCTGGAATTTCCACAGTCTGTGTTGGCCTTTAAATTACTTGACAGTGCTAGAGAGGGCAGCATGGATAAGCTCCTGGTTTTGACAGGAGTTCAGTTTGCGGATAAGTATACCATATTCGATCAGATGACAGAAGCTTTAAAAAGGTTTCTGGGGAATCATTCGATTCCGATGGCTCTGATGACTCAAATAGGCCAGCCTGCAATAAAGCAGAATATGGAAGGTACACTACGAACAGGATGGCGAAATCGTATGGCTACAAACAGGTTCCAAGACTATAGAAGGAGATCGGGACCCTGAAATTATGAAAACAGAAGCCCAGTTAGAACCTACAATAGGAAGATAAACCCCAGAAATGCACAGGGCATGATAAATCGATGTTTTCGATGTGACTCTCAATAACATTGTGATTTCAACTGTCCAACACGTGATAATAGAGTGTTTGAAGCAACACATAACACGGAAGAGTCAGAAGAGGAAAAAGATAGTGACCAGGAAGAAGGCATTGCCCTATTAACAAGCAGTTTTACACCGGTAATGAGGGTGTTGGTTGCAGAATCCTTCAATTGTGCTGCATTGAACAGTGGCTGCACATCTACTGTGTGTGGGATTGAATGGTTAAAACGTTACCTGGACTCCTTGAATGCTGAAAATCGTAACAGGGTTAAGGAATTTGAAAGTTCCACAAGTTTCAGGTTTGGGGATGATAATACTCTGAAGTCGCTGAAAAGAGAGTGGTGATCCCTTGCAATATTGCTGGAGTGAATCATTTCATTAGCACGGATGTTGTATTAAGTCTTATATATTATGTATATTGTGTATATATTATATATTATGCATTATGTATTATTATTATTAGCTTTGCTTCTGAGCAGACCGTCGATGAAGAAAGCACACATGAAACTGGACATGGAACAGTATAAGGCGACAGTTTTTGGAAAATCGGTGAATTTACAATTTCACAGTGGGGACACTATTGTATTCCATTACTGACAAATAATATTTCAAGTACGGTTGTTAAGGATGTGTTAATGACAGTTGAAAATGGGACTTTAGCTGATAAAAAGCTTGTTGTATTAAAACTGCATAGGCAATTTGCACATCCGTCTCCTCGGAGGTTGAAAAATTTATTAAAGGATGCAGGAGTAAGGGATGAAGTCTATACTAAACTGATAGAACAAGTTAGTAATCGCTGTGAAATTTGTAGGAAGTACAGAAGTACACCAGCACGACCAACAGTAACCCTACCTTTGGCCAGAGATTTTAACGACATTGTGGCCACGGACCTTAAGATCTGGTATAAAGCCAACAATATATTTATTTTGCATTTTGTAGATTTAGCAACCAGATTTAGTCAATCAACGATTGTACGAAGTAAAGAAAATGGAGTAATTCTGGATCAAATCATGGAAAAATGGATAGGGACAGAAATGGACCCACCGGCAAAATTCCTTACGGACAATGGGGAGAATTTGCTAATGATGAGTTTAGGGATATGTGTGAAAACGTGAATATCACAGTTCCGAATACGGCTGCAGAAAGCCCATTTAATAATGGTGTGTGTGAAAGAAACCATGCAGTAATAGATGACATGCTCCGGAAAATTTTGGCAGATAGGCCAAACTGCAAGCTAAATTCAACTTTAGTATGTGCGGTACATGCAAATAATTCATTGCAGATGGTTGGGGGCTATAGTCCCTATCAATTAGTGTTTGGTAGAAATCCTAAAATTCCGTCCATTTTGGATGACCAGCCTCCAGCTTGGGAATTAGCTCTGCCTTTGCTGAGCATTTAAATGCATTACATAGCAGTAGAAAAGCTTTTTTAGAAGCAGAAGTCTCTGAAAGAATTCGCAGAGCTTTGAGGCATAATGTACGGCCATCAAATACCGTTTTTCAGCAAGAAGACATAGTATACTACAATAGAGACAATTTTAATGAATGGAAAGGCCAAGGTAAGATCATGGGCATAGATGGCAAAACAATTATTTTGCATCATGGCAATCAAACTGTTGGGGTACATTCATCAAGGATAATGGGTACAGATTACAAATTTTCAAATTTCGACAGAGCAGACAGACATGATGAGGAACCAGGTAATCTGGTACACACGTGTTACAGAACTATGAGGACCAGTTAACTGATATAGACAGGGTTTCTGTAGAGGAACACAACACTTCTGATGATTTAGAACAGGCAATTTTTCCAACAGGACAACTGCCAAAAGTTGGTACAAAAGTGACATACTTGCCTGAAGGGTCTAGTCAATGGCAGGATGCAACTGTTATTAATAGGGCAGGGAAGGCCCTGGAAAGTATGAACATTGGTTGAATGTACAGCATTCAAGGGAAGGAGTCAAGACAACGGATTGGGAACATGAAGTTCAAAAATGGAGGGCACAGAAACGCAGTGCCAGTTCAGATAGTACATCAGATTCTGAACTGGTCTGCAGGAAAAGGTCGAGAACTATTGAAAGGACATCTCACAGCAGAAGGGAAAGATCAAGCAGTAGCAGCACAGAACGAGATACCAGGCGGGAGAGGGGACGTAGTTTATCAAGATCTCGGAACATGAGTAAGACTACGAATACTAATAGGAGTAGAAGCTGAAGTTAAAACTCACCACTATTCTTAGAATTCCCCCTATACCAAAAAAAGGTTGATATTCTAAATGGTGAACAGGGATTCTCACTCCCTGACTCCAGTGCAGGCTTCTGTGAGTGCTATTCAGGTCAAACTATCTTTTCAAGTTATCCCCCGGTATAACCCATACCTTCACCGAAGAATTTTACCTACTTACCCCTTAATAGCATTGATGTCCTGGGTCCTGCGTTATTAAGGAAGTGAAGTAAGCTAATAACCACTTTTTCAGGTTAAGTTATTTTTATTATTATATTTTTTCTTTTAAAAGCTGCAAACACTTTCTTTACAGAAAGGAAAAAAGATCTTGCTTCTGGTTGCTTCAGGCCCACCTTGGCAATCGATCTTCTTAAAATCTGGTCTTCTTGAGTTGTATTCGCTGGTGAACTCGGTTGCTGTGTCCTGTTCTTCCCATGCACCGAGCTGTGAGAGCTGGCTCTGCTAGCTATCTCTAAGCTGACTCTGACTTCTGTTTAAATTCTAGTCTTCCTTAGGTGTATAACTGTTTAAACTCGGCTGCTTGCCTTGTCTTTCCCATGACCGAGCTCTCTCTCTCTCTCTCTCTGAGTTCTCCTCCCCTTCTCTCCTGTTGCTGGTTGCCTCTGTCCTCTGCTGCTGCTCCCTGGGTTTATATTCTCTTTCTGAGAGTTATTAAGTTTTAACGACTTTATTGTAAATGGGCTTGTTTCACTTTGATAGTTTAAAAGTATCTTTGATGTAAACATCTTACTACAACTAATTATTCATTTTGGGCATATCGTCTCCTCTCAGATCTGATTAAAAAATGCTTTGGTTTCAATAGGTAACTTTTATTTCTGTAATTTCGAATCGTTTAATTTTCCAATTGTCCCCAGCTCATAACTTTGCCTTTGATTTTGACTTACATGATGTTTCTCGTAGACAGGTCGTCTCCAATTTTCTTTTAATTGTCTTGATGTTCATAGAATTTTACACTTTAAAATTGACACCAAATTCGACTGAGCATCTTCCATCCTTCCCAGCTGTTTACTAAGAGAGTTTATTTCAATTAAGGTGTGAAACTTTGCTTTTAGCGGTATGCTAAAATTTAACTTGGTTATGACTTGAAAGACTTGCCTGTTTTAAACATTCGTCACTTAATGCAATTGAAACTCTCATCCATGCTTTTTCAGATGCTTCCTGAGATAGTTACATTCCATGAAGGTGTGAGCCATTGTTTTAGCTTACCACATGAGACTGGTGTGTTTGATTAGCCTGCTTGTGAGCAAGAATCTGCATTTTACAACCCTGCTCTTTGAAGCTGCTATGAAACTTTTGTGGGATCTTTCCCTGTACCCTCTCAAACCAGATATTGCCAGACTTCCATGTTTCAAATGACACATTTTTCTGTATTTTCAAGAACACCCCGTCTTGACATTTGAAACATAACTATATAATTTGGTTAATTGTCCCCCCATCCAATTGTACTAACATATATCCCCGATCTTTGTCATTTGTATGCATGTGTTGGAATTTCAAATTGTGCACCAAAATCAACACGTAAATGCATCCATATCTCAGACCAGTGTCGATAAGAGTCTTTTCTTTTCCTCAAGTCCAATTACCGTGAACCATAGCCGTTGTTGCTCAGGAAGGTAACATAATCGCTTTCCGTGTGTTCCACTACCTCCAAAGCATTTTACTTCCTTGGGATAGCAGCACCGTAGAAGCTTCCTCATGTCCCTTAGAAACAGCACACAACTCAGTCCATCAGTAACCACAAAGGTCTTTTGTCCATCACTGGCTGTTACGTGTCTCATTTTTCCGTCATCCAAATTGCTTTTCCATTGCTGATTGGAATGGTAAATTATGATATCATGTACCACCCACTGATTCCCTTGTTTCATTAATTTAAAAGGTTCAATTGATCCTGCTTGTATTCCTAACTTCCCCATTAATGTCTAACATTGTCGTGAACCATGTATGTCTGCCAACCCCTGGTTTACATGAGAGAATATCTTTCTGACAAATTTCCTTCAAATCCCTTTCATCTGTCATTGTTTCCCTTACAACATGAAAGTGTATATTTTCCATTACAGCATTTGTAAACCCACATTGAACTGTCACTTTTCCAAATAAATTCTCCCTATTGTTAAATACATAGTAAAAAAACTTAAGTCTTATCTTAACACATTACTCATTACCTAACCACACAAATAGACTGTGTGCTACAACTTTACATATTTTCAACTGTTATCACAATTTTAATACTAGAAATAAAGTACAATATTGAAACATCCCTTCTTGGCTTTGGGACCAATAGTCATTACATACTAAATATGGCATATAAACAACATCAATATTATTTGTAATGTTCTATGTAATTAAATCAAGAAAACACACTAAACTACCCCTCTATTAAAACATTCACACAGTTTAGAAATGCGGATCAAGTTCTTTAACGGCACACCTACCCCCCTTATCATATATAGCAGTCCCTATCAATTTACATTAATTTTTTTTTAAATAACAATTACAGCTCTTCAATGCAATATTGTTTTGCTGCATTGATAACAATTTTCCCGCCGTGGTATCAAGCTACAAAAATTCTTAAATGATTGTCATTTATCATGTTGGGGTTCCTCGTCAGTCGCTGCTGTCTGCCGAGACCCTTAACTCCACCGCGTAGTACATACCCCATGGAGACCACAGATCATCCATCAGCTAATGTCCAGTTAGAGATGTCTGACCGGAGGTTTCACTGTCCAGTAATAATTTGATATTTTGATTTGTTTCTAACCCGTAAAGTTTTCCTCCGGGTTCTGTCATTTAATTCCCTCAAATATGTAGCCAATTGTATCATTAGTTTCCCCCCCAATCCTGTCTAAAAGATTCTTTTCTGGAGCGTAGTTCTCTTCCTTCTTGTGAACTGGTTTGTTATTTATTTTTTCCATCTGAAAAATCAAATGAACAGATCAAGGGTGGAGAGGGCCCTATTCTTTAATTTGTACTTTCTATTTTAATTTGGTTAACCCAGAAGTGCCCTCTCCAGGACTTCCGGATTTCTTTTGCCACCATTTCTTTTTGAACTGGTTTATTTTCCATATCCTTGATGTACATCATGCAGTTAAAGCCTGTTAAGCTTCCTCCTTCTGTCATTGTCAATTGGTTTTAATATTTTTATTTTTCTGCATCAATGTATTAAATCTTTTCCGGCAATCAGATACTAATTTCCTGGTACTGCAATTAATTCTCCAAACTAACTTCTGGTCCAATATCTTTATTCTCTAAAGCTCCTTCTTCAATGTATTTAACATTCTAAACATCATTATCTCTGCTAGTGACTGTTTGTGTTCAGCGGGCACTAGGACCCTGCGGAGCCATGCAGTGTCAATTTCAACGCAGCAATTTCAAAGTCTGCAGCAGCTGACTGCTGCCTGCTGCCCAGCACAAACTCTTTATCTGTTTATTCTGAGACCAATTTAGTTCTGAACATACTGATTCACTATCCCATAATACTGATCACATTTCTACCTGCCATTTATAACTTCCAATTTATGTGAAAATCGGCTTTGTAAAACACAACATTTTTTAAAAGTACAAACATTAAAAGAAATTCACAATTCCTTATTAGACATACACACACTCATTCATCCACTCAGATCTTGGATCTTTACTCTGCAGGATTTCACAAATCCTTATTAAACACACACTCACATTTATCCACTGAGATCTTGGACCTCTATTCTGTAGGGTTTTAGTTACTCTTAACATTTAGGAGGGGTTATTGGGTTATGGGGATAGGGTGGAAGTGAGGGCTTAAGTGGGTCGGTGCACACTCGAGGGCCGAATGGCCTCCTTCTACACTGTGTGTTCTATGTAATCAATTTGCCACAAAGGCATGGGAATGCAAATCTATGGATGTAAAAGCTGCCTTCTTGCAGGGGCATCAGCTCCAGAGGGCCATTTTTCTCCATCCTCCTGAAGAGGCAGCTAACACAGAAGGGGTACTCTGGAAGTTGAAAAAATGTGTATATGGATCAAATGATGCGTCTAGAATTTGGCATTTTTTGGTAAGGTCAGTTTTGTTAAAGTTAGGCTGTTGCCAGTTGAAATCAGATCCAGCAATGTTTCACTGGCACTATAAAGGAAATATTTCTGGCACCTTTATGGTGCATGTCGATGATGTTTTATGGGGTGGGACTAGTGATTTCGAAGCTGTTCTACTCTCTAGTTTGAGGAAAGAATTCAGGGTTGGAAGTCAGGCTTCCGGTGCATTTAAATATATTGGACTGGAACTCAGACAGACTAAGTTAGGGGCAACTTTACGTCAGCAATCTTATTTGGAAAGCATCAGCCCAATAACAATTAGAACAAAGAACAAAGAAAATTACAGCACAGGAACAGGCCCTTCGGCCCTGCCAACCTGCGCCGATCCAGATCCTTTATCTAAACCTGTTACCTATTTTCCAAGGTCTACTTCTCTCTGTTCCCCACCCGTTCATATGTCTGTCCAGATGCATCTTAAATGATGTTATCGTACCCGCCTCTACCACCTCCGCTGGCAAAGCATTCCAGGCACCCACCACCCTCTGCGTAAAAAACTTTCCACACACATCTGGGCAGCATGGTAGCATAGTGGTTAGCACAATTGCTTCACAGCGCCAGGGTCCCAGGTTCGATTCCCCACTGGCTCACTGTCTGTGCGGAGTCTGCACGTTCTCCCTGTGTGTGCGTGGGTTTCCTCCGGGTGCTCCGGTTTCCTCCCACAGTCGAAAGATGTGCAGGTTAGGTGGATTGGCCATGCTAAATTGCCCTTAGTGTCCAAAATTGCCCTGAGTGTTGGTTGGGGTTGCTGGGTTATGGGGATAGGGTGGGGTGTGGGCTTGGGTAGGGTGCTCTTTCCAAGAGCCGGTGCAGACTCGATGAGCCGAATGGCCTCCTTCTGCACTGTACATTCTGTGAAACTATTTCCCTTAAACTTTTCCCCTCTTACCTTGAAATCGTGACCCCTTCTAATTGACACCCTCACTCTTGGAAAAAGCTTGTTGCTATCCACCCTGTCCATACCTCTCATAGTTTTGTAGACCTCAATCAGGTCTCCCCTCAACCTCCGTCTTTCCAATGAAAATAATCCTAATTTACTCAACCTTTCTTCACAGCTAGCACCCTCCATACCAGGCAACATCCTGGTGAACCTGCTCTGCACCCTCTCCAAAGCATCCACATCCTTCTGGTAATGTGGCGACCAGAACTGCACGCAGTATTCCAAATGTGGCCTAACCAAAGTCCGATACAACTGTAACATGACCTGCCGACTCTTGTACTCAATACGCCGTCCGATGAAAGCAAGCATGCTGCATGCCTTTTTGACCACTCTATCGACCTGCGTTGCGACCTTCAGGGTAGAATGGACCTGAACTCCCAGATCTCTCTGTACATCAATTTTCCCCAGGATTCTTCCATTGACCATATAGTCTGCTCTTGAGTTAGATCTTACAAAATGCATCACCTCGCATTTGCCTGGATTGAACTCCATCTGCCATTTCTCTGCCCAACTCTCCAATCTATCTATATTTTGCTGTATTCTCTGACAGTCCGCCTCACTATCTGCAACTCCACCAATCTTAGTATCATCTGCAAACTTGCTCATCAGACCACTTATACCTTCGTCCAGATTATTTATGTATATCACAAACAGCAGTGGTCCGAGCACGGATCCCTGTGGAACACCACTAGTCACCTTTCTCCATTTTGAGACACTCCCTTCCACCACTACCCTCTGTCTCCTGTTGCCCAGCCAGTTCTTTATCCTTCTAGCTAGTACACCCTGAACCCCATACGACTTCACTTTTTCCATCAACCTGCCATGGGAAACTTTATCAAATGCTTTACTGAAGTCCATGTATATGATATCTACAGCCCTTCCCTCATCAATTAACTTTGTCACTTCCTCAAAGAATTCTATTAGGTTTGTAAGACATGACCTTCCCTGCACAAAACCATGCTGCCTATCACTGATAAGTCTATTTTCTTACAAATGTGAATAGATCCTATCCCTCAGTATCTTCTCCAACAGTTTGCCTACCACTGACATCAAGCTCACAGGTCTATAATTCCCTGGATTATCCCTGCTACCCTTCTTAAACAAAGGGACAACATTAGCAATTCTCCAGTCCTCCGGGATCTCACCCGTGCTCAAGGATGTTGCAAAGATATCTGTTAAGGCCCCAGCTATTTCGTCCCTCGCTTCCCTCAATAACCTGGGATAGATCCCATCCGGTCCTGGGGACTTGTCCACCTTAATGCCTTTTAGAATATCCAAAACCTCCCCCTTCCTTATGCCAACATGACCTAGCGTATTTAAACATCCATCCCTAGCCTCAACATTCATCATGTCCCTCTCCTTGGTGAATACCGATGCAAAGTACTCATTAAGAATCTCACTCATTTCCTCTGACTCCACGCATAAATTCCCACTTTTGTCTTTGAGTGGGCCAATCCTTTCTCTAGTTACCCTCTTGCTCCTTATATACGAATAAAAGGCTTTTGGATTTCCCTTAACCCTGTTAGCCAAAGATATTTCATGACCCCTTTTAGCCCTCTTTATTGCACGTTTGAGATTTGTCCTACTTTCCCAATATTCCTCCAAAGCTTCATCAGTTTTGAGTCACCTCGATCTTATGTATGCTTCCTTTTTCATCTTAGCTAGTCTCACAATTCCACCCGTCATCCATGGTTCCCTAATCTTGCCATTTCTATCTCTCATTTTCATAGGAACATGTCTGTCCTGCACTCTAGGCAGCAGGGTAGCATGGTGGTTAGCATAAATGCTTCACAGCTCCAGGGTCCCAGGTTCGATTCCCGGCTGGATCACTGTCTGTGTGGAGTCTGCACGTCCTCCCCCTGTGTGCGTGGGTTTCCTCCGGGTGCTCCGGTTTCCTCCCACAGTCCAAAGATGTGCGGGTTAGGTGGATTGGCCATGCTAAATTGCCCATAGTGTCCTAATAAAAGTAAGGTTAAGGGGGGGTTGTTGGGTTACGGGTATAGGGTGGATACGTGGGTTTGAGTAGGGTGATCATGGCTCGGCACAACATTGAGGGCCGAAGGGCCTGTTCTGTGCTGTACTGTTCTATGTTCTAATCAACCTTTCCTTCAAAGACTCCCACATTTCAAATGTGGATTTACCCTTAAACAGCTGCTCCCAATCCACATTCCCGAGCTCCTGCCGAATTTTGTTATAGTTGGCCTTTCCCCAATTTAGCACTCTTCCTTTAGGACCACTCTCGTCTTTTTCCATGAGTATTCCAAAACTTATGGAATTGTGATCGCTGTTCCCAAAGTAATCACCGACTGAAACGTCAACCACCTGGCCGGGGTCATTCCCCAATACCAGGTCCAGTATGGCCCCTTCCCGAGTTGGACTATTTATATACTGTGGCCGGGTTTCACAAAAAGACGCAATTGTTTCAAAGATGGAAAAAGAGCAACTGCAAAGTTTAATTGGGCAACTGAATTGGTTAGGTAGACAGACTAGACCGGACGTGAGTTTTGATGTCTTAGAGTTCAGAACAAAAATGAATGATCCCAAAAGGGAAGACATAATAAGAGCAAATAAAGCGTTGGTCAAACTAAAAATGCAGGAGTGTGTTTTGAGGTTCCCGGTTTTAGGTGACCTTAGGCACTTGAAACTCATAATTTATAGTGATGCGTCCTATGCAAATTTATGTGATGGGGTTTCAAGTGCAGGAGGTTTTATAATTTTCCATTTGGGAAACAATGGTAAATATTGCCCTCTTGTGTGGGAAAGAAAGAAAATAAGGAGTGGTCAAAAGCACTTTGGCTGCTGAGACATTAAGCCTTGTAGAGGCAGTAGATATGGCCTTTTTTATATCTCAGATATTGACAGAATTTTTGGATTAGGGATTTGGGTAATATACCTATTGAACAGGGCAGCATGGTGGTGCAGTGGGTTAGCCCTGCTGTCTCACGACGCCGAGGTCCTATGTTCGATCCTGGCTCTGGGTCATTGTCTGTGTGGAGTTTGCACATTCTCCCGGTATTTGCGTGGGTTTCGCCCCCACAACCCAAAGATGTGCAAGGCAGGTGGATTGAACACGCTAAATAGCCCCTTAATTGGAAAAAAAATGAATTGGGTACACTAAATTTATAAAAAAATATATACCTATTGAATGTCACATTGACAATAAATCCCTGTGGGAAATATGCACTCTACAAAAATTGTCAATAAAAAAGTTTAAGGATAGACATCGCAAGTTTGAAGCCAATGTTGGACATAGCAAAAATTAAATTGGTTGACAGTAGCTATTAATTGTCAGACTGTTTTACAAAAAGAAGGGCCAGCTCACAGAAACTTTTGGATATTGTCAATGTTTCTGTGACTGTTTTTGAGTTTGTTGTAATTTTGTTTTCACCGAATTATTTTTTACTCCAAGGAAGGGGAGACTGTTAAGTAATGGGTTCAGAGACATTCCAATTAGTTGTCTCATTTATGTTAAGTATCCAATAATTGACACCAATATGTAAAGGGGCTTCAGGTGGCCTTTGTGTCAGGTGATGTGATGTTAGAGTTTTGTGCAGAGTCTGTTGAAGTAAATTAAAGGTGTTTGTGGAAAAGGAGCAGAACCTTTGACTCTTTATACAACAGCAGCTAAATGTATAACACCTGGAGGAAACCCATGCATACACGGGGAGAACGTACAGAATCCACACAGACAGTGACCCAAGACGGAATTGAACCTGGGACCTAGGAGCTGTGAAGCAACTGTGCTAACTACTGTGCTACTGTGAAGCCTCAGTAGATTCAGAAAGAATGTTCCCGATGGTGGGGGGGGGGGGGGGGGGGGGGGGGTTTCCAGAACTAGGGGTCATAGTTTCAGGATAAGGGGGAAACCTTTTAGGACTGAGGGAAGGAGAATTTTCTTTACCCAGAGAGTGGTGAATCTGTGGAATTCACTACCACAGAAAGTGGTTGAGGCCAAAACATTGTGTAATTTCAAGAAGGAATTAGATATAGCTCTTGGGGCTAAGGAGATCAAGCAACATGGGGGAAGGCGGGATCAGGGTACTGGACTTGACGATCAGCTATGATCAAAACGAATGATGGAGCAGCCTCGAAGGGCCGAATGGCCTCCTCCTGCTCCTATTTTCTACGCATATTTCTAAGTATTAATTTCCCTCCAGTCTGAAAACAACCCACTGTCTGGGAATTTAGGATGAGGAGGCATTGACTAATATTTAGAGCCACATCTTTCAGCAGCTAAATTATGAAAAATATGAAAATGTAAAACATGGTAGACATTTGAAACTCCCTTCCGCTTGATAATGTGTTCATTTTAAATCTGAGATTGGCAGATTAATTTTTTTCTACACAAAGGTACTAAGAGCTCTGGGGCAAAGGCAGGTAGATGGGAGTGAGGTTACGTAGCTATATCTCATTGAAAGGTGGACGGAACTGTCTGGAAGGACTAAATGGTTGATTTCTATTCCCATGTTCTTACAGTCATTTACCTCTGCTACCTGATTTTATGTCTATGTCGCTGCTGTTCCTTTAATCCCATGGACTTTAATTTAGCTAACAAGTCTCTTCTAAGCCACTTTATCATAGGAAAGGGGAAATTCCCTGAGGGTAAATATACGCTGAGGTAACAATGAATTGCATTGACATACGCACTCATAATATGTTCAGTATAACTTTAATTGATGGCTACTTTTCTCTAATGCTTCCTGGTGTCATCCTTTACATTTTCTCATCTCCAATGGTATCTGAGCACTTTATACCTTGGAGAGATACACTTATTTAACAAGGGCGAGTATCGACAAATTTGCGCTTACCCTACAGCCAGAAGCGACTCAATAATGACAATCCCTGATAATCGGCAGAGCATAATTAGAAAGTCTGAGGAGGGGAAGGAACACTAAATAAGTATAAAACTGTGCCGTATGCTAGTGATGAAGTGAATTGCCCTATGATGTCTTGTATTAATTAAAGCAATTTTTTGTGAGCAGTTTGTCAAATGCGAGGAATAACTGAACATGAATAATGTGTGTGATCTGGCATATCTTGGTTGCAAATAATTGGAAGGCACTGTCCTCTATCCAATCAATAGCTATAATTTCCTCAACCAGCCATGTAATCTTAGCAATAGGATGATTAGTAAATAATTTGGCCTGAAGCACGATGGTAAATTGCGATGTCTCTTCTTCAAAGGGCTGATATATGAGCTGGATGGCGAAATGGGAGACAATTAAAACACGGAGAAAGGTCAACTGGACCTTATAATAATCTGCACTGCACCCAGAATGATCATCCTGGGATCACTGACCTTTTAATTCCAACATTTATCACTGATGAACCCTAAAACTATTATTCAAAATGCTTCAAAGTCACAATTAATTTTTAAAAAATCTTTTCATTCATTTAGCAACTTTCACGGCAGCCAGTGAAGTGCTTTTGAAGTGCAGTCACTGTGGTCATGTGGGAACTGGGGCAGCCAATCTGCGCACAGCACGATCCCACAAAAAAAATCATCAGAACATAAGAAATAGAAGCAGGAGTAGGCCATTCAGCCCTTTGAGCCTGCTCCGCCCTTACATGATCCAATGACCAAGTAATCCATTCTTAATTTGGTTAATTGAGCAGGATTCAAAGGTAACTCCCCTTATTTTCTTTGAAATAGTCCCATGAGATGTTTTTCTTCCACCTGTCAAAGCAGACAATAATCTTGGTTTAGAACAGAGGGACATAGGAACAAGAGTTTGCCATTTGATCCCATGAACATGTTGTGCCATTCAATGTGACCGGGGTGATCTTCAATCTAACTTTCCTTTTCCCCAAAACCCCCAACACCCTTGGTTAATAAACATCCGCCAATCCCAGTTTTAAAATTAGTAATTGATCTAACATCGATTACTATTTGCGGAAGAGCGTTGCAAACTTCTGCCATTCTGGGTGTAGAAATACCTTCTAACTTTACCCCTGAAAGAGGTGGCTTCTAGACTATTCCTAGACTGCCTAGCCAGTGGAAACAGACTCCCTCTATTCTCACCTCCGCCCCTCCCCCCCCTTGATATCTTGAAAATCATAGAATCCCGAAATGCAGAAGGAGGCCATTCGGCCCATCGAGTCTGCACCAACCCTCTGAAAGAGGGGGCCCTATCCCTGTAACCCCACTGATAGACAATGTAGCGTGACCAATCCACCTAACTTGCACATCTTTGAACTGTGGTAGCACCTGGAGGAAACCCATGCAGACACGGGAAGAATGTGCAAACTCCACACCGACATGAAAATGAAAAATGAAAATCGCTTATTGTCACGAGTAGGCTTCAATGAAGTTACTGTGAAAAGCCCCTAGTCGCCACATTCCGGCGCCTGTCCGGGGAGACTGGTGCGGGAATCGAACCGTGCTGCTGGCCTGCTTGGTCTGCTTTAAAAGCCAGCGATTTAGCCGAGTGAGCTAAACCAGCCCCTTTGCCCAAGGTAAGAATCTAACCTGGGTCTCTAGCCCTGTGAGGCAGCAGTGCTTACTGCTGTGCCAATGTGCCACCCCAATCCCAATCAAATACTCCCAAACTTCCAAACTCCAGGGAATGCATGGATCATCTTTGAGTCTGGAAGTTATCGAATCAAAAGGTTCTGTTTGATACCCTTCCATGCTGAGTAACCCATTTCAGACTATATGCAGAACTGATTAACCCTTTTGTATCAATGCCATATGTGAAACTGCTCAGAAAAATACCCATTCTTAAACCCATAAAATTATCAAGCAGAGCATTAAAATATCAATAACAGAAGCTTTAGCACTTGACACCTCATTAGCTTATGCAAATAAACTTTCAGATAGTAACAAAAGTGATCATAAAAAAAAACAACTTATTATAGCCTCACAGAGATGCCAATCAACAAAAGTAATGGAGGGTATAAGCGACAATTGGATTTGGTGGGTGAGGGCATGAGTTGACTTTTAGTTAGTTTGTGGGCTATAAGGGACCATGGAGGTGGCTAGAGACATGGGTTGGCATTGCGTTGGCATGGAGGAGGTATGGGGGGACATGAGTAAGACATTTTTAATTTGCCTTTCCAAAATGTTTCTGAATCTAAGCTATGGTTCACGACTCCTCTGAGCTTCCACAAAGCTGAGTCACAGAGAAGCTGATCGGATCGAGGGTTTATGGGAAGAAGGCAGGAGAATGAGGATGAGAAACATTTCAACCATGATTGAATGGTCGAGCAGCCCGATGGGCCGAATGGCCTAATTCTGCTCCTATTTCTTATGGTCCTTTGGACTCCACAAAACCCACGTGAGTGGCAGAGGGCAGGAGTATGGTGGAGGCTAGCAGATACCTACCCGGCAATGGAGCTAGTCAGACTAGGATTTCAGGATGCTGGATTGCTATCTGAACACTTAATCAGTGCCAGCAAAAGTTGGTAGTGCCAGGAATTTTGGGGTGGGGGTGGATTCCTGGAATCGGGTCTGCCAAATTTAAATTGTTCTGGAGTCCTTGCGACTGACCCGAAACTGGCCAGTTCAGAAAAAAAAATAAACAGAATAATTTAATAATAATCTTCACTCCTACCATTTTCTGCTTTGCAGTGTCCTGCACTATGGATCCTGGCCATTCAATTCGGGTTCCCAGTTAATAAAAAAATACAGAATAAATGGCTGACGCTGGATCATGAATTCCTTACTTCAGTTTTAATACTCAGGGTTACTTTCTGGTTCTGTGATTAAGTGTAAAAGTCAAGGTTGTCCAAGGTTTGGGGAAAATGAAAGGCATTTCTTTATTTGCATGGCATAAAAATGATTTGCAAAGTATACAATCAGCCAAAGCTTTAATATATACATTATGTTACAATTTGCATTCAACGGGAATGTGCAGCAATGTGAATGAATTAGAATCACCCGAGGTTACAATCGGCGAAGAGAAATATGTGGTCTGGGTTCCTGATGATAGAGGCTCTGAAATGAAAATAGAATTCACTTCATAATTAATTTACAATTTTTGATACGCGTTTCTCTCTCTCGGACAGTTGCTTTCTGGGTTTCATGCAGCTTTTGATGCATCCATTCTGAAATTCAAAGGAATTTGCGTTTGAAAAATCAACCTTACCCTTAAACAACCATGAAGAAATTTCACAGTAAATATTGAGAGACTTTTTTTCCAATGGCAGGCAGGTTGGGAACCAAAGGAAACAGATTTAAAGTAACTGGATTCGGGAGAGATGGGAAGATTTTTATTTTACACAGCAAGTTGTTATGATCTGGATTGCACTTCCTGACGAGTTGGTGGAAGCATTTTTAAAAATTATTCATTCAAGGGATGTTGGAATAAGATATAGGAGCAGGATTAGGCCATTTGGCTCGTCTAGTCTGCTCCACCATTTGATCATGGCTGACCCTGCTTCTTCCCCACTGTTACCAAACTCCTAAACAACCCTCTTATGGACTGACCTGTGTGCTTCACCCGATGCCAGTGTTAACTAGTTACATTGTGTACCTTGTGTTGTCCTATTATATATTTCCTTTTATTTCCTTTCCTTTTCAAGTGATCTGTTGAGTTGCTCACAGAAAAATACTTTTCACTGTACCTTGGCACACGTGACAATAAACATAATCCAAATCCAAACCCCATCCTGGCCTTAACTCCACTGACCTGTCCATTCTCTCGAACCCTTCAACCCATTACCAATTAAAAATCTATCTCCTTCTTAAATTCACTCACTGTCCCAGCAACCACTGCACTCTGGGCGAATTCCACAGATTCATAACCCTTTGGGAGAAGTAGTTTCTCCTCAATCACTGCCTTTAGGCCGGCATTTATTGCCTTTCCCCAATTACCCTTCAGAAGGTGATGACGAGTTGCCTCCTTGAACCGTTGTAGTCCCTGTGACGAGACAGCAGTATATTTCCAACTTAGGATGGTGTATGTCTTGGAGGGGACCTTCCAGGTGCTGCCGTTTCCCACGTATCTGCTGACCTTGTCCTTCTGGGTGGGCAGAGGTTGCAGCTTTGGAAGGTGCTGTTGAAGGAGCCTTAATGACTTGCTCCGGTACATCTTGTACATGGTTCCCACTGCTTAATTGGGCATCGGTGGTGGAGGGATGAATGTTGAAGGTAGTGCCCATCAAGTTGGCTGATTTCTCCTGGATGGTGTTGAGCTTGGTGAGTGTTGGTGGAGCTCCACTCACCCAGGCAAGCAGAGAGTAATTGAGCACACTCCTGACTTGTGCTTTGTAGATGGTGAACAGGCTTTGGGGAGCCAGGAGGTGAGTGACTTACCACAGAATTCCAAGCCACTGCCCTGTACTTGGAGTCATAAACTTCATATGGCTGGGCCACTTCAGTTCCTGGTTAATGGCAATTCCCAGGTACTGATAGTAGGGATTCCATGATGATAATGCCATTGAATGCAAAGGGAAGATATTTAGATTGTCGGAGATGGTCATTACCGAGGTGATGCAGTAGATTTCAATAGAGAATTGGAATACCTTTTTCGGGCTATAGAGAAAAACAAGGGAGTTGGACTAATTGGGTAATTCTTTCAAATTCCTAGCACTGGCACATAACTAACCTGCCAATTCTGATGAACAAACAAACTTATGAACGTACAAATTAAGAGCAAGACCAGGTCATTTAGCCCCTCGTATCTGCTCCGCCATTTTATAAAATGATGGCTGATCTGATTATGGCTTCAACTCTAAATTCCTTCCCATCCCCCTATACTGTTTGATCTCCTTCTCAGTCAAGATTCTATCTTACTTAGCCTCACAATTATTTAATAACACTGCCTCCACTGCTCGCTGTCTTAATGGAAGTTCCCATTATTTTTAAACCGTGTCTCAGTTCTAGTCTCTCCCAGACGGCGAGACAACTTTTCAGAATCCACCCTGTCCAGTCCCATCAGGATCTTATATGTTTTAATCGTTGCCTCTCAACCTTCTCAACTTTAATGGATACGGGCTCAACCTGTTCAACTTTTCCTCACAATATAACCCCCTCATTCCAGGAATCGGTCAAGTAAACCTTCTCTGAACTGCTTTTAATGCTATTCTATCCTCTCTCAAGTAAGGAGACCAAAACCGGAGCAAAACTCTCCTTCTTTTACACCCATTCCTCTCACATCTGTTACGAACAGTCCCTAGGCAAGGTCCCCAAATTTGTTATGATTCATGATGGGATATCCCAAATAGTTATGCACTGGTTGAGGAGGGATGAACTGGCTCCCTTTCTTTAGTCAACACCCTCGGTCGGTCACAACGAGGCTAATTTAAAAAGGATCCATTCCCTCATGGACACCTTTTCCCAGTCTAAATATATTTATGTTTTAAAAGGAGCCAATTGAAGCATGATTTCTTGAGTTTATCGATGGAGTTGAGATTATCGATGTATTGACGGTGAAATGTTGTGGCTGTAATGGCGGGTGATTCCAGGAGTGCTGACCTTGGCAGTTGAGCAATTAGTTTGGAGAATCTTGATTCTGCAGATTAGATAAAAGCGGTTGTCTTGCCCAGCACATTCTTCCTTCCTTTCATTCTGGCAAGGACTTGAAACATTTGACGTGAACTAACCAAAATAAAACAGCATCCATTCTGGGCGGGATTAGCTGGGGCATTCCTGGCGCTTGTAGCTCACTCAGTCTGCATTTCTTGCCCATCCCTAATTGCCCTTGAGAAGGTGGTGGTGACCTGCTGTCCAGAACTGCTGCAGCCCTTATGGGGAGGTGATGGCACAGTGATAGTCTGTAGTCCAGAGACCCTAGCATAATGCTCTGGGAACTTGGGTTCAGATCCCACCATGGCACATTGTGAAATTGGATTTCCATAAAAATCTGGATTTAAAAGTCTAATGATGACCATTGTCATAAACGCCTATCTGGTTCACGAATCCCCTTAAGGAAAGAAAAGCTGCCATCCTTGCCTAGCCTGGCGTACATGTGACTCCAGACACACAGCAATGTGGTTGACTCTTAAATGACCTAGCAATTCATTCAGTTTAAGGGGGTAGTTAGGGATGGTGTAACATCCCTCCCGCGGACTGACGGGAATAACTTATCGATCTCCCCGTGGAGCTCGTGGAGTACGAGGTCACATGGTAATGGGTGGCGTCCCAGACCCAGACTGGGAGTTCTGGTAGTCCGGGGCTAGAGCACTTGGGTTGTGCACCATGGGTGCGGCTTTCCTTTTGAGTTCAGAAAAAAATCTGTTCAAACCTTCCTCTTCTGTGTCTCCTGGATTACCACAGATACATAATAAATGCTGGCCCAGCCAGCGACAACCACACCCCATTAATTCATGTTTTAAAATCTGGTGGATGTACACCCACAGTGCTGTCGGGGAGATAGTACCAGGATTCTGACCCTGTGAAGGAACAGGTGGTGCTGTTCCCATGTGTCTACTGCCCTTATTCTTCTATATGGTAGTGTTTGTTAGTTCCCGTCAAAAACAAAGACTGGTCTCAGATTTCCCTGCCACTGGGCCAAGACCTCACTCTGGCGGGACTGTGTGGTGGTTGGAGGGAGTGCAATAACCACCCCGCGTTAAAAGAATACACGCACAGGCATCTTCCACCCCAACCCTACCCTCCAAAATGAACATTGCGACGTGGAGTTTCAGGGCTCTTACGGACAACATCAAAAGCAACAGACCTGAATATTGCACCACCATCATAGCCCGGGAACTCCGCCGCCACAACATTGACATTGCCACCCTGAGCGAACATGACTGGCAGGAGAAGGCCAGCTTGAAGATCAAGGTGACGGATACATCTTCTTCTGGAAAGGCAAACCCAGGAGAAGAACGTCGTCTCTGTAGTGTCGGCTTCGCAGGTAGAGGCAAATTGGTCGGAGATCTCAACGAACCCCCTGCGGGGTGAGTGAATGCCTCCTGACCCTCTGCTCACCCTGACCCAGAAGAAGCATCGGTGCCTTCGCCCTAACCCTAGATGCAACGGACGAGACAAAAGAGGCATTCTATTCCAGCCTCGACCAATCACCAAAGTCATCCTCGGCCGTGAGGGACGCCCCGAGAAGGAGGTAGGTTGTGGTCCTGGGTCTGGATGGTGCTGCCCAAAGAGCCTTGGGGAGTTGCTGCAGTGCATCTTGTAGCTGGTACACACGGCGTGTACTGTGGTACTGCGCGTCGGTGGTGGAGCGAGTGAATGTTTGTGGAAAGCTTGCCAATGGAGCGGGCTGCTTTATCCTGGATAGTGTTGAGGTTCTTGAGTGCTGTTGGAGCTGCACTCCTCCAGGTATTCCATCACACTCCTCACTTGTGGCCACGTGGACAGGCTTCAGGAAGTCAGGAAGTGAGTTACAGGCTCGAGGATTCTGACCTTCAGAACTGGAGAATCGTCACATTCGACTTGAATTATCAACTCTGCCAATCATGAATACATGTTCAATCCTTTCCCTCAGGATTAAATGGGTGCGGTAGAGCCCATGATGGAAATTGATTGAATCTGGCCAATCAGCATCTTAGGCTTGATTGGCTGAGTAGCCTGTTTTGATTCTCTCCCCTCTTGTGTTTTTAATTTGCCACTTTCTCTGCAGTTCAATTTGCAGCAAGCAAAACCATGGGAAGGAGTGTTAGACGTAATCATGCAAATGAAGCAGCTTAACAACAAGAAAATGAGCCTCTTGACCTTTGTTAATGAGTCAAGCATTATTCCTGCTGTTGATAACAGAATTAAAGAGGCGTGCAGAATCCAACTAAAGTGCAAGGCACTTTTTAAAATGCTTGGCGAAAGGAATGCGGGAACTCGTCACTGGAAAGCTTAGATTTTCCTCATGAGGCAGTGTTCCTGTTTGAAGTGATTGTCTGCACACACCGGTATGCCATTGCTCTGCCTCATCCCAGCTGCTCAGTTGTGGGGGAGATGATTATTCGTGTATCAGGACAAAATTTCAGTGCTATTAGTGCTAATCGTGGAGAATTCCCTGCGGCAGACTTCTTGCAGGGAGCATCAGCTTAATTGGGCAGCCCATCAAATATAAAACAAACACTATACAGACAATGCCTGAAGAACGATTGATAATGCTGGTTGGGTAGATCGTAGACCTACTTTTTTTTGACCTGGTGACGATGTAGGAACAGTGATATAGTTCCAAGTCAGGATGATCAGTGGCTTGGAGGGCAATTTGCAGGTTGTGCTGTTAGATCATAAGATATAGGAGCAGAATTAGGCCATTCGGCCCATCAAGTCTGCTCCACCATTCGATCATGGCTGATAAGTTTCTCATCCCCATTCTCCTGCCTTCTCCCTGTAACTCCTGATCCCTTAATTAATCAAGAACCTATCTATCTCTGTCTTAAGGACACTCAGTAACTTAGTCGGCACAGCCTTCTGTGGCAAAGAGTTCCACAGATTCACCACCATCTGGCTGAAGAAATTCCTCCTCATCTCTGTTTTAAAGGATCTTCCCTTCAGCCTGAGGCTGTGCCCTCGGCTTCTTGTTTCTCCTACTCTTGGAAATATTCTCTCCACATCCACTCTATCTAGGTCTCGCAGTATTTTGTAAGTTTCCTTCTAAACTCCAATTGACTATAGGCCCAGAGTCCTCATATGACAAGTCCTTCATTCCTGGGATCATTCTTGTGAACTTCCTCTGCATCCCCTCCAAGGCCAGCACATCCTTCCTTAGATACGGGGCCCAAAGCTGATCACAATATTTCAAATGGGGTCTGACCAGAGCCTTGTACAGCCTCAGCAGTACAGCCCTGCTCTTGTATTCTAGCCCTCTCGACATGAATGCTAACATTGTATTTGCCTTTCTAACTGCCGACTGAACCTACATGTTAACCTGAAGATGTTCCTGAACTGGAGCACATAACTCCCTTTGTGCTTCAGATTTCCAAATCCTTTCCCGATTTAGAAAACTGTCTATGCCTCTAATCTTCTGACCAAAGTACTGTTCTCACGCATCTGATGCTCTTGTCCTTCTCAATGGGTGTGGAAGATTTTATCAAAGGAGACTTCGCAAGTTGCCGCAGTGCATCCTGTATATGTTACATACTGCTGCCACTGTGCGCCAGTGGTCAAGGGAACTATTGTTTTGGGTGCAGAATAGCCTGTCTAATCAAACAGGCTGCTGTGTACTGATGGGTGTTAAGATTTCTGAGTGTTGTTCGGGCCACTTGGGCAAGTGGGATGTTTTCCACACTCCTGACTCCTTCTCGATGGTAGACAGACTTTGAGGATTGTGGATTTGAGTTACTCACTGCATTTAGGACAAGCAACCCGCTTGATTGGCACTCTCTCCACCACCGATGCACAGTGACAGCCATGTGTACCATGTACAAGATGCACTGCAGGAACTCACCGAGGTTCCTTGGTCAGCACCTTCCAACGTCATGACCACTACCATCTAGAAGGACAAGGGCAGCAGATACATGTGAACACTACCAAATTGATGTTCCCTTCCAAGTCACTGACCATCCTGACTTGGAAATATATTGCCGTTCCTTCACCGTCGCTGTGTCAAAATCCTGGAACTCCCTCCCTAACAGCACTGTGTGTATCTACACCACATAGATTGCAGTGGTTCAAGAAGGCAACTCATCACCACCTTCTCAAGGGCAACTAGGAATGGACAACAAATGCTGGCCTAGCCAGCGAAGCTCACATCCCTTAAAAATGAATTAAAAAAGAATCCTGGCCTCTGACCTGTTCTTGCAGCCACAGTATTTATATGGCTGGTTCAGTTGGGTTCCTGGGCAATGATGACAACCTACGATGTTGAAGGATCGGGATTCAGTGTCACCGCCCATGCTGGCTCTTCCCTATCCCCCCTCACACATTGGAGGAGGGTTACCCCCCTACCAGAGCCCTCTTTGCACTTTCCCCTCCATGTGCCCCTTGTCACTTCCTCTTGGCACTGCCAGGGCACTACCAGGGTGCCAGGGGGCAGCCTTGTCCCTCAGCTCCAGGGCCCCCAGGCATTTCCACACCCCGGCTTGGTCATCACAACTGTTTTTCACTTTTGAAAACCAGTAGGGATTTGTGGTAGCACAACTTGGGGGGGAAGGGGTGGAAGGGGGGAGGGGGGGGGGGGTGGAGAGGAGGGGGGGAGGGGAGGGAGAAGGGGGATATATGTCCTGGACAGATGCTATGATGTTTAATTGTATTAAAATCAATTCCATACTCCCAGAATGCCTAGATCCACTGCAATTCGCATACCGCCACAACCGGTCCACAGTAGACACCATCTGCCCGGTCCTACTCTCATCCCTGGAGCATCTCAACAACAAGGACTCCTACATCAGACTCCTATTTATTGACTGTCGTTCCACCTTCAACACCATAATCCCAGCCAAGCTTATATCAAAGCTCCAAAACCTAGGACTTGTCTCCTCACTCTGCAACTGGTTCTTCGATTTTCTGACCCATGGACCACAATCAGTAAGAAGAAACAACAACACTTTCTCTGCGATAGTCCTCAATACTGGGACCCTGCAAGGCTATGTACTTAGCCCCCTACTATACTCCACGTACACACATGACTGCATGGCAAAATTTGGTTCCAACTCCATCCACAAGTTTACTGGCGATACAAACATAGTGTGTTGGATCTCGATCAATGACGAGTCAGAATACAGGAGGGAGATTGAGAACCTAGTGGAGTGGTGCAACAACAACAATGTTTCCCTCCATGCCAGCAAAACTAAAGAGCTGGTCATTGACTTCAGGAAGCAATGTATTTCACACACGCTTGTCTGCATCAGAGGGGCTGAGGTGGAGTTGGTTGATAGCTTCAATTTCCTAAGTGTGGACATCACCAAAAATCTGTCCTGGTCCACCCACATCGACACTACCACCAAGAAAGCACAACAGCGCCTATACTTCCTCAGGAAACAAAGAAAATTTGACATGTCCATAATGACTCTTACCAACTTTTACAGGTGCACCATAGAAAGCATCCTATCTAGATGCTTCACAGTCTGGTATGGCAACTGCTCGGCCCAAGACCCACAAGTAACTTCAGAGAGTTGTGAACACAGCCCTGTCCATCACACAAACTCGCCTCATCCAATAACTCTGTCTACATCTCCTGCTGCCTAGGGAAATCGGGCAGCATAATCAAAGACCGCTCCCACCTGGATATTCACTCTTCCAACTTATTCCATCAGGTAGGAGATACAAAAGCCTGAGAACACGCATGAACAGATTCAAAAACAGCTTCTTCCCCACTGTTATCAGAGTCCTAAACAAACATCTTAAGGGCTGACCTGATTAATACTATACTCCTGCATGCTTCACCCGATGCCAGTGTCTAAGTATTTACATAGTGTACCTTGTGTTGCCCTATTACTAACTTTCTTTTCTTTTCATGTACTAAATGATCTATTTGAGCAGCACGCAGGAAAATACTTTTCACTGCACCTCGGTACACGTGACAATAAACAAATCAAAATCCAATCCAATGTATTAAAATTCATGGAAATCAGATATACCCCTCCCCCATAATGGGATTTGTGCCCACGATGAATGAGGCCTCTGGATCTTGCTCCTTATTTTTAAACTATGTCCACTAGCTCTCGACACTCTTACACGGGGAAACATCCTTTCCGTACCCACCCTGTCTAGTCTCCTCAGGATCTAATATGTTTCAATAAGATCACCTCTCAATCTTCTAAACTCCAATGGATACAGACCCAACCTTTCTTTCATAAAGACACAAGGAGTCAACACCGAGTTAGAATAAAGAAGTTTGGTTTTTTTTACACTTATGCTATATACAACTCCCGTTAAATCCCTACTGGGTCTCTTCACAATCGGTGCCTTACTGACTGACCTTTTGCACATCAGCTGAATGGAGTTTCCCTGTCCCTTCATAGGGGAGCTCGTACTCAACGAGAATCATGGGGAAGTTAATCATTCCCACCCCACCAGTCCAGTGCGGGATATGATACTTTCCTCACAAGATGCCAGGTATCAGTTGAGTGAACCCTCTTAATACATGAGTATCCTTTCTTAAATAAGGAGACGAAAACTGTACACAATGCTCCAGTATGGTCTCACTAATTCCCTGGACATCTGTGGTTAATCTGCCGATTTTTATATTCCATCCCCCTTGCTATAAACAAGGGGCGGGAATCTCGGCCGCGTTCGCCCGGCGACCAGAGAAACCCGTCCTCGGTCAATGGAGTTTTCCATTCTACACGGCTCGCCTGTGGCATTCTTGCAGCAGGCACGGCGGGAGAATCCAGCCCATCTACAGTCCTTTTGATTCCCTAATCACCTGCTGATCTGTGTACTCACTTTTTGTCATTCATGTACCAGGACACCTAGATCCCTCTGTAGCTCAGAGTTCTGCAATCTCTCTCCATTTAAATAGAATACTGCTTTCTATTCTTGCTGCAAAAGTGTACAAGTTCACAATTCCCCACATTATACTCCCCGAACAGGGGCCGGAATGTGGCAACTAGGGGCTTTTCACAGTAACTTCATTGAAGCCTAAGCGATCATTATTATTATTATCTGCCAATTTTGTGCCCATTTACTGAACCTACTGATATCGCTTTGCAGGCTCCTTGTCTGGAACATTCTGGCCCCGTCATGGTGGAGATGGGGATGGAAACTGGGGTGACCCGTTCAAAAGTCCAATGACTTTTTTCGAGACTGGAAAATCGTCTTGGCGGTAGGGGCCTTAAAACTACACCCCTTATGGCCTCTTTGCAACTTACTTTCCTATGTCATCAGCAAATATCGAACCATACATGCACCCAGTCCAGTCAGCCAAGTCATTGATGTAAATTGTAAACAGTTGAGGCCCCAGCACTGATTCCTGAGGAACTTTACTTGTTACATTCTGCCAAGTCAACAATGACCCACTAATCCTTACTCTCTGTTTCCTGTCAGCTAACTAATCCTCCACCTTTGCTGATCTGTTACCCCCATACCATGAGTTCTTATTTTGTGTGGCACTGTTGATGCGACATCTGATCAGATACCTTTTTGGAAATCCAAGTACATCACATCCACCAGTTCCCCTCTAACTGGTCTCCAATTTAAGACAGAGATAAGGAGGAATTTCTTCTCTTGGAAGGTAGTAAATTTGTGGAATTTTTTACAGCAGGGAGCAGAGGCTGGGTCGTTAATTTATATGGGACTGGTAGGCGGATTTTTAATCAATAATGGAATGAAGGGTTATGGGGATAAGGTGGGAAAGTGGAGATGAGGATAATAAAATCAGATCAGTCATGATCTCATTGAATGGCGGAGCAGACTTGGTGGACCGAATGGCCCACTTCTGTTCCAATGTCTTTTGGTCATATCCACCTTGCCTGTTACTTCCTCAAAGAACTCTAATAAATTAGTCAAACATGCTTTCCCTTTCACAGATGTCACGTGAGAGTACCCTTTAAGAATGCGTGTTTAAGAAATGTACCTTGAAGAAATAAAGCTCATGTTACTGAAGTGATGTCAGAGTGTGGGTGGAGCTGAGCTCTACTTCTTCTTTTTAGTTTCAGTTTGAGAAAGCTTGGGTGTGTTTGTGTTTCAGTGAGCTGCACTGCTGTTGATCTCTGCCATCCAAAGACTATCTATGGAACATTTGGTGAACTCAGAATTGTAAAAAGGTCTCAATATTGAATGTAAACCTAATGTGCTCCTGTTTGAAGGTTTGTTAAGTCTTTTGGATGTTAAAAGGACAGCTTAGTGTTGTATTCTTTGGGGGGTTATCTTTGAATTAATGGTTGCTAAGATATTCACTGTTTGTTTTAAAAATGTTAACTTGAGTTCATAGAATAAACATTGTTTTGTTTAAAAACAAATGCTGGTCCATTTTCTGCTGTACCATACCTGTAGAGTGGGATGTGTGCTCCCCATACACAATCTATTAAAAGTTGTGGGTTAGGTGAACTCCATGATACACTTTGGGATTCTCTAACCGTGGCCCATAACACAGATTGCATTAAGATTTTCTAAGTGCCCTGTCACGAGCTCCTTAATGATAAATTCCAGCATTTCCCCATTGACAGATGTTAGGCAAACTGGCATAGAGATTGTGGTTTTCAGTCTCTCTTTTTTTCTTGAACAGAGGAGTTACATTTGCTATTTTATAAGCTGATGGGATCTTTTCAGCGTCAGGAGAATTTTAGAAAATTAAGACCAATGCATCTACTGTTGCGGCGGCCACTTTTAAAATTCATTGATGAAATCCACTGGGACCTGTGGGCTTGTCAGCCTTTGGTTCGAGTATGTTTCTCAGGACCCTTTCCCTGATGACTGTCATTGATTTAAGTTCCTCCCTCCCTTCCACTTCATGATTTATGATTATTTCTGAGATGTTACTTATAACTTCTACAATTGTTGATGGACACAAGAAATCTGTTCAATGCCATTTCCTTATTTTTCATTATTAACCATCCAGACACACTCTCTCAGGGACCAACACTCACGTTAGATACCCCTTTTCTCTTTAAATAGCCATTAAAATTCTTCTTATTATTTTTTTAAAATTTAGAGTACCCAATTCATTTTTCTCCAATTAAGGGGCAATTTAGCGTAGCCAATCCACCTAACCTGCAGATCTTTGGGTTGTGGGGGTTGTCATGTGAGAGTACCTTTAAGAAATGGGTGTTTTAGAAATGCACCTTTAAGAAATGAGTGTTTATCAGTGATGTCAGAGTGTGGGTGGAGCTGGGCTGTCTGTCAACTTTTTACTTTTGTTTTAGGCTGTTTGCTGTAGGGTGTGTTTTAGTTTCGTTTTCAGAGCTGGACAGCTACAGTCACAGCCAGATGGTATATCAGAGTCCCGCTATGTAAATTAAAGACTGTAAATCGATCCTGGTGATTTAAAACTAATAATAGTAGTGACTTTAACCTGATGTGCTTCTGGTAAAAGGTGTTTTAAGTCTTATGGATGTTAAAAGGAAAACTTAAAGGATTACTTAGTGCTTTATTCTTTGGGGGTTGTATTTGAATTAATGGTTGCTAAGATGTTCACTGTATGTTTTAAAAAGGTTAACTTGAGTTCATAGAATAAACATTGTCTTTCTTTAAAAAATACTTTTCCATGTCTGCTGCACCACACCTGTAGAGTGGGCCCCATACCACAATCTATTAAAGGTTGTGGGTCAGGTGAACTCCATGATACACTTTGGGGTTCTCTAAACCCTGGCCCATAACAGGGTGAAACCCACGCAGACATACGGAGAATGTGCAGACTCCACACAGACAGTGACCCAGGGCCAGGATTCGAACCTGGGTCCTCAGGACTGCAGTCCCAGTGCTAACCACTGTGCCACATGCCACCCTCAAAATTCTTACTATCTTGCTTTATGGACAGGATTATCCAGTCCTTCCCACTAGTGGGATCTTCCAAGTCTTGCTGAAGGCAAACCCCCCCCCCCCATGCTAGGTTCCCTGACAGCAATCTATGAAAAACGCTGTAGGCATCGATGTGACCGGAAGAACCCACCTCCATCCACAGAAAACACGCCACAGGGGCGTCCCTATATTACGGGTTAGCTTTCACTCATACTCTAATTTCTCTCTCCTTATTAATTTTTAGCTATTATTTGCTGGATTTTACATTCTGTCCAATCCCCTAACCTGCCACTAATCTTCATGGAATTGAACATTTTTAACTTCCTTAGTTGACCAGGAATGATGCATCTCCTTCCTGGAATTTATCGCTCTCACTGGCACGTACCTTTAATGAGCGTTATGACATGGCTTCTTAAATGTCTTCCACTGCACCTCCAATGACTTACTCCCTAACCAAATTTTCCAGTTTACTTCATCCAGCTATCTTCATATTCATATAATTGTCCCTATTTAAGTTTGCTAACACTGGGTGAAATTCTCCATTTGGGATTCTCCGGCCACACTGCACCGAAAAAGCAACTCGTTGTGGCGGAGCATGGCTGTGTAAGCCCGGAGACCCCCCTCCCAGTGTCTACCCGGCTCGGAATGCCTCGCGGGATTCAACACAATCTCTCAAGACATTGCAAGGGGGATCCTGTCCACATTGGGCGGGATCACCTTTTACCAACTCAGCATATCAGAGCGAGGCAGTAAGCCTTACTCTAATGTGCAGATTCCCGAGGTACCTGAGGCTTTGGGATTCAATCCCTTCACCTTGGGGAACTCGGGCGACGCCGTTTGGTTCTGGTCCCCACAAGCAGGGTTCGGATGGAACGGCATTTTTGAGGGTCTCCAAGGATATCGGAGGCCCCCATCTGCATGCCCTTGGGCAGGATGGTGCCCTGACACTGCTGGTGCCCAGATGGCACTGCCAGCTGGCAGGGTAACTGCCAGGGTACCGAATTGGCACTGCCAAGGTGTCAAGCTGGCATTGTTTGCGGGCGCGTGATCGGGCCGGGCTTGCTTGCTGTATGTTTGGGGGGGGGGTTGTTGTGTTTGGGCTGGGGGGGAGGTCGGGGCCTCGGAAATCGGGGCACCATTTAAAAAGGGCGTCCCGATGTATCGCTACAACAGGGATTTGTGCAGCCTCAGCCGCGCATTTCCCCGTTCAGGCCCCTTATTCAAAGCGAATTGCGTTGAATATCCATGTGTTTCTCAGCACTGCAAGAAACACGCAGCTAAACACACTCACTTGGGGGCTTTGTTCCCTTTTGAGAAGATTGTGCCCTGTGTCCTCCCGCCGGAGCTTAATTGTGCCTGATTTGCGCTTCTGCTGGGTGCAATTCCCAATTATTCACCATGCAGATTCATGCACAGCGAAGATTGCGAGGAATTTCCTCAGGAATCCCGCTATCATGCTGCCATTTTGAGCAGGCGGCCCTATAGCAAGGTCCCACAGCTAGCCACCCACCCTGCATCAAGATTCAGTGCCCCTCTCCCCATCCAACCCATGGATTTTCTGTGTCCTCATCCCAGTACAGGAGTGAGCCACCCCCTCCCCCTCATAGAGACCCATCGAAATAAGAGTGACCCTCCAGAGACTGCAATGTTGATAAACATCAAACTTTGATTAAAGCTCCTGGACCACTTCAAACAGAGTTAGCTGACTGGCCACTTCAAAATCACTGAACTATGAAGGGAGGTGATTGGAAAGCACTTAGTTCTGTTTGAAGTGGTCCAGGAGCTGTCAATCTTGATATTTCTAAACATTGGATAGAGCACTTTGGAGTTACTCAACCATGAAGGAAGATGAATGGAACAGTGCTGACAACTGGGGAGTGTAGAAGCTGTCAATCACAGCCTAGTTAAATCAATATCAAAGAGAAATGAATGAATGAATGGCTTGCAGCCAATGATCTAAGGGGGTTAAACACAGCTGCCTGGGGTCATTAATCAATCCTGTCTTTTGCACATTGCCAGATCCAGAATAGTCTCTGGTTGGTGCTAGAATGGGCTGCTCAAAGAAATTTGTCCCAAATACACTCTATGAACTTATCTTCCAGGCCATCTTTGACAATTTGATTTGTCCCATCCATACCTAGAATAAAATCACCCATGATTATCGCTGGACCTGTTGCACAAGCCCCCATTATTTCTTCTGGTATATACCGTTCAACAGTGTGGCTATTATTAGGGAATTATAAACTATTCCCTCTTACATTTGCTATTTCTTATCTGTACCCAGATTGATTCTACATTTCAATCTTCGGAATCAGAGTCATCCTTACTATTGTCCGAATGACACTCTTATCACATTTTCCTAGCTTTGTGTCCTTCTGAAATGTCGTGCACCCTTGAACACTCAGGTCACCACGTGTCGCAGGTCCAGTCTGGCAGTTGTATCCTTGAGGAATTGGCCTCCTCAGACAGTGGTGGAGCTACTCAGTCACTCTTGGTGATGGACATTGAGAAGCCCCACCCAAAGTACATTCTTGTTACTCTCAGTTTCTCTTCTAATTGAGGAGAAATGTGAAGGAATTCTATTTCATCAGTTAAGGAAGGGAGGGTAATAGGTGATAAGCAGAAGATTTCCTTGCCACCTTTGATCTGTTGTCAGGAGACTTCAGAGGATCCAAACACAAGGTTGAGGTCTCCGAGGGCCATTTCCTCCTGACCGTATACCACTGTGCCCCCACCTCTCGGGATGGTGATAAGGGAATCTGGGCTATTGTCTGTAAGGTATGATACAGTGAGTTTGACCGTGTAAGACTGTTGCTTGAAGAGTCTGTGAGACAGCTCTCCCAATTTTAGCACAAGTCTCCAGATGTTAGTAAGGATGACTTTACAGGACTGAATGGACAAGTGTAGGCCTTTGTCATTTTGTCATTTCTGGTGTCTGGGTCGATACAGGTGGTCTATCTTACATTTATTTCAGGTTTTTGTAATAAAACTAAATGACATGCCTTTCAGAGGACATTTAAGATTGGAATGGTTTACTGTCACATGGGCCGAGGTGCAGTGAAAAGTATTGTTCGGATCGCAGCTCAAACAGATCATTCTGTACATGAAATGATAATACATAATAGGGAAAACATCAAATACACAATGTAAATATGTAGACAAAGGCATCAAGTGAAGCATACAGGAGTGTAGTAGTACTCAGTAGAGAAGATGTGTGAAGAGATCAGATCAGTCCATAAGTCCATCTGTGCATAAGAGGGTGGTTTAGGAATCTCTTAACAGTGGGGAAGAAGCTGTAAATGAATCGGTTTGTGCGTGTTCTCAGACATTTGTATCCCCTGCCTGATGGGAGAAGTTGGAAGAGTGAGTAAGCCGGGTGGGAGGGGTCTTTGATTATGCTGCCGCTTTCCCCAGGCAGTGGGAGGTGTAGACAAAGTCAATGGATGTGAGGCAGGTTTGTGTGATGGACTGGGCTCTCTGGACACGACTCTCTGAAGTTTCTTGCAGTCTTGGGCCGAGCAGTTGCCGTACCAGGCTGTGATGCAGCCAGATAGGATGCTTTCTATGGTGCATCTGTAAAAGTTGGTCGGTGTCAATGTGGACATGCTGAATTTCCTTAGTTTCCTGAGGAAGTACAGGCGCTGTTGTGCTTTCTTGGTTGTAGCATCGATGTGGGTGGACCAGGACAGATTTTTGATGATGTGCACACCTAGGAATTTGAAACTGTCGACCATCTCCACCTCGACCACAGTGCTGAAGTTTGGAGTCACCTGTTGGCCAGACCAGATATGAACAATCGATTTCCTTCTCTGAAGGACACTAGTTTCATGGTCACAGTTGCTGGGGATGGCTTTCTATTACGCATCTATTTAAGTAATTAAATCTAAATTCCCCCCCACCCCCAGTGTCCATGTCATGATTTGAAGTCATGCCTTTGACTCATTGTCCCAGATCTCTGGATTGCCAGCTCAATTACATTACCATAATAATTTTTTCGAAAATAATTTAAAACTCATTTTGCTTTCTCATTTTGTTCAAGGACAAAGTGGCTCGTAAGTAATGTGAAAGAACAGTCGCAAGTGAAAATGGCTGACAAAGCTGAGGTAGTGCAGCCCTGACACTAGTGTTGTTCAGATTCAGCTGGGACCCCAGCTACTCTCTCAGGGGTGCCAGTGAAAGATCCTTCAACACTTGTGTTGTGTTTGGTCTTCATAGAATCTACAGTGTAGAATACAAGGTAGAATATACCTTACGAAAGAATCCACCATAGACTTTGACTTGTCCAAACCAGAATCTTTATTGAGTCTCGTGTGGTAACATAGCAATCTGTTCCACAGCACGTTATCATAGAGTCTGCTGAGTACTCCTCTGGAATCTGCACCTCGCACCAACCATTCACTCATTTGTCTTATTGCCCTCTCTATCTACTTCTGAAGACGGCCGGATGTGTCTCCATTTATATGGGAGTCACTGGTCATATGACCTTGACCGCGAGATCGCATGTTGCGTCTGCACCGCCACCTGCTGGTTGGAGATCGCACACCACCCATTTATGTTATAGCCCATAGGCATATCACCACAAAAAGCAGGTGCGTTCTGCCTAGTGCCCTGGACAATATTTGTCCTTTAACCAACGTCATTAAAAACAAATTATTTCGCCATTATCTCACTACCGTTTTTTTATCTTGCTCTGCAGCTTTATTGTCTTCATTACAAGGTGACTGAAACTCTAAATACAGCATTTGCTCTTAATGGCTTTGTGATGGTGCTATATAAAGGCAAGTTTTTTCTTCTTTGTGTAAAAAGCTCAGCTGCACAAACAAATCTTCGTTGTCAAGTTGCCAAACATTTGCCTGCAATACACTCTCTATTAGACGATTCCATATCGGCATTAAGGATTAAAATAACCTTCAGATTAAGAGGCCAGTTGTTGTGAGTAAACACATTACTAATCCAAACAGATAAACTGAAATTTAACGCTTAACAATGAACCTAGGAATGTCTTTCATTATGACTGGTTAATGTATTGGTGCCAGTACATTTTCTCAAAACTAACTGTGCTCTCCTTTCATTATCCATTTTGGTTCTTCCCCTTTAAGAGATTGTGAGTGTCAGGCGTAGGGTGAAGGGTGGGGAACTGAGAACCCTTTCAAACCATAACACTCAACTTCAGGGGCCGGTTTAGCTCACTCGGCTAAATCGCTGGCTTTTAAAGCAGACCAAGCAGGCCAGCAGCACAGTTTGATTCCTGTACCAGCCTCCCCGGACAGGCGCCAGAATCTGGCGACTAGGGGCTTTTCACAGTAACTTCATTGAAGCCAACTCGTGACAATAAGCGATTTTCATTTCATTTCATTTTCAGCATCAGACTGAATTTGCATCATTGAACAATTTTTTAATGTCAGGAAATGATGACATAGGACTGA
Source organism: Scyliorhinus canicula (assembly GCF_902713615.1). Taxonomy (NCBI): domain Eukaryota; kingdom Metazoa; phylum Chordata; class Chondrichthyes; order Carcharhiniformes; family Scyliorhinidae; genus Scyliorhinus; species Scyliorhinus canicula. The sequence goes on along the minus strand of NC_052148.1, from coordinate 28,154,325 downwards.
ATTTCACACGGAGGTATATTGCTCGTCACAACCCTCCCCTCCCGCAACTATTGCAAAAGTCAGTCACCACGCAAGCGGCTTAAAGAAACGCTGCCCCTCGGTGACAAAACGCGAGCCAAACGAGTAAAGAGTGGGGACTTCCCGCTCTTGCGAGCTGCTGGACAATCTGATTGGCAGCTCTGACAGTCCCAGCAGTGCTTGCTGCACTGCAGGTAGACCCCAGGATGAAGACAGTCATGGCACCTGGACTCGGGCAATGCCAGAACTTTGAACAGGGAGTGTTTCAGGAGCCAGGGGAAATTCCTTTTATATCCCACACGGGACTTACAGGGTGGGAATGCTTGCCTTCCCTGTGCTCCTTGCGGAGTATAGGCTCCCCCGCTAGGGGACAAGGTATCTCACTTACCCAACGTATATAAGGTCAGCCAGTAAGGTACCGCCCAGAGAGGAACCCAGCAGGGATCTATCAGGTAATGTACATATCGGTAGCGTAAATAAAACTTTGTTCATATTTTACTTGGTGTGCACTTCCCGTGTCCTTATTGAAATTCCTTCCTGTGAATTCTAGGAACCAAACAGAATTTCCTCCTCCTGAGCCCGTGAGATATCGGCTCGAGAACGCACGGTCTGTGAGTGCCAAGTTAAACCGACATTCCAGGCTTTCCCGCACATTCACAACTGACTGACATCCCTGATGTTTGAAATATGCCGTCAGACCGTTCAACCAATCGCAGGCTGATTCCACCCTGCATTTGCTGCTAATAGGCTCACCAGGGAAGTTTGGTCCTGTGATTGGCTGAACAATTTCACTCACATTTTTCGAGCAGCAGACTTGTTGGAAAGTGAAACAGTTCTCTGAGCTCCTGACCCTGTTTTACTCTTTTCAATGGGCGATCATTCCTCGATCGTGTCCTATATTCCGGTCTTGTGGACGAGGTGCCGGGGTTGGAACATTCGGCTCGGACTTGAAACTTTCATCCAATCGGAAATGAAGTAAAATTGTAAGTTAGCTTTGAGAGGGGAAACCGGAATGTCGATTGAGCAAAAGTCACCGGGGAATCGGATCCTGCTTTCCAAGGAAGTTGACAAAGAAGGATGGAGACAGCAGATATGGGCAGCTTGTTTTATGAGGAAAGGTTGGAGAGGTTAGGTTTGCATCCAGTAGAGTTCAGAAGAGTAGGAGGTGAGTTGATCGAAACATGTAAGATCCTGAGGGGTCGACAGGGTGTATGTGGAGAGGATGTTTCCTCTTGTCAGAGAATTTAGAATTGAGGCCGCTGTTTAAAAATATAAGACAAAGATTAGGAGAAGTTTTTTCTCTCAGGAGGTCATGAGACTCTGGAACTCTTTTCCTCAAAAGGCAGTGGAAGCAGAATCCATAAGACCATAAAACATAAAAGCAGAATTAGGCCACTCAGCCCATCGAGTCTGCTCCGCCATTCAATCATGGCTGATATTTTCTCCTCCCCATTCTTCTGCCTTCTCCTCATAACCACTGATCCCCTTATTAATCAAGAACCTATTTATCTCTGTCTTAAAGGCACTCAGTGATTTGGCCTCCACAACCTTCCGCAGCAAAGAGTTCCACAGATTCACCACCAGAAAGAAATTCTGAAGAAATTCTTCCTCATCTCTGTTTTAAAGGATCGTTCCTTTAGTCTGAGATGGTGCCCTGTGGTTCCAGTTTTTCCTACAAGTGGAAACATCCTTTCCACGTGCACTCTATCCAGGCCTCAAAGTATCCTGTAAGTCTCAATAAGACCCCCCCTCATCTTTCAAAACTCCAATGAGTACAAACCCAGAGTCCTCAACCATTCCTCATTCGCCAAGTTCTTCATTCCAGGGATCATTCTTGTGAACCTCCTCTGGACCCTTTCCAAGGCCAGCACATTCTTCCTTAGATACGGGAGCAAAACTGCTCACAATACTCCAAATGGGGTCTGACCAGAGCCTTATACAGCTTCAGAAGTACATCCCTGGTCTTGTATTCTAGCCCTCTTGACATGAATGCTAACATTGCATTTTCCTTCTTTAATGCCGACTGAACCTGCACGTTAACCTTAAGGGAATCGTGAACAAGGACTCCCAAATCCCTTTATGCTTCTGATTTCCTAAGCATTTCCCCATTTAGAAAATATGCCTAAATTCCTCCTTCCAAATTGTATAACCTCACACTTTTCCACATTGTATTTCATTTGCCACTTCATTGCCCTCCTAGCTTGTCCAAATCCTACTGCAGCCCCCTTGCTTCCTCAATACTACCTGTCCCTCTATAGATCTTTTTATCATTTGCAAACCTAGCAACAGTGCCTTCAGTTCATTCTTCCAGATCATGAATATATATTGTGAAAAGCTGTGGTCCCAGCACAGACCCCTGAGGTACACCACCAGTTGCCGACTGCCATCCTGAAAAAGACCCCTTTACCCCCACTCTCTGCCTTCTGCCAGTCAGCCAATCCTCTATCCATGCCAGGATCTTACCCTTAACACCATGGGCTCTTAACTTATTTAACAGTCTCCTGTGTGGCACCTTGTCAAAGGCCTTCTGGAAATCTAAATAAATCATGTCCTCTGGTTCTCCTTTGTCTAACTTCCTTGCTACCTCCTCAAAAAACTCTAACAGATTTGTCAGACATGATGTCCTTTTGACAAAGCCGTGCGGACTCAGTCCTATTTTATCATGCACTTCCAAGTACTTTGCGATCTCATCTTTAATAACAGACTCTAAAATCTTACCAATGACCGAAGTCAGGCTAACCGGCCTATACTTTCCTGTCTTCTGCCTCCCTGCCTTCTTAAACAGGGGTGTAAATATTATTAAGTCTTTGAATATTATTAAGGTGGAGCTCAATAGATTAACAAGGAGGTTTAAGGTTATTGGGGAATAGGTTGGGGTTACAATCAGATCAGCCATGATCTTATTGAATGGCAGAGCAGGCTCGAGGGGCCAAGTGGCCTACTTCTGCTCCTGATTCGTAAGTTCGTAGGTAAATGTCTGTAACTGGGTGGACTGTGCAGGAAATGAGCTAAAGGAATTAAAATCTGTAAATGCCTTCTGCTTGCGAATCAGGCTCTTCAATAACTGGTATCGAGGTCATGATCATCCGAAATGAACTCCACTGGGCCATCAATATGCTTAGGATGTCAGAGTCCCGATTGCCAAGGACAATCTTCTTCACCCAGTTCAAGGAATGATCCTGAAGAAGAGAAGGACAAAGGAAGCTCTTTAAAGACACCTTGTCGGCTTACCTCAAGAAATAGAACATAGATGTCAATGCCTTGGAGACCTTTGCTCAGAAGAGACCTAATTGGAGGAAACTCCTGATTGAAGGGTCACAATTTTTCCAGAACACCCAACGGCAAGAGGAGCCTGAGAAAGGAATACCCGCGACTTAGCATCCAAGGACCGATGCCACCTTTTGGAAACTCCTGCCGAGTGAAGATGCGACTCTAGGATCGGGCTCATCAGCCAAGCAAGAACCCCCAGAACCCATGGCCAGTAACAGGGAGTATCTTAGATGGGCAATCATACATGTTAATAAGTGATTACCACATTCTATCCACTATAATCCTTTAATGGAATTAACATCCTCAAGACAAAGCAAAGTTTTAAAAAAAAATTATTTCATCTCCCGTGACTTCAAATTCACTTTGTGCAGAAAAGTGCCCTTTTAACAGCCTCATGACAAAGCGTTTTAACTAAATGGGAACAAAGTCCCACAGCAAGTGGTTTAGCTGCATGTTTCCCAGCACTCGCAGCACTGAGGAACACAATCTATAAAACGCGACTCACTTTTTTTTTTATAAATTTAGATTACCCAATTATTTATTCCAATTAAGGGGCAATTTAGCATGGCCAATCCACCTACTCTGCACATTTTTGGGCTGTGGGGGCGAAACCCACGCAGACACGGGGAGAATGTGCAAACTCCACACGGACAGTGACCCAGAGCCGGGATCGAACCTGGGAACTCAGCGCCGTGAGGCGGTTGTGCTAACCACTAGGCCACCGTGCTGCCCTCCGACTCACTTTTGATAAGATACCTCAATGGGGAAGGTGCAGCTGAGGCCTCACATAGACCTGTTTTGTACACTGTACATTTGAAAATGGCGTCCTGTTCTATGAGGCCCCCACAATGATCCCCAACCCTCCTCAAGCCCCAATGCACTAAGGGAGGCTCCCCCCACCCCTTTTCCCTCCACTGCACCTCCCAACACTCGCACAGAGCACCCAAAGCCCAATTGCACCCATGCTAAAAAATACCAGCTTGGCACCCTGAAAGTGCCCTGGCCAGCTGGAAGTGCCACCTGGGAGTGCCAGTCTGGTACCCAGGTGGCACTGCCAGGGTGTCACCTGGGAGTGCCAGTCTGGTACCCAGGTGGCACTGCCAGGGTGCCTCTGGAAGGGGTGCCCTGGTGGCACCAGCTGTGCCAGGGTACCACCCTGCCTAAAAGGGCATGCACATGGGGGCCTCCAATCACATGGGAGACCCTCAAGATTCCGTTCCATCTGGTAGCCGCTTGTGGAGACCAGAACTGAACTGACATTAGGCACTTGCCCAATGTCTCCAAGCCCAGAGAAATTGATCTCACATAGAACATAGAACATAGAACGATACAGCGCAGTACAGGCCCTTCGGCCCTCGATGTTGCACCGACATGGAAAAAAAACTAAAGGCCATCTAACCTACACTATGCCCTTATCATCCATATGCTTATCCAATAAATTTTTAAATGCCCTCAATGTTGGCGAGTTCACTACTGTTGCAGGTAGGGCATTCCACGGCCTCACCACTCTTTGCATAAAAAACCCACCTCTGACCTCTGTCCTATATCTATTACCCCTCAATTTAAGGCTATGTCCCCTCGTGCTAGCCACCTCCATCCGCGGGAGAAGGCTCTCGCTGTCCACCCTATCTAACCCTCTGATCATTTTGTATGCCTCTATTAAGTCACCTCTTAACCTTCTTCTCTCTAACGAAAACAACCTCAAGTCCATCAGCCTTTCCTCATAAGATTTTCCCTCCATACCAGGCAACATCCTGGTAAATCTCCTCTGCACCCGTTCCAAAGCTTCCACGTCCTTCCTATAATGAGGCAACCAGAACTGTACGCAATACTCCAAATGCGGCCGTACTAGAGTTTTGTACAACTGCAACATGACCTCATGGCTCCGGAACTCAATCCCTCTACCAATAAAGGCCAACACACCATAGGCCTTCTTCACAACCCTATCAACCTGGGTGGCAACTTTCAGGAATCTATGTACATGGACACCGAGATCCCTCTGCTCATCCACACTACCAAGAATTTTACCATTAGCCAAATATTCTGCATTCCTGTTATTCTTTCCAAAGTGAATCACCTCACACTTCTCCACATTAAACTCCATTTGCCACCTCTCAGCCCAGCTCTGCAGCTTATCTATGTCCCTCTGTAACCTGCAACATCCTTCCGCACTGTCTACAACTCCACCGACTTTAGTGTCGTCTGCAAATTTACTCACCCATCCTTCTGCGCCCTCCTCTAGGTCATTTATAAAAATGACTAATAGCAACGGCCCCAGAACAGATCCTTGTGGTACGCCACTCATAACTGAACTCCATTCTGAACATTTCCCATCAACTACCACTCTCTGTCTTCTTTCAACTAGCCAATTTCTGATCCACATCTCTAAATCACCCTCAATCCCCAGCCTCCGTATTTTCTGCCATAGCCGACCGTGGGGAACCTTATCAAACGCTTTACTGAAATCCATATACACCACATCAACTGCTCTACCCTCGTCTACCTGTTCAGTCACCTTCTCAAAGAACTCGATAAGGTTTGTGAGGCATGACCTACCCTTCACAAAACCATGCTGGCTATCCCTAATCATATTATTCCTATCTAAATGATTATAAATCGTATCTTTTATAATCCTCTCCAAGACCTTACCCACCACAGACGTGAGGCTCACCGGCCTATAGTTACCGGGGTTATCTCTACTCCCCTTCTTGAACAAAGGGACCACATTTGCTATCCTCCAGTCCTCTGGCACTATTCCTGTAGCCAATGATGACCTAAAAATCAAAGCCAAAGGCTCAGCAATCTCTTCCCTGGCTTCCCAGAGAATCCTAGGATAAATCCCTTCCGGCCCCGGGGACTTATCTATTTTCACCTTGTCCAGAATTGCCAACACTTCTTCCCTACGCACCTCAATGCCATCTATTCTAATAGCCTGGGTCTCAGCATTCTCCTCCACAATATTATCTTTTTCTTGAGTGAATACTGACGAAAAGTATTCATTTAGTACCTCACTTATCTCCTCAGCCTCCACACACAACTTCCCACCACTGTCCTTGACTGGCCCTACTCTTACCCTAGTCATTCTTTTATTCCTGACATACCTATAGAAAGCTTTTGGGTTTTCCTTGATCCTACCTGCCAAAGACTTCTCATGTCCCCTCCTTGCTCGTCTCAGCTCTCTCTTTAGATCCTTCCTCGCTTTCCTTGTAACTATCAAGCGCCCCAACTGAAACTTCATGCCGCATCTTCACAAAGGCCTCCTTCTTCCTCTTAACAAGAGATTCCACTTCTTTGGTAAACCACGGTTCCCTCGCTCGACCCCTTCCTCCCTGCCTGACTGGTACTTACTTATCAAGAACATGCAATAGCTGTTCCTTGAACAAGCTCCACATATCCAGTGTGCCCAACCCTTGCAGCCTACTTCTCCAACCAACACATCCTAAGTCATGTCTAATGGCATCATAATTGCCCTTCCCCCAGCTATAACTCTTGCCCTGCGGGGTATACTTATCCCTTTCCATCACTAACGTAAAGGTCACCGAATTGTGGTTACTGTTTCCAAAGTGCTCACCTACCTCCAGATCTAACACCTGGCCTGGTTCATTACCCAAAACCAAATCCAATGTGGCCTCACCTCTTGTTGGCCTGTCAACATATTGTGTGGGCTCCTCATGGACGGTTGCCCTCAGCTGGAATCGAACTGGGACCTTGGCGCCGTGCGGCGGCACTGCTAGCCACTGCGTCACCATGCGGTCTTGGCTTAGTGAATCGTTGCCTAAGTCCTGTCTTAAGCTGACAACTCAAGAAGATGATGATGAAGCAATAACTGTAACGACACTTTATTGGTTCAACCCTCCTGCACACATTGTACAAAGAACGACCCATCTAATGTACTCGAACTATATCTTTTCCAGTCAATATTTGGAAAGTTAAAGTCTCCCATAACAACTACCCTGTTACTTTCGCTCTTTTCCATAATCATCTTCGCCATCCTTTCCTCTACATCCCTAGAACTATTAGGTGGCCTATAGAAAACTCCCAACAGGGTGACCTCTCCTTTCCTGTTTCTAACCTCAGCCCATACTACCTCAGAAGAAGAGTCCCCATCTAGCATCCTTTCCGCCACCGTAATACTGTCCTTGACTAGCAGCGCCACACCTCCCCCTCTTTTGCCCCCTTCTCTGAGCTTACTAAAACACCTAAACCCCGGAACCTGCAACAACCATTCCTGTCCCTGCTCTATCCATGTCTCTGAAATGGCCACAACGTCGAAGTCCCAGGTACCAACCCATGCTACCAGTTCCCCTACCTTATTTCGTATACTCCTGGCATTGAAGTAGACACACTTCAAACCACCTACCTGAACACTGGCACCCTCCTGCGAAGTCAAATCTGTGCTCCTGACCTCTATACTCTCAATCTCCCGTACCCCAAAACTACAATCCAGGTTCCCATGCCCCTGCTGAATTAGTTTAAACCCCCCCAAAGAGCACTAACAAATCTCCCCCCCCAGGATATTGGTGCCCCTCAGGTTCAGATGTAGACCATCCTGTCTATAGAGGTCCCACCTTCCCCAGAAAGAGCCCCAGTTATCCAGAAATCTGAATCCCTCCCGCCTGCACCATCCCTGTAGCCACGTGTTTAATTGCTCTCTCTCCCTATTCCTCATCTCACTATCATGTGGCACGGGCAACAACCCAAACAACTCTGTTTGATCTCGCTCTGAGCTTCCATCCTAGCTCCCTAAAGGCCTGCCTGACATCCTTGTCCCCTTTCCTACCTATGTCGTTAGTGCCAATGTGGACTACGACTTGGGGCTGCTCCCCCTGCCCCTTAAGGACCTGGAAAACACGATCCAAGACACCCTTGCACCTGGGAGGCAACATACCAAACGTGAGTCTCTCTCGCTCCCACAAAATCTCCTATCTGTGCCCCTGACTATTGAGTCCCCAATTACTAATGTTCTACTCCTTTCCCCCCTTCCCTTCTGAGCAACAGGGACAGACTCCGTGCCAGAGGCCCGTACCCCATGGCTTACCCCTGGTAAGTCGTCCCCCCCACAAGTATCCAAAACGGTATACTTGTTACTCAGAGGAACGACCGCAGGGGGTCCCTGCACTGACTGCTTCTTCCCAGTCCCTCTTACAGTTACCCATCTATCTCCAGTCTTTGGTGTAACTACTTCCCTGAAGCTCCTATCTATGACCCCCTCTGCCTCCCGAATGATCCGAAGTTCATCCAGCCCAAGCTCCAGGTCCCTAACACGGTTTTTGAGGAGCTGGAGTTGGGTGCACTTCCCACAGATGAAATCAGCAGGGACACTGACGGCGTCCCTCACCTCAAACATTCTGCAGGAGGAGCATTGTACTGCCTTCCCTGACATCACCTCTAGATTAAAAAAAAACAAGAAAAAGAAAAAGAATGGAAGAGCTTACCTGATATTACCTCAAACCCTGCTCCCGCTGAAAGTTAAGCAAATTTAAAGGCACTCACTCACCTTCACGACAGGCCCCTGCTCCCGCTTCCCAACCACCGTGGGGTGGGGCGGTTGGTTAGAGGAGGAGGTAGGGTGGGAAACACTCACAAAGTGTTTTGGGTTTAACTGTCACTTGCCAACAACCCCTCCACAAACCACCTGGTACCTGGGGTATCAGCACATTAAAGTGAGACTTGCTGTAATATGTAGATTTGCTAATCGGTGATCCTGGCCCCAATGGGCGAGATTCACATTGTGCCGTTTCCCGAGATTGCGTTAAATCTCACGAGGCGTTGCAAGCCGGGAAGCCACAGCGTGGCCATTAATTTGTGCCCTATATCTTCTTTTCATTTTATTTGCATTTTAAGCATATTCATCAACGCTAAGCACGAATGATATAAAACATTTAACCTGCCAGGAATATGTCTCTGATGTCTCCTGCCTCGGTAGACTGAAAAAGTTCCCTGTAAATGAAAAGGTGTAAATTTAAGTGGCCCCAGTGAGCGCTGCAGCTGGATTTTTCATTCAGCAGCGCAGGGTTTCAAACTGTCAGAAAAAGACCGGCCGGGAGTTTCAGGCCGCGCGCATGCCTGAACACCCGTACGTCCAGGTCATCATCTCACACATGTGCGGCGCACCAGCGACTTAGAGTCGCGAATCCTCCAGGAAGTCACAGGCCACTGTATTTAGGGGCTGGTTTAGCACACTGGGCTAAATCGCTGGCTTTTAAAGCAGGCCAGCAGCACGGTTCAATTCCTGTACCAGCCTCACCGGACAGGTGCCAGAATGTGGCGACTAGGGGCTTTTCACAGTAACTTCATTGAAGCCTACTCGTGACAATAACCGATTTTAATTTCATTTTTTATTAATGAGATTATTTAGTGTAGATCTGGATTAGTGAGATAGCAGGGCCAAATGGATTTTATGAGAGCGAGTGGCGAAATCACTTGAGAGGGGATCATATTAAGTAAATAGGTCTGAGGTGATCACATTCAGGAAATAAACAGGAAAGACAAGCTCCATGTTTGCTCACCTTGCGTCGCAGCATTTACTATCTTTACCATCATTCAGACCAGAGGTAAGCTTGGCTTTGAACAAGCCAATTCTTCATACAGACATGTTTTTACACGTGAAGAAGCACTGATCACCTTGTGAGTTTTCATAGCTTCGGCCTTCTCGTCCTGGGGGCAGGGAGGCCCCAAAAACAAAGCTGACTCCCAGGGCCCCACTAACTGTAAATCCAGCACTGCATTCTATGTGGCTATCTCCCCTCCTTAAAACCTGTCTCTTTGAGAAAACCTTTCCTCATGTCCCTCGTCTGCGTCCCTGTGTCGCATTTTGTTTGATAACAATCCTGTGAACCGCTGTGGGATGTTTTGAGATAAGGTGCTATGATAGATGCTAATTTTTGCTTCCTATTAACTTGAAAAGGATCACCGCAGTCGGAGAAATGTGTGGCTGAGGAACTATAATGGGAATAGTTTTATTTGCGTTGAATGGTTTAGCTCAACAGCTGGTTTGTGATGCAGAGCGAGGCCAGCAGCTCAGGTTCGATTTCCGTACCGGCTGAGGTGATCCATGAAGGCCCCGCCTTCTCAACCATGCCCCTCACCTGAGGTGTGGTGATCCTCAGGTTAAATCACCACCAGTCAGCTCTCCCCCTCATAGGGGAAAGCAGCCTATGGTCATCTGGTGACGATGGTGACTTTGACTTACTATAGCAATGCAAGTTGTTGTTGAAGCCAAGGATACACCAGGCTAGAATATCTTCCTTTCCCTGATTCTGAATTGATAATTACTGTGGAAGCAGGTGCATGGTGACAGATGGCACAAGTGAACTTACTCTTTACATAAATGAGTTATAAAGACTAATTGAAAATTAAAATTCTTCTATAAAGATCAAAACAAGCGCTTAAAGATAACAAGGCAACTTTTCCTGAAACAATAGCTTTAGTTCCTAGTGACAGTGCAGCGGTAGTTATTCCTGCTGCTTGGCTACAGACTATAATCTGGTTAACAGTTTCAATGTAAATGGGCTGGCTCCCAACCAAATGAAATTACAATGATTAAATTGATGTCATTGAAACAAACCCAAAAAAATCACAATGGCAGCCTTGACCTGATTCCTCGCACATCAGCTTTTCCTGCTGTGTCTTTAAGTTTATTTTTACGATTAGCAGTTAACTCTTTCTCGCCTTAATGTTGCTTGACACCGTAATTAAAATCACTGAGCTCAATCTGTCAGACACTCAGCAGTTGGAATTGCTTTCAACATTTTACACTGAATTGAATGCGTACCTGCAGAAAGAGTTTGCTTTTAGGATACCCCACAGCTAATTAAATACCTTTGAAGTGTAGTCAATGTTGCAACATATCAAACAAAGTGGCACACAGCAAGGTCTCACAGGTAGAAATGAGACACTTCATTAGATAACATACCTCTGCAATGTTGAGTAATAAATATTGGCCACCACATTGAGGAAACAACCCTACTTTTGTTTTTTAATATCAAGTGGGTATTGCTCCACCCACGCATACACAAGTCAATAGTGTAATATAGGTAGTTCAATCCCAGTGTGCTGTCAGGAATGTCGACCATACATCGCAATGATTGGCAGAATATATCAAGCGGCATTCCCCTTTGGCTGTTTGCAAAGTAGAGTACTGACTATACTCAACCAGCCCGCGCTTGCAAAACTCAGAACATAATGTCTAACGTTAAATCTGATTCCGCAATTGGACAGCCCTTCGAGACATTGCCAAGTAGGCTTGGGAATCTCCATCTAATCCCCATCCACCACCACTCTCCTCCGTCTGCCTGAACCTGTCCTCTCACTGAACAATTTCTCCTTTCAACTTGTCTCACTTCCTTCAAACCATACTCACCCTCCTGCTCTCTGTCCACATGTCCGCCCTTGGCCTGCTGCAATGTTCCAGTGAAGCCCAGCGCAAACTGGCTCTGGTACCCATATGGGTGCCAGGTTTGCCTATCTCTATGGGGTACATTACCTGTCCATTCCCACTCAGGCCCCATCCCATAACTCTTTTATCGGTACATCACCTCTCTATCTCCATTTCTGGGGATAGACTGTCTACTAGTATCCATTACAAGCCCAATGACACCCCACAGCTTCCTCGACTACAGCTCTTCAGACCCCACATCCTGGAAGGACTTTTCTTTGTTCTTTGTTCTTTCTTCAATTGGAACAATTTTTTCACTTCTAGTCTGTTCAAGCCCGTCGTAAATTTGAATATCTCTATCAAAACGCCTCTCAACATTCTCCTCTCAAAGGAAACATTGCAAATTTTCCAATCTCTTGAGGTAACTGAAGATCCCCATCCATGGAACCATTTCTATGAATCCCTTCTGCACTCTCTAATCCTTTACCTCTTTCCTCAAGTATGGTGTCCAGATCTGGACACAATACCCCAGTTGAGTCTGAATCAATGTTTTGTCCATAAGTTTAACATAATCTCCTTGCTTCTGTACTCTATTACTAAAGCCCGGGATACGCTATACTTTATTGGCCATTCTCTCAAACTGTCCTGCCACCTTCAATTATTTATGCATATTTTCTCTCAGCACTTCCTTCAGAATTGTACCCTTTATTTTACATTGTCTCTCTGCATTCTTCAGAACAAAATGAATAATTTCATACTTCCCTCCAGTAAATCTCATCTTCTAATTGTTCGCCCATTCCACTGACCCTGTTTATGTCCTTTTGAAGCTCTGCACTATCCTCCTAAATATTCACAATGCTTCCAAGTTTTGTATCATCCACAGATTTTAAAGTTGTATCCTCGTACACCAAGGTCCAGTCGTGAATATATATCAAGAAGAGCAAGGGGCTTAACACTGATCTCTGAGTAACTCCGCCACAAACCTTCCTCCAGCACGAGAAACATTCAGTGACCACTCCTATAAGACCATAAGGCATAGGAGCAGCAATGGGCCACTCGGCCCATCGAGTCTGCTCCGCCATTCAATCATGGTTGGTATTTTAATCATCCACATTCTCCTGCCTTCTCCCCATAACCCCCTGATCCCCTTATTAATCAAGAACCTTTCTATCTCTGTCTTAAAGACACTCAGTGATTTGGCCTCCACAGCCTTCTGTGGCAAAGAGTTCCACAGATTCACCACCCTCTGGCTGAAGAAATTCCTTCTCATCTCTGTTTTAAGGAATCGTCCCTTTAGTCTGATATTGTGTCCTCTGGTTCTTGCTTTTCCTACAAGTGGAAACATCCTCTTCACGTCCTCTCTATCCAGGCCTCTCATTATCCTGTAAGTTTCATTAACACACCCCCATCCTTCTAAACTCCAATGAGTACAGACCCATTGTCATCAACCATTCCTCATCACCACAAGCTCTTCAATCAAGGGATCATTCTTGTGAACCTTCTCTGGACCCTCTCCAAGGCCAGCACTTTGTTCCTTAGATACGGGGCCGAAACTCCTCACAATACTCCAAATGGGTTCTGACCAGAGCCTTATACAGCCTCAGAAGTACATCACTGGTCTTGTATTCTAGTCTTTTTGACATGAATGCTAAAATTGCATTTGCCTTCTTAACTGCCGACTGAACCTGCACGTTAATCTTAAGTGAATCGTGAACAAGGGCTCCCAATTCCCTTTGTGCTTCTGATTTCCTGAGCATTTCCCCATTCAGAAAATAGTCTCTGTCTAAATTTCTCCTTCTAAAGTGCATAACCTCACACTTTTCCACATTGTAATTCATTTGCTACTTCATTGCCCACTCCCCTAACCTGTCCAAATCCTTCTGCAGCCCCCTTGCCTCCTCAATACTACCTGTCCTTCTACAGATCTTTGTATCATCTGCAAACTTAGCAACAGTGCCTTCAGTTCCTTCTCCAGGCTGTGAGTGTGTATTGTGAAAAGTTGTGGCCCTAGCACAGACCCCTGAGGCAGACCTCTCTGATTCCTGTCACTGAGCCAATTTTGTATCCATCTCACTACTATCTCATTTATTCCGCGAGTTACAACTTTGCCCAAAAATCTGTGTCACGGCTCTTCATCAAACGCCTTTTGGAAGTTCATGTGCACCACAGCATCGCCCTAATGAATAAGCTCCAGCACGTTAAATACGATTTGACCTTCACAAATCCTTGCTGGCTTTCCTTAATTAACCCACATTCATTCAAGTGGTGATTAATTTTATGCGGCATTATCCTTTCTATAAGCTTCCCCGTCTCTGATGTTAAACATATTGGTCTGCAGTTGCTGGACTTACCTCCACACCTTTTTTTTGAAATAATTATCTGATAGTGACATGTTGATGGCACAGCTACTTCAGCTGAGAGGCAGATGCTGTTTCTCTGTTAGCTTTGTGAAATCAGCCAGTTGCTTTCTGCTTCACCATTAACGTGCCATGAAGTTGCTGTATTCATACGATGGCCATGAACGAAGCCCAATGCAATTATCAAGAGTTAGTAATTATCAATGTGAGTAACTTTTTAATGATGTGATAAATACCAATGACTGCCAATGGATATTGCAAGTATCAAAAATTAACCATTCTAAACGAATTGTCTATTTCCTTTGAATCGTTTAAAATGGTTTTAAAATGTGAGATTATTTTAAGTTTTAATTTTATTCTCACTCCCTTAATTCAGCCTTTCTTTTCCACTTTTTATTTGTCTATCTCGCCCTGATATGATATTCAATGCACTCCCCCTAATTCCCTCTACTTCTCGGTCCTTCTGCTGTTTATTTTCTGTAGTAATCCACGGGAGGCAGGAGTTCCGTCACCACACCAATATTTATTTACAATAACGATATTACAGGAGCAGCTACAAACAGTGCTGCTAGCAGTCCAGTCAACTTAAGACTGGCTCACAAAGCCTACACAGGTGATTATATGAGCCCCCTCAATGAGCTATCATTGAGGGAGCTCATACTCCAATTGGCCAACCAATAAAGCCAATTAGAGTTCATTACATTTTCCAATCCTGGATAAGACAGGTAGAACGGGACTCCGTAGAATGCTCTTTCAGAGAGCTAGTGCAGACTCGATGGGCTGAATGGTCTCCTTCTGCACTGTGGATTCTGTGGATCCTCAAATCTCATTGGTGAAAGAGAAAGCCCGTTGACTGAGTTGCTCGCTCAGGTCTCAGGTGCACCTACTTCCTTCGCTGGCACTTCCAGCAACTTAATAGGCTAATTTATTTTGAGCAGGAAGTTGCAGAGGCAAATTTAACTGATGGCTAACTCCATTTCATTTCCTCCATCGCCTTCCTGACTTAACATTGAGTTTAACAGCTTCAGACTGTGAACTCTCTCCTCCACCTTCACCCCATTTTTATTTCTGTCAATTTATCTTAATTTCTTCCATTGATCTGTTTTTCCCTCACTATTATCCCCCCCCTCTCCCCCACCCCACTTGGGCCATCTCTCCCTGTGCGTTGTAGCCCATTGAAACACTGCTTAACTTTGTTTTGCCATTAATACATTCTTATCTTTCTATGTGCCACTATCAGCACCTTTCTTAGCCTTAATCACCTCCATTTACATTCCCTTTGTCTTCCTGTCCACGACATCTTTTTCGATCTCCACCTATCGCTGGACCCCTATCCAGCCCCAAGCTCCCTGCTCCCTCTCCCCCACAACAGTATCAATCTGACCCCATTTCCAGTTCTCTCTAGCTATGCCACAGATTCATCCAGACTCGAGACGTTAGCTCCCTTCCCTCTCACAGATACTGTCACAACTGCTGAGATTGTCCAGTGTTTTCTGTTTCTGTTTCAGATTCTGTCATCCGCAGTAATTTGCTTTTATCTTCATGCTTATTAAATCCACTATCTCTGCAGCTACTTCCTTTAATATCACAGGATTCAACCCATCAGGCCCAGTGGACTTAGAGGCCTTTTGCCCCATTAATTTCCCTGGTACATTTTCTCTTGTGATAGTTATTATATTTATTTCCTCCTCCTGCTTTTGCCCCTTGATTATTTAGTATTTTTGGGATGTTAATAGTGTCTTCTACCACAAAGTATTTATTTAACTTCTACCATCTCCTGTTTCCACATTAGATAGATTGCAGCACGCATAAATGAGCCACCCTGAGAGCTAACTGCTAAACTTGTCCGCGTGATCTTAACACGCTCAACATTGTTCAGCAAATTGTTCAATCGTAGAAAAACATCTAATGTTGAAAACTAAATAGGGGTAAATATTCCAGTTCCACCCACCGCAGGACTTGTCACAGAGGTGATGGACTATTTAAAGATCCGTTGCCCAAGGGCAGGAATTCCGGGTCTTGGGAACGGATGTGACCGGAAAAACCCTGCCCTTTGTTTTGAGTTTTGTAAGCACGGGCTTGTTGGGTACAGTCAATATCTTGCCTGTTGCGAATATCAAAGTCGGAATGCTGTTTAATACGATCTACCAGTCATTGGTACGTATTGCCCACAGACCTGGCATCACACTGACACTGAAATTCATACACCGCATTACTCATTTATATGACAGACAGAACATCCTTTGGACTTGTCGACAGCATCCTGTTGTGGCGAGCACCACTTGTATTGCTATGCCACAGCGAACTGAGGTGAACTGGAAGTTGTGGCCATGGGTCCATTCGTGCACTTTTGCAATAACCAGTGAGCAATGATCGAATCAGTGCTTATGAGGATTTTAGGAAAATTGGATTATAAATAATTTGGGTAATTTGAGGGTTAAAAGCTTGGGGCTAGAGTTTGAATGATTGCAGTGGTCACGTTTTTAAAAAGGATTCTGTTTTGCAGAGCCTGGGAGCTTTGGCTCGCTGATCCCTGGCACAGTGAGACAGCAGTGCTAACCACTGTGCCACCTTGCTGCCTTGTGTTACCTCTTGTAATGCCTTGTAACAACATGCGTTACTTTTACACAAGTCCAACAAGCATTTTTGTAACTTGCTTTCAAGCAGGCCTGTATGGTCATGTTGAGTGGAAGGTCCAATGGACATGAATTTGGACCCATCCTTCGGAATAACGTGTATTTGTTGAGGATGACTAGTCCGTTATATTACATTGTGCCAAAATGGTCATATGAGTGATGTTCAGTAACACTTGAAGTCTTCAAATAAAGCAAATACTGTTTATTGAGTAACAATAATTTGTTACTACCTTAGATAATCCCTTTGTTGAGTTTACAGATGTGTATGTCTGGGTTGGCCGTGAGGCCTCACAATGCCCCCAGGCATTCATTGGATGTGAAAATCAGCCACGTCATTTGGAATCCCGCAATATTCCAAGCACTCGAACAGCTTTTTTTAACTTCATTTTCTTTTTACGGGATGTGAGTTTTGCTGGCTAAGCCAGCATTTGTTGCACATCCCTAATTGCCCTTGAGAAGGTGGTAGTGAGCTGCCTTCTTGAACCCCTGAAGTCCATGTGGTGTCAGTACACCTTCTGTGCTATAAGTGAGGGGGTTCCAGGATTTAGACCCAGCGACAGTGAAGGAGAGCAATATATTTCCAAGCCAGGATGGTGATTGAATTGGAGGATTGGATTGGATTTGTTTATTGTCACGTGTACCAAGATACAGTGAAAAATATTTTTCTGTGAGCCGCACAGCAGATCATTAAGTACATGGGAAGAAAAGGGAAGAAAATAAAATACATAATAGGGCAACACAAGGTATACAACTTCCAAGTGGTGGTTCCCATGTATCTGCTACTCTTGTCCTTCTAAATGGTAGTGGCCATGGATTTGGAAGGTGCTGCCTAAGGAGCCTGGCTACTTGGTACAGTGCATCTCTTAGCGATACACACAGCTGTTGCTGTGTGCTGGTGGTGGATGGAGTGAATGTTTGTGGAAGGGGTGTCAATCAAGTGGGCTGCTTTGTCCTGGATGGTGCTGAGGTTCTTGAATGTTGTTGGAGCCACTCATCCAGGCAAGTGTAGAGCATTCCATCACATTCCTGACTTGTGCTAGACATGTTTTCAAGGATTCAGCCTCTTCAGTGGGCACTACAGATTTCGAGCGGGATAGTTGGGAGTGGAGGAGTTTGAACACAGCAAATACCTCTTCCCATTTGATGTGGGACAAAGGCACACCAAAACGGAAACCATTCGCAAGAACAAACTCCTCACTTTCAGAGAGTTCATGGCCAATGAGACTTACGACATGTTTGGTGGCATTATTAACTGTGCTGTCAAACTGAATCACTTTAAGTGAGTTTACAGTGCGAGCATATTTCAAAGAGGCATTGTTTATAGTGTGGTTATCTCATGAGGAAATACAGTGACAGAAATGGATCAAATCTAAAAATGAAAGAAATTGGAGAGAATTTGAAAGGAATAAAACAGCCATGTGTTAACTGGTGCATTTTCTGTGACAGCGCCTCTACCAGTCACGAGTACAGAGGTGGGGAGGTGATAACATAATTGTATTGTCACTGGACCAGGGTAACGCTCTGGGTACCTGCGTGCGGATCCCATAAAGACAGTTGCTTACATTTTAATTTAATAAAACCTGGAATGAAACATTGAACGATGACCATGAAACTATTGTCAATTGTCGTAAAAACCCAGCTTGTTCACTAATGCCCTTTAGGGAAGGAAATCTGCTGTCACAGCACCTGGCTCCAGATCCACAGCAATGTGATTGTCTCCTAAATGACGTGGCCAGCCACGCAGTTGTACCAACTGTCAAAAAGCCTAAAGGGAGTGAAATCGGATGGACCAATTTGGCAATGGAAAAGCCAATGGCAAATGCAGCGTTGTCGAACCTGCAAAGTCCTCCTCACCAACTTCTGGAGGCTTGTGCCAAAATTGGGAGACCTGTCTCACAGACTAGTTAAGCAACAGCCTGACATACAATCATAGAATTTACAGTGAAGGAGGGTGGGGGACTTATCTTTACATTTGGCCCATTGAGTCTGCACCAGCCCTTGGAAAGAGCACCCTACTTAAGCCCACGCCTCAACCCTATCCCCGTAACCCAGAACCCCACCTAACCTTTTGGACACTAAGGGCAATTTAGCATGGCCAACCCACCTAACCCGCACATCTTTCCTCCCACAGGGAGGAAAACGGAGCACCCGGGGAAAACCCACATAGACACAGGGAGAAAGTGCAAACTCCACACAGGCAGTCACCCAAGGCCAGAATTGAACCCAAGTCCCTGGAGCTGTGAGGCAGCAGTGCTAACCACTGTGTCACCGTGCTGCCCAAGCTCATACTCACGGAATCATACCAAACAGACAACGCCCCAAACACCACAATCACCATCCCTGGTATGTGCTGTCCCACTGGAAGGGCAGACCCAGCAGAGGTGGCGACACAGTAGTAAATAGTGGGAAGGGAGTCGCCCTGGGAGTCCTCAACATTGACTCTGGACCCCATGGAGTCTCAGGTGATCAAGTCAAACATGGGCAAGGACTCCTCCTGTTGATCACAATATACTGCACCCTACTCCATCCCTCAGCTGATGAATCAGTACTCCTCTGTGTTGAACACTCCTTGGAACAAGCATTGAGTGTGGCAAGGGCACAGAATGTACTCTGGGCGGGGGGTGGGGGGGTCACTATCCCTCACCAAATAGACTCGGAAGCACCACTCCAGACCGAGCTTGGACTGGGTCTGCGGCAGATAGTGAGGGAACTAACAAGAGGGAAAAACATACTTGACCTCAACCTCACCAGCTTGTCTGCTGCAGATGCATCTGTCCATCACAGTATCGTTAGGAGTGACCATCATGCAATACTTGTGGAGACGAAATCCTGTCTTCACATTGAGGGTACCCGCCATTGTGTTGTGCAGCACTACCATCGTGCTGAGATCAATTTTGAACAAACCTAGCAACTGAAGATTAGGCAACCATGAGGTGCTGTTGTACTTAACAACAATCCAAAACCTCGTGGCCCTGCATATTCTCTACCATTACCACCAAGCCAGGGCATCAATCCTGGTTCACTGAAGAGTGCAGGAGAGCATGGCAGGAGCAGCACCAGACATCTCCAAAAAATTGGGGTTTCGGTAGCAGGGGAGGGCAAAGCTTTCAGTCCTGTTCCCAGCCTCATGGTTCATTTTGACCATGAATGACAACATAAATAATTCATAAATCACCCAAAAGCTCTTGAGTTAATTAAGTTTGTTTATTAAAGGAAAGGAGGAAGACTGAAAGAAAAAGGAAACTGCTTGTGGTTTGAAATGGAAATCCAATTAATATCCCTTTTTGCCCACCTGCCAAGACAGTGCCCTGCTTCGTCACATGCTGGAACAATCAGCAGATACAGGCAGTATCTGTGTGGAGGAAGAAGAGTTAATGTTTCAGGTCGATGACCCTTCAAGTAAAACACAGCACAGACTCTTGGTGCGTTTTTTTTGTGAGACGCCATGCAGAATGAGTGACTATGGTGTTAGTCTCTTCGGCATAATCCTTCAGCACTCATCCTTCAGCAATGCCTTGCAGATTTAAGTGTTCAATCCTGTCTTTCCACTGAAATGTTTAGGCTTGTCATTGTGACATATAAGCTTGTCACTTTGGCTGATCCCTGCTTTAATAGATGTAATGGACCCGAATGAGACCTCCAGACTGGTCAGCAAAATCCTGCTCGACTGCAGTCGAAGATGAGATCTGCTGCCAGTTGTACTGAGGGTCGACAAGAATTGATGCTTTCCTTGTCATATCATTCTCCTCAACCATTGAGTCCTTTGGTGGCTGAAGCAAAGATTCCATTCTTTTTTGATGGGAAGAATAAAATTATTATATGCAGTGAGGAATGATAATTAACCCCGCCCCCAAAACAAAACGAAAATGGCGGGATCATGATGAATGGGAGGGTCACACATTAACATTCCTGATCCCAGCCAGCTCCAACAGGCCCAGTTATGGTTTTGAAAGGGTGGGGTGAAGGGTTGAATAACCAAGCAGCCCCAAGGAGGTGGGTTAGCAAATCAAATATTATAACGAGGCTTTTTGTGCCTCATTTTTATTTGCCATTTAAAATGTAATGCTGGCTGGCTGGGTCTCCCGGACCATTGGAAAGCTGCCATCTAAACCCAGCTGAGGCACTGTTGGATAAGGCGAAAAGTAAGTGACTTTGCCATCAAGTCCTGGGGTGGGGCTCAAACCTGGAGTTTCTGGCTCAGAGACTGGGACGCTACCCACTGCGCTACAAGAACTCCTTCCTGGCAGATCTGGTAAATTAAAGCACCCCCTTAAATGATGAAGAGGCCTCGAGGTATAAAGGGGGTCTAGGCATGCACATTTACACTCACTAAAGGGATCGCTGCAGACAGAAAATGCCGGAAAAGAAAAAAAGGCGCTGGGGATTCATTTTGTAGGATACGGTTCTTCGGCAGACTAAGGGTTAATGTGGGACTGGAGAACTGTACCACCCACAGGAGGAGGTGGAAAGCCACATGATAGTGGACTCTGTGGCGTAGAGACTGGAAGGAGCCAACATGCAGACAGCATCCATGCATGGCGGCACCTTGGGTATGTACCTAGTTATGGGTTATCAGAAAACAGTTTTGTTCAACCGTACAAGCCTCCAGATCTCTCCGTGAACAGCAAATCACCTTTACAACACATTGCTCATGGAATAGAATTACAAGGCAGACAGGTTAAGCTTGAATACAATACTTGCTACCATGGGGAATAGTTGAGTCGGGCGACATAGATGCTGTTAAGCAGAAGCTAGCTCAGCACACAAGGGGAAAGGAATGGTCATATGAAATGGTTTGGGAGGAGGTTCACCGCGTGGAGCTTAAATACCAGCATCGGCCCGTTAAGTCAAATAGCCTGCCTCTGTGTTGTAAACCTCACATACGTGAAGTAGCTTCAGGACTGAATCCGAGCTACAATAGAAAAATACACCAGCCTCCTGTCAACAACCACAAGCAAACTGTGATTACTCAGGAGATAGCCACCGTCTCAGGGGTCTCCTGTATCGTTTTTTTAATGCCTGCACCCGTCTGTCCCACGTGCACTCACACACAGTCCACTGCTACAGCCAGCCCCACTGACGTCAGCACAGTACCTCAGGCATACTCCACATTTAAATACCTCAGACGGTTTCTGCAACACGGAGTTCTTCAAAGCAAACAAGAAAATGTGTTTTCAAAGCTGACAAGGTGAAACATCTATCATTCCCAACCCCAATGGCATTCCAGGCGCAATGTCGAAGCAGCAGCCGAATTTATAGATGTGTGCGGGTTTTGATTTTCATGAATAATTTCCTTTTTTCTGCAGCTGCGAAATTCATTACAGTTCCGAATCATAAATTAATGCACAGTGGTTCTATCGGTTTCTGACACCCAAATACATTCTTCAGCGGCAAAAAGCAATGAATCAGCCAGTGACATGGCAAACAGCTTTCTGCAGACATTGAAAGGAAGTCCTGATAAAGAAAGGACTGTGCCTAATAGGAGTATTATATTACGATGGCATATTATCTGAGAAAATCTCTCCAAAATCCTGTTTAATTCCAGGGCAGTACTGAAGCTTATGGGAATCCCTTGCTAGCTATTCCCATCTTCATCAATTAAGGCTTGCTTGAGGTGACAGTTTGCACTGACTCTTTGCCGACAGGAGAAGCTGTGTTTAATTGTGAATCACTTTTCTCTAATATAGTTACAAATAAGATCTGAGTTGGCCCTTTTCCAGGAAGTCTTCCAAGATATATGTCATTTCTTCTGCAATTAAAATCTGTTTCCCAGTTAATTTGTGCCATGGCTTCACATTGACTTTGTTTTAAACTTGCTGTGCACGATAACTATTTATTTCCCTACAAACAGGGACCCGACTTGTGGCATTGTTACAATGCCCCGCAGTGTCAGTTTTGAAAACATTATCTTGGATGAGGCTTTCAAGATTGCTCGGAATTATGGCCCAGACTGTCGCCAACGCCTTGGAGAGAGTGCAGAGGAGATTCCGAAAAAGAGTCAGATTGGGCTCACAACACCAACTCTGATTCTCTCTCCGCAGACCTTGGCCAGACCTGCTAAGTTTTTCCAGCCTCTCTCTTTCATTTCAGGTCTCCAGTATCACAGTATTTTGCTTTTTTATTGGTGCGTCGGAGGTTGACCGGAATAGTAACAGGGGTGAGGTCTTTCAGTTGGATGCAGAAAATGAAGATGCTGTTCTCCTTTGATCATAAAACCATAAGACATGGGAGCAGAATTAGGCCACTCGACCCATCATGTCTGCTCCGCCATTCAACCATGGCTGATATTTTTCTCATCCCCATTCTCCTTCCTTCTCCCCGTAACCCCTGATCCCCTGAAAAATCAAGAACCCATCTATCTCTGTCTTAAAGTCAGAGATTTGGCCTCCACAGACTTCTGCGGCAAAGATTCACCACCCTCTGGCTGAAGAAATTCCTCCTCACCTCTGATCAGAGACGGTTAAGGGGAGATTTGATGGATGTATTCACATGTTGATACCAAACATATACAGATCGTCAGTAATGCTGCAGTTAGTCTACTCACCACCCTCACCAAATTGGCCTGCTGGGAAATGTGGCTAACTAATAGGTTTTAACTTCAGAAATATGGGGCGACATTCAGGACCGGCTCAAGGTACCGGCAACTCGGGCAGTCGCCCGGGGCGCCATGTGCTAGGGGGCGCCATCAGTACTGAGGTTGTAAGATTCTAAGGACGATCTGCGCATTTGCAACATGTTGCCTCCGTTTGATGGCAGCTACGCATGCTCAGTAGCTGCCCACGCGCAACCCAGAGTCACGTGGGGTGCTCCTTCAGCCCCGGCCCTGCCCCCTGTGCGGCCGCCATGTTGATTGGCCTCGGCCGCCTGCCGGTCTGGTTCAGCCGCTGGCGGCTGCTCAGTGTCTGTGTGAGGCAGTAGCTGCACGGAGGGTCCTCGGCGGGAGGAGGGCCACCGTGGGGAGCAGGAAAAGGCTATCCGCAGCGGGGAAAGGTGATGGAGCGCAGCGCTGGAGGCCTTTAAAATTGGCACTTGTAAGGGCTGTTATGTAGGATCACTACAAGGGCGCCGAAGTTCAGCTTGCCTGGGGCGCCAGCAACCCTAGGGCCGCTACTGGCGGCATTCTCCGTTTCAGAGACTAAGGGCGCGACCTTCCCAAAAGGGAACAAAGTCCCCGAGCAAGCACGTTTCGCCACTTGTTTCCTGGCACTCACAGTGCTGAGAGACAAATGGCTATTGAATGCGACCCATGGTGAGTAAGGAGCCTAAACGGGAAATGCACGCCCGAGGTCACATAGAGCCCCGTTTTTTACAATAGGGAGCTTTGCTCGCTGGAACTCCCCATTGTAGCTGGAGAACATGGCGGCATTTTTAAATTGCGTCCCGATCTACGAGGCCCCCAAAAAAATCCCCAACCTCCCCCCCCCCCCCCCCCCCAGCCAGAACACAATATGGGAAGGTCTCCCGGGCGCCCCAAGATTCAAACTCCCATGCCGAGAAGCTCCAACCCGTTCTCACACGTGTGCAAAAAATGCCAGTTTGGCACCTTGGCAGTGCAAACCTTGCACCTTGACAGTCCCCCTGCCAGCAGTCAGTGCCACCTGGGAACCTTGGAATTGTCAGGCTGGCACCCAGGTGGCACTGCCACGGTGCCAGACGTGCACTGTCAGTGTACCCAGGTGTCACCAGCAGTGTCTGCCTTACCTGCCAAAAGCATGCAGCTGAGGGCCTCTGAGCCCCTTGGCGATCTCTGTGAGTGCCATTCCATCTGGTCCCCATTTGTGGGGACAAGTACCAAATGGCGCTTACTCAAGGTCCCCGAGGAGCAAGGGACTGAATCCCAAAGTCTCAGGTACCTCGGGAATTTGCACATTAGTGTCAGGCTTACTGCCTCGCTCTAATATGCAAATTTGCCAAAAATTGAGTTGAATCTCGCGAGGCGTTGCAAGCCAGGTAGATCCCAGGAACGGGGTCTCCCAGCTTTCAATGGCCACGCAACACCGTGGCGAGCTGCTTTTTTGGCGCAGAGTGGCCGGAGGATCGCGCCCTAAGTGTTGACGCAGGGCCTGAATCAGTGGTCTTCTATGACACTGTAGCGGGTTCCCCCTTTCTAACTCCACCCAATGGGCTTATATTGGGCTTGACACCCCTTTGTCCAAACCCCACCACTACCCGGGTGATCCTCTCTCTCTTACCGGTGGACTCACAACCACCTTGTGCCTACTCCACTTGAGCAGCGCCCCCGGGAGAGAGAAGAAAGGAAAGTCTCTGCCCACCTTTATCTGGCAGTCTTTCCTGAGTGGGCGGTTTCGAGGCGCCCAGGGTACCCCTCGGTCCTAGACACCGGAATTATGGTAAGGGATATTTACTATTGTGACTTGGTGAGGAATTGAAAACTCAAAACGGACTCCAATTGAAAGCCAAATATAGGTATTTATTAAACGTTCAAGGTCAATATCACCAAATGCTAGAAACACCACAAAATGCCTTATGCTTTACAAAACTATGACTATGGAAGGAATACTAAACGGGCACCACGTAAAAGCTTACTTTACACAATTTTAGCAGGGTCTTAAAACTATGATAGATGCGTGCAATCCTCTTTCCCCCAAAAGCCTCATCCACTATAGTAATCTTGGGAACTTCGCCAACTTCCAGAGGATACTCACAATCCAAGTTCAAACTTAAACTGCTCAGTGGGTCTCAGACTGTGTGCTGGAACAAAATGAAAGGCAGGCACCAGGAGCACGATGATGATGAGCAGCAGCCAGGAGAGCAGAGTCACAAAAGGAAGAGCCCCCTGGCAGGTCTGACCATCCTTTTTATACACCAAGTAAAGGCTATGGCCTTATCTGCTACTGTGATCTTCAGTCCCCATTGAAGCATACGTTGGCTTAACCTCGTTATCTTCGGTATCAGGTACTTGATTGCACCCTATTGTCCCTCCAGAGGTTGCTGAATGCTATCCCATTAAGGAAATGGTTCTATCTTCCCTCTGGGCCAGGGCCATCAGCGCCTGTATTGAAACTAACCCAGGTGCATTGTTCTTCTGCCGGTCTAGTCTTGTGATGTCACAAACTCCTTTATCTTGCAGATAAACTAATCACCGGCCTGTCTGGGTTTCTGCTGCTTGTGGATTTCGAGAGTTGCCTCTCTGAACACACACACAGGGCTGAGGTTGCTGGGAAGTTTAGTCAAGGTCCTGCAGCCCCAAACATGGCTGTTTTTTACTGCTTTAAAGTTCAAAGTCCTTTTCCCAGCTCGTAAAAGACTCGAATCTTGCCCGGAAAACCTACAACACCAAATTAGCGCAGGTGCTGTATCAATTCATGTGCCGTTGTGGTCTCGCACCTCTGCCACGTGGAACAAGAAGGATTCTAATGAAAAATGATGTCCGATTCGCCATGGTCAGGATTGCCACTCGAGAAGCTGACAAGCTGCACCCACAGATTAGCAATCCACTCCCCACACACACTCACCCCAGCCAACAAGGTAGCAGCACGGAGAGCGGCACCCCGGTTTACAGATGCGGAGTTCGAGACCCTGTTGGACGCTCTGGAGGAGTGACGGGCTCCCCCAGGGTGGGAAGGAGGCTGCAACCTGCCGCCACACACCGGACCTGGACGCGAGTAGCGGAGGTTGAGAATGCTGTGGGCTGCACCACCAGGACCAGACAACAGTGTAAGACTACGCTACATGAAATGAAACTAAATTAAATGAAAATCGCTTATTGTCACAAGTAGGCTTCAATGAAGTTACTGTGAAAAGCCCC
Organism: Scyliorhinus canicula; assembly: GCF_902713615.1. Lineage (NCBI taxonomy): Eukaryota > Metazoa > Chordata > Chondrichthyes > Carcharhiniformes > Scyliorhinidae > Scyliorhinus > Scyliorhinus canicula. The sequence continues at coordinate 28,127,898 of NC_052148.1, read as the reverse complement.
TAGTCGCCACTTTCCAGTGTCTGTTGGGGGAGGCTGGTACAGGAATTAAAGCCGCGCTGCTGGCCTGCATTTTTCTGCTTTAAAAGCCAGCTATTTAGCCCTGGGCTAAACCAGCCCCCAACATGACTTCAGGGTGGCCAGGGTGAGTAAGCAGAACCTTGCCCTTGGCACAAACCCCCATCCCACACACCAATAACCCACTCCCCCAACACGGAGGGCAACCTGGCCCCACCTACCGGCAGTGTACATGCTCCCCACCCTGCACCACATGCCAGCTGCTATGGCTGAGTGCCCTGGCCAAGGAGGCCACCAGCTGCCCACCTCCGGTGCTGCACGCATCCGACTGCCTAATACTCTGCCCTTTCTGTCTTTGTCCCCAGGAGAAGGCAGCGCATAACCGCCTTAACGAGAGAAGACCAGAGGGGGATCGCCGGATCTGTGGAACCTCACCGCAGGGAAATAGTGGGAACAGAACCTGGTTGGTGGACCCGGTGGGAGGGCAGTCACTGAGGCGGTGGTCGGCATTCAGTGAGCAAATGAGCCCCTGCTGAGTTGCAGTTCACCATGGTAAGTGTGGCATGACACCCATGTCACTCCGGCACCACCCAACACCATCCCCCACAAACCCCTCACTCCCTCATTCCCCCATCACCACCCCCACACTTCCCCCCAACATCCCCGCACCACCCCCCAACACCCTTACACCATCACCACACCACCCCCTCTCCACTCGCTCACCAACCCCATTACCCCCATCACCACCCCCACACTTCCCCCCAACATCCCCACACCACCCCCCAACACCCTTACACCATCACCACACCATCCCCTCACCACCCTCTAACCACCCAATCACCACAACCACATCACCCCTTCACTAACACATCACCATCCCCACACCGCTCCCTCTCCCTCGCTCACCAACCCCATCACCCCTCCACCACACCCTCACCTCTCCTTCCACACCCCCACACCAACCCCACTACCCTGTCACCATCCCCACACCACCCCCTCACCTGCCCATCTCCTCACCCTCACCACCCCCTCACTATCCCCTCACCACCCCCCGCCACCCTTCACTACCCCTTCACCACCTCATCACCACCCCCTCACCTTCCCCTCTCCACCCCCTCTCCACCCCTTCACTATCCCCTCACTACCCTTCATCACCCCCTCACCACCCCCACCACCCCCTTACCACCCCACCACCACTACCCACCACCCCCTCATCACTCCCGCACCACCTCCTCACCTTCCCCACACCACCCCACACCACCACCTCACCACCCCCTCATCATACCCTCATCAGCCCCACACCACACCCTCACCAGCACCACACCACCCCATACCACCCTCTCACCACACCCACACTACACCCTCAGCACCCCCTCAGCATCCCATCACCACACGCACACCACTCCCTTACCACCCCCTGACCACCCTAACACCACCCCTTCACCAGTCCCTCACCACCATCCGCCACCACTGACACGCGATCCAATCATGTGTCATGTCTTATGTCTGATGTGCCCGCCCCCGACCCCAACCACAAGTGAATACCAGCAATGCGGAGGACACAGGCACTGAGAGCCCCTAAACGCCAACCCGAGACACCCCGGTGCACCAGTCCAGGGAGAACACTGATTTCACGACGCAGCTGTCTCCGACACTCCTCCATCTCAAAGACACTCACCTCGGTTGGGCATGTTAGTGAAGAGGATCCTGGGGCACTATCTGGTGCGCAACACACATGTGCTGCGGTACATCAGGTGGAGGTGGGAACAGCCGAGGGGGGCAGACGGTCGGAGGCCGGCCCGATCCCAGGGACTGGCTGCCGTCTGGACAGGTTTCTGGCTTCTGGCAAAGGCAGTCCCATTGATTGTGGAGATGCAGTGACAGAGCCAGAGACTACATGAGGGGTTGTCATCAACCACGCAGTGCCTGCAGGTGCAGATGGAGGAGTTCAAATGCCTGCGGGGCAGGAGGCGTGCCGATGATGCGTGCCACCCTGGCCAACACTGCACGGGTGGTGTCCGCGGTGGAGGCCTTGGGGGCAAAGGTATCGGCCATGGATCAGGATGTCCAATGCCTGGGGCCCTCTGTGTGGATGCTGGCCAAGGCACAGGACAGGGCTGCCGTGTCACAGGCAACCATGTATCAGAGCCTCGGACATTATAGCGGCACTCCAGAGCTTGGCCCAGTCACAGCAGGTCATGGTTAAGGGCATTGGCGGTGTTGTCCGGGCTCTGGCTGACCAGAGCCCACTCCCTGTGGCCCACTCCCTGTGCTCCATGGCCGTGAGCATTGCAACCCTGGTTGAGACGGGACCGGGCAATCTGGCATCCTGATGGAGGAGGAGGTGATGGGGACCATGCCGGAGACTCCTGCAGGCGAGGTGCCAGAACACCATAGCGCCACAAACTTCCCCCTCCTCTTGTCCCTGGTGCATTTGATGGACAGCGGGAAGAACAGGGTGGCACCACGCCACCTGGGACACCTGAACGACTGCCGGGCCCATCCAGTCCCATTCGCTCTAGGCGATGGCCGCCAGAGGACCCAGGTCACCAGGCGGGAACCGCAGCAGGCTGCATCCACTCCTGATGTACCAGCTGAGGATCTGCCTAGATGTAGCGTTAGGGCCCATAAGGCCAGAAAGGTAGATACCAGTAAAGTTGGCACTTGTGCAGGATACCATATAGCGTTCGGGGCTAGGGTACAAACCTGGACAAAAATGTTCACCTTTTCACAATGAACACCTGTTCACAACGTTGAAACCTGCCTTGGTGCTCTGTCTGAAGTGTTTGAGGGATGGGCGAGGCTGGGCTGGATGGAGGGGCTCTGGGGGTTGCGGGGGGGGGGGGGGGGGGGAGATGGGAGGACATGGGGGGTGGGCTTGGGCCAAGAACCCCAGTTCAGCCACCGCTCACCGCCACAGTACCCTGTCCCATCCCTATCCCTCTCCACCCCAAACCCCCACCCCCCCAACGACTCACCCACCCGCCGCCACCCCAAGGGTTCAGTAGGATCGTGCGGTGGAATGGCCAGCCGTATGCAGGGAACACACAGGCTAACGGTGGAAGTGGTCAGCAGATCTAATGCGTTTAGGCTGTGAGTAAGTGATTGACACAACTCGTAACAGGAAGAAACCACCAATGTGGTTTACAATAAATGTCTTTGATTTTACAACCGGCCATAAAGAATCAGCAGGATACTGGGCAATAAATGTCTAAAAAGGAAAGACTGATCATGACAAATTAGCAGGACCGGAAGCAACATGTGTCCCTGATAATAAACTTATCCCAATTGATCAAGTGGACAGGAAGAGGGAAGGAAGTGCTAATTTAATCAAGGACAACTGGCCCCAAGGTCAGACATCCTTAAATAAACAAATTTGAACACAGACTCCTGCATTTCATGTTCCTGAGAGGAAATAGGACCCCTGATTGAGTCACGACTCTTTGAACATTTGTGACCAGAAAAGACACTGATTGATTCGTGGTGCCCTGTGCACACGTGACTGGAAGCGCGAGATCAGTGCCAATGAGATCTGTATAAGAAGGAGAGACAAAGATATTTCATCAGCAAAACCTCGAGGAGCAACGCCGCAGAAGAAGACCTCAAGCTCTGATGGGCCATCAATTGTACGAGAGACGAGTTGCTTTACAAAAGTTAGGCTTTAATAAACTAGAACTTAGCCCTGCGGTCGTCTACAATAAACTGGACGGCCGCCGGGCATTTGACTATTTATACCTCGGCCAGGAGGCGTGGTTAACTCAGCCTCTCCACCAATCGGTCGAGAGGCACATGACCGACCAGGGCCAATGGTAAGCCGGTGTTCTGCCCCAATGGCAGACAGGTATGCAAATCATATCACCACAAGCTCTGAGCTTGACGAAATGTGTTCCCTCTCTACACCTGGCCAGTGCAAGTGTGCAGACATCCCTACATCCTTCAGATAAGCTTTGCAGTTAAAATCTATACTTGAAAACTTATAATGGTAGACTTAGAGGGGAATAGAAGCATTCACGTGTGTGATATAGCGTAAAAGAATCAGTCTTGTCGAGGCCATTAGTACTTAAGTTTTTTGATTTAAAGATAATGTTGTGTCCATCATTTGACTGGAGCAAAGGTCCCAATCAACACCCCCTTTCACTACCTCTCGTTGCCAGTTATTTTGGGTAGTCAAAATCACTCGTGTTAATGATTTACGCATTTCACATATTTCTTCCTCCAGCAACTCCTCTCCACTATCAGTTCCTCACCACAGGTTGTCTCCAGTTCCCCTTTATTTTAGATGCTGTGCACATTGCTGTGGCAGGTTAATCCTCTTTAATAGTTGCCACTTTTATTCTTTTTTAACAGACCTCTTATACTTTTGTTTTATGGGTCAATTTGTTCTCCAACCATTTGTGTTGGCCTTGTTCTTGAACTCGGTCGGATGTTTACTCTCACCTCCCCTTTGTCTTCAGACGTGTTATTTTCACAGGATACCTCCACACCGGTCCCAGCCCCTGTTTTGACCGCTCACAGTCGATTCCAGTGCTTCTCCATGGGATTCTACTGAACTCCTGCTGAAGGTGCTGCAAGATATAGGAATGCTGTTCTCAGTAAGTCATAATCCATTATAGAGGTTTTTACAAAGGGAATGTAATGAAAGGGTTAGTGCTCTCAATTACCTTTAAGTGAATCTATGTTGGCAATGTTCAGTTCGTATAAAGGATTCCAGTCAGTCGGTGTTTTAGCTGATAAGGAGGTTCAGTGGAGGGCACAATCTGTCTTTGTTTCTTCAGCCTTGAGAGTTACCATAGATCCCTCAGCAGTGAGATCAGTGAGATATGAATTACAGAATATCGACAATGGTAATTCAGCCCATCATTCCAGATCTAGCTCTTTGTTAGAACAGCCAAATTAGACCATAGCCACGTCCCGCAATTTTATTTTCCCTTCAAATATTTATACGATTATTTCCATGTAATACTGAATCTGCTTCTGCCAGTCTTTCAGGCAATCCTGCCCAGTTTCCCACTAGCTCCATGAGAAATTGTTTCCTTGCGTCATTTCCGGTTATTTTGGTCATCAATTAATTAATTGATTGGTTGATTTATTGTCACATGTACTGAAGTACAGTGCAAAGTATTTTTCTGCGGCCAAGGGAACGTACACAGTAGCAGACAAAAAAAATAATTGACAGAGTACATCAACAAATGGTGATTGGTTACAGTGCGGAACAGAGGCAAAACAAAGCAAATACATGAGCAAGAGCAGCATAGGGCGTCGTGAATAATGTTCTTGCAGGGAACAGATCAGTCCGAGGGGGAGTCGTTGAGTAGTCTCGTAGCTGTGGGGAAGAAGCTGTTCCTATGTCTGAATGTGCGGGTCTTAAATCTGTGTTCATTGGTTAGTACTCCTTCTGGTCCTTATCCATTAGCACCATTCATGATTTTGATCTCTCCTATGCTACCTCATAACATTATTTTCTGTATATAGACCAACTCCAATTTATCTCGTCTATCCCTATAACTGTAATCTCACATCCCTGGTACCATTCCAGTAAGTCTCCACTGAGTACTCACTTATAGTTGGTTGTCAGAGAAAGGGACTGGCGGTTGGAGAGGGTGATACGAGTGAGTAGGGTTGATAGTTGGAGAGGATCACATACGGTATGTGGCACAGGTACAAGCCAAGGCCAAAGAGCCCATGCCAGTGTGTTCCACTTGAGCCTCGTTGCATCTTTTCTCATCTAAATCGACCAATGTACCACTCTATTCCCTTCTCCCTCAAATGCTTGTCCCGCTTCTATATTATTAATTTCAACCACTTTCTGAGAGCAAACTCCATATTCTCACCACTCTGTGTAAAGAAGTCTCTTCTGAATCTCCGGTTAGGCTTCTTGTTGACTATATTATTTTGATGGCCTCTAGTTTTCTCTTTTCAAGAGACCCAGTCTTCTATTTCCAAGAGGAGAGAGACCCAGCTTGTCAATCCTTTCCTGATAATGTCACCCACACATTTCCAGTATCATCCGTGTAAATCGTTTCTGCATCCTTCGCATTGCCTGCATATCCCTTTTATAATCTGGTAATCAGAATTGCACTCGTGCATTAAGTGTGGTTTCACCAAGGTTAAGCATAACTTCTCCTTTTATTCTATTCCTCCAGATATTAAGCCTTTTTTATGGCCTTGTTTAACCTGTTTGGGGAAAAATTAATGGTTTGTCCATTTGCCCTTCATGTTCATTCTCTTATTTCCCATTTCTTTTGCTTTGCCATTGCCATTTTGATCCATGGATTTTTAATGAACATATACCTTTAAGTCGAGCAGAGGAAGTGAGGAACTCAAAAGTTGCAAAAGAGTACACTGTGCTATTGGAGATTTAGCTTTTGATGAGCTGAACTCAGACTTTGTGGGCAGATGAGAGATCGGAGGAATTTGGTTTGGTTGCTTGGCTGGTGGCCAATAAATTGTCCAAAGGCCGTATTCTACCCGGTGACAGGTGGTGACTAGGTCCTGACATTGTGGAATGGTTTTCAGAGAACACAGAAAGGAAAAATTGGGTCCTATACCTAGAGAGGATAGGCTATGGGCTTCTATCCATCTTTCTCTCCCTCTTTTTCCACAAAAGCTGCCTAGCTGCTGTTTACTGAACCTGAAGAGACATTTTGAGATCTGGATGTGAAAACCATTCCAGGCTGAAAACAAAAATCTCCAACTGAAGGCCGGGACTGAAGGAAGGTGAAGAAAACTGGATGATGTCCATCCGAAACAGAGATTTTTATCCCTTTTATTTTTCTTCACACCCCTCTTTCCCCTCTGTGTTTGTCTGTCTTGTGTGTGTGTGTAATGGGTGGAGTGAGTTAAAACTCAGGGGTTAGTAATGAATTAATAGTCAACCAGTTGCATTTGCTGCCGGTTTACTCATAGTTATTGCTATTAATAAAAATTAATTGTGTTTAAATTTACTGATTCCTACAGAACACCACACCTTCTGCTCCTCTGAATTAGTACTCTTTACGCCCACTCACTGCTTTTCTGTCTTGAAGCCAGTTCGCAATCCATTCTGCCACTTGTCCCCAGACTCTACATTCCCTGATCTTATTATTGGTCTATTATGAGGCATCTTATTGAAGGCTTTCTGAAAATCTAGATTAATTACATTACCATTGTCTACCCTCTATGTTACCACATCAACAAACTTAATAAGATCAATCGAAAGATGTGCTTGTTAGGTGAATTGGATATTCTGAATTCTCCCTCAGTGTACCCGAACAGGCGTCATAGTGTTGCGACTGAGGAATTTTCACAGTAATTTCATTACGGTGTTAATGTAAGCCAGGGGTGGGCAAACTATGGCCCGCGGGCTGCATGCGGCCCGCCAAAGGTATTTCACCCACACCATCCCATTACCATTTCACCCTCTTCCTGCTCGCTCCCTCCCGTTAACAGCTCACCTTCACCAGCACCAACCCACGTTCTCCCATCCCACCCACTCCAGCTAGCAACCCGCACTGTCCAACTATCTAGAAATGAAAAATACAGTAACAAATAGTTAGCATGGATTTCAATAGGGAAATATTTGCTTGATAATAATATAATAATCAAGTCATTTAAAAAAAAAAAAAAAGAATTTTAATTTTTTTATTTTTATTTTTTTATTTTTTTTTTAAGGTTAATGGGGGGGCTGTTGGGTTACTTACTGGTATAGGGTGGATACGTTGACTTGAGTAGTGTGATCATTGCTCGGCACAACATCGAGGGCCGAAGGGCCTGTTCTGTGCTGTACTGTTCTATGTTCTATATGAGGCACCCAGAATCATAACCGGGTGAAGTAATTATTTTACTTAATATACTATGCGGCCCTTTGTGAATTGTGAATTTCTGAATGTGGCCCTTGCACGGAAAAGTTTGCCCACCCCTGATGTAAGCCTACATGTGGCACTCATAAAGATTATTATATTATTATCAAGCAAATATTTCCCTATTGAAATCCATGCTAACTATTTGTTACTGTATTTTTCATTTCTAGATAGTTGGACAGTGCGGGTTGCTAGCTGGAGTGGGTGGGATGGGAGAACGTGGGTTGGTGCTGGTGAAGGTGAGCTGTTAACGGGAGGGAGCGAGCAGGAAGAGGGTGAAATGGTAATGGGATGGTGTGGGTGAAATCCGTGGAAGACGAGCTGGAAGCTCTGTATAAACTATACTCTCTGCCAATCCTTTCTGGCTTATCACCTGATCCCCTCCCAGGGATGGATCAGATTGTTGATGCTTTATTGTAGAAGTGGCTATTAAATTTGTTTGCTGGTCTCCAAAGAACAAGCTGTTGTAGATATTATGGTTTAAGAAAAGAGCATTTGCCATTTGTGTACTTCACAGAGGAGAATATAGAATGAGGATGAACATGAAAGTCTAAACATACAAGTCTACGCTTGCATTCATCCAGCCTTGGCTCTGAGCAAAGAAGAAAATCAAGAACACAATAATTGACCAGCAAACTGTACAAGGCTGCTCTTTTTTTTATTCACTGTCAGGATGTGGGCGTTACTGGCAAGGCCTCGTTACCTTGGACACAACTCAGCGGTCTCTAGACAGAGGGCAACACGTGCTGGTGTGGGACTAGACTCACTAATAGACCAGAACAGGTCAGGGTGGCAGGTTACATTCCCTCAAGGACATTGAGCGCCTCCACGTTTACAGCTCCCGATGTTTTAAACATTGAATCAGAATTCTCAAACGAGTGGCATTAGAACTAATAGTTACAACAGATAATAGAAGCTACATTAGTAGTCCGGTAACGTAACCTATGTAGCACTGCCCATGCCAGGACTCCATCTACTGGATAAAATAGTACTGAGGAAGAGGCACAGCACTGAGAGTCAAAGTGACTGTTCAGTTTGTGAGTAACACTCGGCTGTAAATCCAAATGAATTCTCCCCCCCCCCCCCCCCACTCCGCCCCCCACCCCCCCCCACCCCCCTCCCTGTCTCCTCCCCCCACCCCTCCACCATCACTTTGGCAGGAGATTTCTCAAATTATTATTCTATCAAGGGATGTGAGCATCACTGACAAGGCCAGGATTTAATTCTCATCTCTAATTGCCCTTCAGAAAGCGGTGGTGAGCTGCCTTCTTGGACTGCTGCAGTCCATCTGGTCCAGGTACCTCCACAGTGCTGTTAGGGAGAGAGTTCCAGGATTTTGGTCCAGCGACAGTGAAGGAACGGTGGTCCTGTTTCAAGTCGGGATGGCTTGAAGGGAACTGGCAAGTGGTGGCATTCTCATGCGCCTGCTGCCCTGGGTGGCAGAGGTCACAGGTTCGGAAGGTGCTGTCTGTGGAGGCTTGGTGAGATTAGCAAGTGCACCAGAGGAACAACAGGAATGGTTAGCGCATGGATACACTGGAACATCAGGCAACCATAAGAAGAATTAGGAGCCGGTGTAGGTATTTTGCCGATGGATCCTGATCTGCCATTCTGTAAGATCATGGCTGATCATCTTCATCAACTTCACTCTCCCTTGATCCTGTTGATGTTCAAAATCTATTGATCTCAGTCATGAATATGTTTAACAATTGAACATCCACAACTCTCAGAATTCCAACGATCTCCCTGGAGAGGAAGAAATCAAAAGTCTTGTGGTCCTGAGAAAGTTTTTTAAAGTGGGAAGGAATTCACCAAAGTGCAAGAGATGAATTCCCAGCTCTTTGTTTGTATCAAAGGGGATTTTATTCCTTTTTAAGATTAATTGTCACTGTTTGAAGCTCAAGTAATGACTTTCACTGAGCTAACAGCTAATTGGGAGGAGAAATTTAAAAGTTTGATTTGCTGAGCAGCAGGTGGAATACTGAAATATTATTTTTCGACTTTTGCTTTATAATGTTTAATTAGTGCCTTTCCTAATCCAGCATAGACACATTAGATAGCCATTGCCATTAAAGATGAGCCAATGTAGAAGTATGGGTGGCACGGTAGCGCAGTAGTTAGCACAGTTGCTTCACAGCGCCAGATATCCGGGTTCGATTCTGGCTTGGGTCACTGTCTGTGCGGAGTCTGCACGTTTTCTCCTAGTCTGCGTGGGTTTCCTCCGGGTGCTCCGAGTGCGTGGGTTTCCTCCGGATGCTCCGGTTTCCTCCCACAAGTCCTAAAAGACGTGCTGTTCGGTAATTTGGACATTCTGAATTCTCTCTCTGTGTACCCAAACAGGCGCCGGAATGTGGCGACTAGGGGCTTTTCACAGTAACTTCATTGCAGTGTTAATGTAAGCCTACTTGAAATGAAATGAAAAATGAAATGAAATGAAACTTGTGACAATAATAAGGATTATTATTGTGTATCAAACAAGTGTCAAACAATTGTATGAATAGATTATTGTTTCTAAACTTGACTTATTTGTGCTTAATGCTGACATTGGAATGGGGCAATATTCTATGCACCATTATCACTCACCTTGGTGGAAACAAGATTTCATCCCAAAAAAAGACAAAATTCTTTTGCTCTATTATTTGCCATAGTAGGCTTGGCTTATCGTCCTTCTTGAAAGTTGATGACATATTGGATTGTTACCTCCTTCCCCTTCTTCAGGTATCATGGACTTCCATTAGATTGGTCCAACATTTATGCTGGGCAAAGTAACGCAGTAGTTTTCCATTGCCTTCTGCAATATGGCTGACCAGGAAATACTGGACCACCTGCCATCAAGGACATTGGAAGGGGTTAGAGAATGGCGGTCAACACAGTTGGCCAGGTTATGCTTGTATTTTCCATGGCCATCAAATACTGAAGTGGCATTTGTGGTGTTCTTTATGTTGCTAATTTTAGGATGGTTGGCGTAGTATTCACAAAGACCACAAATAGCTTTTAAATTGAACAAAGCTATAAATGTATTACTACTACTTAATTGGATTCGACCCTTACTCCTATATAATATAGTTGATAATAAACATATAATTTACACTCATCTATTACTAATTTCTACACTGTTACATTTACTATGATCTGCTCTCACTCACACTCTTTCCTTCAGTTGTCCTCTAGCTTTCTCCTCAACCTCTCACCCACAAAGCATTGATGCCTTATATAGTTCGACATCTAGCTCCCTCTAGTGGTTGATTTAGACAGTATGTTAACCCTTACAGTTCCTTACATTTATGATAATGTCACAGCACTTGAAGCCAGAGCTACTGGATCTGATGTTGAGACATTACCACTACACCATAATGACCTTTCGGGTTGTTGGCCATGTTCCCGATATTCATTGCCTCCTGCATGATGATCATCAGCACTTTATCCTGAATCACTTAGCACTTCATGTGCACATCCAACTCCTCGGAGCCCAAGGTCCCTTAAATCAAATTAATAATTTACTTTGGCCATCTACTTTGCTATTCACCTTACTTAATTCAAATTACTGGATAATTCTAATCATTTAATGTAAAGAAATGACTGAATAATATGGACAAAAGAGTAAGGGTTGTATTTGATGCTTCAATATGTGCCCCCCCCCCCCCCCCACAACTTTGTTCCTCCCCTCCCCCACAACTTTGTTCCACCCCGCCTGCTCTCCAAAACCCATTCCCCATCCCCCACCCTAGGCTCTCCGATCATCCCCTCCAACCCACTAACAAGGCCTCTGTTCACCATGATCTTCTTGTGCGGGCCTGCTTGTACTCCCAGCAGTGCATCCTTCTATGTTTTGGCACTGCTTGGGACTGCTAGAGCCGCTGGTCAAGCAGATTGGACAGCACCTCTAGAGGGTGGGCCTCTGTTGACATTTTCTTGCGGACGGAGCGCCTCTCCTGCTATGTGAAAAGTTCTGGCCTTGGTCTCTCACGGGATTATGCGGGTGGGAAAGTTTTTTGGTTTTTTAAAATGTTTTTTTATTGAGTTTTCATATTTTATATACAACATATTACAAATTATTAGAGAAAAAAAAACACACACAAAAATTAACATGTATATTTACAGGTAAGCATCTTCATAAAAACAATTGTGGCTGCCCCCTTTAGCCAGCATACATATTTTGCATTCCCCAATATGGCCGAGGCACATGTTTATAGGCATTTATTTATAGTTTGGTTTTGGGCCTTAGCTTGCCATCAAACCCCCATAACGAACCCCCCCCCCCCCCCCCCCCCCCCCCCCCCCCCGGCTACCTTCCCCCGATTCCCGTCCATTTTCCCCTGATTCTTGGCCACCCGACTATTCTTCCTCTTGTTCGTTGGCCACAAACAGGTCCCGGAACAATTGCATGAATGGCTCCCACGTTCTGTGGAAGCCGCCGTCTGACCCTCTGATGGCGAATTTGATTTTCTCCATTTGGAGAGATTCCGAGAGGTCGAACAGCCAGTCTGCAGCTCTGGGCGGTGCTGCTGACCGCCAGCCAAACAGGATTCTACGGCGGGCGATCAGGGAGGCAAAGGCAAGGGCGTCCGCCCTCCACCCCAGGAATAGATCTGGCTGGTCTGAAACCCCGAAGACCTCCACTATCGGGCATGGCTCCACCCTCACCCCCACCACTTTGGACATAGCCTCGAAGAAGGCTGTCCAGTACTCCACAAGTCTGGGGCAAGACCAGAACATGTGGGCGTGGTTGGCCGGGCCTCTTTGGCACCGTTTACATCTGTCCTCCACCTCTGGGAAGAACCTACTCATACGGTTTCTTGTTAAGTGGGCTCTATGTACCACTTTTAGTTGCGTCAGGCCGAGCCTTGCGCACGTGGAGGTGGAGTTGACCCTATGCAGTGCTTCGCTCCAAAGTCCCCACCCAATCTCCATCCCAGGTCGTCCTCCCATTTCATTCTTGTTGCGTCCAGTACGGTGTCATCCCTTTCTACCAGTCGGTCATACATGTCGCTACAGTTCCCTTTCTCTAGGATACTTGCGTCCAGTAGGTCTTCCAGTAGTGTCTGTCGTGGCGGTTGTGGGTACGTCCTTGTCTCCTTTCGTAGGAAGTTTTTGAGTTGCAGGTACCGTAGCTTGTTCCCCCCAGCTAGTCGAAATTTCTCTGTCAGTTCGTCCAGTGTTGCGATCCTGTCGTCCGTGTATAGGTCCCTGACTGTCAGTGTCCCCCCGTCCTGCCTCCACCTTTTGAAGGTGGCGTCAGTCAGTGCTGGTGTGGACCTATGGTTGTTGCAGATGGGAGCCTTGTCCGACATTTTGGTCAGGCCAAATTGCTGCCGCAGTTGGTTCCAGGATTGGAGAGTGGCTGTCACCACTGGGCTGCTGGAGTGTTTTTTGGGTGGGGATGGGAGTGCTGCCGTGGCGAGGGCCCGGAGGGAGGTCCCCATGCAGGAGGCCTCCTCCGCACGCACCCACTCGGCTTCTGGCTCCTGGATCCATCCCCTTACTCGCTCGGCTGTTGCCGCCCAGTGGTAGAATTGTAGATTCGGGAGGGCTAGCCCCCCCCTGGATTTTGTTTTTTGTAGGACCTTCTTTGGGATCCTAGCATTTTTACCCCCCCATACGAACGCCATGATAAGTTTGTCCAGCACTTTGAAAAAGGCCTTGGGGATGTAGATCGGAATGGATCTAAACAGGAAGGGGAACCTGGGCAGTACGTTCATTTTGATCGTCTGGACTCTCCCCGCGAGGGAGAATGGGAGTGTGTTCCATCTTTGCAGGTCCTTTTTTACTTCCTCCGTCAGGCTGGTGAGGTTCCATTTGTGGATCCCTTTCCAGTCATGGGCTATTTGGATCCCCAGGTAGCGGAATTTGTGTCGGGCTTGTTTGAACGGCAGCTCCTTTAGTGCTGCCCCCCCCCCCTTGCGGGTGTACTGGGAAGATCTCACTTTTGCTCATGTTGAGTTTGTAGCCCGAGAAGGCTCCAAACTCTTTCAGGAGCGCGATGATTCCGTCCATGCTGCTTTGTGGGTCCGAGATATAGAGGAGCAGATCATCTGCATAGAGTGAGACTCTGTGCTCTCTGCCTCCCCTTCGGATCCCCCTCCAATTTTCTGCTGCCCTGAGCGCGATTGCTAGCGATTCGATTGCTAGTGCGAACAGCAGCGGAGACAGTGGGCATCCTTGTCTGGTGCCCCTGTGCAGCTGGAAGTATTGGGAGTTGGTATTGTTGGTCCATACACTCGCCATGGGAGTGTTGTATAGGAGCTTTACCCAAGCGGTGAACCCTGTTCCAAGCCCGAACCGCTCCAGTACCTCTATGAGGTATTTCCATTCGACTCTGTCGAAGGCCTTTTCTGCGGCGGGTGGGAAAGTTAGGGCAGATAGATGATCGGTCGTGATTATATCGAATGGTGGAGCAGGCTCGAGGGCCAATCTGCTGCTATTGCTTCTCTTCGTATAATAACTGCTTCTTAGGTACACTGTCATTTGTTTGATTGCATTCCTGCAAACTACATTGGCATTTGCGTGGGTTTCCTCCGGGTGCTCAGGTTTCTTCCCACAGTCCAAAGATGTGCAGCTCAGGTGGATTGGCCATGATAAATTGCCCTTAGTGTCCAAAATTGCCCTTAGTGTTGGGTGGGGTTACTGGGTTATGGGGATAGGGTGGAGGTGTTGACCTCGGGTAGGGTGCTCTTTCCAAGAGCCGGTGCAGACTCGATGGGCCGAGTGGCCTCCTTCTGCACTGTAAATTCTATGATAATCTATGATACTCTCCTATGTTAATGGTGCTACTCAAATGCAAATTGCTTTTGTTAATTTGCTTCTGTCTTGCACTGAACAGTAAGGTCGTGGGCCGAGAGTTTTGTGTTGGTAATGAATTTTCAGAGGTTCCTTAAACTTTGGACCTAAACTGACTTTCCCGCAGGTTGCTGGCAGCATTGTTTGTCAGCAGCAACAACAACAACAATTGTACGGAATGCTAATCACATATTCCTTTAATGGTCGCACCAGGAGCTGAGGATGCATCGTTATAATCAAGTCTAATCAGTCGGTGACAGACCATTGCTGTATCTGATTAACACTGATGAAACCACCCTGCGGGTTTTTTTATATATGTAGGAGGGTGGCTGGTGTAAGAGGAACGGTGTCAAACAGATAACAGCACTTCAAGAGCTGGTTGCTGTAATTGATATGTTAATTCGATGGTAAGCAGAACATAAAGAAACATTCACAGTCAGAAAACACTAACTGGGCCAACGTGTTTGAGCCAGCCGTGGAGATATATAGAAATATGCGAGCCAACTTTCTTAATGAAAACATCCCCCTGGTTTGGTTTTATTAGCAGCATGAGAGACATGTACCGGCTATGTAATTAAACCTGAGCAGGTGTCGGTGGCTGATAGGCCTTTGTGAAATAACACGAGAGCGTCTTGACGGTGCTGTTCCATTACTGACTTCCTGTTGTATCATTTTGGAATGTGCTTTATTTATGGAGTTTGATGATGAATTGAGCCAAAGCCTCATTGTTTGCATCTTGTGGAGATTGCTTCCTGGCTGCTTTTGTTAACGCTTTATAGGCAAGACTATTGGATCTGACAACTTAATAGTCACCGGGGCTTCAAGAACATAATTGTGTTGGCTCTTCATGATGCATTAATATGGTAAATCCATAGATCATTAATATTTGAAACCAATTTAGCCTGGTTCAGAAATCTGCACCTCAAATCCAAAAGTAAATAGGAACTCGTGCTTTAGTATTCCTTCAGATATGAATGAAGGAACTTGGGTGAAGTACATTGATTCATCTCATTGCTCTTCTCTCATTCATCAAACTGCATTTCTGCGAGATTTTTAATGTCGGCGCTCCCACTTAAAGAAGACTATTTTAAAATAGAACATATTTTATTTCTATTTTTATCAACTGAGAGGGTGTCAATGCTGACCAGTAGATCATTTATTTCTAATTTTAGCACACTGTCAATGTCAAGGACACCCAGGTCAGCTTTACTGTGGAGTGAATGTGACACACAAACTCCCCTCAGAGCGCGCTTCAGCCTACAATCTCAGACAACTTGATAATCAAGCTTTCAAAGCTCCGGCAACTCACGCCATTTCTGCTTCTCCTCCCAATGCACTTCTTTGTCCTGCTTGATTGTTGACCCAAATGTTTGGTCGAGGTCTCATCAGTTGGTAAATGTTAAATTTGCTGCCGTCAAATTTTTGAGTCATGGCCTTAAAGAATTATAGTTATACCTGCAGAGTAGTAAACGGGAGGCAGTGGCATTGTGGTAATGTCTCTGGAATAGTAATCCAGAATCCCCGACTAAAGGCCTGTGGACAAAAACAGAAAATACTTGACAATCTCAATGGGCTTGACAGCATCTATGGAGAGAGAGGCCTCCTTCTGCACTGTAGGGATTCTGTGTTCTAGAAGGGAGCTAATGTTTTGAGTCTGGATGACTCTGTGTCAAAGCTAAAGAGAACTAGAAATTGGATCAGATTTATACTGTTGTGTGTGGGGGGAGGTGGGTGCGGGGAGCAGTGAGGCTGGATAGGAGGCCAGCGGTAGGTGGAGATTGACAAAGGTGTCAGGCACAGAAAGACAAAGGGAATGTAAATGGGGGTAATTAAGGGCAAGAAGAGTGCAAGAGTGACAGATTTTTAAACATTTTCTGTAAATTTTGAAATTGTCCCCAGCACACCAAGATCTGAATCATTAACAGATATCAGAAAAAGGAAGGGTTACAACATTGGGAAAGGCCACTCAAACCTTCCTCCGACCCCAAAAATATCCATTGACCATTGCTCTCTGCTTCCTATTATTCAGCCAATTTTGTATTTACATTGCTACTGTCCCTTTTATACCATGCGCTATAACCTTCTTCACAGGTCTGTTGTGTGGCACTGTGCCGAATGCTTTCTGAGAGTCCATGTCCACCACATCAACAGCTTTACCCTCTTTGGCTCTTTCTGTTACCTCTTCAAACAAAATCCAGCAAGTTAGTCAAACATGGCTTCCCCTTTAGCAATCCATGCGGCCTCTTCCTAATCAACACACATGTTTCCATGTGACTACTAATTCTATCTCAAATAATTGTTTCCGGAAGCTTGCCCACCACTGAAGTTAACCTGACTGGTCTGTGATTGTTGCGGCCATTGTTACAACCGCTTTTGCAATTCTCTACTCCACTGGCACCTCCACTGAGCCGAGAGATAACTGGAAGATTATGGCTGAAGCCCCTGCAATTTCCATTCTCACTCCCTTTATCCTTGGATGCATCTCATCTGGGCCCGGAGCCTTGTCAACTTCCATTCTCATTTCCTTTATATCCTTGGATGCATCCCATCTGGTCCCGGTGCCTTGCACTGATAGTCTATTTGCCACTTCCTCCTTAACAATTTAAAACACTTCTGGGGCAGTTTCCTTGCCTGTCACCAAGTCCTGGATAGCATCTACCTTCTTTGTCAAGATGGATGCAAAATATTAATTTTAATACCTCAGCCATGTCCCTTGCCGCCCTGTGTTACTGCACCTTTAAATCCTGAATTGTCCCTACTCCTCATACCAGCCTTTTACTATTTATATGCCTATAGAAGACTTAGGATTCATAGAACATAGAACATAGAACAGTACAGCACAGAACAGGCCCTTCGGCCCTCGATGTTGTGCCGAGCAATGATCATCCTACTCAAACCCACGTATCCATCCTATACCCGTAACCCAAGAACCCCCCCCCCCCTTAACCTTACTTTTTAGGACACTACGGGCAATTTAGCATGGCCAATCCACCTAACCCGCACATCTTTGGACTGTGGGAGGAAACCGGAGCACCCGGAGGAAACCCACGCACACACAGGGAGGACGTGCAGACTCCGCACAGACCGTGACCCAGCCGGGAATCGAACCTGGGACCCTGGAGCTGTGAAGCATTTATGCTAACCACCATGCTACCGTGCTGCCCAATTCCCCTTTATGTTGGCTGCCAGTCTTTTCTCATAATCCCTCTTTGCTTGTTTCCTCCTCCCTTCTGTATGCCTCTTGGTTCTCAAATGTATTTTCTACCTGATATCTGTCACTTTGTTTGCACTGAGTGCTGAGCTTGTGGCATTTGAGTGCTACAGTGAGAGTTTGGTGACTGAGGGAGTAAAAGGGTTATTTAAAGTCTAGTATTTCTTTTATTTAGTTAATTAACTTAAAAGTTGCTGTTTGGTCTATAAGAAGGTGAATTTTGAATCAGCTTTAAACAAGGTTCTACTTGGACTTACTTGCAGCTGGAGCTTGTTAATTAGTTAATTGCATTAGGCCAGTTTTTAGAAGCTAGAGTCACAGTATAAATAGGGGCTAGATACAGTGCAGACTTTGTTTGCACTGAGTGCTGAGCTTGTGGCATTTGAGTGCTACAGTGAGAGTTTGGTGACTGAGGGAGTGCTGAGCTTGTGGCATTTGAGTGCTACAGTGAGAGTTTGCTGACTGAGGGAGTGCTGAGCTTGTGGCATTTGAGTGCTACAGTGAGAGTTTGGTGACTGAGGGAGTTAGGTGAGGAGGGAGTAAGGTACTCCTTTCATTTAATTTCCTATATTTATCAAAGAGCGTGAAGGGAACCAGGAGTTTAGAGTACAGCTGACTGGGAGCAGAGTCGGAGGGCGGAGGTCCAGTTGGTCCACAGGGCAGCTAATTCTGTAAAGTAAGAGGGGATGGAGGCTAGGGCAGTTGCATGCTCCTCCTGTAGGATGTGGGTGGTGAGGGATACCACTGGTGTCCCCGCTGACTATACCTGCGGGAAGTGCACCCAACTCCAGCTCCTCAGAGACCGTGTTAAGGTACTGGAGCTGGAGCTGGATGAACTTCGGATCATCCGGGAGGCAGAGGGGGTCATAGAGAAGAGTTACAGGGAGGTAGCCACACCAAAGATACTGGACAAGAGTAGCTGGGTTACAGTCAGGGGAAAGAAAACTAACAGGCAGACAGTGCAGGGATCCCTCGTGGCCATTCCCCTTCAAAACAAGTATACCGTTTTGGATGCTGTTGGGGGGGATGACCTACCGGGGGAAGGCCCCAGCGGCCAGGTCTCTGGCACTGAGTCTGGCTCTGGGGCTCAGAAGGGAAGGGGGGAGCATAGAAAAGCAATAGTAATAGGAGATTCAATGGTTAGGGGAATAGATAGGAGATTCTGTGGTCGCGAGCGAGACTCCCGAAAGGTATGTTGCCTCCCGGGTGCCAGGGCCAGGGATGTCTCTGATCGTGTCTTCAGGATCCTGAAGGGGGAGGGTGAGCAGCCAGAAGTCGTGGTGCACATTGGTACCAACGATGTAGGTAGGAAAAAGGGTGTGGAGGTAATAAACAAGTTTAGGGAGTTAGGCTGGAAGTTAAGGGCCAGGACAGACAGAGTTGTCATCTCTGGTTTGTTGCCGGTGCCACGTGATAGCGAGGCTAGGAATAGGGAGAGAGTGCAGTTGAACACGTGGCTGCAGGAATGGTGTAGGAGGGAGGGCTTCAGGTATTTGGATAATTGGAGCGCATTCTGGGGAAGGTGGGACCTGTACAAGCAGGACGGGTTGCATCTGAACCAGAGGGGCACCAATATCCTGGGGGGGAGGTTTTCTAGTACTCTTCGGGAGGGTTTAAACTAATTTGGCAGGGGAATGGGAACCGGATCTGTAGTCCAGCAACTAAGGTAGACGATAGTCAGGACGCCAAAGCACGTAGTGATGCAGTGGGGAAGGTAACAATGACAAAGGAGAGTACTTGCAGGCAAGGAGATGGGTTGAAGTGTGTATACTTTAATGCAAGAAGCATCAGGAATAAGGTGGGTGAACTTAATGCATGGATCGGTACTTGGGACTACGATGTGGTGGCCATCACGGAAACTTGGATAGAAGAGGGGCAGAAATGGTTGTTGGAGGTCCCTGGTTATAGATGTTTCAACAAGATTAGGGAGGATGGTAAAAGAGGTGGGGGGGTGGCATTGTTAATTAGAGATAGTATAACAGCTGCAGAAAGGCAGTTCGAGGGGGATCTGCCTACTGAGGTAATATGGGTTGAAGTTAGAAATAGGAAAGGAGCAGTCACCTTGTTGGGAGTGTTCTATAGGCCCCCCAATAGCAGCAGAGATGTGGAGGAACAGATTGGGAAACAGATTCTGGAAAGGTGCAGAAGTCACAGGGTAGTAGTCATGGGCGACTTCAACTTCCCAAACATTGAGTGGAAACTCTTTAGATCAAATAGTTTGGATGGGGTAGTGTTTGTGCAGTGTGTCCAGGAAGCTTTTCTAACACAGTATGTAGATTGTCCGACCAGAGGGGAGGCCATATTGGATTTAGTACTTGGTAATGAACCAGGGCAGGTGATAGATTTGTTAGTGGGGGAGCATTTTGGAGGTAGTGACCACAATTCTCTGACTTTCACTTTAGTAATAGAGAGGGATAGGTGCGAGCAACAGGGCAAGGTTTATAATTGGGGGAAGGGTAAATACAATGCTGTCAGACAAGAATTGAAGTGCAGAAGTTGGGAACATAGGCTGTCAGGGAAGGACACAAGTGAAATGTGGAACTTGTTCAAGGATCAGGTACTGCGTGTCTTTGATATGTATGTCCCTGTCAGGCAGGGAAGAGATGGTCGAGTGAGGGAACCATGGTTGACAAGAGAGGTTGAATGTCTTGTTAAGAGGAAGAAGGAGACTTATGTAAGGCTGAAGAAACAAGGTTCAGACAGTGCGCTGGAGGGATACAAGATAGCCAGGAGGGAACTGAAGAAAGGGATTAGGAGAGCTAAGAGAGGGCATGAAAAATCTTTGGCGGGTAGGATCAAGGAAAACCCCAAGGCCTTTTACACATACGTGAGAAATATGAGAATGACTAGAGTGAGAGTAGGTCCGATTAAGGACAGTAGCGGGAGATTGTGTATTGAGTCTGAAGAGATAGGAGAGGTCTTGAACAAGTATTTTTCTTCAGTATTTACAAATGAGAGGGGCCATATTGTTGGAGAGGACAGCGTGAAGCAGACTGATAAGCTTGAGGAGATACTTGTCAGGAAGGAAGATGTGTTGCGCGTTTTGAAAAACTTGAGGATAGACAAGTCCCCCGGGCCTGACGGGATATATCCAAGGATTCTCTGGGAAGCAAGAAATGAAATTGCAGAGCCGTTGGCAATGATCTTTTCGTCCTCGCTGTCAACAGGGGTGGTACCAGAGGATTGGAGAGTGGCGAATGTCGTGCCCCTGTTCAAAAAAGGGAATAGGGATAACCCTGGGAATTACAGGCCAGTTAGTCTTACTTCGGTGGTAGGCAAAGTAATGGAAAGGGTACTGAGGGATAGGATTTCTGAGCATCTGGAAAGGCATTGCTTGATTAGGGATAGTCAGCACGGATTTGTGAGGGGTAGGTCTTGCCTTACAAGTCTTATTGAATTCTTTGAGGAGGTGACCAAGCATGTGGATGAAGGTAAAGCAGTGGATGTAGTGTACATGGATTTTAGTAAGGCATTTGATAAGGTTCCCCATGGTAGGCTTATGCAGAAAGTAAGGAGGCATGGGATAGTGGGAAATTTGGCCAGTTGGATAACAAACTGGCTAACCGATAGAAGACAGAGAGTTGTGGTGGATGGCAAATATTCAGCCTGGAGCCCAGTTATCAGTGGCGTACCGCAGGGATCAGTTCTGGGTCCTCTGCTGTTTGTGATTTTCATTAACGACTTGGATGAGGGAGTTGAAGGGTGGGTCAGTAAATTTGCAGATGATACGAAGATTGGTGGAGTTGTGGATAGTGAGGAGGGCTGTTGTCGGCTTCAAAGAGACATAGATAGAATGCAGAGCTGGGCTGAGAAGTGGCAGATGGAGTTTAACCCTGACAAGTGTGAGGTTGTCCATTTTGGAAGGACAAATCTGAATGCGGAATACAGGGTTAATGGTAGGGTTCTTGGCAATGTGGAGGAGCAGAGAGATCTTGGGGTCTATGTTCATTGTTCTTTGAAAGTTGCCACTCAAGTGGATAGAGCTGTGAAGAAGGCCTATGGTGTGCTAGCGTTCATTAGCAGAGGGATTGAATTTAAGAGCCGTGAGGTGATGATGCAGCTGTACAAAACCTTGGTCAGGCCACATTTGGAGTACTGTGTGCAGTTCTGGTCACCTCATTTTAGGAAGGATGTGGAAGCTTTGGAAAAGGTGCAAAGGAGATTTACCAGGATGTTGCCTGGAATGGAGAGTAGGTCATACGAGGAAAGATTGAGGGTGTTAGGCCTTTTCTCATTAGAACGGAGAAGGATGAGGGGCGACTTGATAGAGGTTTATAAGATGATCAGGGGAATAGATAGAGTAGACAGTCAGAGACTTTTTCCCCGGGTGGAACACACCATTACAAGGGGACATAAATTTAAGATAAATGGTGGAAGATATAGAGGGGATGTCAGAGGTAGGTTCTTTACCCAGAGAGTAGTGGGGGCATGGAATGCACTGCCTGTGGTAGTAGTTGAGTCGGAAAATTTATGGACCTTCAAGCGGCTATTGGATAGGTACTTGGATTAGGGTAGAATAAGGGAGTGTAGGTTAACTTCTTAAGGGCAGCACGGTAGCATTGTGGATAGCACAATTGCTTCACAGCTCCAGGGTCCCAAGTTCGATTTCGACTTGGGTCACTGTCTGTGTGGAGTCTGCACATCCTCCCCGTGACTGCGTGGGTTTCCTCCGGGTGCTCCGGTTTCCTCCCACAGTCCAAAGATGTGCAGGTTGGGTGGATTGGCCATGACAAATTGTCCAAAATTCTATGATTAACCTAGGACAAAAGTTCGGCGCAACATCGTGGGCCGAAGGGCCTGTTCTGTGCTGTATTTCTCTATCTATCATGAGCACACACTTTTTTCTTACCACAATTTCTATCTCCTTTTTCACCCATGGAGCTCTGGATGTCTTTGCCATACTTTTCCCTTTTAAAAGTAACATACCTTGACTGTGTCCAGAGCATTTCTGTTTTGGGTGGTATTACCATCCCAGATGACACCCCAACAGTGGCGAGGATACTGGGCCGAAACCCCAGTATTTTAGGTTATCTTAAGACTGGAGAATGATTCACTCCAGGAGTGATTGCATGAAAAAAATAGGGCTTTGGTATTTCTAACACACAACTTTTATTATAAAGATTATAGAACCTTAGTTAGGCCACACTTGGAATACAGTGTTCAATTCTGGTTGACACCAGAAGGATGTGGAGGCTTTGGAGAGGGCACAGAAGAGGTTTACCAGGATGTTGCCTGGTATGGAGGGCATTAGCTATGAGGAGAGGATGGATAAACCCAGTTTGTTCTCACTGGAACAACGGAGGTTGAGGGGGCGACCTGATAGAGGTCTACAAGATTCTGAGGGGCATGGACAGAGTGGATGGTCTAAGCTTTTTCCCAGGGTGGAAGAGTCAATTACTCGGGGGCATAGGTTTAAGGTGCGAGGGGCAAAGTTTAGAGGAGATGTGTGAGGGAAGTTTTTTTACAGAGGGTAGTGGGTGCCTGGAACTTGCTGCTGTTGGAGGTGGTGGAAGCAGATACGATAATAGGATAGGAGTACAGGGATAGGGACCTCCGAAGTGTAGAAGGCTTTAGGGTAGGCAGACAGCATGGTCGGTGCAGGCTTGGTCAGCCAAAGGGCCTGTTCCTATGCTGTACTTTCCTTTGTTCTTTTTGTTGTTAACTTTTAACTTCACTTCCGAAAAAGAACAATTTACAATTACCCCTTAACTTAACTATACAATTTCCCATTAAACAACAAGAAAAGAAACTACAGCTCTCAATCCATCTTAAAATTAGCAGTGTGGTACAGACCAGATTCTGCCTCTTGCTGGAACCCCTCTCTCCACAGCTTCTCAAAATGTCGCTCTGCCTTCCTTGGCTCCACCCAGTAATGACCTCATCTCCCCAAGATAAAAAACAAAATCACTCTGCAGGCTGCAAAAGCACATTACCTCCCCAGGGACCTCCCCAGTCAAACCACAATCCATTAGCGTCAACTTAAAAAGACATTTCTTCATTCATTTCAACTGCTGGTTGCCAAAACCATCCAGTTCTGCAAACAGAATTATTTTTCCACAAACACATTCTAACCCCGGGCATTAACCCTTACATTTCCCAGTACATTTATAATCCACGTTTCCTACCATCTTCCAATCATCACACCTCCCTCCTTAAAAAAATGAATCAGCAATGTAAACAGATGGCTTCATTTTTAGAAACCCTTTTAACGGTACACATTTCTTAAGATTACACGAAACTTACATTCTATACGATATATCATTTTACATTTTTAATCCAGCAAACATCAACGTGAATATAGTCCATTTAGTCTTCTCACATGTTACAGTCACGGTCATGAATTTATCCACACCTTAGAGTGAGAGAGAATTCCAAAGTCGCGGAAAGCCTCCAAAATTGCATCATATTGTACACAACAAAAGCTTCATCAACAATTCAGTTATATGTGGTTGCCTGGCCCTGACAGTAGAATTCTTCATTTGATAGTAAGACAGGTTGTTGATCGATGCTGCAGCATTCATCATCAATTCTTCACATTTATCAACTGTTTTGTATTCTGCTTCCTTTGGGGTCTGTTGAGGATAGTCAAAAATATTTGGGAGCAGCTGGTGCATTCGGACAGTGCACAACAGTCGTTGCACGTTGAAAGTTTGCTGAATATTCTGGCTACATTTGTACCAGCCCTTCAGCCTCCAGATTTAGTATTCCACCACTGAAACAGTGAGACAGTTCCAATCCTTCACCTCTCCCTCCTGACCAGATCCGAGTATCATCACCTCCTGTGTTGCTACCATGATAGAAATTTGACTGTTCTTGGAGCTCCATAGTTCCTGCATTTTTTTTAATTGCCAGCTGTTTTCTTGCGATGAATTTCCTCTCTTGTTGAAGTTGTTGTCATTCCTCTTCTAGCTCATGCTGGTGTGCTGGATTTCCTGTGCAATTTGATGTTGGATCTTAGTTTTCTACTGAATCTGTCTTTCCAAGCTAGCTTTCTCTTCTGTGTAACATTACTGGTACCTTCTGCTTGATGAGACTCTAATACCAGCTGCTCCCTAGCCTTCAGCTCTTCATTAACTGTCAAGGGGTTCTGTTTGGCATTTAGGTAAATCAGCCACCTCCGTTTGTACCTGTGCTAACTTTAGTGGATTGAGCCAGTATGGATGTTGTTTAATGGGAATAACATTTCTTATATGTACATCATGTCGGTAGCACAGTGGTTAACATTGTTTCTTCACAGCTCCAGGGTCCCAGGTTTGATTCCCGGCTTGGGTCACTGTCTGGAGTATGCACGTTCTCCCCTTGTGTGCGTGGGTTTCCTCTGGGTGCTCCAGTTTCCTCCCACAGTCCTAAGATGTGCTGTTAGATAATTTGGACATTCTGAATTCTCCCTCTATGTACCCGAACAGGTGCCAGAATGTGGCGACGAGGGGCTTCTCACAGTTACTTCATTGCAGTGTTAGTGTTACATTGGATAGGTTAAGTGAATGGGCTAGGGTCTGGCAGATGGAATACAATGTTGACAAATGTGAGGTTATCCATTTTGGTAGGAATAAAGCAAACGGGATTATTATTTAAATGATAAAATATTAAAGCATGCCGCTGTGCAGAGAGACCTGGGTGTGCTAGTGCATGAGTCACAGAAAGTTGGTTTACAGATGCAACAGGTGATTAAGAAGGCAAATGGAATTTTGTCCTTCATTGCTAGAGGGATGGAGTTTAAGACTAGGGAGGTTATGCTGCAATTGTATAAGGTGTTAGTGGGGCCACACCTGGAGTATTATGTTCAGTTTTGGTCTCCTTACCTGAGAAAGGACGTACTGGCGCTGGAGGGTGTGCAGAGGAGATTCACTAGGTTAATCCTAGAGCTGAAGGGGTTGGATTACGAGGAGAGGTTGAGCAGACTGGGACTGTATTCTTTGGAATTTAGAAGGATGATGAAATGAAATGAAATGAAAATCGCTTATTGTCACAAGTAGGCTTCAAATGAAGTTACTGTGAATAGCCCCTTGTCGCCACATCCCGGCGCCTGTTCATGGAGGCTGGTACGGGAATTGAACCATGCTGCTGGCCTGCCTTGGTTCAAAGACAGCGATTTAGCCCTGCGCTAAACCAGGGGGATCTTAAAGTAACATATAAAATTATGAAGGGAGTAGATAGGATAGATGCGGGCAGGTTGTTTCCACTGGCGAGTGAAAGCAGAACGAGGGGGCATAGCCTCAAAATAAGGGGAAGTAGATTTAGGACTGAGTTTAGGAGGAACTTCTTCACCCAAAGGGTTGTGAATCTATGGAATTCCTTGCCCAGTGAAGCAGTTGAGGCTCTTTCATTAAATATTTTTAAGATAAAGGGAGAAAGTTTTTTTTAAGAATAAAGGGATTAAGGGTTGTGGTGTTCGGGCCGGAAAGTGGAGCTGAGTCCAAAAAAGATCAGCCATGATCTCATTGAATGGTGGAGCAGGCTCGAGGGGCCAGATGGCCTCCCCTGCTCCTAGTTCTTATGTTCCTATGTAAGCTTACTTGTGACAATAACGATTATTATTATTGTGCATTTTTATTTTTGTACTTCCCAATGGATGCCCACATACAGCTCTATGTGACTCTAATAACTTTTAGGTCATTTTCATAGAATCATAGAATTTACAGTGCAGAAGGAGGCCATTCAGCCCATCGAGTCTTCCCAGGCTCTTGCAAATAGCACCCAAGCCCACGCCCCCACCCTATCCCATAACCCAGTAACCCCACCTAACCTTTTCGACATTAAAGGGCAATTTATCATGGCTAATCCACCTAACCTGCACATCTTTGGACTGTGGGAGGAAACCGGAGCACTCGGAGGAAACCCACGCAGACACGGGGAGAACGTGCAGACTCCACACAGACAGTGACCCAGGTCGGGAATCGAACCTGGGACCCTGGAGCTGTGAGGCAACTGTGCTAACCACTGTGCTACTGTGCTGTCCATGATTTTCCTCTGAAAGGCAGCTCAATAATTTAACCCAATTTTTTAGTACTTCTTTATTATTTTATTTAACTTGAGGAGTGTCAAATTCAGAATCATTTGGATTTATCTCTTTCTGAGTTACAATGGCCAACAGCTCCGCCTTCTTTCCTTCTCTAACAAAATACCTTTTTAGCATATTAACATGACAAACTGAGAGTTTTCATTCTGTCTGGTGTTCTTACCAAATAAGTCACCTCACTCAATTTCCTTTTAATTTGATATGGCCCACTAAATCTTGCTTTTAATGAATCACCTACCATTGGTAACAATACTGGTACTTACTCTCCATTAACAAAACTAAGAATGTTTGATTTCTTATCTGCCTCTTTGTTCATCACCTGTTGTGACAATCTTAGATGTTTTCCAGCCAACTCACCAGCCATAGTTAATCTCTCCCTAAAGTTTGACACATAGTCCAACGATGTCATCTCTGACAGTTGATTCACCAATTTCGTTTTGATCAATTTAAGTGGATCTCCCACCTCATAACAAAAATAAATAAAAATGGACCGAATTCAGTTGAATCCCAATTGTAAATAGTACAAATGGAATTCTTTTTTCCCATTCCTCTGGATAATCCTGACTTTCGGCCCTCTACGTGGTCTTGAGAGTTTGATGTCATCTTTCTAATTGCCCTGGTAGTTCTGGATAATATGCCATTAAGTTAAATTGCTTTATTCCTAAGCTAACCATAACTTCTTTGAGTAACTTCAACATAAAATTGGATCCTTGATCTGATTGAATTTATTTCGGTAGTCCATATCTAGTAAGACATTTGGTATTTGGTTAACTCATATACAACCCTCTTAGATGTAATGTTTCTTAATGGAATTGCCTCCAGAAATCTAGTAGACACATCCATTATGGTCAACAGATACTAATTCCCATTTTTGGTTTAATAGGTATTAGGGATACTGGTTCATTACCGCAGGCATTGTCAAAGTCGGGGGAGCGTCCCGCGGGTGGGTTGTGGGTGGGTGTCAGGAGGGTCGCGGAGCCGTCTGTCGTGGCGGTCCCGATCCCGCAAATCCGCGTGCAACAGCCGGCTTTTAACTCTGCCAGCTGTGAGCAGCCTTCAAAATGGCCACAAACATATTTTTTAAAAGGTGGCCGCACTGCGCATGCGCACCAATGATCGGGCATGCATGCGCATTGCGGCCGCATTTTTTTTATCTGGTAGAAAGGCCGCTTGCAGCCGGCATAGTTAAAAGCCGGCTGCTGCTCGCTCTGCCCGGTTCGGAAGTGCTCGGTTCTTCTGAACGAAGCTAAGGTCGAGTTTCCCCACCGGCGACTAGCACCGTCGGACCTACCCACAGAGATCCACGCCATGGCCTCCACCTCGGAACTCGCCTGTATCTACAGCGTGCTCATCCTGCACGACGCTGAGGTCACTGGTGCCGAAGACAAACTCAATGCCCTGATTAAAACAGCTGGTGTGACCATTGAACCTTTCTGGCCTAGTCCAGGCTCCAAGTTCACCTACCTTATTCCGGATGCTCCTTGCTCCCTACCTATCACTTTGTTTGAACCAACACTACCCACATAGTCTGTGGCCAATTCAATTGTTTAGCCACTTTCTCAAATGAAATAAAATAGGGCTTCCACATGTTACTCATCGAATTTTGGAAGTACTTGAGTATATTCAAGCATATCCCTATATGTTTTTGACCAAGAATTATTTCTTCTCCCTCTAGACCTTCTTCAGCTTCTCACTTTAACTCCAACCTTTTAAGTTGATGTTCTCCTTGCACTGCCAATTTCCGAAGTTCAAATTCTCTCTCTCGTTCCTCATCCTTTTCTGCCTTTGCGAACCTTTCCATTACTTTTTGAAAAGCCCTCTCTTTTTTCCTTTTTTCCTTTTCTTTCCTCTCTTTTATCTTTTCTTCTGTCATTGGCAATCTCTACTTTTCCTTTTCTTCATCTGCTGTGCACTCTTATTTCCGTACTCACATTCACATGACACTGGGAGTAATCCAAAGATTACGACATTTAAAATCTTGCTTGCTAATTCTCTACCTAGTTGCCTAAATGCAATTTGCATGACCTCATCTCCCATGGTACCAACATGGACCATGACCCCTGAATTTTCTCCTTTCCCCAGAAGTGTATTCTGCAGCCGCTCTGTGAATCCTTGACTTTGGAACCAGGGAGGTAACATACCATATTGGAGTCACATCTATGGCCACAGAAACACCTGTCTATCCCCCTAACTAATGAATCCCCTTTCACTCTTGCTTGTCCACTCTTCCTCCTCCCCTCTTCTACAGCCAAGCCACTCATAATGCCACAAACCTAGCTCTGACTGCATTCCCCTGAGGACCCAGCCCTCAGAAGCTTCCAAAACAGAAAACCCATTTTTGAGCAGGACCCTCAAGGCTCTAGCACCACCTACGCATTCTCTTGGACTGCCTGGAGGTCACCGCTTGCCTCTCTGCCTCTAGGCCTTGAAGCATCCATCCCTCATAGTCACACTCCAAGGACGTTGTCATTCTGCCCTCTCAGCACCTTTCATTTCTCACACTCATAGCTCTCTTCTTTCCCGAGAGAAAAAAGAGTGAAGAGAATTGGGGCGAGGCACAGAACCTGGGTGGGGGTTGGGTGGAGGAGCAGCCCTCAAGCCATTGCCATCCTGACTGCTTTAGAAGATAACAGAGTGGAGATGAGCAGAGTTATGGACTGCAATGCTATTGGAGGTAGAGAGATGGAAATCTCTGAAATACCTGTTGACAGAATTAGATAGCATAGAACTCCAACGTGCAGAACACAGGTTCATTTGACTTGAGGTCAGCGGCCACAGAAATCTGATCATCCGTACAATGAAGACTTTGACCCCTTTCACCTTGCCTCTTTCACCTCCCACAGGTCCTTCACAGGGCACACAAGGAGCTATTGCCAGAGAAGGAGGGAGACTTCTCAGAGGGGGTGACGTACTCTGACGAAGCACTGTTACATGACTCACGCTCATCCTCCACCAGCTCAGGGACACTCACCTCAGTGAGATCTCCCAAAACAGGACGTCACATGGTGAGCCACACAGTGTAAGTGAGCAGGAGCAGGTACTGAAGACTGGGACAGTCAAAGTGTTGGGCTTGACCGAGCTCTGCTCAGCTTCACGTGGATGCTAAGGCTCCGGCAAGGGGGAAGGGGAGGGGGGGGGGGGGGGGGGGGGGGGGGGGGGCATTGACAAAGAGGAAGATTATTGATCAGCAATAGATTGTCCTTTTAGTCTGAGATTGTGTCCTCTGGTTCTAGTTTTCCTACAAGTGGAAACATCCTCTCCATGTCCACTCTATCCAGGCCTTGCAGTATCCTGTAAGTTTTTATTTGTGAGCAGTGATGTGCAGGTGGGCCATGAGAGGGAAGATGCAGAAAGGAGACATGGAAGTGGGGATTCTGCTCGAGGCAATCCCATCCTCCTCCTTCAACCTACCCTGTCATTGTTACTCCCACCCCAGTGACCGAGTGCTGTGGGATCATTCACATATTCATTAGTTGCCAGTTTCTACCCAGGCAAGGGCCCCATGTCCAGGTTTATGACCCACGGCCAATTATGCAATCAATGGATTTTCGGTGGTGAAATTGACAATGGGAGGCTCCTACAAGCAACCTGAAGTTGAAAGTACCAGACTGCGAGGCATGGAGAATTGTGAAGAGGACCTGCCCCGAGGAAGGTCACAACCACTATCTGCTGGCAGACTTTGCAACTCTTGAGCAACACGAAACATGCACTCAATAGATATTCTCACCAAGCAGGAAAAATGACTTCATCATGCACTTATACAGAGATCTGATAAAATGACTTCAAGCAACAATGTCCCGTTGTGCAGAGAAACATGGCCATTCCCACTGAACTATAGCAGAGGACTCACATCATTCTCCCAGCGGTAGTAAACCCTTCCCTCGGTCAAGTCAGAGGGCAGAAGGAGCTCACTTGAGATCCCAGGCTGCTACTGACAGGAGGTCAGTTAGGTTCTTTAATAAGTTGGGTTTGCCAGCAGCCCATTGGAGGGAGTCCCTCATTATCAGGCGCTCTGTGCCCTATCAAACACTCAGCAGAGGGTGGGGAGTGGCTTCAGAGCAACCCTCCTCTCATTGTCTCCTAATTCCCCCGTCTTCTCCATTAACCCCCGCCCACACTGCCCATCCCTCCATCACTCTCCTTTGTTCTGAGATCCCATGACAAGCCTGGGCCTCTGGTAGGCGCATTGCCACCAGCAGGCACCTTTCCCAATGGTGTTGACAGCATGAGGAGAAGCCTGTGATTAGTCGGCAGGCCTAGTTGGGCAGGACATTCTGCCACCAGGGACCTCAGTTGCCCAATGATCAGCAGGTAAGCGCACAAAAGGCACTTGGTTCCACCAGGTCTCCACCACGGAACCGACAGGAGTTCGCTGCCTGCCCTCTCACCAAAGCTGAGAACCCCGACATCTCGACAGAATCCTGGCCTGTACATCTGTGTTGTACAAATGCTCTACATTTTCTTTCATATAAAATAAATGGCATACGAAATGTGTTTCTGTGCTAGATTCTCAAATGATAAAATTTGGACTGCGAGTAGACCATTCAATCTCTCAGGCCTGTTCCATTGTTCAATTACAGTGTTACAACACCAGGTTAAAGTCCAACAGGTTTGTTTCAAACACGAGCTTTCGGAGCGCAGCTCCTTCCTCAGGTGAATGGAGAGGTATGTTCCAGAAACATTTATATAGACAAAGTCAGAGATGCCGGACAATGCTTGGAATGCGAGCATTTGCTGGTAATCAAATCATTACAGATCCAGAAAGAGGGATATTCACAGGTTGAAGAGGTGTGATTTGTCTCAAGCCAGAACAGTTGGTGGAATTTTGCAAGTCCAGGCCAGATGGTGGGGGGTGGATGTAATGCAACATGAATCCAAGATCCCGGTTGAGGCCGCACTCATGCGTGCGGAACTTAGCTATAAGTTTTTGCTCGGCGATTCTGCGTTGTCGCGTGTCCTGAAGGCCGCCTTGGAGAACGCTTACCCGGAGATCAGAGGCTGAATGCCCTTGACTGCTGAAGTGTTCCCTGTCCGGCATCTCTGACTTTGTCTATATAAATGTTTCTGGATCATACCTCTCCATTCACCTGAGGAAGGAGCTGCGCTCCGAAAGCTCGTGTTTGAAACAAACCTGTTGGACTTTAACCTGGTGTTGTAAGACTTCTTACTGTGCTCACCCCAGTCCAACGCCGGCATCTCCACATCATTGTTCAATTAGATCATGGTGGATCTGTACTTCAAAGCTACTTACATCCTTTGTTCTTTCTCCCTTGATAACCTTATCAAACAAAAATGTAACAATCTAAAATTTTGTTTGTCTCATCACCCACAGTCTGGAGGGTAGAGAGAGTCCCAGATTACCACAGTGCTGTGTGAAAATATGCTTCCGATATCACTCCGAAGTGAGCAAACCCTAATTTTTACATCATGCCCTCTTTATTGTTCTGAACTCCTCTGCCGTCGGAAATACTTTTTCTGTATGCATCCTACCAAATTCTATGATCATTGTATAGCCAAATAAAAATGATCAGGTACTGAGGTTAGGCCCACTGTCGTCACACAATGGTGTAAGAATAAACAGAGAAACCGAGAGCTGAAACAGACAGAACTACCTCAGGGCAGTAGTCGGCAGCAAACTCAATAGGCCACAGGTTAATCCCGAGGGAATGTTGCTGAGGGACAAGTTACCATGTGGTGAGGATACATCACTTTGGAGGTTTGCTGATAGACCAGGGTAGATCTTGCCTATGCGCATTGTGGTGTAAAGTCAGATGGGCGACGTCAACAGAAAGAGAAATCAGAAGAGATGGAAAATGAGTTCCAATTCAAGAATTCCCATTTTACACTATCGCACAAAGTCAAGATCTACCCAGAAGGCTTATCTACTTTCAGAAGGGGTGTCAATCAAAAATCTTGCTAATGGACTACCTTATCCAGTGAGAGTGAGACTTAGGGCTTTAACTGCTTGATTTCCCCAGTGAATGTGCCACTGAATATGCTCAGTAATGAACTACATTATCCAGTCTGAGTGACCGCGAAGGGCAGACAATGGCTTAGTCCTAATATCAATGGTTCAGTAATTCCCGGGCTAATACCTTGCAGAACATCAGTTCAAACCCCAGCTTGGCAGGTGGTGGAATTTAAATTCAGTTAATAGATCAGGACTATAAATCTAATCTTATTAACTGTGTCCATTGATTGTCATTTAAAAAAAGCATCAGGTTCACTAATGTCCTTTAGGAAAGGGAATCTGCCATCTTAGAGGGTATCCTCAGTGTGAAGATGGGATTTTGTCTCCCGAAGGACTGTGAGGTGGTCACTCCTACCAATACTGTCATGGACAGATGCATCTGCAACATGGAGGTTGGTGAGGATGAGGTCAAGTATGTTTTCCCCTCTTGTTGGATCCCTCACCACTGCTGCAGTCCAAGACTAGTGACTATGTCCTTTTAGAACCTGGCCACCTCGGTCTGTGGTGGTGTCATCCAGCCACTCTTGGTGACGAACATTCAAGTTCCCCACGCAGAGTATATTCTGCTCCCTTGCTTCCTCCAAGTGGTATTCAACATGGAGGAGTACTGATTCATCAGTTGATGGTCGATGGTAAGGGGTAATCAGGAGGAGATTTCCTTGCTCATGTTTAACCTGAAGCCATGAAACTCTATGTGGTCCAGCGTTGATGCTGTGGACTCCCAGTGTGACTCCCTCCCGACTGTATACCACTATGCCGCCATCTCTGCTGGGTCTGTCTTGCCGTCGAGATGGGACAAACCCAGGAATGGTGACAATGGTGTCTGGGTCATCGTCTGTCAGGTCCTCTCAGCATTCACCCTCAGAATCATCTATATCAGTAAGATTACCTTACATCCTTCTTAACTCCAATGAGTGGAGGCCCAACCCTTTCAACCTTTCCACATAAGACAACTCTTCCATCTAAGGCATCAGCCTGAACTTTCTCTGAAATGCTTCCAAAGCAAATATATCCTTCCTGAAATGAGGAGACTAAACTGTGCACATTACACAAAGTGCAGCCTCACTAATGTCCTGAAGAACTATAGCCAGGCTTTTTTGTCTGCACTGGAGTGCTACTTTGGGCTGCAGTAAAATGCATAAGTTGGAGTTTGGTGAGAGAGGGAATTTAAGGGTTAATTTCTATCTAAAGACTAGTCTTTCTTTAATTTAGTAATGAACAAAAAGTTGCACTTGGGGTTTGGAAAAGAACGGTGAGTGATGTCTTTACAATGGGGACCAACGGGGCCACCAACAGTGACTTTGCCTTTTGGAGGTGACGTCACAATTCATAAAGTGAAACGGTCCCAACAAAACCGGCTAATTGGTAAGTAAGACCTGCAGAGTATTTTCTTATTGTTTCTAAAGTATAATATATTAGCTTAAATAAAGGTAGGGACTTTTGATTAAAATAGAAGTCTTGCTTAACCTCAAGAGAAGTCATTGCAGGAGACCACAGACCCGTGGTGGGCTCCTCTTGCTCAATGTGGGAAATAAGGGATGTGCCCAATGTCTCTGATGATGATGTATGCAGGAAGTGTGTCCTGTTGCGGCTACTGGCTAACCGCATTTTGGAGCTGGAGTTGTGGGTGGATGATGAGAATGTCATGGATTGCATGTTTAGTGAGGTCATAGAATCATAGAATTTACAGTGCAGAAGGAGGCAATTAACACTAAGGGGCAATTTAACATGGCCAATCCATCTAACCTGCACATTTTTGGACTGTGGAAGGAAAGATCATCTGGAGGAAACCCAAGTAGACTAGGGGCGAAACTGCAAACTCCACACAGACAGTCACCCGGGACCCTGGAACTGTGAGGCAGCAGTGCTGACCACTGTGCCACCGTGCTGCCCCCATGAGGTGGCCACACCACAGGTGAGGGTTGCACAAGCAGAAAAGGAATGGGTGGCCATCAGACCAAAGTAAAAGATTCAGGAGTCCCTTGTGTCATCCCGCCCCCCCCCCCCCCCCCCCTCCCGCCTCATACCTCAGAGATGACCTCTCAGGGGAAAGCAAATTCATGGCTCCACAGGTGACTCTGCTGCAGGAGAGGAAAGTGAGTGGCAGGACTACAGTGATAGGGGATCCAATAGTAAGGGGTACAGACAGGGGCTTCTGTGGCTGCAGATGTGAATCCAGGAAGGTATGTTGCCTCTCTCGTGCCAGGGGTCTGGGATGTCAGGGAGCGGCTGCAGGACATTCTGGAGAAAGAAGGTGAACTACCAGTGGTTGTGGTACACATAGGGACCAACGATATAGGTAAACATGGGATGAGTATCCGCAAGCTGAATATTGGGAGTTAGGAGATAAATTAAAATGCAGGACCTCAAAAATAATAAGCTCAGGATTACTCCCAGTGCCACACGCTAGCGAGAGCTGGAATAAGAGGATAGATCAAATTGTTGCTCGTTCTGAGTAAGTGTGTTTAACACTCCTCCAGCAGAGGACGTGTGCTTAACACTCGCTTGGCTCTGTTTCTCGTTTCTATGCTCTGGAGTCACCAGGTGCCGTAAGAGACACCGTCACAAGTATCAAGGTCAAGTTCAAAGCAATAAAGCTATACACCAATTAGTAAGTCCAAACAGTTAGAGTTTATTATAACAATTATAATAAATACTCATGCACACGCTAAAGACTAACTTACTTCTACCATTAAATGACTAATACTTATCTAAGGAGGAACAGGCAAGGTCAGGGAACAAGGCCTTCGTTCCGTTCTGGTCTGCAACTTCTTGTTACTACTGGTCGGCACGGGTATAAGTAATGCCTGGGTCAAGGTAGCGATCGTCGTTTGGCACTTACTTATTGATGGCTGCTGCTCGACGGCTGGTGTAAAACACAGGAGTCTGGAGGCTGGAGTCGGAGGCCGGAGACAGGAGACCGAACCATGTGCGGGACCTTCTTTTATAGGTCCTAGGAGGTCCGTGCCCCTTGGGATGGGCTTCCTCACCTGCTGGGGATCGATTGGGCCTTTTCCCAATCGATATGGTTTGAACCCCCCTATCCTAGGGTCATTCCTTGATGGCTGGGGCGGTTCTTAGGACTCATTGTCCTGGCTTCGCTGGCTCCATCATGTCTGCTTCGCTATTGAAAGTATCGATTGATACTTGAGTGTATCTATTGTGCCCGGGATTGTCCCGGTATCACCTGATTAGTATGTAAACTGTTTTCCCATTTACAGCGCTGCCTGAACTCTGCAGCTATCGGGAAACCGGTTTTTGAAAGTGTCTCAATGCTGACTGCTTCTGCAAGCTGTTTGGTCTTTACTATGTCCGTTTTTCCCTGCATTCTTTGCAGTCTTCCATTTTGTGTTACCAGTGGCCATCTTAGATGGCTACAAAATGAATGCATGGCTGGAGAAATGGTGTACCAGGGAGGGATTTAGATTCTTAATTCATTGGGATCGGTTCCAAGGATCGTGGGATATGTGCAAGCCGGACGGGTAGCACCCGGGCACAACTGGGACCAATATCCTCGCAGGAGCTTTTGCTAATTCTGTTGGAGAAGCTTTAAACTAGTATGGCAGAGGGATTGAAACTCAAGTGGAAGCTCAGATGGGGCAGATTCAGTTTAGGAAACAGGAGGTAGAACATTAGGTAGTGATTTAGGGGTAGCATGGTAGCACAGTGGTTAGCACTGTTGCTTCACGGCTCCAGGGCCCCAGGTTCGATTCCTGGCTTGGGTAACTGTGTGTGGCGCCTGCACGTTCTCCCTTTGTCTGCGTGGGTTTCCTCCGGGTGCTCCGGTTTCCCCCCCACACAGTCCAAAGATGTGCAGGTTAGGTGCATTGGCCATGCTAAATTGCCCTTAGTGTCCAAAAAAGATGTGGTGGAGTTACTGTCTTACGGAGATAGGGTGAAGGTGTGGGATTGGGTAGGGTGCTCTTTCCAAGGGTCGGTGCAGACTCGATGGGCCAAATGGCCTCCTTCTGCACTGTAGATTCTAGGGTGTAGTCAGTGACTCGGAAAGACAAAAGGAACAAGAATTAAAAAGTGGGCAAAGGAAATTGATGGAGTTAAACTGATTACACTTCAATGCGAGGCGTATTACAAACAAGGCAGATGAACTAAGGGCACAGATAGACACAGCAGACGAAGGACTTTGCTATTACAGAAACCTTGCTAAAGGAGGTGCAGAATTGGCAGCTCAACATTCCTGGATATAGAGTTTTCA
Organism: Scyliorhinus canicula; assembly: GCF_902713615.1. Taxonomy (NCBI): domain Eukaryota; kingdom Metazoa; phylum Chordata; class Chondrichthyes; order Carcharhiniformes; family Scyliorhinidae; genus Scyliorhinus; species Scyliorhinus canicula. Next base: position 28,090,854 of record NC_052148.1, on the reverse strand, counting down.
GGCAGGATAGTGTGGGTGATACAAAGGAGGGGGGTACCATTAATTCCAGTTGTCAGAAGAGATGATATACTAAACTGGTTAACAAATGAGGCTTTATGGGCTGAGTTTAGGAATGAAAAAAGGGGCAGTCCCACTACTAGCAGACCCCCAAATAATGAGAGGAAGGTAGAAGAAGGTATATGTAGACAAATTTCGGCCTGTAGGAATAAGAGGGCAATAATAGCGGGAGGCTTTAACTATCTTTTGTGGAGGCCATGAAGAATCCAGCACGAGTTTATAGAGTCGAACAGAATGTAACTTTATTTACAACAATATGTACACAGCAGCAGTGGTTCACCACCGCTTCCTTCTCTAGCCGGTACCACATTGGCCAGCTCTATTTATACAGCTGCAACTACTAGTGATTGCCGAACCCCGAACCCCCCCCCCCCCCCCCCCCCCCCCCACTACCTTTAATGGGGAATCCCATATTCCCCAAGGGTCATGGGATAACCAATTGTCCCCAGCAATAGGATTTGGGCAGGTTACAACACTATCCCAATATCAACTGGGTTTCAATCAGTATAAGGCACATTGAGAGTGAAAAGTTCATGTACTGTGTCCAAAATTTGAAAAAAAATACATGAAATGACAAGCCCAATGGGAGGAGACGCAATTCTGGATTTAATCTTGGGAAATGAAGATGGGCAAGTGGGTGAAGTGACAGCGGGCGACCATTCCGGGGTTAGTGACCACAATTCAGTTAGATGTAGAGATAGAGATAGTTTTTTGAAGAATAAAGGGATTAAGGGTTATGGTGTTCGGGCCGGAAAGTGGAGCTGAGTCCACAAAAGATCAGCCATGATCTAATTGAATGGCGGAGCAGGCTCGAGGGGCCAGATGGCCTACTCCTGCTCCTAGTTCTTATGTTCTTATGTAGTATTTTCTTTGGGAAAAGGACAGAAATAAATCAGGAATAAAAGTTTTAAACTGGAGGAAGGCAAATTTACCCAAACTGAGAAGGGATTTGGCTGAGGAGGATTGGACAAGACTGCTAAAGAATAAATCAGTGGTAAACAAGCGAGAAGCATGAATAAGTGAGATCCTTAGGGTGCAAAGCAGACATATCCCCACCAAAAATAAGGAGGGTACTTCCAAATCTAGACCTCCATGGTTGTCACAAAAAATACAAGGGAGGATTAAAAGGAAAACAAAAGTTATGATAGTCACAAAAAATGCAGCACTTTGATAGCATAGAGGAGTATAGATAGTACAGGGGTCAAGTAAAAAAAGAAATAAAGAAATCAAAGAAAAGATATTAGCGAGCAAGATTAAGGAAAACCGAAAGATATGTTAGCAGTATATAAAGAGCAAATGGATAGTTAAGGAAAAAGTTCAACCTCTCAGAAATGAAGAAGGGATATGGGAAAAGTTTTAAACAAATATTTTGTTTCCCTCTGCGGATATAGTAATCCAAGAGGAGCACAGTGAATTATTGGTTAAAATAATCATAACGAGATTATTACAGGGCAGCATGGTAGCATGGTGGTTAGCATAAATGCTTCACAGCTCCAGGGTCCCAGGTTCGATTCCCGGCTTGGGTCACTGTCTGTGCGGAGTCTGCACGTCCTCCCCGTGTGTGCGTGGGTTTCCTCCGGGTGCTCCGGTTTCCTCCCACAGTCCAAAGATGTGCGGGTTAGGTGGATTGGCCATGCTAAATTGCCCGTAGTCGTAGTATCCTAAAAAGTAAGGTGGGGGGGTTGGGTTGGGTTACGGGTATAGGGTGGATACGTGGCTTTGAGTAGGGTGATCATTGCTCGGCACAACATCGAGGGCTGAAGGGCCTGTTCTGTTCTGTACTGTTCTATATCTATATCTAAGTGTTGGAGGAATTGTAATTCTTGAAAGTGGATAGATTGCCAAGACTGGATGGATTGTTTCCCAGGATGTTGAAGGAGGTCAGGGAGGAAATAGCAGATGCTCTGAGGATTATTTTCCAATCTTCACTAGACATAGGGGAGGTGCCGGAGGACTGGAGGAATGCAAATGTGGTTCCGCTGTTTAAAAAGGATACAAAGGAAATGCCAAACAATTATGGGCCGGTTAGTCTTACTTCGGTGGTGGGTAAATTGTGAGAATCAACCCTGAGAAATTAGATAAACTGTCGCTTAGAAAGGCATGGGATAGTCAGTGTGTCTTTGTTAAGGGAAGGTCATGCCTTACAAATTTGATTGAATTATTGGAGGACGTGACAAGGAGGATCAATGAGGGGTAGTGCAGTAGATGTTGTTGACATGGATTTTAGGAAGTAATTTGACATGGTGCCACATGGCAGGCTGTTCAAAAAAGTAAAAGCCCATAGGGTACAGGGTAATATGATGAATTTGATCCAAAGTTGGCTTAGTAACAGGAAATAAAGGCTAATGGTTGAATGCTGCCCTTGTGAATGGAAAGCTGCTTTCAGTGGCGTCCTGCAAGCTCGGTGTTGGGACTCCTGCTGTTTGTTTTATACATTAATGATTTGAACTTGAACATGGGCGGCATGATTGGGAAATTTGTAGATGGCACAAAAATTGGCCGTGTAATGGATAGTGTAGAGGATAGCTGTGAGCTCCAAAATGGTATAGATTGGTGTTGGTGGAGTGGGCAGGAAAGTAGCAGATGGAGTTCAACTCTGATAAGTAATGCATTTAAGAAGGTCAAACAGTAAAAGGAAATACACAATCACCGGGAATGTACTGAAAGAGGGAGATTAATTTAGAGATCTTGGCGTGCAGGTGCACAGGCCCCTAAAGGCAGAAGTTCAAGTAGACAAGATTGTTAAGAAAGCATATGGAAAGGTCTTCTTCATTGGCAGAGGGATAGAATACAAAAATAAGGATATAATAATAATCTTTATTGTCACAAGTAGGCTTACATTCACATTGCAATGAAGTTACTGTGAAAAGCCCCCAGTCGCCACATTCCGGCGCCTGTTCGGGAACACAGAGGGAGAATTCAGAATGTCCAAATTACCTAACAGCACGTCTTTCGGGACTTGTGGGAGGAAACTGGAGCACCCGGAGGAACCCCATGCAGACAGGGGAAGAACGTGCTGACTCCGCACAGACAGTAACCCAAGCCGGGAATCGAACCTGGGACCCTGGCGCTGTGAAGCAACAGTGCTAACCACTGTGCTACCCTTCCGCCCATATAATGATGGAGCTGTATAAGGCACTGGTGAGGCCACAACTGGAGTATTGTGCGCAGTTCTGGTTGCCACATTACAGGAACGATGCAATTGCTCGGGAGAGAGTGCAGAGAAGATTTACTAGAATATTGCCAGTGATAGAGAATTGTAGCTATGAGGAGAGATTGGAGAGGTTGGGGTTGTTTTCCTTGGAACAGAGAAGGTTGAGCGGTGCTATGATTGAGGTATACAAAATCATGGGGGCTAGAGATAGACAGGAGGAACCTGTTTCCCTTGGCAGGCAGATCAAAACCAGGGGTCGTAGATTCAAGCTAAATGGCAGAAGGATTAGAGGGGATATGAGGAAAATAATTTTTACGCAGAAGATAGTGAGTGTTTGGAATTCGCTGCCTGAGCTGGTGGTGGGGCAAAGACGCTAAACATAAGCTGCAGAACTATGGGCTGTGTGCAGGAAAATGGGATTAGAAAGGGTCGGCATGGACAAGTTGGACCAAAATGCCCCTTCTGTGCTGTATTGTTTCTCTGGTTCAATGGTTCAAATGTTCAGACTCCAATCCCTTTGTAATAAAGGCCAACATTCCATTTGCCTTCCTAATTACTTAATTATTTACTGTAACTGTATGCTGACGGTTTGTGGTTCATGTACAAGGACACCCAGATCCCTCTGTACCTCAGCATTCTGATGTCTCTTTCCGTTTAAATAATGTTCAGCTTCTCCATGGAAAAGTTTCCATTTTGGGATGAAGACCCATCTGTTACCCTGACTCATTATTCAGGAGTTTGGATTCATTTCACATTCAGAGCAGACCCCCCCTATCGGATTCCCACCACCGAGAGAGAGCCCTGTGTGAGAGGTCAGGGATTTGTTTTACTATTTTTTCCCCCTGCATTTGGAGTTGTCTTTGGCTTTTGCCCCGCGCCTCATTGTTTTTGACACAATGTGTGGCTCTTTTCACAACTTTGGTTGTAACATTCTGTAGCTATGAATCATTCTCTCTCTGCTCATCTTGGTAGAGGAACAGGAAGATGAGAACAGCAATTGGAAATGAAATGAAAATCGCTTATTGTCACAAGTAGGCTTCAAATGAAGTTACTGTGAAAAGCCCCTAGTCGCCACATTACGGCGCCTGTTCGGGAAGGACCACAGATTAAGCAGTCTGCCCTTACACAACCAGCTAGATCCATCCATCAGCATTTAATTTAGATATATCTGAGAATATAGGACAGTAATAAATTTCTGTCATCTCTTCAGTCAATTCTCAGACAAAAATCAACAAGAAGGATGACTCTACCTTGAATACAATGACCTTGACGGTGACCACAGCCTTCAACTTTCATGTAATCGATCATTCCAGGACACTTTTGGGACTCCAATTCAATTCATCTGCACTGACGCACTGATGCATATAGCTGGTAAAACATGCTTTATCTGCTAAAGCACATTCATCCCTTTTTCCATGGAAAGCCATGACCAGAAGGAACTTTCTCCTTGGTGGCAAATTTTCTGAAAGCACAGGGGTCATTTCTGGCAAGTCCCTTGGCCATTTGAAAGGAATTTGATCCACTCATGTGCCACAATGTGAATGAGGCTGCGTCAGGTCAGCAATAATGTGCATCATATGGTCATATTTTGGGTCCTCTGGCCTTGGCCATGTGGCTCAGGACATTGGAGACACTCATTCAACCGCCTTCAACCAGCCATTTCATATGGTATCTCTCAGTTCCATAACATGTAATTATCCCTTACACGTCTAAATGGACAATCATTTTCCTTTGCCTTTTATTGTCTGGGTTTCTGATATTTAATTCCAATTTCCAGTCTTATGACCCAAACTTTTGACTATGACTTTACTTCAGCCTGCAGCTTTTGAAGTGTTGAAGATGTTTAAAACAGTAGATAACGTAGTTAGAAAGAAGCAATTTTCTCCACTTGGGGTCAGCCCCAAATAAGGAAATCAAACCTTAAAATTAGAGATAGTCCATTCAAGAGTGATGCCAGGAGGAAATTCACACTAAAGCTAGTGGAGGTCAGCCCCCAAAAGCAGGCTTGAATCTGGGAGTCAACTGAAAATGTAAAAAGAGAAATTGTCAAGTTTGTTTCAGCTTGGTTATTAATTACTATGGAGAAATAAGATGTTTTATTAAAGCTTTTATCAAGGCGGCACGATAGCATAGTGGTTAGCACAATTGCTTCACAGCTCCAGGGTCCCAGGTTCGATTCCCGGCTTGGGTCACTGTCTGTGCGGAGTCTGCACGTTCTCCCCATGTCTGCATGGGTTTCCTCCGGGTGCTCCGGTTTCCTCCCACAGTCCAAAGATGTGCTGGTTAGGTGGATAGGTCATGGTAAATTGCCCTTCGTGTCCAAAAAGGGTCGATAGAGTTACTGGGTTATGGGGATAGGGTGGAAGAGTGGGCTGAAGTAGGGTGCCCTTTCCAAGGGCAGACTCGATGGGCTGAATGGCCTCCTTCTGTACTGTAAATTCTGTGATTCTATGATTCTTTTCGTCTTGCACGCATTAGGTTAACTTGTAAGAAATTACCAACAGTAACGGGGTAACAACAATTCATACTGCATGAGAAGAGAGAGCTGATTGTTTGGCAAGTGAACTCTGGTTGGCGGAGGCATTATCAGGGAGAATATAGCATGGAACAGTTAACTGCCAGGCTTTGTTCAATTAGAAACTGGGCATAGTCCTGGAGAATGAACCAGAGAACGATGTTCAATGAAATCTTGTCTAATTGAAAAAGGTGCAATGTGTGGACATGTTCTTTCTGTCTGCAAAGAACAGAGGCCCGGTGTGTGAATATATATGGCTTCTAACATGCGTACGTGAGGCACACTGCAAACGCAACTGACAATCTTAAATTGGTTTTCGGTGCAACTCGATGCACAATTTCAATAAAGCTGAGCAGTTAACTGGTCCATGCTACATTCTCCATGGCAATGCCTCCCCCACTCAGTCCACTTGCTAACCAATCCCCATTCTCTTCCCATGCAGTGTGAATTATTGTTCCCCTGTTACTGTTGGCAATTTCTAGTGAGCTATTCTCACGAGAGCCTGTGAAAAAATCGACATGGGCTCAAAATCTGGAGAGAAATGAAAGACGCATATCTCTCCAGCATGATTGTGGTTTTAAACCCCCAGTATACAACCCCCACGCCCCCGCCTCTGGAGGACAAGTGTGAATCGTACCAAGGGAGCCGATGTAACCATATTTTCAAACATTAACATGTCATCAGCGAGCATGTCATCAGCGAGCACTGTCTCCAGGCCTTCCCTCCTCTCAGAATATTCACCAGGCAAAGGAGTGACATCACATCAGCATCACATCGGCATCACCTGCAAGTTTTACAAAAGCGCACCAGCCTCAATCCGAGGGGGATTATCCAGAGTTTTTACGGTTGAGGGTGCAGTAAAAAGGACGTGGGGGAGATGGGTAATTTCCAATTAGGGTTGGGTCTGGGGTTCAATGTCGAGGGGAGGGGTTGCTAGCAGGCTTTACCTTCCATTCACTTCAGGGTGCCCCTTGCTTTAATGAGGCAGAGAGGTTGGCATGCAGGCAATCACTGCTGAGGGAGTGCCCATCCTTACTGGAAGTTGGAAAGTGGGTGGGCGGAGGTAAATACAGAGGGTGACTGTGAAGTTGCTGGATGGGGTTCCATGAGATGCCCGACTGCAAGGGTGAAATAGGGTTCTCAGGAATAGGTTGCATTCCTGTCTCTTGAGGAATGCTATCTATTCCTGAGAATAGGCTAGCACTATGATTTCACAGCATCAGGGTCCCAGGTTCGATTCTCCGCTGGGTCACTGTCTGTGTGGAGTCTGCACGTTCTCCCTGTGTCTGCGTGGGTCTCCTCCGGGTGCTCCGGTTTCCTCCCACAGTCCAAAGACGTGCAGGTTAGGTGGATTGGCCATGATAAATTGCCCTTAGTATCCAAAAAGGTTAGATGAGGTTATTGGGTGATGGGGATAGGGTGGAAGTGAGGGTTTAAGTGGGTTTGTGCAGACTTGATGGGCTGAATGGCCTGATTCTGCACTGTATGTTCTATGAATGAAGACCCTCTCACTTGGAGAAGCACAACAGAACAGTGAGTAGAATCCTGCACTCAGGCAGTGCTCTGAGGGCCAAGGGGTTGAGTGAGCTCTATTGAATTTCTATTCCACAATTCATGCGATGTTTGTCTGTTAGGAATTAGTCTGTAGGGCTATGAAATGGGAGAATGAGTGTGCCCTCTCGGTTTGTACTTGTCGTGCTAATTGCAGGCTTCACTCTAATAAACTGAGCCTCGTTTTCTACAAGAGGCATGTAATCTGCCTGATATGCTCTTCATTGACAAGTCAATTGTGCCAATGAAATCTTCAAAACTGAAGCTCACTGCCACTGATTGAAGTCCCAATCGATACCCGGCTTGGGTTACCGTCTGTGTGGAGTTTGCACGTTCTCCCCGTGTCTGCTTGGGTTTCCTTCGGGCGCTCCGGTTTCCTCTCACAAGTCCCGAAAAACGTGCCGTTAGGTGAATTGGGCATTCTGAATTCTCCCTCTCTGGCTCCGAGCTGGCGCCGTAGTGTGGCGAGTAGGGGATTTTCACCGTAACGCCATTGCAGTGTTAATGTAAGTCTACTTGTAATAATCATAAAGATGACTATTATTACTATAAAAAAAGTGGCGGACCCCAGCTCGGGCAGAATTTCACATTGGCCCCAGAGCCGTCCCCTCCCCCCCCCCCCCCCCCCCCCCCCCCCCCCCCCCCCCCCCCGGGCCTTGGGTACCAGATACCTACAACCCTAGCCATCTCGCGGAATTGATGTCCGTTCCTTTTTGCAACGCACAGAGGCGTTATCTGTATGGGCCGCTGCTGCACCCTTCACCTCCTTGCCATCGCCTGTCACCACGACACGCCTTCACGTGCCTTATTGCCATTTGGTGGTGGAGGTACTGTCTCCACCGGGTGTCCCTCAATGTACGAACCCTCCCCCATAATATCGGGGAACTGGGGTGGAGGGTGTTACATGCAGCAGTCCGATGCCACCATAGACAACATCGGTTCACAAACTCCCAAGGTGCCTGCCATTTTTGTGGCCTTGTTGAGTCCGTGGACTATGTGTCTGTAAGTTGTTTCAGGCTGCACTCCCTTTCCAGTTTTCTTAAAAGCTTTTTATTACAGTTTGGTTTGCACTTCAGCCCTACGCTCCTGATCTAGGGGCACCTGGGGCAGAGAGGGGTGGGGAAGGAGGACCTCCTTGTGAACCTGTTCTTGGACCTGGCAAAACCTGCCATGAACAACTCCCAAGTAGTGGGCGACCAAGGGAGTCGTCTAACCCGACTGTATGACTCTCTTCTGCGGCTTCATTAGCAGCCGGGTGTCCCTGGGGAGGGAGCATGTGTGTTCACGGGCACCATTGAGGCCTTCCGTATTCGGTGGGCATTGCAGGGTCTGCAGGGGTGGTCGTCTAGATGGTGCGAGTACAGGATGTCCCTCCTTTGATGGACTCTCATCAGACATCTGGTCAGTGCTCCCTCAGAAAATCTTGGGCAGGCTTCCTGGCTGCCATCTCAACTGCTATGGGTCTGGAACAAATGGTGGTGAGTGCTGGGGAGATGTTTATATGAAGCTCCCCAGTGATCCGTGATTGCAGTGATTAGGTTTCCCTGGGGCAAGCGATATCGCGGGGGGACACCAAGAGCTCAGCGTGATTCACGTGGTGAAAAAAATCTTTCTTTAAGTGGCTCAAAGTTGCGTGAGAAATTAATTCTCTCCATTTTTCTCACCAGACCCAACACGTTGCCATTTCCTGGTAAGATTCCACCATTGTGTTTAGTTGACATATCTCTCTTTCCAGCAATACTCCTGTTCTCCACGATCAACTGACTATCTAATTATAGTGGAATGGGCTGAATGATCCACTTCTGTTCCAAATTCCTTGGTTTCTGCTGCTGGCTGGGCTGTGGGGGAACATTTTGCCCCATTACAGCTCCTGTTTAAATAAACACTTTAGCAACTAAGTGGCATTAATATGCTGACATTCTTTTTCTGGCCTCCTTTCCTTAACTTTTCCAGACCCTCCCAGAACTAGAGCAGTCTATCAGCCGTCCATTTGGGCAAGCTGTTGGCGGCTGTAATTTCACACAGAGCTGTTAAAACTTGAATTGGTAGCATGGAGGACTCCCTTGATGCATGTTAACTATATGTTAGTGGAGTATTTACATTTTCAGGAAATAAACCTGCACAAACCATTCAGCACAAACACTTAATTAGTTTGGCCTTTCATTGATTTTAATCTTGTACAGCTGTTTCAACATTGACTGCCTGTGTTCATGGTTGCTAAGGAACAAAAGGCACTTTCACACGAGAGTAGAAGTTCTGCTTCGAAGAAAGGACTTGCATTTCTATACCGCCTCTGTCACAACTTCAGGATGTCCCAGAGCAGTTTACAGACACTGAAGTATATTTTTGAGGTGTTGCCATTGTCCCCGTAGGAGACACAGCAGAAGATTTGTTCACATTTGTGTAGATGGAACTGAGGTACTGATCCACTATGATTTAATTGACTGATGAGCATGCTCAAGGAGTGAGTGAATGACTCCTGTTCCTATGATGTGAGAGATATTATTCACAAGCCTACCTTTTATTCCTTATAACCAATGGTTGGGGTTTATTCCTTGGGTGACTTTGATGGCCTTGTTGGAGAGTAGACTGTCAACTCACAGCCAGCTGTGTGCATTGTTACAGAAGTTCAATAAATCGTATTGAACCAATGCCTAAGTTTGTTGTATGTTTTACATTTGCATCCTGTTACAGTCCATGTTACTCCAGGATGAATAACACAACATGATACCAGGAGTCTACTTCATCTAAGTAATTTACCTTGAGTGATTCAGTAATTACCAGCAAGTGCCTTCCAGCAGCATGGAGAAGATCCAGGTCCCTCCACAGCTCCGGATCTCCGGTAATCTCAGCGCAAACTGGCGGGTCTTCAAGCAGAAATTCAGTCTATACCTTGAGGCCTCGGGCCTCTAGGATGCGCCCGATGCCAGAAAAACCGAGCTGCTCCTATCGAGTGAGGGGGACCAGGCCATCCAAATCTTCAATTTGCTCACTTTTGCTGACGGCGAGGACAAGACCAAGTTCCAGAACGTTTTAGCCAAATTCAACAGTCACTGTGAAGTCGAAACGAACGAGAGCTTTGAGCACTATGTCTTCCAGCAAAGCCTTCAGGGTAAGGATGAGCCTTTCCAATCCTTTCTTACGCACCTCCGCATATTAGCGCAATCCTACAACTACGGTGACACCGCTGATTCCCTCATCAGGGATCAGATTATGTTTGAGGTCCACCCCGACGCCCTGTGGGAGCAGCTCCTAAAAATAAAAAACATGACTGTTCCAGTCGCCATCGAGACGTGTAAAGTGCATGAACAGGCGAAAAGTCGCTTCTCCCACCTTAAATCGGCAGAACAGGACCAACTTGCCTTCCAAGAGGCAGAGAGTGTACAGGCCATCGCCCGAATGCGGCGCCTTAGCATCGATGAAGGCGGCCATTTTGCACGCTTTTCCTGGGGCCCCACGCATGCGAACCATGGATGGGAGAACGAAGCGGCCGAAGACCACACTGCGCAGGTGCGATGACGCATGGAGTGTTATGACGTCAATATAATGACCAGCTTGAACTGCGGCACCGCCCACTTAAAGCGGCATTGCCCTGCAAGAGGCAGGCGATGATTAAATTGTGGGAAGCCTGGCCATTATGCAGCCTTGTGCAGGTCTACACCACCAATCGTGGGCCAGTGATCCCAGTTCCAACGCAAACGCGTTCGAAGTGTGAAGCAAGGGCTGCTGGATTCGAAACCTGGTAACATCACGGATCCAGAGGACGACTGCCTGGAGTCCCCATATCGTGTGGGTATCATTACTATGTATGACAAAGCCTCCTGAACATCAAACACATGCCTACCTATCCTCAATGTGGATTCTGCGGACGAATGGAGTACAAGTTAACCAATGCAGCATCCGGTTTAAGCTGGACACTTGTGCTTCAGCCAATCACATACCTGAAGCAGATCTTGCTCGCATCCAAAGGCAGCCAAAAATTCTTCCGCCAGCCTGCCAACTGCTTTATTATAATGGCAATGCCATTACTGCATTAGGGTCTTGTCACCAGCATGTCTCCAACAAGGCCATCAAAGCCACACTGCGATTCGAAATCGTCAAGCCTGACAAGGCTTCCCTGTTTGGTGCCTATGCATGCAAGCTACTCAATCTCATGCAGCGCATACATGCCATGTCCTCTACCAATGTGAATCTTCAGGCTGACATTGACGAAATTCTGTCCCAATACCCGGATGTGTTCAGTGGGATGGGCACGCTGCCGTACTGCTACAAAATCTTACTCAGGCCTGATGCCAGGCCTGTGACCCATGCACCATGCCGGCTACAAAGTGACGGAACCTACTGACTGGGTCAGCTCGATGGTATGTGTGAAGAAGCCCTCTGGAGAACTGCGCATATGTATAGATCACAAGGATCTTAATCGAAACGTAATGCGGGAACACTCCCTGATCCCGAAGCGGGAGGAGCTAACCAATGAGATGGCACATGCCAAATTCTTCACGAAGCTGGATGCATCGCGTGGCTTCTGGCAGATACAACTGGATGAGTCCAGCAGCAAGCTCTGCACGTTTAATACACCTTTCGGAAGGTAATGTTGCAACCGCATGCCGTTCGGTATTGTTTCAGCTTCTGACATCTTTCACAGGATCATGGAACAGATGCTGGAGGGCATTGAGGGTGTGTGTGTCTACATTGATGACGTTATTATATGGTCCACGACCCCAGAGGAACACATATCTCATCTCCAACAAGTCTTTAGACGCATCCATGCCAACGGCCTCAAATTAAACAAGGCCAAGTGCTCCTTTGGCATGTCATCAATCAAGTTTTTGGGTGATCAAATATCCCAGCAGGGCGTGCAACCAGACTCGGACAAAGTTAAGGCTATGAACACCATGAAAACCCCGGAAGACAAGAAGGCGGTACTCCGCTTCCTCGGTATGGTTAACTTCTTGGGAAAGTTAATTCCCAACGTGGCATCACACACCACGGCTCTCAGGCATCTGGTGAAGAAGTTCACTGCATTCCAATGGCTACCCATACATCAAGCAGAGTGGCTCGAGCTAAAGGCAAAGCTCACCACTGCTCCCACCCTAACATTTTATGGCCCAGAGTGGGAGACAAAAATCTTCACGGACGCCAGCGAGGACGGCATTGGTGCGGTGCTCCTCCAGAAGGATAACTGCACGTCCTGGGCTCCAGTGGCTTATGCGTCAAGGGCCATGACTCCTACTGAACAGAGGTATGCTCAGATAGAGAAAGAGTGCCTGGGCCTCCTAACCGGCATTGTAAAGTTCCATGACTACGTCTACGGTCTACCAACCTTCACAGTAGAGACTGACCACAGACATCTAGTCCATATCATTCACAAGGACTTGAATGACATGACACCCAGGCTTCAGCACATTCTCCTTCGACTCCGCAGGTACGACTTCGAATTAGTGTACACACCAGGCAAGGAGCTAATAATTGCGGATGCCCTGTCTCGTGCCATCACCTCGCCCTGTGAACAGGTCGACTTCATCCGCCAAATTGAGGCAGAGGTGCAACTGTGTGCCAGCAACCTCCCGGCCTCAGATAAACGAGTAGTCAACATTCAAGAAGAGACTGCCAAGGACTGTCTTCTCTGCAGTGGGTCATACATCACCTTGCAAATGGTTGGCAGAAAGGGCAATGCCCCCAGTTCTTTAATGTTAAAGATGACCGAACAGTTGTCGAGGAGATCAGATAGAACATGCAGTGCAGAAGGAGGCCATTCGGCCCATCGGGTCTGCACCGACCCACTTAAGCCCTCACTTCCACCCTATCCCCATAACCCAATAACCTCTCCTAACCTTTTTGGACACTAAGGGCAATTTATCATGGCCAATCCACCTAACCTGCACGCCTTTGGACTGTGGGAGGAAACGGGAGCACCCGGAGGAAACCCACGCAGACATGGGGAGAACGTGCAGACTCTGCACAGGCAGTGACCCAGTGGGGAATCGAACCTGGGACCCTGGCACTGTGAAGCCACAGTGTTATCCACTTGTGCTACCGTGCTGCCCACTCTTCAGCCCATTGACACCAACCCTCTGCAAGAGCACCCTACTTAGGCCCACTCCCCCTCCCCATCCCTGTAACCCTCTTCAAGCTAGATCGTATCATTATTCCTCGCAGCCTCCAGAGCTTAGTGCTCCATCAGATCCACAAGGGACACCTCGGTGTTGAGAAATGCAGGCGCAGAACCCAGCTATCTGTTTATTGGCTTGGAATCAACCAGGACATATCCAACATGGTCCTCAATTGTGCGACCTGCCAGCGTTTCCAGCCTGTTCAGCCCAAAGAAACACTCCAGCAACACGAGATCGTGACCTCACCATGGTCCAAGGTGGGAATCAACCTTTTTCATGCCAATGGGCGTGACTGCGTGCTTATAATTGACTACTTCTCGACTTACCCCAAAGTGGTGCAACTGTCCGACCTCACATCAAGGACTGTCATCAAGGCCTGCATAAGAACATAAGAACTAGGAGCAGGCCATCTGGCCCCTCGAGCCTGCTCCACCATTCAGTGAGATCATGGCTGATCTTTTTTGGACTCAGCTCCACTTTCCGGCCGAACACCATGACCCTAACTGCAAGGAGACATTTGCCAGGCATGGTATTCCGCTCACAGTCATGAGCGACAATGGTCCCTGCTTCTACAGCCAAAAGTGGTCCAACTTTGCGAAGCTATACCAGTTCAAGCACATTACCTCGCGACCACATTACCTGCAATCTGACGGGAAGGTCGAAAAAGGGGTCCATATTGTGAAGCAACTGCTCTGCAAGGCTGCGGACTCAGCTTCTGACTTTAACCTTGCGCTGTTGGCATACAGGGCAACCCCTCTGTCCACCGGGTATCTCCGGCACAACTCCTTATAAATTGTGACCCGCGGACGACTGTTCTGGTCATTTATTTACCTGAACTGGATCACCTCCCAGTGCTGAAAAAGATGCAGCAACTCAGAACCCGGCAAAAGCTGACATACGATGTTCATGCTACTTATTTGCCTGTGTTCTCTCCGGAAGATGCTGTTCGCATTAAGTTGCCTGGTGGAGGCTGGTCAGCCCCAGCTGTTGTTGTTCGACTGGCTGCTCCCAGGTCGTTTGTGGTTCGTATGGCTGATGGCTCCATTGTCAGGCGCAACAGAAGGGCACTACGCAAACTTGCCTGCCCACCACTGGATCTTACATTTCCAGCTGTCGTTATGCCTTTTCCGGACACCTCGCTCCATGAGGCCACCTATCTGGCTGCAATCCCACCTGTCAAGGCGTCGTCGTCCCCACCTCCACCTCTCAGGCGATCGACAAGGATCTGGAGCCAGCCCCAGAGATTGGACTTATAAATATTTCCTTTGTATATATTGTTCTGTATTTGCACGCTAGACACCTTACATGTACATATACATTCACTCGCCATTTGCTGTAAATAGTCCTATCTGTATATGTCATATATGCTCTAAGCAACCAACAACATTTTGTTTTTCAAAAAAAGGGGGATGTCATAATATGCACCCATGCACATCATGAGGTAAAGACAGGTAGTGACAGACACCCATGTGAGCCAATCAACATACAGGACAGAACACAACCAATCACCAGACCGAACACTAGAGGGGGGCTGCCAACTATAAAACACACAAGGCATCAGCACTCCGCCTCTTTCCACTGGTGACAACTGTAGTGACAGTCAGGGTGTATATATCAGTCAGCACCTTCTGCACGCGGATCAGAGCCAGCCTGGTCTAGTTAGTTATAATACACTTAGAGTAGGAGAGTGTCGACCCACAGCCAGCTGTGTGCATTGTTACAGAAGTTCAATGAATTGTATTGAACCAACGCCTAAGTTTGGTGTATGCTTTACAGTCCATCTGCATCCTGTTGCAGTCCCTGTTACCCCAGGGTGAATAACACGGCACAGTTTAGGAGGATTTGCCATGCCAGATTGCCCCTTAGTATCCAGGGATATTCAGGTTAGGTTATGGGTGCAGGGTGGAGTGGGCAGGTGAGTGCCCAGGCCAAGTGTTTTGATGATCAGTGCAAACTTGATGGGCTGAATGGCCTTCTCTTGCACTGTAGGGCAGAGTACATAGAGAAAAGAATGATTGTTTCACATGTCTCCAAAATCAAAAGTTCAATGGTATATCCCTTCACAGAGGGAGGCAGGTTGAGAACTTATGTTGGAGAATTTCCTTTTCAAGTAGAGATGACTTCCACAATGTGATGGGCACTCCGATCTGAATCAGTCTTGTCGGTGGTGGTACAAAAGCAGTATTACATGTTCACCAGCTTGGGGGTTCACGTCACACAGTTCCCACCACTCCACTTTGGCTTTGACAAAGGGTGTCAAACCCTTCCTCTGGGTTCCTGGGAATATAAGTAGACTCCAGTTGCCTGGCCTGGGTTTTGAAATGCAGATGGCTTTAGTATGGTTCCCCTTGAATTTGGTCTCTTTTTACCACAAAAGCAGTGAGTGTGTCTTCAGCAATGTGTGTGTTGCTCTGATGTTGCCAGATTAGCTCCAACTGTTCGAAGGTCAAGACAGAAGTAGCCATTTTGAAAGGTCATTGTCCAGTTTAAAAAACTTAAAAGTTAGCCATGATGAGATATCTAAAAAATAGTGTAAAGTGTTAGCCCTGTTGCAATGGCAAAAGTAAAATTGCTTCCAGTGAGAATCTCTTGTGCATTTGCTGCTCGCATGTATTTTAGCAATAATGGTTACTAAACTAAATAATGGTGTGTGCTGTTATCACTTGGCCTCCACAAGCTGAGAGTGCAGTTATTCAATGTATCAACAGAATACCTGCTCATGCAGTCAAGCCAAATCACGACTTTGTCCAACATCCATTTGCATGGATATCGAGCAATGATCAGTTAATTTCTAACAGGAGCTCTGCCCAATTTTGTCCTTCCCAACACAGGATCGGAAATTCATTTGAAATAAAATGAAATGAAAATCGCTTATTGTCACAAGTAGGCTTCAAATGAAGTTACTGTGAAAAGCCCCTAGTCACCACATTCCGGCGTCTTTTTGGGGAGGCTGGTACAGGAATTGAACCGTGCTGCTGGCCTGCCTTGGTCTGCTTCCAAAGCCAGCGATTTAGCTGTGTGCTAAACCAGCCCTTTTTCACCTGCTACTGCCCAAACTAAGATCATTAATTTAGCATGCACCAGGAAATCAAACTTGACACCTTGGCCTGCACTCGCTGTGTCATGTTATCTGAGCTCTGTTGGTCGCGCCGTTCCCTCTCAGTCAGAAAGGCTTTGGGTTCAAGTTCTACTCCAGGAATTAAGCTTCTAATCTGTGTTGGTGGTTCATTGCGAGTGCTGTGTTTTCAGAGGTGCTATTCCTCTGATGAGGTAGATGCCAAGGATCCCACCGTGCTATTTGAAGAAGAGTTAACCCAGTGCGTTGGTAAACATTACACCTTCAAACAACATCACTGGAAGAGATTAACTGGTCACCCTGCTCTTTGCAATGCTTTGCTGCGTGTAAAATGACTGCAATGTTTGCATTACACAGCTGACTGTTTTGTGGACGATTGTAATGCATGGACTTTTACAGTACTCACGTAGCCACACGTACGGTGTTTCTGAGAAAATAAATAAAATGTTACATCGAATTAGGTATCTTTTCTTAACCTGCAGAGGAGTCAAATATAAGATTTAAATAACAATCCTCAAAGTCAGGTAAAATGTTCTTGCATTGGTCAATAAAATCTTTGCAATGGAGAACATGAGGGATCTTTAATGAAGTAACGGCGGGCGGCATTCTCCGTTTCTGAGACAAAGGGCTGGATTCTCCGATTGCCAACGCCAAAATCGTATTCGCCGATTGGCCGGAGAATCCGTTTCACTGCTGAAATCGGGGGCATGTCGTTGGAACAGCCTCAGGAGATCACCTGAAGCTTGCCCCCGATGGGCTGACTTCCCGATGGCGTGGGACCCGTGTGCTCAGTTTTCGGGGGATTGGCTAGGCAGCTGCGGACTGTGTCCATCGCCGCCACAGTCGGGGAGAGGGGGGTTCCATTGGCCAGGGGGGCTTCGGCAGCGCTGGGAAGACTGGTGTGGAGTGGTCCGGGAATGGGGAGGGGGGTTACGGGGGGGGCTATCTGGCAGGCCGGGTCCGCACGTGGACAACACCATGTTGTACGATGCGGCTGCTGCAGGTCGCCGCCGTGCATATGTGCGGCCACGGACCCGGCAATTCTCCGGCAGGTAAAGCCGCTTTACGTGGCGCAGCTGCTAGCCCCCCACCGGGCAGAGCATCGGTGCAGGGGCAGCGCCGGCTTTTTGGTCGTAAGACTAGACGCATGCTCCGACATAGCGTCAAAAGCAGAGAAACCAACTCTTGTTGACGGCAATAGAGAATCTGTGAACTTTTAGGACAGAATAAATGGTGCTGCACCTGGACCGATTCTGCTAGCGTTGACAGACTAGCACCGGTGCTGCATGGAACACACTCGATTCCACTGAAAAATAATGCGGCATAGGCATAGGCCGTGTCCATGATTGACACTCAGGAGGCTGACAATGTGCAGCCGCACATACACATTACACTCCCCACACACACATACCCCAGCCAGAAATATGGTACTGATGTGTGTGCTGGAGCGCGCCCATACAGTTGATGGGTTGGCTGGAGCCAGACGGCACCCAGGGGGATTCGCTGGGGGAAGACCTATACGACCCGTGGCACCAGGTTCAAAGTGGGCTGTTAGCGGTGGGTGCTGCTGCACGGCTGCATTTCCGGCTGCTTCAATGTTGCTCCGTGCCCGGACATCTTCATCCCACAGCCCACCTCCTGGCCATCCCCCACGTCTCCCCCCAGCACTGGCTGAAGCCCCCTGGCCAGCGGCATGACTCACAGCACACTATGGTCACGTTGGACACTTTCTGTACCCCTCTCTTTCTCTCTCAGCAGCCGCCACGCCGATTTCACGATTCTTAGAAGCACAATTGAACCACGCCGGCGGGAACTCGACCCATCGGAGGTGGAGAATCGCGGAGTCCCTGGAGAGTACCGGATTGGGCCCGCTAATGATATTGAAACGGTGTCTGCTGTGCATGTGGAGTGAAACGCATTGACGCCGTTTTCGAGGTGACGAATCATAGAATCCCTCCAGTACAGAAAGAGGCTATCGGGCCATCGAGTCATCACCGACTCTTTGAAAGACTAACCTATCTAGACCCAATCCCCACCCTGTAACCTCACTCTAAGGGGCGATTTAGCATGCCCAATTCACCTAACCTACACATCTTTGGACTGTGGGAGAGAACCGGAGCACCCGGAGGAATCCCATGCACACATGGGGAGAACGTGTAACCTCCACACAAATAGTAGCCCAAGGTAGAAATCGAACCAGAGCAGGTCAAAGGCTAGGAATCCTATGATGAGTAACTCACTTCCTGACCCTCACAGTCTGTCCGCCATCGACAAGGTAATGTGGCACAGTTGATAGCACTGCTGCCTTACAGCACCAGGGACCTGGGTTCGATTCCCACCTTGGGCACTTTCAAAGGGTCGGTGAAGACGGTGAAGACTCGATGGGCCGAATGGCCTCTTTCTGTTCTGTGGGGATTCTATGATTCTATGAGGCCAGGAGTGTAATGGAATAAGGAGAGAGAAAATGCTGGATAATCTCACCAGGTCCCCACAGATGCTGCCAGACTTGCTGAGATTTTCCAGCATTTTCTCTTTTGTTTCAGATTCCAGCATCCGCAGTAATTTGCTTTTATCCAGTGTAATGGAATACTCTACACTTGCCTGGATGAGTGCATTCAAGTAGCTCAACACCGTCCAGGGCACAGCTGCCCGCTTGACTGCTCCCCCTTCCACAAATATTCAAACCCTGCACCACCGACAAAGAGTGCAAGCCGTGTGTACCATTTACAAGATGCACTGCAGGAACTCACCAAGGTTCCTTCGACAGCACCTTTCAAACCCACGACCACTACCATCTAGAAGGGCAAGAACAGTAGATAATTGGGAGCCCCACCACCTGGAGGTTCCCCTCCAAGTCACTCAAAACCCTGACTTGGAAATATATCACCGTTCCTTCACTTGTCCCTGGAGCACAATCCTGGATCACCCTCCCTAACAGTACAGTGGGTGTACCTACATCTCAAGGACTGCAGAGGTTCATGAAGGCAGCTCACCATCATCTTCTGAAGGGCAACTAGGGATGGGCAATAAATGCTGGCCTAACCAGCGACGCCCACATACCATAATTGAATTTTTAAAAACTTGGTTATCGGTCCTAAAAATGGAAGACTGAGGTGAAAAGGCTATTTTACTGTCAAAGATCATCCAATTGAGTCTTTCTGGCTTTCCAATTGGTGTGTGAAGATGTCAAAAGGTACAGGAGCCTTCTAGCTCTCGCATTTGGGTTTTGAACCATGACTGACGAGTCCTCACTTGCTACAAGGGTAGGTGGAGGCACGAACCAATTTAATTTTGCCACAAGACCAAATCCAAGTGGCTCTAATTCGCGCTGAGAAATATCAAAAGGAAAGTGGAAACAATATCACTGATTTATGGAAGTATATTGCACAGATGGAGGCCATTTCTCTCATTGTGCCTGCGCCACCCTTTTGAAAGAGTGATCGAATTCATCCCACTCTATTGTCTTTCTGCTCCTAGTCCTGCCAACTGCACATTATGTGAGCTACTAGGGAGTTATTAGTAAGCTGTAAGCGAGTCTCTCAAGCTGGGCCTGAGGCACATTGTTGGGGAGTAAAGGAATCAGCGGACAATCGCCGCATTCTGAACCTGGGAGCCCTTGACGCTTTTGTGCCAGAAATGGAACAAATTCTGTTTCTCCTCATCGACATTCCTCACTCTGATGAGCACAAAATCCACAATTTTACACTTTACCTGTCAACACTCCTCTGCGAGCCTGTTCACATTTCGAATGATAAAGAAACAATGGCAACGAAACAATGATAATGAGTCACATAAAGGAAAAAGATCATTCGCGTCACGCACTTCTAGTGTTGTGCCAATGTGGCCCACAGTCTCTGGAAAAATAAATCAGCTGCAGTTGACAGGATGATATGAAAGCTCGCTGTTATCGTTCAACCAATGCCTCTTCAAAACTTATTTCAATTTGTCTTTGTGACCAGGATGAGCTAACCATTCATTCTCTTAAGTTATCTCAGACCCGTGCTTTCCAATTAACCTTCTCTGATTTGGGGGATAATGCATCATTAAAACGATCTTTCTTTTTTTTTTTGCCTGATACATAGAACACTACAGCAAACTAATTTTTCTCTTTATTGCTTGACACTGTAACTCGTTACTCTACTGCTAATTAGTCAAGCTATCACGTTAGCCAAGGCTCTACTTGTTTTTTGATTGCTGGTTTGTGAAGGGAATTATAAATACGAATAAAGTGAGGTGTTTTCTGCTGAATACCTTCTCCATCTTGACGTCTGTGACCCTCACTACTTCAGGCACACATTGTAGTGATCTGTTTATCTGTTGGTATGTAAAGGGTTAACAATGGTACTCTAGTGCAATGCAACCACTAGATGGCAGCACCAGATCCATGTATATAAACTGTACTCAGAGGAGATTCCTCCTCTTCGTATCAGGAGTGACTAAAGAGCAGTGTTAGATATTTAGTTTGTTGGCACGTGTAGTTAAACATTATTTATACTTCTTATTAACTTAATCATCAGTTATTCAATAAATGTTATTTGCTTAATTTGAAGACATAATTTTACTGAACTACAACCATCAGACCATTCTGGAAGTAAGCAATCATGTAATACAACACACATCATCCAAGGCTGCAATACAGCAAGTGCTAGTAAAGTATATCTTTTTCAGATTCTTACCTTCAGTGACCTGTAGGCCCCAACCTCTGAAATTCCCTCCTTGCCTCTCTATCTCTCTGGACTCTATTAAAGCCTCACCTCTTCCACTGAGCTCTTGGCCACCCGTCCCTTAGTGCTGATCTTATCAAAGTCACAAATGACATCCTGTGACTAAGAAAGATGTTCAGCTGAGCGAGTATGAGCAGCTACGTGCTAAATTCAAAAGCAAAACCACCACGGCCAGAATCTCTGGGTAATTACTTGAAGAATGAGAAATTGGGGTAGGATAAATAAAACCAGAGAATCCAATGCATGACACAAAGATTGGCGTGGGAGAAATAGGTTTAGATTTTAGATTCATGGGGTCCTGGCACCAGTATTGGGGAAAGGGGGAGCTGTACTGTTGGGACAGCAATTACGTTAACCATGCTAGAACCAGTGTTCTGACAAATCATGCACCTCGGTCTGTGGAGGGGGCTTTAACATATAATAGGAGGAAGTATTCATGTGAGGAGAGATTTGTGAAGTTAAAGACAAAGGACAAGGCAATAGTGGAAGGTACCGGTGCAGTTAATGGTAAGCAGAGTGTGACAGGACAGAACGTACAAAGAGTAGACTAGCAAATATGGGCAGAGTTGGGAAAATAGCTTTACACTAACTGGGGGGATGGTGGGAGTGGGACGGGGGGAATGAGGGGAAGGGATCTGGTAAAAGGAGATTCAGAAATCCAAAGATAAAAGTTGAGGCAATATGAAAATCGACCGTTTAATAATAATAATAATAATTAGGGGCTGTTTAGCTCAGGGCTAAATCGCTGGCTTTGAAAGTAAACCAAGCCAGCAGCACGGTTCAATTCCCGTAACAGCCTCCCCGAACAGGTGCCGGAATGTGGCGACTAGGGGCTTTTCACAGTAACTTCATTGAAGCCTACTCGTGACAATAAGCGATTTTCATTTCATAATTGCTTATTGTCACAAGTCGGCTTCAATGAACCAGACTCATAGAATTTACAGTACTGAAGGAGGCCATTCGGCCCATCGAATCTGCACCAGTCTTTGGAAAGAGCACCCTACCCAAGCCCACACCTCCATCCTATCCCTGTAGCCCAATAACCCCATTTAACCTTTTTTTACTAAGGGCAATTTAGTATGGCCAATCCATCTAACCGGCACATCTTTGGACTGTGGGAGGAAACCGGAGCACCCGGAAGAAACCCACGCACACATGGGGAGACTGTGCAAACTCCGCATAGTCAATCGAACCTGGGACCCTGGAGCTGTGAAGCAACTGTGCTAACCACCATGCTACCGTGCTGCCCACAAAGTTACTGTGAAAAGCCCTGAATCGCCACATTCCGGCGCCTGTTCGGGGAGGCCGGTACGGGAATTGAACCCGCGCAGCTGGCATTGTTC
Source organism: Scyliorhinus canicula (assembly GCF_902713615.1). Taxonomy (NCBI): domain Eukaryota; kingdom Metazoa; phylum Chordata; class Chondrichthyes; order Carcharhiniformes; family Scyliorhinidae; genus Scyliorhinus; species Scyliorhinus canicula. The sequence continues at coordinate 28,068,321 of NC_052148.1, read as the reverse complement.
TGCATTACAAGCCAGCTGTTTAGCCCACTGTGCTAAACCAGCCCCTCATTTAGCCGAAAATGAGGAGCAATTTCTTCATTCTAGGGTTGTGAATCTTTGGAATTCTCGACCCTAGAGGGTTGTGGATGTGCCACCATTGAATATATTTAAGGCTGAGAGACAGATTTTTGGAGGCAGGATTAGTCCTGAAGATCCAGCCAACGGGAATAGCTGGAGAATTTTGGCCGTTATTTTTCAGGGCATCAAGAGATATGGGGAGTGGGCCGTAGGGTGGAGTTAAGGCCCTGGATTAGCCATGGTAGATAGGATGACAGAGCAGGTTCAACAGGCCCTTTTGGTCTTGTCATTAAACCATAGAATGCCTACAGTGCAAAAGGAAGTCATTTGACCTATCGAGTTTGCACCAACCCTTGTAGGAGCATCCTATCTAGGCCCACTCCCCCCCCCCCCCCCTCCTCCCCCCATCCTTGTAACCCCCACCTAACCTACACATATTTGGACATGAAAGGGCAATTCAGCATGGTCAATCCGCCCAACATACACTTCTTTGGACTGTCGGTGGAAGCCGGAGCATCCGGATGAAACCCACCTAGACACAGCAAGAAAGTGCAAACTCCACCAGTCACCCAAGGCTGGAATGGAACCCGGTCCCTGGCGCTGTGAGGTGGCTCTGTGAGGCGGCAGTGCTAGCTACTGTGCCACCATGGGCATCTCTTATTCCCCTTTTTTATGTTCCTATCTAACCTATTCCTCCTCAGCCTTCTTGACTTATCTTCAGCTTTTGACAGTGTTCCATATTATCCCTCTAATGCCTCGCCACGGGTCTCCAGCTAGATGGGACTGCTCTTACTTCCATCCTTATCTGTTAATTGCAGCAGGAGAATTATTTTTATTCTTTCACATGATATAGACATCAGCATTTGGTGCCGATCCGTAATTGGTCTTGAAATGGGCAGCTTACTAGGTCATTTCAGAGAGTAGCTCAGAGCTAATCATAAAGCTCTGGAGTCACATGTAGGCCAGACTTCCTTCCCTGAAGGGAATTATTCCAGATTTATTAATTATCAATACCTTTGTGGGGTTTGACAACATGTCCCTGTAATGACCTCCGACCAGCAAGTGGCAGTGTAAATCTACCGCATGGCTCCGTACCTCGAGGAGTTGGGAGTTAGTTGTGTTTGTAGATAGTCATACTTGCAGTAGCTCAAGGATAATTTATCAGTATTAGTAGTTTATAATATATTTCTTATAGTTAACTTTACTATGCATTTATTTTATAATAAAACACTTAAACTAGTCAAGAACTAGACTTTCTTCTGTGCATCATTCCTACCGGCCAAGCACCAGAATGTAACAGTCGCCAGAGAATTAGCTTGGCCTCTAGATTCTCACGCAATGATATTACCCACCATGCCATCATCATCCCAGAAAATCACCTGCAATGTCTTCTCTTCCTGCCCCTGCACCTGCTCCGTTTATAGCTGATGTCCCACAAGGATCCTTGGCCCTCCTCCTTTTTCTCATCAACATGCTGCCCCTTGGTGACATCATCCGAAGTATTCATTTCCACATGTAAGGGGATCAGAGGTTATGGGGAGAAGGCGGGAGAATGGGCATGAGAAACATATCAGCCGTGATTGAATGGCAGAGCAGACTCGATGGGTCAAAAGGTATCATTCTTCTTCCATGACTTATGGTCTCATGTTAATAACACCCAGTTCAACCTCACCACCACTTTTCCTGACTCATTCAGGAAAAGATGGCAGATTTCATTCCTGAAATGACATTGGTGAATCAATTGGATTCCTGCAACAATCAATGGCCATTACTGAGGCAAGCTTTACATCCCAGATTTATTAAATTAACTAAAGGAGGTCCAAGGACAGTGCAAGGCTGTAACAATTTCTTTCTCTGAGCAATAATGAAAATAAGGCCTTGCATTTATATAACACTTTTCCCGTCAAGCAATGCAGTGTCAACCACGTTGCTGTGGTTCTGGGATCAAAGAATCACAGGAACAGGAGTAGGCCATTCAGGCCCTCGAAGCTGCTCCGCCATTCAATGAGATCATGGCTGATCTGTGGCCTAGCTCCATATACCTTCCTTTGGCCCATATTCCTCACTACCGTTGCTTGCCAAAAATGTACCGATCTCAAATTTAAAAATAACAACTCATCTCGAATCAATACAGGTCAAACAGAACGCCTCAAAGTGCTTTACAGCCAGTGAAGAACTTCTGAAGTTTAATCACTGCTGAAATGTCAGAGGCACAGCAGCAAACTCTCACAAACAGGAATGTGGGTGCGAGCTCACGGCCACGCCCAACTCTGGATGTGACGCGATTGGTAAAATTGAGAGGTTTCTCGCGAGATTTACCTGGCTCCTCATGCCTCGTGTGATCTAGCCTGATCTCACGAGATGTCGTAATCTGGATCTCGTCTATTTGTTTAATTTACTTTAATTGGTTGAATTCAAAAATAATTTTTTATTGACCCTTTTAATCACCTTTTGGTTGAAGTTTTTTAAGTCTCCTTTACTCTTTGTTTTTGTTCAGGGCAGTGTCCCTTTAAGGAGCGGTCCCTTTTAATTTATCTCTTAATTTGTTTAATTTAGTTTAATTTGTTGAACATAAATAGTTTAAGTCAAGGGGCAGAATTTTCTGGAAAAATTCCTGCGGTTTCCCGAGGATGTAATTATCGTGCATCGTCGCACGTGTGTGTGTGAATCACATCGCGTGGCCACACACCATCTGCACATTGAGGGAGTGGAAACCCCTCCTAGTAATGAAGGGGCCACCCTGATGCCATGGGGTGCGAAGAGAGATTTGGTGCAGTCGATCGCAACCTTCAACCTGTGGCAGGCCAGCTATGATGCCGAAATCTGGTCTTCTCGCCTTGTTGGGCTCGGTCCACGTCAAAATTAAGAAAGTCCAAAACCCTTGAACGGGGTGCATCCATGAACCCACCGGTGCACTTATGGGTGGACGAGATGCCTGCGAGAGACCACACAAGTCACGTGTGGAACCCTGGAACGACTCCGTTACATAAGAATTGAGGGCTGCCATGCTCTTCAAGGCCACAGGGAGCAGTCACCTCTGCCACCACGTGGTGCCAAATTAGCAAGGATGTGGCAAAGGTACCACACAGTCTCCTTGGTGAGGCAGAGTCTTTTCCGGCACATGTCCATCAGCTCCATAAAGGACTCTTGGGTCCTGTATACCTTGGTCTCCTTCTGTGCCTTGATGCCCTGTACAGCTGGTGTGGCCACCGGCCCCTGAGCCTGCCCTGTGGCCACCTGGTCTCTTGCCACAAGAGAGGACACAGGGAGCACTTACCCCCACTGTTTGGAGTCGGTCATTCATCTTTTTTCTGCATTGCATACCCGCACTCTTGGTCAGGCTGCTGGTACTGACCAGTGCGGTCACCATCTCCCAGACAGGACCTCCTGCCAGCCCGAGAGAATATTGTAGACCACCACCTCTCCTCCACGGCATCCAATAAACCGCTGAGGGCCCCTTCCGTAAATCAAGGAGCTGGTTTCCTAGCTGCCATCCACCTAGCTTGACTGTGGACAAGTACTGTGGATTTGTTTAAAGGCACCACCTCTTTCATTGAAGTGCTCAGCTGACCCCGTGGTAGATGATTCAGACAGTTCACACCTCAGGCGTTTTTCACGCGGGAAAGAAAAACTCGAAGTGCCTGAAAATTGCGGTCCGAATCGCAATGCCCGGGCCAACGGGAATCACGCCAACGTTCCCGCCGAAATGACCTTTGGTCATTGTTTTCACAAAATTCTGCCCCTTTACTTAAAACTATTTTATGTTCAACAAGCTAAACTAAATTAAACCTGGGGCCTAGGTAGGGTACTCCTTCAGAGGGTCAGTGCAGTCTCGATGGTCTGAATGGCCTCCTTCTGCACTGTAGGGATTCTGTGGTTAGTTGTAGTCTGGATTGACAACTGGAATTGCACCGATTTTCTCGTTGAAAATGACGCTTTGTCATGTCTCCGGAAATTTCCGCCCCTGATCTTTTGCAAGACTTGAAACTCGTGTTCAGTTATGGACAGGTGAGAAGGGTCAAATCCAAGCCACTCCGCCACATCAGCATTTTAACAATAATATTGTGATCCAAACTTCTGCTGAGTTGAGCACAAGTTTATGTCGCTGTATTATCACAAAAAATTATTACATTCAACCAGTGCCGTGGTCTTGAAGTACAATTTCAAGAAGTACTTGAATCAGAAGTAAGAAGAAAAGAGGCTTTGCCTCAAAATGTCTAATTGGATTAATTTTAAGAAGAGGCCATGAGTCCAACTGGTAGTGTTGTATCATTTAAGTCAAATTGAATCTCACCCTCGTGGAATCACTGGTTTAGTGAAACACTTGTGTTTATGCAGCACCGTTCACAATCCACATTCAAAGTGCTTTGCAGCCAATGGGCTACATCTTTGGCAGTTGTATTGTTGGACAATTGTAATGGAGGGCTCACAGCAGTCACATTGTGCTCAGTGGGCGGAGCACTGTGCCACCCCCAGTGGTGACTTTGCTGGAGTGAGGGCATTTAACCAAACGGTTGGATGGTGGGTGACATTCAATAGCATTACCATCGCTGAATCCCCCGCAATCAATATCCTGGGAGTTACCATTGATCAGAAACAGAACTGGACTAGCCACATTAATACTGTGACTACCAAGGCAGTTCAAAGGCTAGGAATCCTACGGCAAATAATTCACCTACCGACCGCCCCAAAGCCTGTCCACCTTCTACGAGGCACAAGTCAGGATTATAATGGAATACTCACCACTTGCCTGGATGAGTGCAGCTCCAACAACGCTCAAGAAGCTCGACATCTTCCAGGACAAAACAGCCCGCCTGATTATTACCCCTTCCACAAATATTCAAACCCTCCACCACCGTCAAACAGTGGCAGCCGTGTGTACCATCTACAAGATGCACTGCAGTACCTCACCAATGTTCCTCAGACAACACCTTCCAAACCTACGACCACTACCATCCAGAAGGACAAGAGCAGTAGATACCTGGTACCCCATCACCTGAAGGTTCTCCTCCAAGTCACTCACCACCCTGACTTGGAAATATATCACTGTCTCTTCACTGTAACAGACGACACAAAGGTCGGTGGAATTGCGGATAGCGATAAGGACTGTCAGAGGATACAGCAGGATTTAGATTGTTTGGAGACTTGGTCGGCGAGATGGCAAATGGAGTTTAATTCAGACAAATTTGAGGTAATGCATTTTGTAAGGTCTAATACAGGTAGGAAATATACAGTGAGTGGTAGAACCCTCAAGATAGTCAGAGAAATCTTGGTGTACAGGCCACTGAAAGGGGCAACACAGGTGGAGAAGGTAGTCAAGAAGGCATACGGCATGCTTGCCTTCATTGGCCGGGGCATTGAGTATAAAAATTGGCAAGCCATGTTGCAGCTGTATAGAACCTTAGTTAGGCCACACTTGGAGTATAGTGTTCAATTCTGGTCGCCACACTAGCAGGCGGATGTGGAGGCTTCAGAGAGTGTGCAGAAGAGATTTACCGGGATGTTGCCTGGAAAGGAGGGCATTAGCTATGAGGAGAGGTTGAATAAACTTGGCTTGTTCTCACTGGAACAAAGGAGGTTTAGGGGCGACGTGATTGAGGTCAACAAAATTATGAGGGGCATAGACAGAGTGGATAGTCAGGGACTTTTTCCCAGAGTAGAGGGGTCAATTACTAGGGGCACAGGTTTAAGGTGAGAGGGGCAATGTTTAGAGGAGATACTGGTACAAGGCAAGTTTTTTACACAGAGGGTAGTAGATGCCTGAAACTCGCTGCCGGAGGAGGTGGTGGAAGTGGGGACAATAGTGACATTTAAGGGGCATCTTGACAAATACATGAATAGGATGGGAATGGAGGGATACGAACCCTGGAAGTGCAGAGGATTTTAATTTATACGGGCAGCATGGTCAGCGCAGGCTTGGAGGGCCGAAGGGCCTGTTCCTGTGCTGTACTTTTCGTTGTTCTTTGTAACTGGGTCAACAACCTGGAACTCCCCCCCCCTGACAGCACAGTGCATGTACCGACACCTCAAGAACTGCAGCGGTTCAAGAAGGCAACTCATCACCATCTTCTGAAGGGCAACAAGGGATGGGCAATAAATGGTGGCCAAACCAGTGACGTCCACATCACGTAAATGAATAAAAATAAACTCTGATATCTTCCGCCTCCACCCAGGTAAGTCCAATTAATGCCCATTTAAAGGCTTCATTCTGTAGCCGCTGCCAGGCAGGCAGTGGAGTTGCCATGGAGGGAGCACAGTGAGAAAACATTGTTCGGGTTGCATGTAGATCCCTCTCCCTCAGGCACTCGGGGATTGAAGGATCTGGCATCAGGAAGGAGATCCAATCCCCTGTCCTTGCTGCTGATGCCCCATAAGCTCCCCCCCCCCCCCCCCCCGCAACCCTCTTCTGCCATCAGTCAACTCTGGCCTGGGAACTAGTGTCCATCCTGGGCATCCGATGGGTGTCTAATTAGCAACAGACACGGCTTCCATGCTGGTACTGCCATTCAATAGGACTGCTGGCCACAGATTGGCTCACAGCTCTCAGTGGGTGGCACCACTACTCCAGGCTCTTGAACCTGCGGCAAGCTCTGGCACCGTGGTGCCTGTCGAGTGCCTAAGTGGAATCAAGTTGCGACAAGCATCTGCCATTGTCTCTGCAGCTGGCTATGAAGACGCCTGATGTCTCCACCAGACTCTATCCAACAAGGGCAGCACAGTAGCACAGTGGTTAGCTCAGTCACAGCTCCAGGGTCCCAGGTTTGATTCCCACTTGGGTCAATGTCTGTGTGGAGTCTGTACCTTCTCCTTGTGTCTGCCTGGGTTTCTGCCGGGTGCTCCGGTTTCCTCCCACAGTCCAAAGATGTGCAGGTTAGGTGGAGATGTGGGCTTAAGTGGTGCTCTCTTTCCAAGGATCGGTGCAGACTCGATGGGCCGAATGGCCTCCTTCTGCACTGTAAATTCCATGATTCTATGTTTCTACAAAGCCCTACACACAGAACAATGGGGAAAATGTCTCGCTTCCTCTTTGAAATAGTATTGTGGGATCTTTCATGTTCAAAAAAGAGGGCAATGGCTCATTGAAAGTGGGAGCATTCCCTTGGCCCTGCACTGGAGGATCAGTTTAGATTTTTGAGCTTGAAGGTGGAAGGCGGACTCTCAACTTTCTGAATCAAGAGGTGTGAATGCTACCCAATAAAGACTGTGTCATCAGTGCAAAGACAGCGTGAGAAATTATGGACCCTGGTATCTCTCCTGTTTCCAGGCCCCCTAATGGCCACACCTCCCCTTTAACTCATTCCCCCACCACCCCCTCAATGATGCATGATGTTTTTCCCCTTTCGAAATTCACCTATCAATTTGTCAAACAATCACAGAAAGATCCCAGTAAAATGGCACCTACTCACAAATGCTGTCTGGTTTCTACGCAACATGGGTCATTAATATTAAGAGCAGCAGTGATATAATGCAATGTTGGTTTGTGTACACTCCACAGGTGATCCCACTACGACTATTAAATAAACGAGAGAGTACAAATGTTACTTTAACAGCATCATGAAATATTGTTAATTTGACAGGAAAGTATCCCATTAGTTATTTATAACACCATGCTGATGATAACACTGATTTCAGTGACTGCCTCAGTCCTCATTAACATGTTCTGCACATTGCACCATACGAACAGGGTGACAGTAAATTCATATTTGTGGGAAAAAATTCAATACTTGCAACACACTGCACAAGGTTGTAAACAGAGAAGAAGACTTTATTCTGCCGGGGGACATGCCTCACCAACCCTCAACTCTCTCACCCAACACACAACAGCCCCCCCCCCCCCCCCACCCCAGCCCTCTCCCCCCCACCCCAGTCACCCACTCACCACACGCCAATCTCACCCTCCACCCATCTCCAACTTCCCTCCAACCCACCTTCAACCTCCCCTCCCATGCCCAACCTCCCCTCCGACCATCCCCACCCCCTTCAACCTGCCCCCTCCGAGCACCCTCAATCTGTTCCCCCAATACCTCCACCCCCTCCAACCTCCCCCAACCCCTGCTCCAACCTTCCCCAAACCCCTCCTCCATCATCCCTCAACCCCTGCTCCAACATCCCCAACACCCCCTCCAACATCCCTCAAACACCTCCAACATCCCCCCCACCAAACTTTCCCAATCTTCACCCTCCAAGCGCCCTCAACCACCGTCGCACCCTCCAAAATTCCCCCACACCCCCTCTAACCTCCCCATCCCTCAATCTCCCCTCCCAAGCTCTCCACCCCACAATGGGGTGGCACAGTGGCATAATGGTTAGCGCTGCTGCCTCACAGCACCAAGGTTCCAGTTTGTCCCACAACCCAAAGACGTACAGATTAGGTGGATTGGCCATGCTAAATGGTCGCTTAGTGTCCAAAAGGATAGGTGGGGTTGATGGGTTTCGGGGTTAGGTTGTGGGCATAGGTCTCATTCAGGTTCTTTTTCCAAGAGTCAGTGCAGAGTCGATGGGCTAAATGGCCTCCCTCTGCACTGTAGGGATTCTACGGTTCTAACTCCTGCCCAACACACAAACACAAATCGGTTCTAAATATCAGGGATTTCACTTGCTATTTCTCAACCGAGAGCTCTCGGGACAGTCGCTATTCCTGCTGTTGACCTTCAGGCAGCTTCGTGGTTGTCTGGTGGGCTTGAAAAACAAGTCAGGACCATGAAGCTGCCCAGAGTTCGGAAGTAGCAACGCAGCAACTAATGAAACTGACAAAACAGACAGGCTTGCAAAAATAACCTGAACTCTCATCCTGACGGCACTGATTGTCTCAGGACTGGCTGCTCAGTGTGGATGACTGGAACACAACATTTTAAAATGCCGAGCCCAGGCCCACCCTCCCTCCTGGGGCCCTCGTGTTTGGCACCCCGACTGCATCCCCCTCTCCTGTGCCCTGAGTTAGTGGATCTTCCTGTCATAATTCACAGGTTAATAAATATGTTTATTTCCCATGACACGATCTTTTCTTTGTTTTAGGGTAACACAAAATAATTGACTTCTAAGTTTATCATTTAAGTTCTCAACATGGTTGAGACCATGGATAGGAAGCAGTAGTTTTTAAGAGAGGTTTGATATACTGAGGCTATTGATGAAACCATCAATTCAGCGAACACGTGTAGTTGGATCTGAACAGAGGCTTTAATACACTTACAATAGAGCCAGCCAATTCGTCGTTGAACTTCAGGTGAAATGGCAGGCTGGCTCTAAGGCACTGATCTTTATACATCGGTCCCAGGGGGAGGAGTCCTGGGCAGAACCAAGGGAGGAGCCCAGTACAAACTCTCGCGTACTCCCAGAGCGACTCCCCTGGTGGTCGGATAGTGCAACTGCACTTACAATGGGTAGATAACGAACATATATACATGGAGTGATATTGGCAACTATATATAGTGTGAATCACATTCACCACATTCACCCCCTGATAAAAAAAATCAAGTCCGGCGGGGGTGATGGCTCAAAGAGTCAGTCTGTCCGGTGGACGAATTGTCCGTTTTGATCTGCGGAGCACCGGGGTTGCAGCCTCTTGCGGTGGCTGGGAGGGCGTCGAGGTCTGGGGTACGGTTGGCGGCTCCGGCGCGAGTCTTGTCCGAGCCTCATCCACCTCCTGGTCGAATGGAGACTGGGGGCCCGGGGGGCGGGCTGGTGCTGGCGCTCGGGACTGGTGGGGTGAGCTCGCAGAATCGGGGGCGCAAGGGGGCGGCCGCATAGGGAACGGGGAAAGGGGTTCCTTGGTGGGGGTAGATGGGGGGCTGGATCCAGCGGGTGTCAGGTCCTGGAGGGATACTGTGTCCTGGCGACCGTCCGGGAACTCAACAAATGCGTACTGTGGGTTGGAATGAATGGGGTCGGTTTTGTGCGCCCTGATGTGCTTCCTTAGGAGAACCGGGCCTTGCGTCCTCAGCCACGCCGGAAGTGAGACCCCTGTGGTAGTGCCCCTGGAAAAAATGAAGAGCCGCTCGTGGGGGGTTTGGTTGGTAGCTGTACACAGGAGGGATCTAATTGCGTGGAGCGCGTCAGGGAGGACTTCCTGCCATTGGGAAACTTGGAGTTTCCTGGACCTGAGGGTCAGTAGGACGGTCTTCCAGACGGTCGTGTTCTCCCTCTCCACCTGTCCGTTCCCCCTGGGATTGTAACTGGTAGTCCTGCTCGAGGCGATGCCCTTGTCGAGCAGGTACTGACGCAGCTCTTCACTCACAAAGGACGCGCCCCGGTCGCTGTGCACATAGCTGGAGAAACCGAACAGGGTGAAGACACTATGCAGGGCCCTAATGACTGTGTGGGAGGTCATATTGGGGCATGGGATGGCGAAGGGGAATCGGGAGAACTCGTCAATAACGTTAAGGAAGTAAATGTTTTTGTTAGTGGAGGGGAGTGGCCCTTTGAAATCGATCGCAAGGCGTTCAAAGGGCCTAGAAGTCTTGACCAGTTGGGCCCTGTCTGGTCTATAGAAGTGCGGTTTGCACTCTGCACAGATCGGGCAGTCCCTGGTGACCGCTTTTACCTCCTCGTTGGAGAAAGGCAGGTTTCGGGGTCTGATGTAGTGGGCGAGCCGGGTGACCCCTGGGTGGTAGAGGTCATCATGGATGGCTTTTAGGCAGCTGATTTGCGCGCTGGCGCATGTCCCGCGGGATAGGGCATCCGAGGGCTCGTTGAGCTTCCCCGGTCGATATTTGATATCGTAATTGTAGGTGGAGAGTTCAATCCTCCACCGAAGAATTTTGTCATTTTTAATTTTGCTCCTTTGCGAGTTGTCGAAAATGAAGGCGACCGACCGTTGGTCGGTAATGAAGATGAACCTCCTACCTGCGAGGTAGTGCCTCCAGTGTCGGACAGCCTCCAAGATGGCTTGTGCTTCCTTCTTGACTGAGGAGTGTCAGAATTCTGAAGCGGATAGGATACGGGAGAAAAATGCAACGGGCCGCCCTGCTTGGTTTAAAGTGGCTGCTAGCGCTACCTCTGATGTGTCACTCTCAACCTGAAAGGGATTCATCCACCGCCCGCATGGCTGCTTTGGCGATGTCCTCCTTGATGCAGCTGAAGGCCTGGCGCGCCTCAGCAGACAGGGGAAATAGTGTGGCCTTGAAAAGTGGGTGGGCTTTGTCCGCATATTGGGGGACCCACTGGGCGTAGTACGAAAAGAGCCCCAAGCACCGTTTGAGGGCCTTGGGGCCATGGGGGAGGGGGAGTTCTAAGAGGGGGCGCATGCGATCCGGGTCTGGGCCCAGGACTCCGTTCTCCACGACGTAGCCGAAGATGGCTAGTCTGTTTGTGCGAAACACGCATTTCTCCTTGTTATAAGTGAGGTTTAATTTTTGGGCCGTCTGGAGAAAACGGTGGAGGTTGGCGTCATGGTCCTGCTGGTCATGGCCGCAGATGGTAACATTATCCAGATACGGAAACGTGGCCCGCAGCCCGTACTGGTCTACCATTCGGTCCATTGCTCGTTGGAACACCGAAACCCTGTTAGTGACGCCGAAGGGAACCTGGAGGAAATGGAAGAGGCGGCCATCGGCCTCGAACGCCGTGTAGTGGCGGTCCTCCGGGCGGATTGGGAGCTGGTGGTATGCAGACTCCAGATTCACCGTGGAAAATACCCGATATTGGACGATCTGGTTTACCATGTCTGCGATTCTGGGGAGGGGATACGCGTCGAGGAGCGTAAAGCGATTGATGGTCTGGCTATAATCGACGACCATGCGGAATTTTTCCCCGGTCTTGACGACCACCACCTGAGCTCTCCAAGGACTGTTACTGGCCTCTATGATCCCCTCACTGAGCAGCCTTCGGACCTCCGTTCTGATAAATACCCTATCCTGCAGGCTGTACCACCTGCTGCGGGTGGCTACCGGTTTGCAATCCGGGGTGAGGTTGGTGAAGAGAGGAGGGGGGGGGGCGATGCGCAGCGTGGCGAGGCTGCAGATAGTGAGTGGGGGCAGGGGCCCGCCGAAGCTGAGGGTGAGACTCTTGAGATTACATTGGAAATCCAAGCCTAAGAGGAGTGGCGCGCAGAGGTCGGGCAAGACATATAGTTTAAATTTGGAATAGCTAGCGCCTCGAATCGTTAGCGTTGCTGTAGTGCGGCCTTGGATTTGGGTGGAATGGGAGCCCGAAGAGAGGGCGATAGTTTGGTTGATGGGATAAATAGGGAGGGAACAGCGTCTTACCAGCTCTGGGTGTATGAAGTTCTCTGTGCTCCCGGAGTCGAAGAGGCACGACGTGTTGTACCTGTTGATCTGGACCTCCGTCATCAAATTTTTCAGATGCTTGGGGCGTGATTGGTCGAGGGTGACCGTGTTGAGTTGCGGGCTGCGTGGTGGGTGCCCGGGGAGTCGAATTCTTCCGATCGGGGCGTCCTGTCGAGTAGATGCCGCTGCGTTCTGGCGAGCTTGATGCAGGAACACTGCGCTGATTTGCGGGCCATGTGGTGACTGCCCGGGGAGATCGTACTCCTCCGATGAGCTGTTTGAGTCTGGGGATGCAGCTAGGGCCCGTGGATCGCACGTAGAGGGTGGTGATGAAGATGGCGTCCAAGATGGCAGCCCCCATGAATCGCACGTGGCCGGCCGCATGGTGGAGGTTTGCCAAGATGGTGGCCCCTATGGATCGCATGTTGCGGGAGGGGGCGGAGCCTGAGCGTAGGCCGCAGCGCTTCGAGCCCCGCGGGCCTGCTGGTGCTGGGGGCGATGTTTTTGGACTGTTGGGGTGTTGAGGGCTGGGGCCCTTCTGCCGAGGAACACTTTAGCATAGTGGCCTTTCTTCCCGCAGCTGCTGCAGGTCGCGGATCGGGCTTTGTCCACAGAAGTGGCAGGCTGGAGCAGTTGAATAACTGGTTTGGGGAGCTGAATAGTGGCAGGCTGCAGCAGTTGAATAACTGGTTTGGCGAGCTGAGTAGTGGCAGGCTGGAGCAGTTGAATAACTGGTTTGGCGGGCTGAGTAGTGGCAGGCTGGAGCAGTTGAATAACTGGTTTGCCGAGTTGAGTAGCTGGCTGGGGGAGCTGAGTAATTAGCTGGAGCAGCTGGATAGTTTGAGTAGTTGACTGGGACAGTAGGACCGGCTGTGGCAGCGCGATAGCTGGGGGGCCTTGCGGCACAGGCTTGGGGGGTCCTCAGGTCGGGGTCCTATGCGGGGTTAGCGGGGTCTGCGGGAAATGAGTTGAGGCTGCGGAAGGAAACTTCCATCGTGATAGCAGCCTCTACGGTAGTCTCTAAGCCCTGGGCCGCATTTTCTAATAGTCTCTGGCGTACATAGCTAGATCGAAGGCCCGCTACAAAAACATCCCGCACAGCAAGCTCCCTATGTTCGGCCGCGGTTACGGCCTGGTAATTGCAGTCATTTGAGATATTGTTCAACTCGCGTGCAAATTCAGCTAAAGTTTCAGTAGCCCGTTGTCGGCGAGTTGTGAGCACATGGCGGGCAAAGGCATCGTTCATGGGCCTAATATACATTTTGTCCAAAATTGCCAGCGCAGCGGTGTAGGAACCGGCTGGATTTAATTGTGTAGAAATTCTGTGGCTTACCCTCGCGTGCAGTAGGCTGAACGTTTGTTCCTCCGTAGTTTCGGCCAGGTAGGCCTTAAAACATTTCAGCCAGTGGCAGAAGGTTTCTTTCGCCTCTGCATCCTGCGGATCGAGTTCTAGACGTCCTGGTTTTAGAGCGGATTCCATGCTTTACTTCGGCAGCTTCTTAAGTGTATTAAATTGATGGAACCATCAATTCAGCGAACACGTGTAGTTGGATCTGAACAGAGGATTTAATACACTTACAATAGAGCCAGCCTATTCGTCGTTGAACTTCAGGTGAAATGACAGGCTGGCTCTAAGGCACTGATCTTTATACATCGGTCCCAGGGGGAGGAGTCCTGGGCGGAGCCAAGGGAGGAGCCCAGTACAAACTCTCGCGTACTCCCAGAGCGACTCCCCCTGGTGGTCGGATAGTGCAACTGCACTTACAATGGGTAGATAACGAACATATGTACATGGAGTGATATTGGCAACTATATATAGTGGGAATCACACTCACCACAGCTATTTTCATTAAAACAAAGGAACTTTAAGAGTTTCTTCAAAATTCAATCATCTGTATTTGCTTCCATAGAATTCCTACCATGCAGGAGGAGACGATTCGGCCCATCGAGTCTGCACCGACCCTCCAAAAGAGCACCCTACCAGGGCCCACTCCCCCAGTTATCATAGTAACCCCACCTAACCTGCACATCTTTGAGCACTAAGGGTCAATTTATCATGGCTAATTCACCTAACCTGCACATATTTGAACTGTGGGAGGAAATTTGAGCGCCCGGAGGAAACCCACCCAGACACAGGGAGAATGTGCAAACGCCATACAGTGACCCAAGGCGGGAACCGAACCTGGGTCCCTGGCGCTGTGAGGCAGCAGTGTTAACCAATGTGCCACCGTGACTTGTTAATTTCCCTACATATTTTACATCACACTTCTCTGGATTGAACTCTGTTTGCCCCTCTGACTCATCGCTTGAGATCTTCCAACAGTCTACAGCTTCCTCCTGGGGAACACTAGGACACAGGGGCACAGTTCAGAGATAAGGGATCAATCATACAGCACTGAAATGAGAAGACATTTCTTGTGAATCTTTGGAATTCTATGGAATTCTATGCCTCAGAGGATTGTAAATGCTCTATTTATGATAAATGCTCCAGCTTTGAATTCATTTAAGATGGAGATAAATAGATTTTAGGTGTCTAAATCTAGCGGGGAGAAGGTGGGAAAGTGGAGTTTCGGCAGTGTGATGAATGGTATTTACCTTTAATACCTTGCCCCTTTAAGAGGCTTGGAACCCTGGGGGACTCCGCCTCTGGCTACGCCCCCAGGAAACAGTATATAGGATAAGGCTCCATGTGGTGAGCACACTTCTCTCGAATGCTGTCCTTTTCTCTGTATATTAAAGCTTTTGATTACCGACCTCGCTCTCGCATTGTAATTGAGGGTGCTTCAATTTAATCTACAGACACATCAAGATGGACAGCGCTCTAAAACCAGAGAAGCTCAACCTGGACGCCAGGTTGCCGGAAGCCCCGGAAATGTTTAAATATTGCGCCAGTGTTTCGAGGACTATCTGGACTCCTCAACGACTGATGTCGACAGCACTCGCAAACTGAGCTTACGACATGGCCGGGTGGGCCACCGACTCTCCGCCGTGATCGAAACCGCTACGACCTATGAGGCGGCGGTCGAAATATTGAAGAAACGCTTCATAAAACCTACTAATGAGGTACACGCCAGACATTTGCTCTCAACCTGCAGCCAGCGTTCCGGGGAAACGCTGGACGAGTTCATGGAAAGACTCAATGCGCTCGCGAGGAACTGCGACCACAAAGCAGTGACGGCAGAAGAACACAGGAACTTACATATTCGCGACGCCCTTGTGTCTGGTACCAGGTCCTCGTACATCTGGCAGCGGCTCCTAGAAGACGGGGCAAAGGATCTCCAGGGCACGGTAACCCTCGCCTCTTCTCTCAAAACGGCCCACCGTAACCTCCGTACGTACTCCGCGGACCTTGCGAACCCCTCTCGATCCCCTTCAGACACGGCCACGCTACAGGCCTGTGCCACGCGACGATCCACTCACTCCGAGGGTTCCCCATGCTATTTCTGTGGGCAAGGCCAGCACCCACGTCAGCGTTGCCCGGCCTGATCCGCGATCTGCAAAGACTGCGGGAAGAAAGGGCACTTCGCGAAAGTCTGCCTGGCTGGGCCCAAAGGCCACAAACAAAACCATCACCAGGCCCAGAAATCAAGCTCCCGGTCTCACAGACCCCGCAACGCAGCCGCGCAGCGGCCCTTCCGACGCGTCATCGACCTTGTGCGAGTCATGGGAACGGCTATCTTGGTGGCGGCCATCTTCGAAACCCGACACCTTCGACTGGCGGCGGCCATCATGTGACTCCGGGCAGCCATTTTGTGAGTTTGACTCTGACGGCCCGCAACTAGGAGCGATCACGCTCAATCAATCGCGGCCGAAACACCTGCGAAATTCAATGATGCGGGTGCGAACCAACGGCCACGACACTCCCTGCCTATTCGACTCCGGGAGCACGGAGAGCTTTATCCATCCAGACACGGTAAGGCGTTGCTCCCTGCGCACCCACCCCGCCTCCCATACTATCGCCCTTGCCTCAGGGTCCCATTTGGTTCAAATCACAGGGTATTGTGTCGCTGACCTCGCAATTCAAGGCGCGAAATACTGCCGTTTTAAACTGTACATTTTTCCTCAACTCTGCGACCCCCTGCTGCTCGGCCTGGACTTTCAGTGCAGCCACCGGAGCCTGACACTGAAGTTCGGCGGACCCCTGTCCCCGCTCACGGTCTGCAGCCTGGCGACACTCAAAGTTGCGCCACCCCGCCTCTTCGCAAAACTCACTCCCGACTGTAAGCCCGTCGCCACCAAGAGTCGCCGGTACAGTACCCAAGACATGACTTTTATCAAGTCAGAGTTTCAGCGGCTACTAAAAGAGGGGGTCATAGAGGCCAGCAACAGCCCTTGGAGGGCTCAAGTATTGGTAGTCCTCTCCGGGGAAAAGCAACGAGTGGTAGTGGATTATAGCCAGACCATAAACCGCTTTACACAACTCGATGCCTACCCACTTCTCTGCATAGCTGAAATGGTCACTCACATCGCCCAGTATCGGGTATTCTCCACGGTTGACCTAAAATCGGCCTACCATCAACTCTCTATCCGCTCAGAGGACCGCTTTTGAAGCAGCCGGTCGGCTGTTTCACTTCCTCAGGGTCCCCTTTGGTGTTACAAATGGAGTCTCCGTTTTCCTGAGGGCGAAGGATCAAATGGTGGACCAGTATGGCTTACGGGCTACCTTCCCGTACTTGGACAACGTCACCATCTGCGGCCATGACCAGCAGGACCACAACGCAAACCTGAAGAAGTTCCTCCAGACTGCCCAGGCCCTCAACCTCACGTACAACAAAGAGAAAAGCGTGTTCCACACAACCCGGCTAGCCATCCTCGGCTACGTCGTGGAAAACGGGGTCCTAGGCCCAGACCCCAACCACATGCGTCCCCTTAAGGAACTCCACCTTCCCCGTAGCCTCAAGGCACTCAAACGGTGCTTGGGGCTTTTCTCCTATTACACCCAGTGGGTCCCCAGATATGCGGACAAAGCCTGACCACTCATTAAGACCACGGTTTTTCCCCTGACGGATGAGGCCCAGTCAGCTTTCGACTGTATCAAGGCCGGCATCATCAAGGCCGCCATGCACGCGGTGGACGAAGCCATTCCCTTCCAAGTAGAAAGCGACGCATCAGATGTCGCCCTGGCTGCTACCCTCAACCAGGTGGGCAGACCAGTAACGCTCTTCTCCCGAACCCTCAACGCCTCGGAAATTCGGCACTCTGCAGTCGAGAAGGAGGCACAAGCCATAGTGGAGGCCGTGCGGCACTGGAGGCACTACCTAGCTGGTAGGAGGTTCACCCTCATCACCGACCAACGGTCGGTCGCCTTTATGTTCGATAACGCACAACGGGGCAAAATAAAGAACGACAAGATTCTGAGGTGGAGAATAGAGCTCTCCACCTATACGTACGATATTAAATATCGCCCGAGGAAGCTCAACGAGTCCCCAGATGCCCTGTCTCGCGGCACGTGTGCCAACGTGCAATTAGACCGCCTGAGATCCATCCACGATGACCTCTGCCACCCTGGGGTCACCCAGCTTGCCCATTTCATCAAGTCCCGCAACCTACCCTACTCCACAGGGGAGGTCAAGGCCATGACTAAGGCATGCCAGATCTGTGCGGAAAGCAAACCGCAATTCTATCGACCAGACAAGGCCCGCCTGATAAAGGCCTCTGGGCCCTTTGAGCGACTAAGTGTGGACTTCATAGGGCCCCTCCCGTCCACCAACCGCAACATCTATTTCCTCACCGTCATCGACGAATTCTCCCGCTTCCCCTTTTCTGTCCCCTGCCCCGATACGACCTCGGCCTTTGTGATCAAGGTACTGCACAGCATCTTCGCTCTGTTTGGTTTCCCCGCTTATATCCACGGCGACCGGGGTACATCGTTCATGAGCGATGAGCTGCGTCGGTACCTGCTCAGCAAGGCCTCGAGCAGGACAACGAGCTATAACCCGCGGGGAAACGGGCAAGTGGAGAGGGAGAACACGACAGTTTGGAAGGCTGTCCTCCTAGCCCTACAGTCAAGGAGTCTCCCTATCGCCCGCTGGCAGGAGGTCCTACACGATGCCCTGCACTCCATTAGGTCGCTCCTCTGTACGGCCACGAGCGAGACCCCTCACAATCATTTGTTTACCTTCCCCAGGAAGTCCACCTCTGGGGTCTCGCTTCCACTCTGGCTGACGACTCCAGGTTCAGTCCTACTCCGGAGGCACGTGAGGAGCCATAAGTCAGATCCAATAGTCGAGAGGGTCCACCTGCTGCACGCAAACCCTCAATATGCCTACGTCGAGCACCCTGACGGCAGGCAGGATACTGTCTCCCTGCAAGACCTGGCACCCGCTGGCTCTCCCACTGATCCCACCGACTCTCCCACCGACCCCGACGTTTTCCTCACCGAACCCCCCCCTTCCACCGATGCTCCCCGCCCCGCACCGACCGCCGACTCCGACAGCACCCCCCCCCCATAGCGCCCCCTTCCCCCAGCCGGCGCCGACCACCCTAATCACCCCTGATACCCCCCCCCCCCCCCCTCCAAGGCGGGCAAAGGCTCAGTCAACCGTGCTCCCGGATAGACCACCATCGGAACCGACCGCATCCACGACACCACCACCAGAGCAGTGAAAGTCAGCGCGGACGATCAGACCGCCACAAAGACTGAACTTATAATTTAAAACACTTCACCCCCGACGGACTATGTGTTTTTTTAAAAACAGGGGGTGAATGTGATGAACAGTATTTACCTTTAATACCTTGCCCCTTTAAGAGGCGTGGAACCCTGGGAGACTCCGCCTCTGGCTACACTCCCAGGAAACAGTATATAGGATAAGGCTCCATGTGGCGAGCACACTTCTCTCGAATGCTGTCCTTTTCTCTGTATATTAAAGCCTTTGATTACCGACCTCGCTCTCGCGTCGTAATTGAGAGTGCCTCAGGCAGATAGTCAGCTATTCACTGAATGCCGGAGCAGACTCGAGATATGACTGACTCCTTCTCCTAGTTCTTGTCTTCTGAGTTCAAATCAGATATCAGGTATCACTAACTGTTTGCAACTGACAGTCCTGTGACAGAACAGCAGTGTTAATTATCTTTGTGTAGAAAGTGATAGGTTCATTGCAGCTGAAGGCCCAGGAAGTCACTGCGGAGTAAATGTGAACAAATCTGCATTTCAGAATATGAATGATAATGCACCACCGTTTAACTGTGACTCATCTTTAATTAATATCATAAATAGCATTTATTTAATATGCTAAACGGTGGTTGCCATATGATTCAATTCTTCCTGGCAGAAATTATTCCCCAACGCAGAGCTCCAGAGAAAAATACGCAGAACTTTATCATCGCTGCCTGACAACCCCAAACATAACCATTCATTAATAAATAATCAATTTAACTGCTAGTCCAGCTGACACTCTAGTGCAGTGCTGCAGGAGTGCTGCAGTGTCAATGGCACTTGAGGTGTTAAACTCATGACCCAGTCCTCGAGACCCAGTGGTCCGGATGGGAGTTAATAATCCCATGGCACTACGTGAAGCAGGAATATATAGTGCCTTTCGCAGCCTCAGCATTTCCCAGAGCTCTTTAAAGCTGATGAAGTAGTTTCACAGCATTCGATGCAAGAAACACAGCAGGCAATTTTTGCACAAAGAATTCCCACAGACAGCAATGTGCTAACGACAAGGCAATCTCTGTGGTTGCATGCTCCTTTAAGGGGCAGGCTCTTGGGGGGGGGGGGGGGGTCTTGCGACCTATTCGGCGTTGTGCCAATCGGGCCGGGACCCGCGAATCGTGGGGCTGAGCGCGGGTTCCCCAAGCCAGTCCAGAAAAACAGAGTCCTATTATTACACAGTTATATTGTTAATAAATAGTTTTATAGCTACTCTACTTGCCGGTTGCCTCTCCTTCCAAGTTATTACACTATCTCCCTTTGTGATGTTGATTGAAGGATAAATATCAGCCAGGATCTGCAAGTTGTGGGGATGTCCCTTGCCCTTGTTTAAAACAATGCCCTGGAAACGTTTAACATTCACCCGAGAAGTCAAACAGGGCTTTTGTTTAAAGTTTATTTTTTCCAAAGACCGCACTGCCAACAGTGCAGCATGCCCTCAGTACTGCACTGGTGTGAGCCCATATTCCGGTGCTCAAGCCCTTCTCCAGTGCTGATCAAGGTTAATTTCCCACCTTGACCATTCATTCCCAGAAGCAACTTGATGTGGAGCTCCTTACATATTTTGTTGATCGACTGGCTTTGAAGCCTACATTCCACTCCAGAGCCTGGAGTACATAACCTAGGCGGACACGTGGAGTTGCCATGTTTCAGAGGAAGCTTTAAACCAAGCTCTGCTGTAAAGTATGCCATGACAGTATTCAAAGGAGAAGGGTAGTGAGTTTTCACAGTGTCCAGCATCGCATTTGACCTCCGTCAACACCACTGAGAAAAGGTTACTGCTTATTTATCTCATAGCTTTGGGGTCTTGCTGTGTACAGTAGAGCTGCCACATTTGTCAGCATTGTAACAGTGAGTGTGCTTAAAAAGAAAATGTCCCATAGTTCATTGTGGGGACGCCAACAGCAATAAAAATACAACTTCTTTATTTCAATCTTTCTTTCTCCCTCTCTCAGTTGATACAAAGACAAGTGTTCCCCCTTGTTTCTGTGCTACCTTTCCGAATTAAATATAATCTTTATCTTTTATGTCACAAGCCGGCTTACATTAACACTGCAATGAAGTTACTGTGAAAAGCCCCTAGTCGCTACACTCCGGCGCCTATTCAGGTACACTGAGGGAGAATTCAGAATGTCCAATCCATCTAACAAGCACGTCTTTTGGGACTTGTGGGGGGAAAACGGAGCACCCGGAGGAAACCCACGCAGACACGGGGAGAATGTGCAGACTCCGCACAGACAGTGACTCAAGCCGGGAATCGAACCTGGGACCCTGGCGCTGTGATGCAACTGTGCTAACCACTGTGCTAAATAGAACTTAAAAAGGCCCTTAGAATTGGGAGATATTGGTCACTCACTTTTTTAGAAATGAGCATTATGGGAATCCTGAAAATTGGTTACTGGTGCTGATTCAATCTTATTATCAAATTCCTTTGAGGCCTCAAACCTGTGGGGCAGGTGTGAGAGGCAGGTTTCCTGTTCGGTGTCCAGGTTAGGAATGTCAGCTCAGTGCCTGATAAAGTCAGGAGGGTTCCTCATTAGTGCACTAACACGCTGGTGAAGGTTTACCCTCAGCTCAGTCTGCTTGGCTTCGAGCCAGGAGCACTGTTTCGGCAATTTCCCACGGCGACCTTTATGAAATTAAGTGAAAACTGCAACATTCATCAATCGTGCTTGCATGCTGGTTGAACCTCACCTCAGTCAGCAATCCAATCGCATGCCAGGTAGACACTTAATCTTTCCTGAGAATTTACTGCTCGTTAGGATTAGGGAAGTTAGCGTCTGTCCGCACGGATTCCCCATTTGAGCACTTGTGGGAGGTCATGCGAAGCAAACCTTCTTTTACTCAGCCCTGACTGTACTCCATGGTGTCTCATTACACTCTTCCTATTTTATTCCATTGTGGCCATTTTAGTGCCATGAGACCCTTACAACTAGCTGAATGAGAATTGGATCAACGTGGATTGAATTTGCCTCTGAGCTGCAAAGGTAATTGTCCAATCCATTTCGAAGGCCTCGCCTTCTCAACCTTGTCCCTCGGCAGAGGTATATCAGAGGTGATATCAGCTCTCCCTCTTGTAGTGATATGCCTGCAGATATATTCCATATAGGCAGCAATGTGACCCCCCACCAGCGGGTGGCAATCAATGTAAGTCAGGGCAGATCCGGTGATCCGACGTACTTAAGGCCAGTTGTACATAAGGGTAGTTCCAGGGGGCTCTAAAGAAACTCCATGATAACTTGCTCTTATCTGATCACTAACTTTTCACGTTTGCATTAATAAAAATCCTGACAAGTTACACGAAGTTCTGTAGATTCCTTGCCAGACAATGAACACCGACACAATACCCCTCAAAGGGGAAAGCAGTTTACGGTCAGCTGGGACTGTGGCCATTCTACCTTTTACAACATCCACTAAAATGACTGTCTTCTTTCTCCACAGAGATTACCAGACCTGTTGAGCATTTCTCGCGTTTTTATGCTTTCATTCCAGAAAACCAGCATCCCTAGTATTTTGTTTCTGTTCTATTGTACCAATGTTATTTGCTGTGTGCTATGTTTGGAACTCGTATACAACAAGTTTGTTTAATTAATATTCTGCAACCCACTGCTAAATATTCACATCAAATCACCATACTCAGCAAAAACAATGTCTTAATTCAACATCTTGCTAATAGCTTCCAATGTGCAACTGTTAATGTGCTTGCAGTTATCTCGCACCCACTCAAAGTGGGCTGAGCAGTGTGGAGATGAATTTTAATGACAATAAACACAGAGTTGTGAACAGTACTTCAGTTATGTGGAGAAACTGGATTTGTGCTCCGCAGGGGTTTAGAGGGGCAAGCAGACTAGGAGACACCCAGATTTGAATGTTGGCCGATACCTCATTAGCTGACCTCACCTGTGACACGTGCTGCCCCCACTCAAACCACTTCAATTGCCTGTGGTTTGAAGAAGGCACATCCTGTCGACTAATCAGTGGGCAATGGTGGAAGGTAGGCATATGTCTGGACAGCCTCAGCCTTCGCATTGACGACGTCTGCAGTGAAACATTTCTAAGTCTGTCCCTTGAATGGCCGTACCATAATCATACCTGAAGAACTGCGCTTGGGAGGGAAGGGAAGAAGGTTGAGTTCCCCCCAAACATGCAAGAGTTGATTGTGAGCTCATATAAAATTGAAAAGGATATTTGGCCTTCCTTTGACTTGTAATGGTAAAATAATTAGCTGTAACTGTAACCTGGTATCCATTGCCTTTTGTGTGAGAGAGAGCAGGTAAGTCCACGTCTCTAAAGTGAAAGACAAGTGGGCTTTCTGGGTTTAAATGTTGATCAGGAAATGATAGGTTGTCTGTTCTCTTTGCAGGCACTGACAGACCCATTGTGTGTTTCCATCATTTTCTGTTTCAGGTTTCCAATTTTTACAGCTCTCTATTTCTTAGCATTTTACCGTCCTGGGGAGCTTGTTGCAGAAGTGACACTGTTGAGTGAAAAATCACTCATTGCTAATACCTTACGGACGGCCTGAGCTAAAAGCCAATTGCTGTCCTGAGTGTTGCCCCAGGTCAGTGAGGACGTCACCAGGAATATGGTTCAGGCAGTAACAGAGAGCAGGAGAAGCAGTTTGAGGACTGCGGATGTGGTGACCGCCCGGAATGGGAATGGCTTGCGGCTGGCTTGGGAATTAAGCTCAGTTTAGTGAGATAAGAATCCAACACAGACTCCGCTTTGACAGTGGTTTTCAAAATCATGAAGGGTTTCAAAACAGTCAACAGACCATGTAGCAGCTGTGTTTTGGGGCAGATCAGCACCCGTGGCTGCCTTGGCAGGTTGTTCCCCAATTAACTAGCTGTTGCCTTTGGTTGGATGAAACCCGGATGATCCCAACTGGCGGGCACTCGCCCTCCACTGAGCTGAAAGGTTGTTGGCATTCAACGCATTAACCAAGAAAGCCGAATGCAGTACAGGCAAACACTCACCTGACTGTTAATCTGACCAATGCATCACACAAGCATGCCACCCCCACATTGATTCTGTATACACCTCCCGCTGCCTCAGGAAGGCAGACAGCATTATCAGAGACCTCTCCCACCCAGGCATTGCCTTCTTCCAGACCCTTCCATCAGGCAGAAGGTACAGAAGTCTGAAGACCCGCATATCCAGGCCTAGGAACAGCTTCTTCCCCACAACTCCAAAACTCCTCAACGACTCCCCCTCGGACGGATCTGTTCCCTGTAAGAACACTATTCACAAAGCCCTATGCTGCTCTTGCTCATGTATTTGCTTTGTTTGGCCCCTTGTTCCGCACTGTAACCAATCACTGTTTGTCGATGTACCAATTGTCAATGTTCTCTGTTGATTATTCTTTTGTCTACTATGTACGTACTGCGTACGTTCCCTCGGCCGCAGAAAAATACTTTTCACTGTACTTCGGTACACGTGACAATAAATCAAATCAAATCAAAAATCAAAAAAAAATTATTATTGCCATCTTTGCTCCGTGTCTTTGGTTTACTCTTTCTCTCAGTTGCCGAAATGGCCCATGTGCTGTGAGAAAGGCTTTCCTTGGATGTAACCCTTGGTCGGAATTTTTCCAGCCTTTCCCACCGCTGGGATTTTCCGCTCCTGACACAGTCGGCCCCAAAGGTTGGGCATTCGACATGCAAATTATCATTGATTTTGGTGGGGCCAGAGGTATCACCCCCCCCCCCCCCCCCCCCCCCAGCAGTCAATAAGTCGCAGCCTCTGCTCTGGGAAAACCCAGCTGGATGGGGGGAATGCTAGAATATTCCAGCCTTTGTCTGCTCTGCAAACCAGTGTGTTTGATACCCCACCTTCACGCAGGGCCAAAGTGTGGAGGATATAGTGAAGGAAATGAGGAAATTATTGACCACACATGGGGGGGGGGGGATCTGAATATGAAAAATTCCACTCCATGGACATTATGCAAAGTGTTTACTTTGGTCAAAATCCTGGGACTTCCCTCCCTAACAGCACTATGGATGTACCTACACCTCAGGGACTGCAGTGATTCAGGAAGGCAGCTCACAACCACCTTCTCAAAGGCAATTAGGGATGGGCAATTAACGTTGGGCAGCCAGTGACACCCACAGCCCGAGAATGAATTTTAAAAAGTCGTTTGATTTTCTAAAGGTTCTTCCAGTTGAGCTTTGCGCCATTTCATTTATTTCCTAAACAATAAATGTTTTGAAGTCAGCTACCGTCTCTTTCAGTTTCTCAATCAACAGTACAGTTGAAATTCTTCCAACAGCCTTTCAAATTGCAGGCACACTGTGCTGCAGACCACTCTCTCCCAGAGCGTCTCAGTGCCCCAGCAGCCACCAGCCAGGGGCTTTACAATTTTGGCCGCCGCTCCTGGACGCCGGACCCCAACGCCGCATATAAACCTGGAAGTGAAAGAAGGGCAGAGAATTATTACCCACCTTCAAAAACAGTTTTAAGAATCACACATTCCATTCAGCTTCACATTGCAGTCAGAGCTGGCGTATTATTAATGGAGTTAAGTCCCAGATGATGAGAATCATTTAAGATTAATTAGCTTGCCATAATTTGGGTTGCAGAGGTCCGCGGCTGTGTCTCCAGATTACTAAAGCGTTTCGGGGGTAGTTGCTGCGCCTTTGGGTGCTGCCCTTGAAACTGCAATACTGGAACATCACAAAACCAGCAAATCACTACAGTGCAGAAAGAGGCCATTCGACCCACTAACCTGTACATTTTTGGATTATTAGTGCCGATCTCTCACCCAATGATATTTTGGGATATTGGGAAGGTAAACAAGTGGTTTGGCTCGGTTAGCACATTTCCAGCATTGTGTTATATGCGTTGAGTGCTTCCACCCTGTGGTGTGTGGCTGTTTCCCCCTCCTCCGCTACCAGCTGAGCAGGGCTGCCCTCCCCATTCTCAGCCATACCACTTTCTACCAATCTTCCTTTCTGTGTTTTCAAAATAGGAGGGTGTCAAGAGTAACAGGGCCCACTCTCCCCATCCTGTCCCCCACACTCCCCATCCTATCCCCACTCTCCCCATCCTCCCCCCCACTCTCCCCATCCTGTCCCCACTCTCCCCATCCTGTCCCCCACACTCCCCATCCTACCCCCACTCTCCCCATCCTCCCCCCCACTCTCCCCATCCTGTGTCCACTCTCCCCATCCTGTCCCCCACACTCCCCATCCTGTGCCCCACTCTCCCCATCCTTCCCCCCACTCTCCCCATCCTGTCCCCACTCTCCCCATCCTGTCCCACTCTCACCATCCTCCCCCCCCACTCTCCCCATTTCCCCCCCCACTCTCCCCATCCTGTCCCCCACTCTCCCCATCCTGTCCCCCACTCTCCCCATCCTGTCCCCACTCTCCCCATCATGTCCCTACTCTCCCCATCCTGTCCCCCACTCTCCCCATCTTGTCCCCCACTCTCCCCATCCTGTCCCCCACTCTCCCCATCCTGTCCCCCACTCTCCCCATCCTGTCCCCCACTCTCCCCATCCTGTCCCCCCCCACTCTCCCCATCCTGTCCCCACTCTCCCCATCCTGTCCCCACTCTCCCCATCCTCCCCCCCACTCGTCCCCACTCTCCCCATCCTGTCCCCACTCTCCCCATCCTCCCCCCCACTCTCCCCATCCTGTCGCCACTCTCCCCATCCTCCCCCCCACTCTCCCCATCCTGTCCCCACTCTCCCCATCCTGTCCCCCACTCTCCCCATCCTGTCCCCCACTCTCCCCATACACCCCCCCCCCACTCTCCCCATCCTGTCCCCCACTCTCCCCATCCTGTCCCCACTCTCCCCATCCTGTCCCCACTCTCCCCATCCCCCCACTCTCCCCATCCTGTCCCCCTCTATCCCCATCCCCCCCGCTCTCCCCATCCTGTCCCCCACTCTCCCCATCCTCCACCCCACTCTCCCCATCCTGTCCCCCACTCTCCCCATCCTGTCCCCACACTCCCCATCCTGTCCCCCACTCTCCCCATCCTGTCCCCCACTCTCCCCATCCTGTCCCCCACTCTCCCCATCCTGTCCCCCACTCTCCCCATCCTCCACCCCACTCTCCCCATCCTGTCCCCCACTCTCCCCATCCTCCCCCCCACTCACCCATCCTGTGCCCCACTCTCCCCATCCTGACCCCCACTCTCCCCATCCTGTCCCCTACTCTCCCCATCCTGTCCCCCACTCTCCCCATCCTGTCCCCCACTCTCCCCCATCCTGTCCCCACTCTCCCCATCCTGTCCCCACTCTCCCCATCCTGTCCACCCACTCTCCCCATCCTGTGCCCCACTCTCCCCATCCTGTCCCCCCCACTCTCCCCATCCTGTCCCCCACTCTCCCCATCCTCCACCCCACTCTCCCCATCCTGTCCCCCACTCTCCCCATCCTGTCCCCTCTCTCCCCATCCTGTCCCCACTCTCCCCATCCTGCCCCACTCTCCCCATCCTGTCCCCCCCTCTCCCCATCCTGTCCCCCACTCTCCCCATCCTGCCCCACTCACCCCATCCTGCCCCCACTCTCCCCATCCTGCCCCACTCTCCCCATCCTGTCCCCACTCTCCCCATCCTGTCCCCCACTCTCCCCATCCTGTCCCCCACTCTCCCCATCCTATCCTACTTTCCCCATCCTGTCCCCCACTCTCCCCATCCTGTCCCCCACTCTCCCCATCCTCCCCCCCCCCACTCTCCCCATCCTGTCCCACTCTCCCCATCCTGTCCCCAACTCTTCCCACTTGCCCCAACTCTCCCCGATCTGCAGCCACTCTCTGACCTGCCGCCGCACTCCTTGACATTCTGCCTTGCTCCCCACCTCCCAACACTCTCCCTGACTCCTGCCCCTCTCTGCGAACACCCACCTCTCTCTCTGACTTCCCACCTGCTCTCCTTGACATCCTGCCACTCTCCCCAAACTCCTATGCCTCTCTCTGACCTTTCACCACTCTCTCCAACATCCCGCCTCTCTCCCTGACCAGTCGCTACAATCCACAACCTGCCCCACCCCCTGATATCCCACCACTCTCCTCGAAACTGTGGCTACACTCCCCACCTGCCCCACTCCCCGATATCCCACCACTCTCTCTGACATCCTGCCCATCTCCCCAACCTCCTGCCCCTCAACGCAAACTCCCGTAATTCTTAGTGACCTCCCACCCGCTCTCCCTGAGAACCTGATGAATTTAGGATACCCAATTATTATTTTTCCAATTTAAGGGGCAATTTAGCATGTCCAATCCACCTACCCTGCACATCTTTGGGTTGTGGGGGTGAAACCCACCCAGACACGGGGAGAATGTGCAAACTCCACATGGACAGTGACCCAGGGCCGGGTTTCGAACCTGGGTCCTCAGCGCCGCAGTCCCAGTGCTAACCACTGCGCCTCAGTGCTGCCCTGAGAGGCTAGGATTTGTTGCCAATTTTTGATTGCCTTGCGAGCCGCAGATTGCTCCATTTAAAAGTTAACACAGACTCAGAGAGATGGGCTGAATGGCTCCTCCTTCCGTGATTTAATTTTAATAGTTCTCTTGGGCAGCTCCTCAGGGTCGAGGGTGACTTGCATCCACTCCGGGGAGGTGGGTTCAGCGGTGGCTGAATGGTCCAATTGGAAATCCACAGGTTTGGCTGCTGGTGTTTGATGAGGCGGGTCTGGATTCTGTGCTCTCCTTCCGCTGTTTACGCTTGGCCTCCGCGTGCTCCACCCTGTGACGCTCGAGTTGTTTGCCGCCTTCGCAGATGCTTCCTCTCCAGTTTGTGCGTTCTAAGGCAAGCGTCTCCCACATGTCGATGGGGATGTTGCATTTATTGAGGGACAGTTTCGGAGTATCCTTGTAAAGTTTCCTCTGACCTCCTGGTAATTGCTTGCCACTGTGAAGCTTGGAGTAGAGCACTTGATTTCAGGAGTCTTGGGTTGGGCATTCGGGGAGTGTTGCTCCCCCCCCCCCCATCGCAGCTGGTCGAGCGTGACCAGTGCTTCGATACTGGGGATATTGGCCTGGGACAGGACGCTCACGTTTCACAAATCAATAAATAATTTTAGGAATCAATGTATTTTGGCCACCTTACACGTTTGGAAACCAGGAAGCAAGGTCACTCTGCTAGGGAAGAGATTCATCAGCAACTCTCAGAAAGGAATTGGATGAACACTTTCAAGGGTTAAGAATGAGAGCTCTTTGGGGAAAGAGCAGGGGAGGTGACCCAAACGGATATCGCTTTTGAAGAGCTTGTGTCCGAACAATGAGCTGAATGTCCTCTTTCTGCTCTGGCTGATTCTGTGATTCTACAATGCCACCTCCTCTTTTCTGCACAATAACTGCTGCCAAAGGAACGGATGTGAAAGCTTTCTGATGCGTAGGTGTAACAGAATGAATTAGTCTGAAAGATGTGCACAACTGAGACAGGCTCCTGGGAGGACTTTTAAGTTTAGCACTGGCAATAGGGGCCGTTTCTTTACGCGGTGGAAGCAGGAGAGATGTCTGACTCATACATTTACTGTCACCCATGAGGGAGACCAGCTCACTCATTCAGTTCCAGTGAAAGGTGCAATTGCAAACTCGGGTCCTGTTGTTTTCGTGGTTGCATGTTTTTTTTAAATTTCCCCACCTTTCTCTGATTCTGTCCAGTCACTTACGTTTAAGCGTATTGCTTGTGACAAATCAATTTATGGCTTCCCAGTCACTTTGCTCCAAATTGTGATGTAGGAATCTTGTTTATTCTTATGCCAGGTTATACTTGGCTGGAGGCTTCATCTGTGCATTCTGCAATTGATTTATTTGTTTGTGAATATGTATCCTTCTCAGGATGACTGATGGTCATTCTGCACAACATGTATTTTTCCATTTTCAAATATTCAACAGTATCTGTACTAATGAAATGAAAATCGCTTATTGTCACGAGTAGGCTTCAATGAAGTTACTGTGAAAAGCCCCTAGTCGCCACATTCCGGCGCCTGTCCGGGGAGGCTGGTACGGGAATCGAACCGTGCTGCTGGCCTGCTTGGTCTGCTTTAAAAGCCAGCGATTTAGCCAGATAAAAGTCAGATAAATGCTGTGACTTCAAGAGCAGGTCAGAGGCCGGGAATCCTGCGGAGAGTAGAATCATAGAATCATAGAATTTACAGTGCAGAAGGAGGACATTTGGCCCATCGAGTCTGCACCGGCCTTTGGAAAGAGCACCCTTCACCTTATCCCCGTAATTCAGTAACCCCACCCAACATTTTTTGGACACCAAGGGGCAATCTTTGGACTGTGGGAGGAAACCGGAGCACCCAGAGGAAACTCACGCAGACATGGGGGAATGTGCAAACTCCACACAGACAGTGCCTCAAGCCGGGAATTGAACCTGGGACCCTGGATCTGTGAAACAACTGTGCTAACTACTGTGCTACCGTGATGCCCCATATTATTTTGTCTCCTATTGTAACCACATTCCTCTTCAGTCCCTCCACTGGAATGGCATGCTTCACCTTGGTGTAGCGTAAATAATAGGAGCAGCAGGCCATTCGGTGACCTGGGGGTAGAATCCCTACAGTACAGGAGGAGGCCAATCGGCCCATCAATTCTGCACCGACCCTCCGAAAGAGCACTTCACCCAGGCCGACTCCCCCACACTACCCATGTCACCCCACCCAACCTACTGATCGTTGGACACTAAGGGGCAATTTATCATGGCCAATCCACCTAACCTGCGCTTTTTTGGACTGTGGGAGGAAACCGGAGCACCCGGAGGAAACCCACGCAGACATGGGGAGAACGTGCAGCCTCCACACGGAAACCCGAGATCAGAATCGAACCTGGGTCCCTGGCAACGTGAGGCAGCAGTGCTAACCACTATGCCACCGTGCTGCCCATTGTGCCACCGTGGCGCCCGTAAGTGGGGATCGATTTGGTGGCAAGGGCTTGTACTCAGTGGGGGTCCCCCTCAGGAAGGGGGCGCCGTGGCTGAATCTAGGAAAGATACTGTGAAGTTCCAGTAACTCACTCCGTAGATTTTACTTTCACGCACCTAACTGGTGAATGCTGTCAGTTTCGTTGAGGAACTCTGAGGTTTCCTGTAGATGGAGATTTCCATGCAGCCCGTTCACCTGGAAACCCTCATCATTCTATCAGCGCTCTAATCAAAGAGATTGGCATGGCCAAGCTGAATCGCAAGACCAGCAAGTTTGGGACACCTTATTGAGCTCTGTAGATGCACGGCTCCATTGCAGATAAAGCAGGGGATTAGCCGAGCTCAGCTCCCACATAAATAACAGGTGCACCAGTGGCTGCTGAAGTCCACTCAGTTCCTGTCAGGGGAAAACCACGGATGAAACCCGCAGCTTCCTGTGGCTCAAACGATTTCCACGGCCCCGCAGGTCAACCTAGCCCCATTTGCATCACACAGTCTGAGTGTCTGAATCCCGCACCCGTCCAGGGGACCTGAGCTGTTTTCTGCCAACTTCTTGTCATAAACCCTGGCGACCACATTGCTGCAAAACTCACAGCAAGGGCACACATCTCTCAAAAACTATCATCTTCAGGCTGTGCTCTGTCTTCAGCATCTTAACATAGAGCTGCAGGCCTGCACCGTGTGATCATCTGCAACAAGCAGCTGCCATTGTTCTGGCAGGAGGGCACAAGGCTCGCTCTGTGAGAACTCCCCACTCGACTCCATGGGAGATTCAGGAGAAGGGCCACATAGCCCAATGCTAACACCTTTTGTTGTGACCACTGGCACCTCACTTGGCACAGAGGGATTGTGAGGATAAAGGTTTTTCACAGCAAGGGACGGGAGCAAGTCACTGACGGGGACAGGGCTGCAGTGCATGAGCTGCAAGGGGCAGGTACTTCAGTGACTGCCCTGCTGTTTGGAGTGCAGCAAATCATCAGGGAGAAGGCATTCTGATATTCAATGCTTTTTAAAAATAAATTTAGAGGACAGCACGGTAGCACACGTGGCTAGCACTGTGGCTTCACAGCGCCAGGGTACCAGGTTCAATTCCCCGCTGGGTCACTGTCTGTGCGGAGTCTGCACGTTCTCCCAGTGTGTGCGTGGGTTTCCTCCGGGTGCTCCGGTTTCCTCCCACAGTCCAAAACGTGCAGGTTAGGAGGATTAGCCATGCTAAATTGCCCTAGTGACCAAAAAAGTTATGTGGGGTTGTTGGGATACGGGGATAGGATGAAAGTAAGGGCTTAAGTGTGTCGATGCAGACTCGATGGGCCGAATGGCCTCCTTCTGCACTGTATGTTCTCTGACCCAAATTCATTTTTTCCAATTAAGGGACAATTTAGCGTGGCCAATCCACCTACCCTGCACATCTTTTGGGTTGTGGGGGCGAAACCCACGCAAAAACGGGGTGAATGTGCAGGCTCCACATGGAAAGTGACCCAGAGCCGGGATCGAATCTGGGACCTCGGCGCCGAGAGGCAGCAGTGCTAACCACTGTGCCACTGTGCTGCCCTGTGATGTTCAATGCTGATCACCCACCAGCCATTCTTCTTCGCTCCGCGAGAACCTGTACCTTCTCAGAATCCAGATAGCCGCTAGCCTCCTCTTGACCGCCCATCATGAATGAGATCCTTGCGATACCCTAGGCTCAATATCCAACCATAGCTCAGGGGAAGAAGGAGTCATCGGCAGGGCTTGAGCCAAGCGGCAATGGGACTGCACAGGGCCATCCAGAATCAGCAGAGCAGGAGGCTTCCCTGTACTGAGGGAATAAAAGGAGGGGGTCACCCGGATCAGAGGCAGGGGATGAACATTAGGAGACGTGGGCAGTCTGAGTGACCATGCGGGATTCCTGCAGTGGCCACCAGCTCAGTAATGCAGTGCCAGGCAGCTCAGCAGCAATAAGCACAATGGTCTTGGGATTTGGGCTGAATGGATAGTCAAGGGATGCATGACCTTGCTGACTGCCACTCCGTCTCGCCCGCCGCACACCCCCCTCACAGATATGAAATTCAGGGCATAGCTAGTGTCACAGATATACGGTGGCGAGGGCACAAGGCAAAACCCTCCATGAAAGGAGCCTGCCCCAGAACAGCCGGGGAGAGCCGGTGAGGCTCAAGTGCCAGCTGTCCATCAGTCGAGGAGGGGGAATGAAGGCGATGCATCTATAGGCCTCATGTCCGTAGGGGACGCTAGACACCATGTGCCGGCGTCAAGTCCGCCTATACCCAGAGATCGTGTAGCACCTGTGCCAGATGATGGCAGACCTGGCACCACGAGGAGTAGGAGGAGGATATCTGTTCCCGGTGGGCATCAAGTTAATGGCTGCCCTCAACTTTTATGCCCCTGGTTCCTTCCAGGGCTCGAGGGAGGAGCTGTGCGAGATTTCCCAAATATATGTGATGTCACGGATGCCCTAGGAATCTGCCTCAGACGACAATGGACAAAGAACAATACAGCACAGGAACAGGCCCTTCATCACTGCAAGCCTGTGCCGATCACGTGTCCCAGTTAGACCAACCACCCATATCCTTCTATACCCCACCTGTTCATGTGCCTGTCCAGGTAAGTCTGAAAGGTCGCTAACGTATCTGCCTCAACCACCTCACTTGGCAGTTCATTCCAGGCCACCACCATCCTCTGTGTAAGAAACCTCCTCTGCACATCTCCACTGAACCTTCCCCCCTCACCTTGAACTTGTGTCCTCTTGTAATTGTCATTTCCGCTTTGGGAAAAAGCCTCCAACTGTTCACCCTCGGCTGGATTCTCCGATAATGTAGCTATGTCCCCACGCCAGCGTATAAATGCTGACGTTTAACTCTGGACTTTCCTTGAAGGAGGTCATTCATCTTCCTTTTGCATTGCAGACCGGTCCTCCTAGTCAAGCTGCCAGCACTTACTGCCACCTCATCCAAGCCTTAGTTCATGATGGCTAATGTCTGCACCCCACCCTGGGAAGAGGATGGCCGTCCTCTCCTCAACCGCGTCCAACCTCCTTTCAATGTTACCGTCCAGAAAGCTAGGTGCTGGCCTTCTTGCTGGCCATCCTCTTGGCTGGAATAACAGTCTGTGGTAAATGGAGTGCTTAAAAGCTGGCGAGGTTAATACAGTATGGTGATTCCCAACCCGTGAGAGCGCAGCACTCACCTGGGGAATTGGGAATCTGGCAAGATTCACGTGAATGGAGTGATAGCCCATTTGCATGCTGTGAATCTTGCCTCTCCAGCACTCCTCGTGCCAGCAGGAAGCACTCTGTTTTTCCCGCTGGTGGGAGCACTTAGTCACATTTGGGGAGGATTGCACCCACAATGTTTTAGTCCCGACTACTTTCTGTGGCAGTGAATTTCACAGATTCACCACTCTCCAGGTGAAGAAATTTCTCCTCATCTCAGTCCTCATTCCAATCACCAAGTGCATTCCAGTCACTCAAGTTTGTGATTTATCGTGCACTTACTTCTCTTTGATGTGGTTGGTGTTTGCCAAGATTCGGGTTTCAGTACTTACAGTCACTTATCCATGAAGGGAGATGAATGAATCAAGGCTGCAGCTGGTTTGTGGAAGCTGTCAATCACAGCCCACTACTAGAACGGAATGAATGGCTTGTAGATGATGGATCTATGGGGTTCAAACACAGGGCATAGCTGTTTCCCTTCCAGGAATGGACACATGGGCCTTCCACGTAAGTGTTACAGCTATATTTGTTTCCACTGCCCATATCGGGACTGCTCTCTAGCTTCTAAATGGGGGTCTCTTTTCTGAGGAGGGGTGGCAGGTCTATGTGGTGGTGGTGGGGTGGGTTGCAGGGGCCCCTTTAGTCAGGGAATCCCTGTGAGAGGTCCCTTTAGTTAGGGAGTCTCTATGGGAGGTCCCTTTAGTTAGGGAGTGTCTGTGGGGGTCCCTCTGAGGTCCCTTTAATCAGTTAGGGACTCGATGGGGGGGTTCCTTTAGTTAGGGGGTCTCTGGAGGGGCATTGGTGGGAGTCTAGTAAAGGAGGGTCTTCTAAAAACAGTGCATTTGGGGGGGGGGGGGGGGTAAGGGTGGCCCTCGAATGGACTTTGAGGCAACTCCCTTAATTAGTTCCCCTCTTGGCCCATTACAAGGACCAGCACATCAGGCTCATGTTTGTAGTAATCCCTGCCCATGTGACTCCCAGCCCAGGGGACTGGAGAATCACGGAGGGCCAGACGTTTGGGGACCAGGCCTGCTTAATAGATGCAAATGAGCCTTTAAGATCCATTTACATTAATTTACATCCTCCCGCTAGCACGTGGGCATGTACCTCGATCCCGCTGCCAGCGGCGGTCAGAGCATTGCATTTGGATCGGCATTCGCCAACCCCCGGTTCCGCCACTGATATTTAGATTT
The DNA here is from genome assembly GCF_902713615.1 of Scyliorhinus canicula. Taxonomy (NCBI): domain Eukaryota; kingdom Metazoa; phylum Chordata; class Chondrichthyes; order Carcharhiniformes; family Scyliorhinidae; genus Scyliorhinus; species Scyliorhinus canicula. The sequence goes on along the minus strand of NC_052148.1, from coordinate 28,033,110 downwards.
TCCGTCCCATCGGGAAACTCACTTTGGCCATCCAGGGCCGGAGGATTCAGCCCGTAGTACCTGTAATTATATGGATAGTCGAGTTCGGCTTTGGGCAGTGGTGACCCCCAAGTATATTGACGGTGGGAGGTGGAATGCCATTGAATGTCAAGAGGCGGTGTTTAGATTCTCTCTTCTTGGAGATAGTCATTAGCTGCACATATGTGCTGTGAATGTTACTCATAGACTGAGGACAGAAAATCCGAGGGGACCAGGATTTGGGAAGGCAAGGGAAAGATATCGCCAGCCATATCAGCTGATCTCTAGCCATAATAGAGGAGGAATCTCCAGACTGTGATGTGCAAAGTGTAACGGGAACTCGCCAGGAGAAGACCATTTTGAAGCGATCGATCATCAATTGTGACCACTGCCTGTATGAGCTGTGAAAGGTTTTTACACAAATAACAGACAGTATGATGGAAAGTAGTCGTGATAAAGGGAAATTTAAATGCAAACACTGTAATGTAACAGCTGCCTTCTATAGAATTTGTTTATCTCTTAAAGATGTGTGTTTCTGCAGATCAGGCAGAAGAGGAACTCAATTAGATATTTAACTTCAATATCATTAACCAGAGTAGACCCATTAGCTATGACTAAGATTCCTGTTCCTCTGCTGTTCTCTAGAATGTTATTAAGTTGTTTCATTATTGTTTCAACATCAGTTGTTGGTCACGATTTCCAAAAGGTGTGATGCCAAGTAAAAAGGAACAAGTTTCAGAAGAAGACAGTGAACATTTAATAAATCGTGGTATCTTTGGTGGGTATTTATGAAAGAGTAGCAAGAGTAGACCATTTAACCCATTTAGTGTACTCCATGGTTCAATTAAATGTGTCCACTTATCTAGTTCCTTGACATTCAATGGCATTACCATCGCTGAAACCCCCCCCCCCCCCCCCCCCCCCCCCCCCCCCCCCCTCCCAATCAACATCCTGGGGGTTACCATTGATCAGAAATTGAACTGGACTAACCACATTAATAATGTGGCTACCAGGGCAGGTCAAAGACTCGGAATCCGAGCAAGACGACATGCGCGCCATCTATTCCCCCCTGGACTTGGGGCACCCCGGCGATGGCGGAGAATCCTGCTTCCCAGGCACCTTGATGAGCTTGTTCCAGCTCGGATTTGGTATAGTCAGCGGCCTGGGCAAACAGGGCATTCATGACTTCACGGACACTTGTGGGCTGGAGGTTGTGATATTCCGCACAAGTCCCCACTTGAGCCATGGAATGAACTGGTGGCTTAAAATCTCAGGGCTGTGGTGACCTTCATGACCACCTGGAATGGGTTTCCTCCTCCTCCACAGGGTGCCAATTCTGCAAGGACATGGCACAGGTGCCGCACCATCTCCTTGTTGAGAAAGTGTCCCCTGGGGCCATGCTGTCCATCACCTCCTCGAACAACCAATGACACCTGTCATTACCTGCCTGAAAACAAAATGGCCACTCAAGCTCCTCCGATCCCCTCAGCAACCATTGTGCTTGGTTTCCATTTATATATAGGAGTGCTAAAATGCTCCCGCGTGCCTTCCCGCTGGGGAGCTGGTTAGATTCCAGGAGGCCATGAGATAGGGCACCCATCTCATAATTGAGGACCTGCTTAAGTCCGAGTGCAGAGGCTGCTTGTATTATTCTGATAATGAACTCCCCCCCCTCCTCTGTCCAGGGAGGCCTGCAGCCACTGTGAGCAGCCCCCTGGTGGCAGGCTAGAAGGTCATCAATCCCTCAACTTACTCGGCTCATTACTAACCTGCATTATTGCAAAGGACAGGGCCTGGAACATGAACATTTGTCCACAGTGACGGTACTAAGATGTGTGGGCCTCCCGAGTTTTAAAAGCTGAGGTAGGTTTCTGTGAATGCCTCTGTTTTGAGGCATTCTCATGCTCACTTCTCTGTCCAACTGTGCCCACCACATCTGGTTGGGATTGCTGCTCAAAGACCCTCTGATTGGGTCTCCCAGCATCCTTAATGGGATGGTGAATGTGGAGGCAACCTCTTAACTGGCCATCTCCCAGAAGATTCCCTTGAATGAGGTGAAAGCCCAGAAATGGTCCAGAGTCCTAAAAATATTTTTGAGGACAGAAGGTTCCGCCTACAGACTCTAAAACTGAACGTCAAACTCCAGGTGTGGCCCAACTAAAGCTTAGTGCAACTGCAGCATAATTTCCACCCCTTTGTGTACTGTCTTCCTTGAGATAAGACTAACATTCTACTTTCTTTTTGCAGATGTGCATTAGCTCTTCATGATTTGGTGTGAATAACAATTGCAATCTTAAATAGACATTATTTGCAATGGGAGGTGCCGAGGATGTGTGAGATGGAACATTGTTCAATAAATTCAAATGCCCAAGGAATGGCAGTGGATTCCTTGGACCTGTACATTCCCCTGCTGCCAGAGAAGGAATATATTTGAATTAATAATAATATTATAATAATACTCGCTTATTGTCACAAGTAGGCTTCAATGAAGTTACTGTGAAAAGCCTCTAGTCGCCACATTCCGGCGCCTGTTCGGGGAGGCTGGTACGGGAATTGAACCCGCGCTGCTGGCCTTATTCTGCATTACAAGCCAGCTGTTTACCCCACTGTGCTAAACCATTCCCTAATTACTTGGAGGAATTACATTTTCAATTCTCTTGAGGGGAAAGGACAGGGACTTTGCCCAACGTTGGTTATGGTTAGAAACTGCGATGACTTGGTGCAGGGGCCAAGGTTGGACAGGTCACGGCCACACTCGCTGGTCCCACCAGTTGGCTGGGCTAATGGTGGAAATGGGAGGGGTGGACCCTTGGAGGTTTCTGCACCTGAGGGAACGGGAGTACTCGTTTTTCTCAGCAGTTCATATGGTATACTCGCGGATCGAGTATACCTTAACAAGGTATCCGATTAACAAGGTTTTTGAGGAATTTTATGAGAGGTTGTACAGGTCAGAGCCACCTGGGGGAGACCGTGAGATGCAGGAATTTCTAGATATGTTGGAGTACCCGAGGTTAGGGGAGGGGGACAAGGCTACATTAGAAAGAGCGATAGTGGAGCAGGAGATAAAGGATGCGAGTGGGAGGATGCAGTCGGGGAAAGTGGCAGGGCCGGATGGGTTTCCGGTGGAATATTATAAAAAATTCAAGGATAAGCTGGCACCCCTGATGGTGGGGATGTTTGAAGAGGCGATAGGGAAGGGGCTGTTGCCACAAACTTTGGGGCAGGCATCGATTTCCCTGTTGCTAAAAAAAGATAAGGATCAGACAGAGTGTGGGTCGTATAGGCCCATATGGCACCAGCAGAGGGGAAGGAAATAGAGGTGGTTGTGGCATTGGACGCTGAGAAGGCATTTGACCGGGTAGAATGGGGGTACTTGATGGCAGTTCTGGAGTGGTTTGGGATTAGACCAAAATTTTTGAACTGGGTAAAGCTACTATATAAGGAGCCGAGGGCGAGTGTCCGCATAAGCAACATCAGCTCGAGATACTTTTCTCTCCACCGTGGGACTAGGCAGGGATGTCTGATGGCCCCTCGCTGTTTGCACTCACAATTGAGTCGTTGGCCATCGCATTAAGAAGTTTGGGGGTATGGAAAGGAATAGTGTGGGGAGGGATAGAGCATAGGGTGTCCTTCTATGCCGATGACTTGCTGTTATACGCACCGGAACCGAGTGTGTCGACAGGGGAAATATTGGAGCTGCTTCGAGTGTTCGGGTCTTTCTCGGGGTACAAACTAAATATAGACAAGAGTGAGTACTTTTTGGTGTCTCGGCTGGGGGTGGGGACAGGGGTGGGGGCACTGCCATTCCGTAGGGCAGGGACTCACTTTAGGTACCTGGGGGTGCAGGTTGCCCGGGAGTGGGAGGGAGGGGGGGGGTGGTCTCCGCAGGTACAACATTTCTAGTTTGGTGGGGAGAGTGAAAGCCGATCTGGCAAGGTGGGATGGTCTCCCTCTGTCACTGGTGGGTCGGGTACAGGCGGTTAAAGTGAACGTGTTGCCGCGATTTCTGTTTATTTTTCAATGCCTGCTGATTTTCCTGCCAAAGGCTTTTTTCAGAGAGATTGAGGGAAGGATTACTTTGTTCATATTGGGAGGGAAGGTGGCCAGAGTTAGAAAGGTGCTGCTACAGAGAGGAAGGCAGGCAGGGGAATTGGGAGAAGGTGCGGAGCTGGGTCAGAGGGGTTGATTCCCAGTGGGTCAGAATGGAGGAGAGTTTGTGCAGGGGGTCGGGATTGAAAGCACTAGCAACAGCGCCGCACCCAATAACCCCTGGGGAAATACTCAGGGAGTCCAGTAAATAATAGCGTCATTGAGAATTTGGAGGCAGTTTCGCCAACACTTCGGATTGGGGACAGAGTCAAGGGAAATGCCGATTCGGGAGAACCACAGATTTGAGTCAGGGAGGTGGGATGGAAATTTTCAGAAATGGGAGGAGAAGGGGATTAAGACATGAAACGATTTGTTTCTTTGGGGTCGGTTTGCAGGATTGAAGGAGCTGGAAGCGAAGTATGGGCTAGAGCTGGGGGAAATGTTTAGGTACATGGAGGTTCGAGATTTTGCCAGAAAGGAGATACAGAGCTTCCCGGTAGAGCTGGACTCCACATTGCTGGAGGAGGTGCTAACAACAGGGGGACTGGAGAAAGGGGTAGTGTGGGCAGTTTACGGAGCTATTTTGGAAGAGGAGAAGGCACCACTGGAAAGGATCAAAGCAAAGTGGGAGGAAGAGTTGGGAGAGGATATGGAGGAGGGGTTCTGGTGTGAGGTGCTCCGGAGAGTGAATGCCTCCACCTCGTGCGCGAAGTTGGGGCTGATACAGCTGAAGCACACCTCACGAGGACGAGGATGAGCCGATTCTTTGAAGGAGGAGAAGATGTGTGTGAGCGTTTGGGGGGGGGGGGCGATAATCACATTCATTTGTTTTGGTCCTGTCCAAAGCTAGAGGATTACTGGAAGGAGGTTTTTTGGGTAATTTCTAAAGTGCTGCACGTGAAACTGGACCCGGGCCCCCGGAAGGCCATATTTGGGATGTCGGACCAGCCAGGGTTGGAAACGGGTGCGGAGGCAGATGTTGCAGCCTTCGCCTCATTGATTGCCCGAAGGTGGAACCGATACCTGTGGCCTGGCGTGGCGGGGGGACCTGTTAGAATTCTTGACTCTTGAGAAGGTTAAGTTTGAACTGAGGGGAAGGATGGAGGGGTTCTACAATTCATGGGCATTATTCATTATGCACTTTCAAGAACTGGATAACATCGAAAATTAGTTGGGGTAGGTGGGTGGGTGGGTTGGAGGGAGGGGGGCTGTTTGTGTTAATGGCGACTATGGGTGATCCTTAATTCCTTTTTGTCATTTGTTTGTGTGAACATGCGGGCTAATGTTTTGGGTTTGGTGGGAGGATGGGATCGTTGTTATTGATATGGGGATTGACATATTTGTTCCTGATTATTGTTTATTGTTGGTGAATGTAAATTTGGGAGAAAATGTGAAAAAGGAGTACAATAAAAAATATTTTTAAAAAAAGAAACTGCGATGAAGCTATTCGAGTGGAGGGTAGATTTTGTGTCAACGTGGTTGCGTCAACTTACAGTCAAATTTCAAAATAATGGCTTTGGAGGAGAATAGTAAATGGCAGCAAGCCTGAATTTTAACAATGAGGGTGGAAGGAGGTGGTTTGCTACAGTTAGGATAGTCCAATTTCCGGAAGGAATCTTTAAATAGGCCTTAGACCCCAAAATCGGTATATTGGCCTATTTTAGGCTGTCAGCTCAATGCCTGAAAAATGGCATTTTAAATTCTTTTTTAAATTAATTTTTACGGAATGTGCGCTTCGCTGGCTCTCCCAATTTCTGTTGTCTACTCTAATAATAATAATCTTTATTATCACAAGTAGGCTTACATTAACACTGCAGTGATGTTACTGTGAAAAGCCCCTAGTGGCCACATTCCGGCACCTGTTTGCGTACACAGAGGGAGAATTCAGAATGTCCAAATTACCTAACAACACGTCTTTCGGGAATTGTGGGAGGAAACCGGAGCACACGGAGGAAACCCACGCAGACACAGGGAGAACGTGCAGACTCCGCATAGATAGTGACCCAAGGCGGGAATCGAACCTGGGACCCTGGAGCTGTGAAGCAACAGTGCCTGCCACTGTGCTATCGTGCCACCCTAATTGCCCTTGAGAAGGTAGTGGTGAGCTGCCTTCTTGAACCACTGCCGTCCATGTGGTGTAATGTACCCAAAATTAATTTTTGTCTGGAGCGTAAAATGAATTTGAATTGAATGGCCAATTTTTCCTTGGGGCGGAAAGTGTTGCACCTTGAAATTGGTCCTTTTTATGTCTCTATAATAGGTATGCAGAAGACCAATTACAGGCCCCTGCAGAAACTGAGCCCAAATGAAAATCCTTTACTGGTCCTTACCTGTCTATTTCATAAGCTTCCTCTCAATCTGATTACCTCTTACTTTCCTTTCCTCTTCCCTCCCATATCCCAATATTCCCTTCTTCCTCACGAGTGCATCAAAACCTCCCTTAAACACATCAATGCTGTCTCCTTTAACCACTCCCAAGTGGGAGCGAGCTCCACATCCTCATCACTCATTGTTTCCCCTCCAATTCTACCCAGGTCTTCTTCCTCACTCCCCTCCTCACCGCCAAACAAAAGCGCACACCATTGTAATTCAGAGTTAATTCCATTTGGTAGTTTTCACGTCAGTGAGTTATGTTAAGCAATATTCACTCCCTTTGGATTAATCCGAGTCATTATTTTATGCATCGAGCGATGCAGCAGCTAGTTTTGCAGTTTTTACTTTACAAAGGGGCTTATTTCACAGGGTTATTAGTGGGTGGAGACGTGAATCTGGCAGGAGAAGGTGACATTGTTTGTGATATATGAAGGCACATCTTGTATATAAATCTGGAATTACACATTTACAGCCGTGCCTGGGTCTGTGAGCTGTGTGCTGCAGTGCTGCAAAAAAAAAATGACACAGTGCATGAAGCGCACAGCGAGATAGAAGCTATTAATAATCCGAAAAGTCATTTATCTTGGATGCCTGTTTGTCTTTGTAAATAATGTGATCTGACCAAGGCGTACAAAACACAATCTCTGGGTAGCTTTTGCCTTTGTGTGTTAATATAATAAATAATAAAAGGAATTGCTTCTTGAGAAAAGTAAAATAAGAAATAGTTTATTTAATATAATAGTCAACGCATCAACTCATGGTACACCATGGTTCCACGGGTGCTGTCAGCCCCCCCCCCCCCCCCCCAAAATCCTCACCTCAACCCCCTCAAGGCCATTCTCCATGTGTAAAGCAAGGCATTGAGTGTCAGCTGTCTGTTTGATCATAGAATCTCTAAAGTGCAAAAGGAGGCCATTCGGCCCACCAAGTCTGCACCCACCCTCTGAAGGAGTATCCTATCTCGGCCCACCCCCCATTCCCTATCCCCAAAATCCCATAACCCCACCTAACCTGTGCATCTTTTGTACACGAAGGAGCAATTTTAGCATGGCCAATCCACATAACCTGCACACTTTTTATGCTGCTTTTTAATTCATTCTTGAGAAGTGGGCATAGCCTGCATTAGGGCTGTCACCTCTCATGTGACATGTTCCCAGAGCCGTCATCACATGATTCTCCCGCCCCTACGGCCCAAATCCGCACAACTGCCATTGGACGCTCAACGTGTCCATATTCGCCATGCACTGCCTTCCCTCCACAAGCATGACCTGGTTGGATGATGCCTGAGTACCAACCAAACAGCTGTAGCCACATGCCCAATTCTTTACTAACGAGTAAACAAAATCCCAGCCTTTCCTTTTTTTGTCCTGCCAGATGGTCGAAGTTGACTGTCAGGGGCTGTAGTGGCATCTACTAAAGCCTGATTCTGCCCTCTGCCAACACCGAAAAACAACAATACTGCAGATGTTGGCAATTTGGAAATACAAATAGAAAATGCTGGAAACACTCAGCAGGTCCAGCAGCATCTGTGGAGAGATGAAGTTTGATTGATTTTGATTTGATTTATTGTCAGATGTACCGAAGTACAGTGAAAAGTATTTTTCTGCGGCCGAGGGAACGTACGCAGTACGTACATAGTGGACAAAAGAATAATCAACAGAGAGCATTGACAAATGATGATACATCAACAAACAGTTATTGGTTATAGTGCGGAACAAGGGGCCAAACAAAGCAAATACATGAGCATGAGCAAGAGCAGCATAAGGCGTCGTGAATAATGTTCTTACAGGGAACAGATCAGTCCGAGGGGGAGTCGTTGAGGAGTCTTGTAGCTGTGGGGAAGAAGTTGTTCCTATGTCTGGATGTACGAGTCTTCAGATTTATGTACCTTCTGTCTGATGGAACGGTCTGGAAGAAAGCAATGCCTGGGTGGGAGGGGTCTCTGATAATGCTGTCTGCCTCCCTGAGAATCAATGTGGGGGTGGTAAGCTTGAGTGATGCATTGGGCTGAGTTTACCACACTCTGCAGTTTCTTGCGAGTTCATATTTCAGGTGAATGGCCTTTCAAAATAACTCAGTTCTGGTGCCTTGATGAAAAGTCAATAACCTCTAACTTGGGCTGGATTTCACTAGTTTCATGGTTCCCGCTCCCCACCGGGGCTAAAATGTAGGTGGGGAGCCCACCCGGGGAAGAATGGCTGCACTGACATCATTTAACAGTCAATTGGTTTCTAATAGGCTGGAGGCGAGATTCTCTCCCTCACAGATTTCTGCTCACAGTCATTCGGATGGCTGGCAGCGTTGTGGTCTCAGCAGCAGGCAGGAGCAGTGGCCAATGCTGAGACGACAGGCAGTCAGTATCAAATGCAGATCATTGCTGGAGCCAGGTACCGAGGTGGAGGAGATTTCACTGGGGTCAGGCTGGCAGGCTACCAGAGCCTTCAGCAAAGGTGGGTGGTGACCGGGTTTGAGAGTTCGGGTGGGGAGGACAAAGGGGAAAATGTGATCTTAGGGGGCGGGGGGTACCTCCAATGGGCACTGAGGACATTCAAAGGACGATATGTAAGTGAGCGGTGCATGCTTATTGTCGGATCTTACCTTTCAACCTGCAAAGAGAAATGGGTAGAGCACGCACATCTGAATTTCTGCGGATATTGAGAATTCATTCATTCACCCTCAGGACATTGGCTGCGTTGGCAAGGTTGGCATTTTTTGCCCATCCAAAGTTTTCCTTTACCAGCTGATCGTGGGTCTTTGTTTTGAACTGCTGTAGCCATGTAGTGAAGCTGCTGTTAGGTAATGCGTTCCATGACTTCCTTTAACAGAGCCACTCGCGATTTCTTCAAAATGGCACATTGTTTGACGGGGCTCAAGCTCTGCGGTCTGCAGAAATCTTCCAAGGTTCTGCGGGCCTGTTTATGTGCATCCCTGCCATCTAAACCCACCCCCAGCATACTCCCCCTTCCAACAAGCTTTGCTAGATGTCTAGATTCAACCGTATCAAAGCTAACGAGATGAAGCAGACACATGTTTAGTGTGGTGGGGGTCTCTAGACTGGCGGTTGCCCGGTTGGGCACCGTGGAACATCACCAATGCTGCATCCATTTTTGGTACCCAGCGTAAAATGTTCTCCCTCCATTTCAGCACCGAGGGAATGTGCATTGTCAAAGACATCTGGCGAGGGGCGGCACGTGGCGCAATGGTTAGCACTCTGACTATGGCGCTGAGGATCCGGGTTCGAATCCCGGCCCTGGGTCACTGTCCGTGTGGAGTTTGCACATTCTCCCTGTGTCTGCGTAGGTTTCACCCCTACAACCCAAAGATGTAGGTGGATTGGCCACGCTAAATTGCCCGTTAATTGGGGAAAAAAATGATTGGGTACTCTAAATTTATATTAAAAAAAAGACACCTGGCGGGTTTCTCCGTTTCAGAAACCAAGGGCAAGATCTTCCGGCCACACTGCGCTGGAAAAGCAGCCTGCTGCAGCACAGCGTAGCGTTGAAAGCTAGGAGACCCCGCTCTCGGGAGCTACCAGCTCGCAACGCCTCGCGTGATTCAACGTAATCTCACGAGGCGTTGCAAGGGGAATTCTGCCCACAATGGGCGGGATCAGTTTTTGGCAAATCTGCATATTAGAGCGAGACAGTAAGCCTCACTCTAATGTGCAGATTCCCGAGGTACCTGAGGCTTTGGGATTCAACCCCTTTGTCCTGGGGACCTCAGGCGAGCGCCACTTGGTACAGGACCCCACAAACGGGGACCAGACGGAACGGTACTCATGAGGGTTACCAAGGGGATCGGAGGCCCCCCCAGCTGCATGCCCTTTTGGCAGGGTGGTGTCTTAGTACTGCTGGTGCCACCTGGGTACTGCCAGCCTGGCACCCCGGCAGTGCAACATGAGTGCCAGTCCGGCACTGCCAAGGTGCCCGTGTGGCGCTGCCAGCTGTCAGGGGAAATGACAGGGTGCCAAGCTGGCATTTTTGTGCGTGCAATTGAGCCGGGTTTGCTCGGTGTGGGTGGTGGTGGGTGCAGGGGGACCCTCTCATGCTGCGTTTGAGCTGGGGGGAGGTCGGAACCTTTCGTTGTGGGCCACAGGGATCGGCATGCCATTTAAAAATGGCACCCCGATTTCTCACTGCAGCAGGGAGTTCCGGCAAGCGGAGCTCCCCATTGTAAAAAACGGGGCTATGTGTAGCTTTGGATGGGCGGTCCATGTTTAGACCCCTTGTTCAAAGCCATGTGTTTCTCGGCACTGCGAGTTACGGCTAACCACGCTCACTCAGGAACTTTGTTCCCTATTGGCGATCATGCCCGAAGTGTTGACACCGGGACAGCATTGGTGGACATCAACGACAGCAAAACTGGCGCCGCCCCTAGAGTAATTCATCAACTGTTAATAAGCTAGCATCAGCGCCACGTGGAACACGATTGATTCCAATGAAAACAGTTTTGGATTCGCCAGAGTCGGGATCGACACTTGAGAGGCTGACAAGTTGCAGCCGCATATTAGCACTCCACTCCTCACACACACTCATCCCAGCCAATCAGATGGCACTGGTTGCATTGGGGTGCACCCATCCCGTTGATGGGTCGGCTAGGGCCAGAGGGCACCTCGGGGCGGGGAGGGGGTGGGGGGGAGGGTGGCCTGGGTATACACCCATACGACACACGGCACTGATTTCCCATTGGGCAATCAGAGGCGTGTGCAGTTGCATGGCTGCCTTGCAGGCTGCTGCAATGGTGCACTGTGCCCGTTTGCCCCGACCCCACGACCCACCTCCTGGCCGCCCCTGCTACTCCCCTCGGCCCTGGGGAATCAAGGTGAGGAATCGCGGAAGCCCCGGAGAATACCGGGTCAGGCGCGCTAAGATATGCAGACGGCGTTCACTGTACTTGCAGAGTAGAACACATTGACACTGCTGTTGAGGCACCGGAGCGTGGCAACCTGGTGGGCGCCCGGCCCCGGCCACGATTTTGGCCTCACAACCAATTCTCCGCCCAATCGCCTTTCCCCATTCCGGCGTCGGCCAATGGGGAATCTCGCCAATGTCCTTTGGATGACAAGTTAAAAAGAGATCTGCCCGTCTGTTCTATTGTTTAAGGTAAAAGGCAAAGTTCCAGCAACAAGCTTCGGAGAAAGCTTGAGAGCTTTCCCGTTGCCCCAGGTAACATTAGTCCCACGTACAAGCATGTCAAATATCAGGTAAACTATATAATTTACTGTATGTGGGATCTTACATTTGCACATAATGGCTGCCAGGTTCACCTATCGCCGCACTTCCAAGTAATTCACCGCAAAGGACTGAGATATATCCCTGAGAGATAGCATCCAATATAAATATTGCCTCTGCTGCCTTTGTTTTAACCAAGCAAATTGATAGAAAACATAAATATTCCCCTGCATACTCACTCAAGATTGATAAAGTCTATCAAATGCAGCCACATTAGGGATTTAATTTAACCAAAGACGCGCTTTATTGTTAAGGTTTTAAAATTAATAATTAGCTGTTAGATAATTACATAAATATACTGCAGGGCCCAGGCCGTGTTGAATTCTGGAACGGAGGGCAGTGAATAACAAAATTCTACTGAATTATTAATAACCTTTAATTGTGTGTATTCTAATCACTTTTCATTGCAGCATCACTGTATGAGCTGCAGTATTACTCAATGTAGAGGTTTAATGGTGAGGAGGCGATTGCACTTTATGGAGTCCTGGACCCTTTGGTGTAATTCTAAGTGAGGTAGCGAGCGGGAATTGCCGTGAGCTGCCCAGCACTTAGGCCAGTGAGGCCAGCAACGCCATTTAATGTTAATTGGTCCACTTAACGAAGCCCCACGGGCTTCACTCCGCCAATGAATGTTCGCCAGCTGATTCGCCGGCATCGCGCTCGCCAGCCCCCTGCTAACAAGGTCGAGCAGCACTTAAACTGCACGTACACAGCCAACCCCACTCAGCTCACCGCCATGGTGACGAGACTCCCGTCCCAAGGTTTGGAGACGCGGACCGAGGGAGGCTCGAGGCCAGGAGGGATGTCCTGCTCCCCCAAATTACCGGAGAGTGAGCCACAAGACAACCAGTGCTGCCTGGGACGAAGTGGCAGCGGCCGTCAGCTCGGCAGTGTGACCAGGAGGTCTGGCCTCCAGTGCCACAAGTAGGCCAGCACGGGTGAGTTGACATCACCCCTCCAACCGGAGACTTTTCCGCCGCCACACGAGCATCCCCCCCAACCCTCCATGTGCCCCCCAACCCTTCCTTCATTCCCCCCTCCTCACCACTGAGAAACACACGTATGGCTAACAACGCCCTCTCTATGTCTCTGCATGAGAAGCTCTCCCACAATCATCGGGAGGGGCCCCGACTGGTCGAGGGGTGCCGGACATAAGAATGCTCACGACCTTTGCGGTACACGCCTTGAAGATGACTGGGTGGCTAAGGTCAGAGAGATCACCAATGTGCAGGTTGGCGCACGCCGCAGAGGTGAGGATCCACTAGGCCCCATCCAGAGGACCTGTTAAACGTGAGTTGTTATTACCAAACAGACTGACCCCTCGCTACCACTGATCACATGTCCCTTCTCCCGCAGGTCTTCCAGCCGATGGCGCCGCCCCATCTGGGACGGCCCTATCCCCTGCCTCCCATGAGACCATCTCGGAGGAGAACTCCGAGGATGCCACAATCGGTGCATCACAGCTGTCATCTCAACCCTCCACCAACACAGAGACACGCAACTTGGTGGTCAGGCTTCTGGGGCACAATCTGTTGAGCACCATACTGTGGCTGATGCACGTCAGATGGAGGCACTAACATCCAGGCGAGACAGCAGTCAGAGGTCTGCTGGATCCCAGGTTCCATCCAGATGCAAAACCTCCAGACCAGGCGATCCTGTAGCGGATGGAGATGTTAGGGAGTGGCCGAGACATTCAGATGGAGATTTCAGTGACACTCCAGCAGGTCCACAGCCAATTGAAGGAGTCCTAGAGGCTATGGGCTCAGTAGCTGTCGCTGGCAATTTGTGGCAACGAGGCCAAAACTGCCAAGGTGACGACCGAAGTGGAGAATCTGGTGCACAACCTCAGCAGCATTAGTGGAGGTGTCCAAGGCGTGGTACAGTCAGTGACGGCCATGGCTGAATGTCCGACTCGCTGGGGGACGTGACCCAATACCAGGCTGACCTTGATGAGGTTCGGAGAGACATGTTCTGCTGTCAGGTGGGAATGGCCGAGGCTCTGCAGAACTTGTGCCAGGTTGCAGGTGGGCATTGCCGAGGTGCAGCAGAGCATGGCCCAGTCACTGAGGAGCATTGCCGAGGGCTTTGACACCATGGTGCAGACATCAGGGAGCCAACAGGGCTGGCAGAGCCAGTTGATGCAGGGGCACGCGGAGCTTGAACCAGCTGCCACTTCACCCCGAGGTGAACCCCCAAGTACGAGCGGGCAGAGGGGGCACTGGGTGCCAACCCCAACCCATCCCATGGAACAGCGACGATGGCCACCAGCTTTCCCGAGTTTCACCCCTCTGATAAGGCTTAGTCTCGCAGTCAGAACAGGGCAGCACGGCTATGCATGTGCCACCGACCAGTGAGCCAGGCCCTGTGGCTCCAGATCCCCAAGAGGACCCCCTCCAGGGGCATCGAAGGTGCTGGGACGTGGTAAGCAGCTGGCTGCCTCCACCTCAGATGTGCATCCTGGGGAAACACCAAGACATAGCGGTAGAACTCGGAAAAACAAAGCACATCGAGGATCACTGAAGGTCCCAGGGGAGGAGGGGGGGGGGGGGGGGGGGTAGGGAGAGGGTGTGGTGGGGAGAGTGGGATGTCACCATCGGGAGAGTGGGAATTGTTGGTTTGGACACTTGGGAAACATTAAAAACACTTCACCACAACCAGTATGATGCCTCTATCATTTACATCAGCAATGCGACCGACCTCCGAAACCCGTGGCCCATCTCTCCAGACAGCCCCCATTCCTCCCTGTTGCACTCACCCACCCTCCGGCCGTGGACGTGTCCCCGGTGCTGGGGCCCAGCCCCTGGGTGTTTGGATGTTGGCTGCTGTGTGTGTGGTGTTGCCTCCCGCAGTGTCCAGGCATCAAGGTGCAATTAGAATGCTCGGCAATGACTCCCACATGCTCCACGGCCCACCTACCCACAGCTATCCACTTAGGATGTGTGAAGTGCTCACTTAACAACAATTGTCAATTCAGCAATAGCCTTCAGCCGCACAGACAGAGACAATGAACCCGGGGTCACTGGGCCTCGGCAGTCGGTGGTGGTTACAGGTGGGCAGTGGGGCAGACAAGCTTGCCCCGGAACGGGTACACACGATCCAGGGGTTGGCACGGCGGAGCCACACGTGGTTGCCCTCCACTGTGGACCACACCATCCCCTCCCAACCCCCAATGCCAACCCCCCCATGGCAGGCACTTCACACACGAGGGAGCCCCTCTGCTGTTTTCCCCCCCAACGCCCTGCCGATCACTGGCGTGACAAGCCCAGTGCACCCGGGTTCTTTGTCTGTGTGTGAAAATGGCTGCTCACCTTGGCTCCCCTCAGCAGCTCCCGTTAATTCTGTGGAAATAGGGCTTAAGTGATGATTATTGACTTCTCGCCATGCTACGGCAGGATCCCGATTTAGCCCATGAGAGCGGGCTAGTTACATCGCAAACTGCTTGGCGCCCGCCGCGGTTCTTGTTTTTGGCCTCTCCCGCTATTCACCGACTTTGTTGAGCGCTCGCTTGAGCGCTACGAGGCAAGAGAACCATGCCCCGTGTTTCACCCATGGATCCCACACTTCCGAGGCCCAGAGGCAGTATTTAGCCTTCCTTCCATCTTACGGCTCAGCCTTGGTTCTGGAAAAGGTGCCAACTCTTGTTCGTTCTGTCAGCATTGGCACTGCATCCTGGACATGACGATTCTTTAGAAATGGGCATCTGTCAAAGGGGCAGAAAACCTGAGGTTTCTTCTGAGGAGAGACATCACAAACAGACTCAGTCCTGTCACTGGGTGTACTTCATTGAATTGTAGAATTTGCAGTGCAGAAGGAGGCCATTCGGCCCATCGAGTCTGCACCGATTTTTGGAAAGAGCACCCAAGCCCACGCCTCCACCCTATCACCATAACCCCGCCTAATTTTTTTTGGATACTAAGGGGCAATTTATCATGGTCAATCCACCAAATCTGCATATCTTTGGACTGTGGGAGGAAACCGGAGCATCCGGAGGAAACCCACACGGACACGAGGAGAATGTGCAAACTCCGCACAGACAGTGACCCAAGCCGGGAATCGAACCTGGGACCCTGGAGCTGTGAAGCAACTGTGCTATCGTGCTGCCCAGTGCTTTCCAGCATTGTGCCACTGCAGAAGTGATCTGGGCTCATTTTTTATTGTCTCACATCTCAATTGACTTTTTGTTTTCTTTCTCCATTCATGGGATGTGGGCGTTGCTGGCTGGCCCAGTAGGTGTTGTTCATTCCTAATTGCCCTTGAATTGAGTTGCTTGTTCGGCCACTTAGAAGGGCAGTTAAGAGTCAACTAGATTGCAGGCCAGACCAGGTAAGAACAGCAAATTTCTTTCCCCAAAGGACGTTAATGAACTAATCAGAGACTCATCACAGAAAATAAAAATGTGAAATATATATTCGAAGGGGAAAATGGTAAGGTAACGTAATTAGCATTATACCACAAGGGACCATGGACACACCCGCTGTCAGAGAGAGACCTTGCTATGTTGTTTAAGGGGCACCACTCTGCATCAAACATGGGTCAAGGCAAGGATGCAGACTTCCATAGACTCCCGCCATCAATAGGGATCGTACCCATGCTATTGGCATCATTCTGCACCACACATTGGATATCCAGCAAACTCAGCTAACCAACCCCCAGCAAGGGGAAAAAGACGGCATTGCTTTAGGGAAAGTATGGTGTTGTGAATGTAATTAGGGTTGTGAGTGTGGGGTGGGTGGGGGAAAGGGGGGGAGGGTCGGCGACGAAGCTGTTCCGTCAAGTGGGTTTGGCCATGGACGGGCGGGAGGGGGGGGGGGTGAACAATCATGGATGGGCCTGATTTGGAGTGAGAATGGGGGGAGAGGGTGGTTGGAGCCCAGCCCAAGGGTGATGATGGCAGACTCTCGGTGGGAGGGGAGGTAGAAGCCTCCGGTGAGGATTGTGAAATGCAATGTCCGCGAGCTAAATGGGCCGATTAAGCGATCCCCGGTTTTTGCACACTTGTAAAGTTTGAGAGCAGAGGTGATTTTCCAGTAGGGAGCACTAATCCGGACGAAAGATCAGATGGGGCTCAGGAAGGGGTGGGTGGGCAAGTGTTCCACTCGGAGTTTGACTCCAAGTCGAGGGTGGGGTTATCATACTGCTGAATAAGAAAATGGGGTTTACGTGGGCGAGGGAAGTGCATGGCCTTGGCGGGGGGAGGTTTGTCATAGTGAGTGTGGAGCTAGTGGGGACTCCGGTGGTATCGGTGAATGTGTATGTGCCTAATTGGGACGATGCTGGATTCATGAAGAGACCGTGAGAAGCGATCCCAGACTTAGACTCTCACCAGCTGATTATGGCGGAGGAATTTTAATTGTGTGCTGGAGCCGAGGGTTGGATAGGTTGAGCCCTAACCTGATGGGGAGGTCAAGAAGAGCGCAAGCGCTGGGAGGGTTTATGGAGAAGGTGGGGATGGTGGCTCTGCGGAGGTTCCGGCATCCGGGAGAGGGAATACTCCTTCTTCTCCAAAGTGTATCGGGTATATTTCCAGATTGACATGTTTGTGGTGAGCTGGCCGGTACTGATGGGGGTGGAAGGAGCAGATAGGAGCGGGAATAGTCATTTTGGACCACGCTCTGCACTATCTATCTAGAGGCAGCTTTCTAATAACATTAGGAGGTTGCAAAACATAATTATGACCCCTTCGGGGGGCCGAGTGCTGGGGGAGATTGAGTCAATGGATGCAGAGAAGGCCTGTGAGCAGGTAGAGTGGAGGTATTTGTTCAAAATCCTGGGGAGGTTTGGTTTGTGCTGAGGCTTGTGGCGTGGGTTCGGTGACTGTATGCATCCCATAGTGTGGCGCTAACAATTGCACTCAAAGACGAGAGACAAGTACAATCGAGGCTTCATTGCTGTGTGATGCTATTCCTCCGGCTGCAACTGTAGACTAGAGTCTGAGTGACTCACACGCATATTTCTACAAGCTCCCTGTGGGCGGAGCTAGCCGGCAGGGGCTTACCGGAGGAACCTGTATTACAGGTACAGCCATACATCCCCCTACTGCAAGTATGCATATCTACAGTGGTTATCATCACACATAGTAAGGAAGGCAAATGCAATGTTAGCATTCATGTTGAGAGGACTAGAATACAAGATCAGGGATGTACTTCTGAGGCTGTAGAAGGCTCTGGTCAGACCCTATTTGGAGTACAGTGAGCAGTTTTGGACCCTGTATCTAAGGAAGGATGTGCTGGCTTTGGAAAGTGTCCAGAGGAGGTTCTCAAGAATGATCCCTGGAATGAAGAGATTGTCGTATGAGGAATGGTTGAGGACTCTGGGTCTGTACTCATTGAAGTTTAGAAGGATGAGGGGGGATCTTATTGAACCTTACAGGATACTGTGAGGCCTGGATGGAATGGACGTGGAGAGGATGTTTCCACTTGTAGAAAAAATTGAACCAGAGGACACAATCTCAGTCTAAAGGGACGATCCTTTAAAACAGAGATGTGGATGAATTTCTTCAGCCAGAGGGTGGTGAATCTGTGGAACTTTTTGCCACAGAAGGCTGTGGGGTCAAATCACTGAGTGTCTTTAAGACAGAGATAGATAGGTTCTTGATTAATAAGGGGAGCAGGGGTTATGGGGAGAAGGCAGGAGAATGGGGATAAGCAAAATGATTGAATGGCTGAGCAGACTCAATGGGCCGAATGGCCTAATTCAGCTCCTGTGACTTATGGTCTTATGGCAAGTGTGCAAACCAATGAGACAAACTTAGGGTATTTTGGGTTGCACAGGGGAACGATGCAAGGGTGTCCGCTGTCCCCGCTGCTATTCGTGCTGGCGACTGAGCCCTTAGCGATGGCACTTTGGGCCTCAACTGAGTGGCGGGGGATTGAGAAGGAGGGCAAGGTGCACCAGGTGCCACTGTATGACGATGACCTGTTGCGGTTCGTGACAGATCTGTTAGAAAGCATGGGTAGAATCATGGGTTTACTGGAGAGGTTTGGGGCCTTCTTGGGCTATAAATTTAATGTTGGGAAAAGCAAGGTGTTTCTGGTGAACCCTTCTGAGCAGGGGAGTGAACCTGGGGCCTCTGTTATTTAAGGTGGCAAGGAAAAGGCTCCGGAATCTGGGGATCCAGGTAACGCATGAGTAGACCACAATACATTGGTGGAACTTGTCGGGGTTGGTGGAAGAGGTTAAGATGGGACACTCTGCAACTGACTGATGGGGAGGGTGTACTGCCAAGACTCCTGTTTGTGTTTCAGTCCCTGCCGATTTTGATCCCCAAGGCCTTTTTCCAGCAGGTAGGTGCGTTAATCTCTGAATTTGTCTGGGCAGGAAAGGTGCCGAGGGTTCTACTGCAAAGGCAGAGGAGGGAAGGGGGACTGGCACTCCCAAATGTGTTGAAATGAAATGAAAATGAAATGAAAATCGCTTATTGTCACGAGTAGGCTTCAAATGAAGTTACTGTGAAAAGCCCCTAGTCGCCACATTCCGGCGCCTGTTCGGGAAGGCTGTTACGGGAATCGAACCGTGCTGCTGGCCTGCTTGGTCTGCTTTCAAAGCCAGCGATTTAGCCCTGTGCTAAACAGCCCCATGTTGCATTATTATTGGACAGTGAATGCGGAAAAGGTGAAGCGATGGGGGCGGGGGGGGGGGTGCAGATTGGGTTAGGTTAGAGGAGTCTTGTGAGGGCCGTGCCTGAGGGCCCTTGTGACGGCCCACTGTCATTTGCCCTGAGCAAGTACATGAGCAGTCCTGTGGTGGACTTGTCCATAAAAGTTTAGAACCAGCTGAGAATGGAGGCACTTCAAACTGTGTGAGACTGTGTGAGAATCATAGGTTTGCGCCGGGGTGGCTGGCGGGGGAGGGTGTGGATCGGATGTACAGGAGATGGAGGGAGGAAGGGCCAGTGCGGGTCAAGGACATGTTTGTGGAGGGCATGTTTGCTGGGCTAGAGGAACTGCCGGAGAAATTTCAGTTACCACAGGGGAGTGAGTTCAGATATTGGCAGGTGTGGAACTTTACTCGCAAAGAGCGGCCTTCAATCCTTCAGGTACTGGTACATGCACTTTTGAAGAAAATGGTGCTCCCAGATGAAGGGGTGGATGCCAGGATTGGGGACTTATATAGGTGGTTGGGAGAGCAGGGCACGAACTTAGTGAAAATGATCAAGTGAAAGTGGAAGGAGGAGATACAATAGAATAGAATCCCTACAGTGCAGAAGGAGGCCATTCGGCCCATCGAGTCTACACCTGCCCTTGGAAAGAGCACCCTTCTTAAGCCCAGGCCTCCACCCTATCCCTGTAACCCAGGAACCATTCTGATAGAAATTGACTTTTCTAATCAGCTATAACCATGAGAGTAAGGGGAGATGACAAAGGTTTAATTGAGAACTCATTAAGAATAAATTAACTATAATCATATTAGGCATTACTTCAGTGCAACAAATAGCTGGGAACCCACGAAGGGTTAATCCAGGTAACACTCTTTAATTTCTGTAATTCTTTCTCATGTTTTACATTTCACAAGCCACTTGAAACTGCCAGGTCCTTGACATCAACTAGCTAAAAGGCCCCATTGTATTGTCAGAACTAATAGATCAGTTTTTATGGAAACAGCCAGTCTAGAGATACTTTCTGAACGAAAATTGGCAAGCAATGTATGGGAAAATGGCACCAAGACATTGAAATACATATATCTCTTAAATTGATCGACAGGCAGTTTGGCCAAATTGAGTGAATTATAAATTAGTTAAAGCCAATCAGAGTTGAAAAGAAGGCAAGACTTTAGGAATAACTTACCGGGATGGAAAAACTCATTCCGGAATCACTCTCTCTCTGGAATCTATTTCCTTGCTGCTTGCTTTTGCTATCGCCATCTTTCTTTTGTTTAAATCACTTAGTTCTGTTATTCTGTGTATTATGATTTGAAGAATTACCACGATTTGTATTTTAAAACTCAACCACTGTATTCGGTAAAGACAATCAATTTGACTAGCTTGCTAAAGGGCTAGTCAGAACTCTCCAAATGATGTACTGAGAATAAATTCACCAGTAGGCACAGCTGACAATAAAGTTCCAGTGGTCAAGACTTGACCCCTGTTATTTGGGAACTGAGCTGGGATAATGGATATCCAGGGTTCTGAATAGACACAGAGATCCATCACATACCTAAATGACTTGTAATGCAGAACAATACCAGCAGCGCGGGTTCAATTCCTGTACCAGACTCCCTGAACAGGTGCCCGAATGTGGCGACTAGGAGCTTTTCACAGTAACTTCATTCGAAGCCTACTTGTGACAATAAGTGATTATTATTATTAAACTTTTGGACACTAAGGGACAATGAACTATGGCCAATCCACCTAACCTGCACATCTTTGGACTGTGGGAGGAGACTGGAGCACCCGGAGGAAACCCACGCAGACATGGGGTGGAAGTGCAAACTCCACACAGTCACCCAAGGCCGGAATTGAACCCTGGACCCTGGAGCTGTAAGGCAGCAGTGCTAACCACTATGCCACCGTGCTGACCCCATTGGGGAGGGAGATAGGATGGGGGCTTTGGCGCAAAGTAATGTGCCGAGTGAATTCAATCTCCACTTCTGCAAGGATGAGACTTACACAATTTAACGTGGTGCTTAAGGTACACATGACCAGATGAGTGGGCTTTTCCCAGAGGTAGTGGACTGGTGCAAGAGGTGTGGGAGGGGGCCGGCCAACCACGCCCATATGTTTTGGCGGTGTGAGGAGCTGGAGAAATTTTGGTACGCGGTGTTTAGGAACCTATTAAGGATTGTAGGGTGTGAGATGAAGCTGGGCACTATGGTGGGGATCTTTGGGGTGTCGGAGGTGCCGGAGCTGCTGGAGGGGACGCGGCCCAATGTCAGGGCCTTCGCTTCTCTGATTTCCTGGCGACGGATATTTTTGAATTGGAGATTGGCCACGCTGCAGGGGGTCACGGCTCGGTTAGGAGACTTGTACTAGTTTCTCAGGTTGGAGAAAATCAAATTTGCCCCAAGGGGGTCAGAGGAGGGCTTTGAGGTATTGTGGAGGACGTTTTTGACTTTATTTGAGGAGTTTTTTTGTCACGGGTAGGGCGGTAAATGGAGAAAATATCCAAACTGCATATTCTCTTGGATGATAAGGTTGTGTTACTATGTTCAACATGTTTGGAATAAAATAGCTTTCGAAACTGCCGTGAAGTCTCTGTGAAGTCTGGAAGCATGTCATACTGGGCGCTAAATACTAAATGTTAGTTACCCTGCCACAAGACAATGATGGGCATAAGTTCCATGTCCAGTCTGAGCCAAACCAGATATGGCCCTGAGGTTGAGATGGTTCTCTGCTAGAGTACCAGCTATGCCTCCGGGATCACATCTCACCTGCAGGTCAGAAGATATCCGTTTAAGCCTCACTATAGAGACACAAACACACAAGTTAGGCTGCCCCTAAGTGCAATACTGAATGAGTGCCAAGGGGCCACCTTTTGGGCAAGACGTTAACTCAAGGCCCCGCCTGTCCCACCGTCTGGGTGCAAAACATCCCAAACGCTATCTTGAAGAAGAGCAATGG
The DNA here is from genome assembly GCF_902713615.1 of Scyliorhinus canicula. NCBI lineage: Eukaryota > Metazoa > Chordata > Chondrichthyes > Carcharhiniformes > Scyliorhinidae > Scyliorhinus > Scyliorhinus canicula. Next base: position 28,010,844 of record NC_052148.1, on the reverse strand, counting down.
GGTCCTGGCCAATATTTATCCCTCCACCCCTATCACTAAAGCAAACAATCTGGTCATTATCACATTGTTGTTTGTGGAGATTGGCTGTGTGAATATTGGTTGCTGTGTTTCCTCCATTACAGCAGTGCTACACCTCAACATTATACAATTGACTGCAAAGTACTCGGAGTGTCCTGAGGTTCCTGAAGGATGCTGTGGAAATGCACATTCTTCCTATGCTACTCTGTTATGCTGAATTTCCTGGGATGGCCAGATTAATGTTACAATTGCCACATTCAGAGCTGCTGTCTGTGTTCGAGGGATCGTGTAAATATAACATCATACAAGCTAAGATATTACATCATGATTAGATGGACACAAACACAAATCAGCGGACCCATTAGTTTCTTTGTAACTTGTACTTGGACAGGGACACTTCATTCATCCAATGTTTAGTTTGCCCAGTGGCCTTTTCGCTAATGTAAAAATGAGCGATGGTGGTGATGGCGCGGGTGAGGCAGTGTAGGACTATTACTGGCATTGATTTAGTGATTCACACAAGGTATTTTTTTCTCCAAATTGTGGGAATGAAATGGAAGACAAAATCTCCATAACATTCACTCATTTACTTTTTAACAGGGCAGGGAGGGGGTAAATGAGGAGTAATGGAAGAGAGTTAATCAGCCAATGTGTTAGTTGGCCAACATGTTTGAAGCTGTTGCTAGATCCGGTTCTGAGGAATGACGTGGATCATGTCAATGAGCTAAACATGGGTAAGCACTGAGGCAATAGTGACCATCACTCTAAGGTTTAAGATTCAACCAGAGAGGGGGAAACACAGGGAACAGGTTGAGATCAAATTTTGAAGGGAAGGAGTACCTGGATTCTGATCCAGTGCCAGGAAAGGAACATCGATTTAGTTCCAAGTTAGTGTGGCATTTGGCCTGGAGGCATTCTGGAGACAAAAATAAGGATTATTTCAACGTGGCTACTTACCACCCCATCAGTTTACTCTCCATCATCGGTACAGTGATGGAGCACTCACTTAGCAATAACCTGCTCACCGACACTCAGTTTGGGTTCTGCCAGTGTCACTCAGCTCCTGACCTCATCATAATTTTGATTCAAACACTGAATGCCAGAGGTGTGGTGAGAGTGACTGCCCTTGACATCAAGGCAGCATTTGACCGAATGTGGAGTCAAGGAGCCCTAGCTAAACTGGAGCCAATGGAAATCAGGGGGGGAAGGTCTCCATTGGTTGGAGTTATACCCGGCACAAAGGAAAATGGTTGTTGGCGATCAGTCATCTCAGACCCAGGACTGCAATGGAGGAGTTCCACAGCGTAGTGGCCTCAGCCCAACCATCTTCAGTTGCTTCGTCAATGGGCAATACAACCTGGCATAGCCAGCGACACCTACATCATTTGAATAGGTACGACATGGAGAGGTGCGACTGTGGGCTGCTGGGCCGGACACTGGCCGGGCTAGCTGGAGTGGGGCTGGGGGGGCTCTAGCAGGGCCGGGGGGGAGGGTGATGGAGGAAATGGCCGAATGGCCGGGGTAATGGTGGGTCAGTAAAGCAAGTGGGGGGGGGGGCAGCTGCTGAAAGGTTGGGGAAAAGATCAGGGCTGCTATTAAAAATGGGGTTCCGATTGTGGTCGTCACCATTGATGCATATACTGTATGTATATATAATGTGTTTTACGGTAAGGCACGGGGGTCGATCCCTGCTTGCTGGCTCCGCCCAGTAGGCGGAGTATAAATATGTGTGCCCCCCGTACAGCACCCATTTCGTCAGCTGCTGTAGGAAGCCACATATCTCAGTGTAATAAAGCCTCGATTACATTCTACTCTCGTCTTCTCGTAATTGATAGTGCATCTGAGATTTTTCAGAGATGGACCTCCGCATCAAGCCGGATCGCCTGCAGTTGCATCCTCAAGCAGACAACACCAAAAAGGACTTTGAACATTAGCTAGCTTGCTTTGAAGCATACATCGGGTCTGCGCCAGACCCAATTCCAGAAGCACAGAAGCTCCAGATTCTGTACACGCGGCTGAGCTCCAACGTCTTTCCCTTCGTCCAGGACGCGCCGACCTATGCAGAGGCAATGGCGCTACTGAAGGAAAATTACGCTCAGCGGACTAACAAAATCTACGCCAGGCATCTCCTGTCCACGCGGCGCCAACTTCCCGGTGAGTCTGTGGAAGATTTCTGACGCGCCCTACTCGCCCTGGTTAGAGACTGTGACTGCCAGGCCGTTTCGGCCACTGAACACTCGAATCTGCTGATGAGAGACGCATTCGTTACGGGCATAGGGTCTGACTACATCCACCAGCGCCTCTTAGAAGGGGCCACGCTCGACATTGCGGCGACCAAAACACTAGCGCTCTCACTTTCGGTCGCATCACGCAACGTTCAGGCCTATGCCCCCGACCGCGCAGCCCACCCTCCTGTGCATCGTGGACTCCGCCGACGGTCACCCCATCGTGGACCCCATCAGCGACCCCCCCCAGCCAACCCCACGCCTGTGCTGCGCAGCAGCCAACCAGCCCCGGGGGACCCAAATGCTACTTCTGTGGGCAGTCAAAACACCCCCGACAGTGCTGCCTGGCGCGGAGTGCCCTCTGCAAGGCCTGTGGCAAGGAGGGACATTTTGCTGCAGTGTGCCAGGCCCACTCAATCGCTGCTATTGTCCTAGCACCCCACACGTGCGGCCAGTGGGTGCCGCCATCTTCCCTCCTCGGACCACGTGCCCCCCCATGGGTGCCGCCACCTTGCTTCTCTCAGAACCAAAGGGCGCCACCATCTTGCATGCCCCAGGACACGTGCAGCCCCAGGGTGCCACCATCGTGCCTCCCCCAGGACATGTGCAGCCCGTGGGCGCCGCTATTCTACCTGCCCATTGGACACCTCATCCGGCCGCTCATCGCCTGCATTCGCCGCCGACCAGCCGCGTCTCGCCTCGGTCACGGTTGATCAGTTTCGAACACACAACCTCGCGACCGCTTCAACAAAGGTGAAGGTCAACGGGCATGAGATCTCCTGCCTGCTGGACTCCGGGAGCACTGAGAGCTTCATTCACCCCGATACGGTAAGGCGCTGCTCCCTCACGGTACACCCCGCTAACCAGAGAATCTCCCTGATCTCCGGATCCCACTCCGTGGCGATCCGGGGGTACTGCATCGCCACCCTCACCGTCTAGGGTATGGAATTCAGCGGTGTCTGCCTCTACATCCTCCCCAACCTCTGTGCTGCCTTGCTACTTGGCCTGGACTTCCAGTGCAACTTCAAGAGCCTAACCCTGAAATTTGGTAGTCCCCTACCACACCGTTTACGGCCTCGCGACCCTTAAGGTCGACCCGCCTTCCCTTTTTGCAAACCAAACCCGTTGCCACCAGGAGCAGACGGTACAGCGCCCAGGACAGGACCTTCATCAGGTGTGAAGTCCAGCGGCTGCTCTGGGAAGGTATCATCGAGGCCGGCAACAGCCCCTGGAGAGCCCAAGTGGTAGTGGTCAAAACTGGGGAGAAAAACTGGATGGTCGTTGACCACAGTCAGACCATCAATCGGTACACGCAGCTCGATGCGTACCCCCTCCCACGCATATCTGATCTGGTCAATCAGATTGCACAGTGCCGGGTCTTCTCGACAGTGGACCTGAAATCTGCCTACCACCAGCTCCCCATTCGTAAGGCGGACCGCCCATACACAGCGTTCGAAGCAGACGGCCGCCTTTACCACTTTCTTAGGGTTCCCTTCGGCGTCACCAACGGGATCTCGGTCTTCCAACGGGAGGTGGACCGAATGGTTGACCGGTACTGACTGCGCACCACTTTCCCGTACCTGGACAATGTCACCATCTACGGCCACAACCAGCAGGACCATGACGCCAACCCCTCCACATTTCTCCACACCGTCACTCTCCTGAACGTCACGTATAACAAGGAAGCACGTGTACAGCATGAACCGCTTAGCCATCCTCGGCTATGTGGTCCAGAACGGAGTTCTGGGGCCACAACCCCGATCACATGGCCCCCTCATTGAACTCCCCTTCCCCCATGTCCCAAGGCCTTCAAACAATGCCTGGGATTCTTTTCGTATTACGCCCAATGGTTCCCAAACTACGCGGACAAGGCCCGCCCAATCATTCACTCCACCATTTTTCCCCTGATGGCCGAGGCTCACCAGGCCTTCAACCGTATCAAGGCCGACATTGCCAAGGCTGCGATGCACGCGGTTAACGAGACGCTCACCTTCCAGGTCGCGAGCGATGCATCAGACGTCGCTCTGGCCGCCACCCTCAACCAGGCAGGCAGGCCCGTGGCATTCTTTTCCCGCACCCTCCATGCCTCCGAAATTCGGCACTCCTCCGTCGAGAAGGAGGCCCAAGCCATCGTTGAAGCTGTGCAGCATTGGAGGCATTACCTGGCCGGCAGGAGATTCACTCTCCTCACTGACCAACGGTCGGTTGCCTTCATGTTTAATAACACACAGTGGGGCAAAATCAAAAACGATAAAATCTTGAGGTGGAGTATCAAGCTCTCTACCTATAACTATGAGATTTTGTATTGCTCCGGTAATCTCAACGAGCCCCCCAATGCCCTATCCCGAGGTACATGTGCCAGCGCACAAGTGGACCGGCTCAGGACCCTGCGCGACAATCTCTATCACCCAGGGGTCACCCTTTTTTAACATTTCATCAAGGCCTGCAATCTGTCCTACTACATCGAGGAAGTCAGGGCGATCACCAGAGACCGCCAGGTCTGCGCGGAGTGTAAACCGCACTTCTACCAGCCAGACCGTGCGCGCCTGGTGAAGACCTCCCTCCCCTTTGAACGCCTCAGAGTAGAGTTCAAGGGCCCTTCCCCTCCACCGACCGAAACACGTACTTCCTCATTGTGGTCGATGAATATTCCCGATTCCCCTTTGCCGTCCCATGCCCCGACATGACGTCTGCCACCGTCATCAAAGCCCTCAACACCATCTTCGCTCTCTTCGGCTTGCCCGCCTACGTCCACAGCGACCGGGGATCCTCATTCATGAACGATGAGCTGCGCCAGTTCCTACTCAACAGCGGCTTTGCCTCGAGCAGGACGACCAGCTACAACCCCAGGGGAAACGGGCAGGTGGAGCGGGAGAATGGGACGGTCTGGAGGGCCGTCCAGCTGGCCCTACGGTCCAGAAATCTCCCGGCCTCCCGCTGGCAGGAGGTCCTCCCTGACGCACTTCACTCCATGCGGTCGCTCCTGTGCACTGCGACTAATGAAACCCCCCATGAACGTCTCCTTGCCTTCCCCAGGAAGTCCACCTCCGTGGTTTCGCTCCCAACATGGCTGGCAGCTCCAGGACCCGTTCTCCTCAGTTGACACGTGCGACTCCACAAGGCAGACCCGTTGGTTGAGAGGGTACAGCTACTCCACGCCAACCCGCAGTGCAGCGTACATCGACAGCCACCAAGACACCGTCTCACTCAGGGACCTGGCCCCAGCTGGCTCCACACACAGACACCCCCCCTCTGCCCCGGCGCCACCCTCCCTTCCCCCGGCGCACCCCACCGCAGGCCCCCCTTCCGGGACAATCCATCCTCCCCTTGCTCCCACCCCGGGGAGGAAGCGGATTTCGACATGCTCCCGGAGTCACCAAAGACCAAGCCGCCGCCTGAGTTGCCACCAGCACTGCGGCGCTCTCGATGGCAGATCAAGGCACTGGACCACCTGAATTTGTAATATTCCCTGTGATGTGAAACACAACTTTCTGTATATAGTTCTCCACCTTCCCCACTGGACTCATTTTTAACAGGGGGTGAATGTGGTAGTCACCACTGATGTATATACTGTATATATATATATATATATATATGTGCGTGTTTTACGGTAAGGCCCCTGTACTACAGGTACTGGGGTAGATCCCTGCCTGCTGGCTCCACCCAGTAGGCGGAGTATAAATGTGTGGGCTCTCCGAACAGCAGCCATTTCATCAGCTGCTGTAGGAGGCCACACATCTCTGTGTAATAAAGCCTCAATTACATTCTACTCTCGTCTTCTCGTAATTGATAGTGCATCACCGATCTGCGAGCAGCCAGCAGGAAATCTCTCTGAGTGGGGCCTCGGCAGGGAGAAACTGCCTGAGGCCAAAGAAGTGCTGGTGAATAAAGGGTGCTCAGGCTTTGTGAAACACCCGGTCAAAAGCTTCCCAAAGCGGACTTTAACTTTTGTCAGCTGAATAGCGCCCGCTAATTCTCTAAGGACGGCATGGCGGCACAGTGGTTAGCACTGCTGCCTACAGTGCTGAGGGCCCGGGTTTGAATCCCGGTCACTGTGTGGAGTTTGCAATTCTCCCTGTGTCTGCGTGGGTCTCAGCCCCACAACCCAAAGACGTGCCTGGTCGGTGAATTGGCCACGCCAAATTACCGCTTAATTGGAAAAAAATAATTGGTACTCTAAATTTACAAAAGAAAACTCTGCTTCTCTCTCCACAGACAGTGCCAGACCTTCTGCGCTTTTCCAGCAATTTTCTGTTTTTATTAAGTGTTTGTGAAGTGTAGCCACTGCTTTAAGATAGGCAAACACAGCACACAACTTTGCACAGTCAAGTTCCCCAGGCAGTAATAAGATATTGATCATGTAACATTGGCCATAATTCAGGGAAAGAAAAGAAAATACTTCAGATGCTGGAGAACTGAAATCGAAAATAAAACAAAGCTCTGGAAAAGTTTCCAACAGGTTTATAGAGAGAAATTGCAGAGTTAACCTTTTGTGTCCAATATGACTCTTCTTCCTTCAAAGGTGTGATAATACCACTGTATATATATGTGTGTCCCTCTATTAGGGGATGTGCAATAGTACCGGCTATTACAGGTTTGTCGGTAAGCCCCTGCATAGTTTGTCGGTAAGCCCCTGCCGGCTAGCTCCGCCCACAGGAGCAGTATAAATATTCATGAGGTCTCCTGAGCTGCCATTTTACAGCTCCACTTGAGGTAATAACATCTCACGGTAATAAAGACTCTTTTGTACCGTTTCGTGTTTCTGTGTGCAATTGTTAGCGCAACAATTTATTACCGTGGGATTTCCCAAATCATGGACATCAGAATCAAGCCTGATCGCCTGCAGCTGGATCCGCAATCGCCGAACGCCAGGAAAGACTTTAACCACTGGCTCGCTGTCTTCGAAGCCTACATCTCCTCGGCGGACCCTGCACCATCGGAGGCTGAGAAGGTACAACTCCTGAGCTCCAGCGTGTTCCCGCTGATACAGGACGCGCCGACCTATGCCCGTGCTATGGAACTGCTCAAAGAGAATTATTTCCAGTCGACGAACACTCTGTTTGCGAGGCATGTACTCGCCACTCGCGTCCAGCAACCGTGTGAGTCGATTGAGGACTTCTGGCCGGCCCTTATCCCTCTAGTACGGGACTGCGAGTGCCAGGCCGTCTCGGCTACGGAACATCCCAATCTCCTCATGCGGGATGCATTTGTAACGGGTATTGCATCGGACCCCATCTGGCAACGACTGCTGGAAGGTGCCACGCTCGATCTAGCAGCAACAACGACTTCAGCGCCCCCTATGACGGCCGCTTCCCGTAATGTGCAATCCTACCCCGCCCACTCATCCTACCGCACGGCCCACCCATTCTACCCCTCGTGGACCCCGCTACCGACTGGGGCCGCTCCCGCGCAGTATGCCTGTGCTGCTCGCCATACCGCGCACCCCGGGGGTCCCCGCTACTTCTGTGACCAGCAGAAGCACCCCTGCCAGCGCTGCCCGGCCCGCGCCGCGACCTGCAAATCTTGTGGCAAGAAAGGCCACTTTGCAGCGGTCTGTCAGGCCCGCGCTGTTGCCTCTATCGCGCCCGACCTCTTCCCCTCTCCCCAGCCGATCGCACAATGGGCCCCGCCATCCGCAGCTCCCGGGGCCATGTGCGCTGCTTGGGCACCGCCATTTTCTTCCCCGCAGGTACTCCGGATGCCGCCATTTTGTCCTCCCCTCGGGACTGGATCACGGGACCCGGGTCGCTGCCGCTATGCATCGGAATCTTCGGACTCTTCAGATGATCACCCGCTACTTGCCTCCATGATGCTCGACCAATCCCGTCCTCGCAATCTGGCCACCGCTTCAACGACGGTGCTCATCAACGGCCACGTGACCTACTGCCTACTTGACCCCGGGAGCACCGATAGCTTCATTCTTCCGGACACGGTAAGGCGCTGCTCCCTCATGGTCCACCCCGCCAACCAGCGGATCTCCCTGGCCTCCGGATCCCTCTCTGTCCTGATCCGGGGCTTCTGTCTGGTCAGACTCACCGTACAAGGCATGGAATTCAGCCGTTTCCGCCTGTACGTTCTCCCCAACCTCTGCGACACTTTTACTGGGCCTGGACTTCCAATGTAACCTCCAGAACCTCATCCTCAAATTCGGTGGACCCTTACCCCCACTCACCATTTGCGGCCTCATGACCCTCAAGGTTGACTCTCCCTCTCTCTTTGCCAATCTGGCTGCAGATTGCAAACCCGTCGCCATCCGGAGCAGACAGTACAGCACCCAGGACAAGATCTTCATCAGGTCCGAAGTCCAGCGGCTGCTTCGGGAGGGTATTATCGAGGCCAGCAATAGCTCCTGGAGAGCTCAAGTGGTGGTGGTTAAAACTGGGGAGAAACACAGGGTGGTCGTGGACTACAGCCAGACCATCAATTGGTACACGCAGCTCGACGCGTACCCCCTCCCTTGCATATCTGATATGGTCAATCAGATTGCACAGTACCGGGTCTTCTCGACAATTGACCTGAAATCCACCTACCACCAGCTCTCCATTCGTAAATCGGACCGTCCCTAAACTGCCTTCGAGGCAGACGGTCGCCTCGATCAATTCCTTAGGGTTCCCTTCAGTGTCACTAATGGGGTCTTGGTCTTTCAACGAGAAATGGACCGAATGGTTGACCGGTACGGACTGCGGGCCACGTTGTCACCATCTGCGGCCACGACCAGCAGGACCATGACGCCAACCTTTCCAAATTTCTCCACACCGCATCTCTCCTCAATCTAACTTAGGGGCTGTTTAGCACACAGGGCTAATCGCTGGCTTTGAAAGCAGACCAAGGCAAGCCAGCAGCACGGTTCGATTCCCGTAACAGCCTCCCCGAACAGGCGCCGGAATGTGGCGACTAGGGGCTTTTCACAGTAACTTCATTTGAAGCCTACTCGTGACAATAAGCGATTTTCATTTCATTTTTCATTTCATAACAAGGAGAAGTGCGTATTCAGCACAGACTGCTTAGCCATCCTCGGCTACGTAGTCCAAAACGGACTACTGGGGCCCGATCCCGATCGCATGCGCCCCCTCATGGAGCTTCCCCTTCCCCACTGCCCCAAGGCTCTCAAACGATGCCTAGGGTTCTTTTCTTACTACGCCCAGTGGGTCCCACAGTACGCAGACAAGGCCCGCCCACTGATCCAGTCCACACAATTTCCCCTTTTGGCCGAAGCACAACAGGCCTTCGCCCGTATTCGCTCAGACATAGCCAAGGCGGGGATGCACGCAGTAGACGAGACACTGCCCTTCCAAGTAGAGAGCGACGCTTCAGATGTCGCCCTTGCCGCCACTCTAAACCAGGCTGGCAGACCCGTGGCATTCTTTTCCCGCACCCTCCATGCCTCCGAAATTCGACATTCCTCAGTTGAAAAGGAGGCCCAGGCTATCATTGAGGCGGTGCGGCACTGGACGCATTACCTGGCTGGCAGGAGGTTCACCCTCCTCACTGACCAACGGTTGGTAGCCTTCATGTTCAACAACACGCAACGGGGCAAGATCAAAAATGACAAAATCTTGCGGTGGAGAATTGAGCTCTCCACCTATAATTACGAGATCTTGTATCGCCCCGGCAAGCTCAACGAGCCTCCAGACGACCTGTCCCGAGGTACATGTGCCAGCGCACAATTGAACCAGCTCCATGCCTTGCACGAGAACCTTTGCCATCCGGGGGTCACTCGTTTGCACCATCTAATCAAAGCCCGCAATCTGCCCTACTCCATCGAGGAAGTACGGACACTCACCAGAGACTGCCAGATCTGTGCGGAGTGCAAGCCGCACTTCTACCGGCCAGACCGCGTGTGCCCAGTGAAAGCGTCCTGCCCCTTTGAACGCCTCAGTGTGGATTTCAAAGGACCCCTCCCCTCCACCGACCGCAACACCTACATCCTTAGTGTGGTCGATGAATTCTCTAGGTTTCCCTTTGCCATCCCATGCCCGGATATGACATCTGCCACCGTCATCAAGGAGCTCGATTCCATATTTGACCTGTTCGGTTTCCCTGACTACATACACAGTGACAGGGGATCCTCTTTCATGAGCGATGAGCTGCGTCAGTTCCTGCTCAGCAGGGGTATCGCCTCCAGCAGGACGACCAGCTACAACCCCCGGGGAAACGGGCAGGTAGAAAGGGAGAACGGGACGGTATGGAGGGCCGTCCAGCTGGCCCTTCGGTCCAGGAACCTCCCAGCCGCTCGCTGGCAACAGGTCCTCCCTGACGCGCTCCATTCCATTCAGTCACTGCTGTGCACCGCTACTAACAACACATCCCATGAACGTGTTTTTACCTTCCCTAGGAAGTCTACATCCTGGGTGTCGCTCCCGACGTGGCTCGCAGCTCCAGGGCCCGTCCTACTTCGTAGGCATGTCCGACTCCACAAGACGGACCCTCTGGTGGACAGGGTACGCCTGCTCCATGCAAACCCCCAGTATGCCCACGTGGAGTTCCCCGACGGCCGCCAGGATACAGTCTCGCTCAGGGACCTGGCTCCCTCGGGTGCCGATCCCACGCCCACACACCTCCTCACCCACGCGCCACCCTCCTTTTCCCCGGCGCCCCCAACATCAGCCCCACCAGGTCCATCCCTCGTTCCCCTGCCCAGACTAGAGGACATGGAAAATTTCGGCACGCTCCCAGAGCCGTCCAGCCACTGGCCAGCACCAACACTGCAACCACCAATGCCGTCGACGCCGACACCACCTGTGCAGACGTTGCCACCGCTGCTGCGTCGCTCTCAACGAACCGTCAGACCGCCGGTCAGACTCAACCTATGACAGGCACCGGGTTGCAAGATGGACACCTGATTTTTTTTTCTCTCCCCCCCTCTGTAAATAAATCACTGCTTATGTATAATAGTTTCACATCACCCCACCGGACTCATTCTTAACAGGGGGTGAATGTAGTAATACCACTGTATATATATGTGTGTGCCTCTATTAGGGGATGTACCTGCTATTACAGGTTTGTCGGTAAGCCCCTGCATAGTTTGTCGGTAAGCCCCTACCGGCTAGCTCCGCCCACAGGAGCAGTATAAATATCCATGAGGTCTCCTGAGCCTCCATTTTACAGCTCCACTTGAGGTGAATAACATCTCACGGTAATAAAGCCTCTTTTGTACCATTTCGTGTTTCTGTGTGCAATTGTTAGCGCAACAAAAGGAGTGAAGTATTGGATTTGAAAGGTTAACTCTGTTTCTTTCTTCACAGATGCCGCCAGACCTGCTGAGCATTTCTCGCATCTCGCTTTCTTTATCTGAAGGTCGAAGTACAAATGTTGGTCAGGCCTCCAGGAACGTTTCTATGCTGTTGTTTGAAAAATGCCCGAAGGTCCTTACTGTACGGGACCTTGTTCTAACTTCTTTTTTTTTTTTTATAATTTAGATTACCCAATATTTTTTCCAATTAAGGGGCAATTTAGCATGGCCAATCCACCTACTCTGCACATTTTTGGGTTGTGGGGGCGAAACCCACGCAGACACGGGGAGAATGTGCAAACTCCACACAGACAGTGACCCAGAGCCGGGATCGAACCTGGGACCTCAGCGCCGTGAGGCGGTTGTGCTAACCACTAGGCCACCGTGCTGCCCTTTGTTCTAACTTCTTACCACAAAGACTGCATCTCTGAAGCGCCAGTCTTGATTCTGTGCTGGAGTTCTGTAACAAGACTTGAAAGCGTACCCTTGTGCGCTGTTCAAATGTGTGGGCAATGAGCTACAACTGACATTTTACTTGATCGACACATACATTCCAATCTTTTAAGTTTAACATCTTCAGCGTAAGAGGGGAAAAAAACAAGGTGAAGAAACGCATCTGGGATTTATGCATAAAACAAACGGCAGCAAAATACTAAAAAAACATTTTCCCCTGACCTTTAAAAAAGAATATTGACATTTCATCTCCTTTTCACTTTATTTTGCATGCATTATATTAAAAAATTATTTTAATGCAATAGCTCGATGAGAATGAATTGATTTTCAATTGTCAAAAGAAAAATGGCTGGTATCCTTGCTCGCGAGCATAGCCTGAAGCAAAGGCAGGTGGTACACTGGGAGTTACAGAGGCTGAAAAATTGTATTTCTTGTTACAAACAAGATTCAATTTATATTTCTGCTTTAACAGGAAAAAATAAATGAATGCAAGCAATAAACAACACAAGGGCTACTGGCAAAGTTTGGATGAGCTTAACAGGTGTTCCTTTGCTCCTCGTTGTGTCTTATTTGATGATGATGTCAAGCGACCTCACCATGACCTGGCTAGGACATTGTCCAATCATCCTCACGTTTACAAGTTTGCGGGGGACATCTAATCAAGGCCTTTCAAACAAGGAAGGGATTCAATAGGATACACACAGAGAAACTATTCTTCCTGGTGGGACAATCCAAAACAACCTTAAAGCAAGAGTCCACATCCAATTTGAAGTGGAATTGGGAAACAAGGGCAGCAGAATGACACAGTGGTTTCATAGGAATTAGGAACAGAAGTAGACAATTGTGGTAGTATGACTGGGGGTACTACGGTACCTGGGAGTGCTTAGCCACCATTGGTGGAGAAGGCTTGCTGCTCATTGGCCCAATGGTTTGTATTTCATTGGTCAGAGTGTAAGGTAGCTCCGCCCAGTGAGGTGGGGTATAAGAACCCGTGTTTCCCAGCAGCCTGCCTTTTCTGTACTCGAGCTGCTGGGGAAACATCTTGTTGATTGAAGCCTTCAATTCGGACTACATCCTCATTTCAGTAGTTATTGATTGCGCATCAGCAATTCAGCCCTTTGAGCCTGCTCCACCATTCAATCAGGTCATGGCTGAACTCTTACTAGTCTCAAATCCACCTCCCACCTGTTGCCCATGTCCCGTTAACCCGTTTTTAAAATCAAAAATACATCTGTCACTTCCTTGAAACCATTTAATGACTCAGATTCTAATGCACTATTGTGCAGCGAGTTCCACAAATTCATCACCCTCTGCGGGAGGTAGTTCCAGCTCATCTCAGTTAGCACTGCTGCCTCGTGGCGCCGAGGTCCCTGGTTCAATCCCGGCCACGGGTCACTGTCCGTGTGGAGTTTACACATTCTCCCTGTGTCTGCGTGGGTCTCATCCCCACAATCCAAAGATGTGCAGGGTATGTGGATTGGCCACACTAAATTTCCCCTTAATTGGAAAAAGTAAAAACAAATCTACAAAAATAGAAATTGGGAAACATGTCATCAGGGACTCTCTTCCTCCTCTAAAAGGGCTGCGTCAATGGAAATCTTCAAGGCTGAGATTGAGAGATGATTGTGGGATCAGTGGAATACGGATATGCTCCCAATCCTTAAACTGCCCACATTTCTAATGCGCCTTCAAAGGGGATGAAACCCTCAGATCTGCCCCAAACCCTGGTTCCCCCCTCGAAAAACAGGACCCGGTTCCGGCAAAGAGTCACGTTCGACTCAAAACATCAACGCTGTTTCTCCCTCTGTCCACAGGTGCTGCCAGACCTGTGGAGATTTTCTGTTTTGCTACTGGAACGTTGCTGAGGCCAGGAGCTTTGCAGTCATGACCTTTTACAGCTGCCAGTAAAGACAACACTGGCAGTAGGTATTCCTTTCAAGCTGTCCTGAATTTGTAACTTCTCTTCAAGTCCCAGTACCAGTCTGAGAGGCAGGCATCTCTTCCTTTGTCACCGAACCATTGCAAACCTTTCTTTCACCACTGCCATTTTGGGAATAGTTTGGTTGGCGCATATTTCCTTTTCCAGTTGGTTCAGGATTTGTCTGTGATGAATGTATAAATACTGTTAATTCACCAGTATATTGTGTTACATTATACCATGTTATTACCCCTGTGGGCTCCATCTATGGGCCACTGTGTGGCTTCACCCACAGGGGGAGATGTTGGAGCATGTACGGGCTCCGGCCATGGCTCCGCCCCTTATAGGAAGTATAAGAGCTGCTGACCTGCGGGACCACCTTCAGTATTGTACCGATCGCAGGCAGGCAAAGTTGTAAGTTGATTAAAACCATTGTTTACTTCGACACTTCGAGTGAATTGATGGTCACATCATTGTCATCAATCTACCTTGTATCATCAGCAAACTCTGGGTGTGTGGACGCGGCAGATCAAAGATCCTTCTCTGTCTGAACCTGCAAGTCACCATTGCACTTTTATAGCATCAGGAGACATGCAGCCCTTTACGTTCTCAGAAGGCTTGGGTCACTGTCTGTGCGGAGTTTGCATGTTCTCCCCGTGTCTGTGTGGGTTTGCTCCAGGTTCTCCAGTTTCCTCCCTCAAGTCCCGAAAGACGTGTTTGTTAGGTGAATTGGACAATCTGAATTCTCCCTGAGTTTTCCCAAACAGGCAGCGGAATGTGGCGACTAGGGGCTTTTCTCAGTAACTTCATTGCAGTGTTAATGTAAGCCGACTTGTGACAATAAAGATTGTTATTAATTTCACCATGCCATTCTGACCGGTACTGAACTCTCTAAGTTTCACTGACATGCAATGAAGCTTGAAAAGAAAAATCGAAAAGAAATTTGTCTCTCTTCCATATTCTCTTCAATTTATTTTAAATGGACAATTGCTGGGCTGATAAAATGGCCACAGCTGGTTGCATGCTGGTAGTTCTGGAAGATTCTGAGCCATTCCAATAGACGAAGGCTAACATCAACCTCCTGGAATATGACATCCCCTTTCATAGAAGAATAGAATAGAATTCCGACAGCACAGCAGGAGGCCATTCAGCCCATCGAGTCTGCACTGACCCTTTGAAAGACCATCCTAACTAGACCCAATCCACGCCCAATCCATGTAACCCCACGTAACCTTTGTATACTTGGGGGAATTTAGCATGGCCAATCCACCTAACCTGCACATATTTGGATTGTGAGAGGAAACTGGAGCACCGGGAGGATACTAACGCTGACACAGGGAGAAGGTGGAAACTCCACACATAGTCACTCGATGTCGGAATTGAATCCTGGTCCCTGCAGCTGTGAGGCAGCAGTGCTAACCACTGTGCCATCATGCTGCACCAGCCAAGCTAACGCAAAGGGCTACTAGGTGAGACATCTGCATCAGCCAGCTCTAGTCACAGATGATTATGGGGCTTTGACAAAGAGTCATCCAGATTTGAAACATTAGCTCCTTTCTCTCTCCACAGATGCCGTCAGAGCTGCTGAGATTGGCCTGTATTTTCTGTTTTGTTTATTTCCCATCTCTAACTCGGGTGGTGCTGAGCTGCTTCCTTGAACCACTGCTGTTCCTGAGGTGTAAGTACACCCACTGTGCTGTTAGGTAGGGAGTTCCAGGATTGTGAAACAGCAACAGTGAAGGAACGGTGATATATTTTCCAAGTCAGGGTGGTGAGTGACTGGAGGGGAACCTCCAGCTGGTGGTGCCCCAAGTATCTGTTGCCCTTGTCCTTCCAGATGGTATGGGTCATGAGTTTGGAAGGTGCTGTCTAAGGAGCCTTGGTGAATTCCTGCAGTGAATCTTGTATATGGTACACACAGCTGCTACTGTTCATTAGTGATGAAGGGAGTGAATGATTGCAGACGTTGTACCAAACAGCGGGCTGCTTTGTCCTGGATAGTGTCAAGCTTCTTGAGTATTGTTGGAGCTGCATTCATCCAGGCAAGTGGAGAGTATTCCATCACACTCCTGACTTGTGCCTTGTGGCTAGATAGTGGGCATGCTTTAGGGAATCAGGACATGAACTACTCTTCTAGCCTCTGACCTGCTCATGTCGCCATAGTATTTATATGGCTCATCCAGTTCAGTTTCTTGTCAATGGTAACCCCGTTTAATGTCAAAGGCAATGGTTAGATTCTCTTTATTGGAGTAGCTCACAATTTGCAACTTCTTTCTTTTTTTTTCCCGTCTTTCTACTTTGTATGCTTATGAGTGTGATTGTGTGGTGCATTCCATCCCTTGGGTTTTGAATGTGTAATCAATCTTAGTTTTGTTTAACCGTAAAGAATTTGCTGTGGGTCTATTTTCAACATCGAAACCTCATAAGCAATGTTTGGGAAGTGCATCACGGCGCATTTCAACAAGGGAAAGGGTACTAAGGGAAACAAATTGAATTAGAAATGAGAAAACTATCACTGACACGGACAGAAGAGGGGAACAGTAAGAATAATTCAATTTGCCTCGCCCTCAAGTCCGTAACACATGCCTGATAATTCATGATTCATTTTCTTGTTTTGCCTTTCTCTTTGTTTTTATTGATGTCAGGCTTACGCAAACTAAACCTTTGTCCAAGGAGCATTTTATTTATTTATTCATGGTATGTGGGCATCGCTCGCTGGGCCAGAATCTAAAGTCCATCCCTGAGGGCATTTAAGAGTCAAACACATTGCTGTGGGTCTGGAGTCACATGTAGGCCAGACCAAAGGACATTAGTGAACCAGATGGGTTTCGACCCTAACTCGCAAGGTGAGAAACCCTACTATAGACTCATAGAATTTACAGTGCAGAAGGAGGCTATTCGGCCCATTGAGTCTGCTCCGGCCCTTGGAAAGAGCACCCTTCTTAAACCCAATCCACCCCATCCCCGTAACCCAGTAACCCCACCTAACCTTTTTTTTTTGGACACTAAGGGGCAATTTAGCGTGGCCAATCCACCTAACTTGCACATCTTTGGACTGTGGGAGGAAACCGGAGCACCCGGAGGAAATCCATGCAGACGCGGGGAGATCGTGCAGACTCCGCACAGACAGTAATCCAAGCCGGGAAACGAAGCTGGGGCCATCTAGCTGTGAAGCAACAGTGCTAACCACCGTGCTACCGTGCCGCCCGTTACTGTGGCGTTATTATGTAAGAGAAGAGAAAATTGTAGCCCATGTCAGAGAGAAGCATAGAAATTACTGCCTAGCTTGTAAGCCTGAAAATACTTCACAGACTGTGCACTTCTTTCTGCAGCACCATTCAACACTGGATGATATGGTGAAGAGTGTGATTAATCCCATTCTAACTCCAAAATATTTCAAACTCTTCTGACGTAAACTGTAGCCCATCATCTGACACCACCACCTCTGGCAACCCATAAATTTCAAACCAACCTCGCAACACCTGAATAGTATCGGCATTTGTGGCACAGGGCATAGACTCAAAATTTATCCGCTTGTTGTAGCTATCGACCAAAACAAGGTACTCTTTATCTTCCACTTCCAAGAAATTGTTCCCATGTTTTGCTTATGTTTGATCATGGAATGAAAGGAACAGCACAAAAGGGGCAGCACGGTAGCATGGTGGTTAGCATAAATGCTTCACAGCTCCAGGGTCCCAGGTTCGGTTCCCGGCTGGGTCACTGTCTGTGCGGAGTCTGCACGTCCTCCCCGTGTGTGCGTGGGTTTCCCCCGGGTGCTCCCACAGTCCAAAGATGTGCGGGTTAGGTGGATTGGCCATGCTAAATTGCCCGTAGTGTCCTTAAAAGTAAGGTTAAGGGGGGGGGGGGGTTGTTGGGTTACGGGTATAGGGTGGATACGTGGGTTTGAGTAGGGTGATCATTGCTCGGCACAACATCGAGGGCCGAAGGGCCTGTTCTGTGCTGTACTGTTCTATGTTCTATGAACCTAGGCCGGAATATTTCTCATTCTGAGACACACTTTTCAACATCAAAAATAGCTTCAACAAAAATAGCTTCTTTCTGCAGTTTCACGCAGACTATCTTTTTAAAAAAAATCATTTATGGTTTGTTGTGGGTGTTGCAGGCTGGGCCAACAATTATTGCCCATCCCTAATTGCCCTTGTGTGGCAGTTAAACGTCAACCAGATCGCTGTGGATCTGGAGTTACATGTCAGCCAGACGACAGACTTCCTTCTCAGGGTGAACCAGATGGGCTTTTATAACAACCGACAATGTTTTTTTTAAATTACTGATTTTTATTGAATTCAAATTTCACCATCTGCAATGGCGGGATTTGAACCTGGGTCCTAAATGCCTGCCTCTGGATCTCAGGTTTACTAGTCCAGTGACAATAGCACTATGCCACTGCCTCCCCTCTGCTCTTCATTACGTTCCTCTACCAATGTTACTCTAAACTTGGCAAACTAATGACTCTTAAACCCTAAAGGAAACAACCTTGATCAACATTCATTTCATTCTGACGTGTGAAATACTCAAGCAATTTCTCATCATCATACTCTTTCGGCCAACCATTCATGACATAACTGAGCACTACATCCTTGCTAGTTTCTTCACTAATTTCTCTGCCAGATACTGGCATGTGATGTGCGGATCTGAAGTGATTCACAGGTAGTTCACTAGCTCGAAATGAATTAATCTTCATGGGAAATATTGAAAGAATGTTTGGATTTGCACGAACCGTTGACTTACAATATTTAATACCATAATAATAATCTTTTTATTGTTACAAGTAGGCTTATATTAATACTGCAATGAAGTTACTGTGAAAAGTCCCTCGTCGCCACATTCCAGCACCTGTTCGGGTGCACAGAGGGAGAATTCAGAATTCTCAGCTGGTACAGGAATTGAACCCGTGCTGCTGGCCATGTTCTGCATCACAAACTAGCTGTCCAGTGCACTGAGCTAAACCAGCCCCTACTGATTGGCCATCAAAATCAATGGCCATCAGTGATTGCTAAAGCCCCTTTCACAACTTGTGGCCAATATTGCTCTGACTTAATTAAACAACATGAAGCATATGCTACAGGCTCCTCCACAATATCTTCCCTGATGTAAGATAACACCACCCCTGACCCACATACTAAAACCAATGTTTTTCCTGGGATCATAATGGGTCGAAGGAGCATCACTAGTCAGTACTTTCTGCACTTCTTCAGATGCTTTATGACTCTTCGCAGGCCACTCCCTATCTATTCCATTTTGGAGCAGCTAATACAGTGGTGTGACTTCATTAACCAAGTCCCGGATGGACCTCGGATAGTACACTGCAATCCCTTTGAATGTTCTAAGTTCTTCTTTGTTCTTTGGTTCTTTTGGTATCACAACTCCTTCAATTTACTCCTGGCTTTGGCAGATGCTTTCACCATCTATTTGGTGACCCTGTAAAGTTACATTTGACACTAGATGTAAGTTGAGAGTGACAGCCTTTGACATCAAGGCAGCATGTGACCGAATATGACATCAAGGAGCCCTAACAAACCAGAGTCAATGGGAATCAGGGGGTAAACCCTCTGTTGGTTGGAGTCATACCTGGTACAAAGGAAGGTGGTTGCGGTGGATGGAGATCAATCATCTCAGCTCCAGGACATCACTTCAGGAGTTCCTCAGGGTAGAGTCCTCAGCACAACCATCTTCAGCTGCTTCATCAATGACCTTCCATCCAGCATAAGGTCAGAAGTAGGATGTTCTCTGATGACTGCACAATGTTCATCGCCATTCATGATTCCTCAGGTAATAAAGCAGGCCATGTCCAAATGCTGCAAATTCTGGACAATATCCAGACTCAGGCTAATAAGTGGCAAGTTACATTTG
Organism: Scyliorhinus canicula; assembly: GCF_902713615.1. Classification (NCBI taxonomy): domain Eukaryota; kingdom Metazoa; phylum Chordata; class Chondrichthyes; order Carcharhiniformes; family Scyliorhinidae; genus Scyliorhinus; species Scyliorhinus canicula. The sequence continues at coordinate 27,991,127 of NC_052148.1, read as the reverse complement.
TGCCACACAGGTGTCAGACAATTACCATCTGCAAAAGAGGGAATCTAACTATTAACCCTGGCCATTCAAGGCCATTACCATAGTTGAGTCCTGTTTAGAATTAAAAACAAATTTTGAATTAAAAACTAATGAAACTAATATGAATCTATTAAAAGGGGGTTGAAGTAAAAGGCACCACTAGCTGCTTGTTTACATCGGCAATCAACTACACACCACGCTCGTATCTGTAGAATGATTTTCCCAGACGAGCCTTGTACTTTGCACAGACCTCAGTTCGCAAAACATCTCGATTCAATGCCACTGCTGTTTATTGTAGCAGGGACAGGTTCTGTAGAACAAGCAGACATCGAAAACAGAGATTAAGAAGAGATGGGAAGAATTGGGGAGGACAGATAGTGCCTAAGCTAGGAGACACCCTGCCTGTGAACCATGTCTGAATGCTCTGCCTATGTGATTGTCGATTCATAAAGGTGTTTGCAATTCTATAGATTGGCAGAGTGCTGCCTTGGAGGTCCCCTTTGGTATAGCTCTCTCCCACCACATAAGGGGCTGGTTTAGACAGCTGGTTTGAATGCGGAACAAGACCAGCAGTGCGGGTTCAATTCCCGTCTAGCCTCCCCGAACAGGCGCCCGAATGTGGTGACTAGGGGCTTTTCACAGTAACTTCATTGCCTACTTATGACAATAAGCGATTATTGTTAATAATAAACAATCGTGCTTTACCTGAGACTCCTAAGATCATTTTGTGCAAACTTCACAACAATAATACCCAACTATCAACACCTTGGGGTTATCATTGATCAGAAGCTGAACTGGGCCAGCCATATAAATGCTATGGCTACAAGAGCAGGTCAGGGGCTAGGAATCCTGCGGTGAGTAACTCACCTTCTCACCCTCCAAAGCCGGTCCACCATCTACAAAGCAGAAGTCAGGAGTGTGATGGAATACTCCGCACTTTCCTGGATGAGTGCAGCTCCAACAACACTCAGTAGCTCAACACCATCCAAAACAAAGCAACCTGCATGGTTGGCACCCCGTCCACAAACATTTACTCCTTCCACCACAGAGGCACAGTGACAGCCATGTGTACCATCTACAAGATGCACTGCAGGAACCTACCAAGGCTTCTCAGACAGCACCTTCCAAACCCACGACCACTACCATTGAGAAGGACGCAAGCAGCAGATACCTAGGAACACCACCGCCTGTAAGTTCTCCTCTAAGCCACTCACCTTCCTAACTTGGAAATATATCGTCGTTCCTTCATTGTCGCTGGGTCAAAATCCTGGATCCCCCTCCCAATAAGTACGATGGGTGTATCGACATGCACTGTAGCAGTTTAAGAAGACAGCACATCATCACCTCCTCATGGGCAATAAAAGCTGATCTTGTCAGCAAAGACCACATCGAGTGAACGAATAAAGAAAATAAACATGAAGGAATTACCTGTGCTTTTTATCTTTGATGCCAAACTCTGAAATGGATTTCGGACTTTGTTCAAACTCACAATGTGCTCTTTCTCTGTCTTACAGTTCATTAGAATGTGATCTAAGACGCAGCACACCCCCTGAATCACACTGAGTACTTGATCTATGATGCCCTGCAACACTGCAGGAGCAGCTGATACCCAAATGATAACCTTTCATGCTGTTACGACACTTTATGTCTATGAACGGTAAGCAGTTCTCTGCTCTTGAACTTAATTCTAATTGCAAATATATACTTGACAAATCTATCTTAACCGAACACCCTTCCAATTGTTAAATTACAAAGCAGATCTTCACTGGTAGACAATTGGTAAGTGACATTCTCAGTCCTTTTGTTTATAATCGTCTCAAATCCAAATTGACTTGTGTGCTTTTTGAACTGTCACAGTTCATGGGTGGCACAGTGGCACAATGGTTAACACAGTTGCTTCACAGCGCCAGGGTCCCAGGTTGAAATGAAAAAATGAAAAGTTCGATTCCTGTTTAGGGTCATTGTCTGTGCTGAGTCTGCACATTCTCTCCGTGTCTGCTTGGGCTTCCTCCGGGTGCTCTGGTTTCCTCCCACAGTCCAAAGATGTGCAGGTTAAGTGAATTGGCCATGCTAAATTGCATTTAGTGTTCAAAAAGGCTGGGTGGGGTAACGGCGTTACCTGGATAGGGTGGTGTAGGCTTAGATAGCGTGCTTTCCAAGGGCTGATGCAGACCCGATGGGCCGAATAGCCTCCTTCTGCACTGTAGATTCTATGATATGAACTATAATAATGGTTGCAGTCCACTCACTGCTCCTCAAGTTCATAATTACCAGGGGCTGGATTCTCCAACCCCCCCGCCGTGAATCCCACCCCCGCCGTCTCCCGAAGTCTCTGGCACCAGAGATTCGGCGGGGGCGGGAATCGCGCCGCGCCTGTCGGCAGGCCCCCCCCCCCGGCGATTCTCCGCCCCGCGATGGGCCGATGTCCTGCTGCCTGGGGAGGCCAGTAGATCCTGGGAAGCTAGTAGATCCTGGGTGAGCACTCCTAAACGTGGGCTTCAGGGTAGCATGGTGGTTAGCATAAATGCTTCACAGCTCCAGGGTTACGGGGGTTTGAGTAGGGTGATCATGGCTCGGCACAACATTGAGGGCCGAAGGGCCTGTTCTGTACTGTTCTATGTTCTAAATCAGTTGAAACCCTACACCCACGAGGTGTGTTGGCTGCTGGGAAGCCGGCAGGAGGCCTCGTTTAAGCCTGGAGAGGCCGATGGATCACACCCATTAACTCTTTCTCTCTCCACAAGTGCTGACAGACCTGCTGAGTCTTTAGGATTTTTTGTTCTTATTTCAGGTTTCCAGCATCTGCAGTGCTTTATTTTTACATTAGCTTTTTTATTCTGTCGCTAATACTTGTACAATTAACAAATATTCAACAAAAATAGAGGGGGAAAAAAAATCACCCATTTTGCCTCAGCACCTCTATTTTCTTTTCCTGCTTGCTGCAGTATCCTGGACATTTATCTTTAATTCCTGGGGTGTTTCAGAGTGATCCTAATAAAGAATAATTACTGCTTCCACCGCTCCGCCCAACACTTTCTCTTCGCCAACACTGCCCCCTCCTCCCAAATTGACACCAGACACACCTGATCCCCAGGAGCCCATGGATTCAAAACAATGCTTCCCCGCAAACATAGAACTATCAGAAAATACCTCCCACATTCGCTTCAATTGATTCCCTCCTCAGGACACAAAATATCCTTGTCATAGAATCATAGAATGTACAGTGCAGAAGAAGGCCATTCGGCCTATCGACTCTGCACCGGCCCTGACACAAAGCACCCTACTCAAGCCCACATATCTACCCTATCCCCGTAACCTAGTAACCCCCACTTAACCTTTTTGGACACTGAGGTCAATTTACCATGGCCAATCCACCTAACCTGCACATCTTTGGACTGTAGGAGGAAACCGGAGCACCCGGAGGAAACCCACGCAGACACGGGGAGAACGTGCAGACTCCGCACAAACAGTGACCCAAGCCGGGAATCGAACCTGGGACCTTGGAGCTGTGAAGCAACTGTGCTAACCACTATGCTTTTCGTGCTCATTGCTGTTGGAAGAAACTAGCTGATGCCACCTTGCAGCAACATTTTATATACAGTAAACCAAGCAGGCAGAGACATGTTTTTCCATTTAAATATTCATGGCCCACTGATATCTTTCCTCTCTTTGTCCCTGAGCTGTCATACCATTCTCAATCATTTTCTTTGGATGAAGGAGCCCTTTTGAAATAGATCAGCATCACAGGGCTCTCTCCCCTTCCACCCAATGAAAATTACAGTACGATGTACCATGCGATAGTCCACAAAGGGTCAGAGGCATCTCTCTCCATGAGACAGAGAGAAAATTGGTTATATATACTTGAGGGACAATACTCCACAAGCAGAAGATAAGGCAGGAGTCTATGAATTACTATGGCCCATACATGAATTGAACCTTCATCATTGGCTTCAATCTGGATTATACCCTAACCATCTAAACTAATAATGCTTGAATGCACTGCCTGACAGTGTGGTCCATAGATGCTTGTTACTTACCAAGTTCTGTCCCAGGCTGTTCTCTGACCATGGAACTACATACATCACTCTGTGGGTGGTCCCTTGTTAACCCTTGCTCTGTCGAACACCATACATTATAATGCATGCAGGCACGTATCATCGCAATACAACACAATCTCATGTCTTGACAGTTCATTCACAATCCTGTCACATATGAAGGAATGGTCACGGCTCCTGTTTGTGGTACTTGGGTCATGCGATAAAGTTTCTGCACTTTCCAGTATTTCAATTCAGCACCTTTTTCATCGACTATTTTATCATATTGGTACCTGTGCATTTCTATTAGTGTGACCATTTCAGCAATCTTTTTCCAGCATTAATCCCAGTTTCATTCCCTGTCTGAGTTGCTGATTCTCACTGTCAACTTCAATGTCTTTACCTCTCCAGTTAATTTCTCATTGCCAAGCTTCCCTTCTTCAAGCTCTCGTTCTCCTGATTCAATCTTCCCTGGACATGGACTTATTTTCCAGTTGCTTTTCATGGAGTTCAGCTTATTCTACATTATCTCATTAATTTCTCCTTCTTCTTAACTTTGTTTTGGAATTTTTTTTGTAACTTCTTTATTCTTTAGGTTTGCTGCCAACCATTTTATCTTGTTGTTTTAATGTCTTCTCCAGAACTTTAATTATTTTTGCTGATTCCTCTTCGTGTTCAATAGTTTCTAGTTTCTTCGAAATCTTTAATCTCTGTGTTTCTTCTGAGGGGAATCCATCATGTTGTTATTGGGCATTTACACTTCACAAATGGAACCTTAATTTCTACTTGTCTTGAATTCAGCCAAACCCATTTTGGCTACGCTGTTGGTCAAGACTGTCTCCGATAAAGTGTTGACTTTTTTCCATTCTGCAATACTTTCATTTCCCTTCTTGTGGGGTCTTTCATTGTCCTCCTTCTGGGGTCTTTCATTGTCCTCTTTCTGGGGCCTTTCATTGTCCTCCTTCTGGGGTCTTTCATTGTCCTCCTTCTGGGGTCTTTTATTGCTCTCCTGGAATCTTTTGTTGCCACCCCTTCTGGGGTCATTTATTGCCCTCTGTTTGGAGTCTTCCATTGCCTTATTTCTGGGGTATTTTAATTTCCTTTCTGGAGACTTTTGATGCCCTCTTTCTGGGGTCTTTCATTGCTCTTCAATGCCTTTTACTGCCTGTAGCCATCTAAGATGGCCACTAATGAACTCAAAATGGAAGACTGCAAAGAGTGCAGGGAAAACAAACATGTTAAAGAGCAAACAGCTTGCAGAGCAATTATGTGTTGAGACAATTGCAGAAACCGGTTTCCTGACAGCTGCAGAGATCAGGCAGTGCTGTAAATGAGAAGCCGTTAGCATATTAATGAGGTGATACCGGGCCAGTCCCAGGTACAATGGTCACAAATTAAGTATCAATCGATACATTCAATAGCAGACCAGACACGGTGGAGCCAGAGAAGCCAAGGACAATAAGTCCTAAGAACCACCCCAGCGATCAAGGAACGGCCCTAGGATTGGGGGGTTCAAACCATATCGATTGGGAAGAGGCCCAATCGATCCCCAGCAGGTGAGGGAGCACGCCCAAAGGGGCGCGGACCCCCTTGGACCTATAAAAGAAAGGTCCCACACATGGTTCAGTCTCCTGTCTCCGGCCTCCGACTCCAGCCTCCAGACCCCTGTCTTCTACATCAGCTGTCAAGCAGCAGCCGCCAATACGTAAGCGCCTAAACAACGTCCGCTACCTGAAACCGGCATTACTGACACCCTTGCCGACTGATAGCGATCCGAAGCCTGCAGACCAGACCAGAACAAAGGCCTTGTTCCCTGACCTCGCAGTTCCTTCCTAGCTAAGTATTAGTTGTTTAGTGGTAGAAGTAAGTTTAATCTTTAGCGGTGCGTGAGTGTTATTATAATTGTGTTATAATAAACTCTAATTGTTTTGGACTTACTAATTGGTGTACAGCTTTATTGCTTTGAACTTGACCTTGATACTTGTGACGGTGTCTTTACGGCACCTGGCGACTCCAGAGCTTAGAACAAGAAACAGAGCCAAGTGAGTGTTAAGCACACTCACCCAGAACGAGCAACACTGCCCTCTTTGTGGGGTGTGTCATTGCCCTCCTTCTGGGGTGTTATTCTGCCCACTTTCTGGGGTCTTCTATTGCTTTCTCTTTGAGGTCTTTGCCGCCCATGGATCTTTTTTGTGAGTTTCCCTCTATCTAGAGTCTGCCTTTTTCCCTTTCTTGGGGTCTTCAATTGTCTCCAATCTGAGGACTTTATTGCCTCTTCTTTGAGGTCTTCCGTTGCTCCTTCTTTGAGTTCTTAATTGTGTACTCTGAGGTCTTCTGTTGTCTCATCTTTGAGGTCTTCGTTGTTTACAGACTTCTTTTGGGAATTTTCCTCTATCTGCCTTTAATTTTCCTGACCATAGTCATTTGTTCCTTCTTGTGGTTGCCACTTTCAATGCATTGCCACTTTAAGGGCATTGCCACTTTAGGGCAGCACGGTAGCATTGTGGATAGCGCAATTGCTTCACAGCTCCCGGGTCCCAGGTTCGATTCCCGGCTTGGGCCACTGTCTGTGCGGAGTCTGCACATCCTCCCCGTGTGTGCGTGGGTTTCCTCCGGGTGCTCCGGTTTCCTCCCACAGTCTAAAGATGTGCAGGTTGCGTAGATTGGCCATGATAAATTGCCCTTAGTGTCCAAAATTGCCCTTAGTGTTGGGTGGGGTTACTGGGTTATGGGGATAGGGTAGAGGTGTTGACCTCGGGTAGGGTGCTCTTTCCAAGAGCCGGTGTAGACTCGATGGGCCGAGTGGCCTCCTTCTGCATTGTAAATTCTATGATAATCTATGATAAGAGTATTGCCACTTTAAGGGTATTGCCACTTTAAGAGTATTGCCACTTTAAGGGTATTGCCACTTTAAGGGTATTGCCACTTTAAGAGTATTGCCACTTTAAGGGTATTGCCACTTTAAGAGTATTGCCACTTTAAGGGTATTGCCACTTTAAGGGTATTGCCACTTTAAGACTGTGCAGTAATTTTTTTTCCTCACCCAGGCTGTCGTTGCTTGGACACAGTTGGCTTCCCTTTGCAGGTATATTTTGCGACAAATGTATCAGACCAGGTACAGGGTGTTCTGAGCTGTTTATTTCTTTCAAACTCTTAAAGCTGCAGTACGGCTTTCTAGTGCCAACTGTTCTTTTTTCAGATGCTTTTATTGGTCACATTCCAGTCCGTACTTTAGATTTGCAAGTTTAATCACCGCGCATTGTTTTGAGCAAAGCAACCAATGAAAAATTAAAAATGACAAGTGAGAGATAAGCCAAAGAAGAACGAGAAGAAGTAAACAAAAGCAATACAAACAGGCAAGGGTGATAGCACATATTTACATGTATTCCCCCACTCCCCCCCCCCCCCCCCCCCCACCACCACTGTGGCAATGGGGGGCCTCTGGCTGCTCTGCCTTAGTTGGACTGCCCAGTGTTGGCCTTAGCTTGCCTTACCCACCTTTCGTCACCTTTAGCTGCATTAGGTTAGCGACATGTGCACAGGCGACGAATCTGCGAACATCTCCCACAGGTGCGAGGCCGGTGCTGGCACAAATGTTCTGCAGCTGTCCACTGGAAATCTATCTGGCCCCAGTGACTTCCCTGCCTGCATGAAGTTGGTAATCTCCATGGCTTCCCCCAGCACTAATGGTGCTTCCAGGCCCCGTATCATATCTTCCCCCACAACTGGCACGCCCAGTCCGTCGAGGAACTGCTTTATCCTTGAGTCCATTAGGCTCAACCCTGCTCATTTGGAGATGGAGTTCACCCTGTTTAGTGCTTCGATCCAGATTCCCCCCCCCACCCCCCCCCACCCCCCGCCACCCCCCATCGAGCTCCATGCCGAATTCTTCCTCCCATTTTGTCCATGTCTCGTCCAAGGGGGGCATACCTCCTCCAATTGTGGCAGTATCCACTCTATATTAAAAACTGATCAGAACTGACTTATATGAAATCACGTATTAACTCTATATTAAAAACTGATGACTGATAAAGTAATGAAAATGAAATGAAAATCGCTTATTGTCACGAGTAGGCTTCAATGAAGTTTCTGTGAAAAGCCCCTAGTCGCCACATTCCGGCGCCTGTCCAGGGAGGCTGGTACGGGTATCTCTTGTAAACCATTACTTATCACAATAATGTTTTTCGACAGGTATTACAGACATTACTTTTGTAAAAGTCCAGCTGCAGTGAGTTCATTAAGTCTAGTGGCCTTGTCTAGAAATAAGCCTCACCAACTAAGGGAGGTTACTGTTTGTCTAGAAATAGCTGTTGGGAGTTGATCTAGTATCTTCAGAAGGTGGTTCTCTGCTAAAACTCCCTTTGGCTCCCTTAGTAAGAAAACCTTATAAATGTTTAAGCAAAGGCTGCGAAAGAGATTCGATTCGAGAGCTGTTTGGGAGATTGCTGAGTGTTTACCTGACCAAGCCGCTGCCTCTATCTCGACTCTGCTCTTGATTGAGTATCGAACTCCGAGGCTACAAGCCGTTGTAAATATGAATTGTTTATAGCTGGAGCAATTATGTGGTTAGGGAGTTCAAAGGCTAACTCATCACATATCCTGTATTTGCCGATCTGTATCATTTATTAAAAACTTGTATTACCCTTATTCTTTAAATAAATTGCGTATATATTTTACCATACAGATCCGTGTCTATTTTCTTAAATACATGCGACATTTAACTAAGGCTCATCATATTCTCACTTCTGAGGCTACTGGAGGATGACTTACCCATAACCGGCTCTCAGAATAAGAAAGATTTAGCTGCAGTTAAGGATAAGATAGCCCCCTAAGTGATAGTCTATCTCGGATATCGAAGGTAGTGAAAGCAAGGAACATTGTTGATACTATAATTAGACATCCCAAACACTGGGGGCGCGATTCTCCGCTGCCCACGATGGGTCGGAGAATAGCAGGAGGGCCTTCCTGACATTTTTCCCGCCCTCCCGCTATTCTCCCCCCCACGGCCGCCCCACAACACGAATCGCTGCTCGCCGTTTTTTACGGCGAACAGCGATTCTCCCCTATCCGATGGGCCGATTTCCCAGGCCTTTACGGCCGTTTTCATGAACTCAAACACACCTGCTCTCACCGTTCGTGAAAACGGCCGCAAAGTGCCGTCCCGGACAACCATGGCACCGATTGGCACGGCCGTGGGGTGGCATGGGCCTGCGATCGGTGGGCACTGATCGCGGGCAGCGGGTCCAATACCCGCGCACTATTTGTTCTTCCGCCGCCCCGCAGGATCAGTCCGCAAGGCGGCTGAGGGGCATGACGGCCCACACATGCGCGGGTTTGACGCGTCTGCGAGATGACGTCAAACGCGCATGCGCGGGTTGGAGCCGTCCAACCCGCGCATGCGGGCTGACGTCATCGTGCGCGTCACCCGCCGTGACGCTTGGCATGAGGACTTAGCGACGGTCGCTAAGCCCGCGATGCCGTGCTTCACGGGGCCGCGCTGCTAGCCCCGCCCGGGGGGGAGAATCGGGTCCTGGGAGGGGGCACGGAGGCTGCCTTGAAACACGGCCAGTTTCACGGCAGCCTTTACGATTCACCACATTTGCAGAGAATCGCGCCCTGAATCTTACTTTAGATATTGACAAGACCTTGTCTGGTAGCTTACAACCTCAACTAATCGGGAAGATCTTTGGTAGAATACTTCTCGACTGTCACACTATACAGGTCCCCACAGTCCCTTTTCTCGAGGTCGCCCACGTCCAACATTTCCTAAACGTGCGAGAGTCTTGGCTTCCGGGGCACATCTTCATTTCCCTACAGAGGAATGTATGTATGTCATCTCATTCCCTTTAGGAAATGGGAACCTCTCCGAGAGTTCCTCCAGGCTCGCTAGTCTGTCGCCTGCGCACATGTCGCTAACCGTCAGTGTCCCCTCGCCCTGTCTCCATCTTTTGAAGATGATGTCCATTATTGCAGGTGTGCACCAATTGTTGTTCCAGATGGGGGGCCATAGTGGACATTTCAGTTAGGCCAAAGTGTTGTCTCATTTGATACCACGTTCAAAGTGTGGCTACGACCACTGGATTTTTTGAGTGTTTAGTCGGAGGGGGTCATGACTAGGACTCAGAGGGACGTCCCTATGCAGGAACTTTCCTCCATCCTCACCCAGTCCGCTCCCGGTTCCTTCACCCATCCCCTCACTCTTTCTGCTGTGGCCGCCCAGTGGTAAAACTGTATGTTTGGAAGGGGCAGGCTTCCTATGCTTCTTTTCCTTTGTAGGACCCTTTTTTGGAACCTCGGGTTCTTTCCCCCCTCCCCACACACAAAAGCCATGATTAGTTTATCTACTGTGTTGAAGAAGACCGTGGGGTTATAGATTAGGAGGGAAGAGGAACCTGGGCAGTACGTTCATTTCCACTCGACTCTGTCGAAGGCCTTTTCTGTGTCCAGAGAGATGTTCTCTGCCCGGATGGTTAGTTGCCTGCCCTTGACAAAGCCCGTCTGGTCCTTTGCGACCGTGTCTGGCATGCAGTTCTCCAGCACTTAGCTAGGGTTTTTGCCAGGATTTCCGCATCTACATTGAGCAACAAAATGGGTCTGCAGGACCCGCACTCAGTCAGGTCTGTGTCCTTTTTGGGTACCAGTGATATTGAGGCTCGCGCCAGTGTTGGTGGCAGAGAGCCCCTTACCAGTGAGTCTGCAAACATCTGCCACAGGTGCGAGGCCGATGCTGGCACAAATGTTCTGTGGCTGTCCACTGGGAATCTATCTGCCCCCAGTGACTTCCCTGCCTGCATGAAGTTGGTAATCTCCATGGCTTCCCCCAGTACTAATTGTGCTTCCAGGCCCCGTATCCCTATCTTCCTCCACAACTGGCACGTCCAGCCCGTCGAGGAACTGCTTTATCCTTGAGTCCACAATCGGGGGCTCAGAGGTGTACAGCCCCCAGTAGAAGGCTTCAAAGGCCTCGTTGACCCTTTCCGGCTCAACTACCAGCCTGCCGTGGCTGTCTCTAACCTGCACTATTTCTCTCGGAGCTACCTGCTTTCTCAGCTGGTGAGCCATCATGCAGCTGGCTTTGTTTCCATGCTCATAAAAGATCCCCCGTGTCTAGCAGAGTTGGTGAGCTGTTTTCCTCTTGTAGAACAGATCGAAGTCCATTTGTAGCTTTTTCCTCTCCACCCGCAACTCTCAGGACGGATCCGTCAAGTACCAGTTGTTTCCTAGCAACCCTCTCCGTCTTGTCTTTGCGTACTTTGTACACGATAATTTCTCCTCTGTTCACAGCCTTCAGCGCTTCCCAGAACGTGGAGACCTCCCCATTCCGGTTATTGGTAATGTACCATCTATGGCCTGTGATGTCATTTCACATTCCGGCCCATTTCCAGCCTCACATCCATGTATGTGGGGAGTGTGGTTGGAGATTACGATCGTTGAGTGTTCCGCTCCTACTACCCCTGGAATCATTGATTTTCCCACAAATCGATCCTGGTGTAGACCCTGTGTACCTGGGAGGAGAAGGAGAACTCCTTTTCCCCTGGGTGTGTGAATCACAACGGGCCCACTGTCACCATCTGTTCCATGAATGTGCCCAGTTCCTTCACTATGTTAGATTTTGTCCCCAAATTTAGGATTGATCTCTCTGTCTGTAGGTCCTGTATGCAGCTAATGTCATCCTCCCATGATGAGTTGGTGTGTGTCTGTGTCGAGGATTTCCGCCATGGTCTTCTTTATGAATTTTGTGTCATCCTAGTTAGAAGTGTTAACAGGGACCACTGGTGCCCCATCCAGGACACTGCTGACCATGATATACTGTCCACCTGGGTCCATAACCGCCTTTATCGCTGTAAATACTGCTCTCTTATTGAGCAGTATGGCCACTCAACTAACCCTCATCCATGAATAGCATAGCACAGTGGTATGTTTGTCCCACCCAGACCGTTCTTACCCACAGTCGGTCTTTCTCCCTCTGGCGGGTCTCTCAGAGGAAGACGATGTCGCCCTTCTTACTTTTCATGTGGGCAAAGACTCGGGATCTTTTCACTGGGCTGTTCAATCCCCTGAAGTTCCAGGTGACTATTCTGATGGAGGGGTTTCTGTCTCTCTCCCCCCCTGCGGGATCTACCATACTTACCTTGTGGATGCGCTCCTGCGCGCTGGGGATTCCCTTTGTTAGAGGCCATCCAAAATAACCGTGGTCACCGTACTCACCATGAGGCCGGGCCCCTGCACTCCAGGGTTTCACTTTATCTAGGGAAGCCCCCGCAAGAAGGCCACCAACTATGTGTACGCCATGTGGGTGAGCCTCTGCACTCTGGGGGCTGTTTGTTTGGGAGCTGTTTGTGGTGTATTTATGTTCCTTGCTGCCATGTGAGATCTGTCGTAGCCAACCGAGAGCTACTTGTCCCTCTGTTCTCCCTCTGAGTCTGTTTCCCTCTCTCCTTCCCCCCCTTGCCCCTGTGAGTGCCCCCCCCCCCTGTTCCTCCCCCCTGTTTACCCCTCGTGATACCCTCAGCTTTTTTTGTGTTCTCCCCCTCTGTCACCAGACACCCTCTCCCTGACGGGTGATGTGCCGCGGCCCCCCTCTTAGTCGTACTTCATGGCGCTAGCTTACCTGCTGGTGTGGTGCCCCCCCCCCCCACCCCCCGGGGTCGATCTGTAATTACACCCCCCCCCCCCCCCCATCCCCCGCCAACCACTGTGCGTCTGTTCTCCCTTCCTCCTCCTCACCCCACCTTGTTACTCTCACCCCTCCTTTCTGATATTTAGCTCCAGCATTAAAAACGAGACAATGCAGTCCGGTGCAAACAGTTTCTCAAAGTCACAATATGTTAATGTGCTCTGTTCATCACTGGTTCTGGTGCTGCCTTCCCAGACCATGTTTGTGGACTAATTCATCCACGTCCGTCAGTGCAGTAAAGTAACGTTATCTGCCTAAAAAGTGACCTAGAGCTTGGCCGGGTATAGCATTCCGAGCTTCACATTTTTCTTACTGAGGGCCGACTTGACTCTGTTGAATTCTGCCTGGCGCATGTCCAGGTCTTCCCCAATGTCCTGACACACCCTATTGAGTGACCCTCCCAGTTGCAGGAACTTGTCTGTCTGGCCCAGTTCGAGATTCTTCCACGATCCTGGTACTGGTGCAGCTTGTCAATGATGGCCCTCAGTTGTTCCCCGGCCTTGGGCTTTGGCTGGAGTGACCTGTGAGTGCTGTCTATTCCCGGCAGCTTGGGGAAGCTGTCTCTTCCCACCAGTGATGTGTTGGGCACTCTAGATCCGTGAAGCACACACAGGCCACCAACACTGAAGATGGTTCAACACTATTTTATTAACTCTTATAAATTGCTAAACATACTATTACTGCGGGTTACACAATGCTAGATTGACTAGAGACCTGTGCCTGTCCGAACCAGTTGAATCACTCAGCACGTGGTGAGAGTCTGTACTGTGACTGATAAGCTCTTGTGCTTCTGAGAGGCAGCATCCTGAATGGGCGGGAAAAGTGATGCCCTCTGTCTTTATAGTGCGTGTGTTCTAACTGGTGATTGGCTGCGGTGTTTGTACATGTTGATTGGTCCTAGTGTCTGTCCATCAGTGTGTGTGTCTGCACCATGATATACTGGTGTATATTATGACAACCAGGTTACCTAGCATTTGGGCAACATATTCCATGGGGTCCCTACCCTCGGTTTCCTCCAGTAGCCCACCATGCGGTGGTTCTGCAGCCGCAAAACAAAAAAGGATCCAAAATAATACACCACTGATTAAAAATGTTATTTTTGTCTCAGTAGATTAAGAGCGTCAATGGAAAAGATAGCAAACAGAGGCATGTGCTAACTTTTCACTTCTTAAATCACCAGCGGTCAATTCTAGCCTATAGTCCTGGTGCACGTCCCTTAAAATGGCCAACGGACATTAAGATAAATCTTCACGTTTTTAACCTCCCTCCTGAACCAAGACATGCAAAACCATCACCTCCAGGCTTTCTCTCATCATTTATTTATTCAAAATTCTCCAGTGAGTAATTTTCCACAATTGTGCTTTTGTTTATAAAATGTGATGCAAAGATAGCTGAAGGGCAAGTCATTAAAACGCAATGGCATGGAAAACATGTTTTTAATATACAAATGCAGTCCCACAAATATATTATATTTATAAAACCATTAAATGCAAAATGTGAAATATTTTGTTGAGGAGTATTAACTTTGAGTATAAAACAATCTGTTTACTTCTGAAACTTTGAAAGAAATTGCCACATTTGCGACGCGCTAACATCTTCAGGGAACAAACTCATTTAACTCAATTATGACTTTGTCTTGCAGGTAGTGACCACTCTAATTATACTTCACAGCTTGTTTACTCTTGTGTAATAGACAATTCTTTGCTCGCCTCCAGCTTCCAGCCTCTTTCTCTCCATTACAACCTATCTTGTCTTTCTCTCTAATGACCAGATATGGTCCTTGTTCCTCTGACTCCATATATGTAATAATAATAATAATTATCGCTTATTGTCACAAGTAGGCTTCAGTGAAGTTACTGTGAAAAGCCCCTAGTCGCCACATTCCGGCACCTGTTCGGGGAGGCCGGTATGGGAATTGAACCCGCGCTGCTGGCATTGTTATGTATTACAAGCCAGCTGTTTAGCCCACTGTGCTATACCAGCCCCAAATATGTAATTGTGTGTAACCCTTAGCTTTCTTCCCACATCTATGCCGTGTTGAAACCAAAGTTCTTTGCACCGTTTCTGAGCCTAACATTTTAGTTCCCAAGGCCTCAAAGTTGGGTAGCGACCAAAATCATCACCTTTAGCCTTTAACATTGTGGAACGTTCCAGGACGGCTGGGCAGCACGGTAGCGCGGATAGTAGAACTGTTTCTTCACGGCGCCAGGGTCCCAGGTTCGATTCCTGGCTTGGGTCGCTGTCTGTGCGGAGTCTGCACGTTCTCCCCGTGTCTGTGTGGGTTTCCTCCGGGTGCTCCGGTTTCCTCCCACAGTCCAAAGATGTGCATGTTAGGTGGATTGGCCATTCTAAATTGCCCTTAATGTCCAAAAAAGGTCAGGTGGGGTTACGGGAATAGGGTGGAGGTGTACGGATAGGGTGGAGGTGTGGGTTTAGGAGGGTGTTCTTTCCAAGGACCGGTGCAGACTTGATGTGCCGAATGGCCTCGTTCTGCACTGTAAAGTCTAAGTGAGGTAAAGATATAGAGGATTGGGAAGGGGATTCCAGAGCTGCTTAATGGCCCAGCCACCAACAGTGGACTGGAGGAAGAAGGGATGTTACACATCAGATTAGACTCAAAAGCATAGCAGGTTCAAGCTTGGGTGTCGGGCTACCACACAGGATGTTTACTAGGATGTTGCCAGGTATGGATGACATTAGCTATGAGGAGAGGTTAGATAAACTCAGTCTGTTCTCATTGAAACAACGGAGGTTGAGAGGCAACCTGATAGAGGTCTACAAGATTATGAGTGGCATGGACAGAGTGAATAGTCAGATGCTCTTTCCTAAGGTAAGAGAGTCAAGTACTAGGGGACAGAGGTTTAAAGTGCATGGGGGAAAGTTTAGAACAGACGTGCGAGGCAAGGTTTTTTACACAGAGGGTGATAAATATATGGAATGCGCTGCCTGGGAGGTGGTGGGAGCAGGTACGATAGTAGCATTTAAGGGGCATCTAGACAAATATATGAATAGGGTGGGAATGGAAGGATACGAACTCCATAAGTGCATACAGTCTTAGTTCAGGCAGGTACCATGGTCAGCGTAGGCTTGGAGGGCCGAAGGGCCTGTTCCTGTGCTATATTGTTCTTTGTTCTTTGAAAGCTATGTAGAGATTTGTAAATGAGAGTGTAAGTTCGAGAAGGTTATTGAGTTCCAAAACTTTACATCGCAGTATTACAGTTTAGCCATTCTTTGTCTAAGGCTCAGGTTTATGAATATATGTATGAAATTTATGAATGCCTTCTCACGAGATAGAATTTTAATCCACTATTTTAACAGGTCAGAGTGGCTCCCATTTGAAGCCGGCGGAATGTTGATTTAAATCTGCAAATTGGGCTCCTAACTATTATGGCATTTTATAAATAAAATACAATTTCAGAGCGTTACTCACTGCAGAACTTTGAATGACCTCAATTTTACCAGGATGTCTTGATGCCGCACCCGGCCAGATGCTGCCTCGCTGTCAAAGTTCGGTCACTCTCGCCTCACCCCATGAGTTCAGCTCCTTTGTCCGTGTTTGGCCCAAGACTGCAATGAGGTCAGGAGCTGCATGGCTCTGGCAGAAGCCATAGTGAGCATGAGTGAGCAGATTACTGCTGTCTTAAGTATCACTTGATAGAACTGTTGACAACATCCATTGCTTCCTTCACTTTGCTAATGATCGAAAGCAGCCTGATGGGGCAGTAATTGGGGAGATTGGATCTGTGCTGCTTTTTGTGGACAGGATATATCTGGAGAATCTTCCACATCACTGGATAAGTGCCAATGTTGTTGCTACACTAGAACAGCTTGGCTAGGGCTGTGTCCAGTTCTGGAGCACAGATCTTCAGTACTACAGAAGGGATGTTGCCCGGACCCAGATAGCCCTCGATGTACCCAATGCATTTAGTCGTTTCATATCGCATGGAGGGTATCGCAGACCCTCCATCTGCATGTAACTTGCTGTTAGCTGGGCGACCCAGTATTGGCCCGTCTTAACATCCTGAGTTCCATCAGAACACCGAATGCAAACAACACCTCAAAATCTTGGACTCTTCAGAGAATCATTGATCCTGATCTTGACAAGGGAAGCTGCACAGGATAAGGGGATGCAATGTGCAGAAGCCATGGATTCCACCACACGCCTCAGCTTTTGACTCCACACCATGGTGCAGCAGGAGGCAATTTGGCCATCGCCTCTGCACCGGTTCTCCAAATGAGCATTGTGGCTTAGTGCCATTCCCCTGCCTTTTTCCCTGCACCCCTTCACATTGTTTCTGAATTAACCTACTCTGCAGGGTCAACCCTGGTTGGACAGCTTTCCCGCATCAGGAAGCCCGGCAGCTGAAGGGAGATGAAGGCTGTGAGGTGGAGAAGGTAAAATCTTTGCCTGACGATGAGTCAGGGGGGGTGCACTCTGGAGAAGGCCACAGCTGCTGCTGCTAGAGGGACCATAGTGGAGAGCTTCTGGTGGAGGGCTTCTGAGCTACGATCCCAGGGATGGAGGCTGCAATTTTGGATGGGTTGGGAGGCCCGACTCTCAATCTGTTGTGGGTAGGTGTAAATCGTCTGCTCCTGAGGGCAGGAGTCTGGGAGAAAGCTTGGAGACAAACAATTACCTTCTCTACTTAACTGTCCTCATCTCACTTCAGCTGCTGTGCTTCTTGATGCTTTGGCAACCTAGGATGCACGTCTCAGACCCCGGGGACTTGCCTTTACGTCTGATAGCCACCTTTGAAGGTGATGGTTTCAAGTTCCTCCCTCCAATTCACTCTTGATTTTGAGATCTCTTTGGAAAGTTTTCCAAGTCTTCTACTGTGAAGACAGACACAAAATACCTGTTCAATGTTTCCACCAAGCCTATTTTCCAATATCAGCTCCTCAGATTTCCTTTGCCATAAGACCATAAGACATAGGATCAGAATTAGGCCACTCGGCCCATCAAGTCTGCTCCACCATTCAATCATGCCTGATATATTTCTCATCCCCATTCCCCTGCCTTCTCCCCGTAACCTCTGATCCCCTTATTAATCAAAAACCTATCTATCTCTGTCTTATAGATACTCAGTGATTTGACCTCCACAGCCTTCTGCGGTAAAGAGTTCCACAGATTCACCACCCTCTGGCTGAAGAAATTCCTCCTCACCTCTGTTTTAAAGGAACATTCCTTCATCTGAGGCTGTGCCCTTGGATTTCTGGTTTCTCCTACGGGTGGAACCATCCTCTCCTGTCCGCTCTATCCAGGCCTCTCAGTATTTCAGTGAGATCCCCCTCATCTTTCTAAACGCCATCAAGTACCGACACAGAGTCCTCAATCACCTTCAATTTGTACCCTCTGATCATGTGACCCTTCGACAATTGGGAATCGCTCCATTTTGAACATCCCAATCAAATCAACCCAGATGTGGGTAACTTGTCAGTGTAGTTGACTGGTATCATGTGGTAAAAATCAAGATTAGCCCCTTGGAGAGAGTGTGCATAAAAGATAAAAATGTCGGACTACACTTGCCAGATGCGGATAGATCTGCAGATCATTTAAATGGGTATTAATTCAAACTATTGGAGAACAAAGACACACACGTTTGAACTGGTTGATGAACCATCAATTGAAGGCGAGACGAATTGCTGTACAAAAGTAAGGCTTTAATAAGCTAAATGTTAGCCCTGCGGTCGATTACAGTAAATGGACGACCGCCGGGCGTACTGGGTATTTATACCCCGCCCTGGAGGTGGGGTTAACTCAGCCTCTCGACCAATCGGGGAGCCGTCACATGACTGGTCTCAACCAATCGGTCGAGAGGCACATGACCGACCAGGGCCAATGGTAAGCCGGTGTTCTGCACCAATGGCAGGCAGCTATGTTAATCATACCACCACATTCACCCCTTGCGGAGAAAGAAGCCGGGGGGGGGTATCAATAAGAGCTGGGGGGGGGGGGAGAACTGGTGGAATGAGTAGTAGCCAGAGAAGGAAACAAAATGTTTGGCTTCCCACTGGCCCAGACATTTAACAATAGTACATAGTGTCCATACTAGGTCCATGGTGTTATTGAAAGTTAAATAGACTCGATCAGCCTTTTCGTTGCCCTTGACGTCCTGGCAGACCGCCGCAGTGGAGTTGGTGACGCTCGTTCAACCGATGGTGGTGATTCCGCTGATGTCCTGGAGTCCGGGAGCGATGGTCCTTGAACTGTCCCCGTCACCCGGGCTGGTGGTGGAGACACCATGGATGGGGGAGGGGTGGCCTGGGTGGGGCGCTGGGGGAAAAAAACCAGGGGGGGGGTCTGTGGTGAAGGGGGGGAAGGCCGCACGCCAGCGGGTGCCAGGTCCCGGAGGGTGACCGTGTCCTGCCGACCGTCGGGGTACTCCAGGTACGCATACTGCGGGTTAGCATGGAGTAACTGGACTTGTTCCACCAACGGGTCGGACTTGTGCACCCGCACATTCTTCCAGAGCAAAGTGGGTCCGGGGACGGCCAGCCACGCCGAGAGAGGGGATCCGGAGGACAACTTCCTAGAGAAAACAAGAAGACGTTCATGAGGTGTCTGATTTGTTGTGGTACAGAGGAGTGAGCGGATAGAATGTAGGGCATCGGGGATAACCTCTTGCCATCGGGAAATAGGGAGATCTCTGGACCGGAGGGCCAGTAGTATGGTCTTCCAGATGGTGCCATTCTCCCGCTCGACCTGTCCGTTACCCCGAGGGTTATAGCTGGTTTTCCTGCTAGAGGCAATGCCCCTGTTGAGCAGGAATTGACGCAGCTCAGCGCTCATAAATGAGGACCCCCGATCGCTATGTATGTATGCGGAGTAGCCGAACAGGGAGAAGATGGAGAGGAGGGCCTTAATGACGGTCGATGTGGTCATGTCGGGGCAGGGAATGGCGAAGGGGAAGCGGGAGTATTCGTCGATTACCGTCAGGAAGTAAATGTTGCGGTTGCTAGAGGGAAGGGGCCCCTTGAAGTCAATGCTGAGACGTTCGAAGGGGTGGGATGCTTTGATCAGATGTGCGCGCTCGGGGCGGTAGAAGTGTGGTTTGCACTCTGCGCAGATGTGGCAGTCACAAGTTACTGTCCTGACTTCCTCGATGGAGAAAGGCAGGTTGCGGGCCTTTATGAAATGGTAGAAACGGGTCACCCCTGGATGGCAGAGGTCCGCGTGGAGGGAGCGGAGGCGGTCTATCTGCGCGCTTGCGAAGGTACCGCGGGACAGGGCATCAGGAGACTCATTGAGCTTCCCAGGACGATTCAAGATCTCATAGTTGTACGTGGGCAACTCAATCCGCCACCGTAAGATCTTGTCATTCTTAATCTTGCCCCTCTGTGCATTATCGAACATGAAGGCTACTGACCGTTGGTCTGTGAGGAGGGTAAACTTCCTGCCGGCCAAATAGTGCCTCCAATGTCGCACAGCTTCGACTATGGCCTGGGCTTCCTTTTCCACTGAGGAGTGGCGGAGTTCGGAAGCCTGGAGGGTTCTGGAGAAGAAGGCCACGGGTCTGCCCGCTTGGTTCAGGGTGTCCGCCAGAGCTACTTCTGATGCGTCGCTCTCGACCTGGAAGGGGATGGACTTGTCGATGGCGCGCATCGTGGCCTTTGCGATGTCCTCTTTGATGCGGCTAAAGGCCTGGCAGGCCTCCGACGACGGCGGGAAGGTCGTGGTTTGAATGAGGGGACGGGCCTTGTCGGCGTAATTGGGAACCCATTCGGCGTAGTAAGCGAAGAAACCCAGGCAGCGTTTAAGGGATTTGAGGGTATTGGGAAGAGGAAGTTCCATCAGGGGGCGCATGCATTCAGGGTCGGGGCCTATCACTCCGTTACGCACTACATAGCCGAGGATGGCTAGACGGTCGGTGCTAAACACGCACTTATCCTTATTGTAAATGAGGTTAAGGAGTTTTGCGGTTTGGAGAAATTATCGGAGGTTGGTGTCATGGTCCTGTTGGTCGTGGCCGCAGATGGTGACATTATCGAGGTACGAGAAGGTAGCCCTTAATCCGTACTTGTCGACCATTCGGTCCATCTCCCGTTGGAAGACCGAGACCCCATTTGTGACACCGAATTGAACCCTAAGGAAGTGGTAGAGGCGCCCATCAGCCTCAAACGCAGTGTACTTGCGGTCACTCGCGCGGATGGGGAGCTGGTGATAGGCGGACTTGAGGTTCACAGTGGAGAAGACTTTGTATTTCGTTATCTCGTTTACCATGGCGGAAATACGGGGGAGAGGATACGCGTCCAGTTGCGTAAACCGGTTGATGGTCTGGCTCTCGTCGATGACCATCCGGTTTTTCTCCCCAGTCCGGACCACCAGCACTTGGGCTCGCCAGGGACTGTTGCTGGCCTTGATGACCCCTCCCTTCAGCAACCTCTGGCCCTCGGACCTGATGAAGGTCCGGTCCTGGGCGCTGTACCATCTGCTCCATGTCGTGACGGGTTTGCAATCGGGGGTGAGATTAGCAAACAAGGAGGGGGGGTCTACTTTGAGGGATGCGAGGCTGCAGACAGTGAGGGGGGGTATAGGACCGCCGAATTGGAAGGTCAAGCTCTGCAGGTTACACTGGAAGTCCAGTCCTCGGAGTGCCGGTGCGCAAAGGTCAGGGAGGACAGGAGTTTATAATTTTAAAAAACCTTCCCTTGGACCGTGAGGTCCGCGATGCAGCAGCCGGTGATGTGGACGGAGTGCGAACCTGAGGCTAACCCGATTTTGTGTTTTACAGGGTGGACAGGGAGCGCGCAGCGTCTTACCGTGGCAGGGTGAACAAAGCTTTCCGTGCTCCCGGAGTCCAGCAGGCAACCCGTCTCGTGGCCATTGAGGTGGGTCAGCGTCGTTGCTTTGGCGAGCGTGCGTGGCCGTGACTGGTCGAGTTGAATGGCCGCGAGCCGTGGAGAAGATCCATCGTCGTAGTCGTCGTCGGCCAAGTAGGTGCTGACAGGATCTTGTGTGCCAGTCCAGGATGGTGGTGCCCAGGATCCGCACGTGGAGTTGGCGCCCCAAGATGGCGGTGCCCAGGACCCGCACGTGGAGTCGGCGCTCCAAGATGGCGGCGCCCAGGACCCGCACGTTGCATCCGGGGCCCAAGATGGCGGCGCCCGCGGGGCCCTCGTGGTTGCTGGGGGCGGGGTTAGCCGTGCTGGCGGGCCGATCTGAGTGGCTGAGAGCGGGGGCAGAGGGGCGCGCAGGCCGGGCGCAGGGGCCCGGGGGTGGGGGGGGAGAGATTTGCGCGGTGCGCTGGAAGGGCCCAGAAGGGCCCGGAGGAGGGGGAGAGGCACGCAGGCCGGGCGCAGGGGCCCGGGGGCGGGGGAGGAGAGATTGGCGCGGTGTGCTGGAAGGGCCCGAAAAGGCCCGGAGGGGGGGGGTCCCCGGTCGCTGCGCAGTACAGCAGCAACCGATTTGGCCTGGCAGACCGTCGAAAAGTGTCCCTTCTTCCCGCAGCTCTTACAGAGGGCGGAGCGGGCCGGGCAGCGCGGGCAAGGGTGTTTAGCGAACCCACAGAAATAGCAGCGGGCCCCGCGAACTTGTTGGGGCGTCCCGCGGCGCAGGCCTGAGGGGGGTCGGGAGCGGCGGTTGGCAGTGGGGAAGCGTGCCGGGAGGCCCAGGGTGCTGCAGCGCGGCTGGGGACATAGGCGCGGGTGTTTAAATCGGCGACCTCCAGGGAGGTGGAGAGAGTCCGTGCCTCAGTTAGGCTGAGGTCGTCTTTCTCCAGCATCCGTTGGCGGATAGCGGCAGACTACATCCCAGCCACGTAAGCATCTCTAATCAGAGGTTCCATGTGCTCCGTGGCTGAAACTTGGAGGCAGGTGCAATTCCTCCCCAGGACAGCGAGGGCCTGGTAAAAATCATCTAAGGACTCACCTTAGACGGGGCAGCACGGTAGCATAGTGGTTAGCATCAATGCTTCACAGCTCCAGGGTCCCAGGTTCGATTCCCGGCTGGGTCACTGTCTGTGTGGAGTCTGCACGTCCTCCCCGTGTGTACGTGGGTTTCCTCCGGGTGCTCCGGTTTCCTCCCACAGTCCAAGGATGTGCGGGTTAGGTGGATTGGCCATGCTAAATTGCCCGTAGTGTCCTAAAAAGTAAGGTTCAGGGGGAGTTGTTGGGTTACGGGTATAGGGTGGATACGTGAGTTTGAGTAGGGTGATCATTGCTCGGCACAACAACGAGGGCCGAAGGGCCTGTTCTGTGCTGTACTGTTCTAAATTCTAAATTCACCGGGGAGCTGTTGTCTGGTAGCCAGCAGATGTTGGGCGAATACTCTGTTTACCGGTTTAAGAAACTGTCATTTCGGTTTATCCATGGCTGCGTCGTAATCTTTTTCCTCCCCTATCATTGCGTAGGCCGCCATGCCCATAGTGGAGGATATGAAGCTTCTGTGCCATGGTGGGGGGGGGGGGGGGGGGGGGGGGGGGCTGCTTGCAGAAGCCAGGTAACCATCGAAACATGCCAGCCAATGTTTGAAGATTTCTGAAGCGTTCTGAGTTTGCGGGCTGATGCGGAGGCTTTCGGGCTTGATCCGGAGCTCCATCTTCAAAATTCTAGCTTATTAAATTGATGAACCATCAATTGAACGCGAGACGAGTTGCTGTACAAAAGTAAGGCTTTAATCAGCTAGATGTTAGCCCTGCGGTCGAATACAGTAAATGGACGACCGCCGGGCATACTGGGTATTTATACCCCACCCTGGAGGCGGGGTTAACTCAGCCTCTCGACCAATCGGGGAGCCGTCACATGACTGGTCTCAACCAATCGGTCAAGAGGCACATGACCGACCAGGGCCAATGGTAAGCCGGTGTTCTGCACCAATGGCAGGCAGCTATGTTAATCATACCACCACACTGGTAAAAACTAAATTTAGGATTCATATTTTCTTGACATGAGAAAGATGTTGGGGCAAGGTAATTAAGACAAAGTATTTAATGTGGTCGGGTGGGAAGATTGTGAAAAACCTTTCAGGTCCTACCCAATTTATTTCGCGTTTTGATAGAATTTTAATGATTTTCAATTTACATTTAGTCTTTTCTACCTGATACAATGTTTCTCTTTCTTATTTGTTGAGATGTGAACATCAGAGGCAAGACCAGCATCGATTGCGCATCTGTGATTGGCCTTGAACGGAATGGCTGGCTTGACCATTTCAGAGGGAAGTTAAGAATCAACTAGGTTGCTGTAAATCTTGCCTTGAATTTTCACAGAGACTAAAGTTCTCTGTGCCTTTGCCAAAATCAAAATGGATTCCCAAATCCAAGGCCTGACTCCACATCTGCTACCCTCCATTTTCTTTGATGGAGTGGCAAGGGGTTGGGGGTGGTGAGGGAAGGTAGGGAAAGGGGGTAGGATTTATGTGTGGCTCGTGGACACAGTGGCACATTTAGAAATGCAACTGCTTTTACCCAAAATAAATTTTCACCACTGGGGCTTGTAAAACAGGACTCATAGGATTTGTGAATTTGAGGGGAAGGTTTAAACCTTCCCGAGTTTGGTGGCGAGCTCAAGTACCCTTTTTGGGAGGTCAGGTTACCAATTGGGATTTATAGAGTAGACATTAATGCGTGTGAAAGGTGTATAAGATCTGAGGAACTGTCAAGCTGTCAAGTTATTTAAATTACCTGCCATTTAAATTTTGGGGGGGACAGCAATTAGCTTGCTGTGTCTCTCAGTCGAAATAAATAGGTGCTTTTCCCAATAGCTGTCTGTTGATATAAGTTTGAGTGCTATCATCGTTGGATTAGTACTTCTTGACTGCTTCCACAACCATTCAGTATCATAGTGGGGTGGGGTTGATGGGGGGAGATGAAAAGTTCCCTGTTGGATTGACAGCTTTAAGTGGCTTTTAAGGGACTAGCATCTTTGCTGTTTGGCAATGAAAACAAATGTTTGTTTTTATAGAGGATTAAGTACGAGTAAAGATTTAAATGTATTGAATGCATTTTTATCAGTGATAAGTGTATTTTTGATAAACAGCAAAATCTGTACGAGATACTTAGACATTTATTTTATAATAATCTTTATTGTCACAAGTAGGCTTACATTACCTTTGCAATTTAGTTACTGTGAAAAGCCCCTAGTCGCCACATTCCGGCACCTATTCAGGTACATTGAGGGAGAATTCAGAATGTCCAAATTGCCTAACAGCACATCTTTCGGGACTTGTGGGTGGAACCCAGAGCACCCGGAGGAAACCCACACAGACACGGGGAGAATGTGCAGACTCCACGCAGACAGTGACCCAAGCCGGGAATCGAACCTGGGACCCTAGTGCTGTGAAGCAACAGTGCTAACCACTGTGCTACCGTGCCGCCATCGTAGGGTGGTTCCTGAGCTCTGATACTTAGTGAGATGGCATTGGACTATAAGGGGCCAAGGGGCAGAATAAGGTCATGGGTTTGCAGAAGTTAACACTGAGTTGACATCAAGGATATGAAGGGCTATAGGTATAAGTGGGAGAATGATTTAGATAAAGTTGGCACAAGGACTATAAGGAGCCAAGGGAATAAGTGGAGGCCATGGATTGGCACGTGTTGGCACAATGTTGGTATGGGGGCTAAAAGAGACATTGGAGGGTGGCCGAAGGGGCATCGGTTGGCATGGAGATTATGGGGGCTATCAGGTGGGGGGGGGAGCCAAAAGGTGGCGTGAGTGGGGCATGGGGGGGTTGTGAGGGCTAAACGTCCACATTTTTATTTTATTTTGATGACAACTGGGACAAAGTCCCAGAGCACCGGATGGCCCTTTTAAAACAGCACATTTTGGCAATCAGCAGCCCTGTGCCTGCCTCTGCACTTTTCCCGAGGGTGGTGGGTCCGGTTCCGGCACCCCAAAATGACATTCCAACCACTCGGGGAAGTTTCTCTGGAATCAGATTTAGGGAGTCGGGAAATCTCTTGACCTGCGTACCTGTCTCAGGAGTGGACAAGAGTCAGAGGTAGGCCAGAGCAGGTAAGGTTGGCAGTTTTCTTCACGTGACGGGTAGGCCAGAGCGGGTAAGGTTGGCAGTTTTCTTCACGTGATTGGCATCAGTGAACCAGATGAGATTTTACAACAGTGCAGTAGCTTCATGATCACTTTTATTCCAGACTCTTTATTTCACTTAAAGTTCCACACAAAGATTTGAACTCATATATCCAGGTCATCCGTCAGGATTGCTAGTCCAGTAACATAATGACTGTTAGAATTCCTATCTAATGCCATTTTTATTGTGCAGAAGAATTAGACCCCAATGCAGCGTTCTTGTCACCGTTTCATACCAGTCAGGTATAAGTGTTCATGCTTTGTCCTCAATGGGCACTCTAATAATTACTGCAAGAGAATGGCATCAAGGAGCCTTAGCAAAACCGGAGTCAATGGAAATCGGGGGGAAAACTTGATGGGTGGACCACACCTGGCACAAAGGAATGTGGTTGTGGTGGTTGGAGGTCAATCACCTCAGCTCCACTATATCACTGCAGGAGTTCCTCAGGGTAGCGTCCGAGCCTACTTCAGCTGCTTCATCAATGACCTCCCTTCCACCATAACGTAAGAAGTGGGGAGGTTTGCAGATGACTGCACAATGTTCAGCACCATTCGTGCCACCTCAGATAATGAAGCAGTCCATGTCCGAATGCAGCAAGACCTGGAAAATGTGCATTGACAAGTGGCAAATGACATTCACGCCACACAAGTGTCAGGCAATAACCATCTCCTCCAAGAAAGGATCTAACTATCTCCCCTTGATATTCAAGGCATTAGCATCACTGAATCCCGTACAATCAACATCCTGGGGGTTACCATGGATCAGAAACTGAAACGGACAAGCCATATTAATACTGTGGCTACCAGAGTCGGTCAAAGGCTAGGACTCTTACAAACAAGTAGCTCACCTCCTGATTCCTCAAAGTCTTCTAACATCTACAAGGCACATGTCAGGTGTGTAATGGAATACTCTCCACTTGCCTGGATGAGTGCAACACCAGTCAGGAAATTCGACACCATCCAGGACAAAGTAGCCCACTTGCTTGCCACCCGTTCCACAAGTATTCAATCCCTTCACCCTCGGTGAACAGTGGCAGCCCTGTGTACCATCTACAAGATGCACTGCAGGAACTTGCTTAGGTTTCTTCGGCAGGACTTTCCAAACCCATGACCACTACCATCTAGAAGGATAAGAGCAGCAGTTACCTGGGAAGCCCTCCGCGTGGTGATTCCCCCTCCAAGTCACTCACCGCCTTGACTTAGAAATATATCGCCGTTCCTTCACTGTCGGTGGGTTAAAATCCTGGAACTCCCACCCGATCAGCAGAGTGGGTGTTGCTACACCTCAGGGACTACAGCGGTTCAAGAAAGCAACTCACCATCACCTTCTGAAGAGCAACTAAGGGGGGGCAATAAATGCTGGCCTGGCCAGCGACATCCACATCCTGTAAATTAATTTTTAGAAAGTGGGTACAAGGATAATATATGCAAAATGATCACTTCTTGTTTGAAACACAATATTGGATATGAGTGAAATTTTATCACTGTCATTCAATACTTATAACATGTTTGGGTAGAGGGGCTAATGCCAAACATTGGAATTCATGATAGGTATAGAAAATCACAGAATCGTTACAGAGCATTCAGTCATTGGAAAGAGGCTATTTGACGCTTCTTAAAAAATGTTGGTTTTATATTTATAGATATGCCTCACAGTGCCAGGGACCCGGGTTTAATTCTGGCTCGGGTAACTGCCTGTATGGAGTTTGCACCTTCGCCCTGTGTCTGAGTGGGTTTCTTCCGGGTGCTCCGGGGTCGTCCCACAGTCCAGGTTAAGAAGATTGGCCATGGTAAAATTGTCCCTTAGTGCTCAAAAGGTTAGATGGGGTTGTGGGTTTACGGGGAGAGTGGGCCTAGGTGGGGTGCTCTTTCGGAGGGTTGGTGCAGACTCGATGGGCCAAATGGCCTCCTTCTGCATTGTGGGGCTTCTATGATTCTATATTTGTATCAGTTCAACGATTTTGAAGTCCTTTGTAAAAATTAAATTGGCCTTTCCTCAAAAATATGATGCCCATAATGCGAGAGAGAGCATCAGGCCCATAGAGAGGGCATCAAATTCATAGGTGGCATATTAATGCCACAGAGAAGGGCTTATAAGCACAGGGAGAATAGTGCAACTATAGGCGAGGCCTGGCTGGTTTGTGCGGGAGGAGAATTCCTATTAATCCTGGCTCCCTAAGGAATTTCAAAACAAAGTCATTTTTCTTCTGACCCATTTGCCGCGGAACAGACAGAGCATGACACCGTGTTTGGGAAGCTTAAAAGTAATTTCTGCACATGAAATGCTCATGTCTGCAGTACGGTGTGCACGGTAGCACAAGTGGATAGCACTATGGCTTCACAGCGTCAGGGTCCTAGGTTCGATTCCCCGCTGGGTCACTGTCTGTGTGGAGTCTGCACTTTCTCCCCGTGTGTGCGTGGGTTTCCTCTGGGTGCTCCGGTTTCCTCCGACAGTTCAAAGATGAGCAGGTTAGGTGGATTGGCCATGCTAAATTGCCCTTAGTGTCCAAAAAGGTTCGGATGGGTTACGGGATAGGGTGTAAGTGAGGGCTTAAGTATGTTGGTGCAGACTCGATGGGCTGAATGGCCTCCTTCTGCACTGTATGTTCTATGTTTAGCAGGAGTCTTATCCAGGGCCTGACAGGACATTGCAAGGGAATGGGTCCGTTTGCTCAATTTTGATATTTAAACCTCCCTTGGACATTTTCCCTCCCTGTTGGGAAATGTGTTAAAAAGAACCGATGACTCCGCCATTCCAAGGCTTCTTCCACTCTTCCGTTCTAGTGGAGGCCAATTTCCCAACTGAATGCACGGCATGCACACTGGCTTCCACAATGATGGATGTGGCAGCCGGTGGGCGCCAGGCCATTGTGCGTTTGGCTGAATTTTTTAAAAAGCCGTTAATGCATTACTCAGTTGTTGCGCTGTTGGGGAGGAGGCCTTTGCAACTTACCACCTCCAAAAACTGAGTTAAAAATGTAAGGGCTGTCCGAAACTTTATATTGTTTAATTGGAAGTAAATGTGGGTGGCAAGGTAGCATAGTGGCTAGCACTGTTGCTCCACAGTGCCAGGGTCTCAGGTTCCATTACCGGCTTGGGTCACTGTCTGTGCGGAGTCTGCACACTCTCCCCATGTCTGGGTTTCTTCCGGGTGCTCTGGTTTCCTCCCACAAGTCCTGAAAGACGGTAATTTGGACATTCTGAATTCTCTCTCCGTGTACCCGATCAGGCGGCGGAGTGTGGCGACTAGGGGCTTTTCACAGTCACTTCATTGTTTCTGTTAATGTGGTCCTACTTAAACATGCACTCGTCTGAAAGAGCCGGGGCTGGATTCTCCATTCCTGAGAAGTGTTGACACCGGGGCAGGATTCGTGACTTTCACAACAGCAAAACTGCCGCCAAATCTCAACCAATTAAATGTCTCCGGGGGGGGGGGGGGGGGGGGGGGGGGGGCTAGCACCAGTACCACCTCATAGAATGAAAGAATTTACAGTACAGAAGGAGGCCATTCAGCCCTTCGAGTCTGCACCAGCCATTACAAAGAGCACCGTACTGAAACCCACGTATCTACCCTATCCCCGTAACCCAGTAACTCCCACTTCATATTTTTTGGACACTAAGGGCAAATTAGCATGGCCAATCCACATAACCTGCACCTCTTTGGACTGTGGGAGGAAACCGGAGCACCCGGTGGAAACCAACGCAGACACAGGGAGAATGTGCAGACTCCGCACAGACAATGACCCGAGCCTGGAATCGAACCTGGGACCCTGGAGCTGTGAAGCAACTGTGCTAACCACTGTGCTACCATGTTGCCCCACACCTGGAACACAATCGACTCCAATGTAAAATGATGTGAGATTCGCTGGGTCTGTGATTGACACTCGGGAGGTTGACAAGCTGCAGCCGCACATACACATTACAATCCCCACACACACTCATCCCAGCAAACAGGATGGCACTGGTTGTGCTGGAGTGCACCCATGCAGCTGATGGGTCAACTGGCGCCAGAGGACACCTAGGTGGTGACCTGGGGGGACACCTATACGACCTGTGACCCTAAGTTCACAGTGGGAGGTCAACAACGTGTGCAGCCGCATGGCTGCTTTTCCGGCTGCGCCAATGGTACTTCATGCCCATCCAACCCGACCCCACGGCCTATCTCCTGGCCACCCACCCGCTATTCCCCCTGGCCCTGGCACAAGCTCCCTGGCCAGCAGCACAACTGTCAGCAAACTATGCGAAGTTGGATACTTTCCGTACATCCTCTCTCACCCTCAGCAGCCACCCCACCGGTTTCACGAGTTTTAAAAGCACAAGTGAGCCACGTCGTCAGGATCTCGACTCATCTGAGGAGGACCATCGTGGTGACCCTGGAGAATACCAGGTCGGAACCGCTAATGCAAAAGGTGTTGCTGTACGTGCTTTCCGGACCGCATTGACGCCGCTGTGTGGTGACGGAGAATTGTGATTTGGGTCAAATCGCCTCCCGCCGCGATTTAGCCGTCGGAACCTATTCTCACCCCAATTGCATTTCGCGATTTCACCAACGGAGACTCCCCCACTGATCTCTGGAAGGCAGGAGAACAAATAACTCACTGAAGAAAGGCTTGGTCTGAAAAAGATTCCGAACAGATCTTTTAAACATTAAGTAGGTAAGCCAACAGCAGGAATAAAATGGGCAGTTGTTACAATTAAACGTAAGTGTAACTCGGATCAGTCACAGGGACCCCAAATATTAACCTTTACGCATGGTCATCGATTGAGCCTTTCTCTCTGCTCTCACGATCTGATAATTTTGAATGCAGCAGTCAAGATTAGGAGGATGGAAAATCTATGTAAAAATGCTGGGTGAAACCTGTATTTTTATTTTAAAATGGCAAAAGTTGCTGATATTTAAACCCATCGGAATTTAGTGGCTATACCCCTCCCTCAGTCCACATCAGTATTGTAGGACTGTAGCAAAACCAGTCATACCCCTTTCTGCGAGTGAACCTGGTTTTTAATTCCAATACAATTCACTTTTCATTCACAGCACTGCACTGAAATCATTAAGGTGAAAATTGTCCATGATTCTCCTGGCTCTTCTTTCTTCCCAAGCATAAAGGTTTGTCACTTTGAATGAAGACAGAGTCCTTTTAACAGAAGTAATCATTTATGAACTATTCACTTAAGTGTAATTTACTGCCACGCTATTGGAGCCATGCTTCGTCTTGGCTGTTAGAATCAGGATTATCAGCGCATTCTAAAGCTTTCACCGGGTGACTTTGGGTTGTTAAGAGGTGATTAATTGCGGAGATTCCAGGAAAAAAGGCCGCAAGGTCACCATTTATCACATTAGCCAGAGTGGGGGCAGTATTCATAAGCGGAATGGCTCACTGTTTTCCGCACCGCCCTGTCAAACGAAGGAACAGAAAGAGGTGTAAAGTATATGAGACATGAGCATTAATTAATCGCCCACTTAAGGGTCTCAACTGGCCCACTGGTGGGTTAGCCAACCCGCTGGAGGCAAAATTGTGGTGGGGCAGGCAGTGGCGAGAGGGTGGGCAAGGTACGTGTTGAATTTTGCATGTCACCCCCTGGGGGGAGGGGGGGTTGTGCCGTTCTCAAGTCTGCTGGTGCGAGAATGTAAAGCCCAGCCCATAGAAACATTCGGGGGGAAGAAATTGATTATGAAGTTGGACTATGTCAACTATGCAGGTTCCCTGGGGACAGGCAATGCCCAGATGTTTCCTGCATCGTCTGTGCAGCATTCATCATTTGTGTCGTTCACAATACTCTCGAACCATGAGGAACCTACAAGGTAGCACAGTGGTTAGCACTGTTGCTTCGCGGCTCCACAGTCCCAGGTTCGATTCCCGGCTTGGGTCACTGTCTGTGTGGAGTATATATGTTCTCTCCGTGTCTGCATGGGTTTCCTCCGAGTGCTCCGGTTTCCTCCCACAAGTCCCAAAAGACCTGCTTGTTAGGTGAATTGGATATTCTGACTTCTCCCTCACTGTACCCAAACAGGCGCCGGAGTATGGTGACGAGGAGATTTTCACAGTAACTTTATTGCAGTGTTAATGTAAGCCTACTTGTGACACTACGCATCAAATCTAGCTGGTAAAGGATTGAACCAGAGATAATATTTACAGAATTTAATATTTATCTGCAGAGTTACGCATTACAGGTGTTTTTTGTTTATTAATTCTTGGGATATGGGCATCACTGGCTGGGCGAGCATTTGTTGCCCATCCCTAATTGCTTGCCAGGGGGGGGGCAGTTAAGAGTCATCTGCATTGCTGTATGGGTCTGGGGCCACATGTCGGCCAGACCGGGTAAGGACAGCAGATTTCCTTCCCTGAAGGACATTAGAGAACCAGATGGGATTCATGACAATCGATTCATGGTCATCATTTGGCTTTTAATTCCAGAGTTTTTTTAAATTTGCATATTTCAAATTTCACCATCTGCCATTGCAGGATTCGAACCCAGGTCCCCAGAGCATGACTCTGGGTTTCTAGATTACTAGTTCAGCAACAATACCACTACGGCACTGTCTCCCCCATTAGTAAAGGAGACTCAACATGGCTTATTTAAAGGAAGATCATGCTTAACAAACTTAACTCAATTTTTTGAGAAGATAACAAGGCGACTCAATAAGGGTGGTGCGTAGTGTAATCCATATGGATTTTAGCAGGGCTTTTGACAAGGTCCCATCACATGGCAAATTACCCTCAAATTTAACAGTCACGCGATTGTAGGTAAGTAGCAAGTCAGATCCAAATTTGGCTCAGTGACAGGGAGTAAAGAGTAATGGGTAATGAGGGAGGGGATATTTAACTTAGGCAGATAAAATTATGAGGGACCTACCTGGAAACAGTAATAAAGGGTCTACCCCCTTTAACAGAGAATCTAACCCGTGATGAACAGAACGAGAGATTATCTTTACAAGCTTTCATACTTATCGGTGGAGTTATGCATTGCAGGTATACAGCACCTAACCCCATCAACTACAGCTTTAAACTGTATCTATTTATAGGGGGTTTATGTTAATTACCAGTTAATGTTCACCTCCCACATACAATTAAACACAATTCATATCCTATTGACATTGATAACTACTATTGTAATTGGTGGAAGAATTAGAAGGGAGTTGAGGAGTATTTTTTTCGCCTAGTATGGATTTCGCTGCCTGATGAGATAGCAGAGGCAGGAATGCTCTTCATTAAAAAAAACTGGGATATGCAATTGCTCGGTGTTATAACACAGAGGGCTGTGGACTAAGGGCTGGAAAAGGGGATTAATTGCTCTTTCATGGTTGGCACACAGGCAATGCATTGGGCGGTCTGCCTTCTGGCCAAAAACCTTGTGCTTAATTGTATGTGGGAGGCGGGCATTAACTGGCCATTAACATGAGCCCATGATGAATCGATGCAGTTGAAAGCTGTAGTTGTTGGGGTTAGCGGGTGGCGTAGTAGTATTTTCACTGGATTAATAATAGAGACCTAGGGTGACACTCTGGGGTCCTGAGTTTGAATCCGAGCATGGCAGATAGGGAAATTTAAATTCCACATGGTTGACTCTTGACTACCCTCAGGGATGGACAATAAAATGCTGTCCCGCCTAGTGATGCCCACTCGCATGGATAAATTTGGAAAAAATCTCTGCCATTCAAAATGATGGTTTATCTTGTCGTTTAGGATTTTCCCCAATAATTTGCCTACCACTGAGGACAGGCTGTCTGGCCTGCAATTACTCAGTATATCGCTTTTTTATACAACAGCCGTCCAGTCCTCTGGCATCACGCCTGTAGCCAGAGAGGATTGGAAAATGAGGGTCACAGTCTCAGCTATTTCCACCCTTGCCTCTTTTAGCAGCCTGGAATATATTTCATCCAGGCTTGGTGTTTTATCCATTTTCAAAGATGCTGAAACCTTTAATAATTCCTCTCTTGAAGCTTTATGCCCCACCTCTGCAAAAACAGATTGTAAGTTTTCACTGAGAACATAGAACATAGAACATAGAACATTACAGCGCAGTACGGGCCCTTCGGCCCTTGATGTTGCGCCGACCCGTGAAACCATCTGAAGCCTATCTGACCTACACTATTCCATTTTCATCCATATGCCTATCTAGTGACCACTTAAATGCCCTTAAAGTTGGCGAGTCTACTACTGTTGCAGGCAGGGCGTTTCACACCCCTACTACTCTCTGAATAAAGAAACTGCCTCTGACATCTGTCCTATATCTATCACCCCTCAATTTAAAGCTATGTCCCCTCGTGTTGGTCATCACCATCCGAGGAAAAAGACTCTCATTGTCCACCTTATCTAACCCTCTGACTATCTTATATGTCTCTATTAAGTCACCTCTCAGCCTTCTCCTCTCTAAAGAAAACAACTTCAAGTCCCTGAGCCTTTCCTCGTAAGACCTTCCCTCCATACCAGGCAACATCCCAGTAAATCTCCTCTGAACCTTTTCCAAAGCTTCCACATCCATCCTATAATGTGGTGACCAGAACTGCACGCAGTACTCCAGGAGCGGCCACACCAGAGTTATGTACAGCTGCAGCATGACCTTGTGGCTCCGAAACTCAATCCCCCTACTGATAAAGGCTAGCACACCATATGCCTTCTTAACAGCCCTATTAACCTGGGTGGCACCTTTCAGGGATTTATGTACCTGGATGCCGAGATCTCTCTGTTCATCTACACTACCAAGAATCTTGCCATTAGCCCAGTACTCTGCATTCCTGTTACTCCTTCCAAAGTGAACCACCTCACACTTTTCCGCATTAAACTCCATCTGCCTCCTCTCAGCCCAGCTCTGCAGTTTATCTATGTCCCTCTGTATCCTATAACATCCTTCAGCACTATCCACAACTCCACCGACCTTCGTGTCATCTGCAAATTTACTAACCCATCCTTCTACACCCTCTTCCAGGTCATTTATAAAAATGACAAACAGCAGTGGCCCCAAAACAGATCCTTGCGGTACACCACTAGTAACTGAACTCCAGGATGAACATTTGCCATCAACCACCACCCTCTGTCTTCTTTCAGCTAGCCAACTACTGATCCAAACCGCTAAATCACCTTCAATCCCATACTTCCTTATTTTCTGCAATAGCCTACCGTGGGGAACCTTATCAAACGCCTTACTGAAATCCATATACACCACATCAACCGCTTTACCCTCATCCACCTGTTTGGTCACCTTCTCAAAAAACTCAATAAGGTTTGTGAGGCATGACCTACCCTTCACAAAACCGTGTTGACTATCGCTAATCAACTTGTTCTTTTCAAGATGATTATAAACCCTATCTCTTATAACCTTTTCCAACATTAACTCACATCTCTGCCTCCGCCCACAAGATGCCTTTTTGGTTTCTGATTGGTCCTCTGTGCTTCCCTTGGTTATCCTCTTGCTCTTTATGTATTTATAAAACATCTTGGGGTTTCTCCCGATTTTACTTGCCAATACTCTTCCATGCCGCTCTTTATTTTCTTAACTTCCTTTTTAATTTCACCCCTGCACTTCGTTTCCCCCTCCAGGCTTTCTGTGGCATGGGGGAGATGTCACCCTTTACTTTGTGGAAAAATATTTGTATTGTACCCTCACTATCTCTTCGTTGAATGCTTCCCACTACTCTTGACACTGATCTACCTCCAAGAAGCTGCTTCCAGTCCACTTTTGCCAAATCACACCCCAGCATAATAAAAGTGACCTTTCCACTGTGTGAAACTTTTAGCCTTGGTCAATCTTTATTCCTTTTCACAACTGGGCTAATTTAATTCAACTATGAGCACTAGCAGCAAGATGCTCTCCCACTGACAACCCTTCCACCTGGTAAGGCAGAAGTGGAGAAAAATGCACCATCTAACATATCGTCATAGACATAGAATTTACAGTGCAGAAGGAGGTCATTTGACCCATCGAGTTCGCACCGGAAAGTCCAACCCACCTAAGCCCACACCATCCCCACCTCACCTTTTTGAACACCATGGGCAATTTAGTATGGCCAATCCACCTAACCTGCACATCTTTGGACTGTGGGAGGAAACCGGAGCACACGGAGGAAACCCACGCAGACACGGGGAGAACGTGCAGACTCAACACAGACAGTGACCGAAGCCGGGAATCGAACCTGGGACCCTGGAGCTGTGAAGTAACTGTGCTAACCACTGTGCTACAGTACCATCCTGCCCCTGTCCAGCAAAGACATGTCATGTGTCAATACTTTTCAAAGTTGATCACAAACAAGCTGTTAAGGTGACTGCCACAAATCATGCGACTTTTGGCATTTGGGCTACCGGCAGCACATGGTCTCTGGTGAATACCTAATTAAACATGGAAATGAGTGAGGGAACTCACACATCTCATTGTTTAAGTATCAGCCAAAACCTAAAGCCGATAGACTTTACAGGAAAATCAAAACTTAGTGGCCACGATCAACTTCACACTGTATAACAATGGTTTCCCACATCCAAACTAGATTGGGTGGGCCTCAGAATTTTTAACACAGTGGCCCCGTGATCAAAAATCGTCTTGAGGACTGTGCCTTTATTACTCCAGGACCCATCAGAACCTTCAGTCATCAGCCAGTCTAAGAACCAGACCCTGAAACTAGTGGGAAGCCAACAAAAAAGTAGCCAAAATACTTTGGGATTCGACAGAGTCATCCAGACTCAAAACATTAGCTCCCTTCTCTCTCCACAGGTGCTGTCAGACCAGCTGTGATTGCCCGGTGTTCTCTGTTTTAGTTTGAGCCGAGGCACTTACACTGTTTCGCTTTGAAAGTTAATCTGACAATCAATCTATTGGATGTTTGACTTCAGGAAACCTCTCAATCTGCTGTGGACCCTTAGCTTCACTTCAACTTTGAACCATTAATCCATTCAAGAATATACAGGCCTAAGGACCAGAAATTGAAAATCAAAGACTGGATTAACTGCAATTTGTAGAAGTGAGCTATCTCAATCTGTATCCAATATACCCAGTCTTTCTGTGTGTGTGTGTGTCAGAGCGAGCATGTGACGTTGTGTTAATTCGGGGTGAGTGTCTGAGAACAACCAGTCTTTCTTATTTTTGATTTCTGCTGAATTATTTAATCGGAATACACATTGTGAGAAAAGACATACAAAACATACTAATTACAGACAATAAGAAAGCAGATTCATTCTGCCCATGACAATATATTACTGATATGCATGTCTGCAAAATGGGTTTAAACAATTACAAGAATTCATGTTAACTGGGTCATACCTTAAAGCTCCCTTCCTCCCATTCAGAAAAATCTCCATTTGTGGTCTGTGCAGCGCCGGCCCTAGGGTTGCTGGCGCCCCGGGCAAGCTGAACTTCGGCGCCCTTCGCTGGGGGGGGGGCTCCGTTCACCGGGGGGGGGGGGGGGCGCCGGAGTGACCTGGTACACGATCGGGACCCACCGATCGGCAGGCCTCCTTTCTTCCACCGGCGAGCCTGGATCCATCTGCCATGTTTGTGCGGGGCGGCCTGTGGGAGGGCGGCCACCACGCATGCGCTGGTTGGCACCGGCCCAACTGCTCATGCGCGGGACCCGAGTCTTTTACGCGGCGCCGGGTCTCTGATGCCGTTCACGCACTTCCTGATGGCGCCCCGGGCGACTGCCCGAGTTGCCAGTACCTTGAGCCGGCCCTGGGTCTGTGGATTGCCGGATGTTGGTGGTAAATTTAGAGAATACATGGGTATTAACATACAAACATACGAGCATATGCATTAGGAGAAGGGCACTCGATCTTTCAAGCTTGTTCCATCATTCAACAGTCTCATGGATAATCTGATTATAACCTCAATGCCACATTTTGTCCACTTCGATTACCTTTCACCCACTTGTTAATCAAGAATCTATCGAACTCGGCCATAAAAATATTCTAAGATTCTGCTTCCCCTGCCTTTTGAGGAAGAGAGTTCCAAAGACTCACGACCCGCTGAGAGAAAATATTTCTTCTCATCTCTGTTTTAAATGAGTGACCTCTTATTCGTAAACAGTGACCCTAGTTTTAGATTCTGTGACAAGAGGAAACATCCTTTCCACATCCACCCTGTTAAGACCCCTGAGGATCTGAAAAGTTTCAATCAAGTTGCCTCTTACCCTTCTAAACTCTAGTGGGTTACAGACCTAACCTCACCAATCTTTCTTCAGAAGACAACCTGCCCATTCCTGGTATTAGTCTCATAAACTTTCTCTCACCTGCTTCTCACGCATTTACATCTTTATTTAAATAACGTGACCAATATTTTGCACAATACTCCAAATGTGGCTCACCAATGCCCTGCACAACTGAAGAATAACCTCCCTACTTTTGTAATCAATTCCCCTCATATTAAACAATAGCATTCTATTAACTTTTCTCATTACTTGCTGTACCTGGATACACGCATTTTTTATTCATGCACCCAGATCCCTCTGTACCTCAGAGCTCGGCAATCTCCCAATCTCTCGCCACTTATATAATAAGCTTATTTTTCATTCTTCCCGCCAAAATAGACAATTTTACATTTGTCCACGTTATACCCCACTCCGTAGTGGGTCGGATCTTGAACAACAATGAGTCAATTAGAGGTGGGAGATTACGTTGTGGCCTGGTGTAACTACAACAATCTCTCCCTCAATGTCAGCAGAACTAAAGGGCTGTATTGATTTCAAGAGGTGAAGTATCGTACACACACCTGTCAGCATCAATGGTGCCGGGGTGGAGATGGTTGACAGCTTCAAATCTTAGGGGCTGAATTCTCTCAGCCCAGGCCAGGCTGGAGAATTGCCGGGCCGGGCGCGAATCGTGTGACGCCGCTCCAACGCCGTCCACAGATTCTCCGGAGAGCGGAGAATCGGCGCCACCATTGGCACCGGCGCGGTCAGCGCAGCGCCGGTCGGGGGCCGCTCTACGCACAGCCCACCCGGGATGGGCCGAGTGGCCGTACAAAAAATCCATGTCCCACTGGCGCCATCGACGTGTGGTCTTACCCGGTGGGGCCATACATCCGGGGGCAGCCTGGTTGGGGTGGGGGGGTGGGGATCCGACCCTCGGGGCGGTCCTCGCTGTGTCCCGGCCTGCGATCGGGGCCTACCGATCGGCGGGCCGGCATCTTGGGCTGGGGGTCTCTTTTGCTCCACGCCGGCCCCTGTAGCCCTATGCCACGTTGCGTCGGGGCTGGCGCGAAGAAGGAAGCCACCGCGTGCGCGCGCAACTGCACCAGTCGCACTGTGCATGCGCGCATTGGTGCCGGTTCAACTGCGCATGCGCAGACCCGCGGCGCCCATTTGACGCCGGCATCGACAGCTGGAGCGCCGTGGGTCACTCCAGTGCCATGCTGGCCCCCCTGTAGGGGTCAAAATCACTGCCCCTGAGGGCCTGTTGAAACCATAGTGAAACGCAACAGCATTTACAACAGCGTTAACACTTAGCCTCAGGATCAGAGAATCCCGCCCTAGGTGTGCACATCAATAATCTGTCCTGGTCCACCCACATTGACGCTCTGACCAAGAAAACACAACAGCGCCTGTACTTCCTCAGGAAATGAAGGAAATTCACCATGTGCACGTTGACTCTGACCAACTTTTACAAATGCACCATAGGAAGCATCCTATCTGGTTGCATTACAGCCTGCTAGGGCAACTGCTCGGCCCAAGACCGTAAGAAATTACAGAGAGTCATGAACACAGCCTAGTCCATCACACAGACTGCCTCACATCCATTCACTCTGTCTACACCTCACGATGCCTCGGGAAAGCGGGCAACATAATCAAAGTTCCCTCCCACCCACGTAATTTTCTCTTCCGACCTCTTCCATCAGGCAGGAGATACAAATGTCTGAGAACATCCACAAGCAGGTTCAAAAACAACTTCTTCCCCGCTGTTACCAGACGCCTTAATGACTCTCTTATGGACTGAACTGATCTCTTGACACATCTTCGCTACTAAAGTACTGCACTCCGTATGCTTCACCCAAAGTCTATGTCTATGTTTTAGGATTGTGTGTTTGTGTATATCCTATGTTTTTTCATGTATGGGACTATCTGTCTGGACTGTAGCAGAACAATACTTTTCACTGTATCTAGGCACACGTGACAATAAATCAAATCAATCAATCGACAATGACATTAAGGGATATGAAGACATTTTGGGAAGAATAGAGTTAAAAGAACAGCTGTGATTTGGTTAAATGGTAGAGCAGACATGAGCTGTCTGTCCTGCTCCTATATTCCTCTCTTTGACTTTATATCACTACTCATGACTATTAAGGACCTATGCTTACAGACCTTTTACTTGGTGTTTTCTCAGGCCATCTGCCTTTGCCACTTTGTGCTTCACCGCAAAGGCAACTACTAAGCTCTGGCGCCTTGAGCTCATTTAATGACAACTTGAAGGATTAGTGCAAAAGTTTGTATGTTAGTGGTTTCCTCTCTTGAGGCATTGGGGTGAATTCTCCGCTGGTGGGATTCCCTGTTCCACTGGCAGCATACCCCCAGCCTGCGGGTTTCCTGATGGTGTGGGATGTGGCTACAATGGAAAATTCCATTGTCCACAGTGGGAATGGAGAATCCTGTTGCCAGCGATGTCGCGCTGCCAAGAAACATGGGAATTGGGAGGCAGAGAACCCACCCGATTGTTTCTCTACATGAAAGAACGAAGGCAGTACGACCGTGGGAATACCGCCACCTGCAGTTTCCTTTCCAAATTACACATCAGTCCGTCTTGGAACTATGTCGCTGTTCGTTCGCTGTCACTAAGTCAAAATCTTGGAATTCGCTCCCCAACATAACTGTGAATGTATCCATACAATATGGACTGCAACTTTTCAAGAAGGTGGCTCACCACCATCTTCTCAAAGGCAGTTAAGGGTGGGCAATAAATGCTGGTCTTGATGGTGATGTTCACATCGCATGGTCGAACATAAACAAGACAACTTTAGAAAGCACTGTTATCCACGTCCTCCAAAAGAGGAAGGATGTTCAACCTAGTGAGTGTAGAGGAACAATGATTTATGTTGGGATAGTGCATGGCCAGGAGATCTTGGTGAACACATTCACTTCCTGATCTTGACATTATAAGTGTCAGAGGTTGCAGATTTGGGAGGTCCTGCCGAAGAATCTTTGGTGAGATTCAGCGATGATGGTAGAAGGAGTGGATGTGAGAGGTGATGGTTGGGCTGCTGATCAAATGAAATGAAATGAAAATCACTTATTGTCACGAGGAGGCTTCAAACGGAGTTACTGTGAAAAGCCCCTAGTCGCCATATTCCTGCGCCTGTTCGGGGAGGCTGGTACGGGAATTGAACCGTGCTGCTGGCCTGCCTTGGTCTGCTTTAAAAGCCAGCGATTTAGCCATGTGCTAAACTGCTTTGCCTTAGGATGGTGTCAACTCTTGTTGGCCCTTTTGCTTCCTCCTCTCCCTGTTGGCCCTTGGTGAGGTTACCAACAGAAAGGTGGTTGGCTTCATAATTATGGATGAATAATGGTGACTGTCAGCATGAAAGGCTGATGATTGGCATGCGTGCAGGTAACAGATTTCTGAAGTTTTCGTTGGCCCAAGGGCTGCATGTTTATTTGGCATATTCAGGAAGCAAGCAGCGAATGTGTTTTTAAACCTTCACTGTTTTTGCATTGATTGAGTACCACTTGCTGTTTAGATCGAGGTTGAGTGCATGCTGCTAATATGTGTGGTTTCCCACCATGGTGCGTTGTGGTCTCTGTGATAAGATTGATGTCTGGGATGTTAATTTGTGGCCTCACACTGCAATTGGCATAGTTTAAATTGCTAATTGGAAGTACTGTTCGTCCCTCCTCTGAATTTACCATAACATGTCAGGGGTATCACACTGGTTTTGAGATCATTAGCCGTTGAATGAGGGAGAGGCCAGAGAGAATATGTCATTCTGAATTTTGTTGAACATTCGAAAAAATCAGAATATTGAACTCTTTTATTTTGAAGTAGAGTGTATTTTTGCCACGTCATAATACTAGATGATAAATGTCCATTTGAGGTGAATAAGGGGCGCGATTCAGCCTATCCACCTAACCCGCACATCTTTGGACTGTGGGAGGAAACCGGAGCACCCGGAGGAAACCCACGCAGACTCAGGAGAACATACAAACTCCACACAGACAGTGATCTAAGGCTGGAATTGAACCCAGGTCCCTGGCGCTGTGAGGCAGCAGTGCTAACTATTATACCACCGTGCCATGGGTCAATAGGCATGGAACTGCCATAGCTAGGCCTAAAGGTCATGAGGGACCATGTGGGGTAGTTTGAAGGAGAGAATGTGGTATAGGTGGCATGAGGTGGCATGCATTGGACATGGGAAGTGCATAGAGGGTGACATGGTGTGAAGGGGTGAAGGTTGAAGGGCTTTTTTTGTAACTTTAACTGGGACACTGTCACACAGCACAGTATCTGTCATGTACGTCCATACCCGGCAGGTCCTGTGGCTGCCTGTAATCTTCTTGTCGGGCTGGCTGACCTGACTCTGACCTGCTGTGGACGGAGCATCAATTGAAATTCCTATCACTGAGTGTGATAAAATATTTGAATGAAAGGCTGATACATGGGATTAAGATACATGTTAGTCATGATCTTATTCAATGAGGCGAAAGGGCTGAATGACATACTCTTATAAATTGAGGCAGGATCAATACATGCGGCATGAGGGTCTGGCCGAGCGATGAGCTCTTCTTTCAAGGCCAGGGGTGATTTTGGTTTCCAGTTCACGTTTAGATACTCAGACTTGGATTCCTCCTGAAGAAATCAGTGGCTGGACTGCATGTTGGGATGTAAATTCTTTCAGTGTATGTCTGGCACCAAAAGCAGTCATGCTGACAAGAAGCAAAAGATCAGGATAAGGGAGGTCCAAGATTCCCTTGTGGGGATTAGGGAGCACTCCCCCTGCCCCTGACCTACAAAGAAACCTAAAGAAGCCTTTTCACCTGACCACGCTGATCCAATTTCTGATCCAATTCTTGCCAGGTCCTGGCAGGTAACCACCCTTTCATGCTCAGCCCCCTCACCATATGAACCCTGCTCAATGGGCAGATTTAAAATCGAGACCTGTGCTAATGTTTTCTCAAAGGATCCCTTTCCAGTTGTGTGTTCATATATACAGGTCTCCCAAAAAAGGTGCTGATATTTCCTGTCCACCTGGGAATACATTAATATTTGTAGACCAAACCCTTACAAGGTGTTTGTTAATACTTGTAAGTGCCCTCCCCACTCCAGTTGCATGTTAATATTTATAGACAACTGCCCCAGCTATGGGTTCATATTTTTCGACCCCTAGCTCTGAATAATGATAACATTTATTGCAGTATAAAGGTCTGGCACATAAAGGGTTAACATGGGACTGAGTACAGTACTGTCCACACAGTGATGTCAGAGAGCGTGAACCGCACCTAGGAGTCAGTATAGTGTCGGACAAAGCCGTGTGCAAAAGCAAGCATGGAGTCAACTCCTCGTTTGGACTGTTAGTGTACCCCTGTATATAGTTTCTTGAAGTTAATAAATGCTTACTGTTAAACTAGCAACACCTATAGAACTAGGCCAACACTTTGCAACATTTATAACTGCCTGTGGTTTAGGTTGTGTAATGGGCAATTTTAATACTTATTATTGAATAACTGCTTAATAGTGTGATTAACTAAAGCTGCAGGTGTGTGTGTGTGTGTGTGTGCAAGGTTAGAGAGAGAGAGAGAGAGAGAGAAACTGATATGCCAGCTATATGAAGGACGAGATAGTAAAGCCAGGAGAAAAACAACTCCTTATATGGAATGGAGAAATACTAGTAAGAAGAGAAAGCCAGCCATTGTCTACATGAATGCCTGTGTTTAACCTGCTTATCTTTTGAATGTATAAAGACTGAAGGTTGCGGCGCTCGACGCGCTTTCCTCTCTCTCCTGTGGTTAGAGGAACGTGTCCTCTGCAGAGTTAAGAAATAAACGAA
Organism: Scyliorhinus canicula; assembly: GCF_902713615.1. Classification (NCBI taxonomy): domain Eukaryota; kingdom Metazoa; phylum Chordata; class Chondrichthyes; order Carcharhiniformes; family Scyliorhinidae; genus Scyliorhinus; species Scyliorhinus canicula. The sequence goes on along the minus strand of NC_052148.1, from coordinate 27,947,420 downwards.
CTTGCTCTTATTCATGACTGATTGTTTCTGAGTTTTCCTTTTTCCCACCACAGTTGTTAATATCCCCCAGATAGGAAGGTCAGCAAAGTTTCCTTACAGAGAGAAAGTTATAGGGGGAATTAGCAGAGCCATTTGTGATGAAAAGGTTTTGAAAGACTAAATAAGGATAAACTGGTTCTACTAGCAGAAGGTTTGGTAGCCAGAAAGTTTAAATTTGAAGCAATTGGAAAACGAGGCAGAGGTGAGCTGTGAAGAATATTTTCTTTACACAGTGATAATGATCTGGAATGATCTGAAGTGGTGGTGGAAGCAGATTCGAAGATAGCTTTCAAAAGTGAATTGGACAATTTCATGAAAGGCAGAAAATTGCAGGTCTCTGAGGTAAAAGTGCAGGCTAGCTTTAACAATGATGGGCTGAATGGCTTCTCTCAGAGCTGTCAGGTTCTATGATGCTATTGCTTGCCGCAATCCACAGAAGACTATTTCCCTTTGTTTGTGAAGCTTTGACAAGTTAGAAGAATGCAATTGTTCCTCGCTTATTATCAATCTTTTGCAAAATCAATCGCTGTGTTTTGATTTTCAGAATCTATTCTTATAAATGTGTGTATTCAACAAAGGGGACTCAGCAATAAAAGGCTTTGTCTCACACATAATAAAGTGTGCCTGACATTAATACATGCTCCACATACTACACATTCAGTGTAAATTGATAATTTTATACCACTTCAGCATATTTCAAGAATTACCTCAATAAACGCACAAAGCGACTGCCACCAGCCCATCATCTTTTGTTTGTCGGGAATTTTAGACAATTGTTGGTATTTCCACAAGGGCATTTCATTGCAGCTCCTCATATTTTTTACACACCAGCAGCACAATGTGCCAGTGAAATAATAGCTTGGACTATGAACCACATTCCCAATGTGGAATTGAACATTGATCATCAAAAAAAAAACCATGAACAGTGAGTTGGGTGGGAGAAAGAGTCCGAGAAACTTGCCTGGTTTAGGATGCATAATAGCATCGACAAATATTCGGGAAAATAAATGTATTTCCATTGGAGGGAAATAGGGAAGAAGTGGGGAGCTGATCCAACACTTTGAACAGGAGAAGGTTCAAGGATGGTTTGTGGAGGTTGTCAATCACAGACCACGACTAGAAAGCTATGAATGGCTTGGAGCTAATGGATCTGTGAGAACCTGACGCAGTTGCTCTCATTCCTTCCAAGAATGGACACGTCGAATTTAAGGTTAAGTGTTTCAGCTGTGATTCCTCTTATTGCTCCTAACTGGACTGCACTCCAACTTCCAGACAGAGGTCTCCTTTCTGTGGGGGGTGGGGGGGTCTGTTTGTGGGAGGTTCGGATGCCTTTAGGCAGGTCCTCCTTATAGGGATCCCAGGGGGACTCCCATTTACAAGAGGCCCTGTGGGGGTCCCCCTATTAAAGAGGCCCCTGTGGGCGGGCTCCCTATTGCAGAGATCCCTGTGTGGGTCTCCCAGGCAATCTGGGGGGTGGGGGGCTGCTGTACAGTGCGAGGTTGGGGGGTTGTTTCGGGGCTCATTTGCAGTGAGGGGAGGATTAGGGGCAGATGTGCGGTCCTGAGGGGGTGTGGCCGCTCCTTATGATGGCGGCCCGATAGCGGGATTCCCTGGGAATCCCTCCTATTGCATGCAGAAAATTGCATAGTGTGGAACACTAAATTGCACACGTGTTTATACTCCCAATGGGATCGTAAACTGGGTGGAACTTAGCTCTGGTGGGAGAACATAGGGGAGGATTCTCTGTCTAGTGACTCTGGAATCACGAGGCATGATTGGGTGGAGAATCCCACATCAGTCGAAAATTGAGGCCGGCGGGAGGCGCCCGTCCGAATTCCATGCTACGGTGCCTTGACAGTGTTGTGAATGCTTTCTACGCCGCATGTACAGTGAACAAAGAACACAGAACAAAAAACTATCGTCCCTGCTTCCACCACCTCCTCCAGCAGTGGGTTCCAGGCACCCACTACCCTCTGTGTAAAAAACTTGCCTCGTACATCTCCTCTAAACCTTGTCCCTTGCACCTTAAACCTATGCCCCTGGTAATTGACCCGCTGTTGGCATATCATTAACGGGCCCGTCCTGGTATTCTTTGGGGCTACCATGATGCTCAATCTCCGCCAGGAGCAATTACCGACGGTGAGGTTCATTGTGGTTTTAAAAATCGGGAAACTTTGGCGGTGGGAAGGAGGCTCTCCATCAGGCCTCGTGTGTTCTGGCAACGTCTATCGTTCTAGGGCTTGATGGCCCGGGCATGCCAGCGAAGGTTTGGGCATATTTGCTGGATCATGGCACACCTGGCACCACAAGGGTATGGAGATGATAAGATGAACGTTTTCGCTATGGGGTCCTTCCAGGCTCCGAGTGCGGACCTGTCAGGGATCTCAAAGACCTCAATGCAAATCGTATCCGCGCGGAAACGGAGGCCCTATATGAAAATGAAAAATGAAATGAAAATCGCTTATTGTCACGAGTAGGCTTCAATGAAGTTACTGCGAAAAGCCCCTAGTCGCCACATTCCGGCGCCTGTCCGGGGAGGCTGGTACGGGAATCAAACCGTGCTGCTGGCCTGCCTTGGTCTGCTTTAAAAGCCAGTGATTTAGCCCTGTGAGCTAAACCAGCCCGATGGGTACAGTATATCAGCTTCAATGTGGACCGAGCCCACCAGAATGCCTGTGCAGAGAGTTTCTCTGCCATTACTATGATGCCCCAGGTTCAGGGGGTGACTGACGGGACACATGCCCTCCTATGAGCACCGACGCATGAGGGGGTGGCCTTCACGAACCAAAAGGGGTTCCACTCAATGAACATGCAGCTGGCATGTGACCATGAGCTGCACAACCTGCACATCTGCGCCCAATAAGGGCAGCACAGTACCACAGTGGTTAGCACAGTTGCTTCACAGCTCCAGGGTCCCCGGTTCGATTCCCGGCTTGGGTCATTGTCTGTGCGGAGTCTGCACGTTTTCCCCATGTCTGCGTGGGTTGCCTCCGGGTGCTCTGGTTTCCTCCCATAGTCCAAAGAAGTGCAGGTTATGCGGATTGGTCATGCTAAATTGCCCTTAGTGTCCACAATATGCTGTTAGTTAATTTGGACATTCTGAATTCTCCCTCTGTGTACCCGAACAGGTGCCGGAATGTGGCGACTAGGGACTTTTCACAGTAATGGCACGGGTGACAATAAAAGATTATTATTATTTTTATTAAAAAGGGGTTGGCTGGGGTTTTTAGGTTGTGGGGGTGGGTTGGAGGTGCGGATTTAAATGGGGTGCTCTTTCCAGGGGTGGTGCAGACTCGATGGGCCGAATGGCCTCCTTCTGCACTGTAAATTCTATGATTCTATAATTTTATGATAATACCCGGACAGTGTGCAGAAGGCCTTCATCCTGGCACACTCGATGGTTCCTGACACCTTCAAGACGCACTCCAGGTGAGGGATTGGTTCTTGGCGAATGCGTTATCTGCTGGGGTCATGGTTGATGATGCCTATCCGGAGGCCACAGACCAACGCGAAACTCCTGACAACAACTCTCAATCCGCAACTAGGGCCATGATCGAGCGGTGCATCAGCATCCTGAAGATGCGATTCAGGTGCCTGGACCACTCTCCAGTATAACGCTAGAAGGATATCCCACATTGTGGTGGTCTGCTGCATCCTGCACAGCATGGCGCAGCAGAGAGACAAGTTGCTGGAGGAGGGGGATGAACGGCAGGCCTCGCCCGGCGAGAAGGATATGGGACAGGGTCAGAATTGGAAGAGAATGGGGTCCGGGCAGGCACAGGAGGCCACACAATGTGTGCGCCTGGGCCGCCGCGCATGGATTGCTCTAATCACCTCCAGGTTCATCGACTAGGGGGCCTGGCCGACGGCGGCACGAATGTCCCGTCCCATCCACACAGCCTCCCCTTATCCCCCCCTTATATTAGGGGCTGGTTTAGCTCACTCAGCTAAATCGCTGGCTTTGAAAGTAGGCCAAGCAAGCCAGCAGCACGGTTCGATTCCCGTACCAGCCTCCCCAAACAGGCGCTGGAATGTGGCGACTAGGGGCTTTTTACAGTAACTTAATTGAAGACTACTTGTGACAATAAGTGATTTTCATTTTCATTTCATTATCCTCCAGCTGAACACCCCTCCCATGTCCACCCCCGTACACCAACCGCCCCCGGTAACTACAACCCTGTCTGTCATTCCTAACTGATTCACAATGGGGTGCGGGCCCTGAGTTGGCAGTAACAGCGGGTCTGGTCCATGGGATGGAGAATGCTGATGACCCGCTCGGCGATGAGTTCTGATGCTCCACATTGTTTGACAATGTCTGACTCCTGCTCATGGAAGCACCTTCCACCATCCAGACGGTGATCCCTGTGTGCGAGCTGGCCATTCCATCACACAATCCCACCAAACCCTTGGGGTGGCAGAGGTGAGGACAGGGGGGTGGAGGGGGAGCAAGTTTGGGGGAGAGAGGGTTGGGGCCGGGTACCAGGGCGGTGAGCGGCGGATGACCTGGGGGCCCTGCCCGTTGCCCAACTCTAACATTCGTCTTTCATCCCCACCCTTTGCCGTCAGCCCATCCCTCACACCCTTCTGACAGAGCACCGAGGCAGGTTGGAACATGTGTGAACAGGTGTTTATTGTGAACAGGTGAACATGTTCTATAGGGTATGTGCCCTAGCCCCTAACACTATTCCGTGTGCTGCACCCGTGCCAACTTAACTGGTGTCTAACTATCTCGCCTTCTGGGTCCCAATGCCAAGTTTAGCTGTATCCCCAGGTACATCAAGGGTGGAGGTGGCCTGCAGTGATTACTGCCCTTTGACTTGTGTCCCCTTTGGCCCCTTCCTCTGAAGCGACCAGGTCTGTATGGGTCCAGCAGTCACTCAGGTGTCCCAGGTGCCGTGATGCCACCCTGTTCTGCCCGCTGCCCATCGGAGCTGCCAGGGATAGGAAGGGGGAGTCTGAGGCATCGTGGTGTTCTGGCACCCCCCCCTGTGGGAATCACTGGCAGGGGCACCATCACCTCCTCCACCCTCATGGTGCCCAATGACCCCCCCAACAACTCCTAGGGAAAAGGGTGTGATTGGAGCAGGCTCCGGGGGCTCCCCCGCCACTTGGCGCTGCCAGTCCTGAAGGCCCTCATCTCAATCAGCGTCTCAATGCTCGTGACCGTGGAGCACAGGGACTGGGCCACCTCCCGCTGGGAATGTGCGACTTCCCTCTGTGTCTGGCTCAGTCAGCCAGTGCCGGCGCTATCCCGTAAACACCCACAGATATGACCCATTGTGACTGAGTCAAGCTCTGGAGCACCATTGAAATATCCAGGTGGCCCTTTTCCATGGCTGGCTGTCCTGTGCCTCGACCACTGCCCGCACAGAGTACCCCAGGCCTTGGGCATCCTGACCCATGGCCGAAACCTTTGCCCCAAAGCCTCCACTATGGACGCCACCCGTGCCATGTTGACCTGAGTGGCATGCATGGTTGGCACCGCCTCCTGCCCCTGCAGGTGGTTAGACTCCTCCAACTGCACGGAGGAGTGGAGTGGTTGCTGACAATCCCTCATGTAGTCCCCGGCTCTGTGTCTGCATCTCCAGCATCGATGGGACCGCCCTTTCCAGAAGCCCAAGGTCCGTCAGGGTGGAAGCTAGTCCTTGGGGTCGGGACACTCTCTGACCGTCCGCCCCCTCGGGGGTTCCTACCACCACATGATGTACCGCTCTATGTGTGTGGTGCGCACCAGATAGCGCCTCAGGAGACTCTTCAATAACATGCTGACCGAGGTGAGTGTCTGTGATGGTGGAGGGTGTTGGAGACAATGTCAGTGTCGGCCCCAGACTGGTGCTCTGCAGGTGTCTCGGGCTGGCATTTGTGGGCTAGCCTCGATGTCTGGTGCCGTCTCGTTGCACAATGTGTCTTGGGGTTATGGCTGGGGGCAGGGGACCCCGGAAGGACCCGCCTCATCGCCAGCTGATCCTGCAAAACACACAACATGATGCATGGTTGGATCGCGGGTGGAGGGGTGGTGTGGGGCAGGCGGGGAGGTGGGGTGGGGTGGGGAAGATGGGGTGGTGGTGTGATGTGGGGGAGTTGGTGTGGTGTGGGGGAGATGGGGTGGTCTGGGGGAGGTGGTGTGGAGGTGGTGGGGTGGTGTGGGGGTAGTGGGTGGTGTAAGGGAGGTGGTGGGGTGGGGTGGGGTAGTGGGGTGGTGCGGCGGAGGTGGGATGATGTGGGGGTAGTGGGTGGTGTGTGGGGAGGTGGTGTGCTGTGGTGGAGGTGGGGTGGTGTGGGGATAGTGGGTGGTGTGTGGGGAGGTGGTGTGCTGTGGTGGAGATGGGGTGGTGTGGGGCAGATGGAATGGTCTGGGAGAGGTGGTGTGGAGGTGGTGGGGTGGTGTGGGGGTAGTGGGTGGTGTAAGGGAGGTGGTGGGGTGGGGTGGGGTAGTGGGGTGGTGTGGCGGAGGTGGGATGATGTGGGGGTAGTGGGTGGTGTGTGGGGAGGTGGTGTGCTGTGGTGGAGGTGGGGTGGTGTGGGGGAGGTGGGGTAGGGTGGGGGTAGTGGGAGGTGTGGAGGAGGTGGTGTGGTGTGTGGGAGGTGGTGTGGTGTGGGGCAGATGGGGTGGTGTGGGGGAGCTTGGGTAGGATGGGGGTAGTGGGTGGTGTGGGGGAGGTGGTGGGGTGGGTGGGGTAATGGGTGGGGTGGGGAGGGGTGGTGGGGTGGGGTCGGGTAGTGGGTGGGGTGGGGTAGTTGGTGGGGTGGGGTGGGGGTAGTGGGTGCTGTGGAGCTGGTGGGGTGGTGTGGGGGTAGTGGGTGGTGTGGGGGTAGTGGGTGGTGTGGGGGAGGTGGGGTGGTGTGGGGGTAGTGGGTGGGGTTGGGTGGGGTGGGGAGGTGGTGTGGTGTGGGAGTGGTGGGTGGGGTGAAGTTGGGGTGGTGTAGGGGAGGTGGGTCTATTGTATGGTGTGGGGGTAGTGGGGTGGTGTGGTGAGGTAGGGGTGGTGGTGTGGTGTAGGGTGGTGTGGGGCTAGTGGGATGATGTGGGGGAGGTGGGGTGGTGTGGGGGTGGTTGTGTGCTGTGGGGCTGGCGGGGTGATGTGGGGGAGGTGGGTAGGTGGGGTGGGGTGGGGATTGTGCCACACATGCCATTGAGACATCAGAACTTTGCGGGGTTCACTTAATTCTGACCGCCGCCTCAGCGACTGCCCTTTCTCCGGGCCCACTGACCAGCTCCAGTGCCCGCTGCTCCGCAACGGTGAGGGCCCGCAGGTCCAGCGTGCCCGCCCAGTCTACTATCTCTCCCTACAGTTGTGGCCATGACAGATAGTGTGGGTGCTGACATTTAGTGCAGGGTGCGGTACGAGCAGACTGCTGGTGTGTGGGGTTTGGTCACTCTCTGGGTTGAGGGGGGGCAGTGGTTCTGGCTATGAGAGTCAGAGGTTGGTGACAGGGGCACGGCACTAGCTACTCACCCTGGCCGCCCTGAGGTGGTCATGCAGCTTTTGTTGGCACTGGTGAACGGGGTGAGGGGGCAGGCAGGGGTGTGCAGAGCGCAGCCTGATGTGACCATCAATTCACTCGAGACACGATAGGAAGTAAACTGTGGTTTTAATAGACTTACAACCGAGCCTGCCTGCGACCAGAAGAACTGAAGGCAGACTCACAAGGCTGCAGCACTTTATACTTCTGGTAGTGGGAGGGGCCATGGGCGGAGCCAAGGGTGGAGCCCTGTACAAGCTCCTCATCTCCCCCTATGGGCAGAGCCGCGCAACAGCTCACAGACAGAGCCCACAAGGACACACAATGCTATACAGTGTGAATTAAGCAATATACATTCACCACATTCACCCCCTGTAAAAAAAATCATGTCCGGCGGGGGTGACGGGTCTCCAGAATTGAGCCAGTCTGGCGGCCGAATCGTCTGCTGGGATCGGCGGAGCACTGGGGTTGCAGCCTCTTTGGATGGCTGAGTGATGACGGGCGGTGTGGATCTGAGGGTGGACTCCGGGGGTGGTTCGTTCAGAGCTTCATTCCTGACCAGTGCGACAGGCGAAGGGGGGGTGGGGGGTGCAGGAAAGCTGTAGGCGTGGTACGCAGGGCGTGGAGAGTCGGGTGGGGTGTAGTGTGAGGGGTACCTCGGCGGTGGTGGTGGTGGTGGGGGATCATGCAGGCGCCAGGTCCCGGAGGGAAACGGTGTCCTGACGGCCGTCGGGGTGTTCTCTAAAGGCGTAGTGTGGGTTTGACTGTAGCAGTAGTACCCTTTCTACTAGTGGGTCCGTTTTATGTGTCCGGACGTGCTTCCAGAAGAGAACCGGGCCCGATGTCCTCAACCAAGATGGGAGTGAAGCCCCCATGCTAGTGCCCCTAGGGAAACAAATAATAATTTGTGAGGGGTCTGGTTAGTGGCAGTGCATAGGAGGGACCTAATTGCATGGAGCGCGTCGGGGAGGACCTCCTGCCAGTGGGAGGTCGGGAGATTCCTGGACCGTAGGGTCAGTAGGATGGTCTTCCATACCGTCGCGTTCTCCCTCTCCACCTGCCCGTTCCCCCTGGGGTTATAGCTGGTAGTCCTGCTCGAGGCGATGCCCTTGTCGAGCAGGTACTGACGCAGCTCGTCGCTCATGAAGGACAAACCCCTATCGCTGTGTACGTAACTGGGGAAGCGGAACAGGGTGAAGACACTGTGCAGGGCTCTGATGACTGTATGGGATGTCATATCGGGGCATGGGATAGCAAACGGAAAATGGGAGAATTCGTCTATGACATTGAGGAAGTACACATTTCGATTGGTCGAGGGGAGTGGCCCTTTGAAATCGATGCTCAGGCTTTCAAAGGGCTGGGAAGCCTTTACCAAGTGGACCTTGTCTGGTCTATAGAAGTGCACTCCGCGCAGATCGGGCAATCCCTGGTGATGGCTTTTACCTCCTCGGTGGAGAAAGGCAGACTTCGGGCTTTGATGTAGTGGGCGTGCCGGGTGACCCCCGGGTGGCAGAGGTCATTGTGGATAGCCTGTAATCGGTCGTCTTGCGCGCTGGCGCATGTGCCGCGGGACAGGGCATCTGGGGGCTCGTTGAGCTTCTCCGGCCGATATATGATGTCATAATTATAGGTGGAGAGTTCGATCCTCCACCTCAAGATTTTATCGTTTTTTATTTTACCCCGTTGCGAGTTGTCGAACATGAAGGCAACCGATCTCTGGTCGGTGATGAGGGTGAACCTCCTACCTGCGAGGTAGTGCCTCCAGTGCCGTATGGCTCCCACAATGGCTTGAGCTTTTTTGACTGAGGTGTGGCGAAGTTCCGAAGTGGAGAAGGTTCGGGAGAAGAAAGCTACTGGCCTCCCTGCCTGGTTCAGAGTGGCGGCGAGAGCGACCTCTGAGGCATCGCTCTCCACCTGAAAGGGGACGGATTCATCCACCGCCAGCATGGCGGCTTTGGCGATGTCCTCCTTGATGCAGTTGAAGGCCTGGTGGGCCTCTGCTGACAGTGGGAAGAGTGTGGTCTTAAATAGTGGGCGGGCTTTGTCCGCATACTGGGGGACCCACTGGGTGTAATAAGAGAAGAATCCCAGGCACCTCTTAAGGGCCCTGGGACATTGAGGGAGAGGACGTTGTAAGAGGGTGCGCATACGGTCCGGGTCGGGGCCCAGGACTCCGTTTTCCACGACATAGCCGAGGATGGCTAGTCTGGTTGTGCGGAAAACACATTTCTTCTTATTGTCTGTGAGGTTGAGTTTCTGGACGGTTTGGAGAAATCGGTGGAGATTGGCATCGTGGTCCTGCTGGTCATGGCCGCAGATGGTGACGTTATCCAGGTACGGAAACGTGGCCTGCAGCCCGTACTGGTCCACCATTCGGTCCATCGCTCGTTGGAAAACCAAAACTCCATTCGTGACGCCAAAGGGAACCCGGAGGAAATGTAAGAGGCGGCCATCTGCCTCGAACGCCGTGTAGTGGCGATTCTCCGGGCGGATTGGGAGCTGGTGGTATGCAGACTTCAGATCCACCGTGGATAATATGCGGTACTGGGCGATCTGGTTGACCATGTCTGTAATTCTGGGGAGGGGATACGCATCAAGGTGCGTGAACCGGTTAATGGTTTGGCTGTAATCAACCACCATCCGGAACCTTTCCCCGGTCTTGACGACCACCACTCGAACTCTCCAGGGGCTATTACTGGCTTCTATGAGTCCGTCACATCGGAGCCACCTGCTGTGAGTGACTACGGGTTTCCAGTTAGCCGGGAGATTAGCGAGGAGTGGAGGGGGGTCGATTTTTAGAGTCGCTAAGCTGCATATCGTGAGAGGAGGTAGGGGTCCGCCGAAACTGAGTGTGAGGCTTCTAAGATTGCACTGAAAATAAGAGTGGGGCGCAGAGGTCTGGGAATACGTACAGCTGCAAATTAGAGTAGCTGGTGCCCTGTATTGTTAGGGTCGCAACGGTGCGCCCTTGTATTTGGACTGAGTGCGAACCCGAGACGAGGGAGATAGTTTGCCGTGCAGGGAAGATAGGGAGTGAACAGCGTCTTATCAGGTCTGGATGCACAAAGATCCCGGTGCTCCCGGAGTCGAAGAGGCACGGTTTCTTGTATCAGTTGACCTGAACGGACATCATCGAGCTCCTGAGGTGCTTCGGATGCGACTGGTCCAAAGTGACTGCGTTGAGTTGTGGTTAGTCGGTGGCTCGATCAGCAGTGCTGGAGTGGCCCCGTGATCACTGTCCGCGGAGGTCGTAGTCGTCGAGATGAACATCGGGTGATGGCCAAGATGGCGGCCCCCGTTGATCGCACGTGGCGAGCGATGAAGAAGATGGCGTCCAAGATGGCCGCCCCCGTGGATTGCACGTGGCGGGCGGCGAGGAAGATGGCGCCCAAGATGGCTGCCCCCATGACTCGCACATGGCCGGCCGCGTGGGAGAAGATTGCCAAGATGGCGGCCCCCATGAGTCGCACTTGTCGGGTGGAGGCGGAGTCGGCAGACATGCTGCAACATTACGGGGTCTGCGGGCCTGCGAGTTGGGGTCACGATTGCTCTGGGCAGCAGGAGAGTTAGAGGGTTTTGATTTAGACAGGCATACCTTAGCACAATGTCCTTATCGACCGCAGCTGCTGCAAGTCGCGTTGCGGGCTGGGCAGTGCTGCCGTGGTTGTTGGGGCTGACCGCAAAAATGGCACGCTGGCGCTCCATAGTGGGTGGGTGGCCGCGCGGCGCAGGCCTGGGGCAGTCGCTGGTTGGGGGTCCACGATGGGGTTGTGTGGTCTGCGGGGAATGAGTTCAGACTTTGAAACGCAACCTCCATTGAGGTTGCTAGCGCAACCGTGTCCTCCAAGTTCCGGGCCCCTTTTTCGAGGAGGCGCTGGCGCACATAGTTAGACCCCTGCAACGTACACATCACGGACAGCGAGTTCCATATGCTGGGAGGCAGTTACAGCCTGAAAGTTACATTACCGTGCAAGGGCTTTTAGACCGCGCAGGTAGTCCTCTAGCGACTCTGCGGGGTGCTGGCGACGGGTAGCAAAAATATGCCGCGCGTAGACTCCGTTTACAGGTGGCACGTATAGTCGGTCAAGCATAGCGAGGGCCTCGGTGTACGAGTCGGTACTGTTGAGTTGCGTAGAGGTGCGATGGCTCACCCGTGCGTGCAGTAGACTGAGTTTCTGCTCATCTGTAGTAGCGGAGGTAGTCGACACGGCCAGGTAGACCTTGAAGCACCGAAGCCAGTGTAGAAAGATTTCCTTCGCTTCTGCAGCCTGCAGGTCGAGTTCTAGTCGATCAGGTTTGAGGGCTGATTCCATAGTGGTTTTCTTAAGACTATTAAATTGATGTGACCATCAATTCACTCGAGACACGAGAGGAAGTAAACCATGGCTTTAATAGACTTACAACTGAGCCTGCCTGCGACCAGAAGAACTGAGGGCAGACTCACAAGGCTGCAGCACTTTACACTTCCGGTAGTGGGAGGGGCCATGACCGGGGCCATGGGCGGAGTCAAGGGTGGAGCCCTGTACAAGCTCCTCATCTCCCCCTGTGGGCAGAGCCGCGCAATGGCTCACAGACAGAGCCCACAAGGACAGTGTGAATTAAGCAATATACATTCACCACACAGCCCGAACAGCGGATGCATGGACTGTAGCCCTTTCCATGCCCCCCGGAACACTGACCCGGTAAGGACGAATGGCCCACCATGATACCATCAGCTAGTCCACCCAGCAGGAACACCGGCCAGCACCAAGCTCCGACTGCCCGCTGTGTGCTTGCCATCTTGCCGCAGACAGGCTCGGCATAGTGGTTCCATGGCAAACTACAGCTATGGTCCCAATGGGTGCCCAGTCCTCTCTCCCAGCCTCTTACTTGGACACTGCCCGCACACATGCCACCAAGCATGGCGCTGGTCAGTGGTACTACCAGGTGGCACCCTGCTGGTGGGGTAGCATGTGGCCCACCCGAGGAGGATACCCATGGTAGACCCCACAGGTGGGTGTGGAACTGCAGCCGCAGAGTGTAATGCTGGCAGGGCTGGGTGGCGGGGTAGAAGGCCCCAGTGATGCGCACCGGCGGGGCCAGCAGTGCAGTGCAGGGGGAAGAGTGTCTGGGAGTTTGGGCTCAGATCGGGAGGAGAGAGGGGGACATGTGGGAACATGTTGGACCAGGTAGGACATGGGAGTACTAACTATGCGAACATGTCTGCCCCATTAGCACCTGCAGAAAATGGATTATGGAATACAGCTGAGTATGGTTGGCATCTGCCTGGTTGCTGCAACTCTGGCGGGAGCACTGAGGCTGTATGAGCAGATTAGGAGCGCGCCCCAGAGGAGCATGAGCCAGCCAATGACGATGGAAAGCAGGTCACCCAACAGGCCAAGGAGGGGAGGAGGAAGGAAGCGTCACATTAGGCTTCGTGTATACTGGTACCGCCTGTCATACAAGGACCTGCCGAACGGTCGTACCGCTGCCAACTGCAGCTGAGCAGGGAGATCGGGCAACATCTGTGCCAGATCATGGCGCATCTGGAACTGCTGGGATATGGCGGAGGACACCTGCTCCCAGTGGCCATCAAGGTGACAGTCGCACTGAACCTTCAAGCCACGGGGTCCTTCCAGACCACCAGTGGAGTCCTTCCTGGGATCGCCCAGACCTCTGTGTACAGGTGCAGCCATGCCGTAAGAGATGCCCTGTATGCTCGAGTCGCACAATACGTGGACCGAGCCCACCAGGGAGTGACTCACATGCCATAGGGACATTGCAACGCTTTGGGGGCTCACTTGGTTGTCCCATTCAGAACTCCGCCTCTGTGACTGCCCGCCTTCCCACCCCACCGACCAGGTCCAATGCCCTCTGCTCTGCGATGGTGCGGGGCCCTAGGTCCAGCGAGCCCCCTCTGGTCTTTTCTCTCTGCCGTTGTTGGCTGCCTTCTCTTGCGGGGACAGGTTAATGCACAGTGTGAGACACTCGGGCGGGGTAACATGGGGCGTCAGTAGCCGGTGGGATATGTGTATGGGGAACCCGGCCATGGCGGGCGTAACGGTGTTGGCATATGTGTAGGGTGGGGTGCAAAGGGTCTGCCACTGGGTGAGGTGCGGTCACCCTCTGAGGGGTGCAAAGGGGCTGAGAGGTGTGGGGTGGGGGAGTGTGGGACGCGGGAGGTGCCCGGAGCATGGAGGTGGTGACTCGCCATGCCTGGCCTGGGGGGCTTGCCCGTCCTAATCCAGCACTGCCTACCGGTCTGCCTAGTGGGGACTGGATGTGAGTGGGGGGGAGGGGGAGTGAGAGGAGTCGGGTGGGAGTGTGTGGGATAGGGGTGTTGCTGGGGGCTCAGCCGGGTCAGCCTGAGGAGGCCACGCAGCTTTTACCTGCACTGCTGCCCGGTCCTCGCAATGGGACCCATGGCACTCACAGCCTCTGCCGCCAGCAGCCAGGGCCTGTTGACGTTGGCGGGTCACAGACTCCAACCCACCCCGGGTAATAGGGTGTTCCGCGCTCCTCCACAACATCCAGCAGTGTGTCGGGCTCTGCATCTGCGAATCTCGGGGCCGCACTCTGGGATGGCATCTTCTGGAATGAGAGTGTGTGGAGAGTGAAGTGTTTATGTGCAGCTCCAGCTTGTCAGCTCTCCAGTGCCAACCCCGACCATATTGAATCCAACGGCAGTATCAATTGGACTTGCACTAGTTTCACGGAGCACGAATGCTGGCCCATGAGCACGGTGTGAATGGCTCAGGGACCGACACCGCCATCGGGACCGAGAACACCCGCCATTTAATCCTGGCATCGGAACTTAGTCTCTGAAACGGAGAATCCGGCCCAACGTGTGAGGAACCCGAACAGTAACCCAACTACAATGGTCTCTCCATAATCCCAACGGTGGAAGAAGTTTAGTAACCTCATTTGGCCAACAAACAGAAAATCATTTTCAAATGCATGTTAGCTGCCATCAGAAAATGAGCGTGGGCGGTTTGAATTATTGTAAAGACTTACAGCTGGATTCTCCTAAAAATGGGACTATGTCCCCACGATGGCGTACAAACGCTGGCGTTTCACTCCGGAGTTTCCTATAAAAGAGATAAGCCAATTCACTCACCTGCAGGGGGCGAGCAGGGTCCCAGAGTGATTTACGCAGCTTTAGCTGTGGACATGGGCCCCAGCACTTCCGGTTTATGAGTCCATGCATGCGCAAGGCGGCGGCCTTCAGCGGCCGCGCCGAGCACCATGGCGGACTCGGACCGTAGAGGCAGCTGCAAGATGTCGCCCCCCCCCCCCCTCCCCGATCAGTGGCGCGCCTGAAGATCCAACCGGCCCGCTATGTCCCCCAGCCGCCCATAAGGCCCCTCCCTGGTTAAAAGCAAATTACTGCGGATGCTGGAATCTGAAACGAAAGAGAAAATTCTGGGAAATCTCAGCAGTTCTGGCAGCATCTGTAGGGAGAGAAAAGAGCTAACGTTTCAAATCCGATGACTCTTTGTCAAAGATTCCCCTCCCCGGTGCCCGATCCCCCCTCCCCCCCCAGAAGGGTGGCCACGGACTGAGTCCACAGCCGCCACGCAAGCTTCCTGACCGACGATAAGTGGTTAGAACCACGCCGACGGGAACTGGGCCGGTTGGGAGCGGAGGATCGCTGGGCGCGCCTCTGGTAATGGCCCCACAGCCGCGCGGAGTACACCGCGAACACACCGATTCTCGGGTGTTGGAGAACTGCCGGACTGGTGCCGGGCCCGATCTCGGCGTGAAATTGGATTCTCCGCCCCCGCGCCAAACGCGATTTCGGGGCGGGGCTACGGAGAATTCAGCCCATTGGTTCAGCCACATCTTTCCGCCAAGGAGACCTACCTTTCGAGGTGATGGGCAGACACTTGGGGGTAATATGTCTCTTGTGGAGTTAGGGCTAGATGATAAACACTGCCTTGCTGGTGTTGTTCTTATTACACGAGGAAATTACAAGGATGAAATGCAATTCTCCTCTCCCATGGATTTCGATTCGCTCGGGGTTGTCACAAGAAAATCTGACACTGGGGGCGCTGTTTTCCACGTAGCTACCTCCATCTGTTCTTGTTTGATTAAAATCTTTTTGAATAGTTCACCTCCAGCCAGCTTTTCGGCTGTTTATTAGTTTGCAGACAGTCGCGGACTAACAAACCTCGCACAAGGATTAACTAAATATTATTCCTTTAAAAATATTTGCAAATGCTGCAATGACAACATAGTACAAAGTAGGTACTGAAAACAGAACCATTCTTTAAAAAATGTACCTCGTTAAGAGAGACCTCCATTGCACATAAGCACAATGAGCTTTGAAGGCACAAAATCAGGCAACTACATTTAAACATTTTTACAAGCTTTTTGGGGCCCTGAAATGAAAGAGAGACACGTATTTATATGACAGTTTACACATCCTCAGAACATCCAGAAGTGTTTTACAGCCAAAGATGTGCTGTTAAACTATACACGCTGTTCTAATATAGGAAACAAATGAAGGTGTGCGACAAGATGCAGCTGGGTGGAAGATCATAGACTGAATGAATTGGACAAGAAGAAAATCATGTCTGAAAGCTGAAATTCCAATTTTCCAAATTTCCTCCTGCACCTGATTTTCTGCGCCTGTTACTGCTATTTGGTTGATATATGGGAATGTTAACTTTGCTGGTGACGCCAAAAATCACTGCTCATCCCTAAAGTCCCCTGAGAAGATGATGACATGTCGCCTCCTTGAATCACTGCAGTCTGTGAAATAACAGTACACACACAGCGCTGTAAGGCAATGGTACAGACGCAATGCTGTAAGGCAATGGTACAGACGCAATGCTGTAAGGCAATGGTACAGACGCAATGCTGTAAGGCAATGGTACAGACGCAATGTTGTAAGGCAATGGTACAGACGCAATGCTGTAAGGCAATGGTACAGACGCAATGCTGTAAGGCAATGGTACAGACGCAATGCTGTAAGGCAATGGTACAGACGCAATACTGTAAGGCAATGGTACACACACAGCGCTGTAAGGCAATGGTACAGACGCAATGCTGTAAGGCAGGGGTGGGCAAACTACGGCCCGCGGGCCACATGCGGCCTGCCAAGGGTTTTTATGCGGCCCACCAAGATCAAGTCATATAATTAAAAAAAAAATGTTTTTTTTTTATAATGTTAATGGGGGGGGGGGGGGGGGGGGGGGGCGGCTGTTGGGTTACTGGTATAGGGTGGATACGTTGGCTTGAGTAGGGTGATCATTGCTCGGCACAACATCGAGGGCCGAAGGGCCTGTTCTGTGCTGTACTGTTCTATGTTCTATGTTCTATATGAGGCGCCCAGAATCATAACCGGGTGAAGCACCATTTTTGAAAAGTAGAGAAAAAGAGGGCTAAAGGCAGAATGCCGCCGGGGGAAGCGCTGAGGTATATGCCGCACGCTAATTGGTTACAACCGGGACTATTAATTAATATACTATGCGGCCCTTTAAAATTGTGAATTTCTGAATGTGGCCCTTGCACGGAAAAGTTTGCCCACTCCTGCTGTAAGGCAATGGTACACACACAGCGCTGTAAGGCAATGGTACAGACGCAATGCTGTGAGGTAACAGTACACACAGTGCTGTGAGGCAATGGTACACACGCAATGCTGTGAGGTAACAGTACACGCAGTGCTGTGAGGCAATGGTACACACACAGCGCTGTGAGGTAACAGTACACAGCGCTGTGAGGTTATGGTACACACACAGCGCTGTAAGGCAATGGTACACACACAATGCTGTGAGATAACGGTACACACAGTGCTGTGAGGCAATGGTCCACACACAATGCTGTGAGGTAACGGTACACACACAATGGCATGATGTAACGGTACACATATAATGCCATGAGGTAAATGTACACGCACAGCGCTGTGAGGTAACGGTACACACACAGCACTGTGAGGTAATGGTACACACACAGCACTGTGTGGCGCTAACAATTATACTCAAAGCCGAGAGACTAGTACAATAGAGGCTTTATTGCTGTACGATGTTGTCCCTCCATCTGCAACAGTAGACTAAGGGTCTGAGCAGCTCTCATACATTTATACCTAGGCTCCCTGTGGGCGGAGCTAGCTGGCAGGGGCTGACCGGAGGAACCTGTATTACAGGTACAGGCATACATCCCCCTACTGCAGTACACATAACTACAGTGGTTATCTCACCACATTCACCCCCTGTAAAAAATGAGTCCGGCGGGGGTGACATGTAACTCCAATACAAAGGATGCGATTTACAAGAGGGTCCA
Organism: Scyliorhinus canicula; assembly: GCF_902713615.1. Lineage (NCBI taxonomy): Eukaryota > Metazoa > Chordata > Chondrichthyes > Carcharhiniformes > Scyliorhinidae > Scyliorhinus > Scyliorhinus canicula. The sequence continues at coordinate 27,929,654 of NC_052148.1, read as the reverse complement.
ACAAGGAAAATCAAGAGTCCATCCGGTTAGCAGGTTACAGGTTGAGCCGAATCGGTGGTCGGACGTTCCGCTGCGATCGGCGTAGCTGTGGTGGTGACGTCGGCACAGGCGGTGATGGCCCCGATGGTGCAGGTGCTGGCGGTGTTGGTGCTGGCTGCTGGCGGGATGACTCCGAGAGCAAGCCGAAATCTTCCGTGTCCTCCAGGGTGGGCAGGGGGATGAGGGATGGACCTGATGGGGACGAATAGGGGGGCGCTGGGGTTGGCGCAGGAAGGGGTGTGGGCATGGGATCGGCACCTGAGGGAGCCAGGTCCCGGAGCGAGACTGTCCTGGCGGCCGTCGGGGAACTCCACGTAGGCATACTGAGGGTTGGCGTGGAGAAGGCGTACTTTGTCCACCAGGGGTTCCGCCTTGTGGTGCCGTACATGCCTACGGAGAAGGACTGGGCCCGGAGCCGTGAGCCAAGTCGGGAGCGACACTCCGGATGTGGACTTCCTAGGGAAGGCAAAAACGCGTTCATGGGGTGTACTGTTAGTTGCGGTGCACAGTAGTGATCGAATGGAATGGAGCGCGTCAGGGAGGACCTGCTGCCAGCGAGCGGCTGGGAGGTTTCTGGACCGTAGGGCCAGCTGGACGGCCCTCCATACCGTCCCGTTCTCCCTCTCTACCTGCCCGTTTCCCCGGGGGTTGTAGCTGGTCGTCCTGCTGGAGGCGATACCCCTGCTGAGCAGGAACCGACGCAGCTCATCGCTCATGAATGAGGATCCCTTGTCACTGTGGATATAGTCGGGGAAACCGAACAGGGCGAAAATGGAATCCAGGGCCTTGATGACGGTGGCAGACGTCATATCTGGGCATGGGATGGCAAAGGGGAACCTAGAAAATTCATCGACCACACTAAGGATGTAGGTGTTGCGGTCGATGGAGGGGAGGGGCCCTTTGAAGTCCACGCTGAGTCGTTCAAAGGGGCGGGATGCTTTCACCAGGCGCGCGCGATCTGGCCGGTAGAAGTGCGGCTTGCACTCCGCACAGATCTGGCAGTCTCTGGTGACTGTCCGTACTTCCTCGACGGAGTAGGGCAGATTGCGGGCTTTGATCAGATGGTACAAGCGAGTGACCCCCGGATGGCAAAGGCTGTCGTGCAAGGCACGGAGCTGGTTCACTTGTGCACTGGCACATGTACCTCGGGAGAGGGCGTCTGGGAGCTCGTTGAGCTTGCCGGGGCGATACAAGATCTCGTAGTTAAAGATGGAGAGCTCGATTCTCCACCGTAAGATTTTGTCATTCTTGATCTTGCCCCGCTGCGTGTTGTTGAACATGAAGGCTACCAACCGTTGGTCAGTAAGGAGAGTGAATCTCCTGCCGGCCAGGTAATGCCTCCAGTGCCGCACCGCTTCAACGATTGCCTGGGCTTCCTTTTCGACAGAGGAATGCCGAATTTCGGAGGCGTGGAGGGTGCGGGAAAAGAATGCCACGGGTCTGCCGGCCTGATTCAGCGTGGCGGCAAGGGCGACATCTGAAGCGTCGCTCTCTACTTGGAAAGGCAGAGTCTCGTCTACGGCGTGCATCCCCGCCCTGGCTATGTCAGATCGAATGCAGGCGAAGGCCTGTTGTGCCTCGGCCGAGAGGGGAAAATGTGTGGACTGGATAAGTGGCCGGGCCTTGTCTGCGTATTGCGGGACCCACTGGGCGTAATAAGAGAAAAACCCAAGGCAGCGTTTGAGGGCCTTGGGGCAGTGGGGAATTGGGAGCTCCATGAGGGGGCGCATGCGGTCGGGATCGGGCCCCAGTAGTCCGTTTTGGACTACGTAGCCAAGGATGGCTAAGCGGTCTGTGCGGAACACGCATTTCTCCTTGTTGTACGTGAGATTAAGGAGAGATGCGGTGTGGAGGAATTTATAAAGGTTGGCATCATGGTCCTGCTGGTCATGGCCGCAGATGGTGACATTGTCGAGGTACGGGAAGGTGGCCTGCAATCCGTACCGGTCAACCATTCAGTCCATTTCTCGCTGAAAGACCGAGACCCCATTCGTGACGCCGAAGGGAACCCTCAGAAATTGGTACAGACGACCGTCCGCCTCGAAGGCAGTGTAGGGATGGTCCGATTTACGGATAGGGAGCTGGTGGTAGGCGGATTTCAGGTCAATAGTAGAGAAGACCCGGTACTGTGCAATCTGATTGACCATATCAGAAATGCGGGGGAGGGGGTACGCGTCGAGCTGCGTGTACCGGTTGATGGTCTGGCTGTAGTCCACGACCATCCTGTGCTTCTCCCCGGTCTTAACCACTACCACCTGGGCTCTCCAAGGGCTGTTGCTGGCCTCGATGATACCCTTCCGAAGCAGCCGCTGGACTTCGGACCTGATGAAGGCCTTGTCCTGGGTGCTGTACCGTCTGCTCCTGGTGGCGACGGGCTTGCAATCCACAGTCAGATTAGCAAAGAGTGAGGGAGGCCCGACCTTGAGGGTCGCGAGGCCGCAAACGGTGAGGGGAGGTAGGGGTCCACCGAATTTGAGGGTGAGGCTCTGGAGATTGCACTGGAAATCCAGGCCTAGTAGGAGTGAAGTGCAGAGGTCGGGGAGAATGTACAGACGGAAACGGTCGAATTCCACACCCTGTACAGTGAGTTTAACCAGGCAGAAACCCCGGATCGGGACAGAGTGGGAACCGGAGGCAAGGGAGATCTGCCGGTCGGCGGGATGGATCGCAAGGGAATAGCGCCTTACCGTGTCCGGGTGGACGAAGCTCTCGGTGCTCCCGGAGTCGATGAGGCAGGAGGTCACATGGCCGTTGACCAGCACCGATGTGGAAGAGGGTGCCAGGTTGCGAGGACGGGACTGGTCGAGCGTAACGGAGGCGAGCAGTGGTTGATCGGCAGTTGAGTCAGATGAGTCCGACGAGGAGCGGCAGCGACCCGTGTCCCGTGATGGTGGCCCCTGGAGACGAGATGGCGGCATCCGCAGTACCTGTGGGTAAAATGGCGGCATCCATGGAGCGCACGTTATGGGGTCGGAACAAAATGGCGGCGCCCATGGAACGCACATGGCTGTGGTGGAAGAAGATGGCGGCGCCCATGGCGGGGGCGGCAAAAGATGGCGGCGCCCACTGATCGCACGTGGGGTCAGGGGAAGCGGACGGCGGGGCCCATTGAGGGAGCGGCTGAGGCGTGGGGACCGGCGGCGCGATAGCGGCGATCGTCCGGGACTGATACACCGCTGCAAAGTGGCCTTTCTTTCCACAAGCTTTGCAGGTCGCTGTGCGGGCCGGGCAGCGTTGGCGAGGGTGCTTCTGTTGGCCGCAGAAGTAACAGTGGGGACCCCCGGGGGTGCGGTGCGGCGGGCAGCGCAGGCATAGTGCGCAGGGGCGGCTGCTGGGGTGGCCGTTTGCGGGGTCCACGAGGGGTAGGACGGATGGGCCTGGGCAGCCGTTTGCGGGGTCCACGAGGGGTAGGACGGGTGGGCCGAGTGGCTAGCGGAGTAAGTGTGCGCACTACGGGAGGCGGCCGTCATGGAGAGCGCCAGGGCGTTTGCGGCCGCGAGGTCGGGGGCGACCCCTTCCAGCAGTCGTTGCCGGATGGGGTCCGATGCAATGCCTGTAACGAAGGCATCGCGCATGAGTAAATCCGAATGTTCCGCGGCTGTGAGGGCCCGGCAGTCGCAGTCTCATACCAGAGGTATAAGGGCCCTCCAGAAGTCCTCAATCGACTCACCCGGCTGCTGGACGCGAGTAGAAAGTTGATGCCTCGCAAACAGGGTGTTCGCCGATGGTGCATAGTTCTCCTTGAGCAGTTCCATAGCTGCGGTGTAGTCGGTCGCATCTCGAATGAGCGGAAAGACGCTGGAGCTAAGTCTGGAGCACAGGAGTTGCTTTTTCTGAGCCTCCGTCGGGGGAGGGTCTGCTGAAGAGATGTAGGCCTCGAAGACTGCGAGCCAGTGATCAAAGTCTTTTCTGGCGTGAGGCGAATGCGGATCCAGCTGCAGACGGTCAGGCTTGACTCTGATGTCCATGGTGACTGGGAAATCGTACAGCAATAAATTGTGGCGCTAACAATTATACTCAAAGCCGAGAGACTAGTACAATAGAGGCTTTATTGCTGTACGATGTTGTCCCTCCACCTGCAACAGTAGACTAAGGGTCTGAGCAGCTCTCATACATTTATACCTAGGCTCCCTGTGGGCGGAGCTAGCCGGCAGGGGCTGACCGGAGGAACCTGTATTACAGGTACAGGCATACATCCCCCTACTGCAGTACACATAACTACAGTGGTTATCTCACCACACACTGTGAGGTAACGGTACACACACAGCACTGCGAGGTAACGGAACACACAGAGCACTGTGAGGTAACGGTACACACACAGCACTGTGAGGTAACGGTACACACAGCGCTGTGAAGTAACGGTACACACACAGCGCTGTGAGGTAACGGTACACACAGCACTGTGAGGTAACGGTACACAGACAGCGTTGTGAGGTAATGGTACACACACAGCACTGTGAGGTGTGGTAGTATGACTAGTGGTACTACGGTACCTGGGAGTGTGAGCTGCTATTGGTGGAGAAGGCTCGCTGCTCATTGGCCCAAGTGTTGCTTTCTCATTGGTCAAGACAAAGGTAGCTCCGCCCAATGAGGCGGAGTATAAAAAACGTGTTTCCCAGCAGCCATCGTTCTTTCTGTACTCAAGCTGCTGGGGAAACATCTTGTAGATTAAAGCCTTCAATTCGGACTACTTCTTCGTTTCTGTGGTTATTGATCGCACATCATTAGGTAACGGTACACACAGCGCTGTGAGGTAAAGGTAGACACACACACAGCGCTGTGAGGTAACGGTACGCACACAATGCTGTGAGGTAATGGTACACACACAGCGCTGTGAGGTAACGGTACGCACACAGCACTGTGAGGTAATGGTACACACACAGTGCTGTGAGATAACGGTACACACACAATGCTATTAAGTAAGGATTCTCCCATGGCCACCAACATTGCAGCTCCTCTTGCAAGCCACGTGTGTCAGTGGTAAGGACAATACAGCCTCCATGCTCTGATTCATACTCTCCAGGAGTATGGAGTCACCCTGCTTTCTTCACAGTGACAGCCATTTGGCTCAGTATTCGCAACTGCTCCTTTGAACTAGAATCATAGAAGAATCATCGAATCCGGACTGTGCTGAAGGAGGCCATTTGGCCCATGGAGTCTGCACCATGCTCCTGATAGGGCACCCTGCCTTGGCCCACTCCCCTGCTCTATCACAGTAACCCCACCTAACCTTTGGATACTAAGGGGCAATTGATCATGGCCAATCCATCTAATCTGCAGATATTTGGGAGGAAACCCGGAGCACCATCAGGAAATCCACGCAGACACTGGGAGAACGTGCAGACTCCGCACAGACAGTGACCCAAGCCGGGAATAGTACCTGGGACACTGGAGCTGTGGAGCAACAGTGCTAACCTCTCTGCTACCGTGCCACCCTACTTAAATTGGACTCCTCTGGTTCTTGACCCTTTTGCCAAATAGCACAGTTTCCCTGATCTAAAAAAGAAAAGCCCATGGGGTCCAGGGGAATGTAACAAGCTGGTTACAAAATTGACTCAGCAGCAGGAAACAAAGGGCAATTGTTGGGTTTGACCGGAAGGCTGTTTCCAGTGAGGTTCCACACTGGTCAGTACTCGGTCCCCTGCTTTTTGTAGTATGTCTTCATGCATTGGATGTAAATGTTGGAGGAATGGCCAAGAGGTATATGCGGAAGACAGTAAAATTGGCAGCGTGGTTGATAGCGAGGAGGATTGCTATGGACTGCAGGAAGTTATCAATGAATGTCAAGGGTGATGGTTAGAGTTTCTCTTGTTGGAGATGATCATTTCCTTGCACGTATCTGGCGCGAATGTAACTTGCCACTTGTCAGCCCAAGCCTCGATATTTGCCAGGTCTTGCTGCATTTGGACATGGATTGCCTCAGTATCTGAGGAGTCGTGAATGGTGCTGAACATTGTGCAGTCATCCGCAACCACCTCCATTTCTGACCCGATGGTGGAAGGAAGGTGGTTGATGAAGCAGCTGAAGGTGGTTGAACCAAGTGTCATGGGAATGTCACTTTAAGAAATGTTTGTCTACTCAAGTGGCTGCAGTGATGTCAGGGTGTGGCTGGAGCTGAGCTCTGGCTCTGCTTTTTAGTTTTATTTTGAGGAAAAGCTTGGGTGTGTCTGTGTTTTCTCATTTCGATTTAGTGTTGGAGCTGCAGCCAGCCAAAGAAGGTGTAATTTTGATCTTTCTGCCATCTAAAGACTATCTCTAGATCATTTGGTGAATTCAGATAAGGATTACTTAGAGTATTGTATTCTTTGGGGGTTGTATTTGAATTGATGATTGCTAAGATGTTCACTGTATGTTTTGAAAAGGTTAACTGAGTTCATAGAATAAACATTGTTTTGCTTTAAAAAAAAGTTTACGATTACTGCTGCACCACACCTGTGGAGTGGGCCGTGTGCTCCCCATATGACAATCTAGTAAAAGTCGTGGGTCAGGTGATCTCCATGATATACTTTGGAGTCCTCTAAACCCTGGCCCATTGCACTAGGACAATTGGCCCTCACACTTCCTATATTGTAACGGTGACTGTTATGTTCTGTGTTGTGCCCATGGTAAAGATACACACAGAACATTTAGTTCTTTGATCAGTAAGATAGTTTATTAACAAAATGAACACATGGAAAGATAACTAATGAATTACAATACAAACGGTAATGAATAAGTGAATTTTCTTGGAGCTACATCTAATGCGACTCTCCTCTGGTACGACTTACTACCCACTGCCGGATCTCTGGAGTCACATGGTGGATCTCTAGCACCACCTGCTGGTCAGAGGTCATATAGATAACTATACACATTAATGGATAACTAGATGCATTACTGTGCACATGCATATCACCATAGTGACTACACTTGAAAAGACTTCATTGGCTGCAAAATATTTTGCGATGTCCTGAGGCTGTGAGAGATGCTACATAAATGCAATTTTCTCTTTCTTTCTTTTCTTCCTTGTTTGAATGTTTGCAGTCAGAATATTAAAGATGCCGCCTTCAGGCTTGCTAAACATGCTTAAACAAGCCTGTTCGAGATTTGAATGGAAGAAAAGCTCATTGACCTCACTCTGCCTAATTATTGCAGCTCCGATGAAGTGCTGCGGACTGGGACTGTCAAATAACTTGGTCAGAGCAGAGATACACTCCTACAACTCTCCATTCAACTTAACTAATTCACCTGTCTCATTAGCATATGTCGATCAAACTTGGGCAGAATTAGATTGAAGTATGAAGCAAATCATCAGAGTGCGTTTCAAGCAGGAACGTTGCACTGGCGGTGGAAGAGCCAGATCATTTTAAAGTGTTTAGCAGGAGGGAAAGAGGTGGGGGGCAGGGTTTGTTTTTCAAGAATAGCAGCTCAGCCTGAACAGTTGGTTTCCGATGATGAAGCAGAGGGTTTAGGGGGCAGAATTCTCTGATAGTGCGTTGGTGGCTCCGCGCAATATGGTGGACCCACACAGCGGGACGGCCCCGAAAATATAGCCCCCCCCCCCCCAAGATTGCGCATGTCTGCCGATCTGTGGCCCCCCGATTGTGAGCCTGGCCATCCTGGACTGCACCCCCCCTGCCCACTCCACCCCCCACCGGTGACACATCCCCCCCACCCCCCCCCACTCCACCAGGGCGGCCGCAGATTGGGTCCGCAGCCACCAGTCCGAGTGCCCGCCGCGTGGAACCATGAGTGAATCACGCCGGCGGGAACTCGGCAGCTACACCTGGAGAATCGCTGCGGGGGCCTCTTTCAATGGCCCCCGACCGGCGCCGCGTCGACCGCCCGCGCGCGAATGGCGGCGATTCTCCGGGAAGGCGTCGGACCCAATCGCGGGTCAGACGCCTCATTCTCCGCCTCCGTGCGCTGCAGAGGCTCGGAGAATCCCACCCACGGAAAACAAATGACGCTCCAAAACGAGCGTGCATGGGGATGGACATGACCGAAGAATAGTTCCGGTGTGGGCCGGTGTGAAGCTGTGCAGGTGTTTCTGAATGCAGATGAAAGTCTCGAGATAAAATCCAAGCCAGCAAAAATGGGTGGTAGGACGTGACACTTGGAATAGAGGAGGAACAGTACAGGTCTGGAATGGCTAGAACTTGTGTCAAAGTTGGAGAGGCGAGCACTTTAAAATAATTACCTTTTTAATAAGGACATGGGGATTCCACACCGTGTAAAAATAAGAATGAAATGTTACTTACAAATGGTATATATATATACACTTCCAGGTAGATCCCTACCGGGTTCCTGCTTGGTTCATGCCTTACTGGCCGACCTTATATACACTGGGTAATTGAGATACCCCACCTCCAGTGGGGGAGCTCGTACTCAGTGAGACAAGCATTCCTACCCCATGAGTGCTGTGTGGGATATTACAACCTGCTTGATGCCTGATATGCGGGTAAGGATTTTAGCAAGGTGACTGAGGTAGGGGAATAGCCAAACAGCACCTTGGTGATGGCAAGATCTGGAATTGGTGATGATAATGGATGAAAAACAAAAGACACTCAATTAGCCAGTACATCACTTCAGGAAGGGCCAGGCTTGATTTTTCTATTTCATCACTCATTCTTTTACATAGATTTTGGCAATAATTTCATTGCATTAGTCATAAGTGAAAATTGCTTTCGGTTGACCTTCATCCTGTATGATTGGATGACTGAATGAAATCATCCAACCAATCATCGCTTGGTCTTGGCTGTAACAATTTGAAACCAATCCAGCCAAGTTGACCAATTTGCCAATTTGAGCCAAAACTAGTTTTATAGAAGCAGCTCAGGAGCAATGGGCTGAATGACCTCCTTTAGTGCTGCAAAGTTGTGTCATAGAGGTCCACTTCACTGAAAAACCCTTCAGCCCATCCCACCGGTCATAAACAACTACCTAATCATTCTGATCCCATTTTCCAGCACTTGGCCCATTGCCTTGTACGCCCCACCATCACAAGTGTGCAAGTAAATACTTCACTCTTTCAGGCAGAGAGTTCCACACTCCCACCACCCTCTTTGTAAAAAAGGTTTGCCTCAAATCCTCTCTAAACCCCCTGCCCCTTACCTTAAATCTATGCACCCTGGTCATTGATCCCTCCACCAAGGGGAAATGTTTCTTCCTGTCTGCTCTAATTAAGCCCTACCAGTAGAAGCTTAGAATGTGAGAAATATTTGTTTTAAAAGTCTGCATTAAAAACACGGTACTGCAAGCAACCACAGCAAACAAAGTACCTGTTTGAAACATTGTTAAGGGCTCTGCTACCCACAGTGCTTCTCTTTGTGATCCTACTCGTTTGATCAAGTCGTCAATTCAAGCCTTTAACCATTTGGGATTGAGTTGTTCTTATTTTTGGATGGCTGCTTCATATATCTTTTGTAGAAAAAAATGCCTCAATTAGAGCCCCAGGTGTTGAAATAGTCATGGAAGGTTTCTCAAAACAGCTTCAATATATAGCAGGATCAAACTCTGTCAGCACTGGAAACAACAAAGAGATTACAAATAACAAAGAAATCTCGAGGCCCCAAGAAACCTGTGAATCAAAGTAAATTACTTTGAGGGGCCAATTGATTTAGCCTTACTTTAACTCCTTCAGCTTATCTGTCACCGCAGATTTGTTAATTAATTTCACAGTCTCCTCAATAAACTCATAACACCGAGGCTCAGAGGATGTTCAATGTTCTCTGAAGTATATGGTATTTAATCAGGATAGAACCTACCTCTGACATCTCCCCTACACCTTCTTCCAATCACCTTAAAATGATGTTCCCTCGTGACAGCCATTTCTGCCCTGGGGAAAAGTCTCTAGCTATCCATTCTATCCATGCCCCTCATCACCTTGTACACCTCTATCAAGTCACATCTTTTCCTTCTTTGCTCCAGTGAGAAAACCCCCAGCTCCCTCAACCATTCTTCATAAGACATGCCCTCCAGTCCAGGCAGCATCCTGGTAAATCTCCTCTGGACCCTCCCCAAAGCATCCACATCTTTCCTATAATGAGGCAACCAGAACTGGACATAATATTCTAAGTGTGGTCTAACCAGGGTTTTATAAAGCTGCAGCAAAACCTCGCGGCTCTTAAACTCAATCCCCCTGTTAATGAAAGCCAACACACCATACGCATTCTTAACAACCCTATCAACCTGGGTGGTAACTTTGAGGGATCTATGTATGTGGATCCCAAGATCCCTCTGTTCCTCCACACTTCCAAGAATCCTGCCTTTAACCCTGTATTCAGCATTCAAATTCAACCTTCCAAAATGAATCACTTCACATTTATCTAGGTTGAACTCCATCTGCCACTTCTCAGCCCAGTTCTGCATTCTGTCAATGTCCTGTTGTAACCTACAACAACCCTCAACACTATCTACAACTCCACCAACCTTCGTATCATCGACAAACTTACCAACCCATCCTTCCAGTTCCTCATCCAAGTCATTTATAAAAATCACAAAGAGCAGAGGTCCCGGAACAGATCCTTGTGGGTCACCACTGGTCACCGACCTCCAGGCGGAATACTTTCCTCAAAGAATTTAATGAGGCTCATGAGGCATGACCTGTCCCTCACAAAGCCATGCTGACTATTTTTAATCAAACTATGTTTTTCTAAATAATCATAAATCCTGGCCGCGATTCTCCGCAACCACGAAGGGTGGGAGAATAGCGGGAGGCCCGCTCCCGCATCTCCCGCTATTCTCCCACTCCCCCCACAATGGCGTGTCCGGTTTTCCAACACGCCGCTCAGAGAAACGCTGGCGCCGTTTTTCACGGCGGCCCGCGATTCTCCGACCCGGATGGGCCGAGCGGCCTGCCGTTCCCAACCTATTCACGACAGCGGCAACCACACCTGGTCGCTGCCGTCGTGAACATGGCGTGCCAGGTAAGTGTGGGGCCTAGGGGGACGGATCGGGGATCGAGCACCACGACCGTGCTCAGGAGGGGACTGGCCCGCGATCGGTGCCCACCGATCGTCGGGCCGGTGTCTCAAGGGGACGCACTCTTTCCCCTCCGCCACCCCGCAAGATCAAGCCGCCACGTGTTGCGGGGCGGCTGAGGGGAAAAATGGCAACCGCGCATGCGCGAGTTTGAGCTGTCCAACCCGCGCATGTGCGGCTGACATCATTAGGCTCCGCCACGGCGTCATTCTTGGCACGCCGGGCCTTGAAGCCATGGACAAGGCCCAGCGGCCGAGTTTCCCGGTATGGCCCGCCTATCCCCCCGGGTAGGGGAGAATAGGGGGCCGGGAGAGGCTTCCGACGCCGTCGTGAACCTTTCCAGGTTTCACGACGGCATCGGGCCTTGTGGAGAATTCCGCCCCCTATCTCTCAGAATCCTTTCCAATATTTTGCTCACCACAGACTTAAGTCTGGCTGATCTGTAATTCCTAGGTATTTCACTATTCCCTATCTTGAACAGGGGAACAACATTCGCCTCCCTCCAATCATCCGGTATTACTCCAGTGGAGAGTGAGGACGCAAAGATCATCGCCAACGGCGCTGCAATCTCCTCCCTCGCTTCCCGTAGTAACCTTGGGTATACCCTCTCAAACCCAGGGGACTTATCTATCCTGATGTTTTTCAGAATTTCCAGCACATCCTCCTTCTTAATATCAACCTGTTCGAGTATATTAACCTGGTTCACGCTGTTCGCATGAGCAACATGTCCCTCTCTCTAGTGAATACTGAAGCAAAGTATTCATTTAGGGCCTCCCCATCTCCTCAGACTCTAGGCACAAATTCCCTCTACTATCCCTGATTGGCCCAACTCTCACTCTGATCATCCTCTGATTTCTCACATAAATGTAGAACGCATTGGGGTTTTCCCTAACCCTTCCTGCCAGGGCTTTTTCATGCCCCGTTCTAGCTCTCCTAAGTTAATTTTTGAGTTCCTTCCTGGCTACCTTGTAACTCTCTGGAGCTGTGCCAGATCCTTGCTTCCTCAACCTCACGTAAGCTTCCTTCTTCCTCTTGACTAGAAGCTCCACTTCTCTTGTCATCCGAGGCTCCTTCACCTTACCATTCCTTCCTCGTCTCAGTGGGACAAAACTATCCAGCACTAACAGCAAGTGCTCCTTAAACAACCTCCACATTACTGTTGTGCATTTCCCAAAGAACAACTGTTCCCACTTTAAGCTCCTCAGCTCCTGTCTAATAGCAGTATAATTTCCCCTAGCCAATTAAATACCTTCCCATACTGTCTGTTCCTATCCCTCTCTATGACTATGGTAAAGATCAAGGAGTTGTGGTCACTGTCACCGAAATGCTCTCCCACTGAGACATCTGACACGTGGCCTGGTTCGTTGCCAAGCACCAAGTCCAATATGGCCTCCCCACTAGTCGGCCTATCTCCATATTGAGTCAGGAATCCTTCATGTACACACCTGACAAAACCTGCTCCATCCAAACCATTTGCAGTAAGGAGGGTCCAGTCAATATTAGGGAAGTTGAAGTCACCCATGACAACAACTCTGTTACTTCTGCACTTTTCCAAGATCTGACGCCCAATCTGTCCCTCTATCTCTCTGCTGCTATTGGGGGGTCTATAGAAAACTCCCATTAAAGTGACTGCTCCTGTCTTGTTTCTGACTTCCACCCATACTGACTCAGGAGACAAACCCTCCTCGACTACCTCCTTTTCTGCAGCTGTGATGCACTCTTTAATTAACAGCGCCACTCCCCATCCTCTTTTACCTCCCTCCCTATTCTTCTGAAAACATTTAAACCCCGGAACATCTAACAACTATTCCTGCCCCTGTGAAATCCATGTCTCAGTAATGGCCACAACATCGTAGCTCCAAGTACTCATCCATGCTCTAAGATTATCTCCCTTATTCCTGACACTCCTTGCATTGAAACAGACGCACTTTAACCCATTCCACTGAGTGCAACTTTGCCCTATCAACTGTCTATCCTTCCTCACAGACTTGCTGCATACCATTTCTGCCTGTTCAACAGCTACCCTATCCTCTGATCCATAGCTCTGGTTCCCATCCCCCTGCCAAACTAGTTTACACCCTCCCAAAGAACTCTAGCAAACCTCCCACCCAGGATATTGGTGCCCCTCCAGTTTAGGTGTAATCCGTCCTTTATGTACATGTCCCACCTTCCCCAGAAGCTATCCCAATGATCCACATATCTGAAGTCTTCCCTCCTGCACCAGCCCTGTAACCACGTGTTCAGCTGCACTCTCTCTCTGTTCCCTGTCTCACTTGCACGTGGTGCCGGTAGCAATCCTGAGATTATTACTCTGCTGGTTCTGCTCTTTAGCTTCCAACCTAACTCCCTAAAATCACTTTTTAGACCCTCATCCCTTTTCTTAACTATGTCGTTGGTGCCTATGTGCTCCACAACTTCTGGTTGCTCCTCCTCCCCCTTAAGAATCCTGTAGACTCCATCCGAGACATCCCTGGCACCCACATACCTTCCGGGAGTCTCGTTCGCGACCAAAGAATCTCCTATCTGTTCCCCTAACCACTGAGTCTCCTATCACGATTGCTTTTCTATTCTCCCCCTCTTCCCTTCTGAACCACAGAGCCAGGCTCAGTGCCAGAGACCTGGCCGCTAGGGCCTTCCCCCAGTAGGTCATCCTCCCCAACAGCATCCAAAATGGTATACTTGTTTCGAAGGGAAACAGCCACGGAGGATCCCTGCCTGTTTGTTGTCTTTCCCCTGACTGTAACCCAGCTACTCTTGTCCTGCACCTTGGGTGTGGCTACCTCCCTGTAACTCCTCTGCCTCCCGGAAGTTAACGGTGTCTTGTCCCTCCCTCCAAAATATCGTTTGCCAGCAATATTTTCACCATAAGGATATTACTCCTTTAAAAACAATTGGTGACCGTATGCTGGTTGACCATAGATATTTTGTAGTTCATGATATGTACACCTGAAGAAGTGGATCTAGTCCTTCTCTTCTTCACTGTGACAAATTCAGCTCAGGAAAGATGTGTCTATCTTCGAAGACAACAATGTCAAAATTTTGGAAAAGAATTGGGCATCAATATAAACTGAGAATATTGGAATTTTTCTGGATGATAAAAGACAAGACACTATCTGATTTGCCTTCCACCATTCTGATCGTCCCAAACGTATGATGATACTGAACTTGTTGACTCTTCTTGGCAATCAAGCTCCATTAATTATATTGCGACAACAGATGTGAGGTGAACTCCACAAGATGAAGTTCTTTGGAAATGATGGGCAGAACTTTTAGGCCTCAATAGAGGCAAGTGCAGAGGCAGGCAGGTGTAGAAATTGTCTCCGCCCGCCAGTGTGTCAGTTCCATCCCACCCCTGACTATTTTGCCAGGATCAGGGTGGGCAGGACTAGAATCTTCCTCCATGGATTTGGCGACTAGGCCATCTTCCTCCATGGAATTGGCCTAGTCACCAAATCCATGGAGACAGTGGGCCAGGTTTTCTTGGAGTCACGGAGATTTCAGGGACCGTTAAAAATGGTGGACAGGACGTGGATCTGGAAGTCCCATCCCTATTTCTGACAGATTATATTTTCACTGGGAATGGAACGGAGGCAGGACGCGCCTTGTCATTTGTGAAATCCGCACTCAGCAGGCCAATCTAAGTTCAATGCTGTTTTAGCAGGAGCAAGAGCCTTATCCCACAAAGTCTTTTGCAAATCTTTATCAAGGCCGCTTATGATCTGAAAGAGCAAATAAGACCTGTAGAATTTTTAATGTGTCAAGTTCTTTAAATGGTCAGCCCTTTATAAATTGAAAAAAACCAGCTTGCCGGTTTCTGTGAGAGTTGAAAAAAAATTGTCCTTGCTGCTTCAATAGCTTATTAATGGTGAGTTCCTTTTACACAGCCTTATCACTGTGAGGGGTTGTAGGTTTACTGTTTGATTGAAAGCACAAAGAGATTATTAAATGATTAGTTGCTTTGATGTGGGGTTGTGATACAAAAATACAAATATTTTTATAAGGGATTAAATAATTGAGGGGATTTATGTATTAGACGGAATTTTCAATTTTTTTGACCAAGTGTGAACTCAGTCGGGAAAAGTGGTCTGCTGCCTGCCAACTCCATTTCTGACTTTTCCAGTCAGAACCTTTGACAAGTGGACCTGGAAGTGGGTCCCACAACATCAAGCTGGTGCTGTGGGCTCTGAATGAGTCCACCCTGCCAGCAACGGCGGCCTTCAAGGGACCGGGACACCATATTTGAAGGGCTCACCAATCTAAACACGAAAATTAAGATGAAGGATCCCCCACAAGTACATGGAGATGCCCCCACACCTGCATGACCCCGACCCAGGAAATTATTGCATGCATATGCCCCCCCCCCCCCCCCACACACACACACACACACACACACATGTCTCCCTTCATGGATATGGGGACCACCCCCATGAACCACCCCATCAGAAGCCTCCCCTCTCCAGCACTGTCGCCAGGGATTGCACACGGGTTTTATTTAATCTCTGCATGGCTCCTGAGGTCTCCCTCTGGTGGATACTTAATGAGTTGGCTCAAGGGTGTAAGGGGAAAGGCTGGTGGGTTGGAGGAATGGGTTGCTACCAAATTAGCATGGGTGCTATAATAGTTCATTCAGGGTGAGTGGGGCGCATGGGTTGGCATGGAGGTGGGTTGGTAAGAGTGTGATTGGCAGTCGATTTGTGTGGTGCGTTTAGTTGATTACTGAGTTACACTAGAGGTTAAGCAGTGTACAATTTGGGTAGGTAGTGACGATCCTCCCCAAGTGCCCAACAGTGAGATCAGTGTAAGAGGCATTCACAGAGGGTCGGAGGCAGCACAATTCAGCTCAGCCAAAGGTTAAATGACCTGGACAATGTGCATGTGTATTTGTCAAGGCTTTCAATGGGTCATAAAGCACAACAGAAACGTAGGCCTCAATATGCACTACTTTTGGCATTGCGAGTTCCAGCCCTGATTAAGAACTAACTGCTTTTTACATATGCATCACAAATTGACCACTGAGGTGGGAATGCATCTGCAAAGATTGTTGCTGGAAGACATTGTAACTCAACTGATGGCAATGTCATTGGAATTTGATCTGGTAATTCATTGGTTAATACTGTGTGTCAATGTTAAATCCCTTTGTTCGGGCAACACAGTCAAAATCCGTCACTTCAGGCAGGTTAATAACTGCATTGAATTATTTTCAAATAGATTTTAAGGAATAGGGGACTCTGTGATCTGGCATTCCCAGGGAGAAACAATGTTTGTCAGAAGTACAAATCTAGCGATTAGGAAGCATGTTTCCTGAGACTCGCTTGTTGTGGGAGGTGATCACAGCTTGGAGCAGGAATCACCTCTTTTATAGGAACACATTAACCAGTGTGTTACTGTGGAAATTAATTCCAATACAACTCTCCTTGAAAACTGAGGGGGAGTCTACAAGTGTAAAAACAAGTAACCATGGCAGTAAGTTTGACATTAGAGCTCTTAATGGATTAATTGTGCATGTAAAAGACTTCAATTCATTGCGCAGCTTTTGAGCACATTCAATTCAGCTGATACTCTGATACCTGCCACTCAATAACCGAAGCATCCAAACGTTGCTCAGATGTGAAAGAGGTTGAGCACCCTAACAAACAGGAAATTACCTCAACAATAAAAACAACAGCAACATCTGGAGCGCCTTTAATTTACCAAACTATCCCGAGATGATTCATGACATCGTTATAAAACAAAATAGGGCATCAAGCCACAGAAGAAGATATTGGGTGATGTTTACCTTGCAACGTGCCACATGTATCATGGCGGTGGACGGCGGCCCATCATTGGCTCGTGGCAGGACATTCTGGTCCTGCTGTTGTCAGGAGGGTTTCCCGTGGAATGCTGGAAAACCCGTGGTGGGAGCGTGCTGCCAGCAGGACCGGAAGATTCCGGAAAGTTTGTTCTAAAGGTGAGATGATCAAAAGCTCAAAGTAGCTTTTGAGGTTTAATTTTGATTTGATTTGTTATTGTCACATGTATTAGTATACAGTGAAAAGTTTTGTTTCTTGCATGCTGTACCAACAATGCGTACCGTACATAGGGAGAGACTGCAGAATATAATGCTGCAGTTATAGTAAGGTGTAGAGAAAAGATCAACTTAATATGGGGTAGGTCCATTCAAAAGTCTGATGGCAGTGGAGAAGAAGCTGTTCTTGAGTCGGTTGGTACGTGACCTCAAACTTTGGTACCTTTTTCCTGACGGAAGAAGGTGGAAGAGAGTATTTCTGGGGTGCGTGGGGTCCTTAATTATGCTGGCTGCCTTTCCGAGACAGTGGGAATTATAGACAGAGTCAATGGATGGGAGGCTGGTTTACATGATGGATTGAGCTACATTTACGACCTTTTGTAGTTTCCTGCGGTCTTGGGCAGAGCAGGCTCCATACCTGCAACCAGATACAACCAGAAAGAATGCTTTCTATGGTGCATCTGTAGAAGTTGGTGAGAGTCGTAGCTGACATGCCAAATTTCCTTAGTCTTCTGAGAAAATAGAGTCATTGGTGGGCTTTCTTAACTATAGTGTCGGCATGGGGGGACCAGGGCAGGTTGATGGTGATCTGTACATCTAACAACTTGAAGCTCTCAACCCTTTCTACTTCATTCACATTGAGTTAGACAGGGGCATGTTCTCCATTACGCTTCAGGTGTGCCTTAATGGAGGAAAGTGAGTAGAGGGGGGCAGGGGGGAGAGATGAAGGAGGGAACTCCAGAGCTGAGGACCTTGGTAACTGAAGGGGTAACCATGAAAGGTGGAGCGATGAAAATCGGGGATACACCAGCTGTCAAGAAGGACTGGGCAGGCTGGAGATGTTTTCCTTAGAGCAGAGAAGACTGAAGAAGGACCTGATTGAGGTGTATTAAATTACGAGGGGCATAGATAGGGCGGATAGGAAGGAATTTTACCCTGTAGCAGCGGGGGGGGGGGGGGGGGGGGGGGGGGGGGGTCATTTGCCCAGGCGTATAAATTTAAGGTAACGGGCAGGAGATTTAGAGATGTGAGGAAAAGCTTTTTCACCCAGAGGCTGATGGGAATCTGCAACTCACTGCCTGAAAGGTGGCAGAGGCAGGAACTCTCACATTGACCAAGTATTTAGATGAAGACTTGAAACATCATAGCTTACTAGGCTACAGACCAAGTGCTGGAAAACGGATTGAGAGTAAATAGGCGCTTAATGGCTAGTGCAGACACGATGGGCCGAAGGGCCTCTTTTCATGCCGTAAAAACTCTTTTATTCCATGACTCCAGGAGCCCAGATGAACGCAGATAAGTTGGAGGTTTAGTGGGCTGGAGGAGGTTACAGTGAAAGGGAGGGGAGAGACCATGAAGGGATTTGAAAACAATTGTAAAGATCAAGATAGCCCTTGAGCTAATGGAGGACAGCGAGCACAAGAGTGATAAGAAAACATGAAAAGTGAAGCTACAGGCAATCGAGTTTTGAGAGACCTAACTGAGTGTAAAAAGTGTGAGGCTGGCTGCTCTGTCAGTGACACTCCTCAGTCATCCTCGACATGCTGTTTCCTTTCCATGTAGGTACAGGAGATTCCATACCTGCCCTTATACTTCCTCACTCCTCACCACCAAGGCCTCAAACACTCCTTCCAGGTGAAACAGCAATTTACGCATACTCCTTCAATTCAGTATTCTGGAGTTTCTGCCCACAATGTGGTCTGCTCCATGCTGGAGAGACCAAATGTAGATTGAGTGAACGCTTTTCAGAATACCTCCTTTCAGTTGCAAGCTCCCAGAGGCCTACCATATTAATTATCCACCATGATCTCACACTGGTCTCTCTTTCCATGGTCTGCTGCTCTGTACCAATAAAGCTCAACACAAGCCGAGGAACAGCACTTCATCCTTTGATCAGGCACTTTACAGCATCTGGACTCAATATTGAGTTCAACAATTTCAGACCGTAATCTTTGACATATAACTTCAGCCTTAAGTTGATTGTCCACCAGACATGCGCGGCCGGCCGGAAGTGTAGAGGCATGGGAATGAGTGCTGGAAGCACCCCTTGTTTAAACTCCCGGTGTGGTCTTTTCACCTGCTTTCCTGCCACCTCCGCGCTGAAGAGACAGGTGAAAAATCCAGGGTCAACGCTCTCCTGGTCGACTTGGCCCCGATTTTTGGTGAGTTTTTACACTTGATGGGATCTATCCCAGAATACTGAAGGAGGCAAGAGAGGAAATTGCTGAGGCCTTGACAGAAACCTTTGGAGCTTCACTTCTTCAGGTGCTGTCCCGGACGACTGGAGAATAGCCAATGTTGTCCCTTTGTTTAAGAAGGGTAGCAAGGATAATCCAGGGAACTACAGGCCGGTGAGCCTTATGTCAGTGGTAGGGAAATTACTGGAAAGAATTCTTCGAGACAGGATCTACTCCCATTTGGAAGCAAATGAACATATTAGCGAGAGGCAGTATGGTTTTGTGAACAGGAGGTCGTGTCTCACTATCTTGATAGAGTTTTTCGAGGAGGTCACAAAGATGATTGATGCAGGTAGGGCAGTGGATGTTGTCTATATAGACATCAGTAAAGCCTTTGACAAGGTCCTTCATGGCAGACTGGTCCAAAAGGTGAAGTCACACGTGATCAGGGGTGAGCTGGCAAGATGGATACAGAACTGGCTAGGTCATAGAAGGCAGAGAGTAGCAATGGAAGGGTGCTTTTCTGATTGGAGGGCTGTGACTGATGGTGTTCCACATGGATCAATGCTGGGACCTTTGCTGTTCGTAGTATATATAAATGATTTGGAGGAAAATGTAACTGGTCTGATTAGTAAGTTTACAGACGACACAAAGATTGGTGGAATTGCGGATAGTGATGAGGACTGTCAGAGGATACAGCAGGATTTAGATCGTTTGGAGACTGGGGCGGAGAGATGGCAGATGGAGTTTAATCCGGACAAATGTGAGGTAATGCATTTTGGAAGGTCTAATGCAGGTAGGGAATATACAGTGAATGGTAGAACCCTCAAGTGTATTGAAATTCAGAGAGATCTAGGTGTCCAGATCAAAACACAATATTTAATTTTGAGGTAAATATATATGAATAAGATAATTGAAGTAAACAAGGCAGAAGCACATTCACATGTATAACATGGTGACACAATGGTTAGCACTGCTGCTTCACACCACCAGGGACCCATGTTCAATTCGGATCTTGGGTGACTGCATGGTATATGTACATAATCCCCGTGTCTAAATGGGTTTCCTCCGGGTGCTTCGGTTTCCTCCCACAGTCCAAAGATGTGCAGGTTAGGCGGATTGGCCTTGCTAAATCGCCCCTTAGTGTTCAAAAGTTAGGTGGGGTTCCGAGAACAGGGAAGGAGCGTAGGCCTGGGTAGGATGAAAGCAAATTACTGTGGATGCTGGAATCTAAAACGAAAGAGAAAATGCTGGAAAATCTCATCTTTGGCACAATTCAGAGGAAATAGGGGCTTGGTAGAGCTCACCCCAACCAGAGGACACCTGCACCGTAGCCTTTGGAACCTTTCCTGGTCCTCTCCCCCTCTCAGGGCAGAGGCCTGATGAGTGACCCCCCACCCCTCCGGATCACCAGCTGTCTCCTCCTGGTGAGGCAGGCAGCATTAACTGCCTCTGCCACCAACTCCCAGGCGGTGTTCAGGAGGACAGGTTTGACTTTAGCCTGGGGAAGAGGGTGTCCCTCTGCTCCTCACCGGCATGGAGCTGCGGGTCCACCTCGGAACTATGAATTTGAGGGTCAGGTCTTCTGTGAGCCATCTTGGTGGCTGCAGTGAATGTGTAGTAAGTGGAGTGCTAAAAAACAACTCCAGCTGCCAGGGTTTTCGGCGCTAACTCCAGCCCCAGTAGTTAGAATGCCTGCTGGGCCGGGAATTGCTCTCGATTCATGCCGGCAAAGTGCTAGCCCATTATACCTTCCTCCAGGTCATTTATGTAGATTGTTTGTGATCTACATAAATGACCTGGAGGAAGGTATAGGTGGTCTGATTAGCAAGTTTGCAGATGATACTAAGATTGGTGGAGTTGCAGATAGCGAGCAGGACTGCCAGGGAATACAACAGAATATAGATAGATTGGAGAGTTGGGCAGAGAAATGGCAGATGGAGTTCAATCCAGGCAAATGCGAGGTGATGCATTTTGGAAGATCAAATTCAAGAGCGGACTAGATGGTCAATGGAAGGGTCCTGGGGAAAATTGATGTACAGAGAGATCTGGGATTTCAGGTCCATTGTAGCCTGAAGGTGGCAACGCAGGTTGATAGAGTGGTCAAGAAGGCATACAGCATGCTTGCCTTCATCGGACGGGGTATTGAGTACAAGAGTCTGCAGGTCATGTTACAGTTGTATAGGACTTTGGTTAGGCCACATTTGGAATACTGCGTGCAGTTCTGCTCGCCACATTACCAGAAGGATGTGGATGCCTTGGAGAGGGTGCAGAGGAGGTTCACCGGGATGTTGCCTGGTATGGAGGGTGCTAGCTATGAAGAACGTTTGAGTAGATTAGGATTGTTTTCATTGGAAAGACGAAGGTTGAGGGGGGACCTGATTGAGGTCTACAAAATTGTGAGAGGTATGGACAGGGTGGATAGCAACAAGCTTTTTCCAAGAGTGGGGGTGTCAGTTACAAGGGGTCATGATTTCAAGGTGAGAGGGGGAAAGTTTAAGGGAGATGTGCGTGGAAAGTTTTTTACGCAGAGGGTGGTGGGTGCCTGGAATGCTTTACCAGCGGAGGTGGTAGAGGCGGGCACGATAGCATCATTTATGAGGCACCTGGACAGGTATATGAATGGGCAGGAACAGAGGGAAGCAGACCTAGGAAAATAGGAGACAGGTTTAGATAAAGGATCTGGATTGGCGCAGGCTGGGAGGGCCGAAGGGCCTGTTCCTGTGCTGTAATTTCTTTTCTTCTTGTTCTCTTTGAATTGCTCCCGAATTGCACCCCCCATGGGAACAGGAACCACATGCAATTCAGTCTCAGAGTCAACATTTTGGGCATGACTTAGGGCTCTCGCCTAAACAAGAGCATGACCCGGCCGTTAGATCGCGGGAGAGGGTAAAATTGAGAACTGTGCAGAACGCCAATTGGTTTGCGATCTGACCAGCAAACCCCATTGGCGAGAACCGAATCCCACTGCGGCGGAGCGAGACACCAATAATCACCAATTAAAGCCAATCTCCATACAATTAACAGGATCAACCACCCCTTTTAACGGACTCCCATGATCTAATCGCATCCCCAGCAAGTGGCACACAGGCGCTGGTTAGTACACGCTTTTAAAAATATGAAACTGGCGGACTGGTTGCTGTGGGGATCTGAGGTGGTGAGTAGCCATCTTTGCTCCTGGGCAGTGAGCTGCCTCATTGTTCAGGGGGGAGGGGGGAGACGGTGCTGGGGAAGCTCCTAAGTGGGGGGAACGGCCTAGGTCGGGGGGGGGGGTTGGGGGTGCCTCAGCACCAGTGGGTCCGCCATGCCACCCCCTGGATCACATGTACCCATAACACGGCAACCGCAGCCACTACCTGTCTGTCCTACCGACTACCCAGAATTCCCACCGGCCGCGGAGGCCTCTGGCCGCGCGGCTGAAGGGTATTGCTCATAGAGAATTGGCATCGGAGTAAGTGAGCACTTCACAACTCCCAAGTAGATTCCCATAAACAGGTCCAGGCAGTGGACGATCGAGACGATCATCTAACCCGACTGTCTGCCTCTCTTCTGCGGCTTCATTCATGGCCAGCTATCCTTGGAAAAGGAGAACGCAGTGTCCTCTGGCACCATGATGGCCTTTCGTGCTCAGTGGGCACCGCAGGGTCTGGGGTGCTTTATAGATCCTTAGTCCACATTTTGATTGAGTTTTTTAAGCCTCCGTTGCTCCGTTGGTCTGGGTTTGGGCAATGCCACTATTAGGGGTGGCCCCTTTTTGCTTTGTCCACTTGCCGGCAGCACATGCCTTGCTGTGCCAACGGGGTCTGACTCCGAGACACGTCATTGTTGAGGGGGGGTACTCATGCGGGGCTGGTGGCTGCTGACGACACTGTGTGGAGTGGCTCCAGGTTGGCAACTATTGCCTCCACCTCCCAGTTGGTGCCCACAGGACCCAAGAGGTCACCTCAGTTAGGAGGGGAAGTTGGATTGGGTCACTGGCAGCTTTCCAATCTCTGCATCATGGTGTCAACATCTTCGGGGAAGCTCCTCAGTGACTGGGATATGCTCTGGAGCGCGCTGGCAAGGTCCACCTGCAACCATGACATGTCTCCCAGTGAACGGGACATGCTCTGGAGTGCCTCAGCAATGCCCACCAGAGACTGGAACATGCTCCGCAGCGCCTCAGAAAGGTCCACCTGGGATTGGGACACAGCCCCCAGCGACTCGGACATGATAGCATGACCCTCAGCCATGGCCAT
Organism: Scyliorhinus canicula; assembly: GCF_902713615.1. Taxonomy (NCBI): domain Eukaryota; kingdom Metazoa; phylum Chordata; class Chondrichthyes; order Carcharhiniformes; family Scyliorhinidae; genus Scyliorhinus; species Scyliorhinus canicula. Next base: position 27,906,237 of record NC_052148.1, on the reverse strand, counting down.
CACTGACTGAGCCACACCTTGGACACCTCCACTCATGCTGCTGCTGTCGTGCACCAGGCTCTCTACTGCGGTCGCCACCCGAGCAGTGCTGGCCTCGGTGCCACGCAGTGCCAGCACCATCTCCTACGCTCGTAGCCTCTGGGACTATGGATATGCTGGAGTGCCCCTCACATCCCCCTCTGAATCCACGGCCGCACCCTATCGACGGCACCAGCTCCGGGTAAACCTGACACAGCTGGGTCCTGGGAGCCAGCAGACCTCTGACTGCTGTCTCGCCTGGGGGTTCCTGCCTCCCTGATGTGCCCCAGAAGCCTGTCCAGTGCTGTAGCCCACCGAGGTGTGTGGCTCTGCACTGGTGGAGGCTGGGGATGACAGCAGTACTGCGAATATGGTGGTCTCAGAGCTCCTCTCCAAGGTGTTCTCTTGGGAAGAAGCGGGATGGGGGGGTGGGGGGGGAAGGATCATTCTGTATGGCATTAACAACTCACGTTTGACAGGTCAATTGGGTGGGGGCCGATGGGTCCTCACCTCTGCGCCGTACGCCAACCTCTATGTCGGTGATAGATCTGTTCTCGGCCACCTCTGTGACCTCCAGGGCCCATTTCTCATAGGGGGTGAGGACTCTGATGTCTGGCACCCCACCACCCATCTGGGCCCTCACCTGTCTGGGCCAACTTCTCCTGCAGTGACAGAGCAGGAGCTGTGAGCCGCATGCTTCGTTCACTACGGATGCAGGGAGGGATGGGTGGGGGGAGAGTTGGAGGCGTGGGCAGCACTACTGGACATGGGTGGGCCGGGGCATGCTTTGATGCTGGGCGGCGGTAGTGCCAGGTCCATGGTCGTCGGTGGAGGTGGCATTCAGGGCAGGTGCTGGGAGATGGTGCCAGGGGATGGTGCCAGGGGGCTGGGGCCAGGGGGCCGGTGCCAACCCACCTGTGCGGCTCAGTGGAGATTGTTGATCTTCTTAGAGCACTGGGTGCCGGTCCTCCCGGTCACACTCACCAAGAGCTGGTTTAGCACAGTGGGCTAAACAGTTGGCTTGTAATGCAGAACAAGGCCAGCAGCGCAGGTACAATTCCCGTACCGGCCTCCCCGAACAGGCGCCGGAATGTGGCGACTGAGGGCTTTTCACAGTAACTTAATTGAAGCCTACTTGTGACAAGAAGTGATTATTATTATTATTATTATTACTATTATTATTATTATTACTCCCAGGCGGCACTGGCTGCCCTGTGGCTGATCCTCTGAGCCCCTCAGGGGAACAGGGCATCTCGTCTGGACTCGACTGCGTCAAGCAATCTGGCCAGGTGGGCAGCTCCGAATCGTGGGTCTGTTCTCCTCGGTGGCATGACTGCGAGCTGTGTGGGGTTTGCTCCGCGTGATTGGTTTAAGTGCTGCTCCCCCTTGTTAGCGGGGAGCTGGTGGGTGCGGTGCTGGCGAATCAGCCAGCGGGACCATTATTTGCGGTGTGAAGCCCGTGGGGCCTCGTTTAGTGGAACAATTAACGTTTGGTACCGGTGACGGCCTCGCCGGGTCGGCTGTCGGGAAGCGCGTGGCAATTCCTGCTCGCTACCACACTTGGACACATTTCCGTTAAATCGCGCTTAGTTTCCCAAATGGAGAATTTCGCCCCAGATGTTTCAAGGATAGTGACAGCAAAAAACTCTTGGATGCTTTTAAAATCCTATGACCATAATCTAAATTAAAAAATCGGAACACCCTTAAGCATGTCACACATAAAGTTATACAATGGAATAGTGCAGTTGTAAATAGTTTCACAGATTTAAAACAAATAACAAAACCTATGTACACTTATAAATATGATGTGGAGATGCCGGCGTTGGACTGGGGTGAGCACAGTAAGAAGTCTTACAACACCAGGTTAAAGTCCAACAGGTTTGTTTCAAACACGAGCTTTCGGAGCACGGCTCCTTCTTCAGGTGAATGGAAAGGCTTGTTCCAGAAATGTTTATATAGACACAGTCAGAGATGCCCGGAATGCGAGCACCTGCAGGCAATCAAATCATCAAAGATGCAGAGAGAGAGGTAACTCCAGGTTAAAGAGGTGTGAATTGTCCCAAGCCAGTTCAGTCGGTAGGCCTCTGCAAGTCCAGGCTTGTTGGTGGGGGCCGAATGTAATGCGACATGAATCCCAGATCCCGGTTGAGTCCGCATTCATGCGTGCGGAACTTAGCTATAAGTTTTTGCTCAGCAATTTTGCGTTGTCGCGTCTCCTGAAGGCCTCCTTGTAGAATGCTGACCCGGAGATCAGAGGCTGAATGTCCTTGACTGCTGAAGTGTTCCCCAACTGGAAGGGAACAGTCCTGCCTGTTGATAGTCGCACGATGCCCGTTTATTCGTTGTCGCAGTGTCTGCATGGTCTCGCCAATGTACCACGCTTCGGGACATCCTTTCCTGCAGCGTATGAGGTAGACTACATTGGTCGAGTCGCACGAGTATGCGCCGCGTACCTGGTGGGTGGTGTTTCCACGTGTAATGGTGGTGTCCATGTCGATGATCTGGCATGTCTTGCAGAGATTACCCTGGCAGGGTTTTGTGGTGTTGTGGTTGCTGTTCTGAAGGCTGGGTAATTTGCTGCAAACAATGGTTTGTTTGAGGTTGCGCGGTTGTTTGAAGGCCAGTAGTGGGGGTGTGGGGATGACCTTGGCAAGATGTCCATCCTCACTGATGATGTGTTGGAGGCTGCGAAGAAGATGTCGTAGTTTCTCCGCCCCAGGAAAGTACTGGACGACGAAGGGTACTCTGTCAGTGGTGTCCCGTGTTTGTCTTCTGAGGAGGTCGGTGCAGTTTTTTGCTGTGGCGCGGTGGAACTGTCGATCAATGAGTCGAGCGCCATATCCCGTTCGTACGAGGGCATCTTTCAGCATCTGTAGGTGTCTGTTGCGCTCCTCCTTGTCTGAGCAGATCCTGTGTATACGGAGGGCTTGTCCATAGGGGATGGCTTCTTTAATGTGTTTCGGGTGAAAGCTGGAGAAGTGGAGCATCGTGAGATTATCTGTGGGCTTGCGGTAAAGCGAGGTGCTGACGTGACCGTCCTTGATGGAGACGAGTGTGTCCAAGAATGGAACTGAATTTGGAGAATAGTCCATGGTGAGTTTGATGGTGGGATGGAACTTATTGATGTCATCGTGTAGTCGTTTCAGTGATGTCTCGCCGTGGGTCCAAAGGAAAAAAATGTCATCGATGTATCTGGTGTATAGCATCGGTTGAAAGTCCTGTGTGGTGAGGAAGTCCTGTTCAAACTTGTGCATGAAGATGTTGGCATATTGAGGTGCAAATTTGGTCCCCATGGCTGTTCCATGCGTCTGGATGAAGAATTTGTTGTCGAAGGTGAAGACGTTGTGGTCTAGAATGAAACGGATGAGTTGCAGAATTGCGTCTGGAGATTGGCAGTTGTCGGTGTTGAGGACTGAGGCTGTTGCAGCAATGCCGTCGTCATGGGGGATGCTGGTGTAGAGTGCCGAGACATCCATTGTGACGAGGAATGTTCCTGGTTCAACTGGTCCATGGGTGCTGAGTTTCTGTAGGAAGTCCGTCGTGTCGCGACAGAAGCTGGGTGTACCTTGTACGATGGGTTTCAAGATGCCCTCGATGTGGCCAGAGAGGTCCTCACACAGGGTCCCATTGCCTGAAACGATAGGACGGCCTGGTGTGTTGGCCTTGTGTATTTTCGGGAGGCAGTAGAGATCTCCAATGCGGGGATTACGTGGGATGAGAGCACGTAGGGTGTTCTGAAGGTCTGGATCTAAGGTCTTGATCAGTCTGCTGAGTTGGCGGATGTGTTCCTTGGTTGGATCTGCGGGTAACTGCCTGTAGTGTTCCTGGTTGTCGAGTTGTCGGTATACTTCTTTGCAGTAGTCTGTTCTGTTCAGTATGACGGTGGCCCCTCCTTTGTCTGCTGGTTTGATGACGATGTTGCGGTTGGTCTTGAGAGTGCGGATGGCGTTGCGTTGTGCTTGGGTGACGTTTGAGGCTGCCTTGTGATTGCGAGTGATGAATCTGGCATTGACACGACTTCTGACGGCTTGAGCATACATGTCGAGTCTAGGGCAGCGGCCTTCCGGAGGGGTCCAATTTGACTCTTTCCTTTTCGGTTGATGCACTGCAGATCTCGCGGTCTGCTGTTCCGGTTCATTGGTCGTGTCCCTGGGTTCGCTGTCGGCCTCTTGGGGTCTGTGGAAGAATTCCCGGAGCCTCATTCGCCTGATGAATTCCTCCGTATCTGCCGCGAGACTGATGGGGTCCATTTTGGTGGTGGTGCAGAAATTGAGCCCTCTGCTGAGGACTTCGATTTCGTCTGGTTGAAGGGTGTAGTCTGACAAGTTGACAATGGATTTCCCTGTATTGTTTTCGACTGTTGTACCGGGAGAAGCTTGATTGCTGCTGGTGGTGATGCCAAGTTTCTCAAGCTTCCTGTTCTTGGTGTGCATGTAGGTGGCATAGTATTGCTGTCTCATCTGTTTGGCGGTGTTCCGCAGCTGGTCTGCTGTGTCCTGAGCGCAAGTTGAGAATATGGCCTCTCTCTTGGTTTCCAGGTTGCGTCAACTGCTGTAGAGTTGGTGTACGAGGTGTTTGAGGAGTGTGACAGAGGTGCGGTGGCAGAGTCTTTCAGCGTAGTCTGTGTTGTAAGTCGACTTCAGTGGGTTTTTGATCTGTAGTCCTTTCGGGATCTTGTCTGCTTTTTTGCATCTTTGTAGAAACTGAATGTCAGTGTCTATATGCGCGATCTTCCTGGAGATCCTCTCCACTTTGAGCCGGCAGTTTGCGGTGTCAATGGTAGCCATGATGTGGAGATGCCGGCGTTGGACTGGGGTGAGCACAGTAAGAAGTCTTACAACACCAGGTTAAAGTCCAACAGGTTTGTTTCAAACACGAGCTTTCGGAGCACGGCTCCTTCTTCAGGTGAATGGAAAGGCTTGTTCCAGAAATGTTTATATAGACACAGTCAGAGATGCCCCGGAATGCGAGCACCTGCAGGCAATCAAATCATCAAAGATGCAGAGAGAGAGGTAACTCCAGGTTAAAGAGGTGTGAATTGTCCCAAGCCAGTTCAGTCGGTAGGCCTCTGCAAGTCCAGGCTTGTTGGTGGGGGCCGAATGTAATGCGACATGAATCGCACTACAAAGATGCAAAAAAGCAGACAAGATCCCGAAAGGACTACAGATCAAAAACCCACTGAAGTCGACTTACAACACAGACTACGCTGAAAGACTCTGCCACCGCACCTCTGTCACACTCCTCAAACACCTCGTACACCAACTCTACAGCAGTCGACGCAACCTGGAAACCAAGAGAGAGGCCATATTCTCAACTTGCGCTCAGGACACAGCAGACCAGCTGCGGAACACCGCCAAACAGATGAGACAGCAATACTATGCCACCTACATGCACACCAAGAACAGGAAGCTTGAGAAACTTGGCATCACCACCAGCAGCAATCAAGCTTCTCCCGGTACAACAGTCGAAAACAATACAGGGAAATCCATTGTCAACTTGTCAGACTACACCCTTCAACCAGACGAAATCGAAGTCCTCAGCAGAGGGCTCAATTTCTGCACCACCACCAAAATGGACCCCATCAGTCTCGCGGCAGATACGGAGGAATTCATCAGGCGAATGAGGCTCCGGGAATTCTTCCACAGACCCCAAGAGGCCGACAGCGAACCCAGGGACACGACCAATGAACCGGAACAGCAGACCGCGAGATCTGCAGTGCAGCAACCGAAAAGGAAAGAGTCAAATTGGACCCCTCCGGAAGGCCGCTGCCCTAGACTCGACATGTATGCTCAAGCCGTCAGAAGTCGTGTCAATGCCAGATTCATCACTCGCAATCACAAGGCAGCCTCAAACGTCACCCAAGCACAACGCAACGCCATCCGCACTCTCAAGACCAACCGCAACATCGTCATCAAACCAGCAGACAAAGGAGGGGCCACCGTCATACTGAACAGAACAGACTACTGCAAAGAAGTATACCGACAACTCGACAACCAGGAACACTACAGGCAGTTACCCGCAGATCCAACCAAGGAACACATCCGCCAACTCAGCAGACTGATCAAGACCTTAGATCCAGACCTTCAGAACACCCTACGTGCTCTCATCCCACGTAATCCCCGCATTGGAGATCTCTACTGCCTCCCGAAAATACACAAGGCCAACACACCAGGCCGTCCTATCGTTTCAGGCAATGGGACCCTGTGTGAGAACCTCTCTGGCCACATCGAGGGCATCTTGAAACCCATCGTACAAGGTACACCCAGCTTCTGTCGCGACACGACGGACTTCCTACAGAAACTCAGCACCCATGGACCAGTTGAACCAGGAACATTCCTCGTCACAATGGATGTCTCGGCACTCTACACCAGCATCCCCCATGACGACGGCATTGCTGCAACAGCCTCAGTCCTCAACACCGACAACTGCCAATCTCCAGACGCAATTCTGCAACTCATCCGTTTCATTCTAGACCACAACGTCTTCACCTTCGACAACAAATTCTTCATCCAGACGCACGGAACAGCCATGGGGACCAAATTTGCACCTCAATATGCCAACATCTTCATGCACAAGTTTGAACAGGACTTCCTCACCACACAGGACTTTCAACCGATGCTATACACCAGATACATCGATGACATTTTTTTCCTTTGGACCCACGGCGAGACATCACTGAAACGACTACACGATGACATCAATAAGTTCCATCCCACCATCAAACTCACCATGGACTATTCTCCAAATTCAGTTCCATTCTTGGACACACTCGTCTCCATCAAGGACGGTCACCTCAGCACCTCGCTTTACCGCAAGCCCACAGATAATCTCACGATGCTCCACTTCTCCAGCTTTCACCCGAAACACATTAAAGAAGCCATCCCCTATGGACAAGCCCTCCGTATACACAGGATCTGCTCAGACAAGGAGGAGCGCAACAGACACCTACAGATGCTGAAAGATGCCCTCGTACGAACGGGATATGGCGCTCGACTCATTGATCGACAGTTCCACCGCGCCACAGCAAAAAACCGCACCGACCTCCTCAGAAGACAAACACGGGACACCACTGACAGAGTACCCTTCGTCGTCCAGTACTTTCCTGGGGCGGAGAAACTACGACATCTTCTTCGCAGCCTCCAACACATCATCAGCGAGGATGGACATCTTGCCAAGGTCATCCCCACACCCCCACTACTGGCCTTCAAACAACCGCGCAACCTCAAAAAAACCATTGTTTGCAGCAAATTACCCAGCCTTCAGAACAGCAACCACAACACCACAAAACCCTGCCAGGGTAATCTCTGCAAGACATGCCAGATCATCGACATGGACACCACCATTACACGTGGAAACACCACCCACCAGGTACGCGGCGCATACTCGTGCGACTCGACCAATGTAGTCTACCTCATACGCTGCAGGAAAGGATGTCCCGAAGCGTGGTACATTGGCGAGACCATGCAGACACTGCGACAACGAATAAACGGGCATCGTGCGACTATCAACAGGCAGGACTGTTCCCTTCCAGTTGGGGAACACTTCAGCAGTCAAGGACATTCAGCCTCTGATCTCCGGGTCAGCATTCTACAAGGAGGCCTTCAGGAGACGCGACAACGCAAAATTGCTGAGCAAAAACTTATAGCTAAGTTCCGCACGCATGAATGCGGACTCAACCGGGATCTGGGATTCATGTCGCATTACATTCGGCCCCCACCAACAAGCCTGGACTTGCAGAGGCCTACCGACTGAACTGGCTTGGGACAATTCACACCTCTTTAACCTGGAGTTACCTCTCTCTCTGCATCTTTGATGATTTGATTGCCTGCAGGTGCTCGCATTCCGGGCATCTCTGACTGTGTCTATATAAACATTTCTGGAACAAGCCTTTCCATTCACCTGAAGAAGGAGCCGTGCTCCGAAAGCTCGTGTTTGAAACAAACCTGTTGGACTTTAACCTGGTGTTGTAAGACTTCTTACTGCACTTATAAATAAACAATAATCACCTTTAATCATAAATAAATTACTTTCAAAGAACCAATAAAGACAGCAATGCCTCTATAAAAGAAAGAGCAAAATAAAACTGTTGAGAAACCTTCTACATACCATTAAAACACTTGTAAAACTTGTTGTTTGTTGTCTTCAATATAAATCTGTAGTTTAAATGCCTGCTCTCAATGGGCATTCTCATCGCTGCTTCGTCACAAGAGGGCACGGCTTTTTTTTGCATGACTTATTTTTGAATTTGGATAGCAGCTTTCCTTATCCTGCCATTCACACCTCCTCTGGACAAATCATTTGTTTCTTTACTTGCTCCACTCCTTCTCTCTTTGGCTCCACACAAGCTTTTCTCACTTAATGGCTCCTGAACTCCATCCTATCATTAACTTTCCCTTCTGTTCTTTTTGGATTGGATTGGATTGGATTTGTTTATTGTCACGTGTACCGAGGTACAGTGAAAAGTATTTTTCTGCAAGCAGCTCAAACAGATCATTCAGTACATTCCACCCTCTCCTATTTTACCCGATGAAAACTAACTATATTTCTACGTTTTTTTCAGTTCTCATGAAAGATCACATCCTAAAATGTCAACTTTACTGTCTCCACAGATATTGCCTCAGCTGCAGAATATTTCCAGCATTTTCTCTTTTTATCTTCGCGCTACATGTTCAGCTGGGTATATTTATGTTTGTAGCTGACTATAAATATGACTTCCACATGAAACTAAGAATGTATCTGACCTCGGGTGCATTTTCTTATTCGCTCATAGAACCTGGACATCGCTTGCTGTGGCATCATTTAGAACATAGAACATAGAACAGTACAGCACAGAACAGGCCCTTCGGCCCTCAATGTTGTGCCGAGCAATGATCACCCTACTCAAACCCACGTATCCACCCTATACCCGTAACCCAACAACCCCCCCTTAACCTTACTTTTATTAGCACACTACGGGCAATTTAGCATGGCCAATCCACCTAACCCGCACATCTTTGGACTGTGGGAGGAAACCGGAGCACCCGGAGGAAACCCACGCACACAGGGGGAGGACGTGCAGACTCCACACAGACAGTGACCCAGCCGGGAATCGAACCTGGGACCCTGGAGCTGTGAAGCATTTATGCTAACCACCATGCTACCCTGCTGCCCTGTTGCCCATTCATTATTGCATTTGTTGCCCATTCATTATTGCTCTTGAGAAACTGGTTCAAGTGGAGATCAATGGTTCTTTCCCTGTGGTCCTCATGGGGATTATAAGCAGTGGCAGAATCAATTAGACATGATGTGGAGATGCCGGCATTGGACTGGTGTGAGCACACTAAGAAGTCTTACAACACCAAGTTAAAGTCCACAGGTTTGTTTCAAGCACGAGCTTTCGGTGCTCCGAAAGCTCGTGTTTGAAACAAACCTGTTGGACTTTAACCTGGTGTTGTAAGACTTCTTACTAGGATCAATTAGAGTCAGCATGACTGTGAAAAGCCCCTAGTCGTCACATTCTGGTGCCTGTTCGGGGAGGCTGGTACGGGAATTGAACCGTGCTGCTGGTTTGATCTGCATTGGCCTTCATTGCAAAAGGTTTTGAATATAGAAGCAGGAATATGTTGTTGCAATTGTACACGGCCTTGGTGAGGCCACACTTGGAGCATTGTGTGCAGTTTTGGTCTCCTTAGAACATAGAACATAGAACAGTACAGCACAGAACAGGCCCTTCGGCCCTCGATGTTGTGCCGAGCCATGATCACCCTACTCAAACCCACGTAACCACCCTATACCCGTAACCCAATAACCCCCCCTTAACCTTACTTTATTAGGACACTACGGGCAATTTAGCATGGCCAATCCACCTAACCCGCACATCTTTGGACTGTGGGAGGAAACCGGAGCACCCAGAGGAAACCCACGCACACACGGGGAGGACGTGCAGGCTCCGCACAGTCAGTGACCCAGCCGGGAATCGAACCAGGGACCCTGGAGCTGTGAAGCATTTATGCTAACCACCATGCTACCGTCCTTCTCTGAGGAAGGATGTTCTTGCTCTCGAGGGAGTGCAGCGACGGTTTACCAGACTGATTCCAGGGATGGCGGGACTGTCATATGAGGAGAGAATGACTAGGTTGGGATTGTTATCGCTGGAGTTCAGAAGAATGAGGGGGGATCTGATAGAGACTTATAAAATTCTATCAGGACTAGACAGGGTAGATGCAGGGAAGATGTTACCAATGATGGGTGTGTCCAGAACCAGGGGTCACAGTCTAAGGAATCAGGGTAAACCATTTCGGAGAGAGGTAAGGAGACATTTCTTCACACAAAGAGTGGTGAGCCTGTGGAATTCATTACCACAGGAAGTAGTTGATGCTAAAACTTTGAATATATTCAAGAGGCACTTGGGGAGAATGGGATCAAAGGCTATGGGGAGAAAGCAGGATTAGCCTATTGAGTTGGATGATCAGCCATGATCGCGATGAATGGCGGAGCAGGCTCGAAGGGCGAGAAGGCCTTCTATCTTCTATGTATCTATGTATAACATTGGCCCATTGACACTGAAGGGAAGTAGATAGGATGCCATGTGAGGGGAACTTGCAGGTGGTGGTGTTCTCGTGGGCCTAGTGCCCTTGATCGTCTGGGCAAAAGAAGTCAAGGGTTTGGAATGTGCTGCTGAAGGCGCCTTGGTGAGTTACTGAAGTGTATCTTCTAGATAGTGTCCACTTCTGCCGTTGTGATCTGGTAGTGGTGGGGATGAATTCTAAAGACGGTGGATGGGATGCAAAGCAAGTGGATGTTGTTGAGCTTCTCGAGTGTTGTTGGCACTGCACTCACCCAGGAAAGTGGACAGCATTTAATTGCAATCCTGACTTCTTGCTTGTCTCTGCTGGATAGGCACCAGGAGACACAATTCTGTGAGCCCGTGCCACTGAATTCTCAGCCTCTGACCTGCTCTTGTAGCCACATCATTTCTAGGTCTGTTTCATTTAAGTTTCTGGCCAATGTTAACCCAAGTTGGTTGATAATGGGAGATTGAGCGATAGCGATGCCATTGAATGTCAAGGGGAGATTGTGGTGATATGCATGGTTATTTTCTCTTCTGTTGGAGATGGTCATTGCCTGGCACTTGTGTGATAGGTCTGTAATTTGCAGTCTCTCCCCACGCCTGGACGTTGTCCAGGTCTTGCTGCATGTGAGCACAGCTTCTGCAGATTACCAGTGGAAAATGGAGCTGGTCTTGTTGCAATTTGAAACATTTACCCAACAATGTTGTCTCTTAAAGACACCACACCCAATACCGTGCAGAACCTGCTGCCACATGCGGTATTTGCATCAAACATATACATATTTATAGGGGAGGGAGCAGACACCCTGCAGTGTCTAAACATTGGCACATCTGTTGCACCAAGTGGCAATCTTTGTTTCCACACGCGTCATTGACCTCCTGCCATCACAACTTCAAAGAGACCTTAGTGCATTGGAAACAATGCAGAGAGCCACATAGAATGTTGTTGCTGAGGGATGACAACCATATTCATTAATGAGCGAGAGAGACGGAGCAGATCTCATCAAAGCTTTTAAGACTAACGAGAGGAGCAGATCAAGTGGAAGCTAGTAAATTCTTTAATTAGGGAGGGAATTCATGACAACCATCAGGTTTTTAGAAATAAGGAACTATAAACCAACCAAGCATTCAGAAAGAATTGCATCTTGATTTTGGTTTCTTAACTGTTTAATGAGCTGCGCTACGTCTGGATTTGTGTCGCTTCTCAAGGAGAAAACTTCTGTACATTGTTTTTTTAAAATCATTTGGTCTTTTTTTTGTACCACAAGTTGGCTGTAAGCTTTGGAAATCTATTTAAAAACTGCATTGTGCATATCTCATTCCTCCCCTGGATATTGTTGCTGAAGGACGTTGGACGTGATTTTCCGGCCTTGTTGCGCTCTCGCTCAGGAGTAAGGAGGCCGATAAACAGCGGGAAAGGCCAAACGAGATCCGCGTCAGGCGCCAAAGAGTTTGCGATGGAACCGGCCCGCTCCCCAGGCAAAATCGGGATCTTGCCGTAGCATGTCGAGAAACTAACTATCACCACTTAAGCCCCATTTCCACACAATTAACAAGAGCCACCCCTTATAAAACAGCCTCCCGTCATTCAGCGGCCTCCCCAGCAAATGGTCATGTTGACGCCGATTAGCACTCATTTGAAAAACGTGAACCTAAGGAAGGGGGAGGCGAGGAGGTGAGTGGCCATCTCTGCTCACAGGCAGCGAGGCCGGAGGTGCTGGGCTTGTCGTTCCAGTGCTCGGTGGGGGACCCTCGGTTGGGGGGGGGGTACCCTCCGCAGGGGTGCGTTAGAGGCATGCGCTGGGGGGGGGGCAAGCGCTCGCAGCACCACCATGCCAACCCCTGGATCATGTGTACCCCTCTGTCACTGCCCACCTGCCCTGTTTACCGACTGCCGAGGCCTCTGGCTGCACAGCTGAAGGCTATTACTGATAGGGATCTGTAAATCGTGGATAAGTGAACACTTCACACATCCCAAGTGGATTCCCGTGGGTGGGCGGGCCATGTAGCATGTGGGAGTCAATGCCTAGCATCCCAATCACACCTTGATGCTTGGACACTGTGCTGGTACACTGCGGAATGCAACACTTCACACGCATCATCTGAACACTCAGGGGATAGGACACAGCTCCGGGGACGTATCCACAGCCGGAACGTGGGTGAGAGCCACAAGGAGGGCGAGGGCACAGGGGGGCCGCCTGTGAGATGGGCAAATAGTCCCGAGTCAACCCGCATTGCAGAGGGAAGTGACAGGCGTATTATAATGGGTGTGCAAAAAGGTTTTGATGTGCTGTGCAATACCCCACACCCGATGGTGCTTCCCCCCCATCCTCCAACCCCCACCCTTTACCTCCCCGAACCCCCTCTCCCCACCCCTGGTGCCCTCAGTGACCCTCAGCGTGCTTTGTCCTCCGAGTTCTACCACTGCGTCTAGGTGTTTCCCCAGTAAGCACATCTGAGCTGGAGGCAGCCAGCTGCTTACCTTGTCCCGTGGCCTGCGATCCTCTGGTGGGCTTAGAGGGCCCCTGCTCACTTGTAGGTGGTACATGCACAGCCGGGCTGCCCTGTCCTGTGTGCTGATCTGGAGACGGGTGGAACTTGGGGGAGCTGATGGCCACCTTTGCTATTCCATGATACGGGTCCGGATTGGCACTCAGTGCCCCCTCCTCCCAGTCAGTGCCCATACGGCCCTGGGGTTCACCTTGGGATGGAGGGCCAGCTGGTTCTAATGCCAGCTGCCCCCTGCATCATCTGGCTCTGTCAGCCCCTGCGGTTCCCCATGGTCTGCACCATCATGTCGACGCCCTCAGAGCACCACCTTGACAAGTCCAGCTTAAGTGCTACTCAACTTTGCCTGTGCGGGGCTAATGAGCGCGATCATGGCAAATCAGCTGGCGAGCCTCCATTTGTGATGGGAAGCCCGTGAGGTCTTGTTAAGTGGACCAATTAACGTTGAATTGCATTGCCGGCCTCTCTGGGTCAATTGTCGGGAAGCTCGCGCCAATTCCCGCTCACTACCACACTTGGAAAGTTTTCTGGAGAAATGCATCCTCGGTCTTTTATTCCACAGGGCTCAGAGCATGGCCGGGGCCATACACGTTATACATCTCTGTTTTATTCATTGAGTTTTGTTTTTTCTTGGTTCCCCTTCCTCTTCAGTTACCTCCGCACTTGTTCCTCTTCATCGGTACATGTGACTCACCCTGACGCCATCTGCTAAAGTTTACTGACTGCACCTTATGGTGTCTGTACAGCCTGATCGTGGAGTGAGAGAGACAAGATGCAGTGAGGTGTTGTCTTCCCTTGACAGGCTTCCGTCAGATGTGACTCAGCAGGTAGCAATCTTAGAATCATAGAATCATGGAAAAGTTACAGCACAGAAGGGGGACATTCAGCCCATCTTGACCATGCCAGCCTGAATGTGTCCTTTCTAATCCCACCTTCCTGCACCTGGTCCACAGCCATGTAGCTTAGAGCACTTACGGTTCAGATCCAGGGACCTTTTAAAGGAGTTTAGGGTCTCTGCCCTCACCACCAACTCGAGCAGCGAATTCCAGACTCCCACCACCGTCTGCGTAAAAAATTTCTTCCTCACATCTTCTGCATCTTGTCTTGAATCTATCTTTCGGGCGGCACAGTAGCACAGTGGTTAGCACTGTTGCTTCACAGCACCTGGGAACTGGGTTCGATTCCCAGCTTGGGTCACTGTCTGTGCGGAGTCTGCACATTCACCCTGTGTCTGCTTTTCCTCCGGGTGCTCTGGTTTCTTCCCACAAGTCCCAAAAGATGCGCTGTTCGGTAATTTGAACATTCTGAATTCTCCCTCCGTGTACCCGAACAGGCGCCGGAGTATGGCGACTAGGGGCTTTTTACAGTAATTTCATTGCAGTGTTAATGTAAGCCTACTTGTGACAATAAAGATTATTATTATTATTATTTATGTACCCAGGTTCGAGAATTCTCCGTCAAGGGAAACAATTTTATCCTGTCCTCTCTATCTCTTCCTCTCATCATTTTATACACCTCAGTAAGTCATCCCGCAGTGTCCATTATTCCAAGGAAAGTAACCCCAACCTGTCTAACTCTCCTCATTGCTACACTTTCTAAACCTCCTCTGCACCCTCTCCAGGGCAATTCCATCCTTCCTGTCATGTGGCGACCAGAACTGCACACAATACTCCAGTGTGGCCTCACAAGTCTTTTATAAAATTCCAACACTATATCCTTACTTTTATATTCGATATCTCTGCCAATGAATGAGAGCATTCCACTTGCTTTCTTAACAACCTTGTGTACTTGAACTGCTGCCTTTAGGGACCTGTGTACCTGTACGCCAAGATCTCTCACTTCATCTATCCCGCTTAGAATATTCCATTTATTGGGTATTCCTGTTACCCTTTGACCTCCCTAAGTGCATGACCTCACACTTCCATCTGCCACTTTATCGGCCACTCCACTAATCCATCTAAATCTTGCCTGAGTCACAAGGTGTAGATTTATCGTCCCACCCCCGAGATTTCAACTCAACAATTTAGACCGGCACTTGACTGCGGTACTGTTGCATTGTTAGATGAAGATCACAGGAGTTTTCTCTGCAGTGTTCTGGGATATTCATCCTTCAAAAATAAAGATGATCTGGTCACATTGCAGCGTGTGGCATGTTACTGTACACTACAACAGTCATTCCACTTCAAAAACGTCCCATTGATATGCCCTGCGATTGTGACAGGAGCTGTGTGAACACGAACCTTTCTTCTCTCCAGGACTCTGATAACAGAAAAAAAAACATGACTTCCAACAGACATTGCTTTCCGAGGCACTCACAGTTGGCAGGCTATGATGGGATGGTCGGGGGGGGGGGGGGGGGGGGGGGGGGGGGGGGGGGGGGTTATATAGCCTGGCTTGGAGAAGAACAGAGAACAGCTCCCCACAGTCATTTTACTACTGATTGTATATTAATGGACTAGAGAAGGGATTCCTGCCCCTCAGGGACAGGAAGCCTCACTTCAGAGAGCTGCTGGCCAACCAGAGGCCAGTGGTTCTCCGGTATCGCAGTGCTACTGGAAGCCAGTGCCAGTCTTGCATCCCCAGGGCTTGTGCAGGTGAGCTGTGCTTGTTTTTTCATCCGCTCATGGGATGTGCACGTCGCTGGCTGGACCAGCATTTATTGCCCATCCCTGAGGGCATTTAAGAGTCAACCTCATTGCTGGTGGGTCTGGAGTCACATGTAGGCCAGACCAGATAAAGCCAGCAGATTTTCTTCCCTAAAGGACATTAGTGAAACAGATGCGAAAGAGAAAATGCTGGAAAATCTCAGCAGGTCTGGCAGCATCTGTCGGGAGAGAACAGAGCTAACGTTTCGAGTCCAGATAACCCTTTGTCAAAGAGTCATCGGACTCGAAAAGTTAGGTCGTTTCTCTCCCTACAGATGCTGTCAGACCTGCTGAGATTTTCCAGCATTTTCTCTTTGAACAGATTCCAGCATCCACAGTAATTTGCTTTAATCCAGTGAACCAGATGGGTTTTTATGACAATCGGCAATGGTTTTGTGGTCATCATTAGACTTTTAATTCCAGATTTTTTTATTGTATTCAAATTCCACCACCGACCCTGGATGGATTTGAACCCACATCCCCAGAGCATTACCCTGGGTCTCTGGATTATTGGCCCATACAGAACCCCTCAATACAGGACTGACAATACAGACTCCCCTTAAATCGCTTTGTAAGTGTTTGAGGGTCTCGCTGGGTGTCAAGTTGACAGGCCCCAGAGAGGTATATGGGGGTTGGAGTTTGAGATGCTTTGGAGAAGGGGGTGAAGGAGGGGTGTGGGGAACCTGGGTGTGGATAACACCTTGGTGGGGGGAAGACCCACCAAAGGGCTCAGGGGCTTTATTAAATAGGGATACCCTACCCACACCACAAGCCCATGCAGGGAATCCTTCTGGGCTGGTGACTTGGCATGATTTCTCCCACTACCAATTTAAATTCCTTGGAATGACCTCTTAAATGGGAAACTATTGCCCACTTAAGGGCCTCAATTGGTCAACTGGCAAGTGTGCCACCCAACAACACCCTTGGCATTCTGCAGTGCGACTAGGGAGGGGTAGGTAGTCTGCCCGTTCAACATAATCTCCTTCTTGGCCTTCCAACTCTCTGACTGAGGAGGGTAAAATGAAAAAAAAAATAAAAATCCAGCCCATTGTGCATTGTCAATGTGATTTGACGTGGAAGAGAGTGAGAACGAGCTAAATGTCGTAAAGACCAAGCATCTTATCATTGACTTCAGGAAGCGCAGCATGACACATTCCCGTCTGCCTGAATGGCTCCACAGTGGAGATGGTCGATAGCTTTAAGTTCCTGGGGGTCACCATTACCAATAGTCTGTCCTGGTCCACTCATGCTGATGCAACAGTCAAGAAAGCCCAACAACGTCTCTACTTCCTACGGAAGCAAAAGAAATTCAGCATGTTTGCATCGACTCTCACAACCATAACAGATGTGCGATAGAGAGCATCCTATCCGGCTGCATCACAGCTTGGTATGGCAACTGCTCAGTCCAAGATCGCAAGAAACTGCAGTGTGGTGAACGCAACGCAAGCTTGCCACCCTCACATTGATTCTGTATACACCTCCCGCTGCCTCAGGAAGGCAGACAGCATTGTCAGAGACCTCTCCCACCCAGGCATTGCCTTCTTCCAGACCCTTCCATCAGGCAGAAGGTACAGAAGTCTGAAGACCCGCACATCCAGACATAGGAATAGCTTCTTCCCCACAGCTACAAGGCTCCTCAACGACTCCCCCTCAGACTAATCTGTTCCCTGTAAGAACACTATTCACAAAGCCCTATGCTGCTCTTGCTCATGTATTTGCTTTGTTTGGCCCCTTGTTCCGCACTGTAACCACCGTTTGTCAATGTACCATTTATCAATGCACACTGTTGATTATTCTTTTTGTCCACTATGTACGTACTCATAGAATTTACAGTGCAGAAGGAGGCCACTCGCCCCATCGAGTCTGCACTTTTATCGCTTGTGGTTTGTAAGCTCTTTTTGTGGTTTATAGTATATAAGGGCTATATTCTGTACCAGGATCAGGAAAGAATTGAATTGAATGGAATTTGATTTCTTGTCACGTGTACCGAGGTACAGTGAAAAGTATTGGATCATAGAATTTACAGTGCAGAAGGAGGCCATTCGGCCCATCGAGTCTGCACCGTCTCTTGGAAAGAGCACCCTACCCGAGGTCAACACCTCCACCCTATCCCCATAACACACTAACCCCACCCAGCACTGACGGCAATTTTGGACACTAAGGGCAATTTATCATGGGCAATCCACCTAACCGGAGCACCCGGAGGAAACCCACGCACACACGGGGAGGATGTGCAGACTCCGCACAGACAGTGACCCAAGGCGGAATCGAACCTGGGACCCTGGAGCTGTGAAGCAATTATGCTATCCACAATGCTACCGTGCTGCCCATACAATGCTACCGTGTGTACGTTCCCTCGGCTGCAGAAAAATACTTTTCGCTGTACTCCGGTACATGTGACAATAAATCAAATCAAATCAAATCAAAAAGCGGCCACTTGTCCCATCGTGTTTGTGCTGCCTGAGAAAATAGCCACATCTCACTTTCCAAAGTTTGATCCATAGACCTGCAGGTTACAGCACTTGACCTGCACACCCACACACCTTTTAGATAAGTTGAGGGGTTCTGTCCCTATTATGAAATGAATGAAAATCACTTATTGTCACAATTATTACCCTTTCAGTCAGTGAGTTCCAAATCCCCACAATCCTCTGGGTGAAGGAGATTTACCTTAATGCGTTCTTGAGCCAAAATAGGGTCAGCAGTCAAAGAGCTGAAAGGTTGTTAGTCAGTAATAAATGGAAGCAGATTGGCAGAAAACACTTGTGCCATGCACCCTTGCGAGATGTACCCGAACAAATCATCCATACATTGTGTCGTTATCATGCATGAAACACATAGGGCATGCCCCTGCCGGCAGCGAGATTCTCCGTTCCCACAGCCAGCCAATGGGGTTTCCCATTGTGGGCCACCCCACGCCGTCGGGAATCCAGCCGCGGGCTGGTTGCACTTCTGGTGGGGTGGAGGATCCTGCAGGTGAGCTTTTATTTTCAAGTGACCTCGTTCCTGATGTACACACTCTGAAAGGTCTGAGGCACAATGCCAAATACATTGACATAGTGCAAATGACCATTGTCTCGTTATTCCCGTACCAGCCTCCCCGGACAGGCGCCGGAATGTGGCGACTAGGGGCTTTTCACAGTAACTTCATTTGAAGCCGACTCGTGACAATAAGCCATTTTCATTTTCATTTCATTTCATTTTCATTCCATTCGACTGAAAGATGGAATCCTGCGTTAGCCAGCCTAATTAAAGTAGTAAACGAAACCAACCATCACCATTGATCAGTAAACCTTCCTAATCAACTCATATATCTGGGAAGCATTCGTACAGATGACAAAGTGCTCACTGAAATCAGAAAATCTGGCTCAGCTTTTGCAAGAGTGAAAAAGACATGTCTGCGCAGGTCCTAGCACCCAATAACTCGGGCTTAGAGAAGGTGCGGAGCAGATTTGCTGGATCACAATCAGGGAAAAGGGTATTCAGCCATGTGGAGAGACAGGAAAAACTGGAATTTATCTCCTTAAGCGCAGAGAGATTTACCGGAGATGCTCAAAATGATGAATTTTGGTAACCAGAGGCCACAGATTTCATTTATTTGGCAAAAGAACAAGAGTGAGGAGATAAAGAAATGTTTGAAATAATGGAGGAAGCAGATTATTAGGAGTTTCCAAGAGGACTATTAGTGGAAGAGGAGAACATTCGCAGGACTACGGAGAAAGGGAACTAGTTGGATAGTTCTTTCAGAGAGTAAATGCCGGACAAATGACGCTCTCCTGAGCTATGTATGATTGTATAAATTGAAAAAAAAGCTGACAGACACCATGCCGTTGCCATATGTGACAGTGGTGGGCATGTTACTGCTATCACATTTAGCAACTTGATAAGTTCCACCTGAAACATTTGGGATGCAACACAGACATCAAACACCAAAACAGATTTATTTACTGCTAGATCATCAAGCATAGCAAAAGCACCGACATTGAGGTGATGCAGATAGTTGCACAGCTGCACCAACCAGGCCATGTGATTCCTGTGAAAAATTTTCAAATGCGTGACTGAACGAAAGGGCATCAGCAACTCGACACATAATTGACTCCTTGGATGTGAAAGGTTTGTGGGAAAGTCTGTCTTTTCTACTGGAGAAATAAATGAATAAATTAATGAATAAATTATGAACATAATCATAAACAATGAACATGAGAGCATTGAACTCAAGAGAACGGAGCGGGTGTAGACGGTGATATAATGGCAATGCCACTGGACTTGTAATCCCGCGACTAATACTCTGGTGTGCTTGGTTCAAATCCCACCGCAGCAGCTAGAGGAATTTGAATTCAATTAATACAACCTGGCATTGAAAGCTGGTCTTGGTCATGGTGACTGTAAAACTTTCATTGATTATTTTTAAAACCGCACCTGGTTTGGTAACTTCCTCCATGGCAGGAAATCTGCCATCCTTACCTGGTCTGGCCTACTTGTGACCCCAGATCCACAGCAATCCAGCAGCGTGGGGTGGTTACAATGGGAAATCCCATTGACAATAGACAATAGACAATAGACGGCGCGCGGCCGAGACTCCTGCATCTGGTGGACCGGAGAATCCTATCCAATATGTTAAACAAAAGAATACCCACACCTCTCTGGAGTAGAGAATTCCAAAGATTCACAATGTTTTTTTTTATAAACTTAGAGTGCCCAATTCATTTTTTCCAATTAAGGGGCAATTTATCGTGGCCAATCCACCTAGCCTACACATCTTTGGGTTGTGGGGGCAGAACCCACACAAACACGGGGAGAATGTGCAAACTCCACACGGTCAGTGACCCAGAGCCGAGATTGAACCTGCGACCTCGGCGCTGTGAGGCAGCAATGCTAACCACTGCGCCACCGTGCTGCCCTAGATTCACAAAGTTGAGTGAAGAAATCTCTCCTCAACTTCATCCTAGATCATTGATCGCTTATCCTGACACTGCTCCTCCATATTTTAGATTCCCCAACCAGGTGGTACAACCTCTCAGCATCTATTCCAGCAAACGTGTGGAATATAAGGAAAGTAGGAAGGAACTTAAGCAAGGAGTCAGGAGGGCTAGATGGGGTCACAAAATGTCATTGGCAAATAGAGTTAAGGAAAATCCCAAGGCTTTTTACACGTACATAAAAAGCAAGAGGGTAGCCAGGGAAAGGGTTGGCCCACTGAAGGATAGGCAAGGGAATCTATGTGTGGAGCCAGAGGAAATGGGGCAAGGTACTAAATGAATACTTTGCATCAGTATTCACCAAAGAGAAGGAATTGGTGGATGTTGATCTGGAGAAGGGTGTGTAGATAGCCTGGGTCACATTGAGATCCAAAAAGACGAGGCATCTTGAAAAATATTAAGGTAGATAAGTCCCCAGGGCCTGATGGGATCTACCCCAGAATACTGAAGGATGCTAGAGAGGAAATTGCTGAGGTCTTGACAGAAATCTTTGGTTCCTTACTATCTTCAGGTGATGTCCCAGAGGACTGGAGATTAGCCAATGTTGTTCCTTTGTTTAAGAAGGGTAGCAAGGATAATCCAGGGGACTACAGGCCGGTGAGCCTTACATCAGTGCTAGGGAAATTACTGGAGAGAATTCTTCAAGACAGGATCTACTCCCATTTGGAAGCAAATGGACGATTTAGTGAGAGGCAGCATGGTTTTGGAAGGGGAGGTCGTGTCTCACTAACTTGATAGAGTTTTTTGAAGAGGTCACAAAGATGATTGATGCAGTCAGGCCTTTGACAAGGTCCCTCATGGTATACTGGTACAAAAGGTGAAGTCACATGGGATCGGGGTGAGCTGGCAAGGTGGATACAGAACTGGCTAGGTCATAGAAGGCAGAGAGTAGCAATGGAGGGTTCTTTTCTAATTGGAGGGCTGTGACTATTGGTGTTCCACAGGGATCAGGGCTGGGACCTTTGCTGTTCGTAGTATATATAAATGATTTGGAGGAAAATGTAACTGGTCTGATTAGTAAGTTTGCAGACGACACAAAGGTTGGTGGAACTGCGGATAGCGATGAGGACTGTCAGAGGATACAGCAGGATTTAGATTGTTTGGAGACTTGGGCGGAGAGATGGCAGATGGAGTTTAATCCGGACAAATGTGAGGTAATGCATTTTGGAAGGTCTAATGCAAGTAGGGAATATACAGTGAATGGTAGAACCCTCAAGAGTATTGAAATTCAGAGAGATCTAGGTGTCCAGGTCCACAGGTCACTGAACGGGGCAACACAGGTGGAGAAGGTAGTCAAGAAGGATACGGCATGCTTGCCTTCATTGGCCGGAGCATTGAGTATAAGAATTGGCAAGTCATGTTGCAGCTGTATGGAACCTTAGTTAGGCCACACTTCCCCACATTCTCCTCCATCTGGCACCTTGTTGCCCACTCATTTAACCTGTCCTTATCTTTGCAGACTCATTGTGCCTGCCTTCTCTTTCCAATAGTTTCACACTTTGAATAGAAGGGGCTGCAAATATCAGCCTAGGGGCTAATCCTAAATGCTATAATGAGGTATCTAGATAACGGTGCATTTAGATAAAGCCCATGTTGCATCGTTTTGTTCTCTGGATTACAGACAACCTGGTAGCAATATTCAGATGGGCTCCCGTTGCTATTTAATTATAAGGTTCAGTCACATCACGCTTTGGGAATTTCCTCAGAGCTGTTTCCACTCAGCCGGCCTGACGTCACCACATGTGCAGTGGAAATCCTACTGACACACGGAATCATGGAATCATAGAATCATAGAGTACAGAAGATGCCCTTTGGCCCATCGAGTCTACAATGGCAAAAAGCTACTTTAAATCTACACTGATCCCACTTTCCAGCACTTGGCCTTGAATGTTATGACGTTTCATGTACTTTTTAAAGATTGTGCGGTGTCCTGCCTCTGCTACCCTCCCAGGCGATGCATTCCAGAATCCCACCACCCTCTGGGTAAAAAAAATATTTTGTCAAATCCCCTCTAAACCTCCTCTTTTTCACCTTAAAATTGTAAGTGGGGGAAATGTCTGACAAATTTCCTATCCCATATTTGGTGAAGATTTCCAAATATGCACTGTCCCAACCAGCCATTTTGTGATGTCCGTGTCGCTATAGTGAACAATAGAGGAGGGTCATTATAAGAACCAGAGGCATGAGAACTCCAGTCTCATTTCTCCATTATTTGTTCCTGTCATCGAGAGTCTCTGGCCTGGGAACAGTGTGTCAGGATATTTATCTGCTGTGGGTGATTTTCCTTGAGATTTGGGTTCTAAGGGATGGGGCCATGCCAGAGAACAAACTGTCCAGAACTCTGCAAGGTGAGTGACTTTAATTCGCAGGCCTCATCTGAGCCCCTATCCAACCCTGACAGGGAGCTGCAGCTGGCCGGGAGGAGGGTGACGGGCAGCAGGGGGCTCCAAACGTGGCCCAGAAGGATCAGTCAGTGGCAGTGCGACTGGGTGGGCGACTCAGTGAGGTGTAATTCGGGAGTTGAAGCGAGGAAGACAAGGCAGAGGAGAGTTAAGGTATTCTTGTGGGGCTTGGAATAGTACTCATGATCTTCCTGGCCCAACAAGGAAACTCTCCTTTTACTGGTTCCCACTTGCCACAAACTTGGTCGGGCGGGGGAGCCATAATAGTTTTCACAGACAGGCTTCCAGTTAAAATAGCAGTCAGCCCCGATGACATTATCCGTGCCCATACTGTATATTTGAAGAAGGGTCCTGTTACATTATCATAAATGTAAGAACTAAGAACTGCAAGGGTTAATGAAGTGTCGAGAGTAGCCACTAGAGGGAGCTACAGTTACAATTATATAAGGCAGTGATGCTAAGCCTTGTGGGAGAGTGCGTGCAGGAGTTAGTCAGAAGTACAGATAGTGTAAGTGAGAGCAGATCATAGTTTTTATCAGTAGTGAGATTAGCTGTAGATGAGTGTAGTTTAAACGTTATTAATCAACTGTGTATTCTTTAGGAGTGCGTGTCGAATCCAAGTTAGTAGTGTTAATAAATTTATACCTTTGTTTAAGTTCAAGTTGTTTTGTGGTCTTTGTGAACACTACGCCAACCATCCTGAAATAATCAACACAAAGAAAGCTGCCTTCTGACGGTCATCCCTATTGTCTGTAGAGGTGAAGATTACAGCCAATGGGGTGGCAGCAGGATTAAAGTGGCTAAATCTCATAGGCCATTCTGCCTGCTTTCCGCTGCGTGAGCAGTGTTAAAATTGGTCCTATTGTTTCAGAGGCCGACAAGGAACCAGAATTGGAACAATAAGCTTTGTTTGACATGTATATTTACCTATGGAAAGCCACAATGTCACCCTTTTAGCCATTTGCAGCACAGAGTAATTATTATACCTGATTTTCTTTGGAAATGATTGAATTGGTAAGTGCTATTTCATGATCTGGCACTTAATACCAAATAGTGTCTGTAGCCTCCAACATACCCAATTTGGAGCCACTTAATACTGTCACTAAATGCCCTGAAAGTAAAATTCCACTCTTCATTATAAAGTCAATCAATCACAGACACAATGAGCTCACAGAAATGAAATGAGCTCATACGATATTAAGTAATGGTTTCTGGATTGCTTTTAATATAAATTAGATTACATGAGGGATTTTGAAATCTTTATCTGATCTGCTACTTGTCCGTTTGGTATCACTCTTCCTCTGAGACCTGCCAAGTAATAAATCTTTTCACAATGGCGTGTATCTGTGTGTATGTGACATAATGGAGCAGGGTCAAATGAGATAGAAACAGGTAGTTCGACCCAACACTTTGCCTATAGCTTGTGTACAATCTGTGTTGTAACGTGGACTCCCACTTTTTCACAATGTACCCTGAGCCACCTAATCATAGAATCATTGAGTCGATGCAGTGCAGACGGAAGCCATTCGGCCCATCAAGTCTGCACCGACACTCCGCAAAAGCACCCGACCGAGAACCTTGCCCTATCACCATGCCCCGCCTAACCTTTAGACACATGGAAAGGTTAGGGTTAGGTTAGGGATGGCCTCCTCAGTTAGGGATTGGGATTCATGTGCCACCTGGGGCGATGTATGTTTTGTGTGAGGAGTGACTTGGCTGTCTCGAGTCCACGAGGCGTGTGTTCATGCTCCACAATAAGGCTCGACCGCAATAATCAGTGTCTGACACTCCAGCGCAGTGCTAAAGGAGCACTAACTTGGAGGTGCTGTCTCTCAAATGGGACGGTAAACATCAAGTGGATGTAAAAATATCCCAAGCCACCATTTTGAAGAAGAACAAGAGAGTTATCCCCAATGTTCTGGCCAGTATTTATCCCTCAGTAACATGGTAAAAGTCTGATCATTGCCACATTGCTGTCTGTTGCGGGTTTGCTACTGTGTTTCTTACATTACAGCAGTGACTAAACTTGTAAAATGAGTACTTCATATTGACTGCAATGACATTTGGTGGCTGTGAAAATAAATGCAAGAATTACTTAATCTGAGAGTGCGGTTCATAGAATCATAGAACCGATGGCTCGGAGACAGACCCATCAGCCCAAACTGGCCCAGGTCAACCAAAAAGCCCATCTAAGCTGGCCCCATTTGCCTACATTTGGCTCATATCCCTCTAAACCTTTCCTACACATGTATCTGTCCAAATGTCTTTTAAATGTTGCCAATGTCTCTGCCTCAACCACTTCCTCCAGTAGCTAATTCCTCATACATGACACCCTCTGTGCAAAAACATTGCTCCTCAAGTTATCATCAATTCTTCCCCCTCTTAACTTAAACCTATGCCCCCCAGTTCTCGATTCCCCAACCCTGGGAATAAGACTGAGTGCATTCACTCTATCCGTGCTTTTCAGGATTTTATACACCTCTATAAGATCACCCCTCAGTCTCCTACGCTCCGAAGAAAAAGGTTCTAGCCTGTCCAATCGCTCCCTATAACTCAATCCCTTGAGTCCTGGCAATATCCTTACTAAACAGTTCAGCACGCTCTCTCCAGCTTAAAACCATTTTTCCCAGAGCAAGGCGACCGAAACTGGTGTTAGTGTTGACTGCTCTATTTGGAAGGCACTGCTCATCACATGCACCCTGACTATGTGTCGTCTGATCACTTGGATTCTGCAAATGATATTACATCTCCCTTCTGAAGGTGGG
This sequence comes from Scyliorhinus canicula, assembly GCF_902713615.1. NCBI lineage: Eukaryota > Metazoa > Chordata > Chondrichthyes > Carcharhiniformes > Scyliorhinidae > Scyliorhinus > Scyliorhinus canicula. Next base: position 27,880,371 of record NC_052148.1, on the reverse strand, counting down.
GTCCTATAGCAAATTCTGATCATTGACACATTGCTGTCTGTGGGGGTTTGCTGCTCCTTTGGACTTTAACCTGGTGTTGTAAGACTTCTTACTGTGCCCACCCCAGTCCAACGCCGGCATCTCCACATTACGGAAAAAGAGCAGAGGAGTTGGACCATTGCCTAGATCTTTAAGGGAGACAACGTTGGCACATTCCATAAATCTATGAAGTTGGCCTGAGGTTTTATCTGGTTCTTGCCTCTCTTGTGAGATCATATGATATGGAGGAGGGGAGGGTAAGAGTTGTAAGTTTGTGTGGATTTTGCTGGATGAAGCAATGAATCTTTACCTGTTTATCACTGTCAGTAAATGTTTTTAAATGTTTCAAGCGGTGTATTGCAATCCTGCCCAAATTTGTCGTACATAAAGAAGAAAAGACCATGGCCAGAATTCTCCGGCCAATGTGATTCTCTGTTCCTGCCATCAGTGCGCGCCCGACCCCAGGTCTCCCGCCGGCGTGGGGCGTCTTTACTGGGAAATCCTATTGACAAGCCACCAACGCCAACGAGCGGCGCTCTGCCAGGAAACACACGGCTGGGGGACCGGAGAATCCAGTGCCACATATAATTGGTCCAAATAATAGACTGTTTAGTATTGTTTTGCAGATATTTAATTTACTTGTATGAAAGTCTTCTGTCCCTCATTTTATTTGATGCACTTATTCCTTTTAAATAACTAGGCAACCACTTCGCTAAAACGGGTAATCGGGGAGTTTCATGCAGAGACCCCCAGCATTCGGATAATAACACCACGGTTTCATTTTGAACCAAATTTGCTCCTGAAAGCATCGATTGAAAGTACATCTGTACTAAAAATCGACTGGGTTTTCTATTTTCCTCTCTCTCCATCACACATTTGCTCTCATTACAGTGGGACATGACCATTCCTGTAACCTTTGCACTCCTGTCAACATCTGATTGGCTCGAGAATATAGTATAACTTGTTCCCAACATTCCCTGTTATCCAGTTCATGTAATGAGTTTTCTGTACAGATATTGGCTTTTGTATTTACCAAATAAATTCATTGTTGCTGTATCTTCAGTTAAAAATCCATTACTTTCAAAGGGGGACTAATCTGTTCCAGTATTGCATTCCCTGTGAAGTACTCAACTGTGAATTTTGGCACAGAATGGTAGCTGGGACAAAACGAACAATATCAAAATAAGAAAGAGGATTCAATTATAACTGTTCGGGCAACAACTCCGCCGGCTACTTCATTTGAGACATTAAATCGAGAGGCTACCTCTCCTCTCAGACAGACAGAAAAGGCCCCATGACATTATCTTGAAGGCGAGGGGAGGGTGGATTCACCTCTCATTCTTCTAAATTCCAGTGGATACAGGCCTAGCCTCTCCAACCGTTCCTCGTCAGATACCTCCCTGGTCTCATGAATCAATTGAATGACCTTCTCGGAACTGCTGTGAATGCAATTATGTACTTTCTTCCATAAGGTGATCAAAGCTCTATGCAGTACTCAAGATGTGGTCTTAACAATGTCTTGTAGAACTGTGGAAAAATATCCCGACTTTTGTTTTCCATTCCCTTTGCGATAAAAGGACAACATTCCACATGGGAACACCTGTTCCCTGTATACCTGAAGGCATGCAGTCCCTCTGATAATGAATTGTGGGGAATCAGGACACATGCTCTGCCATGTAAAGCAGGGCGCCTCTAGAGTGCTTTAGACAACAGAGGTACTGCTTGAACATCCCAGTTGGCTGTTCAATGATGTATTGCGTGGGCAGCACGGTGGCACAGTGGGTTAGTCCTGCTGCTCAGAATGCGAGCATTTGCAGGTAATTAAATCTTTACAGATCCAGAGATAGGGGTAACCCCTAAGCATTGTCTAGCATCTTTGACTTTGTCTATATATATGTTTCTGGAACATACCTCTCCATTCACCTGAGGAGGAGCTGCGCTCCGAAAGCTAGTGTTTGAAACAAATCTGTTGGACTTTAACCTGGTGTTGTAAGACTTTTTACTGTGCTCACCCCAGTCCAAAGCCGGCATCTCCACATCATTTCTTGGGGAGGCAGTGACATAGTAATATTGTCGCTGGACTAGTAATCCTGAGACCCAGGGAAATGCTCTGGGGACACCGGTTTGAATCCCAGTATGGCAGATGGGGAAATTTGAATTCAAAATCTGGAATTAAAAGTCTGATGATAACCAAAACTATGAAACCATTGTCGATTGTTGTAAAAACCCATCTGGTTCACTAATGTCCTTTAGGGAAGGTAACCTGTCGTTCTTACCTGGTCTGGCCTACATGTGACTCCGGATCCACAGCAATGTGGCTGACTCATAAATGCCCTCAGGGATGGGCAATAAATGTTGGCCCAGCCAGAGATGTCCACATCCCATGAACAAATAAAATAGATTCTTGAATCAAACTGGTTGAAGACTGACATCTGTGATGCTGGGGACCTCAGGAGGAGACCAAAAATGGATAATCCACTCGGCACTTCTGACCAAAGATTGTTCCAAGTGCTTCAGCCTTATCATTTGCACTGATGTGCCGCGTTCCCAATCATTCTGGATGGGAATAATTGTGGAGCCTTCTCCTCCAGTGAGTTGTTTCAATTGTCCACCACTGTTCTGGACTGGATGTGGCAGGGCTGCAGAGCTTAGATATAATCTATTGGTTGTGGGATTGCTTAGGCCTGTCTATCATTTCCTGTTTATGTTGTTTGGCACGCACGTAATCCTGTGTTGTAGCTTCACCAGGTTGACACCTCATTTTTAGGTATCCCTGGTGTTGCTCCTGGCATGTCCTCCTGCACTCTTCATTGAACCAAGGTTGATCCCCTGGCTTGGTGTTAACGATAGAGTGGGGGATATGGGCTGGGCCAAGAGATTAGAGATTGTGGCTGAGCACAATTCTGCTGCTGCTGATGGCCCACAGTGCCTCGCGGATGCCCAGTCTTGAGATGCTAGATCTGTTTGAAATCTATCCCATTTAACATGGGAGTAGTGACACACATCACAATGGAGCTCAACATGAAGGTGGGACTTTGTCTCCACAAGGACTGTGTGGTGGTCATTCCTAACAATACTGTCATGGATAGATGCATCTGCAGCAGGCAGGATGGTGAGGAAGAGGTCAAGTATGTTTTTTTCCCTCTTGTTGGTTCTCACATCATCGGCCACAGTCCCTGTCTAGCAGCTATGTCCTTGAGAACTCGGCCAGCTCGGTCAGTGGTGGTGCTACTGAGTCATTCTTGGTGATGGACATTGAAGTTCCCCAACCAGAATACATTCTATGTCCTTGCCACCCTCAATGCTTCCTCCAAGTGTTGTTAAACATGGAGAAGTACTGATTCATCAGCTGAAGAGGAACATTACATGGTAATCAACAGGAGGTTTCCTTTCCCATGTTTAACCTGATGCCATGAGACTACAAGGGGTCTATAGACTGTGTTGATAACTCCCAGGCCAACTCCCCCCCCCCCCCCCCCCCCCCCCGACTGTATACCACTGTGCCGCCATCTCTGCTGGGTGTGTCCTGCCGGTGAGACAGGACAGACCAAACAATGGTGGTGGTGGTGCCTGGGACATTGTCTGTAAGGTATCATTCCGTGAGGATGAATAGATAAGCCTATCAAGTGTGACGAGACCAACCAATCCTAATCTGCCAGGCAGCACGTGAGTGTCCAGCAAAGGTTAATGACTTGAGGTGTAAGCAATCCAGGTGCTGAACCTTCTTCCTGCTTCAGAAGTTCACTTTCTCATAATACTTTCCATCTAGAACTAACATCCACCGGCACCTTCTCTTAAAAAAATGTTGTCACTCTCAGTAAATGTTTCTGTTCAACGAGTTGAGGAATCAGCATGAAAAATGAATCAAACATTTCAAATTACTACACTTAAAGGCATGTGACAGCTACTCATAATTCTGTTGAAAGGTCATCAGCCTGAAATGTTGATGCTGTTTCTCTCTCCACATGCTGAATATTTCCAGCTTTTTCTGCCAAGTTAGATGGTTGAATCTTGCACAGTAGGTGTTGCCATGGACCCTGCTGCTGCCATTTACACCTCCTCTGCACCCGTCTTTTGTTTCTTCACAGTCCCACTACCACCTCCTTTTGCCTTCCTCCATCCTCACTTTTCATATTTAATCTCTCCTCCTCCATTCTATCAAAGGAATTTCCTTTCCCCCCACCCTCCTCCCTCTCTTTCACTTGCTCAAAACCTATTACGGTTAAAATTCTCCGGTCGTTTGTTAGCGGCGGGTCTTCCCTGGCCCCGCCGGCAGTGTACCCCTATCCGCGGGATGGCTTCAATGGAAAATCCCATTGAAAAGCAATGGGAGCAGAGAATCCTGCCGGCAGCGAATGGCGCACCGCCTCCCGCAGTCGGGAAACACGTGGCTGGGAGAATCCCGGCCCTACATTGCTAACTGAGTAAAGTTCATCAATCTGAAACTTCAACTCCATTTCTCTTTCCACAGACGCTGCTGATTGCTGCCGTCATTTTCTGTTTTCATATCAGATCTCCAGCACCCGCAGGAATTTCACTCCTGTGTTGTGATCGACTTGAAGGAGGGTCTTTCAGGAGGAAAGGGAGCTGTAGTGTCAGAGGGGGTTCAGGGAGGAAATCGGCGAACATCCAGCAGTGCTGGCTATTGGTAAGGTCGCTGGCAATGGGGTCAGTGGAGGTGAGATCCCTGTGATCCTGGAGTTAGAATAACAGAAATCGTTACTGTTCTCTATCCTCAAGCAGCAGGCGAGGATATAGTAATAGGGTTGGGTGGGGTGTGGCGGGGCTGAAGGAGGGGGTGCATGGGCATTGATTGTGGAGGGAGGAAGCTGAGGAAGATGCTGGGCGGCCGGGAGCAGATGTAGATCAGAGGACCCTCAGGAGATGGTTATACAATGGAGTGATCGTCAGAGGATGAAAGAAATGCAAAATTTGAAAAACCCTTATGAAATACTGAGAGGAAAAAAAGCAGAGCAATCGTAACAGAGCAGGTTTACCCATCAACATGGTGTTCCCACAACCTGGACTGCATTTTCCTTAGGGGAGTGGGAAACAGTGTCGGGATTCTTCGGTCCGCCAGCCGTGTGTTACTCAGCCACGCGCCGTTCGCTGGTAGCGGGATTCTATCTTCCTGACAATTGTCAATGGAATTTGCCATTGAAACCACCCCCACTGGCGGGAAAATCGAATCGCAACGACCGGAGAATTCCATCCAGGATTTGGAATTGCTTCTAGGTCATGAATCTACTCCTGAGGGAAACAGTCACTCATCGGGATCCTCACAGCCACAACACCTCAATTACAATGGTGGCTGGTTCGCTGTGCAATGAAGGTCAGATAGTGGGCTCTTGTAGCTGGAGGGCCAGCTTGAGAGGAACTGCAGGCCGTGATGGCAGCCACAGAGAGGGTGCTGATGCACTATCAATTACAACGAGACGAGAGTAGAGAGTAATCGAGGCTTTATTAAGCACAGATGTGTTGCCTCCTGCAGCTGCTACTAGAAATGGTAGCAGCTCGGTGTGCACACACATTTATACTCCGCCTACTGGGCGGAACCAGCAGGCAGGGATCTCCCCCCGTAACTGCAGTATAGGAGCCTTACCGTGTTACCTCTAATACACGTATTATACAAACAGTGGTGACTACCACATTCACCCCCTGTTAAAAAAGAGTCCAGCGGGGGTGGTGGAAAATAAAACCATTTACAAGTATGTGAGAATTTAAAGTTTACAGTCTTTTGAAAAATTCACAAATTTAGCCAGTCGGGTGCCTTGATCCTCCGCTGTGATCGCCTCGGTCCCGGTGGTGATGCAGGCGCCGGCTTGGCCGCCTGTGACTCCGGGAGTGTGTTGGCCTCATCTTCATCCCCGGGTGGAACCAGTGGGAGGACGGATCGTCCTGGGGCGGGGGCTGTAGTGAGGTGCACTGGGGGGAGGGTGGGTGGCGCCGGGGCAACCGGAGGGGGGGGGGATGCCGAGTGGTGTGGGGTCGTGGGTGGGGATCCAGCTGGTGTCAGGTCCCTGAGGGAGACTGTGTCCTGGCGGCCGTCGGGGTACGCCACGTAGGCAAACAGTGGTGACTACCACAGGTACTTCAATATTTTGGGGCCCTAATAGCTTTAACAATTTTCATTTAAAAATGGTCTTGCAGCCGAACCACCACTGTTTTGGGGGGAGGGGGGGGGGGGGGAGGGGTGGTGGAATCCCTTTACAGAGCAGCCATTGACTGCAACTCTCGACAGGCTAGAGGTGGGGCCCATCACCTCACCTGCCAGGGAGTTAAACTGCCCTCCATCATGACAGGGAATTGGAAAATCCCAGTCATCTTCCTTTAACTGTGGTTAATGAGCCTAATTGACAACATGCCTTGAGGGGACGGAGTGCCCAATAGGCCTTGAAACAGTCTCAGCAAAAATGGCCCCCACCTGAAATGGGGTTGGGAAATCGCTTCCTCAGTGGGTCCGAAAATCCAGTCTGAAGTCTCCAGATTAAGCTCCGGACTGTTCCCTCCAGCCCAGCCTGTTTTATCCCGCCCAGCCTCCTCTCTCCCTGGAAATGTAACACACCTATCTGACATTGGCAGCTACTTAAAGGAGGCTGTGACTCTTACAGTCACTGACAGCAGGTGCCTGTGATGAAGGCAGAGTTAAGGGCAGATTTTTTGTCACTCACAGCTTCCTTTGTGAAGTAACCTCCGCAGTCGCTGCTGTTCAGACAGATGCAGGTATATATGTGCGTCTGTGTGTGCCCCTGTACATACTGGTGTGACAACACCAAGGGCATGAATTGTTAAACAGGAACATCAATGCTTCTCTCAAAGCCCCTTATGTAACTTTTCATCTGCGTACATGTTTCGGCAAAGCTGTAGACTTGCAAGCCGGCAGGTCAGACTAGCAGACAACTTCCACATTGGAGGTTGTGATGGCCTGTCACAATTTTAATTATAACTTTGCACCTTGCAAAGTTTTGTGTAAAATGGATCTTTGCCTCTGATATCATTTCAACAGCCTGTTATCTCTCTGCTGCTGGTCCTCTTTAAACTGCAGTGGACTAGCATCAAAGAAGGACTTCCATCATGATGAAATTACGGAATCAAAAGAGCAGGAGCAACATGGACACAAAATTGGCAGGAAACAGAGAGTGTGCAACTGAACATATGGGTTTAGAGAAGGAGTTGGTCGTTTGGCTAATCTATGGTTGATAAAATTTTAACTTTAACCTCCTGTCTAGCTCACTAACCTTTCACCCCCTTGCTTATCACAAATCTGTCTGCTTCTGCCTTAAAATATTCAAAGACTCCGTCTCAACAAATTTGTGAAGAAGAGAATTCCAAAGTCTCACAACCCGCTGAGAGGATTTTTTTCCTCTTTTTTAAAAGTGCGTCTCGTTACCTTTAATTTGTGACTCCTCGTTCTAGAATCTTCCGTCAAGTCCCCTCAGGATCTTATATTTTTTAGTAAAGTACGGTCTTACCCATCTAAACTCCAGTTGTTGGAAGCCTGGTCTGTCCCAGCCTTCCTTCATAAGACAACCCCCCATTCCAGATATTAATCTAATAAACCTTCTCAGTTCCGATGCATTTACATCTGTCCTTAAGTTGGGAGAAAAATATTGCACACAGTACTCCAGGTCTCACCAATGCCCTGTATAACTGAAGCATAATTTCCATAACCTAGTAATCAATTCTCCTCGCGATAAATGCTAACATGCTATTAGATTACCTAATTACTTACTGTACCTGTATACCAGGCTATTGTGAGTCATGCACCAGGACACCCAGATCCCTCTGCACCTCAGGGTTCTGCAATCTCTCACCATTTAGATAATGTGCTTTTTTTTAACTATTCCTGCCAAAATGGACAACCTTACATTCTCCCACATCGTGCTCCATTTGCCAGATCTTTGCCCAATCATCGAATCTACCTGTGCCCCTTTGTAGCCTCCTTATGTCCTCTTCACAACTTATTTATGAGTAGTTGTTAATGGTTGCTTTTCAGATTGAATTGGAATTCTCTAGGGGTCAGTGTTCCAACCTGTGCATTTCCAAATATATACACGTGAACCAGAACTTGATGTGCACGGCAGAATTAAAAAGATTGTGGATACTATGAAACTTGGAAGTATTGTAAAATGTGAGGAGGATATTGTAAAATTTCAAAGGACAAAGGGGCAGCACGGTGGCACAGTGGTCAGCATTAGTGCCTCAAAGCGCCAGGGACCCGGTTCGATTCCTGGCTTGGGTCACTGCCTGTGCGGAGTCTGCACATTCCCCTGTGTCTGTGTGAGTTTCCTCCGGGTGCTCCAGTTTCCTCCCACAAGTCCCGAAAGACGTGCTTGTTTGGTGAATTGGACATTTTGAAATCTCCCTCTGTGTACTCGAACAGGCGCCGGAATGTGGCGACTGGGGGATTTTCACAGTAACTTCATTGCAGTGTTAATGTAAGCCTACTTGTGATACTGATAAAGATTATCATTATATTCTCAATAGCGGGAATGGGAGAGGTATGGCCTGCCAACCGCAGACAGGTGGCCAATTAATCCAACCAATTAGCCAATGAGTTACCACCTCTCCTCTCCCACCAACATTTTACCAGCATCAGCACTGTCCACCCCCTCCACAGCTGGGTGGGGAAATCTCCGCAGCCTCCAACGGGTTACTGCTCCAGAACTCGGGACTCTTCTGTTTTGATTGCTCCAAGATCCAGAAAGGGACCCATCCATTGCAACAGCTGCCCTGACAGCTCTGAATCCGCCACTGGAAGGCTCCCTCTTCTTCGTGCAGCGGCCGTAGCAGGATGCTGAGCCTGTCCCTCTTCTTGGGTAAAATCCCACTGAGCATCCCATTGTCCATCCGCTCGCACTCAGGATCTGCTTTGGGTCCTGGTGGTGGGATAACATGAGCAACATTGACTCTGTTCCTATCTCCACAGATGCTGCCAGACCTGTTGAATATTTGCAATGTTTTCTGTTTTAATTTCAGATTTCCAGGGCTTGAAGGGTAGACACTGGGAGATTGTTGCTGTTTGCTGGGGAGTTACATTTATGTCACACAAGTGCCAGGCAATGGCCATCTGCAAATAAGAGAGAATTTAACCATCTCCCTTTAACATTCAATGGCATTACCATCGCGGAATCCCCCACAATCAACATCCTGGGCGCTACCATTGATCAGAAACTGAACTGGACTAGCCATATTAATATTGTGGCTACCAGAGCAGCTCAAAGGCTCACCTCCTGACTCCCCAAAGCCTGTCCACCATCTACAAGGCACAAGTCAGGAGTGTAATGGAATACTCTCGACTTGCCTGGATTAGTGCTGCTCCAACAACACCCAAGAAGCTCAACAACATCCAGGACAAAGCAGCCACAAACATTCAAATCCTCCACCACCGACAAACAGTGGCAGCTGTGTGAAACCATCTACAAGTTGCACTGCAGAAACTCACCAAGGCTCCTTACACAGCATCTTTCAAACCCATGACCACTACCATCTAGAAGGACAAGAGCAGCAGATACCTGGGAATCCCACCACATGGAGGTTCCCCTCCAACTCATTGGCCACCGTGAATTGGAAATATATTGCTGTTTCCTTCACTGTCGCTGGGGCAACATCCTGGAACTCCCACCCTCTTACACCTCAGGGACTGCAGCCGTTCAAGAAGGCCACTCACCACCACCTTCTGAGGGGAAACAATCCAAAGGTGTGCAGGTTAGGTGGATTGGCCATGCTAAATTGCCCCTTAGTGCTGAACGGTTGGGTGGGGATACAGGGCTAGAGCGGGGATTGGGCCTATGTAGGGTGCTCTTTTGAAGGGCCGGCACATACTCAATGGGCCGAAAGGCCTCCTTCTGCACTGTATGATTCTATGATACTCTTTTTTTTTATAAATTTAGATTAGCCAATTATTTTTTTCCAATTAAGGGGCAATTTAGCGTGGCCAATCCACCTACTTTGCACATTTTTGGGTTGTGGGGGCGAAACCCACGCAGACACGGGGAGAACGTGCAAACTCCACACGGACAGTGACCCAGAGCCGGGATCGAACCTGGGACCTCAGCGCCGTGAGGCGGTTGTTCTAACCACTAGGCCACCGTGCTGCCCTATTCTATGATACTCTTTAACCAATTTCACTATCAGGTCAAAGGTCTTCATAGAACATAGAACATACAGTGCAGAAGGAGGCCATTCGGCCCATCGAGTCTGCACCGACCCACTTAATACCTCACTTCCGCCCTATCCTCATAACCCAATAACCACCCCTAACCTTTTTTTTTGGACACTAAGGGCAATTTATCATGGCCAATCCACCTAACCTGCACGTCTTTGGACTGTGAGACGAAACCGGGGCACCCGGAGGAAACCCACGCAGACACGGGGAGAACGTGCAGACTCCGCACAGTGACCCAGCGGAGAATCGAAGCCACAGTGCTATCCACTTGTGCTACCGTGCTGCCTTCAAGTCGGTTGCCTCAGGGAACATGAGGTTCCGAATCAAACTATACGTTTGGGGCCCACAAACAGTCAGAAGTATCACCTTCTGCTTGCTCTCACCTGTGATCTTGTTTGCGGTTAAAAAGGAAAGTGAGTCGTTCGGTGTACTGACTCTATTTCCCAATGATAGGCATTTCCACTCACGGTTTAAATTATTCCGACTCTTGCTGGAGCTTCTCAGCCTTCTCAACTTCCATTCACAACGAATGAAAACTTTTATCCCATCGTCAGTGTGGTGACTCGACACATACACTAGAGGCTTCTGGTAATTAACAGAGGGGTTTATTGATGAAAGGCAAAGGCAGTCAATTAACAGGCACAGAACACTATACAACGGGTCTTAACATTTCAGCTCCCTGGTCCACACAGCCCGGGGATCTGCTCCCAGGGACCTGCGCAAGCTCCCCCATTGGCCGGGATTTGTGCGTTCCCACACGATTTGCCTCGGGTGAGACAGATTGGGTCTATAATCACTGGAGTTTAGAAGCATGCAAGCTGATGCTATTGGAACATATAAGAACGTGAGGGGACTTGACGGGGGTGAATGGTGAGAGGATTAGAACCAGGGACACAATTTAAATAAAAGACATCTCCCAGTTAAGATGGAGACAAGGAGATATTTTTTTCTCTCAGGGGGTTGTCATCTTTGGGATTATATTCCACAGAGGCCACTGATTGTCAGATCAATTAATATTTTTAATACTGAGATAGATAGATTCTTGATTGACAAGGGAGTTCAAGCTTACAGGGTAGGCAGGAAATTGCAGTTGATGCCACAGTCAGATTAGCCCTGTCTTTATGAAATGTCAGAGCAGGTTTGAGGGGCCAAATAGCCGACTCCTGCTCTTAATTTGTTTATTTGTATGAGTTACAATGGTTGGATACTATGACAAATATGCTTGGAAGTGCTTGCTGCATCAGTCTGGGAGTATCCACTTCTACGCATGTGAATCGCGTCACTAGGGCTGTAGAAAGGGCTTTAACCTGAATAGGGCGGGGAGGCTCAGTGGTAGGCAAAATTAGAAAATCCAAATTAAAGGGGAAGGTAAGAGAACAGGTTAGCTATGTGGCGGATGGTTACCAGAAAATAAAGGAGGGACAGAACGAGTGAATGTTTTATGCACCAAGGAATTATAGAAGATTAGCGAAAATTAACAGTGGAACAAATTTAAAGCTTTGTATCCAAGTGCATGAAGCTTCCAGAACAAACTTCATGAGTTAATGGCGCAAATAGAGACAAAAGGGTATGATTTGGTGGCGATTACTGAAACATGGTTACAGGGAGACCAGGGGCGGAATTCTCCACAAGGCCCGATGCCATCGTGAAACCTGGAGAGGTTCACGATAGCGTCGGAACCCTCTCCCGGCCCCCTATTCTCCCCTACCCGGGGGGATAGGCGGGCCGTACCGGGAAACTCGGCAGCCGGGCCTTGTCCTGGCTTCAAGGCCCGGCGCGCCAAGAATGATGCCGCCGCGGCGCCTAATGATGTCAGCCGTGCATGCGTGAGTTGGACAGCTTAAACCCGCGCATGCGCGGTTGCCATCTTTCCCCTCAGCCGCCCCGCAAGACTTGGTGGCTTGATCTTGCGGGGCGGCGGAGGGGAAAGAGTGCGTCCCCTTGAGACGCCGGCCCGACGATCGGTGGGCACCGATCGCGGGCCGGACCCTCCCGAGCACAGTCGTGGTGCTCGATCCCCGATCTGCCCCCCTAGGCCCCACACTTAACTGGGGCGCCATGTTCATGATTACCAGATGATTACCAGAAAAAAGCGTTTAATAAGGATATAAGGATATATGGATTTCAGATAAAGCGTTTGATAAGGTTCCCCACGGTCGTCTATTGCAGAAAATACGGAGGCTGGGGATTGAGGGTGATGTAGAGATGTGGATCAGAAATTGGCTAGTTGAAAGGAGGGGACATGAGACGTCTTTGGCCGGTAGGATCAAGGAAAACCCAAAAGCTTTCTATAGGTATGTCAGGAATAAAAGAATGACTCAGGTAAGAGTAGGGCCAGTCAAGGACAGTGGTGGGAAGTTGAGTGTGGAGGCTGAGGAGATAAGTGAGATACTAAATGAATACTTTTTGTCAGTATTCACTCAGGAAAAAGATAATGTTGTGGAGGAGAATGCTGAGACCTAGGCTATTAGAATAGATGGCATTGAGGTGCGTAGGGAAGAAGTGTTGGCAATTCTGGAGAAGGTGAAAATAGATAAGTCCCCGGGGCCTGATGGGATTTATCCTAGGATTCTCTGGGAAGCCAGGGAAGAGATTGCTGAGCCTTTGGCTTTGATTTTTATGTCATCATTGGCTACAGGAATAGTGCCAGAGGACTGGAGGATAGCAAATGTGGTCCCTTTGTTCAAGAAGGGGAGTAGAGATAACCCCGGTAACTATAGGCCGGTGAGCCTCACGTCTGTTGTGGGTAAAGTCTTGGAGAGGATTATAAGAGATACGATTTATAATCATCTAGATAGGAATAATATGATTAGGGATAGTCAGCATGGTTTTGTGAAGGGTAGGTCATGCCTCACAAACCTTATCGAGTTCTTTGAGAAGGTGACTGAACAGGTAGACGAGGGTAGAGCAGTTGATGTGGTGTATATGGATTTCAGTAAAGCGTTTGATAAGGTTCCCCACGATCATCTATTGCAGAAAATACGGAGGCTGGGGATTGAGGGTGATGTAGAGATGTGGATCAGAAATTGGCTAGTTGAAAGAAGACAGAGGGTGGTGGTTGATGGCAAATGTTCAGAATGGAGTTCAGTTACGAGTGGCGTACCACAAGGATCTGTTCTGGGGCCGTTGCTGTTTGTCATTTTTATAAATGACCTAGAGGAGGGCACAGAAGGTTGGGTGAGTAAATTTGCAGACGACACTAAAGTCGGTGGAGTTGTAGACAGTGTGGAAGGATGTTGCAGATTATAGAGGGACATAGATAAGCTGCAGAGCTGGGCTGAGAGGTGGCAAATGGAGTTTAATGTAGAGAAGTGTGAGGTGATTCACTTTGGAAAGAATAACAGGAATGCGGAATATTTGGCTAATGGTAAAATTCTTAGCAGTGTGGATGAGCAGAGGGATCTCGGTGTCCATGTACATAGATCCCTGAAAGGTGTCACCCAGGTTGATAGGGTTGTGAAGAAGGCCTATGGTGTGTTGGCCTTTATTGGTAGAGGGATTGAGTTCCGGAGCCATGAGGTCATGTTGCAGCTGTACAAAACTCTGGTACGGCCGCATTTGGAGTATTGCGTACAGTTCTGGTCGCCTCATTATAGGAAGGACGTGGAAGCTTTGGAACGGGTGCAGAGGAGATTTACCAGGATGTTGCCTGGTATGGAGGGAAAATCTTATGAGGAAAAGCTGATGGACTTGAGGTTGTTTTCGTTAGAGAGAAGAAGGTTAAGAGGTGACTTAATAGAGGCATACAAAATGATCAGAGGGTTAGATAGGGTGGACAGTGAGAGCCTTCTCCCGCGGATGGAGGTGGCTAGCACGAGGGGAACATAGCCTTAAATTGAGGGGTAATAGATATAGGACAGACGTCAGAGGTAGGTTTTTTACGCAAAGAGTGGTGAGGCCGTGGAATGCCCTACCTGCAACAGTAGTGAACTCGCCAACATTGAGGGCATTTAAAAGTTTATTGGATAAGCATATGGATGATAATGGCATAGTGTAGGTTAGATGGCCTTTAGTTTTTGACTTCCCATGTCGGTGCAACATCGTTGGCCGAAGGGCCTGTACTGCGCTGTATCGTTCTATGTTCTATGTTCTATGTTCATGACGCCAGCGACCAGGTGTGTTTGCCGCCGTCGTGAACAGGTCGGGAATGGCAGGCCGCTCGGCCCATCCGGGTCGGAGAATCACGGGCTGCCGTAAAAAAAGGCGGCCCGCATTTCTCCGAGCGGCGTGTCGAAAAACCGGACACGCCATTTTGGGGGGGGGGTGGGAGAATAGCGGGAGGTGCGGGAGCGGACTTCCCGCTATTCTTCCACCCATCGTGGTTGCAGAGAATCGCGGCCCAGGTCTGGGAGTTGAATATTCAAGGGTACGCAGTATTTTGGAAGGATAGACTGAAAGGAAAAGGAGGTGGCACAGCCCTCTTGGTGAGGAAAGGGATCAGTACTGTAATGAGAAATGACATAAGCACTGGAGATCAAAATGTAGAATCAGTCTGGGTAGAAATAAGTAATAGCAAAGGGAAGATGTCTTTGATAGGAGTAATCTATAGTTCCTCAAACAGATGTTCTACAGTGGGGCACAGCATAAACCAGGAAATACTGTGGGCTTGCAAGAAAGGTACGGCACTAATCAGAGTGATTTTAATATCCACATCGACTGGTCGAATCAAATTGGCAAGGGTGGCCTGGAGGCAGAGTTCATTGAATGTATTATAATAATAATAACCCTTTACTGTCTCAAGTTTGAAGTTACTGTGAAAAGCCCCTAGTCGCCACATTCCGGTGCCTGTTCGGGTAAGCTGGTCCGGGAATTGAACCCGCGCTGCTGGCCTTGTTCTGCTTCACAAAACAGCTCTCTAGCCCACTGAGCTAAACCAGACCTTAGAGTATGTTTCTTGGAACAGCATGTTGGGGAGCCAACCAAAGAGCTGGCTACTCTCAATTTGGTATTGTGTAATAAGGAGGGATTGGTTAGCACTGTTGCTTCACAGCGCCAGGGACTCGTGTTCAATTCACAGCTTGGGTCATTGTCTGTGCGGAGTCTGCATATTCTCCCCGTGTCTGCTCGGGTTTCCTCCGGGTGTTCCGGTTTTCTCCCACAAGTGCCAAATGATGTGCTTTTTAGGTGAATTGGACATTCTGAATTAATGACCTCACAGGAAATAGTGACCATAGTATGGTAGAATTCAAAATTCAGTTTAGGGCAAGAGAGTGGAGTCCCAGCCTTGCGTTCTGGAATTAAACAAAGGAAATTATATAGGCATGAGGACAGATTTGGCTCTAGTAGAGTGGGCAGGAAGGCTGAAAGGTAGGGCAGCTAATGAGCAGTGGCAGTTGTTTAAGGAGATATTCTAAAATATACCGCAGTGAGGAAGAAAGATGGGAAAAAGGGTAAAAGACATCCATTGATAAAGAGGCAGTCAAGGACAGTATAAAGACAAAAAATAAGATATATCACATTGCAAAGTCCAGTGGTAGGCTGGAAGATTGGGAAACTTTCAAACGTAAAGAAAGAGATGCTAAAAAAGTAATAAAAAGAGCTAAGGTAAATTACGAAAGAAAACAAGCACAAGATATCAAAAAGGATAGCAATAAATTCGATAAGTACAGAAAAGGGAAGAGATTGAAGAGAGCCGCTAAAGTGAATGTTGGTCCTTTGGACGATGAAACCAGAGAGTTTATAGTGGGGAAGACATAAATGGCAAAGATACAAAATCAATTCTTTGCCTCAATTTTCACGGTGGAGGACACTAGAACAAGGAACAAAGAACAAAGAAAAGTACAGCACAGGAACAGGCCCTTCGACACTTCAAGCCTGCGCTGAACATGCTGCCCATCTAAACTAAAATCTTCTACACTTTCGGGGTTCGTATCCCTCTTATCCCATCCTATTCATGTATTTGTCAACATGCCCCTGAAATGTCACTATCATCCCTGCTTCCACCACCCTTCTGGCAGCGAGCTCCAGGCACCCACAATCCTCTGTGTAAAAAACGTGCCTCGTACATCTCCTCTAAACCTTGCCCCTCACATCTTAAACGTTTGCCATCTAGTAATTGACCCCTCTAGCCTGGGAAAAAGTCTCTGACTATTCACTCTGTCTATGCCCCTCATAATTTTGTAGACCTCTATCAGGTCGCCCCTCAACCTCCGTCATTCCAGTGAGAACAAATCGAGTTTATTCAACCTCTCATCATAGCTAATGCCCTCCATACCAGGCAACACCCTGGTAAATCTCTTCTGCACCTTCTCTAACGCCTCTACATCCTTCTGGTAGTGTGGCGACCAGAATTGAACACTATACTCCAAGTGTGGTCTAACTAAGGTTCTATACAGCTGCAACATGACTTGCCAATTTTTATACTCAATGCCCCAGCCAATGAAGGCAAGCATGCCATATGCCTTCTTGACTACCTTCTCCACCTGTGTTGCCCCTTTCAGTAACCTGTGGACATGTGCACCAAGATCTCTCTGACTGTCTCTGACTCTCTGACTAGTACCATTCCTATAGGAATGGACAATTCAGAGGTAATAGAGAGGGTGGAACTTGGAACAATCGGCATCAATAGGGAAATGATGCTCAACAAACTACTAGGATTGAGGGCAGACAAGTTTCCCGGGCCTGATGGCCTGCAGCTTAGTGTGTTGAAGAAGTGGCAGCGGAGATGGGGTTCCATTAGTTATGATATTCCAAAATTCCCTTGACATAGAAAAGGTTCCATTAGATTGGAAAAATACTGACGTAACGTCCTTATTCAAAAAGGGAGGGAGGCAGAATGTGGGAAATTACAGACCAGCTAGTTTAACATCTATTGTTGGGAAATTGTTAGAATTAATTATCAAGGAAGTAATATCGGGACATTTGGAAAGTCAAAACGGGTCACCATGGTTTTAGGAAGGGAAATTCATGTTTGACAAATTTGCTAGGGTTCTTTGAAGGTGTAACAAATAATTGAATAATGGGGATCCTGAAAATGTAGCATATCTGGACTTCTGGAAGTTGTTTGATTAGGCGTCACACAGAAGATTAATTTACAAGGTTGGATCACATGGGATTTGGGGTAATTTATTCGCTTGTATAGAAGACTGGCTGACAGACAGAAGACAGAGGCCGGGATTCTCCCTTACCCGGCGGGGCGGGGGGTCCCGGCGTATTAGAGTGGAGTCAACCAATCCGGCGTCGGGCCTCCCCAAAGGTGCGGAATTCTCAGCACCTTTAGGGGCCAAGCCCTCACATTGAGGGGCTAGGCCCGTGCCGGAGTGGTTGCCGCTCCACCGACCGGCGCGAACAGCCTTTGGCGCCACGCCACGCCTTCACCGGCCAGCGGAAGTCCGCGCATGCGCCAGTGCGTCAGCGGCTGCTGACGTCATACCGGCGCATGCGCAGGGGAGGGGGTCTCTTCCGCCTCCGCCATGGTCAAGGCCATGGCGGAGGCAGAAGAAAAGAGTGCCCCCACGGCAGAGGCCCGCCTGTCGATCGGTGGGTCCCGATCGCGGGCCAGGCCACCGTGAGGGCACCCCCCGGGGTCAGATCGCCCCGCGCCCCCCCCCCCCCCCCCCCCAGGACCCCGGAGCCCGCCCGCGTCGCCAATCCCGCCGGCACCAGAGGTGTTTTGATTCCCGCTGGCGGGATTGGCCTGTCAGCGGCGGGACTTCGGCCCATCGCGGGCCGGAGAATCGCCATGGGGGGCCCCCCAACGGGCGCGGGGGGCCCACCGACTGGGTGGCAGAGAATTCGGGCCACGGCGGGGTCGGGATTGACGCCGGCGCCGGGCGATTCTCTGACCCCCAGATAGTCAGGGTAAATAGGTGTTTTTCTGGATGGAATGATGTAACTTGTGGGGTGCCAAAGAGTTCGGTCCTTGGGCCCCAGCTATTTACAATTGAGATAAATGACTTGGATACAAGGATACAAGGTTCTGTAGCCAAATTTCCAGATGACACAAAAATAGGTGGGACTGCAAGTTACAATGAGGAAATAAGAACTTGACAAATGGACATACATAGGTTAGGATAGTGGGCCAAAATGGGGAAGATGGACAAGTGTGGGTTCATGGATTTTGGTCGAAAAATGGAAAGGCAACTTATTATCTGAATGTGGAAAGACTTTGGGATGCTCCGGTGCAGAGGGATCTGGTTGTCCACGTGCATTAGTCACAGAAAACTAGCATGCAGGTACAACAGATAATAAAGAAAGCAAATGGAATGCTGGCATTAAAGCTGAAGGAATAGAGTATAAAGTTAAGGAAGTGTTGTTGTAACTATACAAGATATTGGTGAGATCACATCTGGAGTATTGTGCAAAGTTTTGGTCCCCTTATTTGAGGAAAGATGTAGTAGCATTGGAGGCAATTCGGAGGAAGTTCACTCGGTCGATTCCAGAGATGAGGGGTTTGCGGTGTGAGGAGATATTGAGCAGTTTAGGCCGATACCCTCTAGAGTTGAGGAGAATGAGGGGAAATCAAATTGAGATTGACAAGATGATAAAATGTATGGATATATAGGTAGTGAATATATAGCGAATGGTAGAACTCTCAAGGGGTTTGACTGTCAGAGAGATCTAGGTGTACAGGTCCACAGGTCACTGAAAGGGGCAACACAGGTGGAGAAGGTAGTCAAGAAGGCATACGGCATGCTTGCCTTCATTGGCTGGGGCATTGAATACAAAAATTGGCAAGTCATGTTGCAGCTGTATAGAACCTTAGTTAGGCCATACTTGGAGTATAGTGTTCAATTCTGGTCGCCACACTACCGGAAGGATGTGGAGGCTTTAGAGAAGGCGCAGAAGAGATTTACCAGGATGTTGCCTGGTATGGAGGGCATTGGCTATGAGGAGAGGTTGAATAAACTCGATTTGTTCTCACTGGAACGACAGAGGTTGAGGGGCGACCTGATAGAGGTCTACAAAATTATGAGAGGCATAGACAGAGTGGATAGTCAGAGACTTTTTCCCAGGATAGAGGGGTCAATTACTAGGGGGCATATGTTTAAGGTGCAATGGGCAAGGTTTAGAGGAAATGTACGAGGGATGTGTTTTACACAAGAGGGTAGTGGGTGCCTGGAACACGCTGCCGGAGGAGGTGGTGGAAGCAGGGACAATAGTGACATTTAAGGGGCATCTTGACAAATACATGAATAGGATGGGAAAAGAGGGATGTGGACCCAGGAAATGTAGAAGATTGTAGTTTAGTCGGGCAGCATGGTTGGCGCAGGCTTGGAAGGCCAAAGGGCCTGTTCCTGTGCTGCACTTTTCATTGTTCTTTGATGAAGTAGATGTGGAGCAGTAGCTTCCTCTTGTGGGTCATTCTAGAATGAGAGGTCGTAGTCTTAGGATACGAGGTAGCAAATTTAAAACAAAGATGAGGAGAAACTACGTCTCCCAAAGGGTTTTGAATCTGTGGAATTCACTACCCCAGAGTGCAGTGGATGCCCGGACAGTGAGTAAATTTAGGGAGAAGTTAGACAGATTTTAATTGGTAATGGGTGGAAGGGTTATGGAGAATTAGGCTGGACGGTGGAGTTAAGGTCAGGATCAGATCAGGCATTATCGAATGACGGAGCAGACTCGTTGCACCTAACTGCCTAATCCTGCTCCTATATCTTCTGAATTTATGAGGCAATATTCTCAACAGATAATACTGCACAGACATTACTGCAAAAAAAGGCTTTTCATTGACACATGTGACAGAGAGAGAGGTGGCACCCTTGATCTACATGGTTTGAAGGCGGGTGTGGTTCATCACCTGCCTGTTAACTCCGATACCGGCCGGAGATTCATAGATTAATAGAATTTACAGTGCAGAAGGAGGCCATTCGGCCCATCGAGTCTGCACCGGCTCTTGGAAAGAGCACCCGACCCAAGCCCACACCATCCTAACCCCATAACCCAGTAACCCCACTCAACCAACACTAAGGGCAATTTTGGACACAAAGGGCAATTTAGCATAGCCAATCCACCTAACCCGCAAACCTTTGGTCTGTGGGAGGAAACCGGAGCACCCGGAGGAAACCCGCGCACACACGGGGAGAACGTGCAGACTCCGTACAGACAGTGACCCAAGCCGGGAATCGAATCTGGGACCCTGGAGCTGTGAAGCAATTGTGCTAACCACTATGCTACCGTGCTACCCCTGGATTTGTTTACTCTATACCAGCTCAGGTATCTCAAACCTGAAGGTACAATGCCTTTAACTTCAGGCATGTGCAGTGCATAAAATAAAGTGGTTTGAACTTTCCCCGTCTGCTGTCCTGACGTCGCTGATGAATGTATTTGCATTAAATTCCTGCCTGTGTTATTTTGCACAGTAATTTGCATTTATATAGTGCCTTTAATGCAGTGAAACTTCCCAAGATGCTTCATTTATCTTCCAATGTGAACAATACTGCACCAGAGAAAAGTGAACTCGAGGATGTTTAAGTTATGTTGTGATCGTGACGAACTTTGGGACAGTTTACAATGCTGAAGGTGCTATATAAATGCACATTATTGTCATTGTTCTGTGAAGAAGACAGCAGGGCAGTAAATCTCTTTTGCAACGCAATGTCAATGTCAAACATAAACGTATATGAAGATGATGCTTAACAGATGCCGCACCTTGTAACTAAGTAACAGGGCTCCTATCAATAACGTTTTATGGCTCACACTTTAAAGTAAGGGTCTGACACTCTCATTCATCCTGCGTCAAACTTGTGACAAACGCAAGGTTAAACCGAAAGTAACCAAGTGTAAATAGGTTGTAGCCTGTATAGGGGATGAGCAAATTGTCAGTACATCAAAGCCGATGATATCTTAAGTTACATTGTTGAAGCCCGCAGCCAGCAGAGTGAATCTAAATGGCTGGCAGCACAGCGTGAGATTCTGATTGTGCACCGAGTGAATTACCTGCTTTCCTCCTTCCCCAATAAATTGCTTTTTTTACATTAATATATTTGTGCTTCACTGCGCATGAGCTACACGGGTGGGAAAAGATTGATGCTGAGCCCAGTCCTGGACTGTACAACCAAAGACTAGTTCGGACCATAGATAGGCCCTCAGCTATAAGCTACAGGGCACATTAATCGACAAGTTCGTGCCCATTGTCAGTAAACATTACATTGTTCCTGATGCGATTTGGACTGTTGAATTAAGTCTCTGCCTGTGCCTATGCTCCAGGAAACTCCGAGTGCATTTGCAAAAATTCTATTTCAGGAAATGTTAGTGAAGGGCTGATTAGGTTCCTGGAACGTGAAGTCACGGCAGTAGGATCTGTGCAGTTTGCTATTCAGTACTCATTCATTGCTGTAACCATGCCTACTGCACAGGATGGTGATTCTTCTTCGATTATTTTTCAATCTGTGAATTTTTTTTAAAATCACACAATGTAAAAATTCACCCATGAAATCCTGTGAAAAACCGCAGTCAGAGAAGCTGAATGGAAAGTTCATGGAACAGTCACAGATGATGCAATGTGGCCAGGGGTCCATTCAATTTGAATCATAGAATACCGACAGTGCAGAAGGTGACCATTCGGCCCATCGGATCTTCACCGACCCTCTGAAGGAGCACCCTACCCAGGCCCAATCCCCCACCCTATCCCCCTAACCCCACCTAACCTTTTGGACACTAAGGGGCAATTTAGCATGGCTAATCCACCTAGCCTGCACATCTTTGGACTGTGGGAGGAAACCCACACAGACACGGGAAGAATGTGCAAACTCCACACAGACAGTTATCCAAGGTCGGAATCGAACCTGGGTCCCTGGCGCAGTGAGGCAGTAGTGCTAAACACTATGCCACCGTACCGCCCCTAAATCAATGACCAGCCCGTCAATGTTTCTCTTTCCCCATCGTATTCATGACATCTTCAATACTTTATATCTTCTGTGAAACATAAGTAGTCATAGAATTGTTATCAGAGGGGTTTATTGTGGACAAAGGATGGCAAAAGCTGCTAAATTTATGCAGTAAGAACGTATGCAGTAAATTCACTATGGAGAAGGATGGTGTAGGTACAGAAAGCAGGGATGGGGACTGTGGTGTAATTGAACGGATCAGCATTGAGTGGGCGGAGATGTTAGTAATTGGAGCGGGCTTAAAAGTGGATAAATTGCACATTCTCCCCGTGTCTGCGTGGGTTTCACCCCCACAACCCAAAAGCTGTGCAGGTTGAGTGGATTGGTCATGTTAAATTGCCCCTTAACTGGAAAAAAAAATAATGGGTACTCTAAATTTAAATTTTTTTTAAAAAGTGGATATATCCCCAGGCCCACGTGAGGCCGTTGTGTGAGGGAAGGGAGGAGATTGCGGGGGCTCAGGTGCTAATTTCCAAATCCTCTCTGGCCACTGGAGAGGTGCCAAAGAACTCAAGATCAACTAATGTGGTGCCATTATTCAAGAAGGGAAGAATGGAAGAACCAAGTAATTACAGGCCAGTAAGTCTAACATCTGTGGTAGGGAAATTATTGGAAAAAATTCTGAGGGACAGAATTAATCTCCACTTGGAGAGGCAAGGATTAATAAAGGACAGTCAGCACGGCTTTGTCAAGGAGAGATCACAAATGTGATTGAATTTTTCAAGGCAGTTGTCGTGTTAGGTACACTGGTCTAACACTGGCTGCAACTGGATGCAGCTTAGATCAGAAAGATACTCCAGACCTTGAAGTTAGTTCATTCAGGTTTATTGAACTAATAGCACAGTTCTCTGTGAGTTCGACTCTCTGCTAACTTAAGTGTGGCTACTCTTTTTGACTGAACCAGACTAGCTCTTAGCCATGTGGTGGAGGTGTGAGATTGTAACAACACCCTTGACTGACTCTCTAGATGTTCATCAGTGGAAAGAGGCGGAGTGTGAGTGCCTCGTGTCTTTTATAGACAGATCCCACCCCTGAGTGTCCTGCCTGCTTATTGGTCATGTCCTGTTCTCTGTGTCCATTAGCTGCTTGTCTGAATATCATTCTGTGTGTGTCTGCATATCATGACAGCAGTGAGTAGGTGTGTAGATGTAGTCCACATGGACTTAAGTGAAGCTTTTGACAAGGTCCCGCATGAGAGATTGATGAACAAGAGCTCACAAGATCCAGGGCAATTTAGCAAATTGGATCCAAAATTGGCTTGGTGGCCGGAGACAGAGTCTGCTGGTTGAAGGTTGTTTTTGTGACTGGAAGCCTGTGTCCAGTGGTGTACTGCTGTGACCAATACTAGGTCCCTCGCAGTTTGGAATGTACATTAAAATTCCAGACGGAAATGTAGGTGGCTTGATCTGTGAGTTCGCAGATGACACAAAGGTTTGTGGTAAATGGTGAGGAGGAAAGCGTGAGATTACAGAGCGATATAGACGGGCTGGTCAGATGGGCAGAACAATGGCAAATGGAAATTAACCTTCAAAGTGTGAGGTGATGTATTTGCGATGGTTAACAATGTACGGAATAGACAATGAACGGTGGGACGATAGGTAGCACAGAGAACCAGAGGAATCTTGGGATGCATGTCCATATAAGAACATAAGAACTAGGAGCAGGAGTAGGCCATCTGGCCCCTCGAGCCTGCTCCGCCATTCAATTAGATCATGGCTGATCTTTTGTGGACTCAGCTCCACTTTCCGGCCCGAACACCATAACCCTTCATCCCTTTATTCTTCAAAAAACTATCTATCTTTACCTTAAAAACATGTAATGAAGGAGCCTCAACTGCTTCACTGGGCAAGGAATTCCATAGATTCACAACCCTTTGGGTGAAGAAGTTCCTCCTAAACTCAGTCCTAAATCTACTTCCCCTTATTTTGAGGCTATGTCCCCTAGTTCTGCTGTCACCCGCCAGTGGAAACAACCTGCCCGCATCTATCCTATCTATTCCCTTCATAATTTAAATTTTTTAAAACATTTTTAATTAATTTTTTTAATTTTAATTTTAATTTATGTCCCCGAAGGCAGCAGGACAGGTAGATAAGGTGGTTAAGAAGGCTTTTGGGATATTTGCCTTCATTAGTTGAGGCATAGAATATAAGAGCAGGGAGGTTATGATGGAGCTGTATAAAACGCTCGTTAGGCCACAGCTCGAATACTGCGTTCTGGGTGCCGGGGAGGTGTGGCGGGACTCGCTCGATGTCCCGGCGATTCTCCCACCCGGCGTGGGGGGGGGGGGGGGGGGGGGGAGGGAGAATTCCGCCCCTAGTGTTTGAAATAAACCTGTTGGACTTTAACCTGGTGTTGTAAGACCTCTTACTGTGCTCACCCCAGTCCAACGCCGGCATCTCCACATCTTTGTCTATAAGTGCAGCATCCACATCCAAGACAAATTGAAGGTTGAACCACACAAAATAGGAAAAAATGAATCACTTGAAGAGTACAAGAGCACACTGATTGGTGTAGGTCAATCATATGTATCATAAAGAAGTATGGCTCATGGAGAGTGTGCTTTGATTTACAACATTAAACACATGTTGAAATGTTGTTCTTCAATAATAGAAGAGTTAACTCTGAGATTTGCAGGTGCAAAGTTCTTCTTGAAGCTTGAAGCCAAGCTTGGCAATTGGTCAGTGCACTCATGGAGAAGTCAAAAAAATCTTACTACATTTCATGCCCCATTCAAACAATACTAGTTTCAATGACTTCCTTTTGGACAGTTTTGATGGCCAGAATCTCTTTCAAGCTCGCGTGGACCACATTACATGCACTGTGCCAGAATGTATCTGTGTCGCAGATGACATAACCTTTGTAGGAAGAACAAAGCAAGAACAGGACCATAATCGGCACTTAATAATGCATTAGGTCCGAAATGAAGGACCCAAGGAGTGACTGCTGCTTCTTGTCTTGTACTGTAAATAAGCTCAAGGTAACATATCATTACAATAACACAGCACTTCATCGTGTTGTGTTGTTGTCAGCACCATTTCTGTCACTGGGTTTCCCAAAGGGAATCTCCTATTTGACCTTTTAGAGGAAGAAGATGAGGAACAAGGAAGGGTCAAGCAGCCGGTCAGGCCACACCAGAGGTGTAGTGTGCCAGTTGTCTTCTCTTGGGAGAGTTGAAAGCCCAGATATCAACCCAAGCCAATTCAGGGACAAAAGATGACATGAGGAATTTTTCTCCAGCAGCCTTTGGGAAATCAAAACCATTGTTCAAGCCCAGTGAGGTTCACATCTGCCAGTAATTGGGATGTATAGTATACATACCTGGCATTACACCAGCACTGAATTCGTATACTACATTGCTCATTTGTGTGGTAGGCAAAACATCTTTTTGGTTTGACTGTAGCCGAAATGCCACTCGTGTTGCTACTGCGTAGTAACAACTTGAGATGGCTAACTTCACCTGTTTTTGAAGTTTTTAGATACCTTACCCTTCTAAGGGGAGTCAAGGTAGACTGGACAACATTCAGGTCTCAAAGTGGCAGCATTAGACCCAATGACTACCAGATCATATCAAATAGAATGTCCTTTGGTTGTTCGCAATCAGAAGAGTACTGTCTGTAATCAACCAGCTCTTGCTTGAAAAACATAGAACATACAAGTGATTCCATGTTTGGACAGCACTTGCTGAGCAATCCTGAGTGTGCTAAGAGTGCACTCATGACCCATTTAAAATTATCAGCCGGTATTGCAATGCAGCTCACTTAAACTTACTCGAAGTCACAAATATTAATACACAGGAATATGTCCTTTGCAGCCAAAAGGAATATGCCCAGGAATTGTACCTCTTTTGAATAATAATAATATTCTTTATTGTCACAAGTAGGCTTACATTAACACTGCAATGAAGTTACTGTGAAAAGCCCCTAGTCGCCACATTCTGGCGCCTGTTCGGGTACACAGAGGGAGAATTCAGAATGTCCAATTCACCTAACAACATGTCTTTCGGGACTTGTGGGAGGAAACCGGAGCAACCGGAGGAAACCCACGCAGACACAGGGAGAACGTGCAGACTCCACAGAGACAGTGACCCAAGCCAGGAATCAAACCAGGGACCCTGGAGCTGTGAAGGAACTGTGCTAATCACTGTGCTACCGTGCTGCCCCAATGAGTGCAAAATTAAAATCTTAAACAGATTGTCTCCTTTTTCAGCGATATCTGACCTTGTCATGGGGTTAAGATGCTGAAACATGTATTTATATAATATCAAGATACCCCATTGAAGTACGTTTGAACAGTAGCCACTGTTATAATATAATAAATTAATACATGCAGAGGTGCCTACTCCAAGAGGAAGCTAGACTAAATGGCACAATTAAAATCATTGGCTGCTTGATCAATCAGTAATTTGGATGGTTTCTTGGAAGCGGCCTAATCACAAGCTGTCATGCTTTCAGGCTTATATTTGCTCTGAAACTTTATTTCCCTTCAGTTAGGCTCTGTGGATTTTCTTCCCTTGTCCTGACTCTTCCCTCTAACTTTCTACATTCCAGTCAATTTCACCTGCACTTAACTTTTCACTCCAGCTTATATTGTGCTTTCAGCATATGTTCAAATCTGCACCTGAGGCTATGCATTATTAAGGCATTAAGCTGAGAGCTGGTATAGAGAATGGGTGCGACAGGTTGTCTCCAACGATGGGATCGATCAACCAGACTGTGAACTCTAAACTGCGAGCCCATCAAGCCTGTGTCTTCAGTGGACTCCTCTCCAGCAGGGAGACATGGACAACATATGGAGGCAAGAGAAAAGGCTGAACAGTTTCCATCTCTGCTGTCTCAGACTTATCCTGGGTGTCTCTTGAGTACAAGAGTTGGCAGGTCATGTTACAGTTGTATAAGACTTTGGTTCGGCCACATTTGCAATACTGTGCACAGTTCTGGTCGCCACATTATCAAAAGGATGTTAATGCTTTGGAGAAGGTGCAGAGGAGGTTCACCAGGATGTTGCCTGGTATGGAGGGCGCTAGCTATGAAGAGAGGTTGAGTAGATTAGGATTATTTTCATTAGAAAGACGGAGGTTGAGGGGGGACCTCATTGAGGTCTACAAAATCATGAGAGGTATAGACAGGGTGGATAGCAAGAAGCTTTTTCCCAGAGTGGGGGACTCAATTACTAGGGGTCATAAGTTCAAGGTGAGAGGGGAAAAGTTTAAGGGAGATACGCATGGAAAGTTCTTTACGCAGAGGGTGGTGGATGCCTGGAACGCATTGCTGGTGGAGGTGGTAGAGGCGGGCACGATAGCATCATTTAAGATGTATCTAGACAGATACATGAATGGGCAGGGAGCAGAGGGCTACAGATCCTTAGAAAATAGGCGACAGTTTTAGATAGAGGATCTGGATCGGCGCAGGCTTGGAGTGCCGAAGGGCCTGTTCCTGTGCTGTAATTTTTCTTTGTTCTTTGTTCTTCTTTGACCAGGTCACCAACTCTGAGGTCCTGGAGCATACTAATTCCATCTGTATACACTCATTGCTTAGCCAATGATGTCGATGCTGGCTCAGCTATGTTCATCGGATGAATGACTGTCTGTACTCAAAGACCTTCTGTGCATTGAATTGACCACTGGGTCACAGTCTCTGCCACCAGAACCTCCATAAGTGTGATATGAAGACAGTGAAATTTGAAAATTGGTGGGGTGGTAAATAGTGAGGAGGATAGCCTTTAATTACTGGAGGATATAGATGGGCTGGTCAGATGTGCTGATCAGTGGCAAATGGAATTCAGTCCAGATAAGTGAGAAGTGATGCACTTGGGCAGGACAAACAAGGCAAGGGAATACATGATAACAGCAGGACCCTGGGAAGCACCGGGGATCAGAGGTATCTTAGTGTACATATACAACGGTCCCTTAAAGTAGCAGGACAGGTGGATACAGTGGTTAAGAAGGCATATGCTATACTTGCCTTTAATAGCCGAGACATAAAGTTTAAGAGCTGGCAGGTTATGCTGTTGGTTAGGCCACAGCTAGAGTATTGTGTGCATTTGTGGAATCCACATTATAGGAGGGATGTGATAGCACTGGAAAGGGTGCAGAGGAGATTTACCAGGATGTTTGGTCTGGAGAGTTTTATTATGAAGAATCATAGAATCATAGAATTTACAGTGCAGAAGGAGGCCATTCAGCCCATCGAGTCTGAACCGGCTCTTGGAAAGAGCACCCTACCCAAGGTCAACAACTCCACCCTATCCCCATAACCCAGTAACCCCACCCAACACTAAGGGCAAATTTGGACACTAAGGGCAATTTATTATGGCCAATCCACCTAACCTGCACATCTTTGGACTGTGGGAGGAAACCGGAGCACCCGGAGGAAACCCACGCACACACGGGGAGGATGTGCAGACTCCGCACAGACAGTGACCCAAGCCGGAATCGAACCTGGGACCCTGGAGCTGTGAAGCAATTGTGCTATCCACAATGCTACCGTGCTGCCCCAAGAGAGATTGGATAGACTGTTTTTTTTCCCTTGGAGCCGAGGAGACTGAGGGGGAACATGATTGAGATATATAAAATAAAAAATTATGACGGTCATAGATAGAGTAGACAAGACTAAACATTTCCCCTTGGTGGAGGGATCAATGACCTGGGGGCATAGATTTAAGATAAGACAGATTTAGAGAGGATTTGAGGGAAAACTTTTTTACCCAGAGGGTGGTGGGAGTTTGGAATTTGGTGCCTGATAGGGTGGTGGAGGCAGAGACCCTCGTAAAATTTCAGAAGTGTTTAGGTGTGCACTGCAATCCCAGGGCATACAAAACTATGGGCCAAGTGCTGGAAAATGGGATTAGAATGTTTAGGTGGTAGTTTTTGACTGGCGCAGACGCGATGCTCTATGATTCTATGACTCTATGACACAGACAACTGGGAGGCATTCGCCAATGGCTGTGATGTCTGGAGGCTGAACGTTTAGGAGGGTCTTGGAAGAGGTGTTTAGAAACAAAAAGTTCCGCTGTTCGCCGAGTAGGCTCAGAGAAAACAGCGGCTGTGAAATCTGCACCTTCTCAGCCACTGCAGCGGAGACTGTAGTCCCAGAGTGGGGTTCTGAGCGACACCGGATGACGCTTGCCACAGAGTTAATCACCACGGGATAAACCATCAGCTTACAAAATGCTGAGCACACAGAATTCAGTGCCCTGTTTTCTCTGGATCGGAGTAATGCTCACATCAAGTTATTCATCTTGAAATTTCATCCATAATTATTGGACTTATTTCATAAAATTCTCAAAAAGGTTTGGTTATCAGAGATGATTTGACATTAATATTTCATTGAATATTTGTGAGACTAATAATAATACATCTGCACCTGGGACTAAGATATTCACTCATAACAGAACAGGGAAGAACTTGCCTTTCACAAACTCAAGACACCCCAAAGCACTTGACAGCCAATTAAGTACTTTTGAAGGGTAATCATTGTTGTAGTGTAAGAAACAGAGCAACCAATCTGAACAAAGCCAGCTGGTATAATCAGCAATATAAGAATGGCCAGATCATTTCGAGTGAGGTTACTTGAGGGATACATATTGGCCAGCTCACCAGGGAGAACCTGTCTGCTATTCTTTGACAAAGTGTAATGGGATCTTTTATACCCAGCTGAGAAAGCAGATGGGACCTCTGACAGTATAGTACTCTTTCATTACTGCACTAGATGTATCAGCATAGATTTTGTGTTCAAGTCTCTGGAATGAATCTTGGGCCCACAATGTACATGCTAGCACAATAGTTTTTTTAAAATAAATTTAGAGTACCCAATTATTTTTTCCAATTAAGGGGCAATTTAGTGTGGCCAATCTACCTACCCTGCACATCTTTGGGTTGTGGGGGTGAAACCCACGCAGACACGGGAAGAATGTGCAAACTCCACACGGACAGTGACCCAGGGCCGGGATTCGAACCCAGGTCCTCAGCGCCGTAGGCAGCAATGCTAACCACTGTGCCACCATGCTGCCCTGCTAGCACAATAGTTAGCACTGTTGCTTCACCATGCCAGGGACCAGGGTTTGATTCCCGGATTGGGTCCAGTCTGCACGTTCTCCCCGTGTCTGCGTGGGTTTCCCCCGGGTACTCCGGTTTCCTCCCACAAGTCCCGAAAGATGTGCTATTAGGTAATTTGGACGTTCTGAATTCTCCCTCTGTGTACCCGAACAGGCGCCAGAATGTGGCGACTCAGGGATTTTCACAGTAACTTCACTGAAGTGTTAATGTAAGCCTACTTGTGACACTAATAAAGATTATTATTATTATTAACTCAAGTGAGAATTCTGCCAAGTGATCCACAAGTGAATCAAATGATCTGACAAGAAAGTTAAAGCTTTCTGTCATGCCCAACTCCATCCCATACTTCTATTTTTCAATGAAACACACCTCCTTTGGCCACAGGCTATCCATCTGAACTTGTAAGCCTGCAGGGTTCAATTGTTGAATTGATCTATGTTTGATTATGCTAGTCTGGTATTCAATCTATGCTTATTGTGCTTGATTAGTTAAGCCTGGGTGTTGACTCAGAGTGAAAATAAACAGAGCAGCTCCTGGAAGAGGCTGAGCTGGAAGCAATGATGGAGACATGTTGTGATTGCTGAGATATTTTAAAGGCTCGTGTCAATAAATCACATGCACATAGAAATTAGTATAATCTCTACTTGCTCAGAGATCTAGATCTGTAAATATATAGATCTGCATGTATAAACATACAACAAATTGGCGAATACACAAAAAAATCAGTGCTGCAGTTTTTGACATGATTAATTTTGTTAGCATAAAAGTGCTCACTGATGTGTCATGTTCCTGCTTGTCGAAGCTTATCACACATCTGTTTTAACCCCAATATTGCCCAAGTACTCAAATCACCACATCACTCT
Source organism: Scyliorhinus canicula (assembly GCF_902713615.1). Lineage (NCBI taxonomy): Eukaryota > Metazoa > Chordata > Chondrichthyes > Carcharhiniformes > Scyliorhinidae > Scyliorhinus > Scyliorhinus canicula. The sequence continues at coordinate 27,849,438 of NC_052148.1, read as the reverse complement.
CTTCAAGACAATTTGCCAGCATTTCGGTCCCAACTGTCCCATAGCATTTTTCACCTACATCAAATTTTCAGCTCAGTACATTTCATATTTTCTGGCATCACAGGGTAATTATGGCACAAAGGAGGCTATTCGGCCCATCAACTTCATGGTGGCTCTCTGCAGAGCAATCCAATTTAGTCCCATTTCTCCGCTGTTTCTTGAAGGCCTAAAACTTTACTTACCCCTCCTTAATCAACTGGGGCTGGTTTAGCTCACTTGGCTAAATCGCTGGCTTTTAAAGCAGACCAAGCAGGCCAGCAGCACGGTTCGATTCCCGTACCAGCCTCCCCGGACAGGCGCCGGAATGTGGCGACTAGGGGCTTTTCACAGTAACTTCATTGAAGCCTACTCGTGACAATAAGCGATTTTCATTTTTTTCATTTCAACTCAACCTCTTTTGATTTTCTTTGTGTTTGTTGATTTTCGCTGATGTAGTTACCAGAGATAAATTTTTCTTGCAATAGGGTGTCACATTTACGACTCTCCAATCCTCTCACAGCTGCCGGGCACCTGAGAGAGACTGGAGGAATACTACGGCAAGCCTTTCCACCATCACCACTGCTACTTTCTTCAGCAACCAGAGGTGAGTGGATTAAAATTTGGCAGATGGAGTTTAATGTGGATAAGTGTGAGGTTATCCATTTTGGTTATTATCTCAATGGAGTAAAAGTTCAGAGGGCTTCAGTGCAAAGGGATCTGGGTGTCCTCGGTCATTGAATCACTTAAAATTGGTATAATAGTGCAGCAGGTAATGAAGAAGGCAAATTGAATTTAGGCATTTATGGCCACTGTAGAAGGCCTTAGTGAAACAAAACCTGGAGTACTGTGCACAGTTTCACCCCCCTCACTTGAAGGAGGATGTGGGGGCATTGGAGGTAGTTCAAAGGTTGTTCGCTAGATTGATTCCAGAGATGAGGGCCTTACGAAGAGAGATTGAGCAGTTTAAACCTATACTCTCTTGGGTTTAAAAGCATGAGAGGAGATCGAATTGAGGTATATAAGATTTTTACAAAAGGTATTGACAAAGTAGATGTAGAGCGGATGCTTCCTCTTGTGGGGCAACCCAGGATGAGAGTTTGTAGTTTTAGGCAAAGGGCTAGCAGGTTTTAAACAGAAATGAGGAAAAATTACTTCTCTCAAAGGGACGTGAATCTGTGAAATTCATTAGCCCAGAGAGGGGGCAGCACGGTGGCACAGTGGTTAACATTGCTGCCTACGGCGCTGAGGACCCAGGTTTGAATCCCGGCTCTGGGTCACTGTCCGTGAGGAATTTGCACATTCTCCCCGTGTCTGCGTGGGTTTCACCCCACAACCCAAAGATGTGCAGGGTAGGTGGATTGGCCACGCTAAATTGCCCCTTAATTGGAAAAAATAATTGGGTACTCTAAATTTATTTTTTTTAAATTAGCCCAGAGAGCGCTGGAAGCCAGGACATTGAGTAAATTTAAGGAGGATTTTTAATTATTAATGGTTTGAAGGATTAGGGAGAACGGGCAGGAAAGTGGAGTTGAGGTCGAGATGAGATCGTCCATGAACGTATTGAATGGCAGAGAGGGCTCGAGAGGCTGATTTGCCTAATCCTGCTCCGAGTTCTCACCTCCTTATGATTTTATGTAAGTCCTCCAAACCAGGTGATTTATGCACTCTGAGCATAGCCACCCAAACCAATACCAGTAGTAACTATTCTAGCCTTTCTTTGTGCCTCTAAGCATATATCACTCTCTTTGTCCCTACTCAGATCCACTCTGCCTTTTACTGCCCATTCACTAGTTACATGTAGGGAGAAGACATTTGGGTTCCCCTTTAAGTTAACTGCTTGTTCTAACCCGTAAGGGTCTTACAGGGTGGGAACAATTAACTTCCCGTGAACCTTGCAGAGTACGAGCTTCCCCATTAAGGGGGTGGGGGACTTCTGAACAATGTCTAGTTAGCTGTATGGGATATAAAGCCGGCCAGTTTGGCAATAGCAAGGGAGACCCAGTACAGATCTACTGTGTGATGTATGTAATCGTTCTTGTAAATAAACTAAGTTTCTTTGAACTACCCGGTGTGGAATCCTTTGTGGCTTTATAAAACTGCCGTTCCATTCTCATATTCTGTCTTTGCCAGTCTTAGTTGCCTCTTCACTTCCCCACACAACATATTGTATTGGGCCTGGCTCTCACTTGACAAATTTAACTGATATATGGGGCAAAATTCTCCGCGGACCGACGTGACGCCCATTTCCGGCGGCCAAAAGCGGTGCAGATGACTCCGGCGTTGGGGCCTTCTTTTAAGCCGGTAATCTCCGTTCACGAAAGGGCCAGCAGCGGACTGACGCGATACACGTCAGTTTCACCAGCTGCGGAAGTGGCGCGTTGAGAGAGAGGGAGGGGACCCGGCGTTGAGAGGAGAGGGGGGGACCCGGCGTTGAGAGGAGAGGGGGGGGGGGATCCGGCGTTGAGAGGAGAGGGGGGGGGGGGACCCGGCGTTGAGAGAGAGGGGGGGGACCCGGCGTTGAGAGGAGGGGGGGTTGCGGCGTTGAGTTGAGAGGAGAGAGGGGGGGGGGTTGCGGCGTTGAGTTGAGAGGAGGGGGGGGGTTGCAGCGTTGAGTTGAGAGGAGAGGGGGGGGAGGGTTGCGGCGTTGAGTTGAGAGGAGGGGGGGGTTGCGGCGTTGAGTCGAGAGGAGGAGAGGGGGGTTGCGGCGTTGAGAGGAGAGGGGAGGGGGGGTTGCGGCGTTGAGTTGAGAGGAGAGGAGAGAGGGGAGGTTGTGGCGTTGAGAGGAGGGGGGGAGAGAGGGGGGCTACCTGCGTTGAGAGGAGAGGGGGGGGGTACCGGCGTTGAGAGAGAGGGGGGATACCGGCGTTGAGAGAGAGGGGGGGTGGCGTTGGATGGGGAAGGGGTGGTGAGGGGGGTAGGGGCGTTGGAGGGGGGTCGGGGTGTCGGAGGGGGGTAGGGGTGGTGAGGGGGGGTTGTGGTAGGGGGCAGCGGCGTGCAGAGGGGGGGCGATGGTGCGTTGGCCCAGGGCATCCGTCGCCCCCCCCTGCATGCCGCTGCCCCCTACCCCAACCCACCCCTCACCACTCCTACCCCCTCCAAAGCTCCTACCCCCCTCACAACTCCTACCCCCTCCAATGCCCCTACCCCCCTCCCCACCACCCCTTCCCCCCTCCAACGCCGCCCCCCTCTCTCTCAACGTCGGTACCCCCCCCACCTCTCAACGCAGGTACTCCCCCCTCTCCTCTCCTCTCAACTCAAGGCCGCAACCCCCCCAAACACCGCAACCCCCCCAAACGCCGCAACCCCCCCCCCCCCCAAATGCCGCAAGCCCCCCCCCAAACCACCCCTCTCCAACGCCGCTACCCCCGCACTCGCCCTCGGTCACTGAACGGCGTCAACCATCATCAATGGTTGACGCTGTTTTAAAGCTACTGCGTTTTTCGCCGACGTGACCCGTGGCCACGTCGGCGGGACTTCGGCCCATCCAGGCCGGAGATTTGTTGAAAGTAAAAAATCAATGACATCCCGCCGGCGCCAGCTGTTTTCAGAGGCTGCCGGCGGGATTTGCACAACGCCGGTTTTTGGTCACTCAGAGAATAAAAAACCCGGCGGGAGCGGGAATAACGCCGCAGCCGGCCGATTCTCCAACCCTGCGTGGGGTCGGAGAATTTCGCCCATGGTTTTTATTGTTCATCACATTCTCTGGGTGCGATTTAATGCAAATAAAGCAGAGTCCGATGTCGAGCACGTTGAGCCAGTAGCGCCAGGAACAACCCCATTATCAAACAGGACCTTGCTTCATTTTGGGGCCTTGTGAGAAACGCCCTGCTGAGGCCGCACTTAGGCTTATTTCCTGCCCAAAGAGCTCTGCTTGTCAGTGCAGGAAGAGATCGGGGCACCCTTTTTAAATGCTGCCCTAATCTCTGCCCTCTCCACCGTGCCTCCGGAATCTCCAATGCCCCAACTTAATTATAAGGGGCGTATCGAGTCGTCCGCACCCCACATCATAAAGGCAGGGGCAGCCCTGAGCCTGATCCCTGGAGTGGGCAAGATGCCACCTGTGCATCACCAGCCTGGCAGCCCCTGCCAATCTGGAAGTGCCACCTGGGCACCCTGTAGCTGGGTGGAACTTCCAGGGTGCCAAACTGGCAGTTCTACCCCGGTGGCATCAAGGCGCCATGGTACCACCTGGGTGGCACGGTAACACAGTGGTTAGCACTGTTGCTTCACAGCTCCAGGGTCCCAGGTTCGATTCCCGTTTTGGGTCAATGTCTGTGCGGAGTCTACACGTTCTCCCCGTGTCGGCGTGGGTTTCCTCCGGATGCTCCGGTTTCCTCCCACAGTCTAAAGGTGTGCAGGTTAGGTGGATTGGCCATGCTAAATTGCCCTTAGTGTCCAAAAAGGTTAGGTGGGGTTACTGGGTTACGGGGATAGGGTGGAGATGTGGGCTTAAGTAGGGTGCTCTTTCCAAGGGCTGGTGCAGACTTGATGGGCTAAATGGCCTCCTTCTGCACTGTAATTTCTATGATACCCCCAATGTCATTGATGGAAATCTGGCTTTGATTCCTTTATCTTTCATCCTTATTTGAATGAATCAAGCCTGTACCTGAAGAGTTTCTGACTTAATGATCTCCCATTGATCCATCACAGTTTATCCTGTCAGTTTCGTTTTACCTCTCTCATCCCATTGAAGTTGGCTCTCTTCCAATGGAGACGGTTTCCTTCAGATTGTTCCTTTGCTCTTCTCTGTTGCTAGTCTAAAACTTACGATGTGATGATCACTCTACCCCCACAGCGTTCCCCCACAGACGTTTGGTCCACTTGGCACATCTCATTCCTCTGCGCCTGATCCAGCATTGCCTCCTTTCTAATTGGATGGAGAGCACTCTGGTCATGGAAGTTCTCCCTAATGCATTTGAGAAATTCCTCCCCCTCCTTTTCCTTGCAGATCCCCCGACACCATCACTCTGTGGACCTTGAGATTTTCCTGCAGATTTGTTCAACGATCACTCTTTTACCATCTTGAGACCAATATAATACTACCAGCCGCATCAACATACCTTGATGCTTCTTAGCTCTAACCAAATAGACTCTGTACCTGCCCTTTGATGTGACCATCAATTCACAAGACACGCGATTGGAAGTGGACAGTGGTTTTAATAATCTTACAACAGAGCCTGCCTGCGGCGAGATGAACTGGCAGCAGGCTCACGACTGCAGAGCTTTATACTTCTGGTAAGTGGGAGGAGCCATGTGCAGAGCCAGGGGGGGAGCCAAAGGTGGAGCCCAGTACAAACTCCTCATCTCCCCCTATGGGCAGAGCCGCGCAACGGCTCATATACAGAGCCCACAAGGACACAATACATATAATAGAACACAGTGTAAATTACTAGGTTTATAATTCACCACATTCACCCCCTGTAAAAAAATAATGTCCGGCGGGGGTGATGGGTCTACAAATTGAGCTGGTCCGGCAGCCAAGTCGTCCTTTGGGATCGGCGAAGCACCGAGGTTGCAGCCTCTTTGGGTGGCTGGGTGGTGATGGTCGGTGAGGGTACGATAGTGGATGCCGGGGGTGATTCGGCCCGAGCTTCGTGCCCAACTGGTTCGACGCCCGACGGGGAGCGCAGGAAACCTATAGGCGCGGGGGCGCAGAGCACGGGCAGTGAACCTGTAGGTGCAGGGGCGCAGGTCGTGGAGGGTTGTGTGGGGTGTAGTGTGAGGGGTACCTCGGCGGCCGTGGTGGCGGAGTTGGATCCTGCAGGCGCCAGGTCCCGGAAGGAAACAGTGTCCTGACGGCCGTCAGGGTATTTGATGAGAGCGTATTGGGGGTTGGAGTGGAGCAGGAACACTCTTTCTATGAGTGGGTCAGTTTTGTGTGCCCGGACGTGCTTCCGGAGGAGAAACGGGCCTGGTGCCTTCAACCATGCTGGGAGCGAAGCCCCCGTGGTAGTGCCCCTATAAAAAACAAATAGCCGTTCGTGCGGGGTCTGGTTGGTGGCTGTGCAGAAGAGGGACCTAATAGCATGGAGCGCGTCAGGGAGGACCTCCTGCCAATGGGAGGTTGGAAGATTCCTGGACTGGAGGGTCAGTAGGACGGTCTTCCAGACCGTCGCGTTCTCCCTCTCCACCTGCCCCTTCCCCCTGGGGTTGTAGCTGGTAGTCCTGCTCGAGGCGATGCCCTTGTCGAGCAGGTACTGACGCAGCTCGTCGCTCATAAAGGACAAACCCCTGTCGCTGTGTACGTAGCTGGGGAACCCAAACAGGGTGAAGATACTGTGCAGAGCTCTGATGACTGTGAGGTCATATCGGGGCACGGGATAGCAAAGGGGAAGCAGGAGAACTCATCGATGACGTTCAGGAAGTACACATTCCGATTGGTCGAGGGGAGTGGCCCTTTGAAATCGATGCTCAGGCGTTCAAAGGGCCGGGATGCCTTTACTAGCTGGGCCCAGTCTGATCTATAGAAGTGCGGTTTGCACTCCGCACAGATCGGGCAGTCCCTGCTGATGGCTTTTACCTCCTCGGTGGAGAAAGGCAGATTTCGGGCTTTGATGTAGTGGGTGAGCCGGGTGACCCCCGGGTGGCAGATGTCATTGTCGATAGCTTTCAGGCGGTCGTCTTGTGCGCTGGCGCACGTGCCGCGGAACAGGGCATCTGGGGGCTCGTTGAGCTTCCCCGGTTGATACGTAATATCGTACTTGTAGGTGGAGAGTTTGATCCTCCACCGCAGGATTTTGTCATTTTTAATTTTGCCCCTTTGTGAGTTGTCAAACATGAAGGCAACCGATCTTTGGTCGGTGATGAGGGTGAACCTCCTACCTGCGAGGTAGTGCCTACAGTGTCGTATAGCTTCCACGATGGCTTGTGCTTCCTTTTCGATGGAGGAGTGTCGAAGTTCCGAAGTGGAGAGGGTTCGGGAGAAAAAGGCGACTGGTCTCCCTGCCTGATTTAGTGTGGCTGCGAGAGCGACCTCTGAGGCATCGCTCTCTACCTGGAAGGGGACGGATTCATCCACCGCCCGCATGGCCGCTTTGGCGATGTACTCCTTGATGCAGATGAAGGCCTGGCGAGCCTCATCTGACAGAGGAAAGAGTGTGGCCTTAAATAGTGGGCGGGCTTTGTCCGCATACTGAGAAGAATCCCAGGCACCTTTTGAGGGCCCTGGGTCAATGAGGGAGAGGGAGTTGTAAGAGGGGGCGCATACGGTCCGGGTCGGGGCCCAGGACTCCATTTTCCACGACATAGCCGAGGATGGCTAGCCTGGTCGTGCGGAAAACGCATTTCTCCGTGTTATATGTGAGGTTAAGTTTCTGGGCAGTTTGGAGAAATCGATGGAGGTTAGCGTCATGGTCCTGCTGGTCATAGCCGCAGATGGTGACGTTATCCAAGTACGGAAACGTGGCCTGCAGCCCGTACTGGTCCACCATTCGGTCCATTGCTCGTTTGAACACCGAGACCTCATTTGTGACGCCAAAGGGAACCTGGAGGAAATGGAAGACGCGGCCATCTGCCTCAAATACCGTGTAGTGGCAGTCCTCCGGGCGAATTGGGAGCTGGTGGTATGCAGACTTCAGATCCACCGTGAAGAAAATGTAGTACTGGACGATCTGATTCGCCATGTCTGCAATCCTGGGAAGGGGGTACGCATCGAGGAACGTGAACCGATTAATGGTTTGGCTATAGTCCACTACCATTTGGAATTTTTCCCCGGTCTTGACGACCACCACCTGAGCTCTCCAGGGGCTGTTACTGGCCTCTATGACCCCCTCACGTAGGAGCCTATGGACCTCGGTTCTGATAAACACCCTGTCCTGCAGGCTGTATCGCCTGTTGCGAGTGGCTACGGGTCTCCAGTCCGGAATGAGGTTAGCAAAGAGTGGAGGGGGGTTGATTTTTAGCGTCGCTAGACTGCAGATAATGAGTGGAGGTAGGAGCCCGTCCGAAGCTGAGTGTGAGGCTTTTGAGGTTGTTCTGGAAGTCGAGTCCCAGTAAGAGTGGGGCGCAGAGTTCGGGGAGTACATATAGCTGGAAGTTCGAGTAGCTGGCGACCTGAATCGTCGCGACGGTGCGCCCTTGAAGGTGAACAGAGTGTGAGCCTGAAGCGAGGGAGATAGTCTGCCGTGCAGGGAAAATAGGGACTGAACAGCGTCTTACCAGATCTGGGTGTACGAAGCTCTCGGTGCTCCCGGAGTCGATGAGGCACGGTGTCCTGTACCCGTTGATTTTAACGGTCATCATCAAGTTGCGGAGGTGTTTCGGACGCAACTGGTCCAACGTGACTGCGCTGATTTGCAGATAGTCGGCGGCTCGATCAGCTGTGCTGGAGTGGCCCCGTGGTGACTGTCCGCTGAGGTTGTAGTCTTCGAGGTGAGTTTCAGAGGTTGAGGAGGATGGATCCCAAGATGGCCACCCCCGTGGATCGCACGTGGCGGCCGGCGAGGAAAATGGCTTCCAAGATGGCGGCCCCCATGAGTCGCACATGGCCAGCCGCCTGGAGGAGGATTGCCAAGATGGCGGCCCCCATGAGTTGCACGTGTCAGGTGGGGGCGAAGTCGGCATACAGGCTGCAGCATTTCGGGGCCTGTGGGCCTGCGAGTTTGGGAAGCGAGTGCTCTGGGCTGTGGGAGAGTTTGGAGTGGGGGTTTTCTTCGCCAGGCAGACCCGGGCATAGTGTTCTTTGCGGCCACGGCTTCTGCAGGTCGCGTTGTGGGCCGGGCAGTGCTGCCGTGGGTGTTGGGGTTACCCACAAAAATGGCACACTGGAGCTGCGTAGTGGGTGGGTGGCCGCGTGGCGCAGGCCTGGGGAAGTCACTGGTCAGGGGCCCATGATGGGGTCGCTTGGGCCGCGGGGTACGAGGTGAGGCTGCGGAACGAGACCGCCATGGTTGTAGCTAACTCTACAGTGTCCTCCAAGTTCCGGGCCCCTTTTTCTAGCAACCGCTGGCGCACATAGTTGGACCTGAGCCCTGCCACGTATGCATCTCGGACAGCGAGCTCCATATGTTGGGCGGCTGATACAGCTTGATAATTGCAGTCCCAAACTAAAGCTTTTAAATCGCGCAGGAATTCTTCCAGCGACTCTGCGGGGCGCTGGCGGCAGGTCGTAAAAATGTGGCGCGCGTAGACCTCGTTGATGGGCCTCACGTACATTCAATCGAGCATGGCCAGGGCCTCCGTATACGAGGAAGTACTGTTAAGTTGAGTAGAGATACGGTGGCTCACCCTTACATGCAGTAGGCTGAGTTTCTGCTCCTCCGTAGTTTCTGAAGTGCTTGATTCAGCCAGGTAGGCCTTGAAACATTTGAGCCAGTGTAGAAAGATTTCTTTCGCCTCTGCAGCCTGCGGGTCGTGTTCTAGTCGGTCAGGTTTGAGGGCTGATTCCATAGTAGTTTTCTTCAAGTTTCCTAAGATTATTAAATTGATGTGGCCATCAATTCACAACACACGTGATTGGAAGTGAACAGTGGTTTTAATAATCTTACAACAGAGCCTGCCTGCGACGAGATGAACTGGCAGCAGGCTCACGACTGCAGAGCTTTATACTTCCGGTTAGTGGGAGGAACCATGGGCGGAGCCAAGGGTGGAGCCCAGTACAAACTCCTCATCTCCCCCTATGGGCAGAGCCGCGCAACGGTTCGTATACAGAGCCCACAAGGACACAATACATATAATAGAACACAGTGTGAATTACTAGGTTTAGAATTCACCACACCCTTCTCAAGGAAAAACTCTCTTTCCAATACTGCAATGGCTGCCGTACGTCCGTTTTTTCCTTTCTTATCCTTTCAGAATACTTTGCATCCATTAAGCACCAAGTCCTCACCATTTTGAAGTCAAATTTTTGCTATTGTCATGACATCACATGTTCCCACATAGTTATTCATGCTCACCAACCTTATTCTCCCATATATCAGAAAGTGTAGGCTGGAATTCTCCTGCTGTTAACTGGCGGCAGGATTCTCTGGCCCCGTCGCCAGCCCATCCCAGCCACAGGTTTCCCGACTGCGTGGGGCGGCTTCATTGGGAATTCCCATTGACAGCGACAGGAGCAGAGAATCCCACCAGCAGGGAACGACGCTGCCTGCCGTTGCCAAGAAACAGGTGGCAGGAACGCTGGAGGATCGTGCCTATAGGCTAACATATCAGGATAGCCCCTTTACATGACTGGTGGCTGGATCAGATTCCTCTGCCTTTTACAGATCGTGTATTCCAGATCATAACATAATGTTAAAAATATTTTTCTCACCTTTCCTCTCGCTCTTTTGCCAATTATCTTAATGCAGTATCCTCTACTTAATGATCTTACTGCCAATGAAATGGTTTCTCCTGACACTCTCAATCAAATGCTCCCATAATTTTAATCAACTCTATAAAATCTCCCCTTAACTTATTCTATTTTGAGAACAGCCTTGGTCTCCCCATTTTCTCCATGTAATTAAAGTCTTTCATCCCTGATATCGGTCAAGTAAATCTCCTCTGCACCTTCTCCAAGGCCTTGACATCCTTCTTGAAGTATGCTGATCAGAATTGGCACCATACTCCAGCTCAGGCAAAGTTTCCTTGCCTTTTATATGCTGTGCCTCAATCTATAAAGCCAAGGGTCACGTCTTTTTTTAAGCAGTCATACTGACTTGAAGAACGAATGATAACACATTTATTCGCATTTATACTCCCAGCAGGTCGAGCAAAATTCAGTCTCCAGAGGTAGTTGTAGCAATGGATGAGAAATGAATATTTAGAAGTTGTTCAGACCCACCTGAACACTGACCTAGTAGTCGGCAATTTGCTGGAGTCCATTGTCAAGGATTTCATAGCACAGCATTTGGAAAGCAATAGTGTAATCAGAAAAAAGTCAGCATGGGTTTACGAAAGGAAAATCATACTTTTTTTTTATTAATGTTTTTTATTGGGTTTTTGAACACCGTTATGTATACAGGATAAGAGACATATATACACATATATGGAAGAGAAGGGCACACCCAAATATACCAAAGAAAATAAAATAGTAAATAATTTTTAAAAATACAATAAAAAATAAAATAGAATAACTGGTAGGGTATTGTGCACCAGCTCAACAGCAGCAACTCTGTACACCTGGCAAAATTATTTACAACACATAAGTGGTCGACTGTTGTTGGGGACAAATCTACTGGAATTCTTTGAAGATGTAGCTAGTAGAGTTGACCAGGGAGAACTGGTGGTTGTCATTATTTAGACTTTCAGAAGGCTTTCGACAAGATCTCACATTGCAGATTAATATGGAAAGTTAAAGCGCATGTGATTACGAATAGTGTCTTGAGACGAATAGAATGCTGGTTAGCAGACAGGAAGTTGGAATGAATGGGTCTTTTTCTGATTGGCAGGAAGTGACTAGTGGAGTACGGTAGGGATCTGTGCTAGGACCCCAAAACTTCACATTATATACTAATGATATGGACGAAGGAATTAAATGTATTATTTCCAAATTTGCAGATGATATAAAGTTGGATGGGAGGATGAGCTGTGAGGAGGATGCAGAGATGCTTCAGCGGGATTTGGACAGGCTAAATGAGTGAGCATATGCATGGCAGGTGCAGTATAATGTGGATACATGTGACGATATCCGCTTCTGTCGCAAAAATAGGAAGGCAGATTATTATTTGAATGGGTGCAAATTGAGACAAGTGGATACTCAGCGAAACCTTGGTGTCCTCGTACATCAGTCACTGAAAGTAAGCATGCAGATTGTGGTACTATGACCAGGGGTATTACGGTACCTCAGAGGTGAGCTGCCATTGGTGCAGAGGGCTCGCTGCCCATTGACCCGGGTAAGTCATGTGCCTCTCAGCCGATTGGCTGAGAGGTAGGTAGCTCCACCTACAAGGTGGGATATAAGAACCCGTGTTCCCCAGCAGTCGGCCATTCTTCTGTACGTCTGCTGCCGGGCACACATCTTGTGCATTAAAGCCTTTTGTTTGGATCACATCTTCGCCTCGTGTCCAATTGATGGTGTATCACAGACATAGCAGGCAGTAAAGAGTGCAAATGGTATGTTGGCCTTCATCTTCACAGTGAGAGGATTTGAGTAGAGGACTAGAGATGTTTTACTGCAATTGAATAGGGCATTGGTGAAGCCACACCTGGAATATTGTGTGCCGCTTAGGTGTCTTTATATGAGGAAGGAAGTTCTTTCTGTGGCGGGTGTACAGCATAGGTTTATCAGGCTGAGTCCTGGGATAGCGGCACCGTCATATAAGGAGAGACTAAATCGGTTAGGATTATATTCATTGGAGTTTAGAAGAGTGAGAGTGGATCTCATAGAAACTTACAAAATTCTAACAGGATTAGACAGGGAAGATTCAGAAAGACTGTTCCTGATGGCGTAAACCTTTTAGGACTGAGGTGGGGAGAAATTTGTTCACCCAGACAGTGGTGAATCTGTGGAATTCCTTATCACAGAAAGTAGTTGTGTAATTTCAAGAAGGAATTAGATATAGCTCTTGGGCTGAAGGGATCAAGGGATATGGGGGGGAAGGAGGGACCATATAATCCAGCGAGTCGTTCAAAAGTCTATTGACTTTGGAGGGTTGGGAAGATTCAGCCTGCGGGATGGGCTATGTAATTCCACCTGGATTATGTCACAATTAAATTCCCTTAGAGGAAGCTTTTCTGTAAATTGGCTCCTTTTCTTTCACCCACGAAGAGCTGAAACTTTCTTACTTTGTCATTGACAAATAAGAGCTCACTCATGGTGATCTAATTGCTGCAAAATATGCCTTTTTGCACCAGCTGTTCGACCAGATGTTGTCCCAGCGATTAGCTGTGTTTGCTTTATATTTCATTTACAAACCTTTAATCTTTGATATCCCATAGCATTAAGAATAGCTCTGATTCACAACAGATTGCCAAACATATGTAGTCTTTTAAGCTATTTGCTGATGTATTATGTGTCAGCCTGTTATAATGCGTTCTCCCTATCTGCAGTAACACTGGTATCTTCTTTCTGAATTTTATGGATCTCCATTCTCGCCCTGTGCTCCCAAGACGCAACTGTTGACTATCAGTTGTTGGCTTTGCCATCATTTATAAATGCTTGCAGACTGATCCCATGCTGTAAGTTGCTACAGCACAATAAATTTACTAAAACCTCTCTGGCTGTTTCAAGGGGCTTGCACACAGCAAACAAAGCCTCATGTTAAAAGATAAACAGCCTGTTTTAAAAAGATTAGATTCAGCTGACAACGAGCGTGAAATAAAATGTCAGAGTGGACTATTACTGGGAATAAAACAGTTTTCATGCTCTGTTGTCCATTTTCTCCTCACCGCTCCAGTTTTCTTCCATTTCCCCGTGAGGTCGCCTTATTCTTTACCTTCTTTTCTGAAGTATGTCTCCAATTGGGCAGTGGAAGCTCTCTTTAGTACCAGTTCAACTGGCCATTGTGCATTTAGCGCTGCCAAGCTTTTTTGACTGTGAAAGAGGTAGTGGTGGTGTGTGTATGTGTGTGTGGGGGGTGGTGAATAGGCAGGAGCTTTGTTTTGGCTGAAGAGTCATATTGGAATCAAAATGTTAACTCTGATTTAGGCTTTAGGCACGGTAGCACAGTGATTAGCACTGTTGCTTCGCATCGCCAGGGTCTCAGGTTCACTTCCCTGCTTGGGTCACTTTCATTACGGAGTCTGCACGTTCTCCCCGTGTCTGCATGGGTTTCCTTTGGATGCTCCGGTTTCCTCCTACAAGTCCCAAAAGACGTGCTTGTTAGGTAATTTGAACGTTCTGAATTCTTCCTCCGTTTACCAGAACAGGCGCCGGAATGTGGCGACTAGGGGCTTTTCACAGTAACTTAATTGCAGTGTTAATGTAAGCCTAATTGTGACAATAAAGATTATTATTATTATGTTTGTTCTCGGGATATTTGCCGTTGTGAAATCTCCATGCTCTTTCTGGGATGCTTCCACCTTCCCTTCATAGTTGATAGATTTTGCATTTGTGACTTGACTAGCTGAGCCACGTTGGTGGAATTTTAGTGTTGCATTGTGTAGGTGAGATGTCAGTGACTGCCCTTGACATAAAGGCAGCATTTGACCGAGTATGGCATTAAGGAGCCCCAGCTAAACTGGAGTCAACTGGAATCAGGGTGAACATTCTCTGCTGGTTGGAGTCATACCTGGCACAAAGAAAGTTTGTTGTGGTGGTTGGAGGTCAATCACAGCATGAGTTCCTCAGGGAAGCGTCCTCGGCCCAACCATCTTCAGCTGCTTCATCAATGACCTCCCTTCCATCATAAGGTCAGAGGTGGGGCTGTTTGCTGATGACTGGACATTGTTCAGCACCATTCACAACACCTCAGACACTGAAGCAACCAACGTACAAATGCAGCAAGACCTGGACAATATCCAGTCTTGGGCAAGTCATGTTCACGCCACACAAGTGCCAGGCAATGACCATCTCAACAAAAGAGGATCAAACAAACACCCCTTGACATTCAATGGCATTACCATTGCTGAATCCCCCACGATCAACATCCTGGGGGGTTACCATTGATCAGTAATTGGACTGGACTAGCCATATTAATACTGTGGCTACCAGGGCAGGTCAAAGGCTAGGAATCCTATGGCAAGCAACTCATCTCTTGACACCACCACACCCCCCAACACCCCCAAGCCTGTCCAGCACAAGTCAGGAATGAAATGGAATATGTTCCACTTGCTCCAACAACACTCAAGAAGCTCAACACCATCCAAGACAAAACAGCCCGCTTGATTTCTCTTCCTTTCACAAACATTCAAACTCTCCACCACCGATGAACAGTGACAGCCGTGTGTACCATCTACAAGATGCACTCACCAAGGTTCATTAGAGAGCACCTTCCAAACCAACGACCACTACCATCCAGAAGGACAAGAGCAGCAGATACCTGGGAACCCCACCAGGAACCACCTGGAGGTTCCCCTCCAAGTCACTCACCATCCTGACTTAGAAATATATTGGCCGTTCCTTAACTGTTGCTGGGGCAAAATCATTGAACTGCCTCCCTAACAGCACAGTGGGTGTACCGATACCTCAGGGATTGCAGCGGTTCAAGAACGCAACGCACCACCAGCTTCTGTAGGGTATCTAGGGATAAGCAATAAATGCTGGTCTAACCAGCGGCGGCCACATCCTGTAAATGAATAAAAAAACATTTTTTAATTTTGTGGTTCTTCTCTCAAATGGGGCGGGATTCTCCCCTACCCGGCGTGACGGAGGGTCCCGGCGTAGAGGGGTGGCGCCAACCACTCAGGGGTCGTGCCTCCCCAAAGGTGGGGAATTCTCCCCAACTTTGGGGGTCAGCCCCGCGCCGGAGTGGTTGGCACCAGAAGACTGGCGCAAAGAACCGCCGACCCCGGCAGCGGGGCTGGCCGAAAGGCTTTCGCCGGTCGGCGCATGTGCCGGCAGTGATGTCAGCGGTAGCTGACCCCGGGGCCCGCTCGCGCCGCTGATCCCGCCGTTACAGAGGTGGTTCAAACTTCGGCGGCGGGGGAGGCCACCCAGCGACGGGACTTCGGCCCATCCGGGCCGGAGAATCACCGCAGGGGCCTCTCCGATCGGAGTGGCGAGATTCCAGCCGCCGCCACTTCCCGGGTGGCGGAGAATCTCTGCCACGGCGGGGGCGGGATTTTCAGCGGCCCCAGGCAATTCTCCGACCCTGCTGGGGGTCGGGGAATTTCGCCCCTGGTCTGTGGTACCTTCCACGTTGATCCTACAGCCTTAGAGATAGTGATGATATTTCTCACAGCATCCATTATCTTCCTATTTGTGTCTAATTCCTTTGTGCTCCAATCTGTGTGTACGAGGGGTAAACAACAGATTTGACACTGGGAGGGCTGCAGCTCCAACGCCGATATTGATGTAGCATCTTGCAATGGGAATCCTTCTGTCACATACTTCAACTTTGATCCTGGAAACTGTGGCCCGTAATGGAAGAGGAGGTGAAGCTCTTTGCATGGTGACCGTCACATCCTCGTGTGCGAGGTTGAGCTTGATCCAGCTTCAGGTAGTGTTTAGTGCGCACCTGACCAGAGCTGGGATGAGTCAGTTCTTCGTGGGGGATACGGACAGGTATAAGTGCTGTGTGATGGGGCTAGCTAACCATACGCACATATTATGGTCCTGTCCTAATTTTGTGGGTCTCTGGTCTCCTTTTTCAGCTTCATTACCCAATTATTTTTTCCAATTAATTTTTCCAATTAAGGGGCAATTTAGCGTGGCCAATCCACCTACTCTGCACATTTTTGTGTTGTGGGGGCGAAACCCACGCAGACACGGGGAGAATGTGCAAACTCCACACGGACAGTGACCCAGAGCCGGGATCGAACCTGGGACCTCAGCGCCGTGAGGCGGTTGTGCTAACCACTAGGCCACCGTGCTGCCCTCTTTTTCAGCTTCATGACGGTGATCCTAAACATGGAGTTGGAGCCCTGTCCCTTAGTGGCTATATTTGGGGTATCGGACTTGCCGGAGCTGTGGGCGGGTGCGGGGCAGATGTCTTAGCCTTCGCCTCACTGATTGCTCAGAGGCGGGTCTGCTGGGATGGAGGTTGGCAACTCGGCCCTGTACCTCGACTTGGCTAGATGACTTAATGGACGTTCTGCAGCTGAAGAAGGTCAAATACACCGTGAGGGGGGTCAATTGATTAATTCTACCAGAGATGGCAGCTGTTTATTGCCTACTTCAAAGAATTGGTCACTGTTAGCTGCTCGGAGGGTTGGCAGATGGAAGAGGGAAGTTGGGGGCAGTTGTGGCCATGTGGGGGTGGGGGTGGGATTTAGGTTAATTGTTGGGGGGCTTCCTATTTATAGGAGGTTGTGTAAATTAGCTTGTTCTTATTGTTGTTTTTTATTTTTGTATTGCATTAATTGAAAAAGGATAATAAAAATATCTACGTAAAAAAATATTTGATCCTGAAAATATTGTGATCAGTTAGAATCCATAGAGTGCAGAAGGATGACATTCAGCCCATTGAGTCTGCACTCATCCTCCGAAAGAGCACCCTACCTAGACCCATTCCCTATCCCCATAACCCCACCTATGATGCACATCTTCAAACACTAAGAATGGCCAATCCACCTAATTTGCACATCTTTGGATTGTGAGAGGAAACCGGAGTACCCGGAGGAAACCCACACACAAAAGGGGAGAAAGTGCAAACTTTACACAGACAGTTGCCCAAGGTCGGAATTGAACCCGGGACCCTGGAGCAGGGAGGCAGCAGTGCTAATCACTGCGTCACCCCTTTCTTTTCTGCTTTTTCTTTTTTTTTTCAAAGTCTGCACACAATTTTTATTAGCTTACACCGTAACTCACTCATCTGTCTTGGTCTTAATGCAAATGTCATAAGATCATTGAAAATATCCAATGCCTGGCTCAAGCTGTATTTTTGACCTTCATATTCCAAACGTACTCTGCTCTGCAGACCACTAACATCTACTGTTAGAATGGTGACCTGTATTGTGTCCTTATAATCCTCAAAATCTTCACCCTTTACCAGGGAGTTGCCAAGTCTTGTCTTTGATGGCAACCTTTGATTTGGGAGAAGTGCTCAAAAACTTGAAGAATATTGGTCAAATACATGAGGAGCAGTTGTTTTCCCTAATTGAAGGGCTGATACCCAGCGTGCACAGATTTAAGGTAGTTGGGGGAATGTTCCAAAAGCGGCTGGTGGAAAATAGCTTTTTACACGGTTGTTGTGGTGAAGAACATGGTGACTAAGAAGGTGGTTGAATAAGATTCCGTGATAACTTTCAGAAATGAATCGGGTAAATTGAAAAGGAAAAAGATTATAGGAAATGGGAGCAGGGGAGTGGGATTAATTGTTTGGCTCTCCTGCAGAGCTGGCACAGCCACAATGGATTAAATGGCCTCCTTCTGTATTGTCCATTCTCTGATCTGCCACCTCCAGTTGCCTCACTCCCATGCCCTGGGCCTTGGTTGCCTGAGACCCCAATAGAGCCCTTGCTAACCAATCCAATCAGAAGTTAAACGAAAAACAAAAAGCAAGAGAAACTGGCAGTTATAAAGTGTTTTTTCGCAACCATCGGGCTTCTTAAAGTGCTTTACAGGCGGTGAAGCGCTCTCTGAAGTGTGGTCACTCCTGTAAAGTTGCTAATTTGTGCCCGGCACGCTCCCGTAAACAACCTCGCAATGGTGATCAAGTAATTTGTTTTCTTGTGAGGTTGATTGAGGGATTAATATTGGCCAGCACATCAGTGATAACTCCTCCGCCCAGCTGCCATGCTTCAAAATAGTGTTCAATAAAGTTCAGATTAGCAGGTAGATGGGGCCTTGGTTTCATCCCAAGGGCTGATTTAGCTCACTGGGCTAAATCGCTGGCTTTTAAAGCAGACCAAGTAGGCCAGCAGCACGGGTCGATTCCCGTATCAGCCTCCCCGGACAGGCGCCGGAATGTGGCGACTAGTGGCTTTTCACAGTGACTTCATTGAAGCCTACTCGTGACAATAAGCAATATTCATTTTTTTTTTCATTCATGGCTCTCCCATAATACAGTATTGTCAGCAGTGCAGTGCTCCCTCAGTACCGCGTTAGAGCGTTTCCAGAGAGGGACGTGAACCCAGAACCAGACCTACCAGCTGAGCTATAGATGATATGGTAGCAGACTTTTAATTACCGGGTTGAATGCTAAAACAGTTTGTTTTAATACAGTTCCCAATATTTTGGCAACAAATAAATTTAATGTTCAATGAAGGATTAAAAAAATACACAAAATTTGATTCCAATCAAATCCCCCATGATTTTTCTCCCGAATTGCTGGAGATTAATTTTTTAATCCTTGCAGGACAATCCTGAAGGGTTGGCTATCCTTATGGCTCTGAACAAAAATGTGATTGACTGCTTGTAAGGTGCTTGTAAGGTGCCTTTGAACTCTAGGGTAGACAGTGGTGCAGTGGTACTGTCACTGGACAAGAGATCCAGGGTAATGCTCTGCAGGGCCGGCCCAAGGCACCGGCAACTCGGGCAGTCGCCCGGGGCGCCATGTGCTAGGGGCGCCAGAGACTCGGGTCCCGCGCATGCGCAGTTGGGCCGGTGCCAACCAGCGCATGTGCGGTGGCCGCCCTCCCCCAGGGCGGCCCCCTCCGCCCCCCTCGCCCCCTCCGTCCGCCCTCGGCCCCTCCCCCCCTCGGCCCCGTCCCCCGCCTCGGCCCCACCCCCCGCCTCGGCCCCGCCCCCCCGCCTCGGCCCCCCCCGCCTCGCCCCCCCCGCCTCGGGCCCGCCCACCCCGCCTCGGGCCCGGCCCCCCCCCCGCCTCTGGCCCGGCCCCCCCCCGCCTCGGGCCCGCCCCCATCAGCCCCCCCCTACACCTCGGCCCCGCCCCCCCGCCTCGGCCCCCCCCCCGCCTCGCCCCCCCCCGCCTCGGCCCCGCCCCCCCCGCCTCGGGCCCGCCCACCCCGCCTCGGGCCCGGCCCCCCCGCCTCTGGCCCGGCCCCCCCGCCTCGGGCCCGCCCCCCTCGGCCCCGGCCCTGCCCCCCCCACCTCGCCCCCCCCGCCTCGGCCCCGCCCACCCCGCCTCGGGCCCGGCCCCCCCCGCCTCTGGCCCGGCCCCCCCCCCCCGCCTCGGGCCTGCCCCCCTCGGCCCCGGCCCCACCCCCACCGCCTCGGCCCTGCCCCCCCCGCCTCGGCCCCCCCCGCACCTCGGCCCCCCCGCACCTCGGGCCCGCCCCCCCTCGGCCCCCCCCCCCTACCCCCCGGCCCTGCCCCCCCCGAAGGGCGCCGAAGTTCAGCTTGCCCGGGGCGCCAGCAACCCTAGGGCCGGCGCTGATGCTCTGGGCACTTGGGTTCGCAGCCCACCACAGCCGATGGTGAAATTTGAATTCAATAAAAATCTGGAATTAAACAACATTGTCATAAAACTCGTCTGGTGCTTCGGCTCGGTAAGGAAGTTCACAAATGGTTCACAATTAAAGGCCTAGAAAATCACTAAGCTCAATGACCAGTGACGCTGCCCACATCACCCATCACAGGAACCAATCAAGAACAAAATGTCATCCTATGGGATCCAAGTCCCAGAGGTTTTCACATCTGAAGAGCATAAGAACCTTTAAAGAGGATAGAATATCTGAAGATAGTGGCTGTGGGCTGATGGAGTAGCATGGAACTAATGAACTGAGCTCCCCTGTGTGCTGGATGACTCATGTGTGTTTCTGTGGTACTTTTGAAGTAAATTGAAAACCAGGGGAATAAAGTGTTAGAACAAGACAAAACAAAGGAGAGCAAAATTGAGATGAGGGCCAACCTTCAAGCACTCATGTATGAGGTGAAGCAAAGTATAGAGAGGTTGCTAGGTGATTCAGTGAGGAAACAACAGAAAAGGTCAATTGCACATCATGTGGTTAGAGGTGGTAGTGATACTGAACTAATCCATGGCCGGAATTCTCCGTTGTGAGTCTGCCCTCTACTAATCTCCCATTCAATGCAGTGGGACCTTGGAATCCGGCTGCTATAAACGCCTGGAGAATCCCGCCCCATATCTTGCCGGGTTCTTCCGCACCCTGGGTTTTCCTGCATTCTTCCTGTCTCCACTTTCTGAAGGGCAACTAGGGATGGGCAATAAATGCTGGCCTAGCCAGAGACAGCCACATCCCGTAAGTAAGTTTAAAAAAAACATATTATTGGGGCCATAGTCATCTTTTGAGTCTATCCTCACATGGCCAAGAATCCTCTTGGTCATTCTTTCTAACCCCTTTTTTTTTTACCTAATGCACTCATGAAGAACACCAGCAGTAAAATCCTCCTCTGCTCATTCTCATTTTTTTGTATTCAAATCTGATCATAGATTTGGAAGATGCTGCCTTCCAGAACGCAGGGAAACCCAGGCTGCGGAAGAACTCAGCAAGATATGGGGCGGGATTCTCCGGCCGTTTATAGCAGCGGGATTCTTGGTGAGTGGGGAGTTACTGCAGTGCGTTTTGTAGATGGCACACACGGCTACCACTGTTCGTCGGTGGTGGAGGGTGTGAATGTTTGTGGACCTGGTGTTGAGCATATTCAGTGTTGTTGGGGCTGAACTCATCCAGGCAAGTGAAGAGTATTCCATCACACTCCTGACCTGTGTCTTGCAGATGGAGGAGAGGTTTTGGGGAGTCAGGAGGTGAGCTACTCGCTGCAGGATTCGTAATCTCTCAGCTGCACGTGTAGTCACAGTATTAATAGGTGATTCGAGTTCAGTTTCTGGTCAATGGTAACTCCAGGATGTTGATTGTTGGGGATTCAGTGATGATAATGCCATTGAATGTCAAGGGGCAGTGGTTAGATGCTGTCTTGTCGGAGATGATCATTGCCTGGCACTTGTGTAGAGCGAACACTCAGTGTATTCCAGACCGAGGTTAATAGATATTTGAATATTAAGGACATTAAGGGATTTACAACTATTGTGGGAAGGTGAGATTTAGTTAGCAGATCAGCTATGATCTTACTGAATGTCGAGGCAAGCACGATGGCCTGAGTGATCTATTCCTGCTTCTCTTTCTTGTGTTCTTGTGTTCTTATCCTCAAGATACCCCAAAGAGTCAATAGATTGTTTTTGAAGGACAGTTATTGTTGTTAGGAAATCAATGACTTTGCCAGTGCAAACATGAAGCAGCACATCACAAACGAGAAATGAATGAATGCCTGGGTAACCTGTATTTGCTATGATGAGCGGGAGAATAAACCTCACTACTCTTCCTGAATAAAACCACGGGCTCTTTCACATCCAACTTAGCTGGCAGATTGGATCATGATTTAATCTTTCATCTGAGGGACAACCCCTCCAATGTTTACTTTAGCAATGGGCAGGGATAGGTATATTCCGCAAGGCAAGAATTATAGCTGGGGGAAAGGCAATTATGATGCTATTCGGCAAGATTTAGGATGTAAAGGATGGGGAAGGAAACTGCAGGGGATGAGTACAATCGAAATGTGGAGCTTTTTCAAGGAACAGCTACTGCGTGTCCTTGATAAGTATGTACCTGTCAGGCAGTGAGGAAGTTGTCGAGCAAGGGAACCGTGGTTTACTAAGGAAGTTGAAGCACTTGTCAAGAGGAAGAAGAAGGCTTATGTTAGGAGGAGACATGAAGGCTCAGTTAGGGCACTTGAGAGTTACAAGTTAGCCAGGAAGGACCTAAAGGGAGAGTTAAGAAGAGCGAGGAGAGGACACGAAAAGTTGTTGGCGGATAGGATCAAGGAAAACCCTAAGGCTTTCTATAGGTATATCAGGAACAAAAGAATGACTAGAGTAAGATTAGGGCCAATCAAGGATAGTAGTGGAAAGTTGTGTGTGGAATCAGAGGAGATAGGGGAAGCGTTAAATGGATATTTTTCGTCAGTGTTTACACTGGAGAAAGACAATGTTGTCGAGGAGAACACTCAGGTTCAGTCGACCAGGCTAGATGGAATTGAGGTTCAAAAGGAGGAGGTGTTAGCAATTTTGGAAAATGTCAAAATAGATAAGTCCCCTGGGCCAGATGGGATTTATCCTAGGATTCTCTGGGAAGCCAGGGAGGAGATTGCAGAGCCTTTGTCCTTGATCTTTATGTCGTCTTTGTCGACAGGAATAGTGCCGGAAGACTGGAGGATAGCAAATGTTGTCCCCTTGTTCAAGAAGGGGAGTAGAGACAACCCTGGTAATTATAGACCTGTGAGCCTTACTTTGGTTGTGGGTAAAATGTTGGAAAAGGTTATAAGAGATTGGGTTTATAATCATCTTGAAAAGAACAAGTTGATTAACGATAGTCAACACGGTTTTGTGAAGGGTAGGTCATGCCTCACAAACCTTATTGAGTTTTTTGAGAAGGTGACCAAACAGGTGAATCAGGGTAAAGCTGTTGATGTGGTGTATATGGATTTCAGTAAGGCGTTTGATAAGGTTCCCCATGGTAGGCTATTGCAGAAAATAAGGAAGTATGGAATTGAAGGTGATTTAGCAGTTTGGATCAGTAATTGGCTAGCTGAAAGAAGACAGAGGGCGGTGGTTGATGGCAAATGTTCATCCTGGAGTTCAGTTACTAGTGGTGTACCGCAAGGATCTGTTTTGGGGCCACTGCTGTTTGTCATTTTTATAAATGACCTGGAAGAGGGTGTAGAAGGATGGGTTAGTAAATTTGCAGATGACACGAAGGTCGGTGGAGTTGTGGATAGTGCTGAAGGATGTTATAGGATACAGAGGGACATAGATAAGCTGCAGAGCTGGGCTGAGAGGTGGCAGATGGAGTTTAATGCGGAAAAGTGTGAGGTGGTTCACTTTGGAAGGAGTAACAGGAATGCAGAGTACTGCGCTAATGGCAAGATTCTTGGTAGTGTAGATGAACAGAGAGATCTCGGCATCCAGGTACAGAAATCCCTGAAAGTTGCCACCCAGGTTAATAGGGCTGTTAAGAAGGCATATGGTGTGCTAGCCTTTATAAGCAGGGGGATTGAGTTTCGGAACCACAAGGTCATGCTGGAGCTGTACATAACTTTGGTGCGGCCGCACCTGGAGTACTGCGTGCAGTTCTGGTCACCACATTATAGGAAGGATGTGGAAGCTTTGGAAAGGGGTCAGAGGAGATTTACTAGGATGTTGCCTGGTATGGAGGGAAGGTCTTACGAGGAAAGGCTCAGGGAATTGAGGTTGTTTTCGTTAGAGAGGAGAAGGCTGAGAGGTGACTTAATAGAGACATATAAGATAGTCAGAGGGTTAGATAGGGTGGACAGTGAGAGTCTTTTTCCTCGGATGGTGATGACCAACACGAGGGGACATAGCTTTAAATTGAGGGGTGATAGATATAGGACAGATGTCAGAGGCAGTTTCTTTACTCAGAGAGTAGTAGGGGTGTGGAACGCCCTGCCTGCAACAGTAGTAGACTGGCCAACTTTAAGGGCATTTAAGTGGTCACTGGATAGATATATGGATGAAAATGGAATAGTGTAGGTCAGATAGGCTTCAGATGGTTTCACAGGTCGGCGCAACATCGAGGGCCGAAGGGCCCGTACTGCGCTGTAGTGTTCTATGTTCTATGTTCTATATTGACATTTCAATGTAGATTACGCGCGTAAATCAGCAATGGGGCTTGAACCCATCCACTGCAGACGCAGAAGTGCAGGTGTTAACAACTAAGGTCAGTAAACCCTTTTACCTGCTTCACCCTAATTAAATAGAGTGACAAATGTGTGCATTAGGAGTAACTAACAGTCGGCAGCAAAACATTTGCAGTCAAATTAGTATCTTTATTGCAACTGCCATATTCTTTTTGCCCAGCTCTTTTTTTCACCAACAGAATCAAAACTTCTATCTCTTGAAAAAGCTAAAGCTGTTTTGTGTAAAAAAACAGGCCTGGGAATACGTATACCAATTTTGTCAAACCTCTGGCCTTGCAAATTGTTTGTTGCCATTGAATATAAAAACCTCATTGAGTTTCCCTTGAGTTGAAAAGACAAATTTAAATCTGATGTGCTCAGTATTGTTCGGGGAAAAACACAGGGTTGATGATTCTTGTTGAGGTGTTGGGGGTTTTGCTGGCTGGCTGGTCGAGCCAGTGAGAGACGCGCACTGCTTCTTTTTGGGAAGGCCTGACAGGCTATCAGGCAGTGGAGACACCTATGGCGGGTCTTCACCTGAAATCAGGACCCTGGAACCCTCAGAACTGCCAGCCCAATCTGAGGCTGGCAGTCCCTGTGTACAGCGATGCTACTGGGGCGGTGGCGGCTGCTGAAGGAAAAACAACTCCCAGAGTCACTGAATTATGGAACGGCCAAGCCCCAGTAATGTCGGGAGGGAGGTTGGGGAGTGAGGGCCACTGAAAAATGGGTGTAGGGTTGGTCAGAAAAAAGAGCCCCCTCACCACCACTTTGCTGATGTCAAGTCCCTCAATCTGACACAGAGTGCCTTTGATCGAGGGACAACCGTCCCCCCTTCTCCCCCCTCAATTTCCTGAAGCTGACAGCTTGGCCACACAATTATAACAGTTGTGCTTGCCACATGTCAAAAGGCGACTGGGTTAACACCAGTCGTGGTGGGTTGAGGCACTTAACAATCATTAATTGGCTACTTAAGAGCCTCAATAGGTAGCAGGGCTTGAAGGACGACCATAGGCTTTCCTGTCCAAAATGTAAGTTTGGTGGAAGCGGAAAGGTTCCAGTTCAGCACCAGCCCGCCTAATTACATGCCCTTCCCAACTCCAAGCTTGCCAACAACAAGAGCAGAAGAGTCCACCCTCTATTTCCTTCAAACCTGTTACAACTTCATTGATTATTGAAGAAAGCAGTTTTGTAACTATCAGTCTTATTCCATGATACGCTTGGCGTAAAATTCAAGTATCATAGATTCATAGATAGAATCCACATAGTGCAGAAGAAGTCCATTCGGCCCATCAAGCAACTGCATCTTCCTTTAGTCTAGTTTTGTAAGATGCATGCCCATTGGAGTTCAACTGTTTGGAAACTTTCGCACATTTGCAAAATCAATTGTAATCAAGCAGAGTCAGCACGGCTTCATGACAGGGAAATCATGTCAGATTAATTTATTCGAGTTTGTCGAGGAAGTCTCAGCCAGAGTGGATAGAGGGGAACCAGTAGATGCACTGTATTTGGATTTCCAGATGGTGTTTAACAAGGAACCTCACAAAAGGTTAATCATAAGAGAAGAGCTCATGGCTTTGGAGGTGGTATACTGGCATAGACAGAGAATTCGCTAATGGGCAGGAAATAGCCAATCGGGATTAGGAGTTCTTTTTCAGATTGGTGATCTGTAACTCATGGGGCTCCACAGGGATCACTGCTGGGCCCCCACCTGTTTACATATATATATTAGAGGAAGGAAGCAAAAATACTGCAGTCAAATTTGCAGACAACATGAAAATAGGTGGAAAGGCAAGTTGTGAGAAGCAGATAGTGTTTGATGATGTGAGAGTGTGGGACACTCTGGATTCTGCGCTCTCCTTCTGCTGTTTATGCTTGGCTTCCACGTGCTCCGCTCTACAACGCTCGAGGTAATTGACATCTTCCCGGATGCCTTTTCTCTTGTTTGCGCGTTCTCAGGCAAGCGATTCCCATGTGTCAGTGGGGATGAGGCGTTTATTCAGGGAGACTGTCAGAGTGTCCCGGGAGTGTTTCCTCTGCTCTTGCCATTGAGGCGATCAGAGGAGAGCACTTGATTCGGGGGTCATGTGTCGAGCATGTGGCCAATGTGGCCCACCCCCCCACAGCTGGTCGAGCCTGACCAGTACCTTGATACTTGGGATATTGGTCTGGGAGAGTAAACTCACGGCAAGTGGATTTGCAGGATTTTGCAAAAGGAGCAGCAGCGGAGAGAGAGGAGCAGCAGCGGGGAGAGAGGAGCAGCAGCGGGGGGAGAGGAGCAGCAGCGGGGAGAGAGGAGCAGCAGCGAGGGGAGAGGAGCAGCAGCGAGGGGAGAGGAATAGCAGCGGGGAGAGAGGAGCAGCAGTGGGGAGAGAGGTGCAGCAGCGGGGAGAGAGGAGCAGCAGCGGGGGGAGAGGAGCAGCAGCGGGGAGAGAGGAGCAGCAGCGAGGGGAGAGGAGCGGCAGCGAGGGGAGAGGAGCAGCAGCGGAGGGAGAGGAGCAGCCGCGGGGGGGGGAGAGGAGCAGCGGCGGGGGGAGAGGAGCAGCAGCGGGGGGAGAGGAGCAGCCGCGGGGGGGGGAGAGGAGCAGCAGCGGGGGGAGAGGAGCAGCAGCGGAGGGAGAGGAGCAGCAGCGGGGGGAGAGGAGCAGCAGCGGGGGGAGAGGAGCAGCAGCGGAAGGAGAGGAGCAGCAGCGGGGAGAGAGGAGCAGCAGCGGGGGGAGAGGAGCAGCAGCGGGAGGAGAGGAGCAGCAGCGGGGGGAGAGGAGCAGCAGCGGGCGGAGAGGAGCAGCAGCGGGGAGAGAGGAGCAGGAGCGGAAGGAGAGGAGCAGCAGCGGGGAGAGGACCAGCAGCGGGGAGAGAGGAGCAGCAGCGGGGGGAGAGGAGCAGCAGCGGGGAGAGAGGAGCAGCAGCGGGGGGAGAGGAGCAGCAGCGAGTGGAGAGGAGCAGCAGCGGGGGGAGAGGAGCAGCAACGGGGAGAGAGGAGCAGCAGCGGGGGTAGAGGAGCAGCAGCGGGGGGAGAGGAGCAGCAGCGGGGGGAGAGGAGCAGCAGCGGGCGGAGAGGAGCAGCAGCGGGGGGAGAGGAGCAGCAGCGGGGGGAGAGGAGCAGCAGCGGGCGGAGAGGAGCAGCAGCGGGGGGAGAGGAGCAGCAGCGGGGGGGAGAGGAGCAGCAGCGGGGGGGGAGAGGAGCAGCAGCGGGGAGAGAGGAGCAGCAGCGGGGAGAGAGGAGCAGCAACGGGGAGAGAGGAGCAGCTCCGAGTGGAGAGGAGCAGCAGCGGGGGGGAGGAGCAGCAGCGGGGAGAGAGGAGCAGCAGCGGGGAGAGAGGAGCAGCAGCGGGGAGAGAGGAGCAGCAGCGGGGAGAGAGGAGCAGCAGCAGGGAGAGGGGAGCAGCAGCGGGGAGAGGAGCAGCAGCGGGGGGAGAGGAGCCGCAGCGGCGGGGGGGATAGGAGCAGCAGCGGGGAGAGAGGAGCAGCAGCGGGGAGAGAGAGGAGCAGCAGTGGGGAGAGAGGAGCAGCAGCGGGGGGAGAGGAGCAGCAGCGGGGGGAGAGGAGCAGCAGCGGGGAGAGAGCAGCAGCAGCGGGGGGAGAGGAGCAGCAGCGGGGAGAGAGGAGCAGCAACGGGGGGAGAGGAGCAGCAGCGGGGGGAGAGGAGCAGCAGCGGGGAGAGAGGAGCAGCAGCGGGGAGAGAGGAGCAGCAGCGGGGGGAGAGGAGCAGCAGCGGGGGGAGAGGAGCAGCAGCGGGGAGAGAGGAGCAGCAGCGGGGGGAGAGGAGCAGCATCGGGGAGAGAGGAGCAGCAGCGGGGGGAGAGGAGCAGCAGCGAGGGGAGAGGAGCAGCATCGGGGAGAGAGAGGAGCAGCAGCGGGGAGAGAGGATCAGCAGCGGGGGGAGAGGAGCAGCAGCGAGGGGAGAGGAGCAGCATCGGGGAGAGAGGAGCAGCAGCGGGGAGAGAGGAGCAGCAGCGGGGAGAGAGGAGCAGCAGCGGGGAGAGAGGAGCAGCAGCGGGGGGAGAGGAGCAGCAGCGAGGGGAGAGGAGCAGCATCGGGGAGAGAGGAGCAGCAGCGGGGAGAGAGGAGCAGCAGTGGGAGAGAGGAGCAGCAGCGGGGGGAGAGGAGCAGCAGCGAGGGGAGAGGAGCAGCATCGGGGCGAGAGGAGCAGCAGCGGGGAGAGAGGAGCAGCATCGGGGAGAGAGGAGCAGCAGCGGGGAGAGAGGAGCAGCAGTGGGGAGAGAGGAGCAGCAGCGGGGGGAGAGGAGCAGCAGCGGGGGGAGAGGAGCAGCAGCGGGGAGAGAGCAGCAGCAGCGGGGGGAGAGGAGCAGCAGCGGGGAGAGAGGAGCAGCAACGGGGGGAGAGGAGCAGCAGCGGGGGGAGAGGAGCAGCAGCGGGGGAGAGGAGCAGCAGCGGGGGGAGAGGAGCAGCAGCGGGGAGAGAGCAGCAGCAGCGGGGGGAGAGGAGCAGCAGCGGGGAGAGAGGAGCAGCAACGGGGGAGAGGAGCAGCAGCGGGGGGAGAGGAGCAGCAGCGGGGAGAGAGGAGCAGCAGCGGGGAGAGAGGAGCAGCAGCGGGGGGAGAGGAGCAGCAGCGGGGGGAGAGGAGCAGCAGCGGGGAGAGAGGAGCAGCAGCGGGGGGAGAGGAGCAGCATCGGGGAGAGAGGAGCAGCAGCGGGGGGAGAGGAGCAGCAGCGAGGGGAGAGGAGCAGCATCGGGGAGAGAGGAGCAGCAGCGGGGAGAGAGGATCAGCAGCGGGGGGAGAGGAGCAGCAGCGAGGGGAGAGGAGCAGCATCGGGGAGAGAGGAGCAGCAGCGGGGAGAGAGGAGCAGCAGCGGGGAGAGAGGAGCAGCAGCGGGGAGAGAGGAGCAGCAGCGGGGGGAGAGGAGCAGCAGCGAGGGGAGAGGAGCAGCATCGGGGAGAGAGGAGCAGCAGCGGGGAGAGAGGAGCAGCAGTGGGAGAGAGGAGCAGCAGCGGGGGGAGAGGAGCAGCAGCGAGGGGAGAGGAGCAGCATCGGGGCGAGAGGAGCAGCAGCGGGGAGAGAGGAGCAGCATCGGGGAGAGAGGAGCAGCAGCGGGGAGAGGAGCAGCAGCGGGGAGAGAGGAGCAGCAGCGGGGGGAGAGGAGCAGCATCGGGGAGAGAGGAGCAGCAGCGGGGGGAGAGGAGCAGCAGCGGGGGGAGAGGAGCAGCATCGGGGAGAGAGGAGCAGCAGCGGGGAGAGAGGAGCAGTGCAACTTTACAAGTTACCGATGAGACCGCATCGGGAATACTGTGAGCTGTTTTGGTCCCTTTATTTATTGTTTTTTTAATAAATTTAGAGTACCCAATTCATTTTTACCAATTAAGGGGCAATTTAGCGTGGCCAATCCACCGAGCCTGCACATCTTTTGTTCGTGGGGGCGAAACCCACGCAAACACAGGGAGAATGTGCAAACTCCTGACGGACAGTGACCCAGGGCCGGGATCGAACCTGGGACCTCGGCGCCGTGAGGCTGTAGGGCTAACCCACTGCACCACCGTGCTGCCCTAGTCCCTTTATTTTAGGAGAGATATTATTTCATTGGGGCCGTTCAGGGACGGTTCATTAGGATCAAACCCGGTGTGGAGGGATTGTGTCATGAGCAAAGGGTAAACGGGTTGGAACTCCACTCATTGGAATTGAGAAGAATGAGAGGTGATCTCATTGTAACATATCGGATTCTTAAAGGGTTTGACAGGATAAATACTGAGAGGATGTTTCCCATTATAGAGTCATAGAGTGATAGATGTTTACAGCATGGAAACAGGCCCTTCGGCCCAGCTGGTCCATGCCGCCCAGTTTCTATCACTAAGCTAGTCTCACTTGCCCGCATTTGGCCCATATCCCTCCATACCCACCCTACCCATGTAAATGTCTAACTGCTTTTTAAAGGAAAAGATTGTACCCGCCTCTACCACTGCCTCTGGCAGCTCGTTCCAGATGCTCACCACCCTCTGTGTGAAGAAATTGCCCCTCTTTTGTATCTCTCCCCTCTCACCTTAAACCTCTGCCCTCTAGTTCTCGACTCCTCTACGTTTGGGAAAAGTTGTTGACCTTATCAGTGCTCCTGATTATGTTCTAGATCTCTATAAGATTACCCTTCAGCCCCCTACGCTCCAGGGAAAAAAGTCCCAGCCTATCCAGCCTCTCCTTATAGCTCAGACCATCAAGTCCTGGCAGCATCTGATGTGTTGGGCAGGCTGGGTTTATGTGGACTGCGATTGATTCAGTGTAGAGAGAGACAGGCTTCCAACACTTGAAGAGATGCAACACGATTTTATTGAACAACTAACTATAATACAAGCTTAACGCTGGGTTGACACAATGCTGACTTGTCTGGAGACCTGAGGCTAACCTGACCAGACTAACTGACTACCACATGGTGCTTGTTCTAGCTGCTGCTCATGAGCTCTGTCTGTCTCAGAGGCTGGATCCCAAGAGAGCGGAAAACTGGTGCCCTCTGGCTTTATAGTGGCCGTGTCCTGTCTGGTGATTGGCTGCTGTGTTCTGTGTGCTCACTGGACATCCTGTGTGTCAATCACTGCCTGACTGCACTCCATCATATACCTGGATGTATATTATGACAGCATCCTCGTAAATCATGGGAGAGTCAGGTCCAGAGAGCAAAATCTCAGAATAAAGGGGTGACCATTTAAGACTGAGGTGAGGAGGAATTTCTTCTCTCAGAGGGTTGAGAGTCTTTGGAACTCGTTGTCATTGAGAGCTGTGGGGCAGAGTCCTGGTGTATATCCAAGGTTGAGATAGATAGATTCGTGGTCAGTGAGGGAATCAAGGGTTATGGGGAAAGGGCAGGAAAGTGGATATGAGGAATGTCGGCTCAGCCATGATCCAATTAAATGGAAGAGCGAGCTTGATGGGCTGAATGGCCTACTCCTGTTCCTATCTCTCCAGCTGGGGTAACTTTGGGGTTGAGTTCCCTTTAACTTCCGCTCCCTGTAGTTCTCCAACAACACATCCCCTACCCCCACCACCAATGCTGCCACTAATGTTGGTAGCTGCACATCCATCTTGCCAGCAACATATTCCCCCTTTTAACTGACTACCAAACACAATCCAGGCAGTCAAAGACAAGTATATTATGAATTAATATCAATTGATTCAATAGCTCAGCTGAATATTATGGTTTCTGGCACCAGACTATAACCCATGTCCCTGGGCTAAGCCGCGGTGGAATTTGGCAATGGCATTCAAATACAGTTGGAAAGCGCCATGAAAAAGAAGTTGGTTTTACTGAACAACCTGGCAACATTTAGAAGGCTTGGCAGCAATGGAGAAGATCTAGCGAATCAAGCATTCGCAGCTTTGTCAGTCATGAAAATTTGTAAATTAAGCCAAATCATTAGAGAGTTGGCAAGGGGGCCCAACTCCAAAAATAGCCAGTGTTCCAAATGTTATCAAATGAAATACGTGCCGTTATATTCTACAGGCAGGGCACTGTGCTTGCAGTAAGTCACCGAGTGAATCACACCAGAGTCCTACAGCAGCTCCAGTGTAACAGTGCCAGGCAATCACCTGTACGTATGTGCCTGGACATAACAGGCAAGAAATTAAGCTCATTAATGCCCGATTGTGGTTGGTCCAACTGCACTTAGCGCTCAAAAATACTGTCTGCCAATGCGGTGGGGCATGTTGCGCCTGACGTAGAGGTGTGGCATTGACGTCCACACACTGAACAGGAAGATCGTAACATCAGTCATTATGCTTACAGATTTCGTGCTCATCCTCCAGTCAAAGACTGCTCTTCAACCTGCACCACTGAACATGCATTCAGCAGTAGGAAGATGCCTGCACCAGCCAGGTACAAACGGTTGATCAACTACTTACAGATTAATTACTGCTTGATTACTCCTGGCTGTTACTGTAATTCCACAAGCAGCTGGTGCTTCGTACACTTCTTTCAAGTTGCAAAAGTCTACAGGGAGAGGTGCGGCAGATGCTGAGGAACTTGGCTCTGACATTAAAGCTTCTGCCCCAAACAGTTGCTCTCACGCATGGATACACTTGTAGGACATCCCCTTTGTTGTACAGAATTACCCAGTGAATGAACAGAGCCCACGCCAAGCAGGACAAGCTGCTGGATGAGGGTGGAGGAACAGGGCTCTCAGCAGGAGGCACTATCCACGAAGAATGTTCAGAGGAACAATTCTCCTACCTTAACTTGTAGAGTAAAGGATTAACTGTAACGATAGTGACGAACATGTGCATGAGGAGCTATGTCACAGTGATATCACTCGCTGAGAGAAGATGAGTGAGAAGTGCCTCAGGTAACCTTGTAACTAGTTAGTGATGTCAATGAAGGTTTTTGAATGAAAGACTGTTGCCTCCAGCAAGATCTCTTCTGAAGTGAGAAGTCAGTGCATAGCAAGGCAAATCCACAATAGGACATGGTGGCAGCAGTGACAGCACCCACAGGGAAACAGCGCCAACCGGGAGGAGACATTTCAGGAGAAGCCCTGTGAGAGTGCAGACCAGTGGGTGAAAGACTTTGAGGCCCAACCAGCAACCACACCAAAGACAACAAAGTAACAAGAGCAGCCTAGTGACTGCTGAGACAAATCACACAGGAAGAAACAAGCTTGAACCAGGGTGAGAAATGGATACGACCTTCCCCTACCAGAATCATTAAAAAATATAGAAGGCCCCAGAGAGGCAGCCCAATGGACAACTTTTACCTGGAAATGCAAAAGCTTCGGGTCTTGCGGGTAAAGGCAACAAGGATCAAGGTAGCACTTTCACGGAATCGCAAATCCATAAAGTGCAGAAGAAAGCCATTCGGTCCATCGAGTCTGCACTGACCCCCCGTAAATGATCACCTAGGCCCACTCCCCTGCCGTATCCCCAAAACCCTGTAACTCCACTTAACCTTTGGACACTAAGGGGCAATTTAGAATGGAAAATCCATCTTTGTTATGTGCTGCTGGGAGTGTAGCAGACAAAGTGCTGGTCAGACAGGGGTGAAGGAAGAGGCAGCATCCTGTGAGGATGTCATCAGAACCTATGAATCATACTTCAGCCTTTGTAAAAATACTGTAGATGGGAAGCTGCAGCAACCAAACTCGAATCAGATCAAGACTCAGTCGAAGGAACGGAACAGCCTCATTTTAATGGACAGAAAACCATAAACAGTTTGGGCTGAGTACCCTGAACCTCAGGAAAACATCGCACCTACAGAACCACAAATGAAGGGGACCAGAAGTGACAACCCCAGAGACTTACATCGGAACAAAGGGATACCCAAGTACCTCAGAAGGAGCTCCACAATTGTTCAAGAAGACCAATGAAACTACCAAAGAGATTCTATAATAATATTTCTTATTGTCACAAGTAGGCTAACATTAACACTGCAATCAAGTTCCTGAGTTCAAGTTCCACTCCAGGGCTTGAGTATAAACATCAAGGTCAACCCTCAGTGCAGCACTGAGGGAGTGCTGCATTGTTGAAAATGAAAATCGCTTATTGTCACAAGTAGGCTTCAAATGAAGTTACTGTGAAAAGCCCCTAGTGGCCACATTCCGGCACCTGTTCGGGGAGGCTAGTACGGGAATTGAACTGTGCTGCTGGCCTGCCTTGGTCTGCTTTCAAAGTCGGCTATTTAGCCCAGTGTGCTAAACCAGCCCTTGTTGAATCAGCCCCGTTGGAGACGCTTCTCCCATTGAAAGTAGATACTTTCCAGGTAGGTGTAGAGTATCCATATGATGATATGAGGATAACATTTTGGGAAGAGATGGGGAGTAAAGGGTTAACTGAAATGTTAGCCACAGTGCATGAGGGTAAGGAGCTATGGCATAGCGATCTCACTCACTGAGAGATGAGACAGAAGCATAAAAGAGAGGTGTTATCTCTATTCCTGTTTTAAAATTAATTTAGAGTACCCAATTCTTTTTTTTCTCCAATTAAGGGGCAATTTAGCGTGGCCAATCCACCCAGCCTGCACATCTTTGGGTTGTGGGGGTGAAACTCACGCAGACACGGGAAGAATGTGCAAACTCCACACAGACAGTGACCCAGGGCCGGGATTTATTACTATTCCCGATGTTCCCTCAGCTTGTAAATAGTTAGTAATCTAAATAAAAGTATTTTGATGGAAAGACCATTGGTGGCAGCAAGATCTCTTCGAGAATAAGAAGTTAACGAATCCCAAGACAAACCCACAATAACTAAAGCTTCAGCGTGGAGCAATGAATGTGAAGTCTGTATTTCATTAAAGATGTTCTCACTGAAATCTATAACCTCATAATAGGCAAGGACCCCATTTCCAGTGACTCTGAAGATCATTGTCGGGCTGTTTCCCGGCTGGAGATGCAGGTATTCACAACATCGCACAGTTTATCATCAGCTGTTGTCAGCCATGGCTCAGGTGGTAGCACTTTAACCTTTGAGCCATAAAGGTCCTGAGTTCAAGTTCCTCTCCAGGGCTCGAGTATGAACATCAAAGCCAATCTTCCGGTGCAGCATTGAGGGAATGCTGCATTGTTGGAGACACTACTTTGAGGATGAGATGTTAAATTGAGGCCCTGTCCATCTCCTTAGGTGGCTAGAAAGATTCCCTGGAACTGTTTCGTATTTGTGAGGTCATCGGTAGAAATGACAGACATCTGGTTCGCATCTTGATTTTCCATTACAAAAAATTCACACAGAATTTTTGATGCTTGGAATTCTTCGCCCAATTTTGTTGTGAATGCTGAAAATGTAGTGGCTCTTTGAAGGTTTGTTAGAAACATAGTGTGATTTCCATCTGTGTATTGTCTGATGTTGTTGCTTTGCACTGTATGGCAATGAAGACCAAAAAAACGTTTGAAACAATTAAACTCCAAGAGAGAGTTATCTTTGCTGTACTGGCCAATGCTTATCTCTCAACTAACATCAGGAACACAGATTAGCTGCTCGTTGTCACGTGGTTGCTTGTGGGAGCTTGCTGTGCACAGATTGACTGTTGCATGCCCTATATTACACCAGTGACCTCATTTCAAAAGTGATTCTATTGGTTAGAAAACTCTTGGAGACATCTGTGCCATGAAAAGTACTATGGGCGTGATTCCCCAGTCCGCCACGGTTTCCGGCACGGTACTCCTCTGCCGGCAGTGGGATTCTCTTTGTGGCCACCCCAGGCCGTCGGGAAAGCCGCAGGCGTGGGTACATTGCCGGAGGATCCCGCCGACGGAGAATTCCGCCCTATATATGCAAGTGTTCCTGTTTGTTCTAAAGGGTGGTCACTGGTATTGTTACCCCAACAAAGTTTTCTTCCCAGAGTGAAGCAGACAGATCAAGCACCCGCTTTGCCAGGATTGTAAGCACCATGTACAGGGTGCCGTTGTTGACCACATGCATTTAATTTTGCTGGTGCCACATGTCAACTCTGCCCTGTACTGGATCCAGAAGGCATTCCGCTCCTTCAACACCATGAACATCGAATCATGCACGTCAGTGTCTGAGACTCTGGTAGCTGTCCGACTGTCTTCATTCTGTGCAATTCTGTTGTGCCAGCGATAGTTCAGCCACCATCAAAACTACTTTGCACCAAGGGCTAACTGCCGACAATGTGGCTGGTAACTCCAGTGTGAAATCCACACACACACACATACATGTGCAGCATGCATCCAGTAAAAGCCGTGTTATCACGTGACATATGATAGAACAGACCCTTGGTCTGCTGGAACAATGCATCATTGCATAGACCCCTCTTGAGGAGCTCGACAGTCAATAAATTGGATGTCAGAGTTGTGGTGGCCTGTTGCTTGCTGAATACCTTCACCATCATGACGGGATAGGCCTTACTGCCAGATATACAACCTGCAGCTGAGCAACAGGAGAATGAGGAGGCAGAGAAAGAGGCAGAGGATGAGGATGAAGAAGAGGAAAAGGAGGGAGGGGCAGGGTAAGAGAAAATTTAGGTACTTCCTTTCTGCCTGTGCCTGTCCTTGGCTGCGATACCAATAAGTACACCCCAGTTACCCATTCACAATATTTCTACCCCTCCCCCTTTCACAGGCCATTTCAATGTCTGCTTGGTAAAAATGTTAGCATGGTGGCACTGTGATTAACATTGTTGCTTCACATCGCCAAGGAACTGGGTTCAATTCCGACCTCGTGTGACTGTCTGTGTGGTGTTCGCATGTTCTCCCCGTGTCTGCGTGGATTTCTTCCGGATGCTCAGGTTTCCTCCGCAGTCCAAAGATGTGCAGGTTATGTGGATTTGCCTTGATCAATTAATAATAGTAATAATCTTTATTGTCACAGGTAGGCTTATATTAACACTGCAATGAAGTTACTGTGAAAAGTCCCTCGTCGCCACACTCCGGTGCCTGTTCGGGTACACGGAGGGAGAATTCAGAATGTTCAAATTACCTAACAGCATGTCTTTCGGGAGTTGTGGGAGGAAACCGGAGCACCCGGAGGAAACCCACGCAGACACGGGGAGAACGTGCAGGCTCCGCACAGAGTGACCGAAGGCGGGAATCGAACCTGGGACCGTGGAGCTGTGAAACAACAGTGCTAAGCACTGTACTACCGTGCCACCCCATACAGGGTTATGGAGACAGGGCGGGGAAGTGGGCCTCTCAGATGGCCGCTGCAGACTCGATGGGCTGAATGGCCTCCTTCTGCACTGTAGGGATTCTATGGACTACGAAAAGGCACGTCAACATTTAGAAATCAAACATTGCCACATTTCAGAGAAATGTCAACTAATTGCCTCAGTGCGACCCCCTCAGTATCTGTTGTTGGTGTGCCTCCATCTGGTATTGTGCCGCCTGAGCACTGCTGCCCCACTGCTTGCAGCTTGGCTGATGAAGGCTGCAGACTTTCAGGGGGGGAGACAGTAGATAGCCTCGAGGACAAATTTGCGCATCATTTGCCGATTCAGCCACCTTTTCATCAGCTTTGCACTTCGCCTCGATTCTATGTTGCGCCTGCTGACTCATGTGATAACTCATCGCGCTGCCATCTGGAAGAAGCAAAGAGTGTAAATGTCAGCCAAACATGGGCTTTGAACCTGGATAGCAGAGGCTGTGCACTGAGCCATTCAGAAGGAGCTGTTCACAGGCTATGCTGGTAGTAAGGGGAAGCAATGTGTCGCAGCAAGTGTTTTGCTTTTTTCTCAGATCCACTTGGAAAGTGGCAGTTCTGCTGCCTTTGATGCAAAGTTGTGGTGTTTTGGTGGCAGACTGCAGTCCCCACGTCAAATCTGCAAATTCCCAGGGATTGAGGTACTATTTTGATTCATGTCCAATCGCTGGCCCTATATTTTTTTTTAAAGCGTGGGAGTGCCCTGGCCTATATTTATCCCTCCACACACATCTAAAAGCAGAATATCTGGTCATTATCACATCGATGCATGTGAGATTTTTGCTGAGCTCAAATTGGCTGTTGCGTTTCCTTGCATTGTAACAGTGCCTGCACTTCAAAACGTACTTCACTGGTGTAAAGCACTTTGGAATGACTTCAGGTCATGAAAGGTGCTATATAAATACAAGTCTTATATTCCACAGATAGTTCACCACTGCTATTATTCCAGTATGGGGACCATGACAATTCATGTTCGAAGAAACCAATATGTGCACTTGACTGGAGAATTCCTCTGAGTAGTGAATTAATAGGTGCAGCACGGTATGAAGGAGCCTTGGCCAAGGCATGTATTCGTGAAATATTCCTGTTAACCCAATGTGAAACTAAATAACGTTTTGGAAAGGGGGGGGAGATTTAATTGGATATCTTGGGTAGGATCTCACTTCCGAGAAGTTAAAATTTGGCTGACGTTGCCGTGGGGATGAAAACGAAAAACAAACGGCTCTGTCTTTAAGACAGGGATAGATAGGTTCTTGATTAATAAGGGGATCAGGGGTTATGGGGAAAGGCAGGAGAAAAGGGATGAGAAAATATCAGCCATAATTGAATGGCGGAGCAGACTCGATGGGCCGAGTGGCCTAATTCTGCTCCTATGTCTTATGGTCTTATTAAAGCTAATTGGGGTAGTGTTGTGCAAAGCACAGAATTTGTATGAGGAGAAACGAGCATAGCTCTCTCCAAAAAGATCCATTCTCTGTTTAGCTGTTGGGAGTGTCATGATATGCACTCATGCACATAATGAGGTACAGACAGGCAGTGACAGACACCTAGTACAGCTAATCAACACACAGGACAGAACACAACCAATCACCAGACAGAACACTAGAAGGGGGTTTCCCACTACACGAGGCATCAGCACTCTGCCTCTTTCCACTGGTGACAACTGTAGTGACAGTCAGGGTGTATATATCAGTTAGCACCTTCCACATGTGGCTCACAGCCAGTCTGGTCTAGTTAGTTATAGTTAGCACACTTAGATTAATAGAGTGTCAACCCACAGCAAGCTGTGTGCGCTGCTGCAGAAGTTCAATAAAAGGTATTGAACCAACGTCTAAGTTTGGTGTCTACTTTCCAGTACAACTGCATCCAGCTGCAGTCCGTGTTACCCCAGGGTGAATAACACGACATGATACCGAGAGTCTACTTCATCTAAGTAATTTACCTTGACTGATTCAGTGACAACCAGCAAGTGCCTTCCAGCGGCATGGAGAAGATCCAGGCCCCTCCACAGCTACGGATCTCCGGCAATCTCGGCCCCAACTGGCGAACCTTCAAGCAGAGGTTTTGTCTCTACATTGAGGCCTCGGGCCTCGAGGATGCATTCGGTGCCAGAAAAATTGCGCTGCTCCTATCAACTGCAGGGGACCAAGCCATCCAAATTTTCAACTTGCTCACTTTTGCCGCCGGCGAGGACAAGACCAAATTTGAGACCGTTTTAGCTAAATTCGACAGTCACTGTGAAGTTGAAACGAACGAGAGCTTTGAGCGCTATGTCTTCCAACAACAGCTTCAGGGTCAGGATGAAATTTTCCAATCCTTTATAACTCATCTCCGTATATGAGCGCAATCCTGCAACTATGGTGACACCGCTGATTCCATCATCAGGGATCAGATCGTGTTTGTGGAATACTCCGATGCTTTGCGGGAGCAGTTCCTAAAAATTAAAAACATGACCCTGCCAGTCGCAATCGAGACGTGTAAAGTGCACGAACAGGCGAGAAGTCGGTACTCCCGTCTCAAATCGGCAGAACATGACCAACTTGCCTCCCACGAGGCAAAGGGTGTACAGGCTATCGCCTGGATGTGGCCATTTTGCGTGCTTTTCCCAAGGTCCCACGCTTGCACACCACGAACGGGAGAACAAAGCGGCCGAAGACAAACTGCGCAGGTACGAACTGACCGCACTGCGCATGTGCGCGCCGCACGGGGCGTAACGATGTCAACGTCATGATGCGCCCAAACTGCGGCACTGCCCAAT
The DNA here is from genome assembly GCF_902713615.1 of Scyliorhinus canicula. Lineage (NCBI taxonomy): Eukaryota > Metazoa > Chordata > Chondrichthyes > Carcharhiniformes > Scyliorhinidae > Scyliorhinus > Scyliorhinus canicula. Next base: position 27,810,009 of record NC_052148.1, on the reverse strand, counting down.
TAAAGTGGCAATGCCCTGCAAGAGGCAGGCGATGTTTAAATTGTGGGAAGCCTGGACATTGTGCTGCCTTGTGTAGGTCTGCACCACCGGTCAAGGGTCAGCAATCCCATTTCCAAAGCAAACGCGTTCGATGTGTACAGCAAGGGCTACTGGATTCTGATCCTGGTAGCACTATGGATCCAAGGACGACTGCCTGGAGTCCCCCCATCATGTGGGTATCATCACTACATGTGAGTATGCCTCCTCAAATTCAGCAAAAATGAAATGAAAATCGCTTATTGTCACGAGTAGGCTTCAATGAAGTTACTGTGAAAAGCCCATAGTCGCCACATTCCGGCGCCTGTCCAGGGAGGCTGGTACGGGAATCGAACCATGCTGCCGGCCTGCTTTAAAAGCCAGCGATTTATCCCAGTGAGCTAAACCAGCCCTATCCTCTATCATATCTATCATATTTCATAACCATATCTATCCTCAACGTTGATTCTGCGGGCGAATGCCGTGCTGTCATACCCATTAACCAATGCAGCATCCAGTTCAAGCTGGATACTGGTGCTTCAGCCAATCTCACCTCTCAAGCTGATTTTGACCTCGTTAAAAAGCAACCCAAAATTCTTCCGCCGGCCTGCCAGCTCCTTGATTATAATGGCAATGCCGTAACTGCATTAGGATCTTGTCATCTGTATGTCTCCAACAAGACCATCGATGCCACACTGCGATTCGAAATCGTCAAGCCTGAGAAGGCATGCCTGCTTGGTGCCCATGTATGCAAGCTCCTCAACCTCGTACAGCGAGTCCATGCCATGTCCTCTGCCAATGCGGATCTTCAGGCCAACATTGATGACATTCTGGTGCAATTCCCAGATATGTTTAGTGGAATAGGTACGCTGCCATACTGCGACAAGATCTTACTCAGGCCTAATGCTACGTCTGTGATCCATGCACCACATCGGGTGTCGGCTCCTCTGAAGGAACGTTTAAAGGCACAGCTGCAGGATCCCAAAGACCAGGGCATAATCTCTAAAGTGACGGAGCCGAATGACTGGGTCAGCTCGATGGTCTGTGTGAAGAAGCCCTCAGGAGAGTTGCGGATAGATCTTAACCGAAAGGGTATTGTTATTCCTCGCAGCCTGCAGAGCTTAGAGCTCAAACAAATCCATGAGGGACACCTCGGTGTCGAAAAGTGTAGGCGCAAGGCCCGGCAGGCTGTCTATTGGCCTGGAATCAACAAGGATATGTCCAACATGGTCCTAAATTGTGAGACTTGCCAGCGCTTCCAGCCTGCTCAGCGAAGGAAACGCTCCAGCAACATGAGATAGTAACCTCTCCGTGGTCCAATTTACCTGGAAGTTGTGAGGCTGTCAGACCTCATAATGGGTGGGATTCTCTAGTACCTGGCGGGGGAGGGGGGGGAGGGGGGGGGGGGTCACCTACGCATCGGCCATCGTGGAGGCTGACACGGTCGACGGGTAGGAAGAGAGTACCCCCACGGCATAGGCCCTCCCGCGGATCGGTGGGCCCCGATCGTGGGCCAGGCCACCGTGGGGGCAACCCCCTGGGCCAGATCGCCCCATGCCCCCCCTCCCAGGACCCCGGAGCCCACCCGCGCCCCCAGGTCCCGCCGGTAAGGGATCTAGTCTGATCCACGCCGGCGGGACCGGCAGTAAACCAGCGGGACTTCGGCCCATCGTGGGCCTGAGAATTCGGGCAGACCCGGGGAACATTGAGTCACGCCGGTCCCCGCCATTCTCCAGGTCAGACGGCGTGACACATGCCTCGCTGACTTTTGGAGGGCCGGAGAATTCGGCAGCCGGCAGGGGCGGGTTTCACGCCGACTCCCGGCGATTCTTCAACCCGGCGGGGGGGTCGGAGAATCCGCCCAATGCAGGAACACTACCCGATCCCGAAGTGGGAGGAACTTACCAGCGAGATGGCACACGCCAAATTCTTCATGAAGCTGGATGCATCGCATGGTTTCTGGCAGATGCAGCTGGACGAGTCCAGCAGGAAGCTCTGCACATTCAATACACCTTTCGGAAAGCACTGTTATAACCGCATGCCATTTGGCATTGTTTCAGCCTCTGTAATCTTTCACAGGATCATGGAACAGATGATGGAGGGCATTGAGGATGTGTGTGTCTACATAGATGTTGTAATCATATGGTACACAAGCCCCGAGGAACACATATCTCGTCTCAAACAGATCTTTTGACATGTCCATGCAAACGGCCTCAAGTTGAACAAGGCCAAGTGCTCCTTTGGCATGTCAACAATCAAGTTCTTGGGCGATCAGATATCCCAGCAAGGTATGCAACCAGACTCGGACAAAGTTAAGGCCATGACCACCATGAAAACCCCGGAAGACAAGAAGGCGGTACTCCGCTTCCTCGGTATGGTTAACTTCTTGGGAAAGTTCATTCCCAACCTGGCATCACACACCACGGCTCTCAGGCATCTGGTGAAGAAGTCCACTGCATTCCAGTGGCTACCCATACATCAAGCAGAGTGGCTTGGGTTAAAGGCAAAGCTCACCACTGCTCCGGAGTATTAGTGTTTTTTGGCCTGGAAAGGGAGACAAAAGTCTCCACAGGCACAAGCCAGGACAGCATTGGTGTGGTGCTCCTCTCGAAGGATGATTCCTTGTCCTGGGCTCCAGTAGTCTATGCGTCAAGGGCCATGACTCCTACTGAACAGAGGTATGCTTAGATAGAGAAAGAGTGCCTGGGCCTCCTAACCGGCATTGTAAAGTTCCATGACTACGTCTACGGTCTCCCATCCTTCACAGTGGAGACCGTAACCTCTCCGTGGTCCAAGGTGGGAATCGACCTTTTTCACGCCAATGGGTGTGACTATGTGCTCATCATAGATTACTTCTCAAGTTACCCGGAAGTTGTGAGGCTGTCAGACCTCACATCCAGGACAGTAATCAAAGCCTGCAAGGAGACATTTGCCAGGCATAGTATTCCACTCACTGTCGTGAGTGACAACGGTCCCTGCTTCCACAGCCAAGAGTGGTCCAATTTCGCCAAGTCGTACTAATTCAAACACATTATCTCAAGCCCACACTACCCGCAGTCTAACTGGAAGGTCGAGAAAGGGGTCCATATCATGAAGCAACTGCTCTGCAAGGCTGCGAACTCTGCTTCTGACTTCAACCATGTGCTGCTGGCGTACAGGGCAACCCCTCTGTCCACCGGTATGTCTCCGGCACAAATCCTCATGAATGGAGACCTGCGGACGACTGTTCCGGCCATACACTTACCAGACCTGGATCACCTCCCAGTGCTGCAAAAGGTGCAGCAACTCAGGAACCGGCAAAAGCTGACGTACGATGCTCATGCTATTTGCCTGTGCTCTCTCCGGAAGATGCTGTTCGCATCAAGCTACCTGATGGAGGCTGTTCAGCCCCAGCTGTTTTCGTTCGACAGGCTGCTCCCAGGTCGTTTGTGGTTCGTTTGGCTGATAGCTTCATTGTCAGGTGCAACAGAAGGGCACTACGCAAACTTGCCTGCCCACCACCAAATCTCACCTTTCCAGATGTTGCTATGCCTCCTCCGGACACCTTGCTCCACGAGGCCACCAGTCTATCAAGGTGCCGTCGTCCCACCTCCACCTCTCAGGCGGTCGACAAGAATCCAACGCCAGCCCCAAAGATTGGACTTGTAGACATTTATCTTGTACATATTGTCTTGTATCTGCACACTAGACACCTTTCATTTACATATTCATTCACGCGCCATTTACCCTAAATAGTTATATCTGTATATACTGTCGCATGTGCTCTAAACAACCGACAAAATTTTTTTAAAGGAAGGGGGGGATGTCATGATATGCACTCATTGACATAATGAGATACAGACAGGCAGTGTCAGACACCCAGTACAGCCAATCAACACACAGGACAGAACACAACCAATCACCAGGCAGAACACTAGAAGGGGGTTCCCCACTATAAAACACATGAGGCATCAGCACTCTGCCTCTTTCCACTGGTGACAACTGTAGTGACAGTCAGGGTGTATATATCAGTTAGCACCTTCTACACGTGGCTCAGAGCTAGTCTGGTCTAGTTAGTTATCGACAGTAAGCAGGTTGATCAGTTGAAGAAGAACTCTGGAAATCGTGGTTAGCTCAGTTGGTTGGCTGGATGGCTTTTGAGTAATGCCAACAGCATGGGTTCAATTGCATGGTAGCACAGTGCCAGGATCCAAGGTTCAATTCCTGCATGGGTCACTGTCTGTGTGGAGTCTGCACGTTCTCCCCGTGTCTGCGTGGATTTCCTACGTGTGCTCTGGCTTCCTCTCACAAGTCCTGAAAGACATGCTTGCGAGGTGAATTGGACATTCTGAATTTTCCCTCAGTACCAGAATAGAAGTGTGGCCACTTGGGGATTTTCACAGAAACATTGCAGTTTTAATGGAAGCCTACTTGTGACAATAAAGATTATTATTATAATTCCTGTACCGGCTGAGGCTATTCATGAAGGCCGCACTTTCTCAACCTTGCCCCTTGCCTGAGGTGTGGTGACCCTCAGGTTAAATCACCACCAGCCAGCTTTCTCTCAAAAGGGAGAGCAGCTGATGGGACAGTCGCGACTGTCAGGCCCAGAACATTTTGATCTCTAATGCACCCTGTCCTAGCAGTGCATACAGCTTGACATGAAGCTAAATCTATTCAATCCCCAACTTGCTACAGGCTTAAATTATTGAGTAGCTGAAATCACTTAGTACATTACTATAGGACTCTTTTTTAAAAAAGTCCTTTCAATTATATGCAGTTGGAATTCAGCACAATAAGCAATGCAACATTTTGAATCATTAACTTGGATTATCTAAATTAACCTGTATTAACCTTTCAAGCAATGAGAGGCATTATCAATTTGCAAGAGAACAACACCGAGTTCTCCAGAAGCACAGGAGAAATTTTCTTTTGCTGTGAATCATTACAAGATGATTGCCCCCTCACAGGCAATTTAGAGACACCGAAACAGGAGGAGGCTCTTTAGCCCCTCGAGCCTGATCTACCATTCAACTACATCATTGCTCATCTGCACTTCATCTAACTTACCCACCTTTGATTCATATCCCTTTGATCTCCTTACTTAACAAGACTAGATTGATTTCTAACAACTAGTTATTAGATTGGTCAGGATCCGGGGTTTACGTTGTCTGGGTAAATCCTTGGTTGGCGAAATCTCCCTCATCACCAAAAAAAATAAGGGAACATGGCTTTCAAATGAAGGAACCTCAGTGAGTTCCTGTGATTTCATTAATGGCCCAGCATTAAAAGCTCCGGCGTATTCCTATGTTGTTACCCTTAAAGATGTTTTAGGCCCTTTGGCCAGGTAGCCTGTTCTTTCAATTCTTACACAACCCACTCGGGAGTCTTCATTTTACAGCACAGTTTGTGTGCACAGCTGTCTCACCCCCAGTTGCCACAGGCTTCACATTGGCATGAGCATGTTGAAATGAATCAAATAAAGTCTTGCCTTTATATAGTGCTTTTCATGACCACAGGACACCCCGAGGCGCTCCACAACCAAGGAAGCTGATTGTAATGTAGGAGGTGCTGCGGCCAATTTGTGCACAGCAAGCTCCCACAAACAGCAATGCAATAACGACACGATAATCTGTTTTTTGTGAGGCTGATTGAGAGGTGAGTGTCGGTGTGGATACCAGGGAGAACTGCCCTTCTCTTTGTTGAAAGAATACAATAGTGTCTTTTGACGTCCTGCTGAAAGAGCAGAGCGATCCTCGTTTTAACATCTCTTCTGAGCGACATTAGCATAAAATAAAGATGCCACAAAAGGGAGAGCTCAGACACACTGCGCTGTTTGTGACAATCAAGCCTGAATTTTCTGTGTGGATTACATTCACATTCTGACTTCTTCCAGGGTGGCAACTTGTCAAATACTTAAAAATGAGTCAGTAGGTCCGATATATGTTTAATATGATTGTGGATCTCTTAGGCTGGGGAGCAGAGACTGTGGCCGCGATCTATTGGCCTCCTCGCGCCCACCTCAGGACACACCAAAGCCGTAAAGACTCGTGAGAGGACCCTCGCGATATTTAACGGCCTCGTTCTGCCCAGTGAGATCTAACGTGATCTCGCAAGGTGTCACGATCTGGATCCCGCCCTCAATGGATTTGCATATTTAAGTGTGCCGTCAGGCTCGGTCGAATATGCTCTTGCCGGAGTTACCCAAGGCATGGGTTCTCACCCCCATGCCTTGGAAACCCAGAGCGTGCGCTGTTCAACACTGGTTTCCACCAACGTGGACAAGGTGTACTGCCACATGGGGGGGGGGGGGGGGGTGTCTCACAAGGGGGGATCTCCCAGGGTGGGAGGGGGGGTCTGCGATTGGGGTCCCAGGGAGGTCAGGCTTTGGGTAGGGTGGTACCTTGGCACCCTGTTGGAAACCTGGCAGTGCCCCTATCAGCCTGGCAGTGCCAACTGGGCACCCCAGTGGCACTCTCAGGATGCCAGGCTGGTGGTGCCTGGGTTTCATTTTGCCGCTGCTGAGGATCAGTCCGGGGTGTGTACTTCCCTTATTATCTGGAGGGGCTCAAGGAAGCTGCAATGGGGAGGGACTGGAGATCAGGGTGCCATTTTCTCTTCTTGTACCAGCGAGCGGAGTTCGTTAGTGCAGGAAATGGACTAAGTATGGCCTCGTTGGGAGCGTTCCTTGCTGAGGTCCCGAAATGAAGTCCCATTTAATAGCCGGGTCATTCATAGTGCTGCCAGCGTTGGGAAACACCCGTCTCAACGCCCTCGACACAGGATTGTTTAATTTCCGTTAAATCGTGCCCGTAACTTGAGCCAGGTTATTGATGACAGCTATAAGAAGCTTGAAGCAGACCTCTAATATGGTGTTCCATTGATGCGGACGGCAAACCTGAGTCAAGGCTTATTTAAAAGTCAATATATTTTGAAGCATTTGTTTTCCAAACATCTGTCTATCATCAGTTTTACAATGAGCCAAGCCACAGAAAGCCCAGAAGGTGGTTTCAAAATATTGGAAAATACACTGAAGTAGAGGCAATACATCACTGATAATTGGTGAAATTGTTTTCAATTCACAAGCAATAAACATTTACCAAATGGGTTAAATCAACATCGGAAAATGCTGCAATACTTAATTGCAGTGCTGACAAAATGTGCTCAACCAACTGAGCCCAGTTCCCCAAGTACTATTAATAAAGTAGTAAAATTACTAACAGTCTGGAAATTGCCGACATAATTTTATTTTACACTAAATATAATTCATCTGTAGTTAAGAGTTTATTTTAACAGATGTAAAATGATTTCAGAAGCCCTGCTTAAGGAAGGACTCAATTATTTATGGGGATCAGGGGACACCGCTGTCATAATTAACTAGAGGACTTCAGAACTCAGTATAACAACAAACCAAGTCTCACACTTTGTGGACGTGATTGAGTCTTCGTACCGAAGGGTGACTTGTCATGACGGATAAGATAAGTCCACTCCAATAGTGCTCGCCTGTAGTGCTCATCTGCGTAACATTTTGTCGCACAGCGCGTGTTGGCGGATGTTCGATAATGCTCCTCTGAAACACCACAGGACGCTTTACTGCTCAAGGTGCTACATAAATGCATGTTGCTATTTTTACGTTGCTGTGGTGAAGTGCCTTTTATTATTAATCTGCTCATTTCTGGCACTCCATTGGCTACAAGTTGCCAGTCAATCAAAAATCAGGGTCTGTTCATATGGATCTCACATGCGCAATAGTTAGTGAGATACCTGAAGCACAGGAAAACGACAAAGAAGTAATGGGTTTACTTTTTCAAAGAGCCAACACAAGCACAGTGGGCTGAATGATCCCCTACTGTGGTGTTTTTGTTTTGCATACTTTACATTAAATATTTTTAAAAACTAGGATAAAGACGCCAAGAGCAGTTAGAATTGATTGAATAAAAAAACTATGATTGAACTAAAAAGAAGACAATTCATAACTTCCGATTTCCGGAGGGTCATACCTGGGAGGACCCCAAGGATGCAATGGGGAACCACCCCGTGAAAGTCCCCTTGCAAGGACTGCATGGGAATTGCCCGGGAAGATCAATCTTCCTCTGTACTGGGAACCATCCCAAACTCCAATTTAAATCAGAGACTTTGGATTGTTCTGACTGTTTTCCCAGAATAGTTCACCAGGGACTATTTTTTTAAAATCCTTTCATGGATGTGGGTGTCCATGGCAAAGCCAACATGTATGGTCATCGTAGTTGCCCCCTAAAGGGTGGCAGTGAACTGCATTCTTGAACTGCACAGTCCACAGCGGTGTTAGGGAAAGTGCTCCAGGATTTTGACCCAGCGACAGTTACGGACAACAATATAGTTCCAAGTCCAGGTTGGAAGGTATTGGCAAATGCATTGGTGAGTTGTTGCGTGCATTATGTAGATGGTACACACTGCTGCGATTTGCGTTGAGCGTGGATGGAGAGAAAATTTAGGAGCTGGGATGTCAATCAAGCAGGTTGCTTTGTCTTGATGGCATTAAACTTCTTGAGTGTTCGAACTGCATTCATCCAGGCAAGGGAAGAACATTCTATTTGATACCCTACTGCAGATGGTGGATAGGCTTGGGGAAGTCAGGAGATAAGTTCCTTGCTGCAGAATTCCAGCCTCTGACCTGTAACTGTAACCATTGTATTTATGTTGCTCATCAATTTAAGTTTCTGGTGAATGGTAATTCCGAAGAGTTGATGATGGGGAAACCAGCAACGGTGATGCCATTGAATGTCAAGGGAGATAGTCAAATTCTACCTTGCTGATTCTACCTGACAGTTATGTGCACAAATGTTATTTATGGTCTTGACAGAACCCAAACTGAGTATTGGTGAGAGGTTTATTACTGAGTGAGGTGCTGTTTGATAACACAGCTGAGAACATCTTCTGTCACTTTGCTGAAGATTGAGAGTTGACCGATGGGGTAGATGTTGGTCAGATTGGATATTTCCTACTTGTTATGGACAGTATATAGCTGGGCTACTTTTCACTTTATTGGTTTGTTGTCAGTGTTGGAGCTTGATGAGGGGTGTGTATATCTATAGAGTATACGTGTTCAGCACTATAGCTACAATGATATCAGAGCCTATTGAGTTTGCTTTCTGCAATGCACTCAGCCAGTCCTTCACATCATGTGGAGTGAATTGAATTGGCGAAGACTGGCATCCTGGGTGTCCCTGAAGAAGGTCAAGATGAGGCATCCATTCTGCACTTCTGACTCGAGGTGATTACAAATGCTTCAGCCTTGTGTTTTGCACGAACATGCTTGACTCTGTCATCATTGAGATTGGGGTTGGGAGAGAGAGGGATATGCTTGAGGTTACAGACGGTGGTTGAATACATTTCTTCGGCTGCTGGTGGCCCACAGCCCCTCCTGGATGTCCAATTTGTGATGGTGCTGGGGTCAATGCTGGTGGCAGGAAGGCAGAGTTGGGTTACAATGTTATGCTTGTGAAAGCTGGTTCTGTGTTTGTTGGTGCCACGGAGTGATGCCACGGAGGGGGGAGAGCAGGTAAATTATGAATAGAAGGGGGCCGAGGACATAGTCCGAAGGCACATCAGGTACGTGTGTCAGTATTGATTGGAGGGTCTCAGAGGTTCTGAAGACAGGGTTATATCCATAAACATGAGCATCTTTCATTCATACTCCTTTGGAGTCAGATTTTTCCACTTTTGTTTCATTACATTGCTTCATATCCCTTTAATGAAATGGAAGTCACTTTGTAGAACATCAGTATATTCCACAGCTCTTGAATATGATGCTTTTAGCTTCCAAGTGCCTTAACACCCCTTAATCAGTGAGGGTAACAATCGTGGTCTCTGTTTATTGAGCTAGTCAAAATCCACTCTGTACCACGTACTCTGTATCACATTGTATCTGTGGGGGTTGCAGATGCGATGGAAGGTTGTTACAGTTCAGTCTCCTCACAGGGCTCCCATGCATCATGCTTGTCTTATACTGCAGCCCAGAATGGAGACTTGATTTACAGTTCTAAAATGCATGATTTACTTCAGTATTGTTTGAGAATCATCAAAATGCATGAACGATTGTAGATCTGAACAAATTAGATTCAAATGTCATTATTATCATTTCATAAGATTGCACAAAGTCATTTTTTCCAATTAGGATGCAAATTGAATTGAAGTTTGAACCCTTCTGCCAAGTATAATGGCACTTTAACAATGACCAAATAATAATGACTTTGTAATTGGTTGGGACTATAATTACATTCCATATTTAATTCACTTTTTATCCTGTAATCAAGTTGTCTATGTTACGAACAGATATATTTATATCTCTACACGATGGTTGAGATGGCCATGTGTAGTGTTTAATACTGCATCATACAAGCATGTACTCATATGTAACTGCACATGCATTCATGGTCAGGTGGTTTCAGACCAATGGTTTCCAAAGCTCCCCATGTACTGAGGTTTGTGTCACAGAATCAGATAATCTGTACAGTGCAGAAGGTAGCCATTCTGCCCATCGAGTCTGCACTTGCTCGCTGAAAGAGCATTTTACTTAGTCCACTCCCCTGCCTTATCTCCCTAACCTTTCTTTATTTTCAGATAGCAAACGCTATCTTTTGAATACCTTTTGAATACCTCAATCAAACCTGCCGCCACCAAGCTCTCACGATATTCGTTCCAGACTCCATCCAGCCTCTGGGTGAAAAACTTTTCCTCACATAATTTTTGCCCCTTTATCCCATTATTTTGAATCTGTGCCCTCTGGGCGGCGCAGTAGCATAATGGTTTGCACTATTGCTTCACAGCGCCAGGGTCCCGGGTTTGATTCTCCCTTGGGTCACTGTCTATGCGGAGTCTGCACGTTCTCCCCGTGTCTGCGTGGGTTTCCTCCGGGTGCTCCGGTTTCCTCCCACAAGTCCCAAAAGAAGTGCGGTTAGGAGAATTGGACATTCTGAATTCTCCCTCTCTGCACCCGAACAGGCGCCGGAGTGTGTTGACTGGGGGTTTTCACAGTAACTTCATTCCAGTGTTAATGTAAGCCTACTTGTGACAAACCCAAGGCCTCCAGGCATTAAACATGAAACCGTCAACAATACAATAAAGTCACCAACAATCTGGAAACACATTTCTTCAAAATGTTCATCATGTTGCTCATTCAGATCAATTTGCCCCTCTCCCTCCTGCAGTTTCAGCAGCAGACTCCTCAGCAAGGGAAAAATCGCACTGACACACAGCACACCAGAAGAGCAAAAGAGCACCCCTTCCCCTTCTCGAGCATTGGCAGCAGGTCATATTGAGGCCACAAAAGAAAGCGGGCAACAGCAAATAAACACACAGCTTCCAGGCAGCTGCAAATGCATTTGGATAAATCTGCCTCCCCCCCCCCCCCCCCCCCCCCCCCCGGAACCGCAGCTCCTAGAAGTAGACTCTCAACAGTGGAAAGTCACATCGGAAAGTCACACCAACACAGAGCATGTCAGAAGAGAGAATAAACACCCCTACCCCTTCTCCAGTGCTGGCTGCAGGTCATCTTACATCCTCCCTTTCCTTATTCCAGATAACAGAAGCAAAAAGAGACGACAGCAAACAAGCACACAGTCTTCAGGCATTTGCAGCTACCAGCAGGCGAAATCAACAAATACAACCTGCAACACCACTTGAGAGCTGTGAAGTTCCCTCACAACTAACAAGGCCAATTCCTCATTTGCAATAGCTTTCAGCTATGAAGCTAGAGCCTTTTCACCGTCAAAGGAAGTTAAGGTGACCTTCGACATAGAAACCACTGCAGGGTTCTCTTCTAGAAGAATTTGGTAGGACAGTCAGGCTAAAACTGTATTCCTAAAATTTAACGTGCAGAAAGAGGCCATTCAATCCATCAGAGCTGCACCAGCTCTCAAAATGAGAACCCTACTTAAGCCCACACCTTCACCCTATCCCTGTAACCTAGTAACCCCACCTAACCTTTTTTTTGGTCACTAAGGGCAATTTAGCATGGCCAATCCACCTAACCTGCACATCTTTGGACTATGGGAGGAATCCGGAGAAACCAAAGGAAACCCACAGCGACATGGGAAGAGCGTGCCTACTCTGCATCCCTACACCCCCTCCCTGCTCCCCAACACACCCCCAACTCCTCCTTGGCCCACAATGCAGTCATGCGTCTTGTCTTGTGTCTTGTAGGAGCGGCTGGTGATGGGGCGTGCCCGTCCGGTGTCCCCCCCCCGAACCCACCTGACCCGGTCCCAGCCCAGCCAGAACCCTGTGTGTCGACCAGCGAGGAGAATGAGACCAACAGGGACGGGTGCCCTCAACTGGCATACTGAGACACCCCCGGAGCTCGAGTCCAGGGGACGACACCAACTTTCTGTCACAGCTGTTCTCCAACACCCTCCACTATCCCAGAGGCATTTACCTCAGCTGGACACTTTAGTGAAGAGATTCCTGGGACACTCTCTAGTTCACACCACACAGCTACTCCGGTAATCAAGTTGAGGTAGCAACTCCCAAGGGACCGGACAGTCGGAGGGCCGGCCGACGCCAGGGACTAGCTGCTGCCCGGATTGGTTTTGTGCTTCTGGAATGGACAGTCCTATCAATCGTGGAGATGCAGTCGTGGAGCGAGGGATGACATGAGGGGCTGTCGGTGAGCATCCAGCACCTGCAGGTGCAGTTGGAGGAGTCCAATTGTGTGCAGCAGCAGGAGGCGGTGCCGACAATGCCTGCCACCCAGGGCAACACAACATGGGTGGCATCTGTGGTGGATGCCTTGGTAGAAAGGTTTCGGCCATGGGTCAGGTTGTCCAAGGCCTGGGGCAATCCGTACAGGTGGTGGCCGAGGTCCAGGACAGGGCTGCCCTCTCACAGGCAGCCATATGCCAGAGACTCTGGACATTGCAGTGGCATTCCTGAGCGTGGCCCAGAGACAGCAGGCAATGGCTGTGAGTGTCAGTGGCATTGCCCAGGCGCGAACCGCCGTGGCAGAGACCAAGAGAGAGATGGCACAGTCACTGGCTGACGTGACACAGGCCCGTCCAGGCCCCATATCCTGCGCATCCTCACTCTCCCCTGAATCCTCCTCGTCAGATGAAGATTGGAGTTCATCCTCCTCCTCCACCACGCCATCTCTCTGATGCACATTGGATTCCACCCCTCCTGTCCCTGGCGCATCACATGGTGGCACAGTCGCAGTGTGATGTGGCACAGTCTTCGGCGAAGGTGGTCCACCCCGCGTTCCATTGCCACGAGCATGTAGACTCCGTGGTCTAGATAAGAGCAGGCCTCCATCACTGGCAGTACCAGGTTGCGGCGGGGGCATCAGGGGTTAACTCCGCTCGCAACCCCATCCCTTGGAGCACCTCGGGGGCCACCGAGCACCCCAAGGGAGGAGGAGATGATGGCACCCGTGCCGGTTACTCATGTAGGGGAGGGGCCGCAAGACCATTCTTCATCCCAAGGCCTAGACCTGCTGTTAGGACCAACATAGGGAGGCAGGTAGGTATCATGGAGGGAGCTGCAAGCGGGGATGGGTGTGGGAAAGAGGTGTGGCAGTGGGATGCGGTGATCTTGCCCATGGCCAGCCCCCCCAGTCGGTGAACGTGGAGCAGATCAGAGCGCCCCGTGCACCTTGTCCCAGGCGCACACGTTTTGCGGCCTCCTGTGCCTGTCCAGGCCCCATAGCCGGCGCATCCTCACGCCCCCCTGAATCCTCCTTGTCAGACAAGGATTGGAGTTCATCCTCCTCCAACACGTCATCTCTCTGCAGCGCAACATTGTGAAGGATCCTGCAGGCCGCCATAGTGGGGGAAACTCTCTCGACGTATAGTGGAGGGCCCCTCCAGAGCGATCCGGGCACCTGAGCCACATCTTCAGTATGCCAAAGCACCACTCGATCATGCCCCTGGTCGCTGCATGGGTGTGGTGAACTACGTATTGCTGCTATATATATATTTACCATTATTTGTTATTTGTCCTACTGTAATCCACCACTGTACATATGTTCACTGTTGTTCTTATTCACTGTTGCTTACTGTTGTTGTGTTGATGCTTCTGTTGGCTCCGCCTGCGGCTCCGCCCCTCGGGGGAGGTATATAATTGGCAGGCCTGTGGCCAGCTCTCAGTGCGGGAGCAGCAGCAGGCTGGCATACTTCTTAGCTTATTAAAACCACTGGTCTCTTCTACAATTCGACTCCTGTGAATTGATGGTCCATCAATGGGTGTGGTTGTAGCGGGCCTCAGTCGGGTCTATGACCTCCAGATAGGTGTCACTAGCCATGATCGCAGTGGAACTCCTTTCAGTTTGTGTAGAACTGCCTGTCGTCTGCGGGTGCCCGTAGACCGACATGCATACCGTCGATCACCCCCTGGATCCGGGACATCTCAACGATGGTGGCAAACCCCGCTGCCTGGGCATCCTGGTGGGCTCGGCCCACATTGAAATGGATGTATTCTGACGACTGGACATTTAGGGCGTCTGTGACGGCACGGATGCACCTGAGCACCGAGGTCTGTGAGATCCCGGACAGGTTCCCGCTTGGCGCCTGGAAGGACCCCATTGTGTACAAGTTCAGGGCGACCATCACCTTGACCGCTACCGGGAGCGGGTGTCCTCCCCCATACCCCATGGTGTCAGTGTGCCCTGATCTGGCAGATATGTTGCACTGACCCCCTGCTCAGCTGGAGTTTTCGCCCAATTCGACAGGTCCTCGTATAACAGGCGCTGCCGGTGCTCATGGGGTCTCATGCCGCCTCCTTTGCATCTCCTCCTGCTCAGCCTGTTGGGCGGCATGGCTATCCATCCAGATGGCTGCCTTACAGGCCACAGCAATAGTAGTCCTTGCCCGGACACTGCCCCAGTCCCGTGGGGGGGGGTCACCTCAACCTCATGGTCTGTTCCCCCATCACCACCTCTCCCCCTCTCAGGCACTGCCAGTGACCCCCTCCCCCCAATGTCAGGACCGGCAGCCCACGATCGCGCCCCCTCGTGTACTAACTCCTTTATCTCCCTCATCAGCCACGGCGCCTGTTTCCCAAGTGAACCTTGCCGTCGGGAATTCATCATGGTGGAGGTGGGGGCACCAAAAAATATCGGGCCAGGCAAACTAATGAGAGGCAAACGGCGTTTACTGTACGTACAGAGTGCAATGCATTGACGCCGCTGTCGAGGCGAATCGGAGAATTGCGATTTGGTGTGAACCCCACGCCCACCTCGATTTTAGCGTCAAAACCAATTCTCCACCCAATCGCCTTCCCCGATTTCACCGTCGGCCGGCCGATGGTGAATCCCGCCCCTTATCTTCCTCGAAATTCCTCCCATAAATCAACCTGACCCTCCAGCCCTTTCACTGACAACACCTCCTCCAGCTACGAGGAGGAAGGTGCTGCCGGAAAGATCGGAAAGACCTTACTCGCAAACTTCCGGACCTGCAAGTAAATATCAATCCCCAGATTGTGAGGCGACGTTGAAGAGTCAGCAGTGGCCTCACGGTAGCATGGTGGTTAGCATCAATGCTTCACAGCTCCAGGGTCCCAGGTTCGATTCCCGGCTGGGTCACTGTCTGTGTGGAGTCTGCACGTCCTCCCCGTGTGTGCGTGGGTTTCCTCCGGGTGCTCCGGTTTCCTCCCACAGTCCAAAGATGTGCGGGTTAGGTGGATTGGCCATGCTAAATTGCCCATAGTGTAAGGTTAACGGGGGGATTGTTGGGTTACGGGTATACGGGTTACGTGGGTTTAAGGAGGGTGATCATTGCTCGGCACAACATCGAGGGCCGAAGGGCCTGTTCTGTGCTGTACTGTTCTATGTTCTATGTTCAGTGGGACATTAAATCGAGGCCTGCGTCTCCTTTTTTAAATGATCCCGTGATACTACTTTGATGAAGAGGAGAATATTTTTCCCCAGCCCCAATATCTGATCCCTCAACCAACGTCACTCAAAACAGCTCACTGGGCCGCTATCGCATTGTTGCTGTGAGAACGTGCAGTTCGACAATTTGGCTGCTGTTCTGACGAGAATGACCAAGTACACCACAAATTCAGTGAGTTATAAATTACTTTGGAAGGTCCCGGAAGATGCTAAATGTCTTATTTTCATGGTACTACCTTAATATTCCCGTAGCAGCCGGCCCGAACAGCCGCCGGAATGTGGCGACTAGGGGCTTTTCACAGTAACTTCATTGAAGCCTACTTGTGGCAATAAGTGATTTTCATTTCATTTCATTTTCATTTCATTTCAATATGTATGGCACCCTGGCATGACTTTTATCCCATTGAGTCCCTAACTATTAAATTCCCTCCAGCAAGATGTATCTTTGAACGTCTTAAATCCAAGAATGACATCAAAGTAACAATAATGAAACTGAACAAGGCCTCGGGTCTGAGTATATTGAATGGTAAAATAACCCAACTATTAGAGAGCAACAAATCACAAAGTTTGGTTGGGGGTTGAACGACATAATCACAATGTAAATGCGTCAGAGGAGACCGTGATCAACAATTTGTGCTATAGTGTGGTTTTTAATGCAGAAGCATGTCTGGAGGCATTTCACAGAGACATAATCAAAGTTAACTTTATAGTGCTCCAGTCAGGCCATTATCTTGAATACTGTGTCTGGTTGTCAAGGAATAAAGAAGACCGAAGTGCCAAAGGCAGTGACAAAAGGGTGTTACAGATTGGAACCGCGTATGATATTCCATTGAATGAAATTCTTGCCTATCCATGAGGCGTGCAATGGAACATGAAGATAAGGTGTGGGAGGCGGAGAGGTGGCCGACAAAGAAATATGGGGCAGAAAAAACTCAATTCCTGACGGAAGGAAGTTTCAGAAACGGTTCAGCTTGTTAAAGAACTGATGCAAGAGATGGAAAGGGTAACAGGAGTCCTGATCTCACATTGAGAATTGTGGCACCGAGGAATGCTGGAACAGAATTTAAGCAGCCAAATGAGACCCAAACCTTTAGCTAAAAGCAAATCACTGCAGATTCTAGGATCTGAAACAAAAACAGAAAATACTGGACAATTTCAGCAGGTCTGATAACATCTGTGGAGAGAGAAGGGAGCTGATGTTTCAAGTCTGAATGACTCTTTGTCAAAGCTGGAGTGAACTGGAAAAGGATCAGATTTATACTGTTGGGGGGGATGCGTGGAGCAGTGGGGCTGGATAGTGATAGGTGAAGATCGTCGAAGCTTTAGCGTTGGATGTATTTTGATAACAGCATTGTTAATGAAACAATAATTTTGATGGGTAATTAATGCTGACAGCCATTGACTTGAAATGCATTGGGTCTGACAACTCCTGGTCTCCATTAGATACCTAATGCTACAGATGGCAGCATGTCTGAACAAAACTAAGGCCTGTTGTGCCCATCTGGTACTCTGCTGAGTACTGAGTTTACGGGCCGAAGTCATGAGTTAGCCTCTTTTAAGCCTCAGACTCTATACAATTTAGTTACATACATACAAAGTTTTGTCGTACATTAAGGTGTGGTTACCTGGGGGTTACCATTGACCTGAAACTGAACTGGACTGGCCATATAAATATTGTGGCTACAGGGTCAGGTCAGAGGCTGGGAATCCTGCAGCAGGAAATTCAATTCATGATGCATCAAAGGCCATCCCACCATCTACAAGGCACAAGTCAGGAGTGTAATGGAATACTCCCCACTTATCTGGATGAGCTCAGCTCCAAAAACACTTAAGAAGCTCGACACCATCCAGAAAAAAGCATCCCGCATGATTGGCACCCCTTCCACAATCATTCACTCCCTCCAACATCAACAAACATTGGCAGCCGTGTGTACTATCTACAAGATGTATTGCAGAAACTAACCAAGGGTCTTTGTGCAGCACCTTCCAAACCCACCACGCCCAGCATTTAGAAGGGCAAGAGCAACTGATACATCGGAACACCTCCATCTGCAAGTTCCTCTCCAAGCCACTCATCATCCTGTCGTGGAGATATATCGCCATTCCTTCACTGTCACAAGGTCAAAATCCTAAAACTCCCTCCCTAACAGCACTGTGGATGTACACACACCACAAGGACTGCAGCAGTTCAAGAAGGCAGCTCACCACCACCTTCTGAAGGATAATTAGAGATGGATGATAAATGCTGGCCTAACCAGCGATGCCCACACCCTGCAAAATGAATTTTAAAAAAGAACTGTACATTGGTTATGTTAATACACTAGTAATCCAGAATGCGAGCTCAAATCCTACCAAGGCAGCTAAGAAATAAAATCCAAAGTTAATATTGTGAAATGAAATGAAATGAAAATCGCTTATTGTCACAAGTAGGCTTCAAATGAAGTTACTGTGAAAAGCCCCTAGTCGCCACATTCCGGCACCTGTTCGGGGAGGCTGTTATGGGAATTGAACCGTGCTGCTGGCCTGCTTTGGTCTGCTTTCAAAGCCAGCGAATTAGCCCTGTGCTAAACAGCCCCTGACTATGGTGACCATGAAACTACAAGATTATTGCAAGCATCCTCCTGGTTCACTAATATCCTTTTGGAAAGAAATCTGCCTTCCTTCCCCGGTCTGGCCTTTTTTTGACTTCAGACGTATAATAATAATACTAATCAGGATCTTTATTGTCACAAGTAAGCTGACATTAACACTGCTATGAAGTTACTGTGATATGCCCCTCATCGCCACATTCCGGCGCCTGTTCGGGTACACTGAAGCAGAATTCAGAATGTCCAAATTACCTAAAAGCACATCTTTCAGGACATGTGGGAGGAAACCGGAGGACACGGAGGAAACCCACACAGACTCGGGGAGAATGTGCAGACTCCGCACAGACAGTGACCCAAGCTGGGAATTGAACCTGGGTCCCTGGCGCTGTGAAGACATAGTGCTAACCACTGCGCTACCGTTCTGCCCATAGTTGTATGTTTGACCCCTAACTACTCTCTGAAGTAGCCTAGCAAGGCTCTCAATTTTCAGGAAGGTAGCTCATCACCATCTTCACAAGGGTAATTCGGGATGGTCAACAAATGCTGGACTAGCCAGCGACGCCCACATCCCATAAACAAATGAAAATGATTTGCCAGTTTTGCCCCTTTTCTTTCAGTGTTTATCTTGAACATAAGCTGGTTAAGCCCAGGGAACAGTTCATCAAGTAACAAATGGGATATTTATTTTTATTCAATTTCACAGTAGATTTGGGCGCACTGCTACAGACAACATATGTTTTTGATACTTTCAATTTAATCGTTATTTCAGAAAAAATGATGTGCCTATATTTATTCTTTTTCAGAGACTAATGCATAGAATCCCTACAGTGCAGATGGAGGCCATTCGGCCTATCGAGTCTGCACCGACCCTCCGAAAGAGCACCCTGCCGAGGACCATCTTCCCCCCACGATCCCACCTGACTTGCTCATCTTTGGGCACAAAAGGTCAATTTAGCATGGGCAATCCACGCAATCTGCACATCTTTGGACCACGGGAGGAAACCGGAGCACCCGGAGGAAACCCATGCAGGCACAGGAGAACATGCAAACTCTGTACAGAGTTACCCAAGGTCGGAATCGAACCTGAGCCCCTGGCGCTGGGAGGCAACAGTGCTGATTTTCTTTTTCAAGTAGCCTAAATATTTCATAGGCTAGTTAATACAAGAACAACTTTATTGACAAAATAACTGCTACATTTGGGTCCGCTGCACCCAGTTATATGGTAATAAGGGCACGATTGTGGTTTAGCACAGTGGGCTAAACAGCTGGCTTGTAATTCAGAACAAAGCAGCAGCGCAGGTTCAATTCCCGTACCGGCCTCCCCGAACAGGCGCCGGAATGTGGCGACTAGGGGCTTTTCACAGTAACTTCATTGAAGCCTATTTGTGACAATAAGTGATTAATTTTATTTTTATTTTTTATTGTGTATCCAAAATTATGTGCATGGAGCACGTGCATGTTTTTGGTGCAAGCTGCACCATTGCACGAAGGGCTAGCAGTCATTTTCTGTGAGTGTTATCTGCTGGATGTATAAACAGGTCTCCGTGATCCCAATTACATCATATTCGGTAATAATTATCAGCGCAGTTAATTCATCAACCTTATTACAAATGCTCCTCGCGTTTAGACACAGAACCTTTAGGCTTGTTTTTTTTTAATGTTTATTGCTCTTTTAGAATTATCATGTAATGTGGCCTTTTTTGATCTTTGTCTTTGGCTTCTCTGCCTTCCACTTTTCCATTTACTGCCTTTTGTTTTGTCCCCACCTTACTTCTGTCTGACTTCCTGCATCGGTTTCCACCCACTCCTGCCTTATTTGTATGAACCCTCCCCAACAGCATTCGTAAACACTCCCCCGAGGACATTGGTTCCAGCCCTGGCCCGGTGCAGACCGTCCAGTTTGTCCCCCGGTCCTGCCTCCCCCAGAACTAGTTCCAATGTCCCAGGAATTTGAATCCTTCCCTCTTGCGACATCTCTCATGCCACACATTCATCTTAGCTATCCTGCCATTCCTACTCTGACTAGCACGTGGCACTGGGAGCAATCCTGAGGTTATTACTTTTGAGGTCCTGCTTTTTAGTTTAACTCCAAACTCCCTTAATTCAGTTTGCACGACCTCATCCCGTTTTTTAACTTATCCGTGGTGTCTATATGCACCACGATAGCTGGCTGTTAAACCTCCCCCTTTAGAATGTCCTGCAGGCGCTCTGAGATATTCAGGACCCTTGCACCAGGGAGGAAACACACCATCCTGGAGTTTCATTTGCAGCCGCTGAAATGCCTGTCTACTCCCCTTACAATCAAATACCCTATCACTGTAGCTCTGCCATGCTTTCTCCTGCCCCCTGTGCAGCAGAGCCAGCAGCTGTGCCATGAACCTGGCTGTTGCTGCCTTCCCCTGGCGAACCATCTCCCCCGACAGTATCAAAATGGTATAATTGTTTTGAAGGGAGATAAACGCAGGGGACCCCTCCACTGCCTTCCTCTGTCTAGTGGTCACCCATTCCCGATCCTCCTCTGTCATTTTTATTTGCGGTGTGACCAACTTACTGGACGTGCCATCCACACTTTCCTCAGCATCACAGCTGAATGAAGAACAAAGAACAAAGAAAAGTACAGCACAGGAACAGGCCCTTCGGGCCTCCAAGCCCGTGCCGACCATGCTGACCAACTAAACTACAATCTCCTACACTTCCTGGGTCCATATCCCTCTATTCCCATCCTATTCATGTATTTGTCGATGCCCATTAAATGTCACTATGGTCCCTGCTTCCACCACCTCCTCCGGCAGCGGGTTCCAGGCACCCACTACCCTCTGTGTAAAAAACTTGTCTCGTAGATCTACTTTAAATCTTGCCCCTCGCACCTTAAACCTATGCCCCCTAGTAATTTACCCCTCTACCCTGGGGTAAAGCCTCTGACTATCCACTCTGTCTGTGCCCCTCATAATTTTGTAGACGTCTATCAGGTCGCCCCTCAACCTCCGTCGTTCCAGTGAGAACAAACCGAGTTTATTCAACCGCTCCTCATAGCTAATGCCCTCCATACCAGGCAACATCCTGGTAAATGTCTTCTGCACCCTCTCTAAAGCCTCCTCATCCTTCTGTTAGTGTGGCGACCAGAATTGAACACTATACTCCAAGTATGGCCTGACTAAGGTTCTATGCAAATGAAATGAAAATGAAAATGAAAATTGCTTATTGTCACGAGTAGGCTTCAATGAAGTTACTGTGAAAAGCCCCTAGTCGCCACATTCCGGCGCCTGTCCGGGGAGGCTGGTACGGGAATCGAACCGTGCTGCTGGCCTGCTTGGTCTGCTTTAAAAGCCAGCGATTTAGCCTGGTGAGCTAAACCAGCCCCTAAAACAAATGCAACATGACTTGCCAATTCTTATACTCAATGCCCTGGCCAATGGAGGCAAGCATGCCGTATGCCTTCTTGACTACCTTCTCCACCTGTGTTACCCCTTTCAGTGACCTGTGGACCTATACACCTAGATCTCTCTGACTTTCAATACTCTAGGGGCTGTTTAGCACAGGGCTAAATTGCTGGCTTTGAAAGCAGACCAAGCAGGCCAGCAGCACGGTCCGATTCCCGTACCAGCCTCCCCGAACAGGCGCCGGAATGTGGCGACTAGGGGCTTTTCACAGTAACTTCATTGAAGCCTACTCGTGACAATAAGCGATTTTCATTTCATTTTTCATTTCGAGGGTTCTACCATTCACTGTATATTCCCTACCTGCATTAGACATTCCAAAATGCATTACCTCACATTTGTCTGGATTAAACTCCATCTGCCATCTCTCCGCCCCAGTCTCCAAACGATCTAAATCCTGCTGTATCCTCTGACAGTCCTCATCGCAATCTGCAATTCCACCAACCTTTGTGTCGTCTGCAAACTTACTAATCAGACCAGTTACACTTTCCTCCAAATCTTTTATATATACTGCAAACAGCAAAGGTCCCAGCACTGATCCCTGCTCAACACCACTAGTCACAGCCCTCCAATTAGAAAAGCATCCTTCCATTGCTACTCTCTGCCTTCTATGACCTAGCCAGTTCTGCATCCACCTTGCCAGCTCACCCCTTATCCCGTGTGACTTCACCTTTTATACCAGTCTACCATGAGGTACCTTGTCAAAGGCCTTACTGAAGCTGCTCCAAAGTGAATCCACCTGCACCTCCAGCGACACCAAATGGTCTGACATGAGTTGCAGTTGGACATACTTCCTGCACATGAAGGCGTCAGGGACACCAGAAGGGTTCCTGAATTCCCACATCACACAGGAGGAGCATTACATGGGTCTGGGATTTATTGCCATGACATAAACTTTAGGTTAACTTTACAACAATGCTCTGGTTTACTCGGCATGGCATTGATATGCTGGCTGCACACACCTATCATGTAAATCAGCCTGCAGTATCATATCCCGTGATAATTCGGAAAACTTTGAATAAAACCAATCAAATACACTCCTCAATATTTCAAATAAAGGGAATTCTGCGGAAACTTAAATATAACTTCCTCACTGCATTCTAAGACGCTGAATTTTTAATTTAGGAACACTGAGTTTGAAGTGTGAAGTTGTCATCACGTATAATTATGGCATTCTGAAAACTGTAAATCTATCTTGGAGCAGAGATTCAGGATTATTCTTACCAGTGAACAGTTGAATGAGATGGACTGAAGGCACTGCGCATTTATTGAAACAAACTTAGAACAATCCTCAATTTATTTATTCATCAAAAACTTTTATGATCTTGAGCACTTTAATACTTTCTCTTCTGGGTATTCGTCTTTTGACTGCACTCATACTCAACTTAAATCACCCAGGGTGATCTTGTGGTGCAGTGGGTTGAGCCTCTGCCTCTGAGCCAGAAGATCTGGGTTTGACTCCCACCCCAGGTCATGTTGGCCAAGGAAGGTGTGTTCATCACGTGCTCAAACAGGTTGAATACGTCAACGTACAAATCCTTCCAAAACAATGCAATGGCAGGCGGTAAGAGTAGGAGGAACTCTTGGTCAGGCATGCGTGATGCCGAGTGGTTCCCCCTCAAGCTCATGGCTCTTGACGACAGACACATAGAATTTTATCATAGAATTTACAGTGCAGAAGGAGGCCATTTGGCCCATCGAGTCTGCACCGGCTCTTGGAAAGAGCACTCGACCCAAGCCCACAGCTTCCTCCTATCCCCATAACCCAGTAACCCCACCCAACACTAGGGGCACTTTTGGACACTAAGGGTAATTTAGCATGGCCAATCCGCATAACCTGCACATCTTTGGACTGCGGGGGGAAACCGGAGCACCCGGAGGAAACCCGCGCACACACGGGGAGGATGTGCAGACTCCACACAGACAGTGACCAAGCCGGGATTCAAACCTGGGACCCTGGAGCTTTGAAGCAATTGTGCTAACCTCTATGCTACCATGCTGCCCCAGACTCGTGACGTGTTCTTGGAATTGTGCCTTCGTGAGCCATGAGTTGCAAGAAGAGAGCTTGAATAGAGTTTAAATACCCAGGTGCCCGGCAGCACAGTAGCATTGTGGATAGCACAATGGCTTCACATCTCCAGGGTCCCAGGTTCAATTCCGGCTTGGGTCACTGTCTGTGCGGAGTCTGCACATCCTCCCCGTGTGTGTGTGGGTTTCCTCCGGGTGCTCCGGTTTCCTCCCACAGTCCAAAGATGTGCAGGTTAGGTGGATTGGCCATGATAAATTTCCCTTAGTATCCAAAATTGCCCTTAGTGTTGGATGGGGTTATTGGGATAGGGGTAGGTGTTGACCTTGGGTAGGGTGCTCTTTCCAAGAGCCAGTGCAGACTCGATGGGCCGAATGGCCTCCTTCTGCACTGTAAATTCTATGATAACATATTAATTTAGCTGCTGTATGCTAGCCAGTGCCCAAGTGATCCCATCACACTTGAGGTAGAACCGAATCAGTCCACTCTATCAGTTTGTCGGACACTTGCTTCGGGTTGTCAGTTGTGATTCAATGCATTCTGGGAGGTTTAACCCAAACTTGTCTCCACACTGTGGTATTATCATAACTGCCAGCATACAAGGGTCAATGTAGTACCATGAATAGCCTCTCGAGGGAGCTGCAGATACTACTATATAAATCAGTGATGCTAGACCTTAGGGAAGGAGTGTGTGCAAGAGACTGATAGTAAATGTCATAAGAGCAGTTAGTTTGAGAAGGTTAGATTATAGTTTCTACCAGTTCGTGAGATTAGCAGTCAGTGAGTGTAGTTAGATGTTATTCATCAATTCTGTATTCTAAAAGGACTAAATGTCGAATCCCAGTTTAGTAGTGTAAATAAAATTATAGCTTTGTTCAAATAAAAGTTAGACTGTGGGCTTTGTGGATTACTACACCAACCATCCTAAATAAGCAAAACAAGGAACACCACACACGCTTAAGGCAACACATCCAATCCTAGTGACTCACTGTCTTGTTACACCAATTGAAAAGTAAAAAAGACTTGTATCCCAACTGGGTGATGCTTGACTAGTAGCACTGTTGCTTCACAGCTCCAGGGTCCCAGGTTTGATTCCTGGCTTGGGTCACTGTCTGTGCGGTGTCTGCACGTTCTCCCCGTGTCTGCGTGGGTTTTTTCCGGGTGCTCCGGTTTCCTCCCACAAGTCCCAAACGATGTGCTGTTCAGTTAATTGGAC
Source organism: Scyliorhinus canicula (assembly GCF_902713615.1). Classification (NCBI taxonomy): domain Eukaryota; kingdom Metazoa; phylum Chordata; class Chondrichthyes; order Carcharhiniformes; family Scyliorhinidae; genus Scyliorhinus; species Scyliorhinus canicula. The sequence continues at coordinate 27,784,886 of NC_052148.1, read as the reverse complement.
ATTCTGAATTCTCCCTCTGTGTACCTGAACAGACGCCGGAGTGTGGCGACGGGGGGATTTTCACAGTAACTTCATTGCAGTGTAAATTTAAGCCTCTTGTGACACTAAAGATTATTATAATTAAATAGCTTTTTATCCCATTTTCACATCTAGTAAAGAGAAATACTCAAAGCAAAGTACCCCAAAACACATTTATGGGATATGGACTTCGCTGGTTAGGCCAGCCCATTCCTAGTTGCCCATCAGAGGTTGGTGGTGAGCTGCCTTCTTGAACCGTTAAAGTCCCTGAGGTGAATGTGCACCCACCGTTCTGTTAGGGAGGGAGTTCCAGGATTTTGACCCAGTGACAGTGAAGGAACGGCGACGTATTTTCAAGTCAGGGCGGTGAGTGACTTGGAGGGGAAACTCCAGGTGGTGGGGTTCCCAGGTATCTGCTGCTCTTGTCCTTCTAGATGGTAGTAGTTGTGGATTTAGAAGGTGCTGCCTAAGGAACTGATGACATAACCAATAATATCCCAATGATTCTTCTTCAAAGTTTGCACACGGCAGTGTTCTGGAGATTGATCCCCAGCTCCTGGAGATTCCAGGCCAATCCTGGAACAAAACAAAGAACAAAGAAAAGTACAGCACAGGAACAGGCCCTTCGGCCCTCCAAGCCTGTGCCGACCATGCTGCCTAAACTAAACTAAACTAAAATCTTCTACACTTCCTGGGTCCGTATCCCTCTAATCCTATTTTATTCATGTATTTGTCAAGATGCCCCTTAAATGTCACTATCGTCCCTGCTTTTACCACCTCCTCTGGCAGCGAGTTCCAGGCACCCATTACCCTCTGTGTAAAAAAATTGCCTCGTACATCTCCTCTAAACCTTGCCCCTCGCACCTATCCTCCCTAGTAATTGACCCCTCTACCCTGTGAAAAAGCCTCTGACTATTCACTCTGTCTATGCCCGACAAAATTTTGTAGACCTCTATCAGGTCGCCCCTCAACCTCTGTCGTTCCAGTGAGAACAAACCGAGTTTATTCAACCGCTCCCCATAGCTAATGCCCTCCATACCAGGCAACATCCTGGTAAATCTCTTCTGCACCCTCTCTAACGCCTCCACATCCTTCTAGTAGTGTGGCGACCAAAATTGAACACTATACTCCAAGCATGGCCTAACTAAGGTTCTCTACAGCTGCAACATGACTTGCCAATTCTTATACTCATGCCCCGGCCAATGAAGGCAAGCATGCCGTATGCCTTCTTGACTACCTTCTCCACCTGTGTTGCCCCTTTCAGTGACCTGTGGGCCTGTACATCTAGACCTCTCTGATGAGGGTTCTACCATTCTAAAATGATTGGCAACCCTGCCCTTGGTATTATTCTTTCCCCTTTTGTTCACTTCACTGCTTCACAATTGATGTATAAACTCAGACCAGTAGCAAATATAGGAATGCAGATTATTATTTGAATGGGTGTAAATTGGGAGAGGCGGATACTCAACGAGACTTTGGTGTTGTCATGCATCAGTCACTGAAAGTAAGCACGCGGGTACAGCAGGCAGTAAAGAAGGCAAATGTTGGCCTTCATAGCGAGAGAATTTGTGTGTAGGAATAGGGATGTTTCACTGCAATTGTGTAGGGCATTGGTGAGACCACACTAGGAGTATCGTGTGCAGTTTTGGTGTCCTTACCTCAGGAAAGATGTTCTTGCTCGGAGGGAGTGTAGCGCAGGTTTACCAGGCTGATTTCTGGGATTACGAAACTGTCCTATGAGGAGAGATGAAATCGGTTCGGATTATATTCATTGGAATTTAGAAGAATGAGTGGGGATCTCATAGAAATGTACAAAATCCGAACAGGATTATACAGGATAGATTCAGAAAGAATGTTTCGATGGTGGGAGGATCCAGAACTAGGGGTCATAGTTTGAGGATAAGGGGTAAACCTTTTAGGACTGAGATGAGGAGAAATTTCCTCACCCAGAGAGTGGTGAATCTGTGGAATTTGCTGCCACAGAAAGTAGTTGAGGCCAAAACGTTGTGTAATTTCAAGATGGAATTAGATACAGCTCTTGCGGCTAAAGGGATCAAGGGATATGGAGGAGGGGGGGGGGGGCAGGAAGGCAGGATCAAGGTATTGAACTTGATGATCAGCCACAATCATAATGAATGGCGGAGCAGGCTCGAAGGGCTGAATGGCCTCCTCCTACAAAGAACAATGAACAATACAGCACTGGAACAGGCCCTTCAGCCCTCCAAGCCAACGGCAATCATGTGTCCTATCTAGACCAACTGCCTGTATCCTTCTGTACCCCGTCTGTTCATGTGCCTATTCACATAAGTCTTAAACATATCTGCCTCAACCACCTCACTTGGCAGTGCATTCCAAGCTCACCACCACCCTCTGTGTAAAAAACCTGTCCCGTACATCTCCACTGAACCTTCCCCCCTCACCTTGAACTTGTGCCCACTTGCAATTGTCATTCCTGCCTGGGAAAAAGCCTCCAACTGCATTTTCTCTTTTGTTTCAGACTTCAACTGTTCTCTCTATCTATACCCCTAATAATTTTATAAACTTCTATCAGGTCACCCCTTAGCCTCCGTCTCTCTAGGGAGAACAATCCCAGTTTAATCAATCTCTCCTCATAGCTAATACCCTCCATACCAGGCAACATCCTGGTAAACCTTTTCTGTACTATCTCCAAAGCCTCCACGTCCTTCTAGTAGTGTGGTGACCAGAATTGGACACAGTATTCCAAATGTGGCCTAATCAACGTTTTATATAACTGTAACATAATTTTTGAGCTTTTATACTCGATACCCCGTCCTTTGAAGCTAAGCATGGCTCTCTTTACCACCATTTCCACCTGTGTTGCCACCTTTAAGGATCTGTGGACCTGCACTCCCAGATCTCTCTCTGTCTCTATGCTCCTGATGGTTCTGCCATTTATTTTATAGCTCCCACCTGAATTGGATCAACCAAAATGCATCAACTCACATTTGTCCAGGTTAAATTTCATCTGCCAGTTCTCTGCCCAATCTTGCAGGGCAGCACGGTAGCATTGTGGATAGCACAATCGCTTCACAGCTCCAGGGTCCCAGGTTCGATTCCGGCTTGGGTCACTGTCTGTGCGGAGTCTGCACATCCTCCCCGTGTGTGCGTGGGTTTCCTCCGGGTGCTCCGGTTTCCTCCCACAGTCCAAAGATGTGCAGGTTAGGTGGATTGGCCATGATAAATTGCCCTTAGTGTCCAAAATTGCCCTTAGTGTTGGGTGGGGTTACTGGGTTATGGGAATAAGATGGAGGTGTTGACCTTGGGTAGGGTGCTCTTTCCAGGAGCCAGTGCAGACTCGATGGGCCGAATGGTCTCCTTCTGCACTGTTAATTCTATGAGATCCTGTTGTATTCTCTGACAATCTTCATCACTATCCGCAACTCCTGCAACTTAGTTTCATCCGCAAACTTGCTAAATAGACCTAATACTTTATTTTCCAAGTCATTTATATATATTACAAAGAACAGAGGTCCCAGTACTGATCCCTGCGGAACACCTCTAGCTACAGATCTCCATTCGACTGCAACCCTCTGTCTTCTAAGGCCAAGCCAGTTCTGAATCCACCCTGCTTCTATTTTCTATGTTTCTATCTCTCTGTGTTATGCCCTGTGGAGTAATACCATCCAGTTCATGTTCTGTTTATTCCCCCTGCCCCAGCCTCAGCATTTATCTACCTTAATGACATCCATGCCAGGGTTAACTGGATGATTTAATAGAATTGTTCAAAATCGTGAAGGGGTTTGATATAGTAACTCAGGAGAAGTGGAAGTGACTGAAAGGTCAGAAATGGGAGGGCATGGATTTAAGGCAATTGATAAAAGTACCATGGGGGAGATATCAAGAAACGATTTTCGTGCAGCGAGTTGTTGCAATCTTGGATATGCTGCCTGAAAAGGATGGTGAAAAGTGATTCAGTAATAACAAGAAGAAATATCTACAGTGAGGAAAGGGCAGGAGGGTGAGATTTAATTGCATGGCCCTTTCAAACAGCCAGAAGTGGCAGGATGGGTCAAAAGGTCTACTTCTTTTCTTCATGATTCCATGAATCACTGTTTGATTGCCCACTCTGCTCGTCTATCTGAATCCATCCATATTTGTCCCAGGCTTTTTGCCACCTACCAACCACCTGAGTCAGACAGAGCTAGCAGACTGAGGAGATCGCAGTTCCTGTCCCCCACTTCTGAAGCGATTGGCTGCAAGCTGTGAGTAAAGAGTGTTCCTGCACCGACCTCTGGGCAGGAGGGGGGGAAAGAAATGTCTCTTGTCCCCAAGTGGACGTGTGGTTGCAGCTTCACCGTTGAACATTCACCGAAGAGCGAGAAGGCTGTGAATAAAAAGCAACCTCTGCAGAATGACGAATCGTCCCCTCTTGTTGTGGGGGGGATCGGTACATTGTCTCGTTAGTGGGAAGGACAGCACAGCGGCCTGTCACCACCACTGCAAGGTCCCAGGCTGAGAGGAATAAATACTTGAGTGGTCCAGGAGAGGAATCCTAATGCCTCACCCAGCAGCGACATCCAGGACACAAACAGTAATGAAACAGGCAGAGACTTCGGCACTGTTAGGAATGCATTTTAATTTAGAAATGTGGCCAGGATGATTAAAAAAGGCTGCATAGAGGGAGCTTGTGGATGACTTTCCTATTACCACCAGAATGAAGAGTGCAGCTGGCATGCCCAGCGTGCGGTGCGCTATGTGATTTCAGGCTTGAATAGCGCCTGGTGCTTTTCACCTCCTAATCTTCTGATGTGATGAGCTCCCAGCTGGGCCTCTAATGTTCAACATTCCAGAACTAGAGAAGAGCTCAGGGAAAGCCAATTTGCAGCTGCTGATTGAAAGAGTGACTTTTTTTTTTCTTCCACGCTTGTTTTATTCCTTTCTTGGGTTTGTGCTCAGAGCTTGAGTCAGCTGAGAGGGACGGTGAATGCTGACGCACTATTGTCAGTATTCACTCAGGAAAAAGATAATATTGTGGAGGAGAATGCTGAGACCCAGGCTATTAGAATAGATGGCATTGAGGTGAGTAGGGAAGAAGTGTTGGCAATTCTGGACAAGGTGAAAATAGATAAGTCCCCGGGGCCTGATGGGATTTATCCTAGGATTCTCTGGGAAGCCAGGGAAGAGATTGCTGAGCCTTTGGCTTTGATTTTTAGGTCATCATTGGCTACAGGAATAGTGCCAGAGGACTGGAGGATAGCAAATGTGGTCCCTTTGTTCAAGAAGGGGAGTAGAGATAACCCCGGTAACTATAGGCCGGTGAGCCTAACGTCTGTGGTGGGTAAAGTTTTGGAGAGGATTATAAAAGATACGATTTATAATCATCTAGATAGGAATAATATGATTAGGGATAGTCAGCATGGTTTTGTGAAGGGTAGGTCATGCCTCACAAACCTTATCGAGTTCTTTGAGAAGGTGACTGAACAGGTGGACGAGGGTAAAGCAGTTGATGTGGTGTATATGGATTTCAGTAAAGCATTTGATAAGGTTCCCCACGGTCGGCTATTGCAGAAAATACGGAGGCTGGGGATTGAGGGTGATTTAGAGATGTGGATCAGAAATTGGCTAGTTGAAAGAAGACAGAGAGTGGTGGTTGATGGGAAATGTTCAGAATGGAGTTCAGTTACGAGTGGCGTACCACAAGGATCTGTTCTGGGGCCGTTGCTGTTTGTCATTTTTATAAATGACCTAGAGGAGGGAGCAGAAGGATGGGTAAGTAAGTTTGCAGACGACACTAAAGTCGGTGGAGTTGTAGACAGTGCGGAAGGATGTTGCAGGTTACAGAGGGACATAGATAAGCTGCAGAGCTGGGCTGAGAGGTGGCAAATGGAGTTTAATGTGGAGAAGTGTGAGGTGATTCACTTTGGAAAGAATAACAGGAATGCGGAATATTTGGCTAATGGTAAAATTCTTGGTAGTGTGGATGAGCAGAGGGATCTCGGTGTCCATGTACATAGATCCCTGAAAGTTGCCACCCAGGGTGATAGGGTTGTGAAGAAGGCCTATGGTCTGATGGCCTTTATTGGTAGAGGGATTGAGTTCCGGAGCCATGAGGTCATGTTGCAGTTGTACAAAACTCTAGTACGGCCGCATTTGGAGTATTGCGTACAGTTCTGGTCGCCTCATTATAGGAAGGACGTGGAAGCTTTGGAACGGGTGCAGAGGAGATTTACCAGGATGTTGCCTGGTATGGAGGGAAAATCTTATGAGGAAAGGCTGATGGACTTGAGGTTGTTTTCGTTAGAGAGAAGAAGGTTAAGAGGTGACCTAATAGAGGCATACAAAATGATCAGAGGGTTAGATAGGGTGGACAGCGAGAGCCTTCTCCCGCGGATGGAGGTGGCTATCACGAGGGGACATAGCCTTAAATTGAGGGGTAATAGATATAGGACAGAGGTCAGAGGTGGGTTTTTTACGCAAAGAGTGGTGAGGCCATGGAATGCCCTACCTGCAACAGTAGTGAACTCGCCAACATTGAGGGCATTTAAAAGTTTATTGGATAAGCATATGGATGATAAGGGCATAGTGTAGGTTAGATGGCCTTTAGTTTTTTTTCCATGTCGGTGCAACATTGAGGGCCGAAGGGCCTGTACTGCGCTGTATCGTTCTATTCCACAGTGTGCTGTGGTCGCACCTCTCTCGCTCTCAGCCCTCGAAGCAAGGAATCAACGAATTCTTGTAGTGCAGAAAAGGAGGCCGTTCAGCCCATCAAGCCTGCACCGACCCTCCGAAACAGCACCCTACCACAGCCCCCCCGATCCCCGTAACCCCACCTAACCTTTTGGATGCTAAAGGGGCAATTTAGCGTGGCCAATCCACCTAACCATTTTTGGACTATGGGAGGAAACCTGAGCACTCGGAGGAAACCCACGCAGACACGGGAAAAGGTGCAAACTCCACGGAGACAGTCACCCAAGGCCGGAATTGAACCTGAGCCTCTGACGCTGTGAGGCAACGGTGCTAACCACTGTGCCGCCCACATGAGGATGCTTTTCACGGAGTACAACCCAGATGGGTGGAATATTTTGATGGGGTGGGGGGGGGGGGGGGGGGGGAAGGCTGTTACGTTGCAGCCATTGTACAGTCTGGCTGCCTGGAAAACTCTTCCACTCTTACCGCCTGCCTCAGGCAGAACAGGGCAGATAACAGGTTATCCATTTTGGTAGGAATACCAGCAAATGGGATTATTGTTTAAATGATAAAATATTAAAGCATGCTGCTGTGCAGAGAGACCTGGGTGTGCTAGTACATGAGTCACAGAAAGTTGGTTTACAGGTGCAACAGGTGATTAAGAAGGCGAATGGAATTTTGTCCTTCATTGCTAGTGGGATGGAGTTTAAGACTAGGGAGGTTATGTTGCATTTGTATAAGGTGTTAGTGAGGCCACACCTGGAGTATTGTGTTCAGTTTTGGTCTCCTTACCTGAGAAAGGACGTACTGGCACTGGAGAGTGTGCAGACGAGATTCACTAGGTTAATCCCAGAGCTGAAGGGGTTGGATTACGAGGAGAGGTTGAGTAGGCTGGGACTGTACTCGTTGGAATTTAGAAGGATGAGGGGGGATCTTATAGAAACATATAAAATTATGAAGGGAATAGATAGGATAGATGCGGGCAGGTTGTTTCCACTGGCGGGTGAAAGCAGAACTAGGGGGCATAGCCTCAAAATAAGGGGAAGTAGATTTAGGACTGAGTTTAGGAGGAACTTCTTCACCCAAATTGTTGTGAATCTATGGAATTCCTTGCCCAGTGAAGCAGTTGAGGCTCCTTCATTAAATGTTTTTAAGGTAAAGATAGATAGTTTTTTGAAGAATAAAGGGATTAAGGGTTATGGTGTTCGGGCCGGAAAGTGGAGCTGAGTCCACAAAAGATCAGCCATGATCTAATTGAATGGTGGAGCAGGCTCGAGGGGTCAGATGGCCTAATCCTGCACCTAGTTCTTATGTTCTTATGTTCTTATTGGCTATGTTATCAACTCAGATTCCACGGTTGTCAAACCCTGGGCGTGACTAAAACCCAGAATCTCTGCCACTAGATAGTGGAACTCTTTATATTTATTTATATACCAACACCGTTGGGCCCTGTATCGCTTGCATGGTAGCACATTTTCTAAGCACTTTTACTTCACAGCAGCAGGTTCGATTCCTGGCTTGGGTCACTATCTGCAGAGTCTGCACGTTCTCCCCATGTCTGTCTGGGTTTCCTCTGGATTCTCCGGCTTCCTCCCACAATTCCTGAAAGGCGTGCTTGTTTGGTGAATTGGACATTCTGAATTCTCCCTCTGTGTACCTGAACAGGTGCCGGAGTGTGGCGACTAGAGGATTTTCACAGTAACTTCTTTGCAGCGTTAATGTCAGCCTACTTGTGACAGTAATAAAGATTATTATTGTAGCATACAGCAGCAAAAACAAAAGAGGAGGAAGGGCCTATTCCAAACTTCCTTGAGGGGTTCAGCTGAAGTCTAACCTTTGCACTCTTAGCTTCACTCATAAGAATGGATAGCTCTTGTGATAATCAGAGTTCTTTTTATCATTAGCTTCAACACATCATAAAATCCAATCATGTGCATTGCCTCGTGCATACTCTGGCAATTTTGACTTAATGCAGTCTTGAGTCTTACTTTAATTTCCATCTTAGAACCATAGAAAGGAATGAGCCAAGTGGTGCACAGTGGTTAGCACTGGTGCCCCACGGTGCCAGGGACCCGGGTTCAATTCCCTGCCTTGTGTGACTGTCTGTATGGAGTTTGTATTTGACCCCGTATCTGTGTGAGTTTCCTCTGGGTGCTCTGGTTTCCTCCCACAGTCCAAAGATGTGGAGGTCAGGTGGGGTCACAGGGACAGGGCGGGGGAGTGGGCCGAGGTACAGTGCTCATTCCTTTGGGCCATCTTAGTTCAGCTGATTTTCAAAAAATGTATCGATGGAATGTGAAGATCCCGTCCTAATTTATTTTTTTATTTGTTCATGGGATGTGGGTGTCGCTGGCTGTGCCAGCTTTTATTGCCCATCCCTGAGGGCACTTAAGAGTCGACCACATTGCTGTGGATGTGGAGTTAAATGTGGGCCAGACCAGGTAAGGACGCCAGATTACCTTCCCTAAAGGACATTAGGGAACCAGGTGGGTTTTTACGACAATCGACAATGGTTTCATGCTGACCGTTTAGACTTTTAATTCAAGATTTTTTAGTGAATTCAAATGGCAGGATTCAAATCCAGGTCCCCAGAGCATGACTCTGGATCGCTGGATTACAAGTCCAGCGATAATACCAGCACGCCACTACCTCCCCACAACTGCCCTTGATAAGCCGCCATCTTGAATCACTGCAGTCCATGTGCTGCAGGTACACCCACGGGGCTGTGAAGAAGGCAATTGCAAGATTTTAACCCAGCTACAGTGGTGTGTGGCTTGGAGGATAATTTGCTGGTTACGATGAATTTGCCACCCTTGTCCTTCTAGGTGGTAGAGGTCCCCGGTTTTGGAAGGTGCTGTCAAAGGAGAGAATCCTACAATATTATTGAAATTACCTTTGATATTACAGCGCTCCCTCAACACGGCACTGGAATGTCGGCCTGGATTTTGTGCTGAAGTCTCCGGAATAGGAGTTCGGCCCATGAGTTCTCCCACTCCCAACACTGCCCCATCTTGGATCAGCTTCACATTCACTTGGAAGAAGAAACTTTCTTTTCCATCGCGCTGCAATCTGTGTGCAAGCAATTATTACTTTCAATGTGAAACAAATAAATTGGAAGTGGGAATAGGAAGTGTGGGCCTCTCACTCTCCTGGTGGTGCTACCAATTCTTTCTGCTGAGTCAGAGAGCTATAGTTTATTCTTCATTTCAGAACTGGAGCATGAAAGCTAGCATTACACTTCAGCTGGGCACTGTGGGACTCCTGCATTGTACGAAGCTCTGTCTTTCAGATGAAAGAATAAACAGTCCATGTCTACCTCGTTGAACATGAAGAGTTGAATTCTCTCCATCCTGAACAATATTCATCCTTCACCAAATATTATCCTGCTTGTTATTTGATTTGCCATGTACAAATTAACTCGCGAGTTTGTTTGTACAACAGTGGCTACACTTAATAAGTAATATATTGGTAGTGAGGAATGTGAGGATATAAGCCCCTGAGCAAATGCAAGCTGCTTCTCAACAAATGACTTTTTTAACTGCCTTCCTGCTCTCTAAATGCTGATGAAAGGCTGCATCTGAAATGTGAACCTATCTTTCTCGTCTGAATCTTGACTACCTGCTGCGCTGTTGTGCCATTTCCCACATTTAATTCATGTGCCACGAGACCTCATCAAACAGTCTAATGCATCCTCATACTGAAAAAAGGGTGACACATCAAACTCAGGTTTCAGCAGGCCTGCTGGTTTTACTTTAGTCCCATGTAAAACTGGAATCAATCATCGGGTGTAAACTTGAAGATTATTGTGCAATAATGATTTGAAAAACAGCTGTCAATTGTAGGTTCAGAAGGGGAAGATTTTGGCCGACCAATTTTCTTCACCCAAGTGGACTGCCACAAGCCTGAGGACATATTAGACTGAGACTTCTAAAGAACCTCGGACAAAGGCCCACATGGAAGGCCTAAAATATCCCCTCCCACTACCCCCACCGGTGCACAGGGGCAGGAATGTATATCATGTGCTTTTTCGGCGGGAATTCAGCTGTTGGAATGGGCGGAGCTACAGAGGCGAGCAGTGAGTATTTAAATTAGCTGCTTCGCTGCTTAAACAACGGCCACAGGGTCTTTGGGGATAAATTAGGATAGTGACATCACAGCAAAGAAGTGACCTGATTGGCTGGTAAGGAAACTGCTCCAAATAGCAGTAGCTGGGAGAAATTTAACTCTTCGTGTGTTGGTAAGCATTGTGTTTGTAAAATCCTTATTCCTTTCACTTATTCATTATTTGATGTTATATTTGTAATCAGTTAAGGTAAAGTGTAAAAATGGCAGAAGATCCCAGACCCGTGTTATGCTCCTCGTGCTCAATGTGGGAGCTCAGGGACACGGCCGATGCCCCTGACACCTTCATGTGCGGGAAGTGTGTCCAGCTGCAGCTCCTGTTAGACCGCATGACGGCTCTGGAGCTGCGGATGGACTCACTCTGGAGCATCCGCGATGCTGAGGAGGTCGTGGATAGCACGTTCAGTGAGTTGGTCACACTGCAGATTAGGATTGGTGAGGGAGACAGGGAATGGGTGACCAAAAGGCAGAGAAAGAGCAGGAAGGCAGTGCAGGTGTCCCCTGCGGTCATCTCCCTCCAAAACAGGTATACCGTTTTGGATACTGTTGGGGGAGATGACTCACCAGGGGAAGGCAGTAGTAGCCAGGCTCATGGCACCGTGGCTGGCTCTGCTGCACCAAAGGGTGGGAAAAGACTGGCAGGGCTATAGTCATAGTGGATTCAATCGTAAGGGAAGTAGACAGGCGTTTCTGTGGTCGAAAATGAGACTCCCGAATGGTATGTTGCCTCCCGGGTGCACGGGTCAGGGATGTCTCAGATCGGCTGCAAGACATACTGAAGGGGGAGGGTGAACAGCCAGTTGTCGTAGTGCATATAGGCACCAATGATATAGGTATAAAACGGGATGAGGTCCTGCAATCACAATTTAGGGAGTTAGGAGATAAGTTAAAAAGTAGGACCTCAAAGGTAGTAATCTCAGTATTGCTACCAGTGCTTCGAGACAGTCAAAGTAGAAATTCAAGAATAGTCAGAATGAATGCGTGGCTTGAGAGATGGTGCAGGAGGGATGGGTTCAGATTTTTGGGACATTAGAACCGGTTCTGGGGGCGGTGGGAACATTACAAATTGGATGGTCTACACCTGGGCAGGACTGGAACCAATATCCTAGGGGGTGCTTTTGCTAACACTGTTGGAGAGGATTTAAGATAATGCGGTAGGGGGATGGGAACCAGATTAGGAAGTGAGAGGTCAGTAAAGAGGCAGCAACTAAAGCCAGTAAGGTACTAGATAATAAACTCATTGTGAATAAGGGGAAGAGTAGATGAACACAAAGGGACAAGTGGTCTCAGGTGCATTTGTTTTAATGCGAGAAGTGTAGCAGGTCAGGCAGATGAATTTAAGGCTTGGATTAGTACCTGGGAATATTATGTTATTGGTATTACTGAGACCTGGTTCAGGGAATGGCAAGATTGGCAACTAAATATCCCAGGGTATAGATGCTTCAGGAGGGACAGAGAGGGAGGTAAAAGGGGTGGAGGAGTTGCATTACTAGTCAGAGATGATATCACAGCTGTGATTAAGGAGGGCACTATGGAGGATTCGAGCACTAAGGCAATATGGGTAGAGCTAAGAAATAGGAAGAGTACAGTAACATTGTTGGGACTTTACTACAGGCCTCCTAAAAGTGAGCGTGAAGTAGACATACAAATATGTAGACAGATTATAGAAAAATGTAGGAGCAATAGGGTGGCCGTGACGGGAGATTTTAACTTCCCCAACATTGAATGGGACTCATGTAGTATTGGAGGCGTAGATGGAGCAGAATTTGTAAGGAGCATCCAGGAGAGTTTTTTAGAGCAGTATGTAAATCGTCCAACTCGGGAAGGGGCCATACTGGACCTGGTATTGGGGAATGATCCCGGCCGGCTGGTTGAAGTTTCAGTCGGTGATTACATTGGGAATAGCGATCACAATTCTGTAAGTTTTAGAATACTCATGGACAAAGACAAGAGTGGTCCTGAAGGAATAGTGCTAAATTGGGGAAAGGCCAAGTATAACAAAATTCGGCAGGAGCTAGGGAATGTGGATTGGCAGCAGCTGTTTAAGGGTAAATCCACATTTGAAATGTGGGAGCCTTTTCAAGAAAGATTGATTAGAGTGCAGGACAGACATGTCCCTGTGAAAATGAGGGATAGAAATGGCAAGATTAGGGAACCATGGATGACAGATGGAATTGTGAGACTAGCTAAAATGAAAAAAGAAGCATACATAAGATCTAACCGATTTAATACTGATGAAGCTTTGGAGGAATATCGGGAAAGTAGGACAAATCACAAATGCGCAATAAAGAGGGCTAAAAGGGTCATGAAATATCTTTGGCTAACAGGGTTAAGGAAAATCCCAAAGCCTTTTATTAATATATAAGGAGCAAGAGGGTAACTAGAGAAAGGATTGGCCCACTGAAAGACAAAAGAGGGAATTTACGTGTGGAGTCAGAGGAAATGGGTGAGATTCTTAATGAGTACTTTGCATCGGTATTCACCAAGGAGAGAGACATGACTGATGTTGAGGTTAGGGGCGGATGTTTAAATACTCGAGGTCAAGTCGGCATAAGGAATGGGGAAGTTTTGGGTATTCAAAAAGGCATTAAGGTGGACAGGCCCCCAGGTCCGGATGGGGTCTATCCCAGGTTACCGAGGGAAGCGAGGGACAAAATAGCTGGGGCCTTGACAGATATCTTTGCAGTATCCTTGAGCACGGGTGAGGTCCCAGAGGACTGGAGAATTGCTAATGTTGTCCCTTTGTTTAAGAAGGGTAGCAGGGAATTATATACCTGTGAGCTTGAGGTCAGTGGTAGGCAAACTGTTGGAGAAGATACTGAGGGATAGGATTTTTTCACATTTGGAAGAAAATAGACTTATCAGTGATATGCAGCATGGTTTTGTGCAGGGACGGTTATGTCTTACAAACCTAATAGAATTCTTTGAAGAAGTAACAAAGTTAATCGATGAGGGAAGGGCTGTAGATGTCATACATAGACTTCAGTAAGGTGTTTTGTTGCTTGTTCTGGGTGAGTGTGCTTTGCACTCAATTGGCTCTGTTTTATTCCTTAGCTCTAGAATCGCCAGGTATCCTTATGATACCGCCACAAGATTCAAGTTCAAGTTCAGATCAATGACTCAATACACCAGTTAGTAAGTTCAAACAAGACAAGTTTATTATTACACAGTTATTTGCTACTCATGAATATAAACTAAGACTAAACTGTTCCTACCACTACTTAGGCCAATACTTATCTGAAATAAGGGAACTGCCGGATCAGGGAACAATGGCCTCTTGCTTTGTCCTGGATCCGCAGGCTTCCAGTTGGTGTGGACTAAAGGGGTCAGGAGTGTCTACTCTCGTAGCGTGCGTTGTATGACACTTACTTGTCGGTGTAGCAATTGGCCAGGCCTCTCCTTCTCACGTCCAAGTTCCTGGAGAGCTGCTGCAAAGGTGTTCTGCTGGGAGGGCCAGCTAAGAGAGAGAACTGGGGTTGGGGTCTCTGTCTTATATTGTTTTGGGTTTCGCGCCCGTCTGGGCGGACCCTCTATAAACTTGCAATCGATTGGGTCTCTTCCCAATCGATTGATTTGAATTTCCCCAATAGCGGGGCTGTTCCTCGATCACTAGGCGGTTCTTGGGACTGTTTGTATCTTATTGTCCGGGACTCCTGCTGGTGCCGAAGAGTCTAGCTTGGCCTTTGTTATTCTTAATTGTGCCCATTGTGCCCGGGAATCACCGGGAATCGTCACTTAATATGCGCAGCTTGTTAGTTTCTATGCTGTCTGGTTTCTTCACAGACAGAATCCACAGAGAGGTTCTGCAACCTGCTTGCCCCTCTGTCATTGTCCAATTTTCCCTGCATGCAACTCAATGTTCCATTTTATGTCGGGAAGTGGCCAACTTCGGTGGCTACAGTTTGATAAAGTTTCCCATGGCAGGTTAATGGAAAAAGTGAAGTCGCATGGGGTTTAGGGTGTACTAGCTAGATGGATAAAGAACTGGCTGGGCAACAGGAGACAGAGAGTAGTGGTGGAAGGGAGTGTCTCAAAATGGAGAAAGGGTGTCTAGTGGAGTTCCACAGGGATCCGTGCTCGGACCGCTGTTGTTTGTGATCTACATAAATAATCTGGACGAAGGTATAGGTGGTCTGATTAGCAAGTTTGCAGGTGATACTAATATTGGTGGAATTGCAGATAGCGAGGAGGACTCAGAGAATACAGCAAAATATAGATAGATTGGAGAGTTGGGCAGAGAAATGGCAGAAGGAGTTCAATCCAGGCAAATGCGAGGTGATGCATTTTGGAAGATCCAATTCAAGAGCGGACTATAGTCAATGGAAGATTCCAGGGGAAAATTGATGTACTGAGAGATATGGGAGTTCAGGTCCATTGTACCCTGAAAGTGGCAACGCAGGTCGATAGAGTGGTTAAGACAGCATACAGCATGCTTGCCTGCGTGGGGTGGGATATTGAGTACAAGAGTCGGAGGTCACGTTACAGTTGTATCGGACTTTAGTTCGGCCACATTTGGAATACTGCGTGCAGTTCTGTCGCCACATTACCAGAAGGATGTGGATGTTTTAAAAAAGGGTGCAGGGGAGGTTCACCAGGATGTTGCCTGGTATGGAGGGTGCTAGCTGTGAATAAAGGTTGAGTAGATTAGGATTGTTTTCGTTGTAAAGACGGAAGTTGAGGGGGGACCTGATTGAGGTCTACAAAATTATGAGAGCTATGGACAGGGTGGATAGCAACAAGCTTTTTCCAAGAGTGGGGGTGTCAATTACAAGTGGTCGCGATTTCAAGGTGAGAGGCGTAAAGTTTAAGGGAGATGTGCGTGGAACGTTTTTTATGCAGAGGGTGGTGGGTGCCTGGAATGCTTTGCCAGTGGAGGTGGTAGAGACGGGCATCATTTAAGATGCATCTAGACAGATATATGAATGGGTGGGAACAGAGGGAAGGAGATCCTTGGAAAATAGGCGACAGGTTTAGATAAAGGATCTGGATCGGCGCAGGCTGGGAAGCGATTTTCATTTCATCGTGAACAAGCTGTCTAGCCAGCTGAGCTAAAGCCGCTTGTGTGAAAAACAGCGCTACCTGATTTCATCCCTGAATGGTCTGGCGCCAGTTATTAAAAATGTTTCCCGAGTCCTGGATTTAAAAACTTAAGGGGAATGTGATAAATGAAATGAAAATCGCTTATTGTCACGAGTAGGCTTCAAATGAAGTTACTGTGAAAAGCCCCTAGTCGCCACATTCTGGCACCTTTTCGGGGAGGCTGTTACAGGAATCGAACCGTGCTGCTGGCCTGCTGGGTCTGCTTTAAAAGCCAGCGATTTAGCCCAGTGTGCTAAACAGCCCCTGATAAATGTGCCTCTGATACCAAATTAGAATCAAAGAGGAATACAGCAATTAAAATTTAAAATATGAGGTGGACAGAATAGGTAATTGAACAGACAACAGCACATGGCGTTTTCTACATCAAGCTAGAAATTATCACACGTAGGACAAATAAACAACCAATAATCAGACTGCATAACTGTTAAGGATGAAGTCAAAAAAGATCCACGAGCTGGGCTGTCATTTCTGAGGCAGGGAGCTTGAGTTGTGGAATTATCCTCTTGTTCACATTGCATGTTCTTCTAATGATATAAATCCTTGAGTTTATTTACTGTACAAGATACAAGGCACCATTCAGTCACAAGTGAACACATTATGGGTTAATTTATTAAGACTAGGCACATGAGAATATTTTCATATTTGTGCCAACCCCCACGAAGACTATGGGGGGTGGGGAGGTGGGGGAGGGGGTCACTGATTGATTTCTCTGTGGGTTTTCTGGAACTCGTTTGTGGGAGCTTTAAATAAATTATTACATAGGTGACGAGGATCAAGCACCGGATTGTGAGCAGCCCAATCGAAATGCCCAGATGACAACTCTGGTAAGAAACAAATTAAAATGAAAAACCGGAAATGCTCTTGTTTTGGAAGCTCGAGCCTTTCGATGCGAACCACAGTCTTGTCTCATGGGAATTCAAGTTCGAATGAATGGGTCAGAGACAGGCGAGCCAAGGCAAGTCTGAACTTGTCCTGCAAACAGGAGAACAGAGGTAATCGGTCCTATTAAGACAGATCGATTATTCCCCAGATGCAGCCAGACAATGCACCTGAGGATAGACCCTGTGGGAGTTCTTGGTGACCTGCAGAGTTGGAATCGTCAACTCTATTGGGTGTTGCGAACCTCATCCAGTGACCTCATTGGTCGAAGGCAAGAGAAACGTCTGGAAGGATGCAAAGAGGGGGATAAGAAGAAGCACCCAAAGACCTTCCCCAGTGAAGAATTGACACGGAGACTACAGACCAGACTTGGCAGCGAACCAGAGATGGATGGAAGAGCTATGCGAGAACCATCTTCACAGGCGAGAACTCTGAGACAATAGAGATTCAGAGAATTGGACCCGCACTTCGATTGAGTTCATCAGCATGGGTAGCATTAGAATATTGGGTAAATAATATTGAGCAATTTTGGGACACTAACTATCTGATCGTACTTGTGAATAAACTTGGGTTGAATTACGGGCCATTGTTCATCTCGCAAATAAGGGCACCTGGCTAGAAAGTTTGAATAATGAACTGGGCTAAGTGTCTGATTATTTACAGACATCATTTGGAATCCCTGGCTGGGCTTCAATAAGAATTGAACAAAATTTGATCCAAATTCGAACCCACTACCCCTGTATTCTCCAACATCCAGCTGAGCCTTGATTAAGAGGACAGTTCCCCCACATAATGATCAGGATTTAAGTGGTTGGACGAGCGTGTAGACACACGATCATTAAATTGGGCCATAAACCAGGTGTCTGTAACACGAGGTGAACAAACTATGAAGTCAGTTGTAAGATAGTCAATGGAGTTGGCTAAACTCTGTGGGAGGAAATTTAGAGAAAGCCAGATCCCGACACCAGTCGATTTCCATATACCTACGATGAACCCTAATGGGAAGAAGCATGTCCATTTTTCTTGCTTGAAGGTAACTCTTCTGAATGGTCTGTTTGGATCAGTGCGTGGGTCTTTGTATCTTCATCAGCCTTTGCTTTAGTCTCTGCTATTGCCAATGACATGTTTTACCACATACCTTGAAGGACTGAATAGAAGTTACTGGACTAGTAATCCAGTGGCCCAGCATAATGCTCTGGGGATCTGGGTTTGAATTCTGCCATGGCAGATGGTGGAATTTGAAATTAATTTTTAAAAACTGGAATTAAAAGCCGAATGACGACCAGGAAACCATTGTCAATTGTCGTAAAACCCATCTGGTTCACTAATGTCCTTGAGGGAAGGAAATCTGTCACCCTTACCTGGTCTGGCCTACATGTGACTCCAGACCCACAACAATGTGGTTGTTTCTAATGCCCTCAGGGATGGGCAATAAATGCTGGACCAGCTAGAAACGCTCACATCTCATGGATGAATTAAAAAAAACACTGATGAGAGGTCAGGCATTTCCTTGGTGAATGCAGGGGTCCTCTCCTGCCACGTGTGTTACCAGGTCTGGGTGTTCCAAAGGGCGTGTCAAAAACTGAGGCTGTACGTATGATCTGTAAGCATTTTCAGCCTGGGAGTGGTCATGGTCACCAACTCAACAATTCTGTCCGATAGCTTTGCATTTAGAAAAATTACATTCGGTAGCCTTTTTTTTGTATCTGCTGACAACTGGTCTTTAGATTCTGTCAGGTGTTGTAGAAATGACATAAACTCATCATGTCGTGGATTTAGGGATGAACTATCAAAGTTCAACAGTTGATAAATGCTGAAGTTTAACCTGATTCTAAACCAGTCTTCCAATGGAGCTTTTGGGGATTCTTTGCTCTTTTTCTGTTAATCCTGAAGTGTTTAGTATATGTAAACCTTCATTCCCTATTGCTAGACAAATTTTTATGGCTTGTTTGCCTGGTTTAGACACACATGAAACAAAATATCTTGGCTCTTGATGCTGTTTAATCATTTCGAATTCGGAAAGTCGGTCTGCAAGCATCCCAATTCAAACTGGGGAATTTTGTAACACATTCAGACAATATCCCTTTGACCTTCCTTCTGTTGCAGTACCTGAGATGTGTTGCTGTAGTATCTTGTTACTGTCGCAACATTCTGTGGCTCAATTTTTATGATTTGTTTTCTAACTCTCCCTTGCCACTCACCTTTCCCTACTGAGCTAACCCATTGCTGGTCCTCCCAATGTGCTGTCGCTCTCATGAAGCCGGCAGGCTACGGGCTGCGATCTCACCACAAGAGATCTGAGTGCTTGCCAGCATTCTTTTCAGAGAACTTGCTCAATGCTTTGTCTCCAAGGTTTTTCGTCGCACTCTCTGATGTTACAGCTTCATTGCAGCCTTACCAAAACATTATGCGTGGTCTCATGCTGTGAAGCACAAAGTATCACTGTTCGCCCTGTATTACCTGTACTTTTTTCCATCCTTTAATAACCAAGGAAGCTAGTGGTATGAAGAATAAAAATGTATTTTATTTTAACATGAAATCTGCCCATGGCAGCAATTATCGACAATCACAGTCCCTGTTGGTACAACCAACATGTCGGTCCCCTCTCGGGCCGGCTTTTATGCTCGTATTTACGAATCCCAGCTGAGCGAGCCCCCGCCCTCTATCTGGGGAAGCCCGTACTCCACGAGCCCCATGGGGAGATCGATAATGGTCCCCCGTGGGCCTCATGGGGGCTATGACACATCCATTCCATCATGTCGTGGATTTAGTTAAACGTGCCACCATTGTGATTCAGAAGAAAAGGCTTTGCACACCATGTTGTGTTCTCATAATTATATAAATCCTTGAGCTCATTTATAAAACAGCAGGGAACAATCACTCTTAATGAATTAGGTAAAAACACAGTGGGTTCATTTATTAAGACCAAGCACATGATAACAGTCTAACGTTGTTGTAAAGCTTGTAGGCATTAAGATATGTTCTTGCTCTGCTGCTTAAAGTAAAAGTGAAACTAAAACAGGCACACACAACATATACATTGAGCGCAATCTACCGGCCACGTTATGCCCGCGGTGCATCTGGTAGATGACCGGAGATGCCTCTTATGGGATTTACCTGGCTCACCACACCTCGCAAAATCTAACGCGATCTCCCGAGACGTTGCGATGTGAATCCCGCCCATTGTGGGCAGGATCACTTTTCAGCATATCTGAATATTAGAGTGGGGCAGCTAATCTCCCTCGAATATGCACTCCCATCATCTAAACAAGACGTGGTTTCCAACCCCTTCCTTCGCCTTGGAGATCTTGGATGGGTGCCATTCAGTACTGGTCTACACAAACAGGGACCAGATGGAATAGCACTTGTAGGGGTCTCCCAAGGAACTGAACACCCCCAGGTGCTTTCCCTCTGGGCAGGGTGGCACCCTGGCACTACTGGTGCCACCCAGATACCTTGGCACTGTCAGCATCCACATCCTGGCAGTGCCAGTCCGGCATCCTGGCAGTGCTACCTGGGTACCATCATGGCACTGTTAAGGTACACAGAAGGCATGCCCAGCTGACAGGGGCACTGCCTGGGTGCCAGGTTGGAATTTTCCTGTGATGGGGATTGGGCCCAGAGGTGCCCTGCATGGGTGCAGGGTGGTGCATGGGGACCTGAATACCCCCCGACAGAGGGTCGAGAGATCAGGACGCATTTTAAAAATGGCGACCCAATCTCCTTCTGCATTCAGGAGTTCTGGCAAGTAGAGCTCCTCAGTGCAGAAACAGGACTGAGTGCGGCCTCGCCTGGGACTTCTCTGCTGAGACCCCGAATCTACCCGAATGGGAACAGAGTCCCATTCCTTAGCGTGGGATTTCCCGGCACTCCCAGCACCACGAAATACCCGGCTAAATCCGTTCGTTATGGGACTCTGTTTAAATTCGGGTAGATCACTCCCATTGGTGGCACGGTAGCATAGTGGGTAGCACAGTTGCTTCACAGCACCAGGGTCTCAGGTTCCATTCCCGCCTTGGGTCACTGTCTGTGTGGAGTCTGCACGTTCTCCCCATGTCTGCGTGTGTTTCCTCCGGGTGATCCGGTTTCCTCCCACAAATCCCGAAAGACGTGATGTTAGGTAATTTGGACATACTGAATTCTCCCTCTGTGTACCCAAACAGGCGCCAGAAAGTGGCGACTCGGGGCTTTTCACAGTAACTTCATTGCAGTGTTAATGTAAGCCTACTTGTGACAATAAAGATTACTAAAAAATCATTTGTCTTCTAATCAAATGTACAAACACGCGCTCATCATCTTGTAGGCAAACTATAATACTGCCCCTCACACTCCTCCACCCACCTGCCATGCCATCACCATACCTTTCATGTCCCCTCCATGTCAATTCATATCCCCACCCAACCCCATGCCCCCCCATACCTCATTGTTTTCCATGCCACGTCGTAAACTCATGCCTCCTCCATGCCCTCAATTGAAATGAAATGAAAATCGCTTATTGTCACAAGTAGGCTTCAAATGAAGTTACTGTGAAAAGCCCCTAGTCACCACATTCCGGCGCCTGTTCGGGGAGGCTGTTACGGGAATTCCACCTCCATGCCCTCATGCGCCACCTTATCCCCGATTGGAAGACCTAAGAAGTCATGTGGAGATGAAATAAAATTGAATCTTACAAAATCCTGTAAACCAATGCCAGAATGGATTGCTATTGACTCTCCCCCTCTCAAAGTCCTTCTCCATGGCACTGTGAATCACATAGGACTTTTATCCAGGTAGAAATTTAAGAAGAGATGAGGGGGAACTTCTTCTCACAGAGGGTTGTGAATCTTTGGAACTCCTTGCCATAGAAAGCTGTGGGGCAGAGTCATTTTGTGTACTTAAGGTTGAAATAGATAGATTACGATAGGTAAGGAAATTAAAGGTGATGGGGAAAGGACAAGAAAGTAGACATGAGGAATCTGGGATCAGCCATGATCCTATTGAATGGTGGAGGAAGCAGAAGAGGCCAAACGGCCTACTCTTGTTCCTATTTCAAATGGTCTTATAAATGCTATTTAGTTATCCTCTGACTCCATTCAAACTTGGAATTAAATGGACATTTGAAGGTATAACAATTTACAAAATCTGACATTCCTAACGTGTCCGTTTGAAACCCGGAGACTAACAGTCTAATCACTGTCATCACAGCTGCTCTAGATATTTATTTATCTGAGCCTGACTGTCCCCACAGCAACCAAGCCACCCAGGCATGTTGTCAAGCAAGATTTGAAGCAGGCCACGTGACACATTGCACTACTCCATTTTGCCTTAAATTAAATAGTCAGGCCCAAACCATAACAGACATATAAACTTATTTTTGTGGCACGATGTTAACCAAGAAAGTGGAATGCAAGTGAGAGGAAATCCCGATCAAACTTTGCCATTGATTCAGACCTAAGCTTTGGAATTCCCTCCCCCTCTCGCTCTTCCTTAATTGTATCCTCAGCCCTAGTATCTCCTCATGTGACTCAGTGTCAATTTGTGTTTGCTAATCTCTGGTGTGAAGCAGTTTAGGGGACTGGTTTCTCCGCCGTCGGGATGCTCCGTTTTGCCGTCAGCCCGGGGGGGTTTCCTGACAGTGTGGAGCCGCCCCACGACCCCATTGACCAGCCGGCGAAACAGAGCATCCCACCGGCGTGCTGAACAAGAAATCTGGCGCGGCGGGCCGGAGATTCCAGCCCAAGATGTTCTGACAATGTTAACGGTGCTGTGAAAGGGAAAGCTGTTGTTGGGCCTGGTCAGAGCCTACTTTTGGGTAATGTGTCCATCTCTGCTCACCAGGCTACAATGGGAACACTTAAGCAGCGAAAGTGGTTGCGGGAATGGAAATAGGCTGCAAAGACGGAGAGAGCAGTTAAGTGATTAGTCAACCAGGTGGCTGATGGAGTTTGTTCTTTCTAATTGGATGTGGGAATTGCTGGCAAGGCCAGCATTTGTTGCCCATCCCTAATTGAACTGTCTGACTTGCTAGGCCCCTTCAAAGGGCACTTAAGAGTCAACCACTTTGCTGTGGGTCTGGACTCAACGTAAGTCAGATAAGGCCAGCATACTTTATTCCCCAAAGGACATTAGTGAGTCATTTGGTTTTTATAACAATCAATGATAGTTTCATGATCACCATTACTGAGACGAGCTTTACATTCCAGATTCACGACCTGAATTTAACTTTCATGAGCTGCCAATTTGGGATTTGAAACCACATCCGAAGAACATTAACATGGGCCTCTAGATGACTGATCCAGTGACAGTACACTTGTGATATAGATGAGAAATTGTCATATTTTATATTGTATTTTTTCAGTAATATTGTTAAAAACTTTGATTAAAATGTTTACAGACAGCGGGTGGGATTTATATAATAATAATAGTGGGCAGAGTGTTTGGAACCAGAGTCTTGGAAGTGGGCGAGAAGGGTAGGCGAGGACAGCATTCTGGTGGGAGGACAGTTTAACCCGGAGACTTGGGGAGTGGGTGGGTGGGTGGGTGGAAAGTGTGGACACTGAGACTAAAATGAATTAAGAACAGATGGGGCTCAGGTGGTGCTGTGAAACATGTGCTCTGTAGTGGCTCAACTATTATTTGAGCTCGTAATTTCTATGTATTTTCAAAGCAGGTTGCTGAGTGCATTTGATATATTTGAGCATGCTGGTATAGCCTTGAGCTTTGGGTGCTTTGGGCACAAGTCAGGAGTGTGATGGAATGCTCTCTACTTGCCTGGATGAGTGTGGCTCCAACAACACTCAAGAATCTTGGTACCACCCAGAAAAAGCAGCCCGTTTGATGGGCACGCCTTCCACAAACATTCACTCCCTCCACCGCTGATGGACAGTAGCAGCAGAGTGTAGCATCGACAAGTTGCACTGCAGGAATTCACCAAGGCTCCTTAGGCAGCACCTTTCAAAGCCATGACTGTCGCCTCATAGAATACAAGGGAAGCTGGCATATGGGAGCACTGCTATCTGGAAAATCCCCTCCAAGTCATTCACTACCCCGACTTGGAAATATTACCAACAGTAATTTGGACTATTACTGGGTCCAAAATTGCGCAACTCCCTCCCTAATAATCCTGTGGGCATATCTTTACCTCAGGGATTGCAGTGGTTCAAGAAGGCAGCTGACCACCACCTTCTCAAAGGCAATTAGGGATGGGCAATAAATGCTGGCCTAGTCAGCGACGCCCACATCCCATGAGTGAATATTTTAAAAAGACTCTACTCCAGATGGCTGTAGTTGTTCAGTCGTTTTGTCAGATCGAGTCTGAGGTCAATAAATGTTTAGGCACAAGGAATATTGGAGGGAGTAGAAAAATAATGCAAAGTTTCAGCCATGATCTTGTTGAATGGTGGAGCAGGCTTGAGGCGCGGTATGGCGACCCCTGTTCCTATTACGTCCGTATTAGAAAAGCGCGACAAAAATTATTCTCAGACTCATGGATTTGAGTGCTAAGAAAGCACTGCAAGAACTTTGACCACTTTAGCCTTGAAAGCAGAGGTGTGATGTACAAGATTGTAAATTACATGGAAAAGATAAATCTAGAACATCATTTTAAATTGCATTTCAGAAGAAAAACAGTTGCTTTAAACTCTTAAACAGCCAATTTACAACAACCCGACTTATAATTAACAGTGAAAAAAGTTCTGAGGTGTTGAAAAAAATGGACGCAAACCCAAGTAGGGCAGATTAGCCAAGGGCTGCTAAGAGTCAACCATATTGCTGTGGTTCTGGAGTCATGTGTAGGCCAGACCAAGTAAGGATGGCAGATTTCCTTCCCTAAAGGACATTTGTGAATCATATCTGTTTTTAGAACAATCGGTGATGTTTTCATGGTCACGATTAGCTTTATATTCCGGATTTATTAACTGGCAAAAATATATCATAAACGGTTAGGGAGGTGTAGAGGTAAAGTGATTCAGGAATGGAATCTCAGAGAGTGGGAGCCATGAAGTTGGAACCATGGCTTTCAGTGATGTGACAAGGAAGAATGTGATGGATTGGATTGGATTTGTTTCTTCTCACGTGTACTGCGGTACAGTGAAAAGTATTTTTCTGAGAGCAGCTCAAACAGATCATTTAGTACATGAAAATTAAAAAAAAGATGATCTGTTTGGGAGAGCTTGCTGAGAGTTGCCACACTCCGGCGCCATCTTGGATTTGGACCAATATCAGGATAACAGCGCAAAGGGACAGA
The DNA here is from genome assembly GCF_902713615.1 of Scyliorhinus canicula. Taxonomy (NCBI): domain Eukaryota; kingdom Metazoa; phylum Chordata; class Chondrichthyes; order Carcharhiniformes; family Scyliorhinidae; genus Scyliorhinus; species Scyliorhinus canicula. The sequence goes on along the minus strand of NC_052148.1, from coordinate 27,759,895 downwards.
ATGCAGGGGTGGAGGATGACCAATATGAGGGTGATTTAAAAAAAAATACATGCAGTAAACTTCTGAGCAGAGTGATGAAGCTGGGCTCTCTGGAATCAATGGAGAACACCAGTGACCTGGAAGTATTGTAAACTGTGAAGAGGACAGTATAGAACTTCAACAGGACATAAAATAGTTGATGAATATGTGGCAGATGGGTGGCATGGTAGCACAGTACATAGCACTGTTGCTTCACAGCTCCAAGGTCCCAGGTTCGATTCCCGGCTTGGGTCACTGTCTGTACGGAGTCTTCATGTTCTCCCCGTGTCTGCGTGGGTTTCCTCCGGGTGCTCCGGTGTCCTCCCACAAGTCCTGAAAGATGTGCTCATTAGGTGAATTGGATATTCTGAATTCTCCTTCAGTGTACCCGAACACGCGAGTGTGGCGACTGAGGGCTTTTCACAGTAACTTCATTGCAGTGTAATGTAAGCCTACTTGTGACACTAATAAAGATTATTATTAGATGAAGTTCAATGAGGGGAAGTCTGAGGTGATGCATTTTGGTAGGAAGAACATGGAGAGACAATATTAAATAAGGAGTAAAATTCAAAAAGGGTGGAGGAGCAGAGGCACAGATCATTGAAAGTGGCAGGACAGATGGAGAGTGGAGTAGAGCAAGTAGGATTGGAGAGAGTTCAGAAGAGGTTTACAGGAATGATTCCAGGAATGAGGAACTTCAGTTATGAGGATAGTGTCGGACTATTCCCCTTGGAAAGAAGAAGGCTAAGATTTGATCGAGATGTTCAAAATCATAAGGGGGCTGGACAGAGTAGATAGGGAGAAACTATTCCTGCTTGTAAAAGGATCAAGAACGAGAGGGAACAGATTTAAAGCGATTTGCAAAAGAAGCAAATGTGATTTGAGAAAAAACCTTTTCACACAGTGAGTGGTTAGGGTCTGGAATGCACTGCCTGGAAGTGTGGTGGAGGCAGCTTCAATTAAGACATTGGGGAGGGCACTCAATGATTATTTGAATAGAAACAATGTGCAAGGGTACGGGGAAAGGGCAGGGGAATGGCATCAAGTCATGATGCTCGTTTGGAGAGCTGGTATAGACATGATGGCCTCCTTCTAACGATTCTGTGAGGGGGACATCTTTATGATCATTCTAGCTGGTGGATCCGAGATGGTCCGTATCGCTCCGCTCTACATAACTACCTTGCGCTCTTGTGAGTTCTACGTTGTCAACAGTTATGAGTTAAGCCCTTGCCACTGTCAGGTGTTACTTCTGTCAGATGTTACTTTCTCATTCTATTCTCTGATCTAAAATAGCTGTCACTGACATTTATTGTCCATCGCTAAATGTCCTTGGGAACGTAACAGTGAGTCACCTTAACCTCTATCAAATGTGGACTTTTTCATCTGAACGCTAAACCTTGTTTGTGGTAGCCCTGAGAATGATGGCATTGCCGGAACATTTGCACGATTATATCAGTTTGACATTTACATTTCCCTCTTCAGAAATAGATTATTGAATGTGAAATATGAGGCAATTCAGTATTGTGGATCCACATCTCTTCTAAAATGCATTAAATTTAATTAGGACCTTTAGTTTTAGGTATGTCACTGGTTGGATTTATTGCAAAGTTGCACAATTTAAAACATAAAGCAACTATAGTTATTTCATTAAACTATCTGCGAAAAGAAACATTGGAGCCTTAAATCAACGTTCATAAATTGTAGAAAACGGGCAGCACTGTGGCACAGAAGTTAGCACTGCTGCCTCACGCTGCCAAGGTCCCATGTTCGATCCGGCTCTGGGTCACTGTACGTGTGATTCTCCCCATGTTTGTGAGAGTTTTGGTCCCACAACCCAAAGATATGCAGGGTAGGTGGATTGGCCATTCTAAATTGCCCCTTAATTGGAAAAAAATTAATTGGGCACTCTAAATTTAAAACAAATAAAATAAATTGTAGAAAACAAAATAAAAAAAACTAGATATCTGAAACAGAAATGGAAAATGCTGGAAACATTCAGCACACTGGGCAGTTCCTGTGGGGAAAACCAACAAGTTCACATTTTAGGCTCTGTATCCCAATTATTAACTTGTCTGTCCTCTTCACAGTTCCTATGTAATATGCTTTGTTTCTTCAATATTTTCTGCTTTAGTTTTAGATGTCGCCTGACCTGCTGAGTATTTTCAACATTAATTGGCAATGCCCCCGTCGCCTGGGGTCAAACTGGTGAATCGGGGAATCTTGCAGATGAGTCACTGAACTTGCAGATGAGGCCTTGTCTGCTCCCACAGGCAGGGGGTGGGGGAGAAACTATTGTGAAGAAGAGCACGCAAGTTATCCTCAGGATCCTGAACAATATTTATACTTTAGTCAACGCCAGAGAAATGGAGCACTTGGGCTTATTACATTACCGTTTGAGAAAATCTACAGGGGAAAAATTGATGGCTGCAAGACAACAGTGGCTGCGTTTCATCGAGCTTTGCTGAAACAGAGAAATGCTTTCAAAGCTTGTCGACGTGCATTCATCAGGATGGATTACCAACAGTAACGGGGGAACAACAAATTTTTCCGGCTTGAGAAGAGAGTGCTAATTGGTTGGCAAGGGGACTCTGATTGGTGGAAGTGTTGCCGTGGAGAATGCAGCATGGAACAGTTGACTGCCCAGCTTTGTTCAAATTCAAATCAGGCAGGTCAAAGCCTTGTCATGGGGGATGAACCAGGGAATGCCCTTCCACCCACCCCAAATGGCCCCTCATGCCACTTATGCCCAAATGGCCCCTCATGCCACTTATGCCCAGCTATGGCACTTCCATGCCCATTGATGTACTATACGTGGTATTGAACCAATTAATTCTACAGTGACAGTAGGAGGTAAATAAAAGGTAAAATATAATTTGTTCATAACTTTGTTATGTTATAAAAGTCATTCCACAACAACGCAGGTAGGATCAAGGAAAACCCAAAAGCTTTCTATAGGTATGTGAGGAATAAAAGAATGACTAGGATAAGAGTAGGGCCAGTCAAGGACAGTGGTGGGAAGTTGTGTGTGGAGGCTGAGGAGATAAGCGAGATACTAAATGAATACTCTTCGTCAGTATTCACTCAAGAAAAAGATAATATTGTGGAGGAGAATGCTGAGACCCAGGCTATTAGAATAGATGGCATTGAGGTGCGTAGGGAAGAAGTGTTGGCAATTCTGAACAAGGTGAAAATAGATAAGTCCCCGGGGCCGGATGGGATTTATCCTAGGATTCTCTGGGAAGCCAGGGAAGAGATTGCTGAGCCTTTGGCTTTGATTTTTAGGTCATCATTGGCTACAGGAATAGTGCCAGAGGACTGGAGGATAGCAAATGTGGTCCCTTTGTTCAAGAAGGGGAGTAGAGATAACCCCGGTAACTATAGGCCGGTGAGCCTAACGTCTGTGGTGGGTAAAGTCTTGGAGAGGATTATAAAAGATACGATTTATAATCATCTAGATAGGAATAATATGATTAGGGACAGTCAGCATGGTTTTGTGAAGGGTAGGTCATGCCTCACAAACCTTATCGAGTTCTTTGAGAAGGTGACTGAACAGGTAGACGAGGGTAGAGCAGTTGATGTGGTGTATATGGATTTCAGTAAAGCGTTTGATAAGGTTCCCCACGGTCGGCTATTGCAGAAAATACGGAGGCTGGGGATTGAGGGTGATTTAGAGATGTGGATCAGAAATTGGCTAGTTGAAAGAAGACAGAGAGTGGTAGTTGATGGGAAATGTTCAGAATGGAGTTCAGTTACGAGTGGCGTACCACAAGGATCTGTTCTGGGGCCGTTGCTGTTTGTCATTTTTATAAATGACCTAGAGGAGGGCGCAGAAGGATGGGTGAGTAAATTTGCAGACGACACTAAAGTCGGTGGAGTTGTAGACAGTGCGGAAGGATGTTGCAGGTTACAGAGGGACATAGATAAGCTGCAGAGCTGGGCTGAGAGGTGGCAAATGGAGTTTAATGTGGAGAAGTGTGAGGTGATTCACTTTGGAAAGAATAACAGAAATGCGGAATATTTGGCTAATGGTAAAATTCTTGGTAGTGTGGATGAGCAGAGGGATCTCGGTGTCCATGTACATAGATCCCTGAAAGTTGCCACCCAGGTTGATAGGGTTGTGAAGAAGGCCTATGGTGTGTTGGCCTTTATTGGTAGAGGGATTGAGTTCCGGAGCCATGAGGTCATGTTGCAGTTGTACAAAACTCTGGTACGGCCGCATTTGGAGTATTGCGTACAGTTCTGGTCGCCTCATTATAGGAAGGACGTGGAAGCTTTGGAACGGGTGCAGAGGAGATTTACCAGGATGTTGCCTGGTATGGAGGGAAAATCTTATGAGGAAAGGCTGATGGACTTGAAGTTGTTTTCGTTAGAGAGAAGAAGGTTAAGAGGTGACTTAATAGAGGCATACAAAATGATCAGAGGGTTAGATAGGGTGGACAGCAAGAGCCTTCTCCCGCGGATGGAGGTGGCTAGCACGAGGGGACATAGCCTTAAATTGAGGGGTAATAGATATAGGACAGAGGTCAGAGGTGGGTTTTTTACGCAAAGAGTGGTGAGGCCGTGGAATGCCCTACCTGCAACAGTAGTGAACACGCCAACATTGAGGGCATTAAAAAATTTATTGGATAAGCATATGGATGATAAGGGCATAGTGTAGGTTAGATGGCCTTTAGATTTTTTCCATGTCGGTGCAACATCGAGGGCCGAAGGGCCTGTACTGCGCTGTATCGTTCTATGTTCTATGTTCTAACGCAATAAAATGCCATTATTCCAGATCCCTTAAAGTGTTAATAATAAAACTTGCAACCCTTGAAGCCACTTAACCTTGTGTAAATAAACATTGTCAATCAATCAATGTTTTCTCTGGACTGCAACTTTTCTAGCAAGAATAAGAGTTGGCTGGACTCTCAGCCAAACATACATAATGAGGCGTGACTGAGAGCCCAGACTACCATTAATCTTGTTTAAGGTTTTCAAATTTTGGAGGCAATGGAAGAAGCATCTATGTTTACAGTGGGTAGATTGGTAATCTCCAAAGTCCCAGGAAATAGTTGAGCATGTTGGGTTGTAACAGTTACGCTTTAAACTTCATTTAATTTCAATATTAAAGAGAGTTTGCGACTCAAGGGTAGCTGATCAGCATTTCTATCCGGATACAAGGCCCATGTGATTCGTGTTGCCTTGAAAACTGGTTTTGAGAGCCGGAAGGGTTTCTAAGATATCACTGACTTTTAAAGCAGACCAAGGCAGGCCAGCAGCACAGTTAATTCCCGTACCAGCCTCCCCGAACAGGCGCCAGAATGTGGCGACTAGGGGCTTTCCACTAACTTCATTTGAAGCCTACTTGTGACAATAAGCGATTTTAATTTCATTTAATTTCATTTCAATCTCAGAGACACAGGCAGGCTTCTGGGATCTGGAAGAGAAAAGCAATTCAATCCAGAAATCTCTTGACACACCGTGCATGAATGCAGGTCGGAAATCATGTTCAGATTGAAACGACTACATTCATTAAGATTTGAAACAAGACTGGAAATATATCTCACCTTTACCAGAGTGAGAATCACCAGGAAAAACCTTCACCATGAACAATAGTTTGGGGGTTAAAGGTTATCAGGCTTCAAGAGGAAACAAATTGAACTAAATCCTGGAGCTAAAAATCAATTTTAAATGGGTCCAGGAAAAGTCAATGATTATTTAAGGGTCAGTGAAAAGTATACCTGTTTTTCAGTTGTGTTCAGAGTAAAAGGAGAAAGTTCTGTCCTGTAGTTGTATAAGCTGCGTATAAAAAATCTTTAGCTGAAAGTGTTTTTAGTTTGTTTGTTATAAGAAAGGTCTTACACTGTGAAATCTTGTGTCGCCTTTTAATGTATCAACTGGAAGTGCAAGTGTCTTTTTGGAAGTTAATAGTACCAATGGAGATTGTAACAAGAGCTTGTAACATAGGTTTGAAATCTCCTTTTGTTCTGACAGAAGGCAGAAAGACAACTAAGGTCACTGTTATTCACAATTTATGGAAAATGTTTGGGCTTGGAAATGGGAAGAATTTGTAGATGATACTAAATTGGGAAACTTTTTATAAATTCATTTATGGGATGTGGGCGTCGCTGGCTAGGCCACCATTTATTGGCCATCCCGAGAAGGTGATGGTGAGTTTCCTTCTTGAACTGCTTCAGTCCTTCAGGTGTAGGTCCACCCGCTGTGCTGTTAGGGAGGCATTTCCAGGATGTTGCCCCAGCGACATTAGAGGCCCGGCTGATATAGTTCCAAGTCAGGATGGTGAATGACTTGGAGGGGGACCTCCAGGTGGTGGGGTTCCCAGGTATCTGCTGCTCTTATCCATCCTGATGGTAGCGGTCATGAGTTTGGAATGTGCTGTCGAAGGAACCTTGGTAAGCTTCTGTAGTGCATTTTGTAGATGGTGCACATGGCTGTCACTGTTTATCGGTGGTGGAAGGTTTGAATGTTTGTGGAAAGGGGAGCAATCAGACGGCTGCTTTGTCCTGGATGGTGATGACCTTCTTGAGTGTTGTTGGAGCTGGACTCATCCAGGTAAGTGGAGAGTATTTCATTACACTCCTGACTTGTGCTTTGTTCATGGTGACAGGCTTTGGGGGGGGGGGGGGGGGGGGGGGTCAAGGGGTGAGTTACTCACCGTAGGATTCCTCGACTTTGACCTGCCCTGGTAGCCATAGTTTTAATATGGCTAGTCCAGTTAACGTTCTGATCAATGGTAACCTCCTCAGGATGTTGATTGTGGGGGATTCAGTGATGGTAATGCCGTTGAATGATTTGATTTGATTTATTGTCACATATACCGAAGTACAGTGAAAAGTATTTTTCTGTGGCCGAGGGAACGTATACAGTACGTAATTAGTAGAAAAAAGAATAATCAACAGAGAACATTGACAAATGATACATCGACAAACAGTGATTGGTTACAGTGCGGAACAAGGGGCCAAACAATGTAATTATTTAAGAAGAGGAAAATAGTTTTAGCAGATCCGAACACTGATAGGAGATGAAAAATGAAGGGCGGGGTGGAGAGAGCTCGCAGAGAGTCACCATGCTCCGGCACCATCTTGGGAATGTCAACGGCCATTGACTGATATGCTTAATATACGGGAAGTTTGCAGAAAAACACAACAAAACCTAAATAAACTAGCAAAATGGGTGCATTATAGCAAACAAATTTCAATATAGGAAAGTGTGGGTTAATACTTGGTCGGGAAAAAAGGAGGCTTGTAACTCTTTGGTAAATAAGAGTCTAAATGGTGCAGAGGAACAAAGGACCAGATGGTTACAGGTCTACAAATCATTAAATGCAATGATGCAGGTTAACAATATCATAAAAATTCTAAGAAAGTGCTGGGATTCATTTCTAGTGAATTAAAATTGAAAAGCAGCAAAGTTATGTTGAACCATGTAAAACCATTGTTGGATCACAGTGAGAAATAGCAGTGTTCTAGTCTCCATGTGCTGGATATTATAGTCCTTCCGACGATGGGTTTGGAGGCCAGGGGGGGTGGTGGGGTGGGGGGGGGGGGGGGGGGTTGCACACACACACCTTACAATTCCACGACTGCTAGCTGTACCCACCCCCACTCCACTCCTCCAAATTGTATCAGCGGTGAGAGAGCTATCGAGACACCCACTCACCTATGGGTCAATTGAGGCCCTTAAATGGCCAATTAATGGTCACCCGAGGGCCTTGTCCTGCGACTGCTGTGATTTACCCAGTAACAGAAGAGGTCCACATCAAACATCAAGTCCAGAAGCTTTCACCAGACTGGTTAGTAATGGGCAAGAGTATGAAGTGCCTCAATGGTCCCCTTTGACATCAGAGGGACACCTGAAAGTCGTCCTCTCCCCTTCAACAGCCGCTGAATCGGTCCAAATGGGGCGCCAGTTTTTGCTGTAGTGAAAGCCCACGATCCTGCCCCGGCATAAACACTTAGTCTCAGGAACAGAGTATCTCCGTGTATGTTTTCAAGAAGGAGTTAGATATAGCTCTTGGGGATAAAGGGATGGAAGGATATGGTGGGAAGATGGAAACAGGCTATTGAGTTGGATGATCAGCCATGATCATAATGAATTGCAAAATGGATACAAAGGGCCGAATCAGCTCCTCCTGCTCCTATTTTCAATGTTTCTCTGAATGACATGGATGCATTAAAGGGAAAGCTAGGTAAATGCATGAACAAACAACAGCATGTATTTATAGAGCAGCTTTAAACCAAAGAACAAAGGAAAGTACAGCACAGGAGCAGGCCCTTCGGCCCTCCAGGCCCGTGCCGAACATGCTGCCCGTCTAAACTAAAATCTTCTACACTTCCTGAGTCCACATCCCTCTATTCCCAATCTAGTCATGTATTTGTCAAGATGCCCCTTAAATGTCACTATCGTCCCTGCTTCCACCACCTCCTCCGGCAGCGGGTTCTAGGCACCCACTACCCTCTGTGTAAAAACTTGCCTCGTGCATCTCCTCTAAACCTTGCCCCTCACACCTTAAACCTATACCCCCTCGTAATTGATTCCTTGACCCTGGGAAAAAGCCTCTGACTATCCACTCTGTCTATGCCCCTCATAATGTTGTAGACCTCTATCAGGTCGCCCCTCAACCTCCGTCATTCCAGTGAGAACAAACCGAGTTTATTCAACCGCTCCTCATAGCTAATGCCCAACATACCAGGCAACATCCTGGTAAATCTCTTCTGCACTCTCTCTAAAAAGCCTCCACACCCTTCTGGTAGTGTGGCGACCAGAATTGAACACTATACTCCAAGTGTGGCCTAACTAAGGTCCTACACAGCTGCAACATGACTTGCCAATTCTTATACACAATGCCCCGGCCAATGAAGACAAGCATTCCGTATGCCTTATTGACTACTTTCTCCACCTGTGTTGCCCCTTTCAGTGACCTGTGGACCTGTACACCTAGATCTCTAAAAAGATTAAAGTAATAAAAGTTCAAAGTCATTGTCCTAAGGAGATTATATAAAAAACATTGAGTCACATAAGGAGATGATGAAAGCAGTTGGTGTTAAGGATTGTGTTAAAAGAGGATGAGGTGAAAAAGCTGAGGTTGAGGGAGGGGATTCAAGAACTGAGCTGAGGTCCAAGGCTGAGGCTGCACTCAGCCCCTTTTTGTGCATTGAGGAGCTCCGCTCGGCAGAACTCCTCAGCGCAGAGAGAGATCGTGACGTTTTTAAAAGATGTCTTGATTTCTCGAGCTCCCGAAGAAATCGGCAACCCCCTCCATTCCCCTGGAAGACCCCCAAGAACACCGTTCCGTCTGGTCCCTGTTTGTGGAGACCAGTACTGAACAGCACTCACCCGAGGTCTCCGAGGTGAAGGAGATAGATCCCTATGCCTCAGGTACTTCGGAAAACTGCATATTAAAGTGAGACAAGCTGTCTTGCTTTAATATGCAGATTTGCCAAAAAGTGATCCCACCCACAATAGGCAGGATTTACATTGCGACGCCTCAAGAAATCACGTTTAGATCTCGCGAGGCACGGCGACCCGGGTAGATCCCAGGAGCGGAGTCTCCCAACTTCTGTCAGCCTCACTGCGCCGCGGCGAGCTGCTTTTCGGACACAGCGTGGTCATTCGATCGCCCCCCAAATGGCTTGTTTCTGTGCTGTAAACTCTTCGCAATTCTGAATAATTTGTCGCCTCAGCTATGTAACACTCTTCATGGCAGCACGGTAGCACAAGTGGCTAGCACTGTGGCTTCACAGCGCCAGGGTCCCAAGTTCGATTCCCCGCTGGGTCACTGTCTGTGCGGAGTCTGCACGTTCTCCCCGTGTCTGTGTGGGTTTCCTCCGGGTGCTCCGGTTTCCTTCCACAGGTTAGGTGGATTGGCTATGATAAATTGCCCTCAGTGGCCAAAAAGGTTAGGAGGGGTTATTGGGTTACGGGGATAGTGTAGAAGTGAGGGCTTAAGTGGGTGGGTGCAGACTCGATGGGCAGAATGGCCTCCTTTTGCACTGTATGTTCTATGGTGCATCTCAAAACATGTATTTATCGTATCTCAAAATGCTATTGTGTTCGATCCTTCTACTCAACGGTAGCAGGCGTCGCACAAGAAAATCTCTGCATATATGTCACCATATATAATTCATTTATAATACAATGTGCTGGATAATAGGTTGGAGTGGCAGAGGAATAATATATTTCCCATTACGTACAGATAAACACCATTTACTTGAGCGGAAATCTAGAACCCCACATACATTAATTTGTCAGAAAATGGAATTTGTGGCCCTACTGATGCCTTCAGTAACTTAACTTTGAGCTTAGAAATTGCAGGGAGATCTGCTGTACTAACCTGACAGTCGACAAGATTAAATTCTTTCAGATAAAACAGAAGTGACAGTACTCACATACATGCCAACCAGAGATGAATGTTGAAGAGCTCATCTGATTAAACATGTTACTGCCTTCGTATATATTGTTAGCCAGATGACCTCCTGAAGAACAAGGTTCACTGGACTATCTAATTCAGATGCGCAACCCTTAAGTGTCCGTTTTTTTTTTGTGTTCCTGCAGGTAAATGATATGGACAGCTCCGTTATGCCAAAATAGGAATGCAGCTCACTGATTTACCCAGATTAATGAAGCCTTTTAAATGTGCAAAGGCGCTGAAGCTAATCTGATACCCTGCCAATCAGATTGGAATGTAAATTTTTTTAGGAATAGATGTCACCGAGTCTGCAGTGTTTTCTTTTCACTGCTCAATGGCGGTTAACTGCCTTCTCACAACATCCGTCAATCTCCTCTCCTCTCTGCAAAATGTATCTAATTGTTTGCCGGGTCGCCTTGGTTCAATGAAAACATTTGCGTCTCAGCCAGAAGGTCGTGGGCTCAAGCCCCACTTGAGCACATAATCTGGACAGACACTTCAGTGCAATTCTGGGGGGAATGCTGCATTGTGTGAGGTGCTGGAGGCGGAGGGGGGTGGACGGGTTGGTCAACTTCTGAAGGACCGGGAGATCCCACCGGTGGGAAGAGCTGGAAAATCGCGGCCTTAATATTTCTTGAACCTTCAGGTTTCAATTTTCCAATCAAGTTCCCGATTTCTGGAAGCATTTCAATTCTGAATGAACAAACGTGAAAATCAGTCAGTTCAGATTTCTAATGGTCAAATGCCAGCCCATGAATCAAGGGTAATACAGTCTTTGAGTATTTCAGTAAAATTGTAAGTCACCTTTGACATAAACGGTGCAGATCATTGGGGCCAATCTATGAACAGTAACGATCTGTCCATGTGAAGACATCTACTGTGAGTTATTTGGGTTAGTGCTCATGCAAAAGTCTTGAGTCTGGCAAGCAAAGATCATAAATAACTCTCATTCAACTGAGGATAGGCACTCACAAGCTTTAAAGAGTCAGAAGGAAATGTAGTCACTTTGCAATTGGAAGTACATGGGTGGCATAGTGGTTAGCATTGTTGCCTCACAGTGGCAGGGACACACGTTCAATTCCAGCCTTGGGTGACTGTGTGGATTTTGCACTTTCTCCCCATGTCTGCGTGGGTTTCCTCCAGGTGCTCCGGTTTCCTCCCACAGTACAAAGATGCGCAGGTTAGGTGGATTGGCCATGCTAATTTGCCTCTTAGTATCCAGGGATAGGGAGAGGTGGTGGGGAGGGGCGGCAAGGGATAGCAGACCTGGGTAGTGCTCTTTTAGAGGGTCAGTGCAGACACAATGGGGCGAATGGCCTCCCTCTGGACTGTAGGGATTCTGTAAGTCTGAGTAAAACAGTTGTAGTGAATAACTAGTAATATTTTAGAGGTAATATTTAGATTTGGGAATATTAAAGTTTAACTGCAGAAAATAGGATATATTCACCTCAGCAGTTTGGAGTCTATTATACCTAAAAGGTTGGCGCATGTCGACTCAAGGAGTTAAGATCATAAAACAACAGGTGGGTTTACTTAGCTTATTAAATGGAGACAAAGGTGTCGACATTGCTTGCAAAGAAATTAAGCCCAGAGAGCTGCTTTGTTTTGAGAATTAGAGGTATAATTAAGTTAAAACCATCTAGCGTCCTCGAAGGCTGCATCATCATCGAGATGGGTGGAGCTCAATAAAGTTCTAGGATTTCAATGTATCTGTGTGTTTTCTGGGAGGGTGAGTGTTCTGGAGCAAGGGTGAAGGTCATACCAAAATGTGCTGCTGTTCGCAGGCTCCAGGCAAACAGTGTTTTCCTGTCTGTATATTTGGGATAGAATGCTATAGAACAGTACAGCACAGAACAGGCCCTTCGGCCCTCGATGTTGTGCCGGGCAATGATCACCCTACTCAAACCCACGTATCCACCCTATACCCGTAACCCAAAAACCCCCCCCAACCTTACTTTTTAGGACACTACGGGCAATTTAGCATGGCCAATCCACCTAACCCGCACATCTTTGGACTGTGGGAGGAAACCGGAGCACCCGGAGGAAACCCACGCACACACGGGGAGGATGTGCAGACTCCACACAGACAGTGACCCAGCCGGGAATCGAACCTGGGACCCTGGAGCTGTGAAGCATTTATGCTAACCACCATGCTACCGTGCTGCCCTGTAGGATGTAGAAGTCTGAGGATTCATGTGATAGCTCCGTGCAGTTGGGGCTCAGGAGATGTCACAGGGAGCTGGGAAGGTATCAGGAGGTGTCAGAAGGTGACTGGTTCTGTGCTGGATAGTATTAGAGCTCATAAGAATCCTGGGATCCATTCCTAGCTTTGTGTAGCTGGTGAGGGGCTGTCCAACTCATTGAAGCTACCTGGCTATGGAAGATTTGAAATTGCACCAGTAAGTGAGGGGTAGAGTGCACATTCAGAAATCCAGGGGAATGGAGCCTGGGGACGAAATTGGAACCTGGGAGATATGCAGGCATTGAGGAAGTCGAAAATTGTCTTGCCTTTGAGAGTTTCAAAGGCTTAATTTTTGAAAGTGAAAAGTTTGCAGTCCCTCAGAAGGGAGACAGAGGGTGCTATCGAATGGTCTCAACGTGCTTGACTCGGTGACGCAATGAGGCCATTAAATCTCACGAGATTGTGATGCTCGATACGCCTCGCTCGATCTAACAAGATCGCGCTGGAGGCCGCGATCTGGATCTCGCCCTCACTGGGAGTAAACAGTTTTACATGTTTAAGTGAGCGGTTAGGCTCACTGAAATATGTTGCTGCCAGATTCTCCCGAGGCCCAGGAATGAATGCCTACGCCTGGGAGACCTGGCCATGGTGCCTTTTAGTACTGGTCCACACAAATGTGGACATTTGTGTACCGGCACCTGGGGGGTCTCCCAGGCCATTGGAGGCCCCCGGGTGGTCAGGCCCTGGGCAGGGTGGTACCTGGGCACTCCTGCCATCCTGGCACTTTGGCTGCCAGCCTGTTACTGCCACTCAGGCACCCTGGCAGGGTCCCCTTGTGACACTTCCAGGCTGCAAGGTGCGGTGCCAAGCTGGCAGTGCCAATGTTTCCAGGTGCCAGGTTGCCCTTGCCAGGGATCAGTCCCAGGGGTTACCTGACTTTATGAGATGGGATTAGGTGGGGCACGAGGTCCCCCATACAGGTAAGTTGAGGCATGGTGGTGTCCAGAGACCACGGTGAGGGGTGAAGAGATCGATGCTGCATTTATCACCGGTGCCCCAATCTCTTTCTGCACTGGTGAGCTAAGCTCATCATTGCTGGAAATGAGGTAAGTGTGGCCTCGGCGAAGTCAAAACAAACAGAGTCCAGTTTGATAGCGAGACTGTTCTTGGCGCTGCAGGCACAGAGAAACACCCGCGAAACGCGCCACAAGGACTCTGTTTTTGGCCCATTAAACCGCATCCAGAGTTTCAACAATATTGGGTGACTCAAGGAGTTCACTGACATCTGGGTGGGCTGTTGATAAATCCATGGGATCTGTTTTGGTTGCATGTGATATTTATTGTAAAGTGTGGTGTGTTTGAACACAGTTTGCATGTTAATTCATATGTACCTCACATTAGACCTGAATGTTAGAGCATAAATTGTAAGTGGTAAATTTTCTTTTCTTTTTGACTTTGCATAGTCAAGTTTATTTTTGTTTGTTCAAAACCCATGGAATTTTGTGGCTTTATTCACTTCGTAAGTGTCTTAAATCTCAAACGTTGTGTCCTTTAAACAAAACATGATTGGTCCCTAACCAGATCTTACCAAAAACCTAGGCGGGGGGACTGGCCTCGGATCAGAACACAACAGAGAGAAGGACAAATATAATGGTCGAGGTATAGGAGTTTCATTTGACCAGAAAACACAGACAAAGGCAAGGAAGATTTTGATTTCGCCCGAATCAGCAATGTGAGATTAATGAGCAATTATCAAACTTGAAGCATGAGGATGCAAGTGCCAGTGATGCATAACAGTGACAAGAAGAAGTCTTTAGATAGACCAAACCCAAAGACTGTGACAAGAGGGAGAGAGTGTGAGTCATTTTGATAATTTTAATGAGTTCTGAAGAGAATTGCTTCATGGAAGGGCACTAGTTCAGTTCTCTGTTTTATCTGAAGTGCTGTGCTGTGGAGATGCACATTCATTATCAGGGCGTTACACAAATCCACAAAATTGCTTATTTTTTTCATTCATGCATAAGGTGTGGGTGCCATTAGCAAGGCCAACATTTATCACGCACCCGTCATTGCCTTGGTGAAATTGACAGTGAGTTGCCTTATTTAATGCAACTGAATTGGTGGCAAGATTGTTTTAAAGGGCGGTTAACATTTAACCATAATGCTGTGGGTTTGGAGTCAAATGGAGTCCAGAACAGTTAGGGATGGCAGATTTTCTTTTTCTTCCACCCCCACAACCCAAAGATGTGCAGGGTAGGTGGATTGGCCACGCTAAAATGTCCCTTAATTGGAAAAAAATAATTGGGTACTTTAAATTTATTTTTTAAAAAGTAAGTAAGGGCAGCAGGCCGGCTCAGTGGTTAGCACTGCTGCCTCACGGCACCGAGGTCCCTGGTTCGATCCCGGCTCTGGGTCACTGTCCGTGTGGAGTTTGCACATTCTCCCCATGTCTGCGTGGGTTTCGCCCCCACAACACAAAAGATGTGCGGGGTAGGTGGATTGGCCATGCTAAATTGCCCCTTAATTGGAAAAAATGAATTGGGTACTTTAAATTTTTTAAAAAAGTAAGTAATCCCTTATAAAAGCAAAAATTTGTCTTCATCCTGACACATCAAAGACAGATAATCCTTTCACAATTTTAGGAGCTGTTCATCAAACTGTAAATTTAAAATTACCTACGGTAATAATGATACATTGCAGAAAGCAGCCAAGTATCAGTCGTGCCATTTTGATAGGACATGGGGTTATGTCGTCAAGTAGCTAACTAAAGTGTAAAATAACATTTTCAATGCCTTTTAAAGGGCTGTCAATTTAAATAATTAACAGTTTGACAGTTCTGCACATCTTATCTGTCCTACAAGAGCATTAACAACCTCTCTAAAAAATTTATATAACTCTCACACTGCAGAGGCGGAGATAGGCCTTCCTGCCTCAGCCTAGGCTAAATCTGGGGCGGAAAACTTGGAGATGGCTACTCCACCATGCTGAAGACTGTTCCAGCAGATCTAACAAAGAGGGGCATGAGCTGCAATCGATGTAGTTTATTCCCCCACCTCACATGGTCAGGTGTAGTGAGCCCCCCCTCACCACCCCCCCCCATCCCCCGGTACCCACCCCACCATGAGCATTAACAATAAAACCAAAAAACTGTTTCCACCTGGGAGATGCCAATGAGGACCTCAATACCAGTGCCTGTGATAATAAAAATCAACATTATCATGCAGTATATATGAATTGCACTGGTCTGTGAGCCGAAGCAATTTCCTACCTTGGTACCTGACTGAAGACTCCTTAACAATATGACAGGAAGTAGAGGCACTAAGATACGAATCTCAGCTGATGAAGCATGTGTCTAAACTGTGACACTGGAGTTAGCCCAAATCTCTCTTGCATTTATAAGTACAAACTAATGAGACAAAGCCTATTAGATGACACAGAGCTGCCTTGAAGACCCAGTGGCCCCGGTGTTCGGTTTATTTCATTTTATTGCCATTGCATTTGAACATTATGAACTTGTGGTTCATCAGCTGCCGTGGAGAAGCTGCAGCGGGACACAAGACAAGAGCATCATTTACAGAAAGCTTTCTCATCAGTCAGTGTTTACGTTATATAATCTTCAAGCACCCTCATTAATTTGGTTTCTTCTGTCTTTTGTTTCGTTGCTGGGAGTAAATTTGACAGGATTCCCAATTCCTTAATGGCTGCCTATTTTCGCGGAGGATAATGGAAGGTTCACAATATGTGCGAACAGATACTTGCGTTTCAGTCTGATTGACTTTGATCTTGGATTGCCAATTTTATTGCAAACCATTTAACCGAAATGCAGCTTTTTAATCCAGCCAATTATCCTGTGGATAAATACTCCCTTTCCTTTCCGCCCAGAGAGCTCAGAGAGTGGTTGAAGCGAATAGCATGGGCACATTTAAGGTTGAGAGGCGGTCGATTTGGAACTGAGATGAGGAGGAACTACTTCTCGCGAGGGTGGTGATTTTGTTGAACTCGCTGCTCCACAGTGCAGCGGACTCAGAGTTATTACATGGTTTCAAGAAGGAGATAAACATATTTCTGATTTTAAAAAGGGTTAAAGGGATCTGGGGAACATGTGGGAAAGTGGATTGGAGGCCAGGCAGAGATCAGCCATGTCCTGATTGAATGGCGGTACAGGCTCGAGGGGCTGAATTGCCAACTTCGGCAATGAGCTCTCGTGCTCTCCACATCATCTGACAACGTCTGACTCCTGCCCACGGTGGCACTTTCCACCGACTGTTCTGGGTAATACCTGCATGCGAGCTGGCCATTCAATGACATGGTCCCATTGGTTCCCTGGGTTGACGGTAGTGGGGTTGGTTAGTGGGGGGGGGGGGGGAGGCGGCGGGGGAGGGGAGATGGAGAGCCCGGCCTACCCACAACGTCCACCCATCCCCCCCCCCCCCCCCCCACACCTCTGGCCAGCCCAGACCAACCCACCCCTCACAACCGTCTGACAGAGCACATAGACGGGTTGTAACACTGGTACGGGTGTTTAATGTGAACAAATATTTACAGGCTTGTGTTCTAGCCCCTATAACTAAACTGTGCCCTGGATCCATGCCAACTTAAGTAGTGTCTTACTCTCTGGCCTTATGGGCCCTAACTCTACGTCGAGGTGGTTTCCCCGGATGGTACAGCAGGTGTGGAGACGGCCTGCTGCGATTCCTCCCCTGTGACCTGGGCCCCCGTTGGCAGGCATCTTCTGGGGCGACCAGACCTGGAAAGGTCCAACTACTGATTGTGTCCCAGGTGGTGTGGTGATGCCCTGTTCTGCCCACTACCCACCGGATGCACCAGGGGCAAGATGGGGTTAGTTCGAGGGGCTGCATTATTCCAGGACCTCCCCTGCAGGAGTCTGCAGCACAGCCACATCAATTCCTCCTCCCTCACAGTGTCCGATGGCCCCTGGATACTCCATATGATGGAGTTGCGAGCAGAGCTATCCCCTGAGGCTACCCTGCCACCTGGCACTGCCAGTCCTGGAGACCCGCTCTGGTCTCGACCAGGGTCTGCATGCTCGTGGCCGTGGAGCACAGGGAGTGAACCATCGCCGTCTGGGACTGCACCACATCACTCATTGACTGTGCAACCACCTTCTGGGTTTCTGTCACATCAGCTAGTGACTGCGCCATCTCCCCCTGGGACTGGGCTACCTCCTTCTGTGCCTGTGCCACATTGGCCAGTGCCTGGGCAATGCCACCGACATTCCCAGCCATGGCTTGCTGTGACTGGGCCACGCTGAGGAGTGCCGCTGTGATGTCCAGGTGGCTCTGGCACATGGTTGCCTGTGTGACGGACACCCTGCCCTGGGCCTCAGCCAGCGTTCACACAGAAAGCCTCAGGCTTGGACATGCTGATTCATAGCCAAAACCGTCGCCTCCAATGCCTCCACCGTGGATGCCACATTGGCCTGGGTGAGACACATTGGACGACCTCGTGCTGCTGCAGGCAGTTGGACTCCTCCAACTGCACCCGCAGGTACTGGATGCTCACCGACAACCCCTCAAGCAGTCTCTGGCTCTATGACTGCATCTCTACGATCGATGGGACTGCCCGCTCCAGAAGCCCAAAACCCATCTGGACGTCAACTGGTCTCCGGGGTCGGCCAGCCTTCCGACTGTCTGCCCCCTCGGGTGTTCCTACCTTCACTTGCTGTACCGGGTCAGCTGTGTGGTGCGCAGCAGAGAGTGTACCAGGAACCTCTTCACTAAAATACCCAACTGAGGTGAGTGTCTCTGGGATGGTGGAGGGTGTTGGAGGCAGCTGTGACATGAAGTCATTGCCATCCTCTGACTTGAGGTTTAGGGTCTTCTGGGTCTTGGGCGGAGGGCTGTCATCCGGGCTGCTCTCATTAATGCTCAGCTCACGGGAAGGGTTCTGGCTGTGGCAGTGGCTGGGGGAGGGGTGTGGTGTTCTTTGTGTTGCTTATTTCAGATGGGTGGTGGAGGGTTCCACAAAGACCACAGTATAGCTTTTACTTAAGCAAAGCTATGATTTTATTTACACGACTAAACTGGGTTTCGACACTTAGCCCTATAGAATACAGAATTAATCAATAACATCTAACTGCACTCACCGACTGCTAATCTCACTAACTGGTATCAAAAATAATCTAACCTTCTCACACTATCTGCTCTTTTCAACTTCACTAGCTGTCTCCTGCGTACACTCCATCACTAAGGTCCAGCAACACTGCTTTTTATAGTTGTATCTGCACCTCCCTCTAGTGGCTACTCTCAACGCTACATTAACCCTTGTAATGCTGATAATTATGATAATACTACACAGGGGACGCCAGATGGGCCCTCATTGCCTGGAGGTCCTGTAAGACACAAGACAAGATGCATGATTGGACAGTGGTGAGTGTGTGGGTGCAGGTGTGGCGGCGAGGATGGGAGTGGTGCAGTGTGGTGGTGGTTTTGGGGTGGTGTGGGAGTGTGGGCGGTGTGAGGGTGAGGGTAGTCTGGGATTGAGGGTTGAGGTGAGGGTGTTGTGGGAGTGATGTTGGTCGGGGTTGACAGACGCGTCACGGGGAACCGCAACTTACCGGTGTCTCATTTCCTCGCCCGCGGCCGAACTCCACCTTGCCGACGTTCCTTACCTCTGGGCCGCCGACTAGGTGCAGGGCCCTCTGCTCAACAAAGTGGGGGGGCCGCAGGTCCGGCAGTCCTCCTGTCTCCTCCAGCTCCCGGTGGTTGTGCCCGGCCTTTTCCTTGTGTGTGTGTGTGTGGGGGGGGGGGGGGGGGGGGATGTAGACACAGAGGCAACAGTATTAGACAGTTTGACAGATGCAGCCCAAGGGGTGGGTAGCTGGTGACCTCAGTGGCCAAGCACTTGGCCTTGGTGGCCGGTATGGGTGCCGGCATGTGGTGCAGGGCAATGGTTCTGCCGTAATCCGGGTGAGGGGAGGGGGGTGTTGGGTTACGGGTGTGTGGGACAAGGGTCAGTGCCAAGGGCACAGTGCTGCCTACTCACCCTGGCCGCCCTGAGGAGGCCGTGCAGTGTTTTACAGCACAGCTGGCTGGTCCGGACGACATTGCCCATGGCTGTGATGGCCTCTGCCACCTGCGCCCAGGCACGACCAACTGTGGTGGCTGGCAGCCTCTTTCCCGGGGCCGGGGTACCGGGTGGCCTGCCTCTCCTCCACGGCATCCAAGAGGGTCTTGAGCCTCCCGTCCCTGAACCTTGGGGCTGCTCTCCTTGCTGCCATCTTGTTGGCTGGGATAGTGTGTGTGGGGAGTGAAGTGTGTATATGGGGCTGTAGCCTGTCAACCTCCTGAGCGTCAATCGTGAAACCGGTGAACCCGGCATAATTTCTCATCCGATCGATTGTGTTCCATGAGGCACTGGTGGTAGCGGAACAGTAGCGGAATTGGTCCAGGAGCAGCGCCAATTTTGCTGTTGTGAAAGTCCACAAAATCTGTGCCGCTGTCAAGTTACCAACAAAGAAACAAAAGAACAAAGAAAATTACAGCACAGGAACAGGCCCTTTGGCCCTCCCAGCCTGCGCCGATCCAGATCCTTTATCTAAACCTGTCTCCTATTTTCCAAGGTCTACTTCCCTCCGTTCCCCGCCCGTTCATATATCTGTCTAGATGCATCTTAAATGATGCTATCATACCTGCCTCTACCACCTCCACTGGCAAAGCATTCCAGGCACCCACCACCCTCTGCGTAAAAAACTTCCCACGCACATCTCTCTTAAACTTTCCGCCTCACACCTTGAAATCGTGACCCCTTGTAACTGACACCCCCACTCTTTGGAAAAAGCTTGTTGCTATCCACCCAGTCCATACCTCTCATAATTTTGTAGACCTCAATCAGGTCCCCTCTCAACCTCCGTCTTTCCAAAGAAAACAATCCTAATCTACTCAACCTTTCTTCATAGCTAGCACCCTCCATACCAGGCAACATCCTGGTGAACCTCCTCTGCACCCTCTCTAAAGCATCCACATCCTTTTGGTAATGTGGCGACCAGAACTGCACGCAGTATTCCAAATGTGGCCTAACCAAAATCCTATACAACTGTAACATGACCTGCTGACTCTTATACTCAATACCCCGTCTGATGAAGGAAAGCATGCTGTATGCCTTCTTGACCACTCTATCCACCTGCGTTGCCACCTTCAGGGTACAATGGACCTGAACTCCCAGATCTCTCTGTACATCAATTTTCCCCAGGACTCTTCCATTGACCATATAGTCCGCTCTATAATCCCACCCCAGGATTTTCTGATGGTGCACTGAATGCCTCAGTGAAAGACTTTGGGGGAGAGACGGTAGCATAGCATTACTGTTACTCGACTCTTAATCCAGGGTCACAAGCTAATATTCTGGCGACAAGGGTTCAAACTCAACCACGGCAGCTGGTGGCATTCAAATTCAGTTAATAATCGGGAATTAACATGATTCTCTGGTAATGGTCTCTGTAATGGTGACCCATCCATCTGGTTCACCAATGCCCTTTAGCGAGGGAAATCTGCCGTCCTTACCTGGTCTGGCCTACATGCGACTCTCGACCTCCAGCAACGTGGTTGATTCCAAAATGTCTGCTGGCCTCGGGCGGGATTTTCCAGTCTCAACTGGGTAGGAACAGAAAGTCCCACCCACTTAGTGGAGCAGAGATACCCGATGTCCCCTGCAGGCTGACAGCCCTCTAGACATGAGCAATAGATCAGATGTAAGCCCTGCAGTCCTGTCACATCCAGTCGTGAATGGCAGTGAACAATCAAACAACTCACTGGAGGAGGAGACTCCATATCAAACGTCGAGGTTGAAGCTGTCATCTTCGGCCAGAAATGCCGAGTGGATGATTATCTCCTACTGAGGTCTTGAGCATCACTCCACACGATATTAAGAAACAGTTGAAGGCCCTAGATACTGCAGATGCTATATGCCCTGTCAATATTCCGGCAATAGGACTGAAGGCTTGTGCTACACAACTAAACACTTACTCCTAACAGTGGCAACAGTTTGTTCCATTAACCAAATACATTGTAGCAACTCACCAAGGCTCCTTTGACAGCACCTTCCGAGCCCTATGATCTCTCCTGCCTAAAACGACAAAGGCAGCAGATTCATGGGAGCACCGCCACTTTAATAATCAATAATCTTTATTAGTGTCACAAGTAGGCTGACATTAAAACTGCAGCGAAGTTACTGTGAAAATCCCCAAGTCAGCACACTCTGGCGCCTGGTCTGGTACACGGAGGGAGAATTCAGAATGTCCAATTAACCTAACACGCATGTCTTTCAGGTGTTGTGGGAGGAAACCAGAGCACCTGGAGGAAACCCACGCAGACATGGGGAGAACGTGCAGACTCCGCACAGACAGTAACCCCGGAGCCAGGATTTCCCTCTAAGCTGCACACCATCCTGATTTCCAACTATATTGATGTTCCTTCAGTGTCTCAGGGTCAGATTCCTGGAACTCCCTTCCGTTATTTCGGATAAATTCAAAGTACCCAACATAGAACAGTACAGCACAGAGCAGGCCCTTCAGCCCTCGATGTTGTGCCGAGCAATGATCGATTTGGGTTTTTTTCTACTTAAGGGGCAATTTAGCTTGGCCGATCCACCTAACCTGAAAATCTTTGGGTTGTGGGGCTGAGACCCACGCAGACACGGGGAAAACGTGCAAACTCCACACAGACAGTGACCCGGGGCCGGGATCAAAGCATTGCACCGCTGCACCCCCCCAGGAACTCCCTAACAGCACTGTGGGTGTACCTACGCCACATGGACTGCAATGGTTCAAGAATGCAGCTCACCATCATCTTCTCAAGGGCAAGTAGGGATGGGCAATACATGCTACCCCAGAACATCCTGTGAAAGGATAAATTAAAATAAAAACACATACTGAGAAAGCAATGTGAAGAAAAGCAGAGGTGGTGAATCGTAGGAGTATAGGTCGAAGAGCTTGGGTATTGTGTCAGAGCTGGTTTAGCACATGGGCTAAATAGCTGACTTGTACTGCAGAACAAGGCAGCAGCGCAAGTTCAATTCCCATACCGACCTCCCCAAACAGGCGCCGAAATATGGCGACTAGGAGATTTTCACAGTAACTTAATTGAAGCCTACTTGTGACAATAAGCAATTATTATATTATATGAGTTTCAATGATTTTGCATGAGTGGTTCGTGTTTGTGCTTCCAAATGTCATTCCTACCAGCTGCATCACTAATCTCAGCCACTGTTCAGTTCATCACAACCCCCAGCATTAACCTATCATCAATTTCCATTAATCATGACTCATATCTAACATTTATATGCTTGATATCACCCTCACACCCACATCTCACAGCTTGCACATACTGGCAGCTATTCAAGGATGACAGCCAAATCACCCAAGCGTTTTGCACAACCCTCAGTGGCACACTTCACTCTCTCTTGCAGAGGTTCCTCGGCAGATCTCTAGCGGAAAGCCCTTCTCCTCCCTCTTCTAGCAGCGTATCATGCTCTGACCTCTCCCACACATGTTCAACGTCAAGCTGAGATCCTTCTATAAGACTCGTCATTGACTTCTTAAAAAATTAATCTTACGGGATGTGGGTGTCGCTGGCCAGGCCTGCATTTATTGCCCTTCCCTAGCTGCTCTTCAGAAGGTGGTGCTGAGCTGCCTTCTTGAACCTTTGCAGTCCCTGAGGTGTAGGTACACCCACAGTGCTGTTCGGGAGGGAGTTCCAGGATTTTTCCCCAGCGACAATGAAGGAACGGTGATCTATTTCCAAGTCAGGATGGTGAGTAAGAGGGAGGGGAACCGCCCAGTGGTGGGGTCCGCAGGTACCTGCTGCTCTTGTCCTTCTAGATGGCAGCGGTCGTGTGTTTGGACGATGCTATCTTAGGGCTCACAGGGCTTCAAAATAATTAAGGAAGAGGGTGGGTTCGAATAGGCATGACTTTATGAGGCTGAAGAGAAAGGTTAAGGATGTAGAGCACATTTGTGTAACATCAAGCAGATTGGGCTCGGCAAGAGACATAGAACTGGATTTGCTCCTTTGAGGCAGGAAAGGCAAGTTGGGAGATTGGACGACATTGCCATCCCGTCTGTTGCCCGGCAGTGCCCACCCACGCTATTTTCATGGCGAGGACGCAGGGATCGGCTGGAATTGAGGCTGCTGCTTATTGAGTCAGGCCTGAGGTAGGCACAAAGATAGGTGGATGACGGGTCTTCATTCCCTGTGTCATCCGAACAGTTCTATAAATTAGTGTTGGGCACACTAGCCCTCACACCTCACCAACCTCTAATCCCATATACCTCGCTGACCCCTCAGCTCCCACCAACCCGCATGCCCCCTACCACTTACTCCCCACCCATTCCCCACCCCCTCCTCCATATCCTGCATGCCCCTTTCGATACCCAGAAAACATATGGAAACCACCATGTAAACAGTTGACGATCATATTAGGTGGGGCTGCTGGGAGATGCTGGGTTTTTCATGCAATTGAACATTTGAATGTGCATTCAATTGTAGGATATTATCGTAGAGTTTGGAGCTAAAAAATAAACTGACAAAGCTGGCAACAAATCAGCATTTTACACTGATTGGCATCATGCTTTGCCTGCTCTGCATAGTGACCGCGAATATTTACTGCTGGTTTAGCTCACCAGGCTAAATCGCTGGCTTTTAAAGCAGACCAAGCAAGCCAGCAGCACGGTTCGATTCCCGTACCAGCCTCCCCGGACAGGCGCCGGAATGTGGCGACTAGGAGCTTTTCACAGTAACTTCATTGAAGCCTACTCGTGACAATAAGCGATTTTCATTTTCAAGTACGCGTGGACGAATCTGTCTCCCGATATCATATCTCGTGAGCTTCATGTTAGAAATGTGTGCACACCATGGATGCGATTTTAAAACTATTAAGAGCCACTGAGAACTACTGAGCCCAATTTCCCTCCCTTGGCTTAGTCAGCTAAAGGCGACCAATAGTGGGGTTAAATCAGTGGGGAAGGTGCAAGAAACCAAAGGAGAACCGTGTAGTTCTCGGGTGGTGGACGAGCTAACGGCGAAGAGGAGTGGGGCCTAGAGGGACTGGAAAGGAGGGTGCTAATTTTAAAATCAAATTAAATCAAATGCTGGACTGGAAGCCAAGGATTAATGGAACTTTGTGTGAGTTAGGAGACAAGCTCCAGAGATTCAAATGGACATTGATTTATGGAAAGTAGAAGATGGCAGCTTGGGCAGGAGACATCCCTGTCCCCTTTGCAATCTCCGACAGTTCCACAACTCTCTGAGATCTCTGCACCTCCAGCCTCTTGGGCTTCTCTGATTCACCCCACCACTTGAACATTGTCTGCTGTGCCCTCAACCATCGAGGGCATTCTGGGAGTCCCTACCCAAGACTCTAAGGGCTGAAATATCTATTTTTGTAAGTAAGTGCGGTGGCGGCCAGTTCCGGTGGTGTTCTTTCTGCTGGCCGGAAAGGCGGGAACACGCGACGGATTCCACGCTTGGAAGTTCATTAAGTATGGACAGGTGAGTATTGGGCTGAATCACCTGGCGGGTTGGGACTGATTCGTCTGTCCGTTGTCAGCTGGCGGGTTCGATGGTCCCAGTGCCATGTTTAAATGCCAGTCCAACACAGTTATATCACCGTCGCCAGCCTATCTGTCTTCCAACATGTCCTCAAGCCAGAAGAAAAAGCAGCATCAAGAAGGAAACTGCACCCTGAATCAACCAGCAGGGTCTTGAGGCCTTGGTCAGAGGAGTCAGGGTGCAGAGTTATGTCCTGTACCTGAAAGAAGCCTCCAAGAAACACCCGAATGTCACATTGCCAGATTTGGAGGATGTCACCCCAAGAGGCCAGTGTGGCTGGCAACCACATTCCAAGTGCCATGCAGTGCAGGAAGTGGGTGAATGATCTGATCCACTCCATCAAGGTAAGTCCTCTCTCATCTCTCTCCATTATCAAACCCTGACCATGACATCATGTACTCAAACCGCTACTCCCTTCACAGATCTCATACATCCATCAACACTCACACTCTCCTGGACACTTGAGCATCAGCACCATGCCATCTGTAATGTTGCTCACACTCCACCCTTTGGCCCTTCTCGGGAGGGCTCACCACACACAGAGGACAAACATCATACCCAACCTCTGCTCCATCCATTCTGATCCCATGCCGTGTCTTCACCTTCATATAGACCAAAGTGGTGCACACCAAACGCAAGAGATCCCAGACCAAAGGGAGGGACAGCCAAGATCATTGTCCTCAGCGAATTTGAGGAGGCTCCAGTTGACCTTGATGGGGAAGACATGGGATCACTCAAATAGGGAAGGGGAGATTGTCTTTCCCAACAACCTCGTATGGATCACAGCTCCAACCCTAATCAAATCCTAACAATTACAGTGAGTTACATGTAGTCCGATATAGCTCATGCTCGTCAACTAAAAATCTATTCTCTATTTTTGAAGCCTGAGCAGGTCAAGGGCCTCTGCATGGCTGAGGAGGACTGCATGTCGCCGGACCACCCCGAGTACCACAAAATTCAGGAAGATCAGTCACAAAGCTCACCTGCAGCCTCCACCAGCGCAGAGGCACACATTTCGGTGAGGTTTGGCTCAAGATTAGGCTGGGGGTCCCTTTCTGGGGAACAGCTCAGAGACCCGCCCCCACAGCAGTCGGAGGCAGGGACAGCCCAGGTCTCCAGCACTCGATGGCAGTGTCAACACTCTGAGATTAGCATTCATGTGATGTTAACCTCAGTGCAGATAGTCTCTGGACACTTGTGTGTTGTCAGGGAGATGTGTTTAAATCAATATTAGAAGTGTATGATGGAACCGTTTCTAACCCTTCTTGTTCCAGGGATATGAGGTCAGCTGATCAGCAATGAAACTACATCACCTCAGTGGCAGTGCCCGAACCCAAGACATGCACTTCAGGATGAGATCATTAGGCTACCCATATTTCAGTGATGACAGTATTAGCATCATTAGGTGACAGAGAAAGTGTCAAGACTTGTCTCACATCACTATTTATCCACAGCAGACTGTAAGTTCACGGAGTGAGCACATTTGCAGAGCACTGCTGTCCAAAACAGACCACGGGCTGGATTCTCCATAACCCAATGTCAAAATTGGGATCGACGATCGGGCAGAGCTGGAATCAGGGCAGGCGGCAGTTTCATGGCGGTCCGCCATGCTCCGCCCCCTCCAAACCGGCGTCATCGCAATGCTATTGGCCTGTCATCAGTAGGCACACCCACGTGCTCCGTCCCCGATGGGCCGAGTTCCCGATGACATGGGCCACGTCTGGGCCCAGCGGTCGTGGACCCGACGTGCTGGCTGCAGACAGTGTCCAGCACTGCCACACTTGTCTGGTACCCGTGCCATTGGCTGGGGGGGGGGGCTTCTGTTAAGGCTGGGGGGGGTAGACAGGGGGTGAGCTGTGGTGTCGCAGTTGGCAAGGTAGGGTTCGAGCACGGCCACCGCCATGTTTTCGGCATGAATGGTGCAGATCGTCGGCCCTGCGCATGCGCGGTCCGTGACCCGGCAATCCTCCTGCCGTTTTTGGTTCGATCTGTGGACGTTTGATGCGGCGCTGATGCTAACCCCTAACTGGTACCAGAATCGGTGAGGGGTGTGCGCTGATTCTCCTGTCATGAACCTCCCACGGCTTCTCCATTCACACCGGCAGTAAGCCTCAGGAAGGGAGAATCCAGCCCCATGTCCTTGAGAGTCAGGATGCCAGAAGGTGCAAATTCGAATGCTGCATTTAACAAAAACAAATCACAAAGGAAACTTAAAATATCAAACTCTAATGTCAACTAAACACCTCATCAATTATATATCAATTATTTCAACCAACTCTATTTCCTAACACCTGCAGCAAATGGACTGCAGCGGTTCAAGGAGGCAACTCACCATCTTCTCAAGGGCAATTAGGGATGGGAAACAAATGCTTGGCCTCGCCAGTGATGCCCACATCCCATAAAAGAATAAAATAAACAAAATTCCAAGCCTGCCTCCTCACAGAATTGCAACGTGCTTCCCCTTTGGAAAAGATTTTTAAAATTAATTTATGGGATGTGGATGTCGGTGGCTGGACCAGCATTTGTTGCCCATCCTTAGTTTCCCTTCAGAAGGTGATGGTGAGCTCCCTTCTTGAGCCGCTGCAGTCCCTGAGGTGCCAGACTGCTGTTAGAGAGGGAATTCCGGGATTTCAACCCAGCGACAATGACAGAAAAGTGATATTCCAAGTCAGGATGTTGAGTGACTTGAAGGGAAACCTCCAAGTGGTGGTGTTCCCAGGTATCTGCTGTCTTTATCTTTCCAGATGACAGCGGTTGTGGGTTTGGAACGTGTTACCTAAGGAGCTTTGGTGACTACCTGCAGTGCATCTTGTTGATGATACACACGGCTGCCACTGTTCATCGGTGTTGGAGGGATTGAATGTTTGTGGAAGGAGGAACAATCAAGCGGACTGCTTTGCCCTGGATGGTGTTGAGCTTCTTGAGTGTTGTCACATAGATACATAGAACATAACAGTGCAGAAGGAGGCCATTCAGCCCATTGAGTCTGCACCGACCCACTTAACCCCTCACTTCCACCATATCCCCAGAACTCAATAACCCCACCTAATTTTTTTTTGGACACAAAGGGCAATTTAGCATGGCCAATCCACCTAACCTGCACGTCTTTGGACTGCGGGAGAAAACCGGAGCACCCGGAGGAAACTGGGGCACGCAGACACGGGGAGAACATGCAGACTCCGCACAGACAGTGACCCAGCGGGGAATCAAACCTGGGGCCCTGGCGCTGTGAAGCCACAGTGCTAGCCACGTGTGCTACCTTGCTGCCTGTTGGGTTGCATTCATCCAGACAAGTGGGGGATATTCCAACACAGGGCAGAACGGTAGCATTGTGGATAGCACTATTGCTTCACAGCTCCAGGGTCCCAGGTTCGATTCCCGGCTTGGGTCACTGTCTGTGCGGAGTCTGCACATTCTCCCTGTGTGTGCGTGGGCTTCCTCCGGGTGCTCCGGTTTCCTCCCACAGTCCAAAGATGTGCGGGTTAGGTGGATTGGCCATGATAAATTGCCCATAGTGTCCAAACTTGCCCTTAGCGCTGAATGGGGTCACTGGGTTATGGGGATAGGCTGGATGTGTGGACCTTGGGTAGGGTGCTCTTTCCAATAGCCGTGCAGACTCGATGGGCCGAATGGCCTCCTTCTGCACTGTAAATTCTATGACATTTGTAACTTTTGCCTTGTAAATGGTGGACAGGCTTTGGGGAGTCAGGAGGTGGGTTAATTGTACAGGATTTCTGGCCTCGACTAATTTACTCCAGTAGTGCTAAAAAGGGTGCATCACCCACTTGCATTATGCTAATATTTTTGACTTAGCGATTTGGGATGGAGTTAACGAGCACTTGACAAATAAGCCCAAACCTACCCCCAAAAAGTCCTTCCCTGGAATTACTTGCTTCAGATTTTTTATACTTTATTCGAATTAGTTCTTATTGATCCCCATTTGCAGTGAAGAAAATCTTTCCCACTTATTTAAAAAAAAAAAAATTTATTGGAGGCATTTCAAATATATACAAAAACAGAAAGACTCAAAAGCCATAACAAACAAACAACAATGTAATAAAATATTTAACACTGATTATACGTTCTCCCCCCCTTTTTATCCAGTACAACCCTTGACCCCCCCCTTAACAAAGAAAACAAAATACAGAGAAAATGAGACCGCCCCCCCTTTTCCCCCACTGACGTTTCAGTCCCGTGCAAAGAAGTTGATGAACAGCTTCCACCTCATGGAGAACCCCCCCGTTCATCCCGCGAAATGCGAACTTGTGGCAGGATTCTCTGTCAGCCGATGCCGGAATCGGGAAAGACGATTAGGCGGAGGCGGTGCGAGAGGGGGAAATCGTGGCCGGTTCTGGGTGCCCGACGGAATGCAATGCTCCGGTGCCTTGACAGTGGCATCAGTGCATTCTATTCTGCACAGACAGTGAACGCCATTGGCATATCGTTAGCTGGCCTGACCCGGTAGTCTCCGGGAATCTCGCGATGCTCGGCCTCTGCCGGACTGATTTACCGACGACAAGGTTTACTTGTGGTTTCAAAAATCGTGCAACAGGTATCATGGCTGCTGAGGGAGAGAGAGCACGTACAGACAGTGTCCAACAACACCATTGTGTGCTGACAGTTGTGCCGCTGGCCGGGGAGACTTCTGCCCGAGCCGGGGTAGTAGCGTGGGACGGCCAGGAGGTGGGCTGCAAGGTAGGGGTGGATGGGCATGGAGCACCATTGCTGCAGCCTGCAAGGCAGCCATGCAGCTGCCCATGCCAGTGACTGCCCACTGTGAACCTAGCGCCACGTGTGAAAGAGGTGTGCCCCCCCTGCCACCCCTCTGGGTGCCCTCTGGCCTCAGCCAACCCACCAACGGTATATGCGCGCTCTAGCACAACCAGTACCATCTTGTTCGCTGGGTGAGTGTGTGTGGGAAGTGGAGTGCTGATATGCGGCTGCAGCTTGTCAGCCTCTTGGGTGCCAACCCCGATATTTGTGAATTCGACACCATTTTTCATTAGAATCGCTCGTGTTCCACTTGGCACCGGTACTAGCCAATTCATGGTTGTTGAATTGCTCCGGGGCTGGGGCCAATTTTGCTGTTGTAGAAGTCCACCGAAGCTGTCCCGGCGTCAACACTTAGGGCGGGACTCTCCGTTCCCCGACGCCGATTTTGTAATCGGCGATTGGGCGGAGAATCCCTTTTGACGCCAAAATTGGGGACAGCGCCTGTTTGACGCAAGTTTTGAATGCTCTGCCCCCTTCGAAACAGCACCATCACGACGAGCACCGTTGGGATGGCCTCACCGGGTCTCCTGAAGGCCCTCCCCTGATGTTCCGCACCGGATGGGTCGTGTTCCCGACAGCGAGGTTCACTTGCGGTCTCAGCCATTCGGGAACCCGGCATGGCGGCCGGGGACTGTGTCCAGCGCCA
This sequence comes from Scyliorhinus canicula, assembly GCF_902713615.1. NCBI lineage: Eukaryota > Metazoa > Chordata > Chondrichthyes > Carcharhiniformes > Scyliorhinidae > Scyliorhinus > Scyliorhinus canicula. Next base: position 27,729,302 of record NC_052148.1, on the reverse strand, counting down.
TCACAGTCGTGTGAGAGCCATGCTGCTGGCTGGAGGGGGGGATGCTACCAAGAGGGATGGGGGGACTGGTGGGGGGTGGCCAGGGGGACACTATCTGGCAGGTCGGGTCCACGTACTGCTGGCGCCATGTTTTACGGCGCGCCTGCTGCAGGCCATCGCCGTGCGTATGCGTGGCCACTGACCCAGCCATTCTCTGGCCTCTTCTTTCGTGGAGGCTGGGCATTTTACGTGGCGTGGATTCCACGTAAAACGCCACAGATCCTCCACACAGCCTCAGAATTGGAGAATCTGGCCCTTAGTCTCTGAAACAGAGAATCCTGCCCCATTGATTTGTTAGTCTGTGTTTGAATTCAATTTCCATATTCTACAGAAAACCCCGGTTAAAAGGTTAATGCTGTTCATTTGCAGGACGATCTAATGTCTTTGCCCCATTACACGGATCCTGAAAACCTAGGAACAGTATCCACGGGGATATCACCTCCTCCCAGCATGCATATGATTACCTGATACTCAAATTGACCATTAGTCTTTGTTCAAAACCTCAGTGGTCACTCCTTTCAAATGCAACAACACTTTCTTGCTTCACAAAGAAATGTTAAAGGCTAACATTACAAACCCACAAAGAGAAATCAATAGCAATATAACACTGGCATACATCAAGCCAGTCTGATTAACCCTTTCCTTCTGGATAAGATGAATGTTATTCCCGGAGAACGATAGGCTGCTCTCCCCTTTGAGGTGGTCAGGCAACGGGCAAGTTGAGTACCGGTACAGGAATTGAACCCGTGCATTTGGTGTCGCTCTACATCGCCAACTAGCTGTCCAGCCAACTGAGTTAACCGATCTCCAATGGTGATGATAGACATGGTGTAAGGGTCCTCTCTGTTTATTCCCTTATTTCCCCTTTTATTTTTTGTCGTTACATTTTTGATTCATGGGTGATTTATGGGCATGTGTCTTTGAGGCAAGTGGCCAGTTCCTTTAATTCAAGCAGAGGATTTCAGCAGCAGGAGAGATTGCTGTGCTCGTCTGTGCTGGTTCATACTGAAGTTGTCGACTGACCGGTACCAATGGCAGAGATTGGTTGAGACTTGTTTGATGGATTTTGATGGGGACCAATTAATTGGTCCAAAAGGCTGTGCTCTGCTCGGTGTCGATTGGATCTGATCACGTTGGAATGTTTTTCAGAGGTTCAAGGGTTGACTTTGGTTTCAGTTTTGCTCCTGGAATCCGCAGGAAAGGACCTCCTATCCTCTCCTCTCCATTTTTCTTCAGAAAGAATGGAGGCGGCATTCTCCGATTGCCGACGCTGAAATTGCTTTCGGCGATCGGCCGGAGAATCCACTTTTACGTGGAATCAGTTGCGGCGCTGTTTTTCCAATTCTCCGCCCCTTCAAAAACAGCGGAATCGCGCACACTGCACGCTGTCGGAATGGCTTCAGGACATCACCTGAGGCCCTCCCCCGATGCTCCGCCTCCGATAGGCCGAGTCCCCGATAGTGTGGCACACATGTCCTCACAGCTTTCGGGGACCTCACGTGGCGACTGCGGACTGTGTCCAGTGCCACCACAATCGGGGGCGGGGGGGCGGGGGGGGGGGGGGTGGAGCCATTCCACTGGCAGGAGGGGCTCTTCGGCGGGGGCTGGGGTGACTGGTGGGGGGAGGTCCAGGGGTGGCGAGGGGGTTACAGTGGGGCAGTTTTTGGCAGACCGGATCCGCACGTGGCTGGCGCCATGCTGTATTGCATGGCCGCAGCCGTGCACGTGTGCGGCCACGGACCCAGCCATTCTGCGGCCGTATCCGCAGGTAAACCCACTGTGGGGCTGCTAGCTCCCACCGGGCGGAGGATCAGTGCGGGGGCGGTGCCAACTCTCTGGTCGTAAGACCAGACGGATCCTGCGGGCATAGCCGCAGAGTTGGAGAATCCAACCCATGTGTTTCTGAACTGGCAGAGTCTGGATGAGTCTATGTACAGGTAGTGTCCAGAACCGACCAATTCTCTCTCTGAAAGGTGGAGGCATAATCGATAAACTCTCTCTGAAGAAGGATTGAGGCCTGAATGCGAATCACGAACTGACTGCACACTTGTCCAGGGTGTCGTAACAATGGATAAGCAGACTCTGTGCACATTCTACCCATCTTAAAAGCCCTACAAAAGATTCCAAAATACTTACAGCACAGAGGCATAGAAACATTAAAAATAGATGCAGGAGGAGGCCATTCGGCCCTTTGAGCCTGCTCCACTATTCATTAAGATCGTAGCTGATCATCCAACTCAGTGACCTGTTCCACTTTCCTCCACGATCCTTTGATCCCTTTCACCCCAAGAGTTATATCTAACTGCTTCTTGAAAACATAATCGGTGGGATTCTCTGTTTCTGAGAGTGTTCACGCCAACGCAGAATCCGTGGACTTTTAGGACAGAAAAACCGGCAACACACTTGGACCGATTCTGCTACCGTTGAGGGGCTAGCATGACACATGGAACACACCCGATTCCAATGAAAAACGGTGCGGGATTCACCGGGTCCATGATCGACACTCGGAAGTCTGACAAGCTGCAGCCGCACATACACATTACACTCCCTACACACACTTATCACAGCCAAAAGGATGGCACTGGTTGTGCTGGAGATCGCCCATAGAGCTGATGGGTCGGCTGGGGCCAGAGGGCACCCAGGGGAATGCCCTCGGCGGACACCAATATGACCCGTGGCACAAGGTTCAAAGTGGGCTGTTAGCCGTGTGCGCAGCTGCATTGCTGCCTTGCCGGCTGCGGTGTACCGTGCCCATCCAATCTGACCCCACAGCCTATCCCCTGGCCACCCCCACTACTCCCTCCGGCCCTGACAGAAGCCCCCAGGCCAACAACTCAACTGTCAACAAACTATGCCGATGTTGGACACTTTCCGTACCCCCTCTCTCTCCCTCAGCAGCTGCCACTCCGGTTTCACGCCATCGGGAATTCAGCCCATCGGAGGCAGAGAATCGTGGAGGCCCCGGAGAAAACCTGGTCGGGTCCGGTAATGATATGCAAATGATGTCTACTGTACGTGCGTTCCGGAACTCATTGACGTCACTGTCGAGGTGCTGCAGCATTGCAATTTAGCGTCAAATCGGCGCCTGCCACGATTTCGGTGTCGCGACCAATTCTCCGTCCAATCGCCTTTCCCGATTTGACCGTTGGCTAACAGAGAATCCCACCCACAATGCTTTGGCCGTAACTTCTTTCTATGGTAGAGAATTCCACAGGCCTACAACTCTCTGGATGAAGAAATTTCTCTTCATCTCAGTCGACTCCGTATCCTCAGACTGTTACCACTGGTTAAGGACTCTCCTGTCATCGGGAACATTCTTCCTGCATCTACCTTGTCCAGTTCTGTTAACATTTAATAGGTTTGAATGGGATCTCCCCTCATTCTTCTGAACTACAGCAAATATAATCCTAACCGACTCAATCTATCCTCATAAATAAGTCTTGCCATCCCAGGAATCAGTCTGGTAAACCTTTGTCGTACTCCCTCCATAATAAGAACATATTTCCTCAGATAGGGAGATCAAAACTACACAGCATATTCCATGTGTGGCCTCACCAAGGCCTTGTATAATTCTAGCAAGATATTCCTGCTCCTGTACTCGAATCCTCTTGCTATGAAGGCCAATACATCATTTGTCTTCTTTACCTCCTGCTGCGCCTGCACATTTACTTCAGCGACTCATGTACGAGGACACCCAGGTCTTCTTACACATTCCCCTCTCTCAATCTGCAACCATTCAGATAACAATCTACCTTCCTGTTTTGGCTACCAAGACGGGCCATTTGGCCCAACAGATCCATGGTGGTGTTTCTGCGCCATATGACCCTCCTCCTACCCATTTCATCCAACCCTATCACCGTATCCTATTGCTTATTCCTTTGTGAGCTGGTCGAGCTTTCCTCTCAGCTATGTCCACATTATTCGTCTCAACCCACCTGGTGGTGCTAAATTCTCCATTCTGACTATCTTCTTTATAAAAAAGTTCCCCTTCAATTCCCCACTGAATTTATTCAGTGTTCTATATTCACAGTTACTAGTTCTGTCTCATCCAGAAGTGGAGACATCTTGAGATGTTTACCTTATCACTCTTTCCTCATCATGGAAACTTCCATTGGTCACCTCCTAGCCTTCCCCTTTCCAGAGGTAAGAGCCTCACTCTGTTCCACCTCAAAGCACCTCATTTACTTTAAGCAGGGGCAAACCTCCATTAAAATATTAGCAAAGGCATTTGATACTTGCGTCTTAACAGTTTACATGCCAACACTGCTCTCAGTAAAAGTGTTTCTTCTCTCTCAGCATCAATTACTTGCCTGCGGTATCTGATTTGTTCTATTCCCTATCAGATGCCAATGAATGGTACAGGTGATGGTGGTAATAAATACCAATAATCTCACCAGTCTGCTTCTTGTTGCTGCACAGGATTGTCTGCCTGCACTGATGTGGAAATGACAGAACACTGCCTTCACCTCGGTATCTGCGATGTTTATGAATTTATGATAACAAAACAGTGGCCTCAATTTCACATTCATCCCCGGCGGGTTTTGAGGTGGGGCGGGAGGGGGAGCGTGAAATTGCACGGACAGGAGTACCTCTGGGATCCCGCCCACTTCCCGCCCACCCCATTCGACATTGCGGCTGGCAGGGCCCTGGGCAGGAAGCCTGCCTTTTCTCCAATTAAGGCCCTTAACTGGCCACTTCATGGCCACTCAAGGGTCTTTTCCTGCCAGCCTCAATCTTCAGAAGAAGGGTCTCACAGACTCAAAACATTACGCTGTCTCTCTCTCTCTCTCTCTCCACAGATGCTGCCAGACCTGCTGAGTTTTTCCACCTTTGTCTGTTTTAACTTCAGGTTTCCAGCGTCCGCAGTATTTTGTTTTTAATAAAAGATCCAGCTTGGACAGTCAAAGACTTTTTCCCAGGGTCGAGGGGTCAATTACTAGGGGGCATAGGTTTAAGGTGCGAGGGGCAAGGTTTAGAGGAGATGTACGAGGCAAGTTTTTTACGCGGCGGGTAATGGGTGCCTGGAACTCGCTGCCGGAGGAGGTGGTGGAAGCAGGGATGATAGTGACATTTAAGGGGCATCCTGACAAATACATGAATAGGATGGGAATAGAGGGATACGGACCCCAGAAGTGTAGAAGATTTTAGTTTAGACGGGCAGCATGGTCGGCACGGGCTTGGAGGACCAAAGGGCCTGTTCCTGTGCTGTACTTTTCTTTGTTCTTTGCTCTTTGTTCTTTGTGCCTCTCCTATTAATCAGGTTATTCCTTTGGAGAGAGAAATACCTTCACAGCACAAATTCTACAAGAAGGCAAAGATATCATAGAGTCATACAGCACAGAAATGTCCTTCGGCCCAATGTGTCTGCGCCGGTCAAAAACAACCACCTAACTATTCTAATCCCAATTTCCAGCACCTGGCCCATAGGGTTGCATGCCCTGGTGCAAATGTACATTTAAATACACACTTGGTGCCTTGGTTCCTTGGGCTGAAGAAGCACTACTTTTTAAGAGTAAAGGAAATGTACATCATAAGTGTTGTGCTAAGCACATTGAGGTAACATGGGCTGCAACTAGATGCAGCTATAACTCAAGTAGACTCCAGACCTTGAGTTTAGTTCAACTTGAGTTATTGAACCTTTCACAGTTATCACAGTTCTATGTGAGTTCGACACTCTGCTAACCTAGCGGTGATTTCTCTATCTGGACTGAACCAGACTAGCTCTTCTCCACGTGCTGTATGCGTTACGTGATATGTCATTGGACTCATTCTGTAGATGCCCCGAGTGAAAAGAGGCGGAGTGTGAGTGCCTCGTGCCTTTTATAGTGGGAAACCACCTCCCAGGTGTTCTGCCTGCTGATTGGTTATGTCCTGTTCCGTGTGCTCATTAGCTGCCTGTCTGTATCTCATTAATTGCCTGTCAGCATATCATGACAATAAGATCATTGAAATAGAAGCACAAGGAGACTATTCAGCACATTGGATTGGATTGGATTGGATTTGTTTATTGTCACGTGTACCGAGGTACAGTGAAAAGTATTTTTCTGCAAGCAGCTCAACAGATCATTCAGTACATGGGAAGAAAAGGGAATTAAACAAAATTCAAGAAAATACAAGAAAATACATAATAGGGCAACACAAGATATCCAATGTAACTACATAAGCATTGGCATCGGATGAAGCATACAGGGTGTAGCGTTAATGAGGTCAGTCAATAAGAGGGTCATTTAGGAGTCTGGTGACAGTGGGGAAGAAGCTGTTTTTGAACCTGTTAGTGCGTGTTCTCGGACTTCTGTATCTCCTGCCCGATGGAAGAAGTTGGAAAAGTGAGTAAGCCGGGTGGGAGGGATCCTTGATTATGCTGCCCGCTTTCCCCAGGCAGCGGGAGGTGTAGATGGAGTCCATGGATGGGAGGCAGGTTTGTGTGATGGACTGGGCGGTATTCACGACTCTCTGAAGTTCCTTGCGGTCCTGGGCCGAGCAGTTGCCATACCAGGCTGTGATGCAGCCCAATAGGATGCTTTCTATAGTGCATCTGTAAAAGTTGGTAAGGGTTAATGTGGACATGCTGAATTTCCTTAGTTTCCTGAGGAAGTATAGGTGCTGTTGTGCTTTCTTGGTGATAGCGTCGATGAAATGAAATGAAAATGAAAATGAAAATGAAGATGTGAGTGGATCAGGACAGATTTTTGGTGATGTGCACCCCTAGGAATTTGAAACTGCTAACCATCTCCACCTCGGCCCCGTTGATGCTGACAGGGGTGTGTACAGTACTTTGCTTCCTGAAGTCGATGACCAGCTCTTTAGTTTTGCTGGCATTCAGGGAGATATTGTTGTCGTTACACCAATCCACTAGGTGCTCTATCTCCCTCCTGTATTCTGACTCGTCGTTATTCGAGATCCGGCCCACTATGGACGTATCATTTTCAGAGTTTCACCCAGTTTCAGAGTGGAGAGCCAAGTCCTAGGTTTTGGAGCTTTGATATGAGCTTGGCTGGGATTATGGTGTTGAAGGCGGAGCTGTAGTCAATAAATAGGAGTCTGATGTCGGAGTCCTTGTTGTTGAGATGCTCTAGGGATGAGTGTAGGGCCAGGGAAATAGCGTCTGATGTGGAGCGGTTGCAACAGTATGCAAATTGAAGTGGGTCAAGGCGTTCCGGGAGTATGGAAGTGATGCCCTTCATGATCAGCCTCTCAAAGCACTTCATTACAACTGACGTCAGGGCCACCGGGTGGTAGTCATTGAGGCACGTTGCCTGGTTCTTCTTTGGTAGCCTGCTCCATTGAGCCTGCTCCACCATTCAATATGTTCATGGCTGACCTGACTAGGACCTTAACTCCTCTAACTTGTCTACGCTCACCCTCCACCGCACTCATAACCTTTACCCCCTTGTCAATGAAAAATCTGTCTAACTCAGATATATTCAATGACCCAACCTTCATTGATCTCTGGGGACGAGAATTCCAAAAAAAACAATGACCATCTGTGTGAAGAAATTTCTCCTGATCTCAATCTCCCCGATGAACTCAATGTATTCTATGCTCGTTACGAGCAGGAAACCATCTACCGTTGTCAACTGCCCCAGCAGCCTTTGACACACCCATGCCAACCGTGAAAACTTCCGAAGTCAGATCGGCCTTTTTGAAACTGAACCCTCGGAAAGAGATGGGTCCTGAAGGGGTCCCTGGCCGTGCATTCAGATCCTGCACAGACCAACTGGCGGGTGTGCTCGCGAACACCTTCAATTTATCCCTACTCCATTCCGAGGTTCCCACCTGCTTCAAGAGGACCACGTTCATAAGGGTGCCAAAGAAGAACCAGGCAACATTCCTCAATAACCACCATCGCGTGGCCTTTATTATGAAATGCTTTGAGAGGTTGGTCATGAGACATATCAACTCCATTATCCCAGAATGCCTTGATCCATTGCAGTTCGCATACCTCCACAACCGGTCCACAGCAGATACCATCTCCCTGGCTCGAGATTCATCCCTGGAGCATCTCGACAACAAGGACTCCTATGTCAGACTCCTATTCGTTGAATACAGTTCCACCTTCAGCATCATAATCCCAGCCAAACTCACATCAAAACTCTAAAACCCAGGACTTGGTAACTGGATCGTTAACTTCTTGACCCATGGACCACAATTAGTAAGGATAAATAACACCTCCTCCACAATCGTCCTCAATACCGGGGCCCCACAAGGCTGCATACTTAGCCCCCTACAATACTCCCTATATACACATGGCTGTGTAGCAAAATTTGTCTCCAACTCCAACTACAGGTTTGCTGACGACATGACTATAGTGGGTCGGATTTCACTCAACAATGAGTCAGGGTACAAGAGAGAGAGAACCGAGTGGTGTAATAACAATAATCTCTCCCTCAATATCAGCAAAGCTAAAGAGTTGTCATTGACTTCAGGAAGCAAAGTATCGTACGCACCCCTGTCTGCATCAATGGTGCTGAGGTGGAGATGGTTGACAGCTTCAAATTCTGAGATTTGCACCTCACCAACAATCTGTCTTGGTCCACCCACGTCTACGCTAGGACCGAGAAAGCACAACAGTGCATATACTTCTTCAGGAAAGTAAGGGGATTTGGCATTTCCGCATTGACTCCTGAAAGACTCTCTTGTGGACGTATCTGATATCTACACAAATCTTATCTACTGAGTAGTCCTACAGTCCGTATGCTTCCCCATTACCTGTGTCTATGTATTTCCATTGTTTAATTTTGTATGTCCTTTGTATTTTTTTTTCCATGTATGGAATGATCTGTCTGGAGTGTACGCAGAACAATACTTTTCACTGTACCTCGGTACACGTGACAAAAAAAATCTAAATCTTAAATAAGAGACCTTGTATTTTTTAATTCAACACAAACGAGAACAATATCAATCGATGTTTCAAAATGACACTTCAGTGAGGCAGGTGTCGGTATTGAGGGATTGTGATTGTATCAAACGTATTATTTACATCAACACCAGCTTGTGAGTGAATCTGACTGATGCATCTGGTGATTTTTAACCTGCATGAGTACAAAAAGAATGTGCTTGTCGGCTGCTGATTGCCAAACGATTGAGAAAACCAACGTTGCAGGTAAAACCCCCCATGGCCCCTCACCACCTTGAGCCCTGACCTCCCCTTATCCATCACAAGCCGCAATCTTTATTAAATAAATTGGATCTATGCATTAAAAAGGAACAATTTGTCAGCTTTTGAGGAAGAGCAGGGGAACGGAACAAATTGAAAGAGGCAGCACAGGAAGGATGGACTGAATAAAAGCAGAATGTGTTGTGTTATTCACCCTGGGGTAACACGGACTGCAACACGATGCAGGTAAACTATAAAGCATTCACCAAACATAGGCGTTGGTTCAATAAGATTTATTGAACTTCTATAACAATGTGCACAGCTGGCTGTGGATTAACTGTCTACTATTCTAAGTATACTAACTCCAACTAACTAGACCAGACTAGCTCTGAGCCACGTGTAGAAGGTGCTGACTGATATGTACACCCTGACTGTCACTACAGTTGTCACCAGTGGAAAGAGGCGGAGTGCTGATGCCTCGAGTGTTTTATAGTTGGAAGGCCCCCCCTCTGGTGTTCTGTCTGGTGATTGGTTGTGTTCTGTTCTGTATATTGATTGGCTCACCTGGGTGTCTGTCACTGCCTGCTTTTACCTCATGATGTGCATGGGTGCATATTAGACAGAATGTACACTGAAAATGCAGGGAAAACCCAACAGGTCGGCAGCATCTGTGGAGAGAGAAACAGGAATAATGCTTTGTGTCCAATATGAGTCTTTTTCGGAAGGGGCGGGATAGACTTAAGGCCTCTTTACTGTGCTGCATGATTCCAACTGGTGCTGATCATTTGTCATTTACAAAGGCGCCATTTCGAACACATTCTGCATGTCCGCCTTTGGATGGCCATTTGGGCCATAGAGTTCACACACTGGTAGAGGTCAGAGGGGATGTTTGTCCCAATGATGGAGATGAGCAGATTATTGAGTTCCACAGGCATGTTGAGCCATGGAGCGGGATTTTCCGGCCTCTCAGCCGCGTATTTCAGGATGCGTTGTGTCATTCACTGGCAGCGGGATACTCTGTTCCCGCCGCTGTTCGTGTTATTTCCCATTGACGCTGCCCCACGCCACTGGGAAACCAGGGGGTGGGGGTGCACTGTTGGTGGGATCAGCAAATCCTGGCACCATCAACAGCCACGGAATTCTGACCATATTGTCTTGGGATGCAATTCTCCCACAAAATCTCGAAGTTAATTTGTGGCGGGTTTTTCAGGAGTCTGGCGAGAGCCCCCTGCCCTCCCCCGCTTTTCAATGGAGTTTCTCACCGGTTTAGCCCACGCTCAGGATACAATTCTCTGGCCTTGTTGCGCTCTCACTCAAGCGAAACGAAGCCGGTGAATAGCGGTAGAGGCAGAAGAAGAGAAACGCGGCAGGTGCCAAATTGTTTGCGATGCAAGTGGCATGCTCCCGTAAGTGAAATCGGGATCTCGCCATAGTGTGGCGAGAAACCAATTATCACAACTTAAGCCTCATTTCCACACAATTAACAGGACTGTGGCCACCTAAAATGGCCTCCTGCAAAGAATGCTGGGAAAAATTGTCAAAGTCAGGGACAGACAGGCTGCAGCTTGCAGATACACAAAAGCTGCAGCTCAGATGTTTTTAACAGCCCAGGAAAAAGACCATCTCCAGGCCATATCAGAAACAATAGAACGATCCTGTCAATCACACTTGTTTACTAGACGCAGAAGCACCTCAGCTCCTTATTTGGAAGAGCCTACCTGCCCCCAACACTTGCAGGAATGGCCACTGAGTGCTCACCCTAAAATCGATGTGGCAGCCCCTGATTGGACTTGATTGATCTGGGCGATCGAGCCCTGATCAATTGATTGACAATGACCCAGAGTCCTCCCACAAAAGGGCACGAAAATCCAAGTAGGTTAAAAAGGTGCTGCACCACCTTAGAATCTCTGTGCTGCAGCAACAAAACAACGGTGACCTTTCACCGGCCAAAGAAGAAGACCATCCATGACACCAGCAGAAGGAAGACCAGAGTCAAGGGCGAAAAAGACCAACAACCAACCGTCATGAACTACAAGACTGCAGGTCACAGATAAAGGCCATATCGGCCCGGTACTTGCCAGTCACTTGAAGTTTAGTTGAGGTCTTGTGCATACTAGCTTTGTAGTTTGATTTATGTTGTATGTGTGTGAGATTGACTAACTCGAACAATTGTGTGATAGCTAATAAATGTTAAATATTTTCATGAACCAGACTTATAGTCATTTGTCCACCCCACACGTGGTTAAGTCACACTGTGGTTTAGAAGGTACAACAGGAGCGACCCCATATCCAATGGCCTCCCGTCATTCAGCATCCTCCCCAGCAAGTGGTCGTGCTGGCACCGATTAGTACTCCTTTTAAAAAACGTGAACCTGGTGGAAAGGCTCCTGTGGGGAGCCAATGCCAACTCCTGGTTGGTGTATACCCATTCCTGGGTCAAACCATGTCCCTGCCCATCTGCCCCACCGGCCATCCATAACCCCCACCGACTGCTGAAGTCTTTGTCTGCGCAGCTGAAGGCTATCGCTAATAGGGTATTGCCAATTGTGGGTAAGTGAGCACTTCACACAACCCTAATGGATTCCCGTGGGTGGGTGGGCCATGTAGCATGTGGGAGTCATTGTCTAACACCTCAATTACACCTTGATGACTGGACACTGTGACTGAACACTGCGGGAGGCAACACCACACACGCAGCAGCCAACATCCGAACACCCAGGGGAAGGGGCACAGCTCCAGGGACATGTCCACAGCCAGAGGGTGGGTGAGTGCCACAGGGAGGGGGAGATGCCTGGAGATTAGGGCCAAGGGTTCGGAGGTCAGCCCGCATTGCAGAAAAAAGTGACAGAGGCATCAAACTTGTTGTGCCCAAAGGTATTTATTTTGCTTTACAATTGCCCACTCTCCCCATGGTGTCAGCCCCGTCCCCCACCCCCAGCTCCCTCACACCCTACCTACATCTCCCACCGCCTCCCCCAGTGCCCTCAGTGATCCTCGATGTGCTGCCCTTCTAGCTCCACCACTACGTCTAAGTGTGTCCCCAGGAGGTGGAGGTTACCAGCACCCTCCCTTTAATCCCAAGGGAAAGGATTGAACATGTATTCATGATTGGCAGAGTTGATAATTCAAGTCGAATGCCCCTGGTGGGTGTCCTCTGAGGCCGGAGGGCCCTGGCTCACTTGTTGGTGGCACTTGTACAGCCGTGCCGCCCTGTCCCGTGTGCTGACCTCGGGACACAGCCTCATCAGAGGGGTGCAAATCGGGGGAGCTGGTGGCCACTGCCGCCACTCCATGGAATGGGTCCCTTGGGACCCTAACCCTTGGGACAGTGGAGCAGCTGGTTCAAGCCTCGGCTGCCCCTACAGCATTTGGCTGCCAGCCCTGGAGGTTCCCCATGGTCCGTACCATCGTGTAGGTACCCTCAGCCATGCCCACCTGCGACTGGGACAAGCTCCGCGGCTCCTCAGCCATTTCCACCTGAGAGCGGGAAATGTCCCGCAGAACCTCATCAAGGTCAGCCTGGTACTGGGTCACATCCCCCATGGAGGCGATCATTCTTCCGAGACCCTCAGCCATGGTCGTCACTGTCTGAGATACGCCTTGGACACCTTCACTCATGGTGCCGGCGCCATGCACCTGACTCTTCATTGAGGTCGCCAACCTAGCAGTGTTGGCCTCAGTGCTTCTCATTTCTGGCCCATCTCCTGCTCCCGTAGTCTCTCAGACGCCTTCAACCGGCTATGGATCAGCTGGAATGATGCTAACATCTCCCTCTGAATGTCCTGGCCGTTCCCTATTGTCTCCATCAGCTCCAGATAACTCTGTACCACAGGCCCAGCATGAGGCTGGCACCCAGCTGGGTCCTGGGACCTCCAGCTGCTGTCTCGCCTGGGAGTTCCTGCCTCCACCTGATTTGCACAATCAGCAGTGTGGAGCCCCAGATGCCTGTCCACTATATATCCCTCTGAGGTGGGCGTATCTGCGCTGTTGGAGGGTGGGGATGACAGCTGCGCCACTGCTATAACAGTTGCATCCTCAGAGCTCTCTTCCGAGGTGTTCTCTTCTGGGTCAGTAGAGTTTGCCACCCAGGATTGGCCGGCACCTTCGGCTGGAGGACCTGCAGGAGAATGGACATGTGATCAGTGGGAAGGATGAGTCAGTCAGTAAGGCAATCACTACTTACGTTTGACATGTCCTCCGGTGGGATCGCGGTGACTTCTCACCTCTGCCAGCCTCTGCGTTGGTGGCCGCCCTGTTCTTGGCCTCACCGGTCACCTCCAGGGCTGGCTCCTTGAAGGAGGTGAGCATTCTTAACTCTGGAACCCCTCCACCAGTCTGACTCTGCCCAACAATTATGGGAGAGCCCTTCCTGAGGAGACACAGAGAGGGCATTGCATGGTTCACTGTTGTGGGGGGGGGGGGTGAATGTGAAGGGGATTGAAGGGGCAGGAGGTGGAAGATGGGCTGGGGGTCGCATGGGGAGTTGGAAAGTGGACGCCCCCTTTGGAGGGGGGAGGGTTGGTGACTACTCACTCATGCTGCCTCATTGACCTTCTTACAGCACTGGAGACCAATCCTGGTGACACCGCCCGAGCTGACTGCTGCTGCCACCTCACCCCAGGCAACACTGGCTAACCTCTGTCTGATTCTCCGGGGCCCTTGGGGAACAGGACATCCCTCCTGGCCTCCACTACATCTAGCAGCCTCCCCAGGTCAGCATCCCTGAATCTTGGGGCCAGTCTCCTGGGCGCTATTGTTACGAGCTGGCTGGGGTTGGCTGAGGAAGTGCAGCTTAAATGCTGCTCGACTTTGTTAGCGGGGGGCTGGCGAGCACAGTTCCAGCGAATCAGCTGGTGAGCCTTCATTTGCAACAAGAAGCCCATGAGGCCTCATTAAGTGGACCTATTAACGTTGAAATGCATCGCCGGCTTCGCTGGGCTGAGCGCCGGGAAGCTCGCTGCAATTCCCGCTCCCGATCACACTGAGAAACTTTTCCAGAGAATTGCGCCCAAAGTGTCATTTTGAGCGAGTTAGGCAGAGTGTTTCTCACCGGCTTTTTGGATGAGATCCACACTGTTATTCAACTACACTTAGGGCACGATCTACGGGCCACGCCCTGCCCGAACCGTGGTGCGACATGGCTGGTTGATCCTGGGAGACGGCTCTTCTGGGATTTACCTGGCTCCCTGTGCCCTGCAAGGTCTAATGGGATCTCACGAGATGCCGCAATCTGTAACTGCCCATTGTGGACAGGATCAGTATTTGCATAACAGCTCGTTTCACTCTAATATGCAGCTCGCCTGACCTACCCGATGTTTTGGGATCTAACCCCTTCTCCTCGGAGACCCTAGATGACTGCCTTTCAGTACTGATTCCCACAAGTGGGGACTGAGCGCGACTGCACTTGGAGGAGGTGAATCTCCACGGGGATCGGAGGCCCCCGAGTGGTTGGCCTCTGGGCAGGGCAGCAACCTGGCACTGCTGGTTTCACCCAGGCATCTTGGCACTGCCAGCCTGGTGCCTTGGCAGTGACACCTGGGCGCCATGGCAATGCCACCAGGTGACAGCCTGTTACTGCCAGGGTGCCCACTGGGCCACCAAAAAAAACCTGAGTGTCGTTAGATAACGGGGTCTTTCCCACCGCTTGTAGCGCCGGGAACGACCCCTCGATTCCCAACTGGAATGCACTCCTTTTTTTGTTAGATCGCGCCTTCAGCCATTTTTTTGGGCCTTGGGGAGTTTCTCCCTGGTCCAGCCCACACTTGGAAATGTTTCAATAGTTGGGGAGCTGAACTCGCCAACGGGAGCGGCTCGGCAGAGGTTGGGGCGTCATTTTGAAAGGGTTGCCCGCTCTCTGAGTGAGCTTTCAATGTGAGGACACCCCGCTATGGGATAGCTGAGGTGTCCTCCACCCCCCCGCCCCAGTTTGCTCCCCACTTCTCAGGGCCCCCTTCACCCCCTCAACCTTAATGAGGCCTCTTCAAAGACCCCGGTTCCTCCCCACCCTTCATACCCATCTCATCCCCCCTTTCATGGGCATGGTCCCCCTCAGACCCTGACCCTTGGCAGTGCCAACCTGGCAAATTGGCATCCTGGCACTAACAGCTTGGCACCTGGAAAGTTCCCCAGGCACCCTGGAGGTGCCAACTGGGTACCATGGCACTGCCAGGTTGGCACTGCCAGGATGCCTAATTGGCAGGGTGCCTGTGGAGTGCCAGGTACTGCCTGACCCTGTACCCAACCACCCAGGGGGGTCCAAAGGCCTCCAAGATCCTTGAGTTGCTATCACGACTGGCCCCTACTTGCCCGGTCGAGGCCTTGCCAATGCGGCCGGTCACTACCGGGTGTGGCATCGGCATATTGAACTGAGCCATTCAATATATGGATCTCGGCCCAGCAAGAGTATGATCCAGGTAGCGGTGGGCGCTGTGAGCCGAGTGACTCACGCAAGATTTTGTGACCGGCTCTGTGCCGGGCACAATACAGTGGCTGAACCATGGCCATTATCTGTATTCCTCCATGGTTTATGTACATTGGCTGCGATTTTTAACGGGACAGAAACAGCGTCCTCTTTTGGGCGCTGAATGCGGGGATTTCTCGCCGATCGCTGTTTAATGGCACTTTGCACTATTTTAGCCTCGTAAGAAGTCTTACAACACCAGGTTAAAGTCCAACAGGTTTGTTTCAAACACGAGCTTTCGGAGCACGGCTCCTTCTTCATCCCACCTGAAGAAGGAGCCGTGCTCCGAAAGCTCGTGTTTGAAACAAACCTGTTGGACTTTAACCTGGTGTTGTAAGGCTTCTTACTGTGCTCACCCCAGTCCAACGCCGGCATCTCCACATCATATTTTAGCCTCAGCAAGGAAGTCCCCGTCGAGGCCACACTTACATAATTTCCTGCACTGACAAACTCAACTCACCAGGGCAGGAAGAGCATTCGTGGATCAGGGCGCCATTTGCAAATGTCGCCCCGATCGTTTGACCCCTCCGGACCCCCCCTCCCACTGCACCCAACCTACCGCCTACGGGGTTCTTGAGCCCAACCCTCCCCCGCCCCTCCTTCACCCCACCTCTCAAGAGGAAGGCATCCCCGGGCCCGATCCCTGATAGGGGCAACCTGACACCTGGGCACCTTGGCACTGCCAGCCTGGAACACTGGCAGTGGCTGCGACGAGGTTACTAAATGGTGTCCTACATCTTCAGTCCTTCCCCCTCTTCTCCACATTCCCAGATGTCATTCTGCTCTGTTCGGAACCGCTCTGCTATGCAGGATGGGAAAATGACACTCTGGAGAAAATCTCACCTATTTTACAAGGGAGCAGGTGGAAACAAGTGGGTGCAGTTTGCGACAGTGCCTAGTTCGAGAGGGATATGGGCGCATGCACTTATCGCGGTCCTCCATCCGTGGAGAAGGCATCAATTCCTGTAAAAATACATCACTCCAAGCTTGTAGTGGGCTAATTGCATCAGAAAGTGGTTGGGGCTGTACATGGAGCAGAATTTCAAAATCCTCCTTCAGTCATAGCCAGATGATTATCTGAAAGATGATTCACTAAAAGGTATTTCACTGATAATAGTTGAGTGTGGGAGGTAACACCTACTGTGACATTCATTTGGTGCCAAAACCAATTTTCAGTGCTGTTCGCATCATTTTTTAAGTTATTAAACTGGAATGCTGTCCAGTGACGGATAACTGGGTTGTGGGGAAAGATTGCAGGGAACCAGATCTAATAATAAGCAACAATATGTCTTTGTTCATTGTGCAATGTCCCACCTCATCCTCCTCAACTTCTCAGCTGAGCTGCTTTGCCGTCAATCACCACATTTCTCCTTTTGCTCTCCAGCTCTATGGGATTATGCTTGATCGGTTAAGCATTGTAGTCAGACTTTTGTCTGCATGATTCGTCCAACGATGCACCTTTGGGGGCCCCTGTTCCTCCTCATCCACATTCAGCCCTTTGGCAATCTGGCCAGTGGGTGTGGAACCAGATTCCACCGGTGACTCTCGTGTCCAACCTTTAATGGCCAAGGTTGCCGGCTGTAGGAATGATAAAGATTTTTTAAAATTAACGTGAAGCCTGCCCACAGCACTAACTAGATACAGATCACAGTCCCCGTTGGGGCAGCCAACATGCCAGTCCCTGCTCAGGCCGGCTTTTCGGCTCAGTTTTATGAGTCCCGGCTGAGTGGGACTCCGCCCACTACCAAGGAAGCCCGTACTCCATGAGCCCCACAGGGATATCAATCATGGTTTCCCTCGTGGGCCTCGTGGGGGTTATGACACTACCAAATGCTCCTCCAGCACCTCAGTGCTTTCAGGCTATGAGTCCAACATCCAACCTTGTGTGTGTTATTGAATTTCCTCCAGTTAAATATTGGCAAGGCCGTGGCAGCACGTGGCGCAGTGGTTAGCATTTCTGCCTCATGGCGCCAAGGTCCCAGGTCCGATCCCAGCTCTGGGTCACTGTCCGGGTGGAGTTTGCACAATCTCCCCATCTTTGCGTGGGTTTTGCCCCCGCAACCCAAAGATGTGCAGGGTAGGTAGATTGGCCACACTAAATTGCCCCTTAATTGGAAAAATGAATTGGGTACACTAAATTTATATTTTAAAAAAGCATTGGAAAGGCAAAGCCAATTGAGACATGTTTTCAACTCACCAGCCAGGCATGAAACTAATATAAATAATTTTGGCCATCTGTCATAGAAACCACCTCCCTCTACTTTCAGCTAGAACTTCCCTTCCATAATTAGGCTGCCTTGACAGAGCAGAGCTTTCTCCTTCATACTGATACTTTTATTTCTTAGTCACAAGTTCGAAATACTTCATAAATATTGAACTTATCTAAGATTGGGGCCATACTTTTGGAGCACTTGACTGAATTGTCTATCCTCGCCTTTGAAACCATTCTGAAACATTTGACACAATCTAACACTAAATATTGATGGTCAGGGATGTACTTCTGAGGCTGTAGAAGGCTCTGGCCAGACCCCATTTGGAGTATTGTGAGAAGTTTTGGGCCCCGTATATAAGGAAGGATGTGCTGGCCTTGGAAAGGGTCCAGAGCAGGTTCACAAGAATGATCCCTGGAATGAAGAACTTGTTGTGTGAAGAACGGTTGAGGACTCAGGGTCTGTACTCGTTGGAGTTTAGAAAAATGAGGGGGGCGCTTGTTGAAACTTACAGCATACTGCGAGGCATGGATCGAATGGACGTGAAGAGGATGTTTCCACTTGTAGGAAAAACTAGAAGCAGAGGACACCATTTCAGACTAAAGGGACGATCCTTTAAAACAGAGATGAGGAGGAATTTCTTCAGCCAGAGCGTGGTGAATCTGTGGAACGCTTTGCTGCAAAAGGCTGTAGAGACCAAATTACTGAGTGTCTTTAAGACAGGGATAGATAGGTTCTTGATGAATAAAGGGATCAGGGGTTATGGGGAGAAGGCAGGAGAATGGGGATGAGAAAATATCAGCCCAATATCAGATTGGGAACCTGAATTGTAGCTCCAGTATACAGGAGGTTGAGAGTAGTGAGGTCATGAGTAAGGTTTCAAAGTTGCAGGAGTGTACCGGCAGGCAGGAAGGTGGTTTAAAGTATGTCTACTTCAATGCCAGGAGCATCCGGAATAAGGTGGGTGAACTTGCGGCATGGGTTGGTACCTGGGACTTAGATATTGTGGCCATTTCGGAGGCATGGATAGAGCAGGGACAGGAATGGTTGTTGCAGGTGCCGGGGTTTAGATATTTCACTAAGCTCAGGGAAGGTGGTAAAAGAGAGGGAGGGGTGGCATTGTTAGTCAAGGACAGCATTACGGTGGTAGAAAGGACGTTTGATGAGGACTCTTCTACTGAGGTAGTATGGGCTGAGGTTAGAAACAGGAAAGGAGAGGTCACCCTGTTAGGGATTTTCTCTAGGCCTCCGAAAAGTTCCAGAGATGTAGAGGAAAGGATTGCAAAGATGATTCTGGATAGGAGCGAAAGTAACAGGGTAGTTGTTATGGGGGACTTTAACTTTCCAAATATTGACTGGAAATGCTATAGTTCGAGTACTTTAGATGAGTCTGTTTTTGACCAATGTGTGCAGGAGGGTTTCCTGATGCAGTATGTAGATAGGCCAACGAGAGGCGAGGCCATATTGGATTTGGTACTGGGTAATGAACCAGGACAGGAGTTAGATTTGAACGTAGGTGAGCACTTTGGTGATAGTGACCACAATTCGATTACGTTTACTTTAGTGATGGAAAGGGATAGGTATATACCGTTATATCTGGGGGAAAGGCAATTGTGATGCGATGAGGCAAGACTTAGAATGCATAGGATGGGGATGGAAATTGCAGGGGATGGGCACAATGGAAATGTGGAGCTTGTTCAAGGAACAGCTACTGCGTGTCCTTGATAAGTATGTACCTGTCAGGCAGAGAGGAAGTGGTCGAGCGAGGGAACCGTGGTTTACTAAAGTAGTTGAAACACTTGTCAAGAGGATGAAGGAGGCTTATGTAAAGATGAGACGTGAAGGTTCAGTTAGGGCATACTAGAGTTACAAGTTAGCTAGGAAGGACCTAAAGAGACAGCTAAGAAAGCCAGGAGGGGACATGAGAAGTCTTTGGCAGGTAGGATCAAGTATAACCCTAAAGCTTTCTATAGATATGTCAGGAATAAAAGAATGACTAGGGTAAGGCCTCACGGTAGCATGGTGGTTAGCATCAATGCTTCACAGCTCCAGGGTCCCAGGTTCGATTCCCGGCTGGGTCACTGTCTGTGTGGAGTCTGCACGTCCTCCCCGTGTGTGCGTGGGTTTCCTCCGGGTGCTCCGGTTTCCTCCCACAGTCCAAAGATGTGCGGGTTAGGTGGCTTGGCCATGCTAAATTGCCCGTAGTGTAAGGTTAATGGGGGGGATGGTTGGGTTACGGGTATACGGGTTACGTGGGTTTAAGTAGGGTGATCATTGCTCGGCACAACATCGAGGGCCGAAGGGCCTGTTCTGTGCTGTACTGTTCTATATCTAAGAGTAGGGCCAGCCAAGGACAGTAGTGAGAAGTTGTGCGTGGAGTCCGAGGAGATAGGAGAGGTGCTAAATGAATATTTTTCATCGGTATTCACACAGGAAAAAGACAATGTTGTCGAGGAGAATACTGTGATACAGGCTACTAGACTAGAAGGGCTTGAGGTACATAATGAGGAGGTGTTAGCAATTCTGGAAAGTGTGAAAATAGATAAGTCCCCTGGGCCAGATGGGATTTATCCTAGGATTCTCTGGGAAGCTAGGGAGGAGATTGCTGAGCATTTGGTTTTGATCTTTAAGTCATCTTTGTCTACAGGAATAGTGCCAGAAGACTGGAGAATAGCAAATGTTGTCCCGTTGTTCAAGAAGGGGAGTAGAGACAACCCCGGTAACTATAGACCAGTGAGCCTTACGTCTGTTGTGGGCAAAGTCTTGGAAAGGTTTATAAGAGATAGGATGTATAATCATCTGGAAAGGAATAATTTGATTAGAGATATGGTTTTAAGTCAACATGGTTTTGTGAAGGGTAGGTTGTGTCTCACAAACCTTATTGAGTTATTTGAGAAGATGACCAAACAGGTGGATGAGGGTAAAGCAGTTGATGTGGTGTATATGGATTTCAGTAAAGCATTTGATAAGGTTCCCCACGGTGGGCTATTGCAGAAAATACAGAGGATTGGGATTCAGGGTGATTTTAGTTTGGATCAGAAATTGGCTAGCTGGAAGAAGACAAAGGGTGGTGGTTGATGGGAAATGTTCAGACTGGAGTCCAGTTACTAGTGGTGTACAACAAGGATCTGTTTTGGGGCCGTTGCTGTTTGTCATTTTTATAAATGACCTGGAGGAGGGCGTAGAAGAATGGGTGAGTAAATTTGCAGATGACACTAAAGTCGGTGGAGTTGTGGACAGTGCGGAAGGATGTTACAAGTTACAGAGGGACATAGATAAGCTGCAGAGCTGGGCTGAGAGGTGGCAAATGGAGCTTAATGCAGAAAAGTGTGAGGTGATTCATTTTGGAAGGAATAACAGGAAGACAGAGTACTGGGCTAATGGTAAGATTCTTGGTAGTGTGGATGAGCAGAGAGATCTTGGTGTTCATGTACATAGGTCCCTGAAAGTTGCCACCCAGGTTGAGAAGGTTGTTAAGAAGGCGTACGGTGTGTTAGCTTTTATTGGTAGACTGATTGAGTTTCGGAGCCATGAGGTCATGTGGCAGCTGTACAAAACTCTGGTGCGGCCTCATTTGGAGTATTGCGTGTAATTCTGGTCGCCGCATTATAGGAAGGATGTGGAAGCATTGGAAAAGGTGCAGAGGAGATTTACCAGAATGTTGTCTGGTATGGAGGGAAGATCTTATGACAGAAGGCTGAGGGACTTGAGGCTGTTTTCGTTAGAGAGAAGAAGGATAAGAGATTACTTAATTGAGGCATACAAGATGATCAGAGGATTAGTTTGGGTGGACAGTGAGAGCCTTTTTCCTCGGATGGTGATGTCCAGCACGAGGGGACATAGCTTTAAATTGAGGGGAGATAGATATAGGACAGATGTCAGAGGTAGGTTCTTTCCTCAGAGTGTAGTAAGGGCGTGGAATGCCCTTAGTGCAACAGTAGTGGACTCGCCAACACTAAGGGCATTCAAATGGTCATTGACTAGACATATGGATGATAAGGGTATAGTGTAGATGGGCTTTAGAGTGGTTTCACAGGTCGTTGCAACATTGAGGGCCGAAGGGCCTGTACTGCGCTGTAATGTTCTATGTTCTATATTCTATGATTGAGTGGCGGAGCAGACTTGATGGGCCGAGTGGCCTAATTCTGCTCCTATGTCTCATGATCTTATGGCTTCTCCTGAAACTATGTTGAAAGTTATTGTCCTTGCAAATTGGTCTATTTGATTATTTATTTTTGATCCCGTCCCTCTGCTGCATCTCCAGTCTCCAATTCTATTGCACTGGTCTCCCCTCTTATATCACTGAGCGACAGGGTTGTCGGTAAGCGTTCAGATGTTTGCAGAGGGGTCTGAGTGAATTCCAAGCAGAAGGGTCCCAGGTCAGCATCAGAAACGCCGAGAGAAAAATATACATATTTTTTCATTGCAATTCAGACCCAATGTGAAGGGTTCTAGTCCAAGTCTGCTACAAGCCCACCTTATTAACTTGATGGGAAGCTGGGCAGCACAGTGACGCAGTGGTCGGCACTGCTGCCTAGGGCACTGAAGACCCTGGTTCGATCATGGCCCCGGGTCACTGTCCTTGTGGAGTTTGCACATTCTCCCCGTGTCTTTTTAAAAATAAATTTAGAGTACCCAATTCATTTTTTCCAATTAAGGGGCAATTTAGCGTGGCCAATCCACCTACCCTGCACATCTTTGGCTGGTGGGGGCAAAATCCATGCAAACATGGGGCGAAATTCTCCGACCCCCAGCAGGGTCGGAGAATCACCTGGGGCCGCCGAAAATCCCGCCCCCGCCATGGCAGAGATTCTCCGCCACCCGGGAAGTGGCGGCGGTGGGAATCATGCCCCTCCGATCGGCGAGGCCCCTGCGGCGATTCTCCGGCCCGCGATGGGCCGAAGTCCCGTCGCTGGGAGGCCTCTCCCACCGCCGAGGTTAGAACCACCTCTGGTGGCGGCGGGATCGGCGACGCGACCGGGCCCCCGGGGTCCGGGGCGATCGGACCCCGGGGGGTGCCCCCACAGTGGCCAGGCCCGCGATCGGGGCTCCCCGATCAGGGAACGAGCCAGTGCCCTGGGGGCACTCTTTCTCCTCCGCCGCTGCCACGGCCTCCGCCATGGCGGAAGCAGAAGAGAAACCCACATCGCGCATGCACCGGTGGTGACATCACCGCCGGCGCATGCGCGAACCGGCGAAAGCCTTTCGGCCAGCCCCGCTGCCGTGCGCCAGTTTTTGCGCCAGTCAGCGTGGTGCCAACCGCTCCGGCGCGTGGCTAGCCCCCAAAGGTGCGGAGCATACCGCACCTTTGGGGAGGCCCGACCCCAGAGTGGTTTGCGCCACTCCCCTACGCCAGGATCCCCCGTCCCGCCGGGTAGGGGAGAATCCCGCCCCTGAGGAGAATGGAAGAATGTGCAAAGTCCACACGGGCAGTGACCCAGAGACAGGATCGAACCTGAGACCTCAGCACCGCGAGGCAGCAGTGACTCTCCTTGTGTAGCGTGGATTTCACCCCCAGATTGGCCCTTAATTGGAAAAAAAAATAATTGGGTACTCTAAATTTATAAAAAATAAAATTAAAATTTGATGAGCGCCTTGAATCACTTAACCCCTTGTACCCACCGTGAACTTCCTCCATCGTGATCTTGAAAGTGACGTGGGTCTGAATTGCAACACAAGCACACTGATAACCCTGGGGCCAGAAGGTCAGTTGGCGTTAGGGGGCCATCTTCGCCGCAGGCAGTAGCCCTGAGTAGCTGGAGAAATGCCTTGAATGATGAAGCCTTTGTTTCTGACAGAGATCAGCAGACCTTTCAGGATGCTGAGCTGCAGTGAACAAAATCAAATAATAGTTCATTCCAACAACTGTGAGTGCGACAATGAATCATGGCAACTGTAGCATAGAAAATTATGGAAAGGAATTTGTTCAACCAGTCGACAACAAAACACATTTATTTTGTTTGTATCATGTAAACTATTGGCAAAAGATTGCTTTTCTAAATCAGGCATACAGTGTACATCAGGTTTATAGATTTTTATTTCTTTCTCTGGAACTGTAAGTGCATGGCCAAGCTGAAACAATTCATCTGATCCCACATTGGCAGAGTGACACGGTAAACATGGTTAGAGCATGAAGCAGATGTAAAGTTGGCTCATTCAGGTTCTGGATCTTATTATTGAAGGATCACTGAAATGAGAAGAGTGCCGAAACAGAATATGTGCCAGTGGTGAGCAAGAGATGAAAAACTGAGGAATATTTTTGTGTGCCACAGCAAAGCCCAGGGTCATAAGGCTGATTGAACTAGAAATACGGGGTAAAGTTTTCCGATATGTTTTGAGGATGTCAGTCTCTGAGGATGTCTAGATTTTGAGCCTCTCCGAAAAAGAATTCAGGGGCCATACTTTATCTGGTCACTGTGGTGGGGCAGGGACTTATCGAGCTGGCAAAGCTGGCTCTGCAGAGATCGGTGCGCCCTTTGAAAACGGCGACCCGATCAGCACAGAAAGAACCCCCTCCCCGAACCACAGCCACTCACCATGGACATAGGGGGCCCCGCCACATGCATCGGGGGCTTCCCCCCTCCAACAAACATAATGGAAAGCTCACCCCCAATGGGGAACCCCAGGGGGTCCACCCCATCTGGCACTGCCCCATGGCACAGGTTGGCACATCCAGGCTGGCACACCCAGTTAGGCATTGCCAACCTGGCAGTGAAAACCTTTGATATTGGACAGTGCCAGGGGGCAGTGCCAGGGGGCAATGCCAGGGGGCAGTGCCAGGGGGAAGTGCCAGGGGGCAGTGTCAGGGGGCAGTGCCAGGGGACAGTGCCAGGGGGTAGTGCCAGGGGGCAGTGCCAGGGCACCGGTCTGGACAGGTCCCTCTCCCCCCTCAAGGGCTGTACTTGCATTTGTGCCCCAGCGGGATCCCCTTGACTGATTCCTGTTTTTCCAAACATGTCACGTTGATGATGTTTGACTATTCAGTGAGGGGGCGGGGACCATGAGGGGCAGCAAGATAGCACACTGGTTAGCACTGCTGCCTCACAGTGCCAAGATCCCAGGTTCAATTCCAGCCTCGGGTGACTGTCTGTGTGGAGTCTGCACGTTCTCCCCGTGTCTGCGTGGGTTTCCTCCGGGCGCTCCGGTTTCCTCCCACAGTCCAAAGACGTGCAGGTTAGGTGGATTGACCATGCTAAATTGCACTTTAGTGTCCAAAAGGTTAGGTGGGGTTACTGGGATATGGTGGGGGCCTGGCCCTAGGTTGGAGCGAGCTTGGTAATGAGATTACAATGTGTGCAAATGCGTGGGCATGAACCTTGTAATGTCACCAATGAGGGCTGTGGAAAATCGAGAAATAAGGGGTTGGATTCTCAGAGCCGCCTCACGAAATCGCGTTCGGCGCGGTGGGGGAGAATGGTTGTCGACCCGGAAAACGGGACCGGCGCCGGTCCCATGATTCTCCGGTCCCTGGAGAATCACTTGGGAGTCCCTCGTGCGCGAACTACGCGGTGTGGTTAGGGGGCCATTGACAGAGGCCCCCCGACCCCCGCAATTCTCTGCGTAAAACTGGCCGAGATCCCGACGGCGTTGTTCTAACCACCTATCGACCGTCGGGTGGCGGCTGCAGACTCAGTCCCTGTCTGGGGGGTGGGGGAATCGATCACCGGGTGGGGGCCTCTTGGATGGCCAGGGGAGCAATCAGGCGTCACGGACCCGCGGACGCGCGGGATCTCGGGGGGGCCTACATTTTTGATGCCGCTCCGAGGTCAGAGTCCGCCATGTCCCACAGGGCAGCCGCTGCAGGCCGCCACCATGCGGGGTCCCATGTCCGCAGCCAGAGCTGCGAGGAGCACTCCGGGGCCCTGCTAGCCCCCTGCAGGTAAGAGAATCGCTCAGGTCTTTCTCAAGGAAAGTCCAGAGTGAAACACCAGCATTTTTACGCTGGCTTTGGGACCGCCCCCCCCCCCCCCCCACTCCCCCTCCCCCCCATTATTGGAGAATCCAGCCCAACATCTCGCTGGCAAGAATCCCGTTCCCCGATTCTTGCAAGATTTTGCACCTATGTTGCCATTCTCGCTGATGACAGACAAGTGGGCAAAATCTCCCCACAAAGTGGAGCAGCTCT
The DNA here is from genome assembly GCF_902713615.1 of Scyliorhinus canicula. NCBI lineage: Eukaryota > Metazoa > Chordata > Chondrichthyes > Carcharhiniformes > Scyliorhinidae > Scyliorhinus > Scyliorhinus canicula. The sequence continues at coordinate 27,703,371 of NC_052148.1, read as the reverse complement.
AATAATGAACCTGATTGAACCCAAGATGATCTCTGTGGTAGCTGATGCAGGTAGCAATATGACAGTGATTGAAAGCAGGAATGAAATCCAATCTCAGTCTTGTGCCGTCTTCTGGACACTGACTGTGGACAGTGTTTTTAAAATTCTTTCAAAGGATGTAGTTATCGCAGGCTCGGCCAACATGTTTTACCCATACCTACTTTCCCTTAAAGTGGTGGTGCGCCATATTATTGGACTGCTGAAGTCATGTGGTGCAGGTACAACCACAGTGCTGTTAGGAAGGGAGTTCCAGGATTTTGACCCAGTGACAGTGAAGTAATGGCAATATATTTCCAAATCAAGGTGGCGAATGACTTGGATGGGAACTTCCAGGTGGTGGGGTTCCCAGATATATGCTGGCCTTGCCCTTTTAGATGGTAGTGGTCATGGGTTTGGAAGGCGCTGTCTAAGGAACCTTGTTGAGTTACTGTAGTGCATCTTGTAAATGGTACACATGGCTGTCACTGTGCGTCAGTGGTGGAGGGAGTGAATGTTTGTGGAAGCTTCACTGGATGGTGTCAAGATTCTTGAGTGTTGTTGGAGCTGCACTCATCCAGGCAAATGGAGAGTTTCCCATTACACTCCTGGCTTGTGCCTTGTAGATGGTAAAGAGGCTTTAGGATGTCAGGAGTTGAATTACTCCCCTCAGAATTCCACTCTGACCTTCTCTTATAGCCACAGTATTTAAGGGTGCAATTCATCGGACTTGATTTAAAGACTGCTGAAAGGGGCGTTGAGCAGGGTATATCTCAGCTCGCCAGTGCAGAAAGTCTACTCGTAGATTGGGGCATCATTTTTAATGGCAGTCCCAATCTTTCGACCCCTCTGGTGCCCCCACCGCGGCCTCAGATTCCCCCCACTTCACCCAATTTACCATTTCCGGGATCCGCGAGCAGCCCTCACCCCACCTCTTATGGGCAAGACCCCTTCAATCCAGACCCCTGGCACAGGCAACCAGGCAACCAGGCATTCAGGCATTCCATTGAAGCTCGCAAGACATTTCGAGTGTCACGAATTTCCCGAGAGGCCTCTCTCGCGAGATTCAATGGCCTCGCCCCAACACCAAATCGGGTTGGCGAGGCACTGAATCGCACCCCATATGTCTGGCCCAGTTCAGTTTCCGGTTAATGGTAACTCCCCCCCAGAATGTTGATAGTAGGGGATTCAGTGATGGTCATGCTATTGAATGTCAAGAGGAAATGGTTAGATTCTCCCTGGTTGGAGATGGTCATTGTCTGGCACCTATGTGGTGCAAATGTTAATTTACTTGCTACTTATCAACCCAAGACTGAATGTTGTCCAGGTCTTAATATATGGACATCGACTGCTACAGTATCTGAGGAGTTGTGTATGGTACTGAACATACTGCATTAAGGGGAAGTTAGTGGTGTAGTGGTATTGTCATTGAGCTTGGAGTCCAGAGTCCCTGGTTATGTTCTGAGTACCTGTGTTTGAATCCCATAATGGTCCTGTTTGAATTACCATGAATCCATCATTGATTGCCATAAATAACAGTTCACTAATGTTCTTGAGGGAAGAGAATCTGCTGTCCCACCACGTCTGGCCTACATGTGACACCAGATCCACAGCAATGTGGTTGACTCTTAAATACCCTCTTAGGTGGCATCGCAAGTCTCTCAGTTGAAACAATTGAGTGGGGGGTAAAAACTTGGCAGATGGGATATAATGTAGGAAAATGTGAAGTTAAGCTCTTTGGCAGGAAGAATTAGGGAGCTGAATATTATTTAACTGGAGAAAGACTGCAGAAAACTGCAGCACACACGGATGTCGGGGTCCTCGTGCATAAATCCCAAAAAGCTAGCATGCAATTTCAGCAGGCAATTTGGAAAGTAAATGGAATGTAGGCCTTTATTTCACACGGAATAGACTGTAAAAATAGGGAAGTCCTGCTTGAACTATACAAGACACTCGTGAGACCACATCTGGAATACTGTAAACAGTTTTGATTCCCTTATCTAAGGAAAGATATAAGCCGGGATTCTCCGACCCCCCGCCGGGTCGGTGAATCCCCAGGGGGAGGCCCGAATCCCGCTCCGCCACCACGCCGCTCCGACACCGGCTGCCGAATTCTCAGCCGTCGTTTTTCGGGTGGTGACGGGATTCCCGCCACGCCGGTTGGGGGCTGTTGACTGCGGCCGCCCCGGCGATTCTCCGGGCCCCGATGGGCCGAGTGGCCATCCATTTTTGCCCAGTCCCGCCGGAGTGAATTACTCACCTCACGCGTGGAGGGACCTGGTAGGTGAGTCAGCGGGGGCCGGGAGGGAATCCGACCCCGAGGAGGACCCCCACAGTGGCCTGAGCCGTGATCGGGGCCTACCAATTTGCGGGTGGGCTTGTTCCGTGGGGGGCCTTCTTTCCACCGCGCCGGGCTCCTGTAGGGCTCCGCCATATTGCCCAGTGGCCGGTGCAGAGAAGAGAACCCCCGCGCATGCGCGGAAATATGCCCACCGGTCCGTGCATGCGCGAGATCATGCCAGCCATTCCGCGCATCCGCGAACTCGCGCCGGCCCTTTGGCGCCGGCTGGACCCCTCCGGCGTTCACCTAGTCCCCTAGAAAGGTGAGAATTCCTCACCTTGGGGTGTCGTTGACGCCGAAGTCGTTGGTGCCGGTTTTCCTGCTGGTGTGGAGACATAACCCCATTTTTAGAGAATCCCGCCGATCCTGGTTGGAGGCTGCACAGAGAAGGTTTACCAGGTTGCTCCTGGGTATGGAAAGATTTTCTTGTGAGGAGAGGTTGAGTGAAGAATGAGAGACAACATTATTGAGACATATCTGTTTCTCAGGGGACTTGACAGGAAAAATGCTATGGTAGAGTCTGGGACCAGAGGGCATAACCTCCACATCAACATCCAGGAGGTTGCCATTGATCAGAAACTGGTTGGACATATTAATACTGTGGCTACCAGGGCAGGTCAAAGGCTCGGAATCCTATGGTCTAGGATTATTCTCCATTTTCCTGGATGAGTGCAGCTCCAACATTCAAGAAGCTTGACACCATCTAGAACAAAGTAGCCCACTTGATTGCTCCCCTTCCACAAACATTCAAATGCTCCACCACCGACGAACAGTGGCAGTCTTGTGTACATCTACAAGATGCACTGCAGTAACTCACCAAGGTTCCTAGAGTTGGGCAATAAATGCTGGCCTCAGCAGTAACACCCACATCCCGTAAATGAATAACCTATTGCATTGCGAAACAAATTCAAAGGGCTTTTACGGACTTAACTGGCGCAGTCCTATGCACAAGGACTTTGAAGCCAACATATCAAGTGCATTTCCATCTTTTGTAGGCCCAAAAGTAGAGTAGTGAGCACAACTTTGGAGGGAAAAGATTGCCACCAGCCTAGAGAAATTAGGTAGTACTTACTGAGCCAGCATTTAAGAAGTCAATAGAAGTAGTCTTTTTCTTGAACAATACAGCCATGCCTTTGCCGCATATACAAACCCAGCACACAACTCCTCTAACACCTCCACATAAAAGAAGCCTATGATTATAGTAGGTTGATGAAAACAGTATCACCCGGAAATCTGACCACCAATTCTTTCAAAGAGACAAGAAACAGTCATTTGAAAAACGGTCATGTGCTGAAAAGTAGTTGGACCTTCATCAAATATTTGAAGACAACCCCCTGGGGTACTCTGTGAGGAAGAGATAAGCAAGAGGAAACATATGGGTGAGGATATGAATTATGTATCGCTTAACAAGTTTAATTTTCCAGAATCATAATCTAATGAATTTTTATTTTGTTAATTCTTGATACTTATATCTAAAAGCTTTTACAACGGTTTCACATGAAAGCTTTCCAACTAAATTTCAATTCCCTGACCGAGATTTCACGCTCTTTGCTGGAGCAAAGGATATGGGGAGTGATAATTTTGGATAACATATCATAATCCCTTTGAGCGAATTGAAAATTGTTTGGCTGGCTACGTGGAATTTTGTGAATCAAACCCGACCCCGTTGAACAAAAACTGATCTTTCTCCGAGTTTGCCGATCAGATTCATCGTCTCCGGAATGCTGTGACTCAGGAAGGAAATGAAACAAATCTTTAAAAAAACAAAATCCAGCCATGGCAAGCCAGATTTTAAAACCAAGATGGCCTCACATCTTTCCGCTTAACGTTCAGATAGATTTTTTTTAATGATACGGGACATGTTTTGAAGCCGTTTTAATGAATGTCAAACACATGAAAGATAGCCAGCAATACGAAGACTTTAGCAGGTTTCCAAGCGAGAGCGGATTATTTTGACTTGTGAAGACCGCAATTTGGGTATTTATCAGACTGAAGGCAAAGACGAGCTTAAATATTTGAATCTGCTGAGACCACGAAGCAGCGTGACACGTAACCCACGCAGCCAGGAGAACATTCAAACTCCACACAGACAGTCACCCAACGTCGGAATCGAACCCCGGTCCCTGGCTCTGTTAGGCAGCAGAGCGAGCCACTGTGCTACCGTATCACTCTTGTCGTCTTACAACGTCTTTTTTCTTTCCGTCCTATTCACTTCAAATTTTCAATGTTTACAAAATTATCAAACACCCTGGGGACCATTAAGCTTCCACATAGCAGCTGAACTCAGGTTGGACTATATTAAAAGTTAACCATTGGCTTTGTTAGCTTCCTATTTAACAATAGCAACTACATTTCACAAATACTTCATGGGCTTTCAAAAGGTGCTGAATGTCCAAAGAAAGGCACTATAGAAATGGAAAATTCTTTTCTTCAATTAATTAATTCGAACAAGTCCTGCAACGATTCCCGATATTGACATTCCGCCTGTAATGCGCAGGAATGGGCCTGTGAAAAAGGGAGGCAGAGTTTAAGGGAGTGATTGAAGGCTGAGCGAGAAGTTGAGCTCATGACAAAAACACCTTTTGCGCAATCGTCCCAAAATTGCACAGAGTGTCGGATCAGGCGAGAAAACCTGTGTAAAACTTGTTGGCATCACAGCCGCCTTTTCTTGCCTGATTTAACAGCATTCTGTGCAATATCAGAGTGCTGGCGAGGACCACGCGGCCAACTGGAGGGGAGGCGCATAAATGCACCAGCAACGCAGGGAATCTGAGATTGCAGCGACCTTTAAAAACGGTGCCTAGATCTCAAAGTTAAATTAAAGGCCCTCCCCCCCCCCCCCCCCCCACGGACATCAGTACCCCCCCCCCCCCCCCCCCCCACCAGTGCGTATTGGGAGCACTCCCCAACCCCCTCATGTAGTTCCCCCACACCACCACCACCGCCCCATGGATATGGGGAACCCCCCAACACGCAGAAGGGCAACTCCCACACCCCTAGGTAGCTCCCTTGCATGTCCCCCCTGTCACTGGTCCCTGCAAGTGCCACCTGCATGTACCCCCGTGGCAGAGCCCTCATGTGCTCCCTTGGCCGTGCCCCCTGGCATTTCCCTATGGCAGTCCCCAGGCATGTCCCTCAAGCCCTGAGGGTGATGGGATTTGCACCTGTGACCAACAGGGCTGAGAGATTGTGGCCTTTGCCAGGAAAGATAGAGGGGTGTTGAGAAGAAGGTCCAGAAAATAACACCTTGGTGGCTAAAAGTTGGGAGAAAAACGGATGAAGGGAAGGACGTACTGGGGACCAGATTGGGAGATCGAAAGCCGTGGGAGGTGTTGCATTTGCAGAGTGAATTTCCAGGCAATGGTAGGGTTGAGTTTACGAAGGCAAGAATTTTACAACTAGATCAGATTTTCTAGTTTAGGCAAGAGAGGGAAGCAATCATTTCCACTGATTATGTTTGTGGAATAAAATGAAAAATAATGAATTGACACTGATGTAACACCTTTTTTATCCTTTGGATAATGGCCAATTTTGATTATAATTTACACACATCAAATTCCTTCAAACAGCAAAGAGATAAATGGCCTGTTAATTTATTTTAGTGATGTTGCTTAAGAGATAAATGTTAATCACGACACCTCGGAAGCTCCATTGCTTATTTTGCAGCAGTCATGGGATCATTTAGATCTACCTGAACAGCCCAACTTGGGAACCTTGTCAAGGCCTTTCCTGAAGTTTACCTGCATTAGATGTCTCCTATATATCATGTCCATTCTATGCAATTTGACATGCACGGCCATCGTCTTTGAATTCTAACTAGCTTTTCTTTATCTAGATATGCTAATTTCATCCTTAATTAAAGACTCTAAAATATGCTCCACTGCAAATGTTGAACTAACAGGCCTGTAGTTACTGTCAGGGGCGAATTAATAGATTTAATAAAAGGGGGAATAGATCTAACACCCCTAAATTGGAGTTAAAGCATGCTAGTCAAATGATATACCTCAAAGACTTGAGATCAGCAGAACTAGCCAGCAAGGTTTGTTTACTTGTTTGAAGAACAGGCAGTTTCTAGATTACAAACAATCCTTTGGGTGTAGGTCTAGTAAGATGTGGGCAAGATCTGAATTTTAAATCAACGTTCTGTGTACCCGATGTACACAGCTAGAAATGTAAAAATGGACAGCAAGAGTTTCTGCAGGTATTTAAAAAAGATAACAATAAATGGAGTGAGTGTTGGTCCTCAAGAGAATGATATTGGAGAGATAATAGTAGATAATGAGGAAATGGCAAATTAAATGAACAAATAGAATATAGAGCGCAGAAGGAGGCTATTCGGCCCATTGAGTCTGCACCAACCCACTTAAGCCCTCACTTCCACTCTATCCCTGAAACCCAATAACCCCTTCGATCCTTTTTTTGGTCACAAAGGCAATTTATCATGGCCAAGCCGCCTAACCTCCATATCTTTGGACTGTGGGAGGAAACCGGAGCACCCGGAGGAAACCCACGCAGACACGGGGAGAACGTGCAGGCTCCACACAGACAGTGACCCAGCGGGGAATCGAACCTGGGACCCTGGCGCTGTGAAGCCACAGTGCTATCCACTTGTGTTACCGTGCTGCCCACGCTTAGTCTGCTTATTCCAATTCCTTTTACGATGACTCCAATCTGTCAGTAGGGGTAATGTCTCCAAGTCCTTGAGGTTTTCTGATATTTATTTTCTATTATTCTGAAAACCCATTGTGATGGTTAAAACACCAGAAAGGTGCAAAGGAATAAATTAAGTGAGTGACTTTAAGATCAAATCAAAGAAATCTGACAAAGTTAGAAACATAAAATTTTAATAGCAACTCTATGAATTAGGAGCATGGTAAGCCACTCAGTCGCTTGGGCGACAAAATAGGAAAAAGCCTACAATGTTTCACAAAGGGGAATCCTGTGATGGGGCGAGGGAAACAGTACCTATTCATTCTTTAGTCCCCCGTTGAAAATGGCTTATAGTTCCAACGGATTTGTGAAGCTCCAGTTTATACTCCAAGGGCTCGGCAGGGCAGATGCAGGGCGGATGTTTCCTCAGGCTGGAGGGGTGGGGGTGCATCTAGATCCAGGTGACGCAGTCTCAACACAGGGGGCAGACCATTTGGAACTGAGATGAGGAGGAATTTATTCACTCAGACATTGGTGAACGTTTGGAATTCTGGGGACCAGAGCACTGTGGATGTTCAGTCGTTGAGTACGTTCAAGACTGAGATTACGAGACTTCTACATATTAAAACCATCGAGGGATATGGGCTAGTGCAGGAAAATAGTGTAGAAGTGAAAGAACAGTCATGATTTCACTGAATGGCAGAATAGGCTTGAAGGGCTGAATGGCCTATTCCTGCTCTTATTTCTTATGTTGTGTAAGGGTCCTTTCTGGTTATTCCCTTATTTCCCCTTTCTTTTATTTTGATGTTGGACTTTTGATCTGCGGATAATTAATGGAGAATTCTTACTTTAAGGTAAGAAGCCTGTATCTCTAATTCAAACAGAAGAATCCAGGAGACTGCTAGTTTAAACTGGTCATTGCACACTGGCTGATATCATGAGGACTCGGTTTGATTGATTTAGATGGTACCCAAAGAATATGCCCAGAGGGATGTGCTCTGCCCAGTAACAGGCAGTGATTGGATCTGATCCCACTGATATATTTTTCATAGAATCATAGAATCAGAGAATTTATAGTGCAGAAGGAGGCCATTCGGCCCATCTAGTCTGCACCGGCCCTTGGAAAGAGCACCTTACTTAAGCCCACACCTCCACCCTATCCCTGTAACCCAGTAATCCCAGCTAACCTTCATGGAACCAAGGGCAATTTAGCATGGCCAATCCACCTAACCTGCACATCTTTGGTCTGTGGGAGGAAACTGGAGCATCTAGAGCAAACCCACGCAGATACGGGGAGAATGTGCAAACTTCGCAAAGACAGTGACCCAAGCCGGGAATCGAACCTGGGACCCTGGAGCTGTGATGAAAAAGTGCTAACCACTGTGCTACCGTGCTGCTCCTGTAGTTCCTGAGGTTCCAGTTTGGTTTCGGTTTCGATTCTGGCAGCCCAGCGAAGAGATCTCTCCAAAGAAGATCCAACTAATTGTTTCCAGAATGCCACTGCGAGGACTGACTCTCTCTCCAGCAAACCTCTGAGTGCTGTTTTCCTGAGACTGCAGAGGACTGAGGTAAAACTACCAGCTGAAAGCAAAGTTTGATGTGAAGTAAAATGTCTCCCCAGAAAGATAGAGGCCTGAATGCGGACCTCGAGCTGAAGGCCCAATTTCATGAGAAATAAAGGGCTGGATTGTTCGTTCAGCGGCTATGTGCCCGCTCAAATGGAGAATTTGCGGGCATCTTGCAATGGCAAAATCAGCGCCGAAACCTCACCGATTCCGGGAACAGTGAGGGGCTAGCAGTGGCGCTGGGTTAAACACCCGGCTCCTGCGGTGAAAACGACTGGAGATGGCTGGGCCCCTGGCCATGCAAACATACGGAGCCGACCTGCTGCGGTCACGCCTTACAACATGGTGCCAGCTGTGCGCGGACCTTACCCATCAGCCGCGACCCCAAAGGCCACCCCCTGGCCACCCTCACCAGTCCCCCAGCCCTCACAGAAGCCCCTCCGGCCAACGGCACTGATCCTGGCCGAGTGTGGCAGCGCTGGACACAGTCCGCAGTCGTCACAGCCGGGTTACCGACCGCTGAGACCACACGTCAACCACGCATTTGGGAACTCGGCCCATCGGGGGTGGAGCATCGCGGGAGTGCCTTCCGATGATGTGCCAATGGCATTGCAATAGCGTGCAGTGCACAATGCAATTGCGCCACTTCCATGGAGGCATGGCATGGCTGACCACGTCAAACTGTCGACAGCCCCGATTTGAGCATTGGAGCCCATTCTCTGGCCGGGTGCTGATTACGATATCAGCACGGGCAAGGGAGAATCCCACCCAAGATATCTCTTCAGAAAGCCTGTTGCCTGTACGTACTGTATTTTCTAAACTACAGGATCCTTGAATGAATGATTCCACAAAGAATACTCATACCTGTGGAAAACCAAAGAGTCTAATCTGCAAGGTTGCTGTGAAGAAGGTGTGTTAAAAGAATCATAATTGGAAGACTCTTACTTTTGACTTTCATCCTTATTATTTTTCACCTCTTCCCACCCTCTGTGTTTGTCTGTCTTGTAAAGGGTGGGACAGTTAAAGTGGGCAGTATGTATTAGTCCATTGTTATCCAGTTGTATTTCCTGCATATTTCACATATTGCACGGTAGCATTGAGGGCGGCACGGTAGTAGAGGGCGGCACGGTAGCATGGTGGTTAGCATAAATGCTTCACAGCTCCAGGGTCCCAGGTTCGATTCTGGGCTGGGTGCGTGGGTTTCCTCCGGGTGCTCCGGTTTCCTCCCACAGTCCAAAGATGTGCGGGTTAGGTGGATTGGCCATGCTAAATTGCCCGTAGTGTCCTAATAGTAAGGTTAAGGAGGGGAGTTGTTGGGTTACGGGTATAGGGTGGATACGTGGGTTTGAGTAGGGTGATCATTGCTCGGCACAACATCGAGGGCCGAAGGGCCTGTTCTGTGCTGTACTGTTCTATGTTCTATGTTCTATGTTCTAATAGTCTTTGGTATAAATAAACAGCGATTGTGTTCAAACTTACAAACCTGGTGACTGTAATTTTTGAGCAGCAAAGGACCAAAGATTTGGGGTATTTTATAAGAATTATTGTTTAATTCAATTCCAGAATGGTTGGGGCAGGAATTGATTGCACACTTGCCCAGGGTGTCGTAACTGAGTTTCACTCCTATTGGAGAACGAAGATTCTTCAATTGCTTCCTGCACTCTCAAGGTGAATGAGCTACTTAACCGCATCAGCTTTTTTATTTAACGGATAACCGTAGACTGGAAGACTTTTGGAGCCAAACATCACTTACCATTTCCATCAGACCCAATTAATGCAGATTGTCCATCCAACTCTTTCATCTAATATTGATTATTTTCTCTGACAGGTGATCCATACCTTGATGGATGCCGACTCCCTCCGTGAATGGATTGTCCAGATCAACTGACTGATTCATTGGATTAACCAACATACTGACTGCTTTCAGGGCATGATTAATGCTCACATCTCCAAATGGGAGTTGCAGCCCAAAGCAATTCATTCCATTGGCTGAGCCACGCTAATTCCTTCATTTGGCCAGATACCCCAGGACAGAATCAACACTCACTCCTTTAACAAGTGAAGAGCTTTGGGTTGTGATCAATGATGATGCTTTCCCATGATGGACATTGTGCTTGAGAGGTAGTTGACCCTTGTCCCTCTTTGGTCTGCTCGATATTGCGGGATTGAAAGAGGCTGTCACAAATCTCCATAAAACCTGTTTTGGTCGTGTGTTAATGTGCAATTTGGAAATTGGAATTGTCATTGTAAAATAACTCTCTGAAATATAATTTATCTATTTTGGTTACTAGACCTTGCAGGATTTATTTTTAAGCAAATGTTGTTACACTTTGGAATTTTGACAAACTGCGTAATTAAAAGCAGCTATGAACAGATTGGTTATAACAAGAGCAAAGTACGGCAGAGACTGGAAATCTAAAGTAAAAACAGAAAATTCCGAAAAATATTCAGCAGGTCTGACAACAACTGTGACAAAAGGTCATCAATCTGAAACAGCAAATGTGTTTGTCTCTCAGTAGATGCTGCCAGGTAGGTGTGAGGCTTTGCTCAAAACGTGTGAAATCACTTCCTTTCTCTTCTGTCCCTCAGTGTTAATGTAAGCCTACTTGTGACAATAAAGATTATTATTATTCTCATATGCAGGTTAGCACAGTTGCTTCACAGCTCCAGGGTCCCAGATTCGATTCCCGGCTTGGGTCACTGTCGGTGCGGAGTCTGCACGTTCTCCCCGTGTATGCGTGGGTTTCCTCCGGGTGCTCCAGTTTCCTCCCACAGTCCAAAGATGTGCAAGTTAGGTGGATTGGCCATTCTAAATTTCCCTTGGAGTCCAAAAGGGTTAGGTTGGGTTACGGGATAAAGGGGACAGGGTGGAGGCGTGGGGCTCAGGTAGGGTGCTTTTTCCAAGGGCCGGTGCAGACTCGATGGGCTGAACGGCCTCCTTCTGCACTGTGCATTCTATGATTCTATAATTCTATCGACTGAAGTTACTGTGAAAAGCCCATAGTCGTCACATTCCGGCGCCTGTTTGGGTACACGGAGGGAGAATTCACAATTTACAATTCACCTAACAAGCACATTTTTCGGGACTTGTGGGAGGAAACCGGAGCACCCGGAGGAAACCCACGCAGACATGGGGAGAATGTGCAGACTCCGCAAAGACAGTGGCCAAGCCGGAAATCGAACCTGGGACCCTAGCGCTGTGAAGCAACAGTGCTAACCACTGTGTCCCCATGCTGCCCTCGTGGGACAGCTAGCCTCACTTTAATATGCATTCCTGAGATCTAACCAAGGCGTGGGATCTATCTCCCTTGCCTTGGAGACTTTGGGTGAATGCCGTTCAGGACTGGTCTCCATATCTGGGACCAGATGGAATGGCATTCATGTAGGTCTCCCAGGGGATTAGAGCCCCCAGGTGCATGCCCTCTTTGTAGAGTGGTACCATCTGATCCTTGGACACGCTGGCACTGCCAGGCTGACACATTTCACCAAGTTAGAAATCCTTCATTTATTCCATCCTGGCTTGACATCTGCGCATGGGACAGCTAAACCGTTCAGCCCAGATGGGCTTCGATGTTGCCTTGGTCTATGACTCTATGAGATTAGCCGGAATTCTCGAGCGGTTGGGATTCTCTTTTCACGCTGGCATCGGTCCCCTGCCCACGGGTATTCCTATGGCGTGGGGTGGCTTCAATGGAAAATCCCATCGACAAGCGACGGGAGGAGAGAATCCCACTGTCAGTGAATGGTGCGGCACCAAGAAACACGCGTCCGGAGATTCTACACCGTTGTGTTTTTTTCTGCAGCAAGTCTGTCAGCACCTGAAGAGAAAGGGGTGACAATTTATTTTGACCGTTAGCTGGAGAAAGAAAAATTACTTCACATTCACTGCTTCACTGCACTTTAACCCATCAAGGAAATCCACCCTGGAGATTGGGTTGTGCTTCGGGTGGAAGATTTCTGACTCTTACCCCTGTGACATCCTCAAAGTCACTCATCATATTCACTTGGGTCCATCTTACATGTCCTTGATCATTGCTAATATGATATCCTGGAATTCCTGATGTAATTTATATGCCAGCAGCACAGGATTTTGCATGTTCCAAGAGAACACTTTTTTTCAAAAGTGTTGGGCGCGATTCTCCTCACCCACGACACGGCCGAGAATAGCGGACGGCGACGCTGGTCCGACGCTCTCCCGCTATTCTCCCCCCCCATACGCCCGCCCCCCGACACGAATCGCTGCTCGCCGTTTTTTTACGGCGAGCAGCGATTCTCCCCTGGCCGATGGGCCGATTTCACGAATTTGAATACACCTGCTGTACAAGTTCGTGAAAACGCCGCCAAAGTGCCGTTCTGCACAACCATGCCACCGATTGGCACGGCCGCACCACGGCCGTGCCAAGGGTGGCATGGGCCCGCGATCGGTGCCCACTGATCGCGGGCAGCGGGTACTTACCCCGCGCACTCTTTGTTACTCTGCCGCCCCGCTGGATCAGTCCGCGGGGTGGCTGAGGGGCATTACGGACCGCGCATGCACGGGTCTGACACATATGTCGCATGCGCGGGTTGGAGTCGTCCAATCCGCGCATGCGCGGCTGATGTCATCATATGCGTCAGCCGTCGCTTAACTTTGGCGCGCGGGCTTAGCGAAATTCGTTAACCCCGCGATGTCGTAGTTCACGGGGCCGCGATGCTAGCCCCGACTGGGGAGCTGAATCGCGTCCCGGGCGGGGGCGCGGAGGCTGCTGTGAAACACGGCCGTTTTCATGGCAGCCTTCACGACTCTCCGCATTTGCATGTTTGCATTGGGAGCAATTTTCACAACCTTTGAAGTTCTCAAAGAACTTTACAGTCAATGAGGTTTTTTTGAGGTCCAGACACTGGCCTAGTGTGGGAAATATGACAGGCAATTTTATTCACAGCAAGCTTCACTCAAACAGCAGTATGATAGTGACCAGATAATCTGTTATTGTGATGTTGATTGAGTGATAAATATTGGCCAGGACTCTGGCAATATCTCGATCATGATATGCAAACATGCAGCTAAGGAACACATAGAATAGGACATGACCAATGAGCAATCAGGACACTCAGGGGTGGTATCTCACTATAAAAGGGATGAGGCACTCCCACCCGGCCTCTTTCCACAGACCAACATCTACAGAGTGAGACAGGGTGTATCCTCAGCATCACACCCCAGCACGTGGCTGAGACCAATGCTGGTTCAGTTAGACTGAGTGACTACATTTAGATTAGCAGAGAGACAAACTCATTGAGAACTGTGCTAATAGATAAATAAAACACATTGAACTCACTTCAAAGTCTGGAGCATCTTTTACTCAAAACTGCGTCAAGTGGCAGCTTGTGTTATTCCAAACTACGTAACACAGCAACCACCTCAACTCTTCTTCAAAATACTACCATGGGATTGGATTGGGCACATCAACCTGACTGATCGAGTGTGGCAGTCACAAGGCAGCATTTCTGACAGCGCAGCACTTCCTCAGTACTGCATGGGGATATCAGCATTAACCTTGTGCTTAAGGCCTGGTATGAGACTTGAAGCCAAAACCTTGCGGCTCAGAGGCAAAAGTGCGGCCAACTGAGCCACAGCTGGGCAACCAATGTGATTTGGAAAAGTCAAATGGACTTGAAAAGTTATATCTGGTTCTCACCCGACAGATACTGCCAGATCTGTTGAGATTTTCCAGCATTCTCTGTTTTGTTTCAGTTTCCAGTATTTTGCTGAGTTTGTCAGCATTGTATACATGCCAGGACTAAGCAAAAATAATCTCTCAGGTTTTAATGAGTTTTCTTTGTATCTTCAGCTTTTACTGTTTATGTTTCAGATTGCCAGTTTTTACTGGTTTTTATTTTCTCTTTACTGGCAGAATTTAATGGCCTCCTCTGTGGTGAGTTAGGTGGTGAGGTGACATTCATCTGGATGGGAAGGTGGTGGGTGGGGAAACGTGGACAGCCTTCCCTACCATTGCCAATTGAGGCCCTAACAGTGGGCAATTAATACCCTCTGTAGGGCTTTATCCCAATGCTGCTGGTATTCAGCATGTGGGTGGTAGGGGTCTCACTGGGCAGGGAGCCCGGAAACAAAAATTAGCTTGTTTGCTTGTGGGCTTCCCAGGGAAGGGGGCAGCCCTCATTGTCAGACATTTGATCAAGAGGCCTGGTATATGGATGAGGAACCCACTAATAGTCAACCCCCTTGCCTTGCTGCCAAATCCCACCCGGCCAGTTGCACCAAATTACAACACTCCACTGCCATCACTCACCTTTACCTGACTCCATAGCTCTCCCAGACCTCGGTGAGTGTAGTCACAACACTTTTATGTCGAGCAACATTTGCTTAGCAATAACCTGCTCAGGGAAGCTCAGTTTGGGTTCTGCCAGGGTCGCTCAGCTCCTCACCTCATTACAGCCTTGGTTCAAACATGGGCAAAAGAGCCAAACACCAGGGGTGAGGTTAGAGCGACTGACCTTGACATCAAGATGGCGTTTGACCAGGTTTGGCATCAAGCAACCCCAGTAAAACTGGACTGAATGGAAATCAAAGAGAAAACCCTCCTCTGGTTGGAGTCATACCTGACACAAAAGAAAATGGTTGTGGTGTTTGGAGGTAAATCATCTCAGTTCCAGGTCATCACTGCAGGAGTTCCTCAGGGCAATGTCCTAGGCCAGAATTCCCTTCAGCTGCTTCATCAATGACCTTCCTTGCATCACAAAGTCAGAAGTGGAGATGTTTAATAATAATCTTTTTATCATCATAAGTAGGCTTACATTAACACTGCAATGAAGTTACTGTGAAAAGCCCCTAGTCGCCACACGCCTGTTCGGATACACAGAGGGAGAATTCAGAATTCTCAGCTGGTACGAAAATTGAACCCAAGCTGTTGGCCTTCTTCTGCATCACAAACAAGCTGCCTAGCCCACTGAACTAAACCAGGTTGGGACTGCCGGTCCAAGGGCGGAATGATGCACAGTGGTTAGCATTGCAGCCTAGGGTGCTGAGGACCCGGCTTCGAATCCCAACCCAGGGTTAGTTAGTATCCGTGTGGAGTTTGCACATTCTCCCTGTGTCTGCGTGGGTTTCACCCCCACAACACAAAGATGTGCAGGGTAGGTGGATTGGCCATGCTAAATTGCCCCTTAATTGGCAAAAAAAATAATTGAGTACTCTAAATTAAAAGAAAATGGACTGCCGGCCTCCGAAGCGGGATTCTGAGATCCTGAGGCGAAGTGTTGACGCCGTCGGAAACGCCGTCGTCTTTCTCGATGGCGTCAACACGGCCTCAAGATCAGCAATTCTGGCCCCTACCGGGGTCCAGCACGGCACTGGAGCGGTTCACGCCGCTCCAGCTGCTGATCCCAGAGTGAACTGGGTGCCGCGGGATCCGCACATGCACAGTGGCACTGGCGCCAACGCGCATAGGCGCAGTGGCTTGCTTCAACGCGCCGGCCCCCGCGCAACATGGCGCAGGACCACAGGGGCCGGCACAGAACCAAGGAGACCGCCAGTGTTATGGGCCAGGGTTTAGAGAACCCCAAAGTGTATCATGGAGTTCACCTGGCCCACAACTTTTAATAGATTGCAGTGTGGGGAGCACACGGCCCACTCTACAGGTGTAGTACAGCAGAAATGGAAAACTATTTTTTAAAGCAAAACAATGTTTATTCTATGAACTCAAGTTAGCCTTTTTAAAACATACAGTGAACATCTTAGCAATCATCAATTCAAATACAGCCCCCAAAGTCTACAACACTAAGTAATCCTTAAGTTGTCCTTTTAACTTCCATAAGACTTAATAAAAAACCTTTAAACAGAAGCACATCAGGTTAAGGTCACTACTGAGAGCAGTTAATAGTTTTAAATCACCAAAGGATCGATTTACAGTCTTTAGATTACAGAGAGAGAGAGAGACGAATACACCTTCTGGCAGTGACTGCAGCTACCCAGCTCTGAAAACGAAACAAAAACACACCCTGCAGCAAACAGCCTAAAACAAAAGTAAAAAAGCTGACAGACAGCCCAGCTCCATCCACTCTCTGACATCACTGCAGTAATGAACACTCATTTCTTAAAGGAACACTCACTACAGATATTTATATACAAACCCATTTATAAACACCCATTTCTTAAAGGTACTCTCAAATGACACTAGATAGAGAGGCCGGCCCACCGATTGGTGGGCCCTGATTGCGGGCCTGGCCACATCGGAAACCCCTCCCCCCTGGGGTTGGACCCCCCTCCCCCCACAGGCCACCCCCCCCAGACCCTTCCACGCCGAGTTCCCGCAGTCTGAGAGCAGATGTGGACGGCGCCGGCGGGACTTGCCGTTTTTACGATGGCTGCTCAGCCCATCCCGGGCCAACGATTGGTGGGCCCGCTGCGTAGAGCGGCCCCTGACCGTTTCCGCACCAACCACACCAGTGCCAATGGCGCCAATTCTCCGCTCTGCGGAGAATCGCGTGCCGGTGTCATGGGGCGTAGCGCGATCGCGCCGGTTGCTGGGATTCTCCTGCCCGGCCCCGGGCTGAGAGAATCCCGCTCCCAATGTTTGCGGATGACTGCACAATGTTTGCCGCCATTTAGAACTCCTATAATGAAGCAGTCCATGTCCAAATGCAGCAAGGCCTGGACAACATCCAGACTTGGGCTGACAAGTGGAAAGTTACATTCGCACCACACATGCGTTAGGCAATTACCATCTCCTCCAAACGAGGATCTAACCACCGCCCCATGACACTCAATGTCATTACCATCGCTGAATCCCCCACAATCAACTTCCTGGGGGTTACCATTTGTCACAAACTGAACTGGACTAACCATATGAATACTGTGGTTGAAAGAACAGGCCAGAGGCCAGGAATCCTGTGACTAGTGACGCACCTCCTGATGCCCCAAAACCTGTCCACCATCTACAAGGCACAAGTCAGGAGTGTAATGGAATACTTCCACTTGCCTGGATGAGTGCAGCTCCAACAACACTCAAGATGCTCAACACCATCTAGGACAAAGCAGGATCAAGCTCACTTGATACTCTTTCCAAAAACATTCAAGCCCTCCACCACCTATGCACAGTGGCAGCCATGTGTACCATCTACAAGGTGCACTGCAGGAACTCACTAAGTCTCCTTTGGCAGCATCTTCCAAACCCACATCCACTACCACCTTCAAGGAAAATGGCGGCAAGCACATGGGAACCCCACCAACTGGAAATTCCCCTCCAAGTCACTCACTGGCCTGACTTGGAAATATATTCAGTGAAGGCAGCTCACCACCACCACCTTCTCATGCTCAATTAGTGGTGGGCAATAAACGCTGGTCTAACCAGCAACACCCACATCCCGTAAAAATGAATTTAAAAAAAACAGCAACCACCCCCTCCCTGGTTACGCTGCCATTCAACTTCGCTGCCGGCCACTGATGGGTTGGCAGCCCTCTGCTGTGGACGTCTATCCTTAGGGTCCAATCTCTGCCCAGTCAGATGCCTGATTGGTACTTAACCTGGTGGATCTTCCTGAAAAGAGTGACATGGGGTTCTCCCCGCCCCCTCTAAATAGAGTCATTTACCACATAGAAGGAGGCCATTCAACCCATTTTTTCCATGAACAATCTAGTCCCATTTCTCCACCCCCCCCCCCCCCCCCCCCGTTAACCCGAAAGCCTCCCATCTAAAATGAACAGATATCACGCCTGCAACTAAACTCTTTGGATAGCTCACTCTCAATATTTTAAATCCCGAGGCCAAGGCAGCAACCAGAAGCATTCTGTTGCTGAAAGCTTGTGTCATGGAAGAATATAGCCATGTAAATCAGGACTGTCAGGTGCAAGCTCATGAGTAAACGTGGGTCTTTCTGCCTGAAATAAAAGGGGCACCTTATGCCATCACTTGGAAATTGATGCCAACGCAGATTGCTTTTTGTTACCTGTGTTTTAAATATGAAGCAGCGGGGTTAGTAAGACGAAGGGCCTGTAGGCGACATCAAAAAAGCCTCCCTGCTAATAATCTGATGGGGTCCAGTCCTGGGAGGTGTTTCCCTATCCGTGGGGGATTTTTCTCTACGAAGAGTTGACTCACTCTCTGCGCGGGTGGTCACTGTACATGGAAAATGTGACCCTGGAGGGAAGCAGCAGGCCAGCCCTGTCAGGTTTGTGCGGAAGCTCAATAAATCGCAGCATTGCTATGGAAACCATTAAAATCTAATTTCAAATGTAATCCCATTAGTGTTACTGGTCAGAAGAACAACAATTGAAAATCTGATGATGGTGGCTCAAAGAACATATGGAACATGGTGTTCATTGAGAGTCAGATGAGTTTCTGCAATATTGACCTTGGTGCAGTGATGTTGGAAATAGATTGAAAGAAAGATAAATGTTCATGGAACAAAGCATCCCGATGTCAACTTTGGAACCTATATTACAAATCAAAGATTTTGCAATGATTGTTATGTAAATGCTCCTGTTTGATATTCAGACTGGACGTATTTGGATTGTGAAGAGATTAAGGTTTTTATTAGCCCAGTGCTTTTTATGCAGCAATAAATCATCAGGTCCTTTGCCGTGTGATACGTTTCTGGGTTTGGGGCTATCCTTGAATTTGGATTTCTGTAAGAGGGCGATAAAAACCACCAGCATAAACACCCTTTCACTGAAGTCTTTTGATCTGTTCATTCACAGCGTCGGAACAAAAACAAGAATATCTTCTTTGTCAAAGCATTTTAAACACTGGAGTGGTTATAAACTCCTGTTACGTTCCCTCAACAGCATAGGCAAGGACATAGCTGTCTCACATGCTGAGTGCCGAAATAAATACTTAATTGGGGAACATTTTATTCATGGGATAGGATTTTGTACCTCCCTATTATGTCTGAATTATAAATCCCACAAAATGAGAGTGATGGGGAAGCGCATTTGTTAATTGGAATTGAGTGTTTGCAATGGAATAGAGGTTTGGGTACAATTGATTAATTGTAATCTAAGACTTCACTCAGGGAATGTTCAGTCAAATTGCTGTGCTATTTTATGCTGAACAAAATTCTAGCCAAAGTTATGAACGTGAGGTTTTTTAAAATGGTTATGCTTTAAACTGTCATTTTAATTTACGGTAAAATCGAGTGATGAAGAGAGTCATGCGATCTACTCCATGTTTTGCCCAATCACAGACCCGTGTGACCTGGTTACCATGGGGACCAAGTGCTCAGGTCAACTGAATTGGACATGCTCGATTTAAGACTTGAAAATAAATGGCAGAAGCAGATATTATTGTTGTTCCAGACTCTCTGCCTGAACAGGAACAGAGGCAGAGGGGAAGTCCAGGAACAGAACCTTGCAAAACTCCCATGAGATTTGAGTGGAAGGCAAAATGGCCGTTGTAAGTTGATGATTAAGTTGGAAGCCGATTGAGGGTGGATTGTGGTTCCTGATGTGAGCGAAGCAGCCTCTTTTTAATACGTTATCATGTCATGTAGGCTCAGTAAAACACAACTTCACAAGACTAAATTGTCCCTTTGGAATTTAATGGGCATCAAATGAGAAATATGTGCCCTCAAAGTCACGGTGGTTAAATGTGGTGTGCAGCAGGTGAGGTAGACTTGCTGGGTTGATTTGGACTGAGAGGGAGCTGCTTTTCTTGCATTGCGGAGTTTTGTTGATACAGGGGAAAGGAGACATTGCTGATTGAGATGAGTTGGTCGCTGTGCGGGGGAAATGGCACAATGCTGACTGAAGAAGAAAGGGAGGTGGAGGAGTGCAGATGGAGGAAGCTGGAGTACAGAGGGTAGGTCGATGTCTACAGACGAGCAGAATTATGGTGACATCAAGAATTCTACAGGGAGGAGCAATGGTGAGGACCTGAGAGTCGAGGGTAACAGTGGGCAGGACAAGGATGATAGAGGGAAGGTTGAGAATAACAGAGGACAGGTCGCAGGCACGGTGGCACAGTGCTTGGCTCTGCTGCCTCAGAGCACTAGGGACCCCAGTTCGATTAAGATCTCGGGTGACTGTCTGTGTGGAGCTTGTACTTTCTCCCTGTGTCTGCGTGGGTTTCTTCCGGGTTCTCCGGCTTCCTCCCACAGTCCAAGGATGTGTCGATTAGGTGGATTGGCCATGCTAAATTGCTCCTTGGTGTCTATAGATGTGCAGGTTAGGTGGGATTACAGGGATAGGGAGGGGGAATAGGGCTAGATAGGTTGCTCTTTCAGAGGTTTGGTGTAGACTGGAGGAAAAGCACCCTAAATGGTCACAGGGTGTTACTACTAACCAAAACAGGGAGAAGCAATCTGGGAGAAACTTTGGACTGGATCCTGTAAAGACTATAATCCCGAGGAGAAGGTGCTGTAATGTACAAATACAGCATGGGGTTATTGGCCATGGTAAGAAGCTAATAAGAGATATTTTTTCTGTAGTTTAGCGTATTAGATGCCTACTGAGTAATCATTAATCAATGTTTCTAAATGGGCAAGGAATTCCATAGATTCACATCCTTTTGGGTGAAAACGTTCCTCCTAAACTCAGTCCTAAATCTACTGCCACTTATTTTGAGCCCCCCCCCCCCCCCCCCCCCCCCACCCCCCCCCCCCCCCCCCCGCATCCTTCTCAATTCCAATAAGTACAGTCCCAGTCTACTCAACCTCTCCTCGTAATCTAACCCACTCAACTCTGGGATCAACCTTGTGAATCTCCTCTGCATACCCTCCAGCGCCAGTAGGTCCTTTCTCAGGTAAGGACACCAAAACTGAACACAATACTCCAGGTATTGGCTCGGGAAACTACAAATGCACTCGTGATAATTTACCAAAATTCACTAGACTCTGGGGTGGTCCCGACAGATTGGAAATTGGCAAATGTGACACTATTACTTAAAAATGGCCTCATGAACACCTAATACAGTTGCAGCATAACCTCCCTCGTCTTAAACTCCATCCCTCTAGCAATGAAGGACAAAATACCATTTGCCTTCATAATCACCTGTTGCACCTGTAAACCAACATTTTATGACTCATGCACTAGCACACCCAGGTCTCTCTGCACAGCAGCATGTTTCAATATTTTATCATTTAAATAATAATCCCTTTTCCTGTTATTCCTACCAAAATGGATAACCTCACATTCGTCAACATTGTATTCCACCTGCCAGACACTAGCCCATTCACTTAAATTATCCAAATCCCTCTGCAGACTTCCAGTATCCTCTGCACTTTTTGCTTTAACACTCATCTTAGTGTCATCTGCAAACTTGGACACATTGCCCTTGGTCCCCAACTCCAAATCATCTATGTAAATTGTGACCAATTGTGGGCCAAACACTGATCCCTGAGGGACACCACCAGCTACTGATTGCCAACCAGAGAAACAGCCATTAATCCCCACTCTTTGCTTTCTATTAATTAACCAATCCTCTATCCATGCTACGACTTTACCCTTAATGCCATGCATCTTTATCTTATGCAGCAACCTTTGGTGTGGCACCTTGTCAAAAGCTTTCAGGAAATCCAGATATACCACGTCCATTGGCTCCCTTTTATCTACCACTCTGGTAATGTCCTCAAAAAATTCCACTAAATTAGTTAGGCACGACCTGCCCTTTATGAACCCATGCTGCTCCTGTCCAAGAGATAATGTCCATTCAGATGCCTCGCTATTTCCTCCTTGATGATAGATTCCAGCATCTCCCCTACTATCGAAGTTAAGCTAACTGGCCTATAATTACCCGCTTTCTGCCTACCTTCTTTTTTAAACAGTGGTGTCGCGTTTGCTAACTTCCAATCCACCGGGACCACCCCAGAGTCTAGTGAATCTTGGTAATTACCATCTCTTTTAGTATCCTGGGATGCATTCCATCAGGGCCAGGAGACTTGTCTACCTTGAGCCCCATTAGCTTGCCCATCACTACCTCCTTATTGATAACAATCATCTCAAGGTCCTCACCTGTCATAGCCTCATTTCTATCAGTCACTGGCATGTTATTTGTGTTTTCCACGGTGAAGACTGACCCAAAATACCTGTTCAGTTCCTCAGCCATTTCCTCATCTCCCATTATTAAATTTCCCTTCTCATCCTCTAAAGGACCAATATTTACCCCAGCCATTCTTTTTTGTTTTATATATTTGCAGAAACTTTTACTATCTGATTTATGTTCTGAGCAAGTTTACTCTCATAATCTATCTTACTCTTCTTGATAACTTTTGTAGTAGCTTTCTGTTGCCCCCGTAAGATTTCCCAATCTGCTTGTCTCCCACTAATCTTTGCCACTTTGTATGCTTTTTACTTCAATTTGATACTCTCCTTTATTTCCTTAGATATCCATGGTCGATATGCCCTCTTTCTACCGTCCTTCCTTTTTGTTGGTATAAACTTTTGTTGAGCACTGTGAAAAATTGCTTGGAAGGTTCTCCACTGTTCCACCATAAAGTCTTTGCTCCCGGTCTACCTTAGCTAGATCTTCTCTCATCTCATTGTAATCTCCTTTGTTCAAGCAAAACACTAGTGTTTGATTTTACCTTCTCACCCTCCGTCCACCATATTGTGATCGCTCCTTCTGAGAGGATCCCTAACTATGAGATAATTAATCAATCCTGTCTCATTACAGAGGACCAGATCTAGGACCATAGGTTCCATTACATACTGTTTTAGGAAACTATCGCGGATACTTTATATAAGCTCCTCCTCAAGGCTGCCTTGACCAGCCTGATTAAACCAATCAACATGAAGATTAAAATCCTCCATAACTGTTGTTCCATTTCTACACACATCAGTTATTTCTTTGTTTATTGCTCGCTCCACCGTAATTTTACTATTTGGTGGCCTATGGACTACTCTTATCAGTGACTTTTTTGCCTTACTATTCCTGATTTCCACCCAAATGGATTTAACCTTATCCTCCTTAGCACCAATGTCATCCCTTACCTTTGCCCGGATGTCATCCTTAAATAACAGAGCTACACCACCTCCCTTACCATTTATAGTCATTTATGATGATTTGCGCCATTAACTCATTTTCCTTATTCCGAATACTACAAGCATTCAGGTAAAGTACCCTTATGATGGCTTTTATACCTCTGTTTTGAATCTTAACACCTCTATCAGTAACCTCGCCTAAGTTATTTTTCCTTTTAACTTTTCTCCTAATTTTCCTTATCGTTGTACCCATATAGAACATAGAACAGTACAGCACAGAACAGGTCCTTCGGCCCTCGATGTTGTGCCGAGCAATGATCACCCTACTCAAACCCACGTATCCACCCTATACCCGTAACCTAGCCCCCCCCTTAACCTTACTTTTTAGGACACTACGGGCAATTTATCTTGGCCAATCCACCTAACCCGCACATCTTTGGACTGTGGGAGGACACCGGAGCACCCAGAGGAAACCCACGCACACACGGGGAAGACGTGCAGACTCCTCACAGACAGTGACCCAGCCGGGAACCGAACCTGGGACCCTGGAGCTGTGAAGCATTTATGCTAACCACCATGCTACCATGCTGCCCACTGCTACCGTGCTGCCCACTGCTACCATGCTGCCCACAGGAGTACTCGAGAGTTTGTACTGGGCTCCTCCCTTGGCTCCGCCCAGGGCTCCTCCCACTGGAGCTGCTGTATAAAGATCCGTGCCACAGGGTCAGTCATGTATCTTCATGTAACAACCTGCTGCTCGCTTTCCATTTATGTTTTTACTTCCCGTTTTGTTCCTTTTAGTATTACTGGGTGTGGCGAATGAGATTCACACGGTATTATAATCGGTATATATGTATCAATATTGTAAGTACAGTTGCACTACCTGACCACCAGGGGGAGTAGCTCTGGGAGTACTCGAGAGTTTGTACTGGGCTCCTCCCTTGGCTCCGCCCAGGACTCCTCCCCCTGGAGCTGCTGAATAAAGATCCGTGCCACAGGGTCAGTCAGCCAGTTCACTGAAAGTTCAACGGCTAACAGGCTGGCTCTGTTGTAAGTATATTAAAACCGCTATTCTAATCCTACCAGCATGTGTCCGTAGAATTGTTGGTTTCAACACTGGGTCTATTCACTGAGCTCTCCTCAGTCACTGTACCCTGTACTGTGGCCCTTTTTGATTTTTGACTGTGGCTTCTCTGCCTTATATTTTCCCCCTTACTGTCTTTTGTTTCTGTCGCCATTTTACTTCGCTCCAACTTCCTGCATTGGTTTCCATCCCTCTTCCACATTAGTTGAAACCCTCCCCAACAGCACGAGCAAACACCAGCATCCCCCAGACATCTGTTCCAGTCCTGCCCAGGTGCAGAACGTCCGGTTTGTACTGGTTCCACCTCCCCCAGAACTGGTTCCAATGCCCCCGGAATTTGAGTCCCTCCCTCTTGCACCATCTCTCGAGCCACGCATTCATCCTATTTATCCTGATATTCCTACTCTGACTAGCTCGTGGCACTGGTAGCAATCCTGAGATTACTACCTTTGAGGTCCTACTTTTAGTTTATCTCCTAACTCCCTGTATTCAGCTTGTAGGACCTCATCCTGTCTTGTACCTATATACCGTCCTGGAGTCTTGATTGCGTCCGCAGAATCGTCTGTCTATTCCACTTATGATAGAGCCCCCTATCATTACAGCCCTGCCATTCTTCTTCCTGCCCTCCTGCGCTGCAGAGCCAGCCACGGTGCCATGAACCTTGCTGCTGCTGCCTTCCCCTGGTGAGCCATCTCCTTCAACAGTATCCAAAACGGTATATCTGTTTTGCAAGGAGATGACCGCAGGGGACACCTGCACTGCCTTCCTACTCTTGCTCTGTCTTTTGGTCACCCATTTTCTATCTCCCTTAGTAATTTTCACCTGTGGTGTGACCAACTCAGCGAATGTGCTATCCATGACTTCCTCAGCATTGCGGATGCTCCAAAATGAGTCCACCTACAGCTCCAGAACCGTCTAGCGGTCTAACACGAGCTGCAGCTGGATGCACTTCTTGCACGTGAAGGAGCCAGGGACAGTGGATGTGTCCCTGAGCTCCCACATCACACACGAGGAGCACAACACGGGTCTGGGATCTCCTGCCGTGTCTTAAACCTTAGGTTAACTTATACAACTGCAATCACAAAAAACAAAACAAAAGAAAAAAACCCAAAACAAAATAGACAAATGAAAAGAACATAGAACAGTACAGCACAGAACAGGCCCTTCGGCCCTCAATGTTGTGCCGAGCAATGATCACCCTACTCAAACCCACGTATCAACCCTATACCCGTAACCCAACAACCCCCCCTTAACCTTACTTTTTAGGACACTATGGGCAATTTAGCATGGCCAATCCACCTAACCCGCACATCTTTGGACTGTGGGAGGAAACCGGAGCACCCGGAGGAAACCCACGCACACACGGGGAAGACGTGCAGACTCCGCACAGACAGTGACCCAGCCGGGAATCGAACCTGGGACCCTGGAGCTGTGAAGCATTTATGCTAACCACCATGCTACCATGCTGAAGAACTACTTACCAGGATGACCTCCTGGTTTCTTCAGTTAACTCCCACAGTCCAAAGATATCCAGGTTATGTGGATTGGTAATGTTCAAATTTCCCCTTCCTGTCCGAAGATGTGCTGGTTAACTGAGGTTCGAGGGATGGGACTGGGGAGTGGGCCTGGGTGGGTGCTCTTTCAGAGGGTTGGTGCAGACCTGATGGGCCGAATGGTCTCTTTCTGCACTGTAGGTGTTCTGTGGTACTCCAGGTCTTGGAAGCTGGCCTGGACAAGTCATTAAAATACAAACAAGATGGCTGTCCTTGTGGAAATAATTGCAGAATATAGTTCAGATTGGAACGGTAGACTTCTCTGCCTCCGAGTCTAATTCCACAGAATAGGTGTTGGAAGAGTCCCATTCTGCCACCAGGATGTGCGAAGGGGTGAAATTTGAAAACTACTGTGTGTCAATGGCCAGGTTGTCTGAGACCATTTGTGAGGGAAATGGAAAGCAAATATTACAGTCACACGGCAGAAACCATGGGTGGGATTTTCCCGGGACGTCAACCGCCAAGATTGTTCGGTCTTTCTGAAAGTTAGTGGACCTCTGTCCAGGCCGTCGAACCCCTATGGTGGGTGCCACCACAATGCAGCCAGAAAATCCCGACCCATGTCTCCAATAAGGGACATTTAATAAGACACGATGTTGGGGCATTAGGTGGGAAGGAAGAGATGAATTCCAGACCAGCAGAGAAACAGGACCATGCCTGAGACCCACCTAAAGGCAAAGACGTTGAGCTGGCCTTTCGAAGAATCAATCCAAGCTCTCACTCTGTGGTTTGACTGCACCATGACTGGAGTGAAGCCAGAGAAATCCGCCACTGCAAATGCTCTCCTCATTAACTTCCGACCTTCATTTTCTGCAGTGAATCAAAAAGGAATCACAGGCCTGTAATGTTTCAAGCCTTCATCTGAAGAGAAACAAGTGTGGCAGTGAATGTTTGTAACCAAGGTTTCCTGTGTGTGGGAGTGAATCTGTGTGCGTGGGTGCTGCATTGAGTGATAAAGATTTATCCTTTTTAGTAAAAGAAAATTATGAGAAATCTTGAGTTTTCTCCACTCTTAAGAATCACAGCACTCAAGTGGATAGAACACACTGTCGGTTAGTGGCTGGAAACTTGGCGGGTGAATGGGAGAGATAGAGTGAGTTTGCGGAGCACAGCAGTGAAAGGCAAGGCCGCCAATGGTGGATTGCGAGTCGCGAATCCTTGCAGACGGCAAGACCCGTAAGGCTGAATCAGGCAGATTCCAGCCATGAGAGGGCAGCACTGGCAGTTACTCACCTCCAAATTGTGGTCAGGTTCCTGCATCTAACAGACTGAAAAGCCTCTGAACAATACCTCGCTGAAAATTTCAAAATGATCAGAGACGTTATTGCAGCGAGAATCAGGCATTTTCGGCTGCATTCCTTCGTTCAATGTGAGCTGCCTTTTGAGTGCGATACCTCCGTTCCCATGCGCCCGCTGGCCCATTTCCTGATGGATGGGTCTGCTGTCCAATTAGTTCCCCAACTCGGTGGGCAGCACGGTGGCAGAGTGGTTAGTGTTATATTATATTGCTACACCTGGTAACATGTTATATTACTGATTTAAAGTAATATATGCCGTTACTAACTGCAGATGATGTTGAATAACACTCAAGACCATGTTATATTATATAGCTACTCCTAGTAGCATGTTATTGTGGTGATATGCATCACTGTAAATACACAAGGGATTAATTTAAATACATGTAGACCAGTTAGACACTAGAGGGAGCACCAGAGACATGACACACAGGCATTCAACCAGTAGGCCAGTAAGATAGGACACGGCCAATGGGCATTCAGGACACACACAGAGGTGACACAACCACAGGAGGGCATTACACCAACCCATATAAAAGGACACAGCACACATGATCTTCCTCTTTCCAGTGGAGACATTCAGTGAGTACACAGGGTTGATTTGAAACACATCACGCCCACCACATGGATTGTAACAAACTGGTTCATCAGTCTGAGTAGCTATAGCAGGATTAACAGGAGAGTTGAATCCAAGTTGGAGAATTGTTAACAGTTTAATAAATGTATTAAAGCTATTTCCAAGTCTGAACCTTCCTTTGTCAGAGTGCACAACAAGAAAGCAGCTTATGCTACGTCAAGAGCATAACAAAACAGTTATATTACTGGGTTTAAAGTAATACATGTCGTTACTGACTGTAGATGATGTTGAAGAACACACGAGTCTTCAAAGTAAACTGAAAAAATTTATTTAGAAACAATAAAACTAATAAATGAGTTTGACACTCCAATGAACTAACTCTAGCAATAAAGTAAGGATAAACAACTGTGCAAACTGTATCTAAGCTACACGTGGTGTCTAGGCTGAGATCCTCTCTGCTCCACTGCTGCCATCTGGTAACTCCTGCATGGGAAGAGGGCAAGAGCTTCTGGGAGCTGTATTACATCGTAGGTCTTGTAATGCCCTCAAGTGGTCGTGCCTCAGCTAGGTGTTGTGATTAACCCTTTAGTTACATGTCTGTCTACATATCATAACAGTTAGCACTGCTGCCTCACAGTGTCAGGGACCCGGGTTCGATTCCAATCTCGGGTGACTGCCTGTGTGGAGTTTGCGCTTCCTCCCCGTGTCTGCGTGGGTTTCCTCCAGGTGCTCCGGTTTCCTCCCACAGTCCAAAGATGAGCAGGTTAGGTGGATTAGCCTTGCTAAATTGCTCCTTCATGTCCAAAGGTTAGCAGGGGTTACGGGATAGGGCAGGGGGTGGGCATTGATAACGTGGCCATTTGAAGGGTCAGTGCAGACTGGATGGGCCAAATGACCTCATTCTGCACTGGAGATGCTATGGTTCTGTGACTCTATGATTCTATAATGAAAATAACAACTTCCTGTTTCTTATCAAGGCAGGTTTGTGCCCCAAAATTGAAACTGCCTCCTGATTCTATTTTTGAAAATATTTTTATTGAAGTTTTTCATTTTATACACTGTAAAATAGACAAATGTGTGTGGATCAGGTACAATTTACAAGAGCTCTCCGTTAGCATCAGCCCCCTAATCCCCCTTTCTTGGCACCCCACGACCCACTTTTATTTTGTTTTAGGATACTTTTTTGGATCACATATCAGTAGGTGATCTTTTATTACACTCCTGTATCATATTTTATTACACGTCTTTGTATGTTTTGATATACTACGGAGTGTAATATGTGTTTTCTGAATATCGATGAAAAGATTCGAACTCGTCCAGTAGTAACAAAAGGTTGATTGAGTAACTACAACAATAATTGCGTGAGTTCTTTATTTTGACATTAATGCTAGTGATCAGGTCAACAAGATCTAACTATAGTAACTATGCTTAACTACACTAACCATCTGAGCTAATGTTATACTCCTGTCCTGGTCACAGTACACCCGAAAGAGAGAGAGAGGCACAGTGCCGTTGCTTTAATATCCCTGTTGGTCCGGCTCGCTAGTGATCATTTAGTGCTACTGATTACACATTAACCCCTTATGTACATGCACATAGAGATTAATACATCCCCTTTTTTTATTGTGTTACATATTTTCTGTATGTTGTAAAGAAAATAGAACAAACATAATGGATGCAGTTTGCAACTGCATCAATGATGTGGAGATGCCGGCGTTGGACTGGGGTGAGCACAGCAAACGGAAGAAAAAAAACCTAAGAGACTAAATGTATTATGTATGTATTAATATTTGACTGAGTAACTCATTGATTTTATGGTAAGAAGTCTTACAACACCAGGTTAAAGTCCAACATGTTTGTTTCAAACACTAGCTTTCGGAGCACTGCTCCTTCCTCAGGTGAATGGAGAGG
Organism: Scyliorhinus canicula; assembly: GCF_902713615.1. Lineage (NCBI taxonomy): Eukaryota > Metazoa > Chordata > Chondrichthyes > Carcharhiniformes > Scyliorhinidae > Scyliorhinus > Scyliorhinus canicula. The sequence goes on along the minus strand of NC_052148.1, from coordinate 27,673,469 downwards.
TATGTTCCAAAAACATTTATATAGACAAAGTCAGAGATGCCAGACAATGCTTTGAATGTGAGCATTTGCTGGTAATCAAAACAGTACAGATCCAGAGATAGGGGGTAATCCCAGGTTAAAGAGGTGTGAATTGTCTCAAGCCAGGACTGTTGGTAGGATTTTACAAATCCAGGCCAGATGGTGGGGGGTGAATGTAATGCGACATGAATCCAAGATCCCGGTTGAGGCCGCACTCATGCGTGCGGAACTTTGCCCGGCAATTCTGCGTTGTCGTGGGTCCTGAAGAACGCTTGGAGAATGCTTACCCGGAGATGAGAGGCTGAATGCCCTTGACTGCTGAAGTGTTCCCCGACTAATTTAGACGTGACTTATTTAGATTTCCAGAAGGCCTTTGACAAGGTGCCGCACAGGAGACTGTTAAATAAGTTGAGAGCTCATGGTGTTCAGGGTAAGATCCTGGTATGGATAGAGGATTGGCTAACTGCCAAAAGGAAAAGAGTGGGGATAAAGGGGTCTTTTTCAGGATGGCAGACGGTGACTAGTGGTGTGCCTCAGGTGCTGGGACCACAACTTTTTACAATATACACTAATGATCTGGAAGAAGGTACTGAAGGCACTGTTGCTAAGTTTGCAGATGATACAAAGATCTGTAGAGGGACAGGTAGTATTGCAGAAGCAAGGGGGCTGCAGTAGGATTTGGACAGGCTAGGAGAGTGGGCAATGAAGTGGCAAATGAAATAAAATGTGGAAAAGTGTGAGGTTATGCATTTTGGAAGGAGGAATCTTGGCACAGACTATTTTCGAAATGGGGAAATGCTTCAGAAAGCAGAATGACAAATGGACTTGGGAGTCCTTGTTCACGATTCTCTGAAGGTTAATCTGCAGGTTCAGTCGGCAGTGAAGAAGGCAAATGTAATGTTAGCATTCATGTCAATAGGGCTAGAATACAAGACCAGGGATGTACTTCTGAGGCTGTAGAAGGCTCTTTTTGTATTTGTAGTATTGTGAGCAGTTTTGGGCCCCATATCTAAGGAAGGATGTGCTGGCCTTGGAAAGGGTCCAGAGGAGGTTCACAAGAATAATCCCTGGAATGAAGAACTTGTCGTATGAGGAACGTTTGAGGACTCTGGATCTGTACTTGTTGGAGTTTAGAAGGATGAGAGGGGATCTTATTGAAACGTACAAGATACTGCGAAGCCTGGATAGAGTGGACGTGGAGAGGATGTTTCCACTTGTAGGAAAAACAAGAACCAGAGGACACAATCTCAGGCAAAAGGGACGATCCTTTAAAACAGAGATGAGGAGGAATTTCTTCAGCCAGAGGGTGGTGAATCTGTGGAACTCTTTGCTGCAGAAGGCTGTGGAGGCCAATTCACTGAGTGTCTTTAAGACAGAGATAGGTAGGTTCTTGATTAATAATGGGATCAGGGGTTATGGGGAGAAGGCAGGATAATGGGGATGAGAAAATATCAGCTATGATTGAATGGTGAAAAAGACTTGATGCGCCAAGTGGCCTAATTCTATTCCTATGTCTTTTGGTCTTATTATTGCTTTATATAATAGGCAGATGAACTTAGAGCTTGGATTAATACTTGGAATTCTGGTGTTGTTGCCATCACAGAGACCTGGTTGAGGGAAGAACAGGATTGGCAGCTAAACATTCCAGGATTCAGATGTTTCAGGCGGGATAGAGGAGGGATCTGAAGCGGTGCAGGAGTTGCGCTACTGGTTAGGGAAATATCACAGCTGTACTGTGGGAAGACACCTCAGAGGGCAGCGAGGCTATATGGGTAGAGATCAGGAATAAGAAGGGTTCAGTCACAATGTTGGGGGTTTACTACAGGCCTCCCAACAACCAGCGGGAGATATTGGAGCAGATAGGTAGACAGATTTTGGAAAGGAGAAAAAGCAACAGGGTTGTTGTGATGGGAGACTTTAACTTCCCCAATATTGACTGGCACTCACTTAGTGCTAGGGGCTTGGACGGAGCAGTTGTAAAGAGCAGTTGTGAGGAGCATTCTTAAAACAATATGTAGATAGTCCAACTAGGGAAGGGGCTGTACTGGACCTGGTATTGGGGAATGAGCCCGGCCAGGTGGTAGAAGTTTCAGGAGGGGAGCATTTCGGGAACAGTGACTACAATTCAGAAAGTTTTAAAGTGCTGGTGAACAAGGATAAGAGTGGTCCTAGGGTGAATGTGCTAAATTGGGGGAAGGCTAATTATAACAATATGAGGCGGGAACTGAAGAACCTAGGTTGGGGGCGGATGTTTGAGAGTCAATCAATATCTGACATGTGGGAGTCTTTCAAATGTCAGTTGAAAGGAATTCAGGACTGGCATGTTCCTGTGAGGAAGTAAGATAAATATGGCAAATTTCAGGAACCATGGATAACGAGAGATATTATAGGCCTCGTCAAAAAGAAAATGGAGGCATTTGGCAGGGCTCAGAGGCTGGGAACAGACAATGCCTGTGTGGAATATAAGGAAAGTAGGAAGGAACTTAAGCAAGGAGTCAGGAGGGCTAAAATGGGTCACGAAACGTCATTGGCAAATAGGGTTAAGGAAAATCGCAAGGCTTTTTACACGTACATAAAAAGCAAGAGGGTAGCCCGGAAAAGGGTTGCCCACTGAAGGATTGGCAAGGGAATCTATGTGTGGAGCCAGAGGAAATGGGCGAGGTACGCAATGAATACTTTGCATCAGTATTCACCAAAGAGAAGGAATTGGTGGATGTTGAGTCTGGAGAAGGGTGTGTAGATAGCCTGGGTCACATTGAGATCCAAAACAAAGAGGTTTTGGTGTCTTGAAAAATATTGATGTGGAGATGCCGGCGTTGGACTGGGGTGAGCACAGTAAGAAGTCTTACAACACCAGGTTAAAGTCCAACAGGTTTGATTCAAACACGAGCTTTCGGAGCGCAGCTGTCTAGATTCACCTGAGGAAGGAGCTGCGCTCCGAAAGCTCGTGTTTGAATCAAACCTGTTGGACTTTAACCTGGTGTTGTAAGACTTCTTACTGTATTGAAAAATATTAAGATAGATAAGTCCCCAGGGCCTGATGGGATCTCCCCCAGAATACTGAAGGAGGCAAGAGAGGAAACTGCTGAGGCATTGACAGAAATCTTTGTATCCTCACTGTCTTCAGGTGATGTCCCGGAGGACTGCAGAATAGCCAATGTTGTTCCTTTGTTTAAGAAGGGTAGCAAGGATAATCCATGGCACTACAGGTCGGTGAGCCTTACATCAGTGGTAGGGAAATTACTGGAGAGAATTCTTCAAGACAGGATCTACTCCCATTTGGAAGCACGTGCTTGTATTAGTGAGAGGCAGCACAGTTTTGTGAAGGGGAGGTCGTGTCTCACTAACTTGATAGAGTTTTCAAGGAGGTCACAAGGATGATTGATGCAGTCAGGGCAGTGGACATTTCCTATATGGACTTCAGTAAGGCCTTTGACAAGGTCCCTCATGGCAGACTGGTACAAAAGGTGAAGTCACACGGGATCTGAGGTGTGCTGGCAAGATGGATACAGAACTGGCTAGGTCATAGAAGGCAGAGAGTGGCAATGGAAGGGTGCTTTTCTAATTGGAGGGCTGTGACTGGTGGTGTTCCGCAGGGATCAGTGCTGGGACCTTTGCTGTTCATAGTATATATAAATGATTTGGAGGAAAATGTAACTGGTCTGATTAGCAGGTTTGTGGATGACACAAAGGATGATGGAATTGTGGATAGCGATGAGGACTGTCAGAGGGTACAGCAGGATTTAGATCATTTGGAGACTTGGGCAGAGAGATGGCAGATGGAGTTTAAACCGGAAAAATGTGAGGTAATGCATTTTGGACGGTCTAATGCAGGTAGGGAATATACAGTGAATGGTAGAACCCTCAAGAGTATTGCCAGTCAGAGAAATCTAGGTGTACAGGTCCACAGGTCATTGAAAGGGACAACACAGGTTGAGAAGGTAGTCAAGAAGGCATACAGGATGTTTGCCTTCATTGGCCGGGGCACTGAGTATAAAAATTGGCAAGTCATGTTGCAGCTGTACAGAACCTTAGTTAGGCCACACTTGGAGTATAGTGTTCAATTCTGGTCGCCACACTACCAGAAGGATGTGGAGGCTTTAGAGATGATGGGGAAGAGATTTACCAGGATGTTGCCTGGTACGGAGGGCATTAGCTATGAGGAGCGGTTGAATAAATTTGGTTTGTTCTCACTGGAACGACAGAGGTTGAGGGGCGACCTGATAGAGGTCTACACAATTATGAGCGGCATAGAGTGGATAGTTAGAGACTTTTTCCCAGGGTGGAGTTGTCAATTACTAGGGGGCACAGGTTTAAGGTGTGAGGGGCAAGGTTTAGTGGAAATGTACGAGGCACGTTTTTTTACACAGAGGGTAATGGTTTCCTGGGTCTCGCTGCCGGAGGAGGTGGTGGAAGCAGGGACAATAGTGTCGTTTAAGGGGCATCTTGACAAATCCATGAATAGGCTGGGAATAGAGGGATACGGACCCCGGAAGTGCAGAAGATTATGGATTAGACGGGCAGCATGGTCGGCGCAGGCTTGGAGGGCCGAAGGGCCTGTTCATGTGCTGTACTTTTCTTTGTTCTTTGTTCTTTGTTGTATCCATAGTTCCCTCTAGTGGCTACTCTCAACTCTACATTAAACCTTGTAATGCTGATAGTTATGATAATACCATATCCCCATTTCTTTGTAAAAGAAAATTATTATAACATTGGTTGTGATATTTTCTTGGACCCTGACCTCACAGGTGTAATTCTGACTATTAGCTAGTAACTATCACTAACTCACTATAATACAGTACATCAATTCGTAATGACTGTTACATCACTTAGATGAGTATAGGTTCATTATACAATTGCAATTTCAGTCTCTCTGGAGGTCATCTTCATCTCGTATATCGTCTCAGTGAAATATTCGAGGCGTTGGATTGCTCTGCCACATCTTATAGAACATAGAACATAGAACATTACAGCGCAGTGCGGACCCTTCGGCCCTCGATGTTGCACCGACCTGTGAAACCATCTGAAGCCTATCTGACCTACACTATTCCATTTCCATCCATATGTTTATCCAGTGACCACTTAAATGCCCTTAAAGTTGGCCAGTCTACTACTGTTGCAGGCAGGGCGTTCCACACCCCTACTACTCTCTGAGTAAAGATACTGCCTCTGGCATCTGTCCTATATCTACCACCCCTCAATTTAAAGCTGTGTCCCCTCGTGTTTGTCATTCCCATCCGAGGAAAAAGACTCTCACTGTCCACCCTATCTAACCCTCTGACTATTTTATGTGTCTCTATTAAGTCACCTCTCAGCCTTTTCCTCTCTAACGAAAACAACTTCAAGTCCCTGAGCCTTTCCTCATAAGACCTTCCCTCCATACCAGGCAACATCCTAGTAAATCTCCTCTGAACCCTTTCCAAAGCTTCCACATCCTTCCTATAATGTGGTGACCAGAACTGCACGCAGTACTCCAGGAGCGGCCGCACCAGAGTTATGTACAGCTGCAGCATGACATCGTGGCTCCGAAACTCAATCCCCCTACTGATAAAGGCTAGCACACCATAAGCCTTCTTAACAGCCCTATTAACCTGGGTGGCAACTTTCAGGGATTTATGTACCTGGATGCTGAGATCCCTCTGTTCATCTACACTACCAAGAATCTTGCCATTAGCCCAGTACTCTGCATTCCTGTTACTCCTTCCAAAGTGAACCACCTCACACTTTTCCACATTAAACTCCATCTGCCACCTCTCAGCCCAGCTCTGCACTTATCTATGTCCCTCTGTAACCTATAACATCCTTCAGCACTATCCACAACTCCACCGACCTTCGTGCCATGTGCAAATTTACTAACCCATCCTTCTACACCCTCTTCCAGGTCATTTATAAAAATGACAAACAGCAGTGGCCCCAAAACAGATCCTTGCGGTACACCACTAGTAACTGAACTCCAGGATGAACATTTGCCATCAACCACCACCCTCTGTTTTCTTTCAGCTAGCCAATTACTGAGCCAAACCGCTAAATCACCTTCAATCCCATACTTCCATATTTTCTGCAATAGCCTGCCATGGGGAACCTTATCAAATGCCTTACTGAAATCCATATACACCACATTAACCGATTTACCCTCATCCACCTGTTTGGTCACCTTCTCAAAAAACTCAATAAGGTTTGTGAGGCATGACCTACCCTTCACAAAACCGTGTTGAGTATCGCTAATCAACTTGTTCTTTTCAAGATGATTATACACCCTATCTCTTATAACCTTTTCCAACATTTTACCCACAACCGAAGTAAGGCTCACAGGTCTATAATTACCAGGGTTGTCTCTACTCCCCTTCTTGAACAAGGGGACAACATTTGCTATCCTCCAATCACTGGCGAAAAATATCCATTTAACGCTTCCCCTATCTCCTCTGATTCCACACACAACTTTCCACTACTATCCTTGATTGGCCCTAATCTTACTCTAGTCATTCTTTTGTTCCTGATATACCTATAGAAAGCCTTAGGGTTTTCCTTGATCCTATCCGCCAACGACCTTTCGTGTCCTCTCCTCGCTCTTCTTAACTCTCCCTTTAGGTCCTTCCAGGCTAACTTGTAACTCTCAAGTGCCCTAACTGAGCCTTCATGTCTCATCCTAACATAAGCCTTCTTCTTCCTCTTGACAAGTGCTTCAACTTCCTTAGTAAACCACGGTTCCCTTGCTCGACCACTTCCTCCCTGCCTGACAGGTACATACTTATCAAGGACACGCAGTAGCTGTTCCTTGAATAAGCTCCACATTTCGATTGTACCCATCCCCTGCAGTTTCCTTCCCCATCCTATACATCCTAAATCTTGCCGAATAGCATCATAATTGCCTTTCCCCCAGCTATAATTCTTGCCTTGTGGTATATACCTATCCCTGCCCATCACTAAACATAACCGAATTGTGATCACTATCACCAAAGTGCTCACCTACATCTAAATCTAACACCTGGCCGGGTTCATTACCCAGTACCAAATCCAATGTGGCATCGCCCCTTGTTGGCCTGTCTACATACTGTGTCAGAAAACCCTCCTGCACACACTGCACAAAAACTGACCCATCTATAGTACTCGAACTATAGTATTTCCAGTCAATACTTGGAAAGTTAAAGTCCCCCATAACAACTACACTGTTACTCTCGTTCCTGTCGAGAATCATCTTTGCAATCCTTTCCTCTACATCTCTGGAACTATTCAGAGGCCGATAGACAACTCCCAACAAAGTGACCTCTCCTTTCCTGTTCCTAACCTCGGCCCATACTACCTCAGTAGACGAGTCCTCAAACATCCTTTCTGCCGCCGTAATACTTTCCTTGATTAACAATGCCACCCTCTTTTACAATCTTCTCTGTTCTTACAGAAACATCTAAATCCTGGAACCTGCAAAAACCATTCCTGTCCCTGCTCTACCCATGTCTCCGAGATTGCCACAACATCGAAACCCCAGGTACCAACCCATGCTGCAAGCTCACCCACCTTATTCCGGATGCTCCTGGTGTTGAAGTAGACACACTTCAAACCAGCGTCTTGCTTGCCGGTGCCCTCTTTCGAACTTTTAACCCTATCCCTGACCTCACTACACTCAACATCCTGTACACTGGGACTACAATTTAGGTTCCCATCCCCCTGCTGAATTAGTTTAAACCCCCCCGAAGAGCACTAGCAAATCTCCCCCCCAGGATATTGGTACCCCTCTGGTTCAGGTGAAGACCATCCTGTTTGTAGAGGTCCCACCTACCCCAGAATGAGCCCCAATTATCCAGGAAACCAAAACCCTCCCTCCTGCACCATCCCTGTAGCCACGTGTTCAACTCCTCTCTCTCCTTATTTCTCACTTCGCTAGCACGTGGCACGGGTAACAACCCAGAGATAACAACTGTTTGTTCTAGCTCTCAGCTTCCACCCTAGCTCCCTGAATTTCTGTCTCAAATCCCCATCTCTCTTCCTACCTATGTAGTTGATACCTATGTGGACCACGACTTGGGCTGCTCCCCCTCCCCCTTAAGGATCCCAAAAACATGATCAGAGACATCACAAACCCTGGCACCTGGGAGGCAACACACCAACCGTGAGTCTCTTTCGTTCCCACAGAACCTCCTGTCTGTTCCTCTAACTATGGAGTCCCCAATGACAAGTGCTCTGTTCCTCTTCTCCCTTCTCTTCTGAGCAGCAGGGACAGACTCTGTGCCAGAGACCTGTGCCCCATTGCTTACCCCTGGTAAGCCCCCCCCCCAACAGTATCCAAAATGGTATACTTGTTATTGAGGGGAACGACCACAGGGGATCCCTGCACTGCCTGCCGGTTCCGTCTCGTTCCCCTGACGGTAACCCATCTACCTTCTTCTTTTACCTGAGGTGTGACTACCTCCCTATAACTCCTCTCAATAACCCCCTCCGCCTCCTGAATGATCCAAAGTTCATCCACCTCCAGCTCTAGTTCCCTAATGCGGTTCTCGAGGAGCTGGAGTTGGGTGCACTTCCCGCAGATGTAGCCAGCAGGGACACTCGAGGTGACCCTTACCTCCCACATTCTGCAGGATGAACATTCAACTGCCCTAGCCTCCATTCCCACTGAACTAACTTCCTAACTACTGAAAAAAAAACAAAAAAAACTTGTTAGTTTAGCAATCCGACGGACAGAACTTTTTTTTTGGTTAGCTGTGTCTGCATTAAGTACGGATCTGGAAATGCAATGTCCTTGAATATGTCATCACATGGTACAACGATTGCATGTTGAGTTTGCACCTTGTGCTTGAAATGCAGCAATGCTCACCTGTTTCTCCTGAACAGCGATCCCAATTCTGTCTGCACTAAGTAGGACCTTTGCAACATTTTGCCAGCCTCCTTCTGGATTCTGAATTCTCACAAATTCACCTTCTTGAAGTTCCACCAGAGATTGATTGAGCACAGTGAGCTAAACAGCTGGCTTGTAATGCAGAACAAGGCCAGTAGCGCGGGTTCAATTCCCGTACCAGCCTCCCCGAACAGGCTCCAGAATGTGGCGACTAGGGGCTTTTCACAGTAACTTCATTGAAGCCGACTTGTGACAATGAGCAATTATTATTATTATTATAAGGTTTGTCATGTCTATTGTAGACCTTTTGTTGCTTCTTTTTGGTAAGAAGTCTTACAACACCAGGTTAAAGACCAACATGTTTGTTTCAAACACTAGCTTTCGGAGCACTGCTCCTTCCTCATTATTTCACGTATCTTCTTATTATCAGTCTCTGGACTGGTGATCTCTGATTAAGTGGTTCTTCGTCTTCTCCCCATCAACATTTGAGCAGGTGAGAGACCCATTGATAATGGTGATGCTCAGTATGCTAACAATGCTGAAGCCACGTCTTGACCATCTTTACTCGCTTTGCGGAATAACTTCTTAATTATCCATACTCCTTTCGCTGCTTTCCCATTAGGCTGAGGATAATATGAGTTGGACGTTACATGGTTGAAATTATATTGCTCTGCAAACTGTGTCCACTTCCAACTCGAGAAACACGGACCATAATCAGAGACAATGTTAAGAGGTATCCCATGGCATGCAAAAAACAATGTTGTTGCCTTTATCACTCATCTGGCAGCATCATCACCTCTGGAAATTTGGAGTAATAGTCTCTAGCTATCAAGTAATCATGACCCTAGAAATAGAATAAATCCATGCACACTTTGTTCCATGGACTGGTCAAAATCTCCATCTATTGCATGGTTTCTTTGCCCTGTGCAGGCTGATACATCTGACAAATTGGACGTGCTTGAACATACGGGTCAATATCTGTTTATCCCCACCCAATACACCAACTGCCTGCATCACCTATGACACTTTTCGATGCCTTAATGACCCTCGTGAATCTGCCGCACAATCCCTAAACATAAACTGGCAGCTATCACTATCCTGTCTCCCTTGAGCAGGACACCATCAATTGTAGCAAGAACATCTCTAATCTCTCGAAAGGATGATTTGCATCCAGCAGCAATCCTTCTCTTAGGTATTGTTTCACCTTCTGGATCGTCAAATCCTTTTCAGTTTCGCCTTTTCTTGTCTTTAGTTTGAAACTGGTAGTATCTTGGAAATTAAATGAGCTTGAGATTACACTTTGACAAAGGGTCATCTGGACTCGAAATATGAGCTCTTTTCTCTCCGACACATGCTGCCAGACCGGCTGATGTTTTCCAGCATTTTCTTTTTGGTTTGAGGTTCCACGGTTCAGACTAACTCTGGTTCTGATGTTTCAGCATCAGTGGTAGCTTTGGAGAGGTCGTTCACAACACCTCAGTCTTCACTGCACTCTTCATCTTGGTCATCTGAAGAGTGAAGAGTGGTTGAGTGAATCCTTTCAATCTGCTGCAAGTTTTAACAACATCAACTCCAATCAATGAAGATTTCTCACGCTCTACCACCTCAAAGTTGATGGGTATCTCAATTTTCCCATTCTTCATGACAAGACAGCATGACAACATTGTGGCTATTATGTTACCATTGCAATCTGTGAGCCTACAGGCGGACTGCTTTATCAGAAGCTTTACAAGTGCTTGCTTTAAATATTGGTATGCGATAATATTTGTGTGCACTCCTGTGTCAATCTTAAATGGGATCAATTCTCTGTTTATTTCTAATGAGACAATCCACTCCTTTATTATCTTTGAGAGTGCTGTTCCTGGTCTTTCCTTCCAATCCAGTAAATCAATCCTGGAGATAGTTTCTATCGTGAAGGTATCCAAAATGAAATGAAGTGAAAATGAAATGAAAATGAAATGAAAATGAAAATGAAAATGAAAATGGAAATGAAAATGAAAAAGCCAGTCCCAGTAGGGGCTGGTTTAGTGCAGTGGGCTAAAGAGCTGGCTTGTAAAGCAGAACAAGGCCAGCAGCACTGGTTCAATTCCCGTACCAGCCAAACAGGCGCCGGAATGTGGCGAACCGGGACTTTTCACAATAATTTCATTTGAAGCCTACCTGTGACAATAAATGATTTTCATTTCATTTCCTAGTGATAGCTTCTGTCGTGAAGGTATCCGAAAGTGAATATGGTGAGCAATCCTCTCTATCGATTTTGGATTTTTTTCTCTGCCCTCTGCACACTTTGGATCCGTCGTCAATCACTATCAGACTGTTAAGATTTGGTTACTAGGACAGTTGCTGAGAAATGACACTACTGCAAAGTGGTTCAGTTTGCCACAAATGGAACAATATTTCCCTCTCGCTGGGCAATTTTTTTCACTGTGGGTGTGTCCACAGCGTGTGCACGTCATCATGCTCAAAATGGACACCAGCCGTTGTCCACAGTTTATTGATTTCTCGCTGTGTTCCTTTGCCACAAATTCGGCATATTTGATCGATGCCTGTTCGCTGGCCTTACACATATTTATAGCATCTTCAATCGACACAATCGGTTTTCTTTTTTATTATATAAATTTCGAGTACCCAATTTTTTTTTCTCCCAATTTAGGGGCAATTTAGCGTGGCCAGTCCACCTCACCTGCACATCTTTAGGTTGTGGCGGTGAAACTCATGCAGACATAGGGAGAATGTGCAAATTCCATACGGGCAGTGACCCAAGGCTGGGATTCGAACCCGGGTCCTCAGCACTGCAGTCCCAGTGCTAACCAGTGGACCACATGCCGCCCCCCCCCCCCCCCAAATTGGTCTTCTTATCCTTTTCTCGCACGTCCATTCATTTTTTATTCCGAACACAACTTTATCTCACAGCGTAGACTCGGAGACTGAGGAAAAATTACTGGACTGCGCTCGCAGCTTTAGAGTCGTGATGACTGAATCTACAGACTCTCCTCTGAACTGCAGCCATTTGTTTAACATGTAGCACTCATCACATTTTTTCATGATTGATAATCTCTGAGGCACCATGTTCTGCACTAAATTCAAATGCATTAAAGAGCTTCAAAGCTTGCGGTCCAGCCAAATTTAGAATGAGTGCTATTTTCCGTTGGTCTGAGGCATTTTCAAGCGCGAAGGCAGAAGTAAAAACTTCAAACTGTTGCTTGACGAAAGCCCAGTTGTGGCAGAGTTTACCGTGTGTCTTGAAGTGGTCAGGCTTCTTGAGACCCTCCATCTTCTGATCAGTCTTTACCATAGATTTTTTATGAGTTGTAGCTTCTGGATTACTTCTTCAATATCCAATAGAATCTCTAACCTAATCTAATTGTTAGTTCTTTAAAGGAATATGTACCTGGTACCATGTAGTGTTTTCTTCTGTTGCTTCATTTAGGATGGTTGACGTAGTGTTCACAAAGACCACAGAATAGTTTCTTACTTAAACAAAGCTATGATTCTTTTTACACTACTAAAACTGGGATTCGTCAATTAGTCCTGAAGATTACAGAACTGATCAATAACATCAAACTACATTAATTTACTGCTAATCTCAATACTGGTATAAATTATGATCTAACCTTACTCACACTATCTACTCTTATGACCTTCGCTAGCCATCTCCTGCATACACTCCTCCCCTAAGGTCGAGCATCACTGCCTTATATAGTTGTATCTGTAGCTCCCTCTAGTGGCTACTCTCAACTGCATTAGCCCTTGTAATGCTGATAGCCATGATAATACCACAAGCCCCTTTCCTCCTGCTGAAAACCTGCCTCTGTGACCAAGCTTGCGTTCCCCTGATTTCTCTTTACATGGTCTGGTGTCAAATATTGTTTTCAAAATGTGGCTTTGGATGTGGTTTTTATTGTCTTCAGGTTTCTATATAATTGCAAGTTGCTTCTGAGAAATCTCACGCACCCGACACACAGCCCAATTAGACGCTGCCACTTTCTGTTTTTAAACAGACAACCTTGCAACATTTTCTCTCAAAGAAGTTGACAAAATGTAACGAGTCTGTGATGACAACTTTGCCTGAAGGGCCGTGTCTTCATCCCTGACTGCTGCAGTGATGATTGTGTGAAGAAATTGGCTTTTCCATTACCCTGTTTGCCCCTAGAAAGTAAATGCAAGTACTTTAAACAGCAGCATTGAATAAGGTTCTCTGATATGCCATAACTTTTAATAGGATTTTGTTCTTTCTTTTATGACTCCCTCACTATTACAAAACCCACATGAAGCAAGGCCTCTTTACAACTCCAACCTTGTATTGCTCCAGGTATCAGAGTTATAAAGAGTGTTCACTGTTGTTGCCTGTAGCAAAACAGGCGCGTAAAGTGAAGAGTGCTGAATTGAAAGTGTTAACATGAAAAGCAAATCCCTCGGGTGCGTTAGGACAATGGCAACAGGAATAGGATTTTCATCTTTTCTCAGGCCCTTGAGTAAATGGAGCTACCAAGAATAATCTGGAGACAATAGTTGGTGGCCACAGCCTCGCTTCATACCAAACCCTTCAGCACCGACAGCTCCTGATGGTATAAAATTTATTTGATGTTGTTCCAACAGCACATCAAAATGAGTGGCGTCGCCATTAAGAAATGTTTTATTCTTTTACTTGAAAGTGGGTTGCCATCAATCATTTGATAATTGGTGGGTTTTCTCAGCAACCTGCTCACTATAGAAACCACAGGAGAAGTATAGAGTACACACCTACTACCATTACCTGCTGTGAAATCAGGACCATTCTTCAAAGGGCATAAAGTAGCAAGACAAGTCTAAGAGCCTGCTCTTCCCTGGTGAAGAGTCCAATAAACAAGAGATTTCACTGCATTAAATTAGTTATTGCAGGCGATAGGAATGAAGAGGGCATGGTCTGTTAGCTTCAGTACAGCCCTTCCACCTGCACCATCTTTGCAGCCACGCATTCATAGAAACATGCATGCGAGAGGAGAAATAGGGACAGAAGTAGGCCATTCAGCCCCTCGAGCCTGCTCCGCCATTCAATAAAATCATGGTTGAGTTTAGAATTCCACATTCCCTTCTACCCGTCATAACCTTTGACTCCCTTGCCCAAAACATCTATCTACCACCACATCTATCTACCAACATCTTGCTTCCACCGCCTTCTGAGGCAGAGAGGTTCAAACCTGGGGGTTACCATTGATCTGAAACTGAACTGGACCAGCCATACAAATACTGCCACTACAAGGACAGGTCAGAGGCTAGGGACTTTGCAGCAAGTAACTCACTTCCTGACTCCCCAAATCTGCAAGGCACAAATCAGAAGCATGGTAGAATGCTCCTCACGTGCCTGGATGACAATAACAATCAAGGAGCTCGACACATTCTCGGGTAAACAACCACTTGTTTGGCACTCCAAGCACTACTTCCAACATCCACTCCCTCCACTACCGACACGCAGTGCTAACAATATGTACCATCTGTAAGATGCATTGCAACAGCTCACCAAGCTTCCTTCTGCACCATTTTCCAAACTCGTGACCTTTACCACCTAGAAGGACAATGGCAGCAGATACATGGGAAAACCACCACCTGCAAGTTTCTCTCCAAAGCACACACCATCCAGACTTGGAAAAATATCACCGTTCCTTCATTGTCACTAAGTCAAAACCCGGAACTCCCATTCTAGCAGCACCATGAGTGTACCTACACCACATAGACTGCAACAATTCAAGCTTCGTCACCATACCTCTTTTTTTCAACATACTCAAGTTCTCCACTATTAAGTGACTATTCCACCTTTACAACATTGCTACAAGTAGCTACTAGGTTAATGTTTGCCCCGTGGAGATTATCTGGTATTTTGGCATTGGCTTTAAATTTTCCCTTTTGGGTTCTGCGATGAATTGAACTAGCCCCAGTTACCATCGAAGCCCTGAGTTACCAGGAACCAGCGAGGCCTTCTGACCAGACCTTCAAGCATTAGCCATGCCTGAAATCACCAGCTAGGCCTTCGATCACCAGCCAAGCCTTCAATCTCCAGCCAGGCCTTCAATCTCCAGCCAGATCTTCAATCTCCAGCCAGGCCTTCAATCTCTAGCCAGGCCTTCGAACCAGCTAGGCCTTCGATCATCAGCCAGGCCTTTAATCACCAGTCATACCTTCAATCAGCAGAGAGGCATTTAATCACCAGGCAGGCATTCAATCTCCAGCCAGGTCTTCAGTCAACAGCCAGGCCTTCGATCACCAGCCAGGTCTTCAATCATCAGCGAGGCCTTTAATCACCAGCCAGGCCTTTAATCACCAGCCAGGCCTTTAATCACCAGCCAAGCCTCAAATCACCAGTCAGGCCTTCATTCAGCAGTGAGGCCTTAAATCACCAGCCAGGCCTTCAATCGCCTGCCAGGCCTTCAATCTCCAGCCAGGCCTTCAATCTCCAGCCTGGCCTTCAATCTCCAACCAGGCTTTCAATCTCCAGCCAGGCCTTCAATCATCTGCCAGGTCTTCGATCACCAGCCAGGCCTTCAATCTCCAGCCAGGCCTTCAATCACCTGCCAGGCCTTCAATCACCAGCCAGGCCTTCAATCTCCAGCCTGGCCTTCAATCTCCAACCAGGCTTTCAATCTCCAGCCAGGCCTTCAATCATCTGCCAGGTCTTCGATCACCAGCCAGGCCTTCAATCTCCAGCCAGGCCTTCAATCACCTGTCAGGCCTTCAATCACCAGCCTGGCCTTCAATCTCCAACCAGGCTTCGATCACCATCCAGGCGTTCAATCTCCAGCCAGGCCTTCAATCACCTGCCAGGCCTTCAATCTTGGCATTGAGGGGGAGATTGTTGTCGCTGCACCACTCCAATAGGTTCCCTATCTCCCTCCTGTATTCTGACTCGTTGTTATTCGAGATCCGGCCCACTATGGTCGTATCGTCAGCAAACTTGTAGATGGAGTTGGCACCACATTTTGCCACACAGTCGTGTGTGTACAGGGAGTAGAGTAGGGGGCTAAGTACGCAGCCTTGCAGGGCCCTGGTATTGAGGACTATTGTGGAGGAGGTGTTGTTGTTCATTCTTACTGATTGTGGTCCGTGGATCAGAAAGTCAAGGATCCAGATGCAGAGTGGGGAGCCAAGTCCTAGGTTTTGGAGCTTTGATATGAGCTTGGCTGGGATTATGTTGTTGAAGGCGGAGCTGTAGTCAATAACCTTTTCCTCCTGCATCACAAATTGTTGTGATTGTTTGAAATTTGGCATTCTTGGATCTGTCCTAATGAGTACGAGAAGAAAAGCTTCAACAATGTGTCTGTCTTTTCAGTTGCATTTTTTTTTAAATTTAGGGTACCCAATTATTTCATTTCCAATTAAAGGGAAATTTAGCCCAGCCAATCCACCTAACCTGCACATCTTTGAGGTGAAACCCACACAGACATGGGGAGAACATGCAAACTCCACACGGACAGTGACCCAGGGCCAAGATTTGAACCCGGATCCTCAGTGCTGCAGTCCCAGTTCTAACCACTGCGCCACCTGCCACCCGCTTTCAATAGCGTTAAAGTTCTGTCCTACCAAGTGAGCGTTTTTTAAAATCTCAGAATGCTTTACCATCACATCATTCTTATGACGCATGTTCAGTGTTTTATTTCGTGTGTCAGACTGTGAGCCCATCCATGCTGCTGGAAGACAGACTCCAAATATTAACACGAGATTGTGTACCAGAGCTGTACCACATGAACTTTCCCCAACAAACAGGTTTCAGTACAAGCACAATATTCTCCTTGTGTCTGTCTACCTTTTAGACACTCAGTGATAAATAAAACAGACAGCCATGGGTTTGCAAGAAATGGATTTATATTTGCCACATTGAGCGTATCATAACACAATAGATTGCATATCCTAAGGATGTTTCCATTGCGGTGAAATAAATTAGCGTGAAACCTGTTTCACCTCAGAGCTCATTCATCAATCAGTTCCACCTTTATCAATGGAAATTGTACATGTCCATTGCTTTCGTTCAAGGGCCTCTCTTCTTTGCTGTTGCATATTTTGATTAACTTAATGCCTGATGATGAATGTCAGGGATGAAATGAGATGCATTACCATTTCTCTTTCTTCTGAGCATTAAGCATTCCCGTGTTCTATGTAGCACAGGTTATCTGCAAGGCATAGCACGCCTTATGCTGCCTTGTTAACGTGCCTGAACCACCAACCTTTGAGAAAGCGGCTTGATGTGAGGACTGAGGAACACGGTTTAAAGTTAAGGGTGTCGAAGGAAAACAGGAAATGTGAGCAACGTCCCGGAGGAAGAGAGCAATAGGATATCCAAACAGATCAGCAGCAGAGTCGTGGGCAATAACAGAATGGAAGATATTACACCTAAGCTGAATAAGTGACTATTGGCACATGGAACTAACTCATTCCACATCCATGGTACGGAACCAGATCGAAGATTTGGTGAGGGATATAAATGATTTCCTCCTGTCCAAAATATTTCTATGGGGTCATTGTCTTTGGTTTATTAATGGTGTAGGTGGGTTAGCTCATTTGGCTGGATGGGCGGTTTGCTAATGCAGAGCAAAGCCTGCAGCGCAGGTTCAATTCCTGTACTGGCTGAGGCTATTCATGCAGGCCCAACCTTCTCAACTTTGCTTCTTGCCTGAGGTGTGGTGATCCTCAGGTTAAACCACCGCCAGTCAGCTCTGCCCCTCAAAGGGGAAAATAGCCTATGGTCATCTGGGATGATAGTGACTTTACTTTAGGAGCAATTTTTAGTGTGAAAGCTCTCTTTCAGCAATTTGGCTTTACTCTTCGTTATAAGCAAAGCACAGCATAAATATGCTGCCTGCTTTCATAAAATATTCATCAAGTCCAAATGTCTAATGGCCAACTCTTTTCTTGCACCATTCTTCCCTATATGTGCTTTTTTGACCGATTATTCCAGTAATGCCTGATGTCCAGGAATACGTGGTATGGATGGCTCCTCAGAAGGTCATGTGACTGAAATGACCATTGTGCCATATCAATGGGCTATGGAAATGGAGATCCTGTTGGGAAAGTTATGACGGATTTGTCAATCCAGGCTGGATTGTTCACTTTTGTTAAAAACACCAAATGCGAATCAGAGGAAGCAGCTGAGAAATTATAGAATTTGTTGTACAAAAGACAGAATAATATCAGGTGGAAATTTAATGGAGGCAAGTGTCTTGCCCATAAAACATGAAAGAGATCATAATCGGTCTCAATCAAATGTTACTTTTAGTTTTTCTTACAAAGCAAACTTTGCTGGAGCAAAAATATGGCTGTTACAGATCACATGCTTTGCAAGTTGGCTACAGTTCTGGAAACTTCCATCAGCAGTTATCGGACAGAGCTCAATCCACATCCTTGTGGAATCACACACATCATTTTGTGGACTCATTATAATCAAGTAAAATAGGGAGTAGCAGTCAATCTGCCTCCCCAACTGGGCTTAATAAAAGGCAGAGCCGTCAAAACTCATTATACCGGTGGAGGCATTAATAACCACCATCTATCTCCTAAGGTGAACAATAAATTTTGACCAAAGACATAAAAACTGATTATCAATCTGAAACGGACTCATCAGTTAGCAAGACCATGTGACCTAAGCTATTTGGCTTTCGGAAATGTTAATGATACATTCCTAGCACTTCCAGGGAAGGCTGATGTTAACATCCTGTCATAATATCCACGCATGTACATAATGAGATGCAGACAGGCAGTGATTGACTCATAGGGTGACCAATGAACACACAACACAGAACAACCAATTACCAGACAAGACACCACCACTATAAAGCTCACTATTAAGACTCCCGCTCTTTCCGGGACTCAGACACTGAGACAGTCAGAATGCACAAGTCAGTGGACATTATTACCATGTGGTGGCTAGTGAGTCTGGTCGAACCAGTAAGAGGTCGTCAGTAGGATTAGTAGAGTGTCAACCCACAGCTGAACATGTACAGAAGCTCATAGTTTAAATAAAACAGTGTTGGATCATCTCCTGTGTCAGACGTTTGTTTCCAGCATCCCTGCATCCAGTTGCAGTCAACGTCGAACCAACCTGCCTAACACATCATGGTACCAGCGTGCTATTAATCCTGCCGAACCTACCTCGAGTGAATATGCAATGGCCAGCAAGCGGCCGTCCAGCGAAATGGAAAACATCCAGCCTCCTCCGCAGCTCCGCATCTCCGGCAACCTCGCCGGCAATTGGAAAATCTTCAAGCAAACGTTCTTCCTGTATATCGAGGCCTCCGACCTCGAGGCAACATCGGATGCAAGGAAGATACCATATCTACAACTCGCCTACATTTGCCGATGGCAAAGACAAGAGGAAGTTTAAAATGGTCCTGCTGAAATTTGACAGCCACTGCGACATTGAAGTGAATGAGAGCTTTGAATGGTACATCTTCCAACAGAGACTTCAAGGTAAGGATTAAACTTTTCCGTCCTTCCTGACCCAGCTCCGCATCCTGGCGCAGCCATGCAATTACGGCTCAGCAGCTGATTCCATGATGCGGGATCAGATCATTTTCGGGGTCCACTCTGATTCCCTTCGGCAGCAGCTCCTTAAAATAAAACAGCTAACCCTCTCCGTCGCTATTGAGACGTGCGTGATCCATGAGCATGCCAAGAATCGTTACTCCCACATCAATGCGGTGGAAAATGCAAAACTGGCCTCCCACGAGGCAGAACGGGTGCAGACCATGGAAAAAATGCAAGGCCTGAATATTGAGGAGAGTGGCCGTTTTGCGCGTTTTTCCCGGGTCCCGACACATGCGCACCACAGCCGGGTGGACGACGAGCCCGACAACCCTAGTGCGCAGGTGCGTACATCGGCCGACCGAACTGTGCATGCGCGGTGGCGCACGGAACGCGCTGACGTCAGCGTTATGACGTGTCCAAATTGTGGATCTGCCCATTTAAAGCAGCAATGTCCAGCCAAAGGATGGCTATGCCTACAGTGTGGGAAGCCTGGCCATCACGGTGTCTGCTGCAGATCCGCTTCACCGATTATCAGCCAGCGGTCCCAGATACGGCGCAGAAGTGTCTGCTCAGTACAACAAGACATGCAGAATACTGATTCCGACATCCCAACGGATCCCGATGCTGATTGCCTCGAATCTCCATATTGGTGAGCATCATAACCACGCGCGAGCTGGTCCACACTGCACCGGCAACCCGCCTTTCGATCCTCAGTGTGGATCCCGACGACGGGTGGTGTGCTATCCTCACAGTCAACCAGGCTCGCATTCGATTTAAACTGGACACCAGCCAGGGCCGGCTCAAGGCACCGGCAACTCGGGCTGTCGCCCGGGGCGCCATGTGCTCGGGGGCGCCAGAGACTCGGGTCCCGCGCATGCGCAGTTGGGCCGGTGCCAACCAGCGCATGCGCGGTGGCCGCCCGCCCCCAGGGCGGCCCCCCGGCTCGGTCCGCCCCCCCCGCCCCCCTCGGGTCCGCCCCGCCCTCGGGTCCGCCCCCCCGCCCCGCCCTCGGGCACGCCCCCCCGCCCCGCCCTCGGGTCCGCCCGCCCCCCGCGTCCGCCCCCCCTCGGGTCCGCCCCTCCTCGGCCCCGCCCCCCCTCGCCCCCCCCTCCCGACCCCGCCCCCTCCCGACCCCGCCCCCCCCTCCCTCCCGACCCCACCCCCCCGCCCCCTGGCCCCGCCCCCCCGCCCCCCCCCAAGGGCGCCGAAGTTCAGCTTGCCCGGGGCGCCAGCAACCCTAGAGCCGGCGCTGACACCAGCGCATCTGCGAACCTCATATCACAGTCAGATCTCGACAGCATCCGTGACCAACCAAGCATTCTTCCACCAGCCTGCCAACTCCTCGACTACAATGGCAATGCCATAGCTGCCAGTGGATCGTGTCGGCTAGGGGTATCTCACAAGGAATTCAAGGCAACCTTACGATTTGAGATCGTTCGGCCTGACAGGGCGTCCCTGCTCAGTGCTCGCGCCTGCAAGCTCCTGAATCTGGTCCAGCGAATCCACACCATGTCCTCGACACCGGCGACTACCTCGACTGATGTGAATCTCCAGGCCAAGATAAACAACATCCTCACACAATACCACAGCGTGTTTGATGGAATGGGCATGCTCCCATATTGCTACAAAATTCTGCTCAAGCCGAACGCCACCCCAGTGATCCATGCACCACGCCGGGTGCCGGCTCCTCTCAAGGATCGCCTAAAAAAGCAGCTGCAAGACCTCCAAGACCAGGGCATCATCTCAAGGGTCACGGAACCAACAGACTGGTTTAGCTCCATGGTATGCGTCAAAAAACCCTCTGGTGAACTCCGCATTTGCATTGATCCCAAAGACCTGAACCGCAATATCATGCGAGCACAACCCAATCCCGAGGCGTGAAGAGTTGACCAGTGAAATGGCTCATGCCACATTCTTCACCAAGCTGGACGCCTCCCGGGGTTTCTGGCAAATACAGCTGGATGCGTCCAGTCAGAAGCTGTGCACGTTCAGCATCCCGTTTGGCCACTATTGCTACAACCGCATGCCCTTCGGTATCATATCAGCTTCCAAAGTATTTCATCGCATCATGGAGCAAATGATGGAGGGCATTGAGGGGGTACGAGTCTATGTGGACAACGTGATCGTCTGGTCCACAACTCCCGAGGATCACATTGCCCGTCTCCGACAGATCTTTCAGCAGATTCATGAAAATGGCCTCCAGCTCAACAGTCCAAATGCTCGTTTGGGCAATCCGCTTAAGTTCCTGGGTGACCACGTTTCACAGCAGTGTGTGCAACCTGACGCCGACAAGGTGTTGGCGATCAACGCCATGAAGACCCCGGAGGACAAGAAGGCGGTCCTCCGCTTCCTCGGGATGGTGAATTTTCTCGGGAAATTCATTCCCAATTTGGCAGCCCACACCACGGCCCTCAGGCATCTCATAAAGAAGTCAACAGTGTTCCAGTGGCTGCCCGCACATGAAAAGGAGTGGCTCGAGCTAAAGGCGAAGCTTACCACAGCCCCAGTACTGCGTTCTTTGAACCAACCAGGGACACCAAGATGTCTACTGACGTTAGCCAGGACGGCATTGGGGCGGTGCTTCTCCAGTGAGACAACTCCTCGTCCTGGGCTCCAGTGGCATATGCCTCCAGGGCTATGATGCTGACCAAGCAACGGTATGCCCAGATCGAGAAGGAGTGCTTGGGTCTCCTGACAGGAATAGTCAAGTTTCATGACTACGTATATGGCCTGCCAAAGTTCATGGTGGAAACAGACCATAGGCCTTTAGTCCACATAATCCAGAAGAATCTAAATGACATGACGCCTCGACTACAGTGAATTCTTCTTCGTCTCCGCCGTTATGACTTTGAACTCGTCTACACACTGGGTAAGGAGCTGATCATCGCAGATGCCCTATCCCGGTCCATCACCACGCTGTGTGAACAGGGTGACTTCATCTGCCACATAGAGGCACAGATGCAGTTGTGTGCCAGCAACCTACCAGCCACTGATGAACGT
This sequence comes from Scyliorhinus canicula, assembly GCF_902713615.1. Classification (NCBI taxonomy): domain Eukaryota; kingdom Metazoa; phylum Chordata; class Chondrichthyes; order Carcharhiniformes; family Scyliorhinidae; genus Scyliorhinus; species Scyliorhinus canicula. Next base: position 27,651,130 of record NC_052148.1, on the reverse strand, counting down.
GTGGTCCAAATACGTGAAGAAGCTGCAAAGGATCCTCTACTGCAGCGCGTGATGCAACACCTCGCCCATGGCTGGCAAAAGGGGCAGTGTCCCCAGTTCTTTAACGTTAAGGACGAGTTAACGGTCATTGAGGGAATCCTTCTTAAACTGGACAGGATCGTCATCCCTCAAAGCATGCGAGCTATGATGCTCGGGCAGATCCATGAGGGTCACCTTGGGGTCGAAAAATGTTGACGCAGAGCTCGGGAGGTGGTTTATTGGCTGGGTATCAACCAGGGCATTATTAACACGATCCTCAACTGCCCGACCTGCCAGAAGTTTCAACCGGCTCAGCCCAAAGAAACACTGCAACAGCACGAGCTTGTGACCTCTCCATGGTCTAAAGTGGGGGTAGACCTCTTTCACGCCAATGGGCATGATTGCGTGCTCCTGGTTGACTACCTCTCCAGCTACCCGGAGGTGGTGAAATTGTTGAACCTCACGTCTAGGTCCGTCATCAAAACCTACAAAGAGACGTTTTTCAGACGCGGGATGCCACTCACAGTAATGAGTGACAACGATCCGTGTTTTTGCAGCCAGGAGTGGTCTGATTTTGCACGATCCTACAACTTCAGACACATCACTTCCAGTCCCCATTACCCGCAATCAAGTGGGTTGCCAAAAAAGGGGTCCATATCGTCAAGCGGTTGTTGTGCAAGGCTGCAGACTCAGCATCCGATTTCAACTTGGCGCTGCTGGCCTACAGGGCGGCCCCTCTGTCGACTGTTTTTTTTCTCCGGAGCAGATTCTCATGAACTGCAACTTGAGGACTACTGTTCCAGCCATTCACATTCCAGACCTTGACCACCTCACGGTGCTGCAAAAGGTGCATCGGTCCAAGGGACCAGCAGACGATCGCGTATGATGCTCATGCCACGGATCTGCCTGCGCTGGCTCCCGCAGACGTTGTTCGCGTCCAGTTGCCTGAGGGAGGTTGGTCAGCCCCAGCTGTTGTTATCAGGAAGGCTGCCCCAAGGTCTTTCATTGTCCAATTGGCTGATGGTTCCATTCTCCGGCGCAACAGGAGGGCGCTGCGGAGAATTCCCTGCCCACCGCCTAACCGCTTTGCTCCACCAGCTATCGTGCCTCCTCCGGATGTTTCTTGCCACGAGTACACCGATCTGCCATCGATCCCGCCTGTCCATGACACCGCCGCAATGCCAGCGATCCCGCCTGTCCATGACCCCGCCGCAATGCCAGCGATCCCGTCTGTCCATGACCCCGCCGCAATGCCAGCGATCCCGCCTGTCCATGACCCCGCCGCAATGCCAGCGATCCCGTCTGTCCATGACCCCGCCGCAATGCCAGCGATCCCGTCTGTCCATGACCCCGCCGCAATGCCAGCGATCCCGCCTGTCCATGACCCCGCCGCAATGCCAGCGATCCCGTCTGTCCATGACCCCGCCGCAATGCCAGTGATCCCGTCTGTCCATGACCCCGCCGCAATGCCAGCGATCCCGCCTGTCTATGACCCCGCCGCAATGCCAGCGATCCCGCCTGTCCATGACCCCGCCGCAATGCCAGCGATCCCGCCTGTCCATGACCCCGCCGCAATGCCAGCGATCCCGCCTGTCCATGACCCCGCCGCAATGCCAGCGATCCCGCCTGTCCATGACCCCGCCGCAATGCCAGCGATCCCGTCTGTCCATGACACCGCCGCAATGCCAGTGATCCCGTCTGTCCATGACCCCGCCACAATGCCAGCGATCCCACCTGTCCATGACCCCGCCGCAATGCCAGTGATCCCGTCTGTCCATGACCCCGCCACAATGCCAGCGATCCCGTCTGTCCATGACCCCGCCGCAATGCCAGCAATCCCGCCTGTCCACGTGTCGGCGTCTCCTGCTCCATCTCTGCGGCGATCGACCAACTTGTCAACAGCTAAGCAGGGAAACAAAAGCTGCCTCAAGTCTGATTATTCATGAAGCCTGGTTCTCTGGAAGATTCCTGTCATTACCTGTAGAATAGACCAAGTCTCACATGCGGACATGCGGTGCTGCTGTGGTGGTGGGGAGTGAGGGGGTTGCTGCTTATGATGGCAGCCTGATAGCAGCACAGTGTTTAGCACTGCTGCCTCACAGCTCCAGGTACCCGGGTTCAATTCCAGTGACTGTGTGGAGTTTGTACTTTCTCTCCGTGTCTGCTTGTGTTTCCTCCGACAGTCCAAAGATGTGCTTGTTGGGTGAATTGGCCATGCTAAATTGCCCCTTAGTATCAAAAAGGTTAGGTGGGTGAGATACCCTCAATTACGACACGGGAGAGAAGATTGGTAATTCAAAGGCTTTAATCATCAGAGAACCGGACAGCTGCTGAGAAGTGTGCTCACAGCCTGCTGCCAGTGAGCATCATCTTATATACCGTTTCCTAGGGGCGGAGACCCCCAGGGTTCCAAGCCTGGTGTTAAAGGGCCAATGTGTTAAAGGCAAGGTACAGTTACAGCAGTTACCGATACCATTCATCACAGTGGAATTACTGGGTTACGGGGAGAGGGTGGAATCGTGGGATTAAGTAGGGTGGCCTTTCCAAGAGCCAGTGCAGACTCAATGGGCCGAATGGCCTCCTTTGGCACTGTGAATTTCTGATTCTATGATACAAATCTCATCCTGATACATCATCACCAACTTTGAAGGCATTTGGCAGCTCCTGCTTTCAAGTAGCTGAACCCGCCTGAACTTTAACCCCGATGTGAAGAAACCCTCAATGGATGCTGACTTTTTATGCTCAAACATACCTACTCATTAACATTCCTATCTTTGCTTTTTTTTTTCAAAGTTACTCCTAGTTGTAAAGCTCTTTTCTTTCCTAGATCCTTATAGTGTGTGTGTGTGTGTGTGTGTGTGTGTGTGTGCACGTGCGCACATGCATTGTTGACCTCTTCAGTACGTAGCCATCTCCAGGCTGAACAAAGCTCATGGCCGGGATTCTCCGCCGGCATGATTCTCCGATATGCCGGCGCCCGGGGGATTTCCCGGCGGCGTGGGGCTGCCCCACAATGGGAAACCCCATTGACCGTCCGGCGTAACGGAGAATCCCGCCGGCCAGTCGGGGCAGAAATGTGGCGCGGCGGGGCAGAGAATCCTGCCCCACGTTTCTCACATGTGCACGTGTGTGTAGTTACAATGAGCATGACCCAGGTCCAAAAGCATGCATAAATAATACTTTTCATTTAATCCTACAGAGAGTTTGCTGTGAGTTGCTGTAAAATTGACTTCAACACCGAAGAGTTTGGGGAGACACGTCACAGTCTATTTCAAAAGTTAAATCACCTCTACTTGTGAACAGGCAGTGAGAAAAATAAAGGTGCTCAGTTTGCCTCTCTCCTCTGTCCGTAAAACAAAGTACCACATGTAGGAAGAAAATAATATTGTGCATCTTCTCTGCGAGTCGGTGAAATATCTATGGGTGAAACCGAATGACCTAGAAGTCCTAATGGACTCATTAATGTGAAGCTGCAATTAATAAAGACAGCTTAATGCTGAATTGTAATTTTAAAAATTCATTCTGGGGATACGAATAGCTCTGGCAAGGCCAACATTTACTACCCATCATCAAGTTGCCCTTGAGGTGGTGGTGGTGGTGGGCCACTTTGTTGAACTGCCGCAGTGCGTGTGGTGTAGGTTCTCCCACAATGCTATTAAGGAGGGAGTTCTGTGGTGGTGGCAATCACAGGTTTGGTTGGGGGGGCACAGTAGCACAGTGGTTTGCACTGTTGCTTCACAGCGCCAGGGACCCGGGTTCAATTCCCAGCTTGGGTAACTCTCTGTGCGGAGTCTGCACGTTCTTCCCGAAAGACGTGCTGGTTAGGTGAACTGGACATTCTGAATTCTCCCTCTGTGTACCCAAACAGGCGTGAGTAGTGGTGAGTAGGGGATTTTCACAGTAACTTCATTGCTGTGTTAAATGTAAGCCTACATATGACACTAATAAAGATTATTATTATTATTAAAAAGGCCACAATTTTTGATCCTGTAAAGTGCCCAGTTGTTACCAGGTAACTCTGGCCGGGTAATTATCTCAATAATTTGAGCAACAGGTGAAGCGAGCTGTTTTACTCTGTTACTGTACAGTAGCACCACAAGTGACATTTTCTGCTCAGTAGATGCTGCCGTCAACACAAATAGACATTCTGCCCATCACAAAAGTGAGTAATGTGATATATGAATTTCAGTTCCAGTATTATACTAGGTATAAAAACCTATGTCCCAATGACTGGTGGATCACATCAAATAGCTGCCCACAGTCGGCAAAAGGAGGCAACGTATGAGGCATACCCAACCATCCGTGCTTGTAAATCTCAGAGCATAATGTGATTTCTTGATTGGACAACACTTGCTAAACAATCCTGATTGTGCTCAGAATCACACTGAAAACCAATCTAAGATTATCAGTTGGGGTTTCAGTGCGGTTTGCTTATGCATATTAGAAGCTACTCATATTGACACACAGGGCACTTCCCTTTGCAAACAGAAGGAACATGTCCACGTATTATGCCTTTTCCAACTAAATAAAAGCTTTGGGAACCATTATTCCCTGGTTCATTCCCCATGACAATGCCTTGATCAATCAGTATTGACCAGCATAAATAATAATAATAATCGCTTATTGTCACAAGTAGGCTTCAATGAAGTTACTGTGAAAAGCCCCCAGTCACCACATTCCGGCGCCTGTTCGGGGAGGCCATTACGGGAATTGAACCCGTGCTGTTGGCCTTATTCTGCATTACAAGCCAACTGTTTAGCCTACTGTGCTAAACCAGCCTGGTTTGAATTTGAAACAAAGGCTTGGCAGTTAACTGTTCGTTGCTGCATTCTCCATGGCAACACCTGAAACAGTCCACTGGCCAAACAGTCAGCACTCTCTTGTCAGTACTGACTGTTGGTCCTTTTCCTTTTGGTTTATCTTGTGCAGTAGTCCTGATGAGTGCAAGATGGAAAGCTTCGATAGCATGTTTTTTTATTCAGCGATGCTCAAGTTGAATTTTGGTGTCAGGTAGATTCCTTGGCAGCAGATAACACGTAGCATATAATTTTAAAAAGTAATCCATTGATTTATCGAGTTTCAAATAATATGCACTGACTGTAAGTGGCTTCAAAATAGGCACCTTGTATTATTCAGAACAGCCTAAGTTTCTGTGGTGGTTTTATCTGTACTTACAGTGTAAGTACAGCAATTTCCCATTGCCCAAGTGTGAGCCTGTGAGATGTTGTTTTTCATGAAGCTAACATCTTAGAAAGGAACATTTTGGATTTACGTGTTTAATCATGGACCTGTTCTCACCTTGATGTTGCTGTGGTGACAAATGACAGTGATCATCATTATCTTCATTATTATTGACAATAAATGGTGTGCTAATACATAACCAACGAGCTCTGCTAATTGTTCCTTATTGTCATTTACCCAGACATATCAGTGGACAAGGAAAGGAAGAATTTCTAAATTACAATTCTGCACTAGAAAATAAATGATGTTGAGGTTGTACTGCAATGTAATAATCTCCTTTTTACTGCATCAGAATATTATCTATCAATTATACAGAAACACTACCTGAATGACTAATTACTCTGTTACTCCATGCGCATGTTGTTGCAAATTACGCAGTATTTCAATATGAGCAAAAGTTTTATTAGTGCAGTAATTAATAAGTAATAAATATACAACAACCTTTATGTTGTAGTCTATTACTATCACGCATTAAATTTGCATGTTGACATGGAAATTTATCTCATACTTTTCTATTTACAACCCCAGTGAGTCACACAGCTTGAGGTATTTTCATCGAGAATGAATGATTGCAATGGTAGGTTTGTACGTCTATGAGAGCAGTAATTGGAATGAATGCAGAACTTATTGTATGTTTATCTGAACCATGTAGAATGACACAGCTTACAAGGTGCGTCAAAGTATGTTGCTTAAATATGAAGTTACGTGAACAGATTACCTTTTTATTATTAGCGAGAAATGGAAACAAGGATCTCAAACCAGTCATGTAGGATAACCTGAATAAAAGCAAATTACTGTGGATGCTGGAATCTGAAACCAAAGAGAAAATGCTGGAAAATCTCAGCAGGTCTGGCAGCATCTGTAGGGAGAGAAATGAGCTAATGTTTCGAGTCCAGATGACTCTTTGTGAAAGCTAAAAGACGTAGAAAGTGGGAGATTGTCGGGTGAGGTCAATGAAAGATGGGTCATAGCCACAGAAACCAAGGGAAAAGAGTGGTCATGGCAGTCCCTCTCCTTTCACCCCACCAGCCTCCGTATGCGAAACATAATCTTCCGCCATTTTCTCCAAATGAGCGTGATGCCACCATTCCTTCACTCCCTCTGTCAGCATTCCACAGAGACCGTTCCCTCCGAGATAATCTAGCCCACTCTGCCACCATACCCAACACCTCTCCCATCACCTATGGCACCTTCCCATGGAACCACAGAAGGTATAACACCTGTCTCTTTACCTCTTCCATGCTTAACATCCCAGGCCCAAAGCACTCATTCCAGGTTAAGCAGCATTTCACTTGCTTCTCGTTCTCACATTTCACCTCACCAGCCTTCGTATGCGAAGCATAATCCACTGCCATTTTTGCCAACTCCACTGTGATGCCTCCACCAAACACATCTATCCTTAACTCCCTCTGTCAGCATTCCGCAGAGGCCACAGGTTAAGCAGCGTTTCACTTGCACCTCTTCCAATTTGGTCTACTGCATTCGCTGCTCCCAATGTGGTCTCCTCTATATCGGAGAGACCAAACGCAGACTGGGTCATCACTTTGTTGAGCACCATAGGTCTGTGCGCATTCAGGACTCTGACCTCCTGTTGCTTTCCATTTTAACACAAGACCCTGCTCCCATGCCCACATGTCTGCCCTTGGCCCACTGTCACGTTCCAAGATTGTAACAACAAGGATCAAGAGTTCTGACAATAATAGAATATTAGTAAACTAACCAGTAATATAAAAACAGATTTCAAGAGCTTTTAAAGGTGTATTAAAAAGGAAGCGAGTAGCTAAATTTAACGTTAGTCCGTTAGAATCAGAGATCGGGGGGAAATATTATGGGAAATAATGAAATAGTGCAGGCATTGAACAAATATTTTGTGTCTATCTTCACAGTAGAAAAAGGCACAAGTTTCATTCCAGAAATAGACAGTAAATTAGAGGCTTGAAAGAGTGAGGAAGTTATGGAAATTAATATCAACAGAGAAAAAGAATTGGAGAAACTTAAGGGTCTAAAATCCAACAAATCCCTGGGGCCAGAAAGCCTCCACCCGAGAGTTCTAAAGGAGATAGCTGCAAAGAGAATGGATGCGCTGGCTGTGGCTTTCCAAAGTTCATTGGATTGGGGAATGGTTCCATCAGATTGGAAATGGACACATGTTTCTCTGCTCTTCAAGGAAGGAGAGAGAGGGGGAAAAGCAGTGAATACTGGCCAGTTGGTCTAACATTGTTGTTGGAAAAATGCTAGAATCTATTGTTCAGGAAGTCGTCACAATGCATTTAGAAAAACATAGTGTGATTAGAACAAGTCAGCATAGTTTAACTAAAATGGAATCCTATTTAACAAATTTATTGGAGAGGTTTGACAATGTAGCAAGCATGGTAAAGGGGAATCAGTAGATGTAGTATAACTTAATTTCCGAAAGGGTTTCAATAATGTGTTACACAATACGTTAATAGCTAATTTAGACTGAGTATTCAGATGATGCTGTGATGATGCAGCTACTTAAGGGGGCATGTGTGGATAGCGTGGGAGTTCTCACAGAGTGCGGGCAGAGTTACTGCATATAAGAGCTTATCTGAGTACTTTATAAACAGTTGTTGTTCTAAGTCACTGTGGTGATCCACCACTGTGTAAATATGGGTGTGCCTGTATTAGGGGATGTACAGCAGTACCTGTATTACAGGTTGGTCGGTAGCCCCTGCTGGCTAGCTCCGCCCACAGGGAGAAGTATAAATATTCATGAGTTCTCCTGAGCTGCCATTCTACCAGCTGCAGTCGGAGGATAAACATCTCACGGTAATAAAGCCTCTCTTGTACCGATTCGAGTCTTTGTGTGCAATTGTTAGCGCAACAGTCACCAGTCACTCACTGGAATTCAGCATTTCTACATGGTGTTAGGAGTTGGCAGAATGGCACAAAGACTTTGTCGCATTGACCCTCTTGTGTTCGATGAAAACATTGTGGACAACTGGGCAAAGTTTGAAAAGGGTCGGTGCCTCTACTGCCGGGGCACTTCATTGGACAAAGCCAAAAAGGTACAAGCTTACACCTTACTAAATCTAGCGAGCTCCATGGCCACAGAGAGGTTTGAACCTTTTGTCTTCCAACTGGAGGAGGGGAAAGAGGATCCCAAGATTCTAGTAAAAGTTTCTGAGAGCATTTGCTTGCGATTGAATAACATAATACTCGACAGGCACGGGTTTAAACGACAAACCAAAGGTTTAAGAAGTTAATTCAGATATTGTGCAACTATAGAGGCCCCGTCACCTTTCAGTGGTTGAGCTTAAATCACCAGGAATACAAGTCGTCTAAGGCCAAATGTTGTTTACTATCTCATTCAAAAATGTCCACTGTTGTAAATGACCATGGGCAGTCCGGGACCTCGTGTAAATGCAACGGTTCTTTGGCTTGATATGTTTTGAGTGCATTGCATGGTGCACATCTGAATAATATGATAGAATTAATCATCAAGATGGAGATTGACATAGTTTATTCTGAGACTAGGGTCCTAAATATCTAAGGAAGGATATGGTGCCCTTGGAAAGTGTCCAGGAGGTTCACAAGAATGATCCCTGGACCAAAAAGCTTGTCGTATGAGGAACGGTTGAGGACTCTGGGTTTGTACTCGCTGGATTTTAGAAGGATGAGGAGGGATCTGATTGAAACTTACAGGATACTGCAAGACCTGGATAGAGTGGACGTCGATAGGATGTTTCGACCGGTAGGAAAAATTAGAACCAGAGAACACAATCTTAGATTAAAGGGACAATCTTTGAAAACAGAGATGAGGAGGAATTTCTTCAGTCAGAGGGTCAGAATCTGTGGAACTCTTTGCCGCAGAAGGCTGTGGAGGCCAAATCACTGAATGTCTTTAAGACAGAGATAGATAGGTTCTTGATTAATAAAGGGATCAGGAGTTATGAGGAGAAGGCAGGAGAATGGGGATGAGAAAAATAGCAGCCATGATTGAATGGCGGAGCAGACTCAATGGGCCGAGTGGCCTAATTCTGTCTTATGGTCTTAAACGATGATAGTATGAGGCCCAGGTTGGCTATGATAGATTGGGGGACATTACTTAAAGGGATGATGGTGGATAGGCAACGGCAAACATTTAAGGAGCGCAAGGGGGAACTACAACAATTCCTCATTCCTGTCTGGCACAAAGATAAAACAGGACAGGTGGCCAAGCCATGGTTTACAAGGGAAATTAGAGAAAGCATTAGATAAATATTTGGCCAGAAAAAACAGCAGACCTAAAGATCGGGTGCAGATTCGAATTCAAAAAAGGAGGACAAAGGGATTGTTTATAAAGGGGCACAGAGTAGGAGAGTAAGCTTGCAGGGAACATAAACAATTACTGTTAAAACTTTGATTGGTACGTAAAGGAAAAATATTGGTGAAGTCTTACAGTCAGAAACAGCAGAATTTATACTGGGGAACAAAGAAATGGCTAACTAACTAAATATACACTGTGGTTCTGTCTTCACAAATGGGGAGAAAAATAATAGACCAGAAATGGTGGGGAACACAGGGTTTAGTGAGAGGGAGAAACTGAAGGAAATTTGTATTAGTAGGGAAATGATGTTTGGGAAATTGATGGAATTGAAGGCTAAAAAAAAACCTCGGACCTGAGATCACACCTGGAATATTGTGTGCAGTTTTGGCCTCGTTATCTGAGGAAGGATGTTCTTCCTGGAGAGGGAATGTAGTGAGGTTTTACCAGGCAGATTCCTGGGATGGTGGGAGAGATTGAATATGTTCAGGTTATATATATATAGAAAATTCATTTATGGAGGTGGGCATCGCTGGTTTGGTCAGCATTTATTGCCCGTCCCCACTTACCCTTCAGTAGGTGGTGATGAGCTGCCTTCCTGAACTGCTACAGTCCTTGAGGTGTAGGGACATCCACTGTGCTGTTAGGGAGGGAGTTCCAGGATTTTGCCCCAGAGACAGTGAAGGAACGGCGATATATTTCCAAGTCAGAGTGGTGAGTGACTTGGAGGGGAACCTCCAGGAGATGGGATTCCCAAGTATCTGCTGCTCTTGTCCTTCTAGCTGGTAGTGGTCAAGGATTTGGAAGGTGCTGTCGAAGGAACCTTGGTGAGTTCCTGCAGTGCTTCTTGTAGGTGGTACACACGGCTGCCACTGTTTGTCGGTGGTGGAGAGTCTGAATGTTTGTTGAAGTTTAGAAGAATGAGGGGGAACTCTCAAAGACACCTACTAAATTCTAAGAGGATTAGGCAGGGTAGATACATGAAGGATGTTCCCGAAGATAGGGAACACAGTCTAAGGATAGGGGCTAGACCACTCAGGACTGAGATTACGAGAAATGTCTTCACCCAGAGAGTGGTGCCTGCGGAATTCTCTACCTCAGAGAGCTGTTGAGGCCAAAACTTTGTATATTTTCATAGAATATAGAACATAGAATATTACAGCGCAGTACAGGCCCTTCAGCCCTCGATGTTGCACTGACCTGTGAAACCACTCAAAAGCCCATCTACACTATTCCCTTATCATCCATATGTTTGTCCAATGACCATTTGAATGCCCTTAATGTTAGCGAGTCCACTACTGTTGCAGGCAGGGCATTCCATGCCCTTACTACTCTCTGAGTAAAGAACCTACCTCTGACATCTGTCCTATATCTATCTCCCCTCAATTTAAAGCTATGTCCTCTCGTGCTAGTGCTAGCCATCACCATCCGAGGAAAGAAGTTCTCACTGTCCACCCTAGCTAAACCTCTGATCATCTTGTATGCCTCAATTAAGTCACCTCTTAACCTTCTTCTCTCCAATGAAAACAGCCTTAAGTCCCTCAGCCTTTCCTCATATGATCTTCCCTCCATACCAGGCAACATGGTGGTAAATCTCCTCTGCACCCTTTCCAAAGCTTCCACATCCTTCCTATAATGCGGCGACCAGAACTGCACGCAATACTCCAAATGCGACCACACCAGAGTTTTGTACAGCTGCAACATGACCTCATGGATCCAAAACTCAATTCCTCTACCAATAAAAGCTAACACACCATACACCTTCTTAACGACCCTATCAACCTGGGTGGCAACGTTCAGGGGTCTATGTACATGGACACCGAGATCTCTCTGCTCATCCACACTACCAAGAATCTTACCATTAGCCCAGTACTCTGTCTTCCTGTTACTCCATCCAAAATGAATCACCTCACACTTTTCTGCATTAAACTCCATTTGCCACCTCTCAGCCCAGCTCAGCAGCTTATCTATGTCGCTCTGTAACCTGCAACATCCTTCCGCACTGTCCACAACTCCACCGACTTTAGTGTCATCTGCAAATTTACTCACCCATCCTTCTAAGCCCTCCTCCAGGTCATTTATAAAAATGACAAACAGCAGTGGCCCCAAAACAGATCCTTGTGGTATACCACTAGTAACTGAACTCCAGGCTGAACATTTCCCATCAATCACCACCTTGTTACAGTGAGCCAATTTCTGATCCAAAATGCTGAATCCCATGCCTCCGTATTTTCTGCAATAGCCTGCCGTGGGGAACCTTATCAATGCTTTACTGAAATCCATATACACCGCATCAACTGCTTTACCCTCGTCCACCTGTTTGGTCAACATCTCAAAGAACAATAAGGTTTGTGAGGCACGACCTACCCTTCACAAAACCGTGTTGACTATCCCTAATCAATTTATTCCTTTCTAGATGATTACAAATCCTATCTCTTATAAACCTTTCCAAGACTTTGCCCACAACAGAAGTAAGGCTCACTGATCTATAGTTACCGGGGTTGTCTCTACTCCCCTTCTTGAACATGGGGGACAACATTTGCTATCCACCAGTCTTCTAGCACTAGTCCTGTAGACAATGACGACATGAAGATCAAAGCCAAAGTCTCAGCAATATCCTCCCTAGCTTCCCAGAGAATCCTAGGATAAATCCCATCTGGCCCAGGGGACTTATCTATTTTCACACTTTCCAGAACTGCTGATACCTCTTCCTTATGAACCTCAAGCCCTACTAGTCTAGTAGCCTGTATCTCAGTATTCTCCTCGACAAAATTGTCTTTTTCCTGCGTGAATACTGGCGAAAAATATTCATTTAGCACCTCTCCTATCTCCTCAGACTCCACTCATAACTTCCCATTACTGTCCTTGACTGGCCCTACTCTTACCCTAGTCATTCTTTTATTCCTGACATATCTATAGAAAGCTTTAGGGTTATCCTTGATCCTACCTGCCAAAGACTTCTTATGTCCCCTCCTTAGCTCTTTCTTTAGGTCCTTCCTAGCTAACTTGTAACTTTCGAGCGCCCTAACTGAACCTTCACGCCTCATCTTTACATGAGCCTCCTTCTTCTTCTTGACAAGTGATTCAACTTCTTTAGTTCCCTCGCTCGACCACTTCCTCCCTGCCTGACAGGTACATACTTATCAAGGACATGCAGTAGCTGTTCCTTGAACAAGCTCCACATTTCAATTGTGCCCATCCCCTGCAGTTTCCTTCCCCATCCTGAGCATCCTAAGTCTTGCCTCATTGCATCATAATTGCCTTTCCCCCAGGTATAACCCTTGCCCTGCGGAATATACCTATCCCTTTAAATCGCTAAAATAAATGTAACTGAATTATGGTCACAATCGCCAAAGTGCTCACCTACCTCCAAATCTAGCACCTGTCCTGGTTCATTTTTGGATACTGTTGCGGGGGACGACTTACCAGGGGTAAGCAATGGGGCACAGGTCTCTGTGATCTTAGTAAAAATTTAATTGCCTTCATCTCCAAATATATGGTTAAATCCATAATAAATGGCATGAGTCTTAATGTCCTGCCTGATATTGGACCACAAAGAAAATCTTAATGGCTGTTTCACACTAACCTATTTTCTAGATTTTTATTTTTCTAAAAAACAAAATTAATAGATTTATATTAAGGCGTTTTGCAATTATTTCTACCAATGCACCTTTTTGCAGAGCTGCCAACCTTTCCCAACATTAATTAGTATTCCAGATACCAAAAAATCAGTTTTTTGGCAGTAGAAGCCGGATTTTCATTTCAAAGAAAAATGACCACCAATGTGAAGTACAGCTTTACACCTTTATTGCAGAAATCTAAAACACAAATGGAAAATGCAAATTCATTGCTTTTACATATACGCGCAGTACCTCGATGTGAGACTGCGCAAATGACACGCATGCGTTGTATGGTATGCAGGGTGGAGATGAGGGTGCGGGGCCTCTGCACCTGTCTTCCAGCAGCCGTTGCAGAGGAAACCAATCTAATAGATCCGGGAGGAATGCATTCACTACAGCTTGACAGTCAGCTCCTCTTCCCACCTCCCCCCATCTCACAACCCCCACCCCCTGCCAGCAACCTTGACCCTGACGGATTGGGGTGCTGTTTTTAAAGGAGTTTAAAAAAAAAAAAATTCTGATCGTCTACCTCCATGAAAACAGAACCCCGGCTCCCATCATGACCAGGGGACAGTGGCAGGGTACTGCCCAGCCTTAAACTGCACCCCCCTGGGGGCTGTATGTGTTTCTGGCGGGGACCGTTCATCAGCTCTCTGTGGCCCAGACGTATTGTGAACACCGCTGACATGATCTCATTCCAGGAGAGAGAGAGAGAGCGGGGAGGGGGGGGGGGGGGGGGGGGGTGAATAATACAGCAAGGAAACCCCCTAATGATATTTAAATATATGGTAATTTGGTTCTCAACCTTTCATGGCGGGAAACCCATTGCGTTGGGGGGGGGGGGGTGGGAGAGACTCAGAAAGTATCTGGTGTTTTGGGGGGGGACTCGGAAAATATCTGGTGTTTTGGGGGGGGAGACTCGGAAAGTATCTGGTGTTTTGGGGGGGGGGACTTGGAAAGTATCTGGTGTTTTGGGGGGGACTCGGAAAGTATCTGATGTTTTGGGAGGGGGACTCGGAAAGTATCTGTGGTGTTTTGCGGGGGGGAGACACGGAAAGTATCTGGTGTTGGGGGGGAAGGGGAGACTTGGAAAGTATCTGGTGTTTTGGGGGGGGGACTCGGAAAGTATCTGTGGTGTTTTGAGGGGGGGGGAGACTCGGAAAGTATCTGTGGTGTTGGGGGGTTGGGGAGACTCGGAAAGTATCTGGTGTTTTGGGGGAGGGACTCGGAAAGTATCTGTGGTGTTGGGGGGGGGACTCGGAAAGTATCTGGTGTTTTGAGGGGGGGAGAGACTCGGAAAGTATCTGTGGTGTTTTTGGGGGGGGGACTCAGAAAATATCTGGTGTTTTAGGGGGGGACTCGGAAAGTATCTGATATTTTGCGGGGGGGGGGGGAGACTCGGAAAGTATCTGGTGTTTTGGGGGGGGAGACTCGGAAAGTATCTGTGGTGTTTTTTGGGGGGGGGGGACTCGGAAAGTATCTGTGGTGTTTTTGGGGGGGGAGACTCGGAAAGTATCTGTGGTGTTTTGGGGGGTGGGGGGGGGGGTGGCTAGTGCTCTTCGGGGGGGGTTTCTTTGCTAGTGCTCTTCGGGGGGGTTTAAATTAATTCAGCAGGGGGATGGGAATCTGAATTGTAGTACCAGTGTACAGGATGTTGAGAGTAGTGAGGTCAGGGATAGGGTTAAAAGTTCGAAAGAGGGCACCGGCAAGCAAGGCGATGGTTTGAAATGTGTCTACTTCAACGCCAGGAGCATCCGGAATAAGGTGGGTGAGCTTGCAGCATGGGTTGGTACCTGGGATCTCGATGTTGTGGTGATTTCAGAGACATGGGTAGAGCAGGGACAGGAATGGTTGTTGCAGGTTCCAGGATTTAGATGTTTCTGTAAGAACAGAGAAGATGGTAAAAGAGGGTGGGGGGGGTGGCATTGTTAATCAAGGAATGTATTACGGCGGTAGAAAGGACGTTTGAGGACTCGTCTACTGAGGCAGTATGGGCCGAGGTTAGGAACAGGAGAGGAGAGGTCACCCTGTTGGGAGTTGCTTATAGACCTCCGAATAGTTCCAGAGATGTAGAGGAAAGGATTGCAAAGGTGATTCTCGACAGGAGCGAGAGTAACAGGGTAGTTGTTATGGGGGACTTTAACTTTCCAAATATTGACTGGAAATACTATAGTTCGAGTACTATAGATGGGTCAGTTTTTGTGCAGTGTGTGCAGGAGGGTTTTCTGACACAATATGTAGACAGGCCAACAAGGGGCGAGGCCACATTGGATTTGGTACTGGGTAATGAACCCGGCCAGGTGTTAGATTTAGATGTAGGTGAGCACTTTGGTGATAGTGATCACAATTCGGTTATGTTTACTTTAGCAATGGGCAGGGATAGGTATGTACCGCAAGGCAAGAATTATAGCTGGGGGAAAGGCAATTATGATGCTATTCGGCAAGATTTAGGATGTATAGGATGGGGAAGGAAACTGCAGGGGATGGGTACAATCGAAATGTGGAGCTTTTTCAAGGAACAGCTACTGCGTGTCCTTGATAAGTATGTACCTGTCAGGCAGGGAGGTAGTTGTCGAGCAAGGGAACCGTGGTTTACTAAGGAAGTTGAAGCACTTGCCAAGAGGAAGAAGAAGGCTTATGTTAGGATGAGACATGAAGGCTCAGTTAGGGCACTTGAGAGTTACAAGTTAGCCAGGAAGGACCTAAAGGGAGAGTTAGGAAGAGCGAGGAGAGGACACGAAAAGTCGTTGGCGGATAGGATCAAGGAAAACCCTAAGGCTTTCTATAGGTATATCAGGAACAAAAGAATGACTAGAGTAAGATTAGGGCCAATCAAGGATAGTAGTGGAAAGTTGTGTGTGGAATCAGAGGAGATAGGGGAAGCGTTAAATGGATATTTTTCATCAGTGTTTACACTGGAGAAAGACAATGTTGTCGAGGAGAATACTCAGGTTCAGTCGACCAGGCTAGATGGAATTGAGGTTCACAAGGAGGAGGTGTTAGCAATTTTGGAAAGTGTAAAAATAGATAAGTCCCCTGGGCCAGATGGGATTTATCCTAGGATTCTCTGGGAAGCCAGGGAGGAGATTGCAGAGCCTTTGTCCTTGATCTTTATGTCGTCTTTGTCAACAGGAATAGTGCCGGAAGACTGGAGGATAGCAAATGTTGTCCCCTTTTTCAAGAAGGGGAGTAGAGACAACCCTGGTAATTATAGACCTGTGAGCCTTACTTTGGTTGTGGGTAAAATGTTGGAAAAGGTTATAAGAGATAGGGTTTATAATCATCTTGAAAAGAACAAGTTGATTAGCGATAGTCAACACGGTTTTGTGAAGGGTAGGTCATGCCTCACAAACCTTATTGAGTTTTTTGAGAAGGTGACCAAACAGGTGGATGAGGGTAAAGCGGTTGATGTGGTGTATATGGATTTCAATAAGGCGTTTGATAAGGTTCCCCACGGTAGGCTATTGCAGAAAATAAGGAAGTATGGGATTGAAGGTGATTTAGCGGTTTGGATCAGTAATTGGCTAGCTGAAAGAAAACAGAGGGTGGTGGTTGATGGCAAATGTTCATCCTGGAGTTCAGTTACTAGTGGTGTACTGCAAGGACCTGTTTTGGGGCCACTGCTGTTTGTCATTTTTATAAATGACCTGGAAGAGGGTGCAGAAGGATGGGTTAGTAAATTTGCAGATGACACGAAGGTCGGTGGAATTGTGGATAGTGCTGAAGGATGTTATAGGATACAGAGGGACATAGATAAGCTGCAGAGATGGGCTAATGGCAAGATTCTTGGTAGTGTAGATGAACAGAGAGACCTCGGCATCCAG
Source organism: Scyliorhinus canicula (assembly GCF_902713615.1). Classification (NCBI taxonomy): domain Eukaryota; kingdom Metazoa; phylum Chordata; class Chondrichthyes; order Carcharhiniformes; family Scyliorhinidae; genus Scyliorhinus; species Scyliorhinus canicula. Next base: position 27,634,160 of record NC_052148.1, on the reverse strand, counting down.
GTACATAAATCCCTGAAAGTTGCCACCCAGGTTAATAGGGCTGTTAAGAAGGCATATGGTGTGCTAGCCTTTATCAGTAGGGGGATTGAGTTTGGGAGCCACAAGGTCATGCTGCAGCTGTACATAACTCTGGTGCGGCCGCTCCTGGAGTAGATAGATAGAACAGTACAGCACAGAACAGGCCCTTCGGCCCTCAATGTTGTGCCGAGCCATGATCACCCTACTCAAACCCACGCATCCACCCTATACCCGTAACCCAACAACCCCCCCCCTTAACCGTCCTTTTTTTAGGACACTACAGGCAATTTAGCATGGCCAATCCACCTAACCCGCACATCTTTGGACTGTGGGAGGAAACCGGAGCACCCGGAGGAAACCCACACACACAGGGGGAGGACGTGCAGACTCCACACAGACAGTGACCCAGCCGGGAATCGAACCTGGGACCCTAGTGCTGTGAAGCATGTATGCTAACCACCATGCTACCCTGCTGCCCCAAGCAGCAAACTGCGTGCAGTTCTGGTCACCACATTATAGGATGGATGTGGAAGTTTTGGAAAGGGTTCAGAGGAGATTTACTAGGATGTTGCCTGGTATGGAGGGAAGGTCTTACGAGGAAAGGCTCAGGGACTTGAGGTTGTTTTCATTAGAGAGGAGAAGGCTGAGAGGTGACTTAATAGAGACATATAAGATAGTCAGAGGGTTAGATAGGGTGGACAGTGAGAGTCTCTTTCCTCGGATGGTGATGACCAACACGAGGGGACATAGCTTTAAATTGAGGGGTGGTAGATATAGGACAGATGTCAGAGGCAGTTTCTTTACTCAGAGAGTAGTAGGGGTGTGGAACGCCCTGCCTGCAACAGTAGTAGACTGGCCAACTTTAAGGGCATTTAAGTGGTCACTGGATAGACATATGGATGGAAATGGAATAGTGTAGGTCAGATAGGCTTCAGATGGTTTCACAGGTCGGTGCAACATTGAGGGCCGAAGGGCCCGTACTGCGCTGTAATGTTCTATGTTCTATTACCCAGTACCAAATCCAATGTGGCCTCGCCTCTTGTTGGCCTATCTACATACTGTGTCAGAAAACCTTCCTGCACACATTGGACAAAAATGGACCCATCGAAAGTACTTGATCTATAGCGTTTCCATTCAATATTTGGAAAGTTAAAGTGCCCCATAACAACTACCCTGTTACTTTCCTCCTATCCAGAATCATCTTTGCAATCCTTTCCACTACACCTCTGGAACTTTTCGGAGGCCTATAGAAAACTCCCAACAGGGTGACCTCTCCTTTCCTGTTTCTAACCTCAGCCCATACTACCTCAGTAGACGAGTCCTCATCAAACGTCCTTTCTGCCATCGCAATACTGTCCTTGACTAACAATGCCACCCCTCCCCCTCTTTTACCAGCTTCCCTGAGCTTACTGAAATATCTAAACCCCGGAACCTGCAACAACCATTCCTGTCCCTGCTCTATCTATGACTCCGAAATGGCCACAACATCGAAGTTCCAGGTACCAACCCATGCTGCAAGTTCACCCACCTTATTTCGGATGCTCCTGGCATTGAAGTAGACACACTTTAATCCACCTTCTTGCCTGCCGGTACACTCCTGCAACCTTGAAACCTTACTCATGACCTCACTACTCTCAACCTCCTGTACACTGGAGCTGCAATTCAGGTTCCCAAACCCCTGCTGAATTAGTTTAAACCCTCCCGAAGAGCATTAGCAAATTTCCCCCGCAGGATATTGGTACCCCTCTGGTCCAGGTATAGACCATCCCGTTTGTAGAGGTCCCACCGACCCCAGAATGAGCCCCAATTATCCAGGTATCTGAAACCCTCCCTCCTGCACCATCACTGTAGCCACATCTTCAACTGCTCTCTCTCCCTATTCCTCATCTCACTAGCACGTGGCACGGATAACAACCCAGAGATAATAACTCTGTTCTAGCTCTAAGTTTCCACCCTAGCTTCCTGAATTCCTGCCTTACGTCCCTATCCCTTTTCCTACCTATGTCATTGGTGCCTATGTGGTCCACGACTTGGGGCTGCTCCCACTCCCCCTTAAGAATCCTGAAAACACAATCCGAGACATCACGGTCCCAGGCACCTGGAAGGCAACACACCAACCACGAGTCTTTCTCGTTCCCACAGAATCTCCTATCTATCTATATGACAAAGTGTAATTTTGGGCGGGTTTGGCAAGGTGTTTTCCGCTGGCTCTCTGGGTGAGGCCCAGATCATATTCACCCTCATTTAGTCATTTTTTGGAGCCTAGTGTCAATTATTTTCATCAGAGGGTAGCTGAACTCGCCGGCTAGACCGGCTCCTTCGAGATCTGGTCGCCGATCTCTAAGTGAGCTTGACGGTCCCCCACACCCCTCACCAACAGACCAAGGCATTATCCCTCCAAGTGAGGACACCCTGCTATGGGGTTGCTGAGGGCCCCGCTCTTTACAGGCCTCTCCACCCTCCATTTAGGACCCCCCACTTTCAGGGTCTCCCTTCACTCCCCAACCTTTATGAAACCCCTTCAAACCCCTCTTCACCACCCCACCCTTCATATAACCCCCTTCACAACCCCCTTTCATGGGCCTCTTCTTCAAACCCCAAACCCTGACAGTGGTAGCCTGGCACTGCCAAGGTGCCCAGGGGTTTGGCAGGGTACTGCACTTCCCTGTCCATGAACAATCAAGGGGCTCTAGTGGACTCTGAGGCTCCTGGAGTGGTCATCATGCCTGGTGTCCAGTAGTGTAGACCAGCACTAATTGGTGCCCGGTTGAGTCCTCGCTGGTGCTATCAGTGGCTCCCAGGGAGAAATCAGCCAAGCGTATTTATATGAGCCAAGATCGGCATCAGGCGCAAAGGGATGGAAAAACGGCACATGATGTTTTCAGTTGCCTGCATGTGATGTCTGTATGTAAGGAATTTTTTAGTTCCTGGATTTAACGGGAGGAAAGTACCACAATGATTATGACATCTATGTCTTCCTCACATTCTGTCTGATCTGTAGTGGGTAAGAAGGCTCCAGAAAGGGCATGAGCCAAGTACAGCTCCTTACCACTTTTGTAGACGAAACTGAGGATGTAGCATTAAAGTTTTAATTGTAGTCATCATCAGGCTCAAGATTCACTTCACCACACAACATCCCTCAGAGACTCATGACAGACAGCACTTGCTAATTCGTCTCCACTGAGTTTAGAAAGTTTTCACACACGTGAGACTTTGTGCACCTCACTCGTAGCCCCCTTTTACCACAGTCCAACGGCCTGGCAGAATGGGTGGAACATTCAGCCAAACATCTACGAGGGAATGTGCCGAGATGGCACGGTTGCTGCATTCAGCCTGTGAAACATGCCAAGGCAGGGCCTGCCCTCATGAGTACAGCTACTGTTCTCCAGGCGCTCCAGGACTACAATCTCCACTGCCAAGGCCCTCCTGCAGTCCAATGTCAAAATCAATGTGAGTGGCGCCCACATGCAATGGCAATTAAGAGGGTAAAGATACTATGATTGAAATGCCAACAGACTCGGCCCTTAAACACTTGGTCCAACAGTCCAGATCCACACCATACGCGGCCATGACACATTGGCGGTGGTTCACAACCATGCCTGCAGCCGAACAGTTATATGGTAGCTTTGCACAGTGCCCACTATGTACAAAACTGATGTCACCTGCTGCATCGGAACCAACAGCAAACACTTCAGTACCCCAGCCATCCAGTCTGTAATACCCATTACAAACCTTCATTTATGGCGAGAAGCCTGTGAGATCTCTTTAAGTGGACCAATTAATGTTGAATAGCGTTGCCGACCTTGCTGGGCCGAGCGCCAGGAAGAACGCAGCATGGAATTCCCGCTCATTACCACACTTTTCCGGAGAATCACGCCTACTGCCTCCTCCTGCTGTGGACATATGTTCATGCAGTGACCACCAGAATGTGGAACCCTTACTGTTATACCCACCGAGGTATCTCTGCACTGGTGGAGGGTGCAAGTTTGGATTTGGATCTGTTTATTGTCCCGTGTACTGAGGTACAGTGAAAAGTATTTTTCTGCGTGTAGCTCAAACAGATCATTAAGTACATGGAAAGAAAAGAAAACACATAATGAAATGAAAATCGCTTATCGTCACGAGTAGGCTTCAATGACGTTACTGTGAAAAGCCCCTAGTCGCCACATTCCGGCGTCTGTCCGGGGAGGCTGGTACAGGAATCGAACCGTGCTGCTGGCCTGCTTTAAAAGCCAGCGATTTAGCCGAGTGAGCTAACCCAGGCAACACAAGGTACACAATGTAAATACATAGACATCGGCATCGGGTGAAGCATACAGGGGTGTAGTGTTAATCAGGTCAGTCCATAAGAGGGTCATTTAGGAGTCTGGTAACAGTTGGGAAGAAGCTATTTTTGAATCTGTTTGTGTGTTCTCAGACTTTTATATCTCCTGCCTGATGGAAGAAGTTAGAAGAGTGAGTAAGCTGCGTGGGAGGGGTCTTTGATTGTGCTGTCCGCTTTCCCCAGGCAGCGGGAGGTGTAGATGGAGTCAATGGATGGGAAGCAGGTTTGTGTGATGAACTGGGCGGTGTTCATAATTCTTTGAAGTTTCTTGCAGGCCAAGCAGTTGCCATACCAGGCTCTAATGCAGCCAGATAGGATGCTTTCTATGGTGCATCCGTAAAAGTTGGTAAGAGTTAATGTGGACATGCCGAATTTCCTTAGTTTCCTGAAGCAGTATAGGCGCTGTTGTGCTTTCTTGGTGGTAGCGTCAACATGGGTGGACCAGGACAGATTTTTGGAGATGTGTACCTCTTGGAATTTGAAGCTTTCAACCATCTCCACCTCAGCCCCGTTGATGCTGACAGGGGTGTGTACAGTAGTTTGCGTCCTGAAGTCAATGACCAGCTCTTTAGTTCTGCTGGCATCAACTTTCTTGTGTCCTAATAAATTACATTTGTTCATATTACAACATAGGCAAGCCTTTTCCTGGACCAAGAACAATAGAAAACTCGCACTGAATGAGCATATGTTAACAAATTAAAATGTTAACGCGTAATTCTGGCTGCATTTGTTTTTGATTTTACCAAAGAATAGCGACAAATATGAACAAGGAAGATTATGATAAATTTTATAGCTTTTTCCCAATGTTTCTTCTGAGAAAAAAAATATTTCTTTGTTTGGATAGTTAATGCTTGGGGAATTATTGAGAAAATTATTTTGCAGCAATTGATTGGACCAATTCTCCAGTGGAACACCTGGGGAAAATGAGGCCCAACATATTTGGTGTTGATCTCTGGACTCCGAAAAGGAGAATTTTAATTTTCGATGCCACTATTTCCATTAGGCTATTAAAAATTGTTTTTATCGATTCAAAGTGATCCACAACGAATTATCCACAGCATTCTGCAGCGCAGCACCCGATTCACCCAAATCCTGGGTAAAACAGGTGCTAAGAGAATTGCAAGTTGCTGATTGAAGAACTGCACCAGATAAACCCAGCTTACCATATTTGTGTGACTGCTATTTTTGATGTGAAAAACGAGAGGTTGCACATTATAGTTGGTGCTTTATTTTTCTGCGGCCTACTGCTGGTTTTCTGTATCTCAGTATCACACTGCTTTTTTTAATTGAGAGAACCCAACTATTTTTTAGCATGGCCAATCCACTTAACCTGCACAGCTTTTGGGTTGTGGGGGTGAAACCCACGCAGACATGGGGAGAACGTGCAAACTCCACACGCACAGTGACCCAGGGGTGGGATTTGAACTCGGTTCCTCAGAGCCATAGGCTGCAGTGCTAACCACTGTGCCACATGCCACCCTAGTATTACTTTGTTGCTCAGGTCCACCAGAAACAGTTTTGCTGTCACCACCTGCCCCTACATTAACATGCTGTCTAGCGCGGGCATTCCACTGAGCTTGTCAATGACTGGATGTAATTTGGTGGATAAGGAAGAATTTCTGTAAAGTGAGGAAAGGTAGATTCACTGGTACCTCAGGCACCTACAATTCTGATAGGAGGCAGGCACAATTTGGGCAAGTTGAAAGAGACCTACATTCACCACTGATTCAGCAGTGAGTTTGCTTGCTGTCGAATGGAATTTGACTTTAAGCATCAAACACAGGAACAGCCCTGCCTCTTGTAATCAAGGGCATCGGCATTTTAAACATTTATGCCACTACTTCACTTTCACGACTGATGATATTAACCAAATTAGTTAGTCGCTCATACACTGAAGCATGGAGCAAGTAACCCATTTCTTTTCCATGGAAAACACATATGTCATTTTCCTGCACAGCAGCAGTTTTTCTTTGCTCCCAGAACTGCTGGTACAAATTGATAGCACCTGTGTTAACACTATGGTGCTCAGCAACTTAGCAGCCCACATAAATAACAAAAGATTTCAGTCCATTGATTTTCATAGGTGGTCTAAGAACACCATAATCAAGATGGTTTATGGCTTGGAAGGAAACTTGCAGATAGGTTTTGGCATTCCAGAGCTTCTGCTACCATTGTTTTTCCAGGTGGTAGAGGTTCTACTGCGGCTGAATTTCTGTAAAGTGAGGAAAGGCAGATTCACTGGTACCTCAGGCACCTACAATTCTGATAGGAGGCAGGCACAATTTGGGCAAGTTGAAAGAGACCTACATTCACCACTGATTCAGCAGTGAGTTTGCTTGCTGTCGAATGGAATTTGACTTTTAAGTATCAAACACAGGAACAGCCCTGCCTCTTGTAATCAAGGGCATCGGCATTTTCAACAGATGTTTAAAAGAGAGTATTAGCTAGAGTGGTGACGTCCAAAATGGCATGCTAAATCAGCACTGAACACTGACTAACATTATGGTTTGCTTATTCTGCATACTTCCAGTGCCTGCACTACCCTCAACAACATAGCGTTTGCCATGCACCATCCCAGACTGAACAGGAGCAGAGTTTTTCTGCCAAACTAGCATATGTAGTGCTAAATATACCAGTGCTGTGGACAGTGGTGGACTGGGTCTAAAAATATTGGTTGCCAGGAGAGAAAGGGGCCCACGCACAACTACAATGCTATCATTTAATTTTCATAACAAATAAATAAAATTTTCAAAAAATACATATGGAAAAAAGGGTACAATTAAAATTTTTGTGGAAAAAATGTGTATTTCTTAGTAATTACAGTGTACATGTACTGTACATATTACTGGCAGTAGATACCAAATGTAAATACATAATGTTATAATTGAATTTTCTATTTATTTTTTTTAATTTTAAGTAATTGGTTGATATTTTTAAATAGTTTACTTCACAATTTACACATTAACAGATAGTTCAAAAGCACAATAGAGCATTGCATGCAGTCCACTATATTAAGAGCAATCGTTTGTGTTCGCTAGATGATTGTGCGAATCTGCCAATAATTGCTTCTGCATCCAATTCATCTAAGTTGGATGCCAGAATTTTTAGTACACACGATGGGCAAGTGCTGCAAATTTTACAATTGTTGCAACTGGAATCTATATTCTCACCATTATTAAGCAATAGCTTTAATAAATCAAAGTTTGAAGCAAAAGAAAACAATTCCAATATTACTTGATCTTTGCTGATTTGTGGAAACAGCTTAATAATACCTTCCAATGCTTCATCTTCAAGGCCCTTCTCTGCAAAAGCTTTAAACTTTGCTGGGTCCAAGCAGGACAAATCTTTATACAACTGTTTGTGTTGTACAAAGCGTGATTCTAGTGACTAGACAATTCGATCCATTATTAGGTTAAAGACATTTACTCGAAAATCAGCTAGAGAATCTGAGGAATTTCTTTCATCATCAATAAGCTCATCTGCCATTCTTTTCTTCTTCCTCTGCCTCTTAACTGGCAATGCTGTTTCCAACACATCAATTTCCAATGTTTGATTTTCATCCATATTCATCTGTGAAATCCTGTCATTACATTTATTTACAAATTCCAAAGCCTTGCTGTGAACGTTATCAAATGTTCTTGTCTGTTCCTTCAACTTTGTTGTAGCTGAATCTACCAAACTCCATGCAGAAAACATATCTAAACCACTTGTCTATAGATAACTTGATAACGGGGTTGTAGTTTCAAATATATACAAGTAAGTAAATGCTGTCAATATGGTTTCAAACTTTAGAAGACTTTGAAGTAAAACATTTGCTTCATGTTTTGCTTTTGCATCAAACTTTTCTGAATCTTGTATCATTGATAAGCATGTCAATAGATTTACGAATGTACTGGCAGCGGCATCATCAAAACATCCAAATATAGTTGTTGCTGCATTGGATTTTCCTGACCATCTGGTCTCACCAATTAGCTTTAATCGTTTCATTTTTTCTTGTCCTAGATGTTTTCCAACAACTTCTATCCATACAGCCATTCTCTTGTTTCATGCTTTCACAAAAGTTGCTATATTCTGGAGCAAATTGAAAAAAGAAACTGCAGGCACACAACATTTTGTTGTTTAAGTTATCACCAAATTAAAGACATGGGCATAGCACCATACATGAACATGTTGATCAGCCACATCAGCAATTTTACTTTGTAAACCATTACACTGGCCATGGTAGCTTGCAGCACCATCTGTGCTATCAGATAAACATTTTTGGGGGTCAATTTTAAGATGCTGTAATGTTTCAATCAATAGATCAAGAAGTCCCTGTCCTGTACCATCATTACTTGGCACAACTGAAAATAGTCGCTCACAGATAAAACCTTTAAGCACATACCAAATAATAATGCTAAACTGATCGATGGATGAATTATCTTGTGTTGAATCAACCTAAATAGAATAATATTTTGCTTGAGAAACTTCATGACTAATTCTTTCTTGTATCATATTCTTCATAATTTTGATTAACATGTTTATAGTTGTTTTACTCAGGTATGTAACAAGTCCACCACGGCCTTTACTTTGAGCCTTTCCTTGTTGCTCTAATTGTTTGATTCTTTGTTTAGACTTGTTTTGCACTGCAGAATTGTGAGCTGCCATAATGGGGTCATATTTTGCCATCAACTGCACTGTAGCTACAAAATTGCCATGATTCAGAACCTCATTATCTAGAGCGTAGGCCGATTCATTTCTGTGACCTCGAAAAGGAAGTGCTTGCTTGCCTAACATCTTTATGATGTCTATAATCCTCATGACAATAACTCTCTGCTTCAATACTTCTTCTTTCCTTTTAATTAGTGATGCTGCAAAAAATATATCTAATGTGCCATCATTAACCACACTGATATATTGCTGAGCATTTCTGACATGCGTTGTTGTCGATTCATGTAAAGTCAAGTTCTGGCTAATACGCCTGTAGTCACTAAAGCCACGTACAAAGAGTGATGGATTACAAGTGTTGGAAAACTCAAAGGCTAAGCAGTATGAACAATATAAGCATCTATTTTCTTTGTTATATAGAACATAGAACAGTACAGCACAGAACAGGCCCTTCGGCCCTCGATGTTGTGCCGAGCAATGATCACCCTACTTAAACCCACATACCCGTAACCCAACAATCCCCCCCATTAACCTTACACTACGGGCAATTTAGCATGGCCAATCCACCTAACCCGCACATCTTTGGACTGTGGGAGGAAACCGGAGCACCCGGAGGAAACCCACGCACACACGGGGAGGACGTGCAGACTCCACACAGACAGTGACCCAGCCGGGAATCGAACCTGGGACCCTGGCGCTGTGAAGCATTGATGCTAACCACCATGCTACCGTGAGGCCCCTAATGGACTGTGGGATATGTTAGCCATTTTCTTGGGACTGAGTCATTCATAATTTTCCTCTCATACAAACAAGCATCAAATGGCAGATCATCAAGTGGCTGAAGTGGATGTTCAGCAAAAAACTGCTTTAGCTTTGCTCGTGATGGATATTGGAAGATTCCAGTAATTGATCTTTCATTTTCTTGTGTAGGTTCATTTACAGGATGTGCTTCAAAAACCAAGTCATTTATGCTTGAAGGAATATCTGATTCCCTGTCACTAGTTGAAGCTATGTGTTCAGATGTTGCAACTACAGGCAGTACAGATACCGGAACAAGGAAGCCAGAAGAAATATTGGGCCTGGGTTGATTAGTAATGGATGCACTTGTATTTGTCTCTACATTCAAAGTAGCTCTTCTCTGTTCTTGTAACTCGCATGCCATTGCATCATCACCATGAGCATTGCTTCTTGCTTCTTGATTATTTGTTGCAGAACTGGATATTGATGTGGATTGTGCTTGTGATATTATAAACTCTGTAATAGACCTGCATCGCTTGCCTGATTCCTTCCTTTCTGCTTCTTTTTGTTCTTTGCGTTTTAGTGACCCAGATTTATGCCTTTTCTTTTCCATGCTGGTAGGGGTAATATTCCTGAAATAAAAACTTAATTAAAAATAGCCCACATTGGGAAAAATGAATATTGATGATTGCAAGAATAACTTGAAGGAACGCCAGATAAACCCCTACTTGATAAAAAATATAAAATAACTTACTTACACTTCAATAGGCTATGTTCATTAGTCAATACTACTGTGGCCTATGCAACTTCAGAAGAGAAGACAATCCACTGTCCAGTGTTCACACCAGCAAGCAACTGAGACAACTGTTGAAACTTAGAAGTTTGGTCCGACTATAGTAAGACATTAAGAATGGTCCCACGACCAAAGTTAACATGTCCAGTTTGATACCAGTGTAGTGCTACAAGTCGCAACCCTTTGAGTTTACTGATCATGGCTTATCACTTCAATATCTTTGACCTCATGATTCACGGTCAAAGGTACCACTTCTCCTTTTCGGTGACCTCACGACCCTATGTACTGCTTGATATCCTTTCAAGTTGCCGACCATCTCAAATCACGAACTGTAACTTTATCTTTAAATTCACACACTCTTGCTGAAAACATGGAATTTCCTTCATTGGAATGTTGTACTGGCCTTATTATGATAACAAGTGGTTCTTCTAAAGGACAACAAAATGCGTACTCGAATTGTTTTAAGCTAATGGCAAAACATTCATATTTCCTCTTGCAAATGTTCCCAAGCTTCCCAAAATGTTCCAAAGTTGTTCAGTTCACACTATATCAGTTTAAAAGGAAGTAACTTTACAAATAAGAGTAACTGAAATATGAATAAGTTTTTAGATTGCGTGAAAAGACGTAAATGGAATCACGCCAAGTTCTCCGCCCTTAGATTCTGCAGGAAACATTAACCATTTCAGCAGACAGTTGGTCTTTTCTGAATTGACAAACAAAGAAATACATCTCAGAGAACAGCTAATGCCTCTAAAATTAATCAGTGCAAATTGACTTAAATGGAATAACACAGATAAAGTTTTCGAAAGAGAATGAAAAATTTTTGTTCAATATTTGTCCGCAAGGACAAGGGCTGAATCCAAGAGAGAGAAAGAGAGACAGAGGAAGAGATTGAAGGAGAGAGAGAGAGCCAGCGACAGAGACAGGAACTGTTAGAGATAGCGAAAGAGAGCGAGTCAGGGAGAGGCAGAGATGGAGAGGTAGGCAGATAAAGAGAAAGAGCAACAAGAGTTCCAAAGACAGACAGAGTTATGTAGAGAGGGAGAGAGATAGATAAGAGAGAGAGGGAAAGAATTCATATTTCATTTTTCAGACTTTGACTTTAAAAATTATGTTTCAAGCTGTGATTATTTGAAAGAGGTAAAGAGATATCGATGCCAACATGGTCCTTGTTATTACTTGAAACCTTCACGATAAAAGGTTCCCGTTAACTTTGTAAGGCGGGTTACATAGAATCTTTACAGTGTCACCTTCGAGCTGTTAATTGGTTTGCATGGAGCGCGATTACTCCGTGATTTAAATTATAATCTCCTGCAGATGCGGATAACTCTGCTTAATAACACATAAACAGGGCAAAAAGCGTGCGGACCCTGACATAAAACATCACACACGTAATTTCCTTAATCAATTGTTAAAATTGTAATCGGAAGGACCATCTGGCATCAGACAAAGTGTGCAATGGGTAAAACTTTAGATACAACTTTTTAAAATGGCAGCGTACTGCAAACGCTGTGTGAACAACTAAAGGCCTATCAACAGTAATAGAAGCTCAACAAGTGATTTAGGAAAATAATAGGGGGTCAACTGCTAAAAAGTTAGTTGCTCTATGGAGGGAATATTGTCCAAAATTGAAGGATGCCTCCTTGTTAGCCAGCTGGCAGGATAAAGAATTAAAATTGGGTATAGAATTGACAAGTCTTGAAAACGGAATGCGCATATGGAAAAGAACCAAGTTAGGCTATCCACCTTGATTAGAAAGTTGCTAAAACACTCCATTAGTTTTTGTTCAGGAATATCTGAGGATAACAAATCTCCCAAAATGAAAAAATGGGGAACAAAGTCAAAACAAGATTACGGTTAGGAACTTAACAATGGATTCTTGTCTAAAATAACTTCAGATCGTTTCAGGCTGTCCAGATAGACTCGGCGGTGGTTCAGTTCATTTGAAACAAAAAGAAATAACAAACACCCAGTAATGTCTCTTTCCCAAAAAACTGGGTAAATAGCAAACATTGAAAATTGACTTAAATAAGTGCTACTCATAGCCCTCTCCCAGGAAGGATGTACCTCAACTAGCGACACCTGACCATATTAGGCAGACAGACACTGCAAATTCGGAGTGGTAATACATGCATTGATAATGGAATGTTTATAGAACTGTCTCAAATACGAGGTCACCAGCTGCAGAATTTAATAACTTCTGTGCCTGCGCCTGATTGCTCTGTGTTCTATGCTGGCAGCTAACGTTAACCCTGAGTATCACTGTTTAAAACACCCGATAGAGTCCAGATGAGAGAATATAGTGACCCAAGCCTTGATAACGGCATTACCATATCACCTATCCCGCAGGCCCAGCTTCGAAACTTTCCCCTATTCACTACTCCACAGTGGTGGTCGATTGATTTTGATCCCTCACACTTTTCACCTCCCTTAGATATTCCCAATCCACATGTCACTCTTTGCTACGATCATACAGTAACCTCGCCCGATTTGGAGAGCATTTACCAAGACAAAAGAAGGGTCTGCCTTTCTTGTCGATTTACCCCACAGCCTACGGCGTCAGTTGAGACTTGTGTCACTCCACGTGACCTTTTCTGTCAACGAAGGCTACAGTGCCAAGTCCTTGGGATTTCTGGCAGCTGCACTACGAGGACAAGCTGATCCTTTCCTTAATGATAGTCAAACCCTACCCGCAGGCACTTTAGAATATTTTAAATGCCCATTTGTCCACATTGGCACACTGCACCATCATCATTCAACCCAATCTACGACTCCTGAACTACCCGCAGATTTATGGGCAGCCTCCAAACACGAAGTTGGTCTCACTAATGTCCCTCCTGTTTTTATTAGAATCAAACCTGATATGCCCTTACCCTCTATTTCACAGTACCCTTTGCGTCCCGAGGCTGAAAAAGGAGTCTCGGTTATGATTCAATCGTTCCTTCAACAGGGAATTCTGATACCGTGCCAATCGCCCTGTAACACCCCGATTCTTCCAGTTCCTAAGATAGGTAGACCATCCGAATGGCGTTTGGTCACTCCCAGTTAGCGACATTAGCACCTCCTGGTGGCTCCACCATCATTCAATATGTTGATGACTTACTCCTTGCCAGCCCTGATTTCATCGCTAACCAACGTGACACTTTTTACCAGCTCATCCGTCTCCATTCATGGGGATACGTGATCCCGCCCGCTAAAGTTCATGAAGGCCAACAACAAGTCAAATTTTTGGGTGTCCTAATAAGTGCTACTGATCGCTCCCTTACTCAGGAACGCATTACTCCTATACTGCAGACCCCATTTCCTACATCGCCCAAGCAGGTGCGAGCCTTTTTAGGATTAGTGAACTTTTGCAGACAATGGATTCCGAATGTTACTGTGCATACTAAAGAATTAACTCCGTACTCCTCTCAAAATGCTCCTCTTAAGATTGAACTACCTGATTCAGCAAAGCTATCTTTTATTACTCTGAAAAATGCCCTGGCTACCGCCCCAGCGCTAGGACGACCTATGTATGACAGACCTTTTCACCCAAATTCTTACTGCTGTCCATTTGTTAGTCCAGGCAGCCTCCAATCTAACCCTTCACCAACCAGTACAAGTGCATACTTCACACTATCGTGGCTCTCCTAACGTCTCAGCAAACCCAGCATCTCACTCAAGCGTGCTTGAGCCACTATGAGGTTTCACTATTGCAAAACCCCTACCTCTCTTTTCATTATTGTTCAACCTTAAATCCTGCTGTGTTCCTTGATCAGCCCCCCGATAACCTTGAGGACCCACCACACGATTGTTTGCTTCGGAACCACTTCTTTACTGAACCTCGCCTGGATTTAACAGACAGGCCTGTTGATAATCCAGATCTAATTTTTTATGTTGATGGCAGTTCTTACATTTCCCCATTTGGCGTCCCACAGTCGGGATATGCCGTGGTAACCGACACCGACGTGCAGGAAGCAGCAGCCTTCCAGACCCCTGTCTCTGCACAAAAAGCCGAGCTATTCGCCCTTACTCGAGCATGTATTTTGGCCACAGACAAAAGTACTAATGTTTACACTGATTCTAGGTATGCCTTTGGCGTGACCCCATGATTTCGGCCGCCTCTGGCAACAGCGAGGTTTTCTCACCTCTGTGGGAATTCCCATTCAAAATGCTCTTTGGTTTAAAAATCTCCTCGATGCTATTCAGCTACCCCGTCAATTGGCAGTTATTAAATGCGTTGCGCACACGAAGGGTGACACTCCTGTTCAATTAGGAAATGCCCGTGCTGATTCAGCTGCTAAAACTGCAGCTTCATCAACCTCTTTAATTGTTCCCAGTGGGGCTAATCAGGCTCTAAACCAGGTACCTGCATTACGGATGAAGGGCATGCCAGAGATAGCTGAAGTTCGAAATTTGCAGAGGGACGCCTCTGATTCTGAGCGAACACTATGGAAGTCAATGAGGTGTTCGCACTCCTTGACACGAGACCTCTGGCTGACTCCAGTTGGTCAAGTTTGTATTCCGAATTCTTTATTGCCGTTACTTGTTGATTATTTGCATTCTTGTACCCATCTTGGCAAGGAGGGAGTGGTACAGCTACTCCTAAAAACTTGGTGGCACCCAGATTTGAATACAGCAGCGCAAACACGGCTGGATCGATGCGTCATTTGCATGAAACATAATAAGATTAAATGCCCTCCGGGAAGCACCCCCTTGCCAGATGATCCTTTTGCTTGTATACAGCTTGATTTTATTGAATTGCCAAAAGCACAGTGCTATTGAATTGCCAAAAGCACAGTGCTATTGAATTGCCAATACCACATTAGGCTTGTCTGCCCATTTATAAAATCATGTGCTTTATTTAAGAGAGGCATGTCACACCCAATCTCAGGCAGAGATCTGAAAGGACGAAGCCATGCACATATCATCTGTCATCTCCTCTGGAGATAATGGAAGCCAATTATCATCTCAGCGGGAATTACAATCCTGTCAATTAAACCTTGACCAATTTTCACCTTCCAAGACGATATAAGAGCCTGGAATAAAAAGCCAACTGTATAACTTGATCAATGCGGACTCGTGCTGGGTGTATGCGAGTGACACAGAAACAAAAAACAAAAAGGCAGCAGAGTCTCCCCCCCCGCCGGCCCCCCGCTGTATTGTGACGTGAAAAATGTCCAAGTCTCACTCTGACTGCTGAAGCAAGCAAACCAAGTCAGTAAAAAGCCAGTTGAAAAGGAAGCAGGACCACTTCTCAGCTGGGGCAGGGTTCTCTGATCCTGACGCTAAGTGTTGACGCCGTCATAAACGACGTCGCGTTTCACGACGGTAGCGACAGGCCCCCAAGAGCAGCGATTTCGAGCCCCTCAGTAGGCCAGCATGGCACTGGGGCAACCCACGCCGCTCCAGCTGCCGATACTGGCGTCAAATGGGCACCGCGGGTCTGCGCATGCGCGCTGCGACCAGCGCATTCGCAGTGCAACTGGCGCAATTGCGCGCATGCGTGGTGGCTTCCTTCTCTGCGCCAGCCCCGACGCAACATAGCGTAGGGCTACAGGGGACGGCGCGAAGCAAAAGCGGCCCCTAGCCTGAGAGGCCAGCCCGTTGATCGGTAAGCCCCGATCACGGGCTAGGCCACAGCGGAGGTCCCCCCGGGGTCGGATCCCCCCTCACCCCCGCCATCAGGCCGCCCCGGAAGGATGCACGCCGAGGTCCCGCCGGGTAAGACCACACGTGGACGGCGGCGGCGGGACTCGGATTTATTTTGCGGCCACTCGGCCCATCCCAGGCGGAGAATCACTAGGGGGCCTCGTGGAGCAGCCTCTAACCAGCACCGTGCAGACCGCGCAGGTGCCAATGGCGCCGATTCTCTGCTCTCTGGAGAATCGGCGGACCGGCATCGGGGTGGCATCACGTGGGTGGAGAGAATCCCTCCCCGGTAATCTCAAATCCAGCTATTCAACTGCTGAAGTCAGCACTGTTGGCATCATGAATCTCAAATGGCTGCATTGTTTCACCATCTACTCCCGTACCAGCCTCCCCGGACAGGCGCCGGAATGTGGCGACTAGGGGCTTTTCACAGTAACTTAATTGAAGCCTACTCGTGACAATAAGCGATTTTCATTTTCATTTCATGGCCAAGTCGAAAACTGATTTGTATCTCTTTTTCTTATTTTTGGACTCACTTCAAATCTGTGTGAATGTATGTCTTGGTGTCTTCCTCATGTTTAGGGCCAAATTAACTCACTCTTTCTGTTATGATATCAGTTGATGCTATAAATATGGGAAGGCCCCAGACGAGAACCCTGGTTCAGAATACAGTAATGTTTGTATAAAACGTCGAGGAACAGAGTCACAGGACCGCTAATTTATTTTAACAAAAAAAAAACATTGATTAAACATGAAATATTGGATTAAGATGTGGCGTAGCGGTCAATTTTTTTTTCATGTTCCTTGTTTTTCAGGAGTTTCTTAAAGGAGGAGAGAGAGATTAAAGAGGTGGAATAGTTTTGAGAGGCAGTTCAAGAGCCTTGGGCCTGGTCAGCTGAAGGCCACTGATGGAGCGATGAAAACGAGGGATAAGAAGCTGCGGAGTGTTTGTCCGGTGTTACCACTGCCTGTCTCTTCTCGGCTTAAAGACAGAGCTGATGATTTATGAACACATTAATTGAAAGCTGGCGAGTCAAAGAAGAAATCTGACCCTGTAACACGAGGCTATAATGCTGACACTGAGACATGCAATGGGCGCGGTGACAATTCCTTCGTTTTTTAATGACATTCATGTTCCTGCAATTATAATTGCGATTAAAATTGTAACAAACTGGCAATTTGTGTGTTATTAATAATGTAATACCACTTAAAGTATAGTGAGTGCCATAATTGCAAATGATGTATTCCATTTATTAATATCAGGAACAGTTAGCAAATGTATTCAGATGATGGTAACGGAGATACATAGGCGAGCTTATATGCCAAGGGGCACAAAGGCAATTGTTGGGAAGTTAAGGAGAAGAAGGGGAAAATTGCCTGTGTCCCCCCCCAGTAAGAAAGCAATAGAGCCGTTGGAAAGAGTAACAGAACCAAAGAAATTTCTCAGAATCGTGGGCTGATACATCAGGGAATGAGGCTATTTGGCCCATCATTCCTGTGTGGGTCTTTTGGTAGAGCCCTCCAATTCATCCACTCTCCTCTTCCCTCTCCATGAGTAGTACTCCCTTTGAGTATTTATCTAATTCACATTTGAATATTACTATTGAATGCCTCGATCGAACCTGCCTCCACTACCCTGTCAGAAGTTAGAACATAGAACACACAGTGCAGAAGGAGGCCATTCGGCCCATCAAGTCTGCACCGACCCACTTAAGCCCTCACTTCCACCCTATCCCCGTAACCCAACAACCCCTCCTAACTTTTTTGGTCAAAAAGGGGAATTCATCCTGGCCCATCCACCTAACCTGCACATCTTTGGACTGTGGGAGGAAACCGGAGCACCCGGAGGAAACTCACGCAGACACGGGGAGAATGTGCAGACTCCGCACAGACAGTGACCCAGCGGGGAATCAAACCTGGGACCCTGCCGCTGTGAAGCCACAGTGCTATCCACTTGTTCTCCTGTTCTGCCCAGCAGAGTCCAACCACCCGAGGTGAAATTGTTTTCTTCACATGCTGCAGCTTTATAGAACCTTAGTTAAGCCGCACTTGGAACACAGTGTTCAATTCTGGTCGCCACACTACCAGAAGGATGTGGAGGCTTTGGAGAGGGTGCAGAAGAGGTTTACCAGGATGTTGCCTGATATGGAGGGCATTAGCTATGAGGAGAGGTTGGATAAACTCGGTTTGTTCTCACTGGAACAATGGAGGTTGCGGGGCGACCTGATGGACCTCTACAAAATTATGAGGGGCATGGAAATAGTGGACAGTCATAAGCTTTTTCCCAGGGTGGAAGAGTCAATTACTAGGGGACATAGGTTTAAGGTGTGAGGGGCAAAGTTTAGAGGAGGTGTGCGAGGCAAGTTCTTTTACACAGTAGGTAGTGGGTGCCTGGAATTCACTGCCGGATGAGGTGCTGGAAGCAGGTACGATAGTGATGTTTAAGGCGCATCTTGACAAAATACGTGACTGTGATGGAAATAAGAACATAAGAACATAAGAACATAAGAACTAGGAGCAGGAGTAGGCCATCTGGCCCCTCGAGCCTGCTCCGCCATTCAATTAGATCATGTCTGATCTTTTGTGGACTCAGCTCCACTTTCCGGCCCGAACACCATAACCCTTAATCCCTTTATTCTTCAAAAAACTATCTATCTTTACCTTAAAAACATGTAATGAAGGAGCCTCAACTGCTTCACTGGGCAAGGAATTCCATAGATTCACAACCCTTTGGGTGAAGAAGTTCCTCCTAAACTCAGTCCTAAATCTACTTCCCCTTATTTTGAGGCTATGCCCCCTAGTTCTGCTGTCACCCGCCAGTGGAAACAACCTGCCCGCATCTATCCTATCTATTCCCTTCATAATTTTAAATGTTTCTATAAGATCCCCCCTCATCCTTCTAAATTCCAACGAGTACAGTCCCAGTCTACTCAACCTCTCCTCATAATCCAACCCCTTCAGCTCTGGGATTAACCTAGTGAATCTCCTCTGCACACCCTCCAGCGCCAGTACGTCCTTTCTCAAGTAAGGAGACCAAAACTGAACACAATACTCCAGGTGTGGCCGCACTAACACCTTATACAATTGCAACATAACCTCCCTAGTCTTAAACTCCATCCCTCTAGCAATGAAGGACAAAATTCCATTTGCCTTCTTAATCACCTGTTGCACTTGTAAACCAACCTTCTGTGACTCATGCACTAGCACACCCAAGTCTCTCTGAACAGCGGCATGCTTTAATATTTTATCGTTTAAATAATAATCCCGTTTGCTGTTATTCCTACCAAAATGGATAACCTCACATTTGTCAACATCGTATTCCATCTGCCAGACCCGAGCCCATTCACTTAACCTATCCAAATCCCTCTGCAGACTTCCAGTATCCTCTGCACTTTTCGCTTTACCACTCATCTTAGTGTCATCTGCAAACTTGGACACATTGCCCTTGGTCCCCAACTCCAAATCATCAATGTAAATTGTGAACAATTGTGGGCCCAACACGGATCCCTGAGGGACACCACTAGCCACTGACTGCCAACCAGAGAAACACCCATTTATCCCAACTCTTTGCTTTCTATTAATTAACCAATCCTCTATCCATGCTACTACTTTACCCTTAATGCCATGCATCTTTATCTTATGCAGCAACCTTTTGTGTGGCACCTTGTCAAAGGCTTTCTGGAAATCCAGATATACCACGTCCATCGGCTCCCCGTTATCTACTGCACTGGTAATGTCCTCAAAAAATTCCACTAAATTAGTTAGGCATGACCTGCCTTTTACGAACCCATGCTGCGTCTGCCCAATGGGACAATTTCTATCCAGATGCCTCGCAATTTCTTCCTTGATGATAGATTCCAGCATCTTCCCTATTACCGAAGTTAAACTCACTGGCCTTTAATTTCCTGCTTTCTGCCTACCTCCTTTTTTAAACAGTGGCGTCACGTTTGCTAATTTCCAATCCACCGGGACCACCCCAGAGTCTAGTGAATTTCGGTAAATTATCACTAGTGCATCTGCAATTTCCCTAGCCATCTCTTTTAGCACTCTGGGATGCATTCCATCAGGGCCAGGAGACTTGTCTACCTTTAGCCCCATTAGCTTGCCCATCACTCCCTCCTTAGTGATAACAATCCTCTCAAGGTCCTCACCTGTCATAGCCTCATTTCTATCAGTCGCTGGCATGTTATTTGTGTCTTCCACTGTGAAGACCGACCCAAAAAACCTGTTCAGTTCCTCAGCCATTTCCTCATTTCCCATTATTAAAACTCCCTTCTCATCCTCTAAAGGACCAATATTTACGTTAGCCACTCTTTTTGTCTTATATATTTGTAAAAACTTTTACTGTCTGTTTTTATATTCTGAGCAAGTTTACTCTCATACTCTATCTTACTCTTCTTTATAGCTTTTTTAGTAGTTTTCTGTTGCCCCCTAAAGATTTCCCAGTCCTCTAATCTCCCAGCAATCTTTGCCACTTTATATGCTTTTTCCTTCAATTTGATACTCTCCCTTATTTCCTTAGATATCCACGGTCGATTTTCCCTCTTTCTTCCGTCCTTCCTTTTTGTTGGTATAAACCTTTGCTGAGCACTGTGAAAAATCGCTTGGAAGGTTCTCCACTGTTCCTCAACTGTTCCACCATAAAGTCTTAGCTCCCAGTCTACCTTAGCTAGTTCTTCTCTCATCCCCTTGTAATCTCCTTTGTTTAAACACAAAACACTAGTATTTGATTTTACTTTCTCACCCTCCATCTGTATTTTAAATTCCACCATATTGTGATCGTGAAATAGAGGGATATGGACCTCGAAAATGTAGAGGTTTTTAGGTTAGACGGCCAGGCTTGGAGGGCTGAAGAGCCTGTTCCTGAGCTGTAATTTTCTTTGTTCTTTTTTCAGTTCACTTCCACTCCTTTTGCTCATTATTTTGAATCTGTGTCCTTTGGTTCTAGATGTACTCTTGAGTGGGAAACAATTCTTACTCCTTTGTCTGTCCACAGCCTTTGGGTACTTGAATGCCTCTATCACGTCTCCTGTTGGCTTTCGTTTCTCCAAGTAAAATAGTTTCAACTTCTCCCATCAATCCTCATTATCCCTGGAATCATTCTTGAAGAGCAAGGATCCCAACACTGATCCCTGGGGAATTCCACTCCAAACCTTCTTCCAATCTGGAAAATAACTTTGATTACTTCTTCACTTCCCGTACCAGCCTCCCCGAACAGGCGCCGGAATGTGGCGACTAGGGGCTTTTCACAGTAACTTCATTTGAAGCCTACTTGTGACAATAAGCAATTTTCATTTTGTTTCTTGCTATTTCCTGTGCTAACAACATCGTGAGTGTACCTACGCCACAGGGACTGCAGCGGTTCAAGAAGGCAGCTCACCAACACCTACTCTATTAGGGATGGGCAATAAATGTTAGCTAGGCCAGTGACGCCCACATCCATTGAATGAATAGAAAAAAAAAAGCCAATTTTTTCTTGAAAGCTCTATTTTTCTCCCATTTTAACAAAACGCCCCTTCCCGACATTATCCTTCTCCAGTGCTTTTGCCATCATCCTCTAGATGCCATGCTGAGTGGTGTAGCCAGCCCTGACCCTCAAAACCTTCCCATCACAGCAACTGTGGATAACCTCTTTGTTGGAATTCTGGTTCAGCCAGTTTTGTTGTTGTATCGCCGCTTCCTTTCGTTACTGGGCCGTTGCACTAATTCCCTTCATCCACCCAGTGGTGCCTTGGCACGCCAAACCTTCGACATGGATGACAACTCCATTTGTCTTCTTTTGATATTATTTAAGATGTAATAATTTGGGTGATCAATTCTGCCATTTTCCTGCTCATTTTTGTTCCCTAACTTTCCTGGGTGGTTTGTGGTCGGTCGAGTAGTGTCGGATTGTGTCGGCATCACAGACCAATATCCAGATTCCTCCAACAATTATGTATGTAGCTCTAGCTAAACCAGGCATGACCTCATAATGACTTGCAGGTTTCGAGTGACGGGACTGTGACTATTTCCATTGACAGCTTGTTCCATTGTGGGGTTGTCCCTAGGGAAGAACGATCGCTGGTACATTGTCCGCAAACAAATAGTCTTTGTAGTTTGTGTGGATGCCTACCTTGTATTTAGTCATTGCCGGAGGAAATCAATTCCCATCAGTCCATTCCATATTTTACAGAACATTGTCAGGCTATTTTTCTCCCTTCATTGCTGAAGAGATTTCCATTCCAAATCGATCGAGGATGCAACACTGGTGTATTTCCCAGAGCTGATTGGTGTAGAAATGTGGGCATGTCTTTGGATTGCTTCAATCTTATTTATGCTTCTTGCCATATGTTTGTTCCTCTTTAATTCTGATATTTTTGTTGCAATACCAAAGATTCCTCCTCAGAGATCCAAGAACCCTGTTTGCTTTGGCTGTTAGCTGCTGAATATGGAATCCCCATTGAAGATTGTTTGCCAGATGGACCCAGAGGTATGGTTGTATATCTACCAGTTGGGGAATTTGATTACAGAGCTTAAAGCTTCCTGTTGGTGGATGATTAGTTTTATCGTTTCACAGAATGTAGGTGTTGCTGCCTAGACCAGCCCTTACTGCTCATTCCTATTTGCCCTTGAGAAGGTGATGAGCTTAATTCTTGAAACGCTGCAGTCCATGTGGCGTAGTGCCGTTAGGGAGGGACTTCCAAGATTTTGGCTCAGCGACAGCGAAGCAACAGCAATATAGTTCCAAGACAGGATGGTGTGTGGCTTGCAGAGGATATTGTAGGTGGTGGAGTAGGCCGGGTGTGAGGCCTTCTGACAGGAAGCACCCCTCAAAGGCACTCCTGAAAATCAGACACCTGGGGAATGGGGTCAGGAAACCCAGAATCGGTACCCATCCGCCATTTTTAAAGAGCTTCCAACACCCTGAATGGTGAATATCCGTGCCAAAGAGTCTTTAGAGCAGAGGAAGAGGCCATTTGCCCATCAAAGTCATGCAAACCTGGTTGTCCAGAGCGCAATTGGCCCGGTTCTAGCTGTATTCTGGCTGGCCAGCTACAGAAAAGGATCGTGAAATATTGATTGAGCTCCGGGTTTGTGTCAATGAAGGGAACTTCACCTGTTTATTTTCCAATGAAAATAAAAGTTGGCAGAGATGCAAAACGGGTTGCTGACTCACCGTCAAATGCAAAGTCAATCTAACCCTGCTGCGTTTTAAGAAGTAATATTTTGTGGAAAAGTACCTTAAGTTGACTCAACATGGTAAAGTAGTACATAAGTACAATTATCAGTGTTGGGTTAAGATACAATGGATGCTGGAATGTCATCTGAACACTTTACTCAGTGTGTTAAAAAAATAATGCCAAGAGGAAGTTCAATCCCTTAATGAGCTTGTTGGTGTTAAAAACAACATGTGAGAGTTGATGCAAAGTGTTCCAATCGGAAATGGATCTGAAGTGGGAACTGCAGTGTGTGTGATGATGATGAGAAGTGCTCCTCAACAAATTTAAACATTTATGCGCAGAAGACGGATGGATGTAGGAAATTACCAAGCAAAAAAAAACCCACAGCTTCAAACGCTCATCTCTCTCAATTGACACCCTTGAAATGTGCTAGGTGTACATTCGGCAGGACGATGGGCGAAAGCCGTTCACATAAATAATTTATTGCTGCCAGACCCACTGATACACTGTGAGAGCTAAGGATTTGTTTAGTGCTTGGCTGGTATTTAACATTCTGTCACAGCGATGACTGGGAATGTATGCTTAAATATTGCACTGATGACGTCACTAAGAACGGAGGTGAACGCAAAATGGAATCGAGGGACCTGAAGTGGTTTGAATTTTGGATCAGCACTGGATAATCTACTGAATTGTACAATCAATCTCCTCCATCCATTTCAGACCTAACTGATTTGCCGCATAATTTTTGGTCTCCATTTTGACTGACAAAATTTGACACCCGGGCTACATAAGGAAATATTAGGAGGGTTTTAGGTCTGAAGGAAGTGCCGAGATCGGGATGGGATGGGGGCATGGACCGACGTAGGGTGCTCTTTCGGAAGGCCGGTGCATACTCAATCGGCCGAGTGGCCTCCTTCTGCACTCTAGTGATTCTATCATTCTATGATATGGTTGTTATCCTCTCAGCTTAAGGCCAAGGTGTTACTTAGCTGCACCAACTATCTGAAGGTCTTTGTTTACTTAAGAATTTAACAGTTACAACTTCCGCCCATGTAATCTACCGTTCTCCAAACCTGGCACCTCTGATGAAAGGTCCCGACCTGAAATGTTGGCTGGGATTTTCTCCACAGAATGCCACTCTCAAAGTCGGAACTGGAACTGAGTGTCACTTCCTCTTTCACCTCCTACATTGTTAAAATTCGAAGTGGCAGCAGCGTGCACACAAAATTGTTTGGTTTTGTGGCGGGAAAGGCTTTTCATGGGCAAATGGCAGCATCAGCTGACAATGCTGCACCTACTGAGTGTCTTGGTCAAACGGGGGTGGGGTGGGGGGAGGAGGCTAGAAACACCATAAACACATCGCTGAATTTATCTCTGCGTCTCAACCCACTGTAGGGAAATCAAAATTTTGTGTGCTGCTTAGCTAAGCAATCTCCCCTCCCTCCCACAACGCCATAGTTCCTGCCCCTGTAATGTTCCCATTCCATGATATCCACCCCATTAACTCTGTTCCTCTCTCCACAGACACTGTCGGACCTATGATGTTCTCTGTTGTGTCTATCAGGATGTCTTAAGAACGTAGTGTTGAACAAAGAACAATAAGCTAAGTTAATGAACAAAGCTGATTTATTTACACTACTTAAATAAGTTATAAGTTATTAAATTAAACTATACAATATCTCTAACTACAGAACTCTACCTGTGGTAGGCCATATTATATGTATTACAGTACCTGTGTTGTAGGTACTACTGTATTACAGATACATGGGGAAATCCCTGTCTGCTGACTCCGCCCAGTGGATGGTATAAAGAGATGTTCATCCCTAGCTGCAGCCATTTTCTGTTGCGAGCTGCTGGGGAACAGATCTTGTCTAATAAAGCCTTTGATTATTCTCTAATCTCGCTTTCACAATAATTGATCGTGCATCACTACACTATGCAACAAATCTATCTCACGCCTAAACACCTTCTCCCAGAATCCCAGGAGTCACATGATATTTATATGACTACTCCTTATCTCCATCTGTTGGTGAGAAGCTTTAACATCAAATTGTTAACCCTTTGCATTCCTTACAATGTGTATATTGTTACAAGACCTGCTCAGTATTTCCAACAGTTTCTGTTTTCATTTTCCCAATTCTGTTGGCAACATGTTGGCTGCAGTAACTAATAGCTGTGCCCAACACCAGAGAGGCAGAGGGTGAGATTTTCAGGCACCATCCACTGCCAGGATCGTCCGGTCCTGCCAAAAGTCAATGGACGTTTAGCTGACCTACTGCATCCCCCCCCCCCCAACTGGTGCCAACACGACGGGGCTGGATAATCTCAGCCAAAGGAATTGTTTTCAGTTTTACACTACAGTAATGCCTGACACCTGCTCTAATTTAGTCCCAAAAAGTAACTGAATCTTTCACCCAAGAAAGAAACCCGCGGACTAGAGGGCTGTGAATGTTGTATCGTCAATTAAAGAAAGAAGAAGGGGCAATCCGAGTAGTTATAAAGGTTAGCTTTACTTTGGTCGTGAACAAATTATTGCAATCAATTCTGAGAGACCTCTATCTGGGAAGGCCTGGTTTTATCAAGGAGAGTCGATAAGTATTTGTCAGTCACCAAAGAGAAAATGCTGGAAAATCTCAGCAGGTCTGGCAGCATCTGTGGGGAGAGAAAGGAGCAAACGTTTCGAGTCCAGATGACCCTTTATCAAAGCTGGAAGTATTTGTTAGTCATGTCTGACTAATGTGACTGAATCTTTTGAGAAGGTGATAAATAGTGTTGATGAAGGCATGGCCCATATGGATTTTCGGAAGATTTTGACAAAGTTCCACATGGCAGTCTTTTGGGTTCCAAGATAGAGTGGGTAATTGGATCCAAATTAGCTTGGTGCTTTTATGACAGGGAGACCATTCTCTGTGAATCCCACAGGGCGCAGTATTTGGTCCCTTGCTTTTTGTAGTTTGTGTTGATCATTTAGGGGACATGATAAAGACATTTGCAAATGATACAAAAGTTGACCTCGTGGTGGACAGTGGGGAGAATAGATTACAATGCAGGAGGACATGAGGTGGGATTCACCGAAATAGGCGCGATGGCCCCACGCCGGCGTCAAAAACGGCGCAAAATACTCCGGCGTCGGGCCGACCGGAACTGGCAGAATTATCCGCACTTCCAGGGGCCAGGCCGGTGCCAGAGGTGTTAGTGCCATGCCAGCCAGCACTGAAGGGACTGCGCGAGTTAGCGCATGCACAGAACCACCGCCGTGGTTCCGGACCGGTTGCCGTATTCTGGCGCATGCGCAGGGGGGGTGTCTTCTCCGCACCGGCCATGGCAGAGCCCTACAGGAGCCAGCACAGAAGGAAGGAGTGCCCCCCATGGCACAGGCCCGCCCGCAGATCGGTGGGCCCCGATCGCGGGCCAGACCACCATGGGTGCCCCCCCCTGGGTGCCCCCCCCCCCCTCCGAGGACCGCACCAGTCAACTTACCTGCCAGGTCCCACCGTGTGGGACCATGTCTAATCCACGCTGGCAGGACTGGCCATAAACGGGCAGCCGCTCGGCCCATCGGGGCACGGAGAATTGCTGGGGGGAGCCGCTGCCAACATCCCCCGAACACATGGCGTGTACCCGGCGCCGGCGTTGTGGTGGGACTCACGCCATCCCCCGGGGATTCTCCGACCCGGCGGGGATCGGAGAATTCCGCCCATGGTCTCGCCAGTTGGGCAGAAAGTTGGAAAGTGAAATTCCAACTGCAAAATGTGCAGTAATGCATTTTGGGGAGCTATGACTAGTTAAAGGAATGCCAAAAATGGGAGAAGACTGAGTTGTGTGGAGGAACAGTTGGGAATTCATCTACAGATTCTAAAAGGCTAAAAGATGATTAAGAAGGTATATGGGGCTTGATTCTCTGATCGCCAACGGCGAAATCGCATTCGGCGATCGACCGGAGAATCAAAGTTCTCAACCAAATGGGGAGTGGTGCCGCTTTCACGATGCTACACCCCCTCCAAAGCTGCATTCTCAGAGAGTACGCCATGCTACGTATCGACGGCATCAAGACATTGCCTGAGGCCTGCCCCCCCAATGCTCCGCCCCCGACCAGCTGAGTTCCCGATGGCGTGGGTCTCTCATGGTCTCACCCATTGGGCTGTGGACTCAGTCCAGCACCGCCACAGTCGGGGGAGGGCCGATCCACGGGCAGGAGGGGGACTTTATTAGGGGCTGAGGGCACTGTGGGCGGTGGTTTGGGGCGCACCAGCCGGCCAGAGGGGGGGACTACTTCGTGGGCTGGGTCCACGAGCAGCCGCCGCGATCTAGCACAGCGCAAGCGCTGCAGGCTGCCGGCAATTCTCCGGGCCGTATCAGCAGCTTGAGCCGGGTGCTCTACGCTGCCGGCATGCTCGCCCCCAGCAAAACGGGGAATCGATGGCCGTTTTACGCCATTTTTTCTGGCATTAAATGCCACTGTTCCTCGCCAGGGTGGGGACATAGCCCCAGAATTGGAAAATCCAGCACCATGGTATTCTGTCCTTTATTTACCAAGGCACAGATTATTACAGCAGGGAGGTTATGCTAACAAGGAATGTAACACTAGTTATATCACATAGAACCATAGAATCCCTACAGTGCAGAAGTCTGCAAGGATCCTTTCAGAGGATCGGTGCCCGGCCCATATCTGAAACCACATAACCCATCTAAACTGAAAATCTTTGGACACGAAGGGACAATTTTTGGCCTGACTACTCTACCTAACCTGCACACCTTTGGGCTGTGGGAGAAAACTGGAGCACCCAGAGGAAATCCACTCAGACACGGGGGAATAGTGAAAATGCCACACAGACAGTATTCCAAGGCTGGGATTGAACCCGGGTCCCTAGCACCATGAGGCAGCAGTGCTAACCACTGTGTCTCAATGCCGCCTCTGATACAGATCTGATCACCGCATTATAGGAAAGATGCGACTGCACGAGAGAGGATACAGCGGAGATTGATGAGGATGTTGCCAGTTCTGAAAAATTTTAGCTATGGTGAAAATTGCAGAGCTCCATGGTTGTTTTCCATGGAACAAAAGAGGCAGAAGATTGACTTAATGGTAGTCTATAAAATTATGAGGAGCCCAGACAGATAGAGGGTGTTGTATGTGTGCGATTGGTGGGATGGAGGGGTGCTAATGTAATAGATTTAAAGTCATTGGAAGAAGGATTCTAGGTGAGATAAGGAAACACTTTTTCACCCAGAGGGTGATGAGGACCGGGAACTGAAAGAATGGTAGAAACAGCTGTCATTCAAACAAACCAACTTCAAGTTGAACAGAAGACTCCACCACTCAGCCAAATTTTAATATTGATACAGTTAATTCCACAATGTTATATTATCCACCGAAAAATTACATAATTGCGCTTTGGATGGAATCTTCCATTCTGGAGCCCAGGTTTGGTGGCAGCTACAGAGGTGATTTCCACTGGGGGTGGGAGTGGGTGCATGGAGCGATTGCCCATAGGCGATCTACAGAGAAACTAGGAGCATGAGTAGACCATTCAGCCCTTCAGAGCCTGCTCTGTCACTCATTATGATCATGGCTGATCCTTGATCTCAATGCCATTTTCCTGCTTTCTCCCCTTACCCCTTGAGGCCATTAAAATCTAAAAGAAATCAATCTCTTTCTTGAATACATTCAGCGACTTGGCCCTCACAGCCTTCTGTGGTAGAGAATTCTACAGGTTCATTACCCTTTGAGTGAAGAATGTTTTCCTCATCTCAGTCCTAAATGGTCTACCCTGTATCCTGAGATTCTGTCTCCTGGTTTGAGATTCCCCAACCAGAGAAAACGTCATCCCTGCATCTAGACTGTCCAGCCCTGTTAGACTTTTATATGTTTCAATCAGATCTCCTCTTGTTCTTCTGAACTCTGGTGAATACAGGCCCAGTCCAACTGACCTCTCCTCATAGGCCAGTGCCGCCAACCCCAGTATCAGCTAAGTGAACCTCCGCTGTACTCCCTCTTTGACAAGTAAACCCTTTCTTTGGTAGGGAGACCAAAACTGCACGCAATACTCCAGGCATTGTCTCACCAAGGCCCTGGAACTGCAGTAAGACATCCCTACTTCCCAACTCAAATCCTCTTGTAATGAAGGCCAACATACCATCCGCCTTCCTAAATGATTTCTGTACCTGCCTCTCCACTTTCATTGACTGGTGTACAAGGACGCCCAGATCCCTTTCTACACCCACACTTCCCAACATATCACCATTTAGATAATACTCTGGTAATGTTCTGCTCATTACATATGTGTGATGAATGTTATCAATAGCTGCTGTAACGGTACCTTACCTTTAATGCATTGGCCCTTTAAGACCGGGCTTGGAACCCTGGGGACTCCGCCTCTGGCTCCGCCCCCAGGAAACGGTATATAAGATGAGGCTCACTCGGCAGCATGTGATGAGCACACTTCTCGGCTGCTGTTCAGTTCTCAGATAATTAAAGCCTTTGAATTACCTATCTTCTCTCCTGTGTCGTAATTGAGGGTATCCCAATATGCATCTGTGACAAGCTCGCTAAATCTCATGCTGGGGCTGGACAGGAAGTCGGCGCCCCTGTCATTTCCTCGTGGTGTCGAACATGCGGGCATCATATCTGAAGAGCCCTGGACAGCCATTCACTCACTGCAGGCCTGGAGCATCAGTCTGGCTGTCATTCAAAATTCTCCCCAGGCCGGAATGTCCCAGAGAACCCCAAGGATTCAGCGGAGCCTCCCTGTAGATTCTCCTCCAGGCTGTGGAAGAAATGCGGGAGGTGCTGTTTCCCAAGGATGGCAGCTGGACAATCTTCTGCCTGACCACTGTGGTGGCTGCAGCAGACATTAGCGCCCCCCTGGGTCCCACAGGAGAACTGCCCAGCAATACAGATAAAGGATGAATGATCGTCTGGCACTCGTTGCAGAGTGACACAAGGACATCCGAACAGCCTCCCCCTGTGTTCCCATCTCCCTCTCAGGCAGTGGGTGCAGAGACGCTACGCAGGAGTCAGGCACAGCTGGGCCATGTCTACTGAATGTGTGCCAGCCGCTTCATGCTCCCAATGTTCTATTAGTTACAGGACATCCAGCTTGTTAACCACTAACTGGGGAGGGCTCAGCAGCTCCCAGCGGCATACCTGTTCCTAAACTGCTCATGCACCCATCGGTATAACAATCAATCCTTCTGCCTTTCTGCAGGACAATGCCCCACAACAGGAGAGCGGGGTAAAGACTGAGACAGTCTGCATGACATCAGAATCTTCACCCCGTTCAAGGAATAGGCCCCTGGGATATCTGGGGAGGAGCTGGCCTGTGTCTACACTAAAGGTGAGATAGCACCTCACCCCAGGAACACCAGTGAGTATGCCTGCAGTCTGCACTTGATGATTGAGTGACGCATTTATTTAATAAGAAGCGTACTTAAGCATCCACTAAATCTTTCTATTCTCCTTTCGGGACCAGCATGAAAATGGGGGAGGCCCAGCCACAGAACCAGAAGCCTCAGAGGGTGCATCATCACGGCGACCACCTGCGCCCTCCACCAGTGCAGAAACACTCACCTTGGTGGGTCCTGGCTCTGGAGTAGGCTCTTGCTGAGCACGCCACTGATATGGATCCACAGCTGGCGGAGGACGTGACAGCCTTGGAGATCCAGCAGCAGGACACACAGTGATATGTGCTCGGGCTTGCACCATGGGTGCAGTGCAGCATTGGCTAGGCGAGGGGGGAGGGGTCAGGGTCATCTCAGCCTCGCTCCAGGTGCCCCTTCTCCTCAAGGTGTAATAGAGGTGCCTTTGGGCAGGCACATGAAGGAGGAGCGACAGCCAGGCACCCTGGGGCTTTAGCCCAGGACACTACCCAAGGTAGCTGCTCCGCCTCCCCTCTGTAAGTGTCCTAATCTCTACCAGTAGGTCAGGCTGAGGAAGGTAGACCTGAACCTGAGCAGGACGTCTTCAGTAGGCTGGTTGTGAAGTCAGGTAGGTGGCACTGGTGTATTACCATTGTTTATAGTTTGGGCACTTGTAAATATATGTTCACTTGCACAGTTTGGAAGTTTCCTAGATTCTGCCTTGATGGTATTTGCTTCAATGGTCACGGGCATTTAATTTTTTACTCGATTCTTAAAGTTTCAAAGCCAATGTGCATTAAGTTAACCATTTTCCTGCTGTTATTTTTATTGTACATAAAAGAGACTGAAGCACCCTCAACCTCTCAGGGCACATTATCCTCAATGTTAGCAAGCAACACATAACTCCCAATGCAAAATGTTCTCTCGGCGTCGATTAAAAACTACTGTCAATTCAGCAGATGCACCTTACATTTTAAATATGGAGTTCAACTATATGGTTCCCTTTGAGGGTGCCCGAGGTCTCAATTAGGACGACATTCTTCCTGAGCTGACAGTTTCACACATTAATGAATGGAATAACAAATGGACAAAGCTCATTTTACTGAAACTTCCAATTCAATATTAATAGCATATAAATTGCTACTTTATTACTGTCCTTTGTTGAATACAATCGAAGGGTTTAAACTTCCTGACAGTGGCGTAAGTAGCCTTAATTACATTGAAGACACAAAGGCACATCAACCAGAAAGCATTCTACATGGTAATCCAGACCATGACAAAGGAAAGCATGACCAGGCAAAATGACATATCTTTCATTCCTTTCGAACACTTTATTTAATATCTCTTTTCCAGCTTTAGTGCTAAACTCATATTCAGTCATGACTATCCTCCTGTGATTTGAGAATGGAAGAAAGAATAAAGGGCAGGCATTTATATAATGTCTTTCACGACCTGGAGGGTGAGCCAACATGCTTTTCCCATGCTTCTTCCATTGAGCCAGAACCACATTAATGGAGTAGTGCTCACACCGCTCCACGCAAATGCAGTCTGCAGAAGTGCTGAACTTCTCAAAGCCTCACAAGCTTTGACAGGCAGAGGAGATGCCACATCTCAGGGCTATGCTGACCCCCATCGAAGCTCTCAGAGCTGTTACCAGAGACCGTGGGAGCCAAAGGGCTGACCACTCACTCACAGTCCACTGCATGCCATCGGCCATCACAGGCCCACATGTTGGAGGTCGATTCCTCCATGCTCTGTGACATTATGTATAATTGTCGCTATGTGGTGTATTGCCATTGTAGCATAATGGTATGGGGCATAGTGAGG
The DNA here is from genome assembly GCF_902713615.1 of Scyliorhinus canicula. Lineage (NCBI taxonomy): Eukaryota > Metazoa > Chordata > Chondrichthyes > Carcharhiniformes > Scyliorhinidae > Scyliorhinus > Scyliorhinus canicula. Next base: position 27,601,663 of record NC_052148.1, on the reverse strand, counting down.
GCTCCCCATAACCCTTCACCCCGCTACTAATTAAAAACCTATCTATCTCCTCCACGAATTTGTTCAGTGTTCTGGGGCGGGGTTCTCCCGTAACCGGCGGGGTGGGGGTTCCCAGCGGGACGGAGTGGCGTGAACCACTCCGGTGTCGGGCCGCCCCAAAGGTACTGAATCCTCCACACCTTCAGGGGCTAGACCCACCCCGGAGTGGTTGGTGCCCTGCCGGCCGGCGGGATAGGGGCCTGGCACCACGCCAACCGGTGCTGAAGGGCCTCCGCTGGTCAGCGCCCGTCGGCGCATGCGCGGGAGCGCCACCATGTGCCGGCGTCATCCCCGCATATGCGCACAGGGTTTCGCCTCCATACCGGGAATGGCGGATGACCACGGCCTCTGGTGCGGAAGGAATAGAGTGCCCCCATGGCACAGGCCCACCCGTGGATCGGTGGGCCCTGACCGCGGGCCAGGCCGCCTTGGGACCACCTCCCGGTGCCAGATTCCCCCCGCGACCCACCAAGAGCCCCGGAGCCCGCCTGCGCAGCCAGGTCCCGCCGGTAAGGGACCAACTCTAATTTACGCCGGCAGGACCGGCATAGAACGGGCGGGACTTCGGCCCATCGCGGGCCAGAGAATCCGGACAGCCCCAGGGCCCATTGAGTTGCGCCAGGCCCCGCCATTCTCCGAGGCAGGTGGCGCGATTCACGCCGGGCCAGTTTTTGGTGGGCTGGAGAATTGGGAGGACGGCGGGGGCCGGATTCACGCTGACCCCCGGCAATTCTCCCACCCGGCGGGGGGTTGGAGAATCCCTCTCCTGGTGTCCACTGCACTCTGGGGTAAAGAATTCCACAGATTCACAATCCTTTGATTAAAGTCATTCCTCCTCAGTTCTGTTTTACATCTTCCACCCCTTAGCCAAAAATTGTGGCCTCTAGAATTTGCAGCAAGGGGAAACATCCATTCTACATCTACCCGGTCAATC